>NC_030817.1:1275000-2525000 GCF_001704415.2 Capra hircus
AGCTTCTCTGGGTTCCCCACGGGCACCTCCCTCTTCCGTGGTCACGGGAGCCTCGCCTCGCCTCGCCTCGCCTCCCTGTGAGTTTCCTCGCTGGGGCCGTGCTCTACACGGACGCTCCTCCTGGCAATGACACAGGACTTGCAAGAGACTAAAAAAAACACAAACATCCAGCTCTGGGGGAATGTCCTCTCTGGGTTCTGTTCCCTCAGGGGTTGGAGCCCAGGGCGGGGCTAGGAATCCTGTCAGTGCCCACTGAGAGAAAGATGGAAAGAAGCCAAATGCACGCTCACGGTTAGGTGCTGGTGCAGAGCATGCCTGTCACTCCCGGCAGCTCCGAGCGCTGATGAGAAAACACGGCCTGTCAGGACTCTCAAAATCTCAGCTGCCGCTCGCTCAGTCACTGCAGCCGAGAAGTCCTTGCTTTTCAGTGTTGTGGACGACAATGGTTTGTCTTGAACGTTTGCAGTGACTCAAGGGCGGGAGATCGGGCTTTCCTGAACCTTCTGTTTCTCAAAAGCTCACTTCAGCAAGGTCATTCACAAGCCTACCAACATGGAGTTCAGTGTTCCTGGCTGGCATATTAGAGATGTTAATTTAGTCTTCTGTCTTTATTACATAATCCCGTTTGAAAGGAAAACTCCCCTAGTACCTTTCATCTGATTGCTCAGGGTCTCATGCCGTGATGTATAAAGTTTTACAGTAATTGAAAAATCAATGAACAACACCCCAGGCAGTAAATAAATCACAAATTCCATTGAGTTTCCACTGAGTTTTAAAAAATCCATTAATTCAAAACACTGAATGTCAACTTGTAAAACACTATAGCACAGTGTAAAATAACATCACCTAAAGTGTAAGAATGGGAAAGTGAGCATTAATTATCTTTTAATTTTTAATGCACTTTCGACTGCTCAAAAGATATTAAACATTAACATAATTCAGTATATATGCTGGCATTTATTAAACCACTGATTCATGAACAAATTAAGCAGCATATATTTTTTTAAGTATTAAAGATTCAATAGTGATAATTAACTTGAATGTCAAAGTGGAAAACATTACCAGCACATTCTGCAGAATTCCCCAAAGATTCTGCAACCCATATGCTGAAGGATTGTGGAAGGTTGCAATCGGCTACTTGATAATCCCAAGAGAGGTTGAAACACATTATGCTTTCACTTGTTCCAATAAGTCAGTTAACTATTTGAGGATGGTGAAAAATCAGGACACGAATTTCCATCCTTGATGCCACCTTTCAATCTAACAGAGAAAGGCCTGTTTCTTCTGTTTAGGCAGATCAAGCTGTATTGTGAAGGTTCTGGCTACAACATGACCACCAACCCTGCAGAAGACAGCCGCACTAGAGGACTGCTTAGTCTGAAGGGCCATCACACGAGCTGGCGTTTCCTGGCTGAGGGCTTCGAATTTGAGGGACTTTCCTTGAATTTTGGTTCTTTAAGTACAAAAACGACCTCAAAATTAGCAGCAAATTGGGATGGTTTTTTCACTAAAAGGAAAGAACTGTCACTCTGGGGACTGAATTAGTGGATAAACCAAAAGGGATTAAACTAACACATGCTGTTTTGTTGGTTCTTTGTCCTGGTTTTGAGAGCAAGTTTATTTGTGAAAGTCCATTTAGTTGGTGTTGGAATTGTGCACAGGAATCCACGTTACTAAAAAAAGAATCTACTGTCTTTGAAGTTTGTCAGCACATTTGTCTATTCTAACAGGGCTTTTTGGTTTAAATTAGTTTGACAGGCTGCAGTAATCAGATTAACCGACTGATTTCTAGTGTCAACTAAACACACCTCTAAGTTCCATTGGTTGATTAACTTTTTAAAGATTTAATTATTTCTTGCTGCACTAGGTCTTCATTGCTGCACAAAGGCTTTCTCTAGTTGCAGCAAACGGGGTTCCTTGGTGTGCGGCGCCTCTCCTTGCGGAGCAGACTCTGGGCACGCAGGCTTCAGTAACTGTGGTCTGTGGGCTCAGTACTTGCAGCCCACGGGCTCAGTTTTTCCGAGGCTTGTGGGATCTGCCCGGATCAGGGATCAACCCTGAGTCCCCTGCATTTACAGGCAGACTCCCCCCCACTGGACCACCGGGCAAGCCCGAATGAACTTTTTCTTATGTTCATAATGTTTCTGCAAATGAATCACTTCCACTCAAGGTTGTAATCTGCCTCACATCAGTGACCTCTGTGTGCCCGCACCCTGTAGAATCGCTTCGGCTCACAATTTGCAATTATTTATGCACAAAATTAGCAATCAGAATTTGCCATTTCTTTAAGTAATCCTGGGAGAAATAAATTTAGGACTGATCTGTTCTTTCAAAAATAACTTTTTTTCTCCTTTATCGTAAAGGTTAAGATATTCATTATATATTATTCATAAAAATGTAAAATTGAATATGTATTTTTTTCAAAACTCCACTCCCCAGATGTCACTTTATTTACCTTGGAGTGCACTCGCTTTATTTTTCAAATACACACTGATATTTTTGCAGAAGTGTGATCATGCTATGCCTGTTGTTTTAAAACTTGTTCAGGAACAAGTTATAGGGAATTCCCTGGTGGCCCAGTGGCTAAGATTCCCAGGTTTCACTGCCGAGGGCTTCAGTTCAATCCCTGGTTGGGGAACTAAGATCCTAGAAGCTGCAGGGTGCGGCAACAAACAAACAAAAAACAACCATGTCATATATCATGGCAGCCTTCCATGTTAATAAATATAGACTGACTTCATGACTTGGGCGGCTGTGTAATATTTTCCTTTCTGTACCATTAGGCTCTTTCCGCTTTTTCACTGTTTGGCTCAGATGGTAAAGAATCCGCCTACAGTGCAGGAGTCCCGAGTTCAGTCCCTGGGTGGAGAAGATCCCCTGGAGAAGGGCGTGGCAACCCACTCCAGTATTCTTGCCTGGACAGACCATGGGGTCACAAAGAGTCAGAGGCAACACTTTCACACGTTTCAAATCCATACGTTGAAGTCTTAACCCTCGTTATGACTGTATTTGGAAACAGGGCTTTAAGAGCAATTCAGGCTAAATAAGGGTGGAGCCTTAATCTACCGACTGGTGTCCTTGTAGGAAGAGGAGACGACGTCAGAGCAAAGCCACATGAGGACAGGGAGAAGGCGGCTGTCTGCAGGCCTGAAGGTGTCTAGAGAAAGCCACCCTGCGGCAACCTTGGCCTGAAGCATATATTAGATAAATTATGATACATTTCTTGAAAAGGGCTAGTTCAAAAATATTCCCTTCAGCATCTCCTCTTCTCATCAACCTGCCTCTATTTTCTTTTCTCCTTTTTCTCTTTTATACGTATTACCATATTCCCATCTAGAAGGTTTCTACCAAGGTATCTTGTCAGCATCAGCACATAATAATGTCTGCTTTCTGCACAAACGATATTTTCAGGCTTAATATCTTCACCACCATTTATTGAGACGAAATTTGCATTTCTTTGACTATTAATAAGAACACTATCTTCCCACGATTATTCGCAAAGCTTGTTTTTGTGAATTGCATCTTCACTTTCCCATTTTATCAGGGAAGTCACATTTTTCTTATTCATTTATAAGAGCTCTTCATATGTTTTAAGGATTTTAGTCCAGATGACCTAGGCTTTGTTTTGTCTTGTTGGCTACACCACGAGGCTTGTGGGATGTTAGTTCCCCAAATAGGGATCACATCCCAGCCCCCTGCAGTAGAAGCCTGGAGTCCAAACCACTGGACTGCGGAAGAATTCCCTTAACGTAGGTTGCTTTCTGTTTTATTGTTGTTTTAATTTTTACCTTTGTTTTTGACAGTTTTCTGTAGTTCAGAAGTTTAAAAATTTAACCTAAGCAAAAATCTACGAGCGGTTTCCTTTTAGAATTTCTGACTTTGGTGTCACGTTTAGAAAGATCTCATTTGACTCAAGATTTTTAAAATACTCTTTTCTTATAGTGTTTCACGTGCTTTAAAAATACTTAATCTTTGATCCAACTAGAATTTGTCAATAAGAAAAACTATGGATACGACATAATTTTTCCTCCAAATTAGAGTTCATTTCCGATCATTTATTGAATAACCCATACTCCCTTCACTGATTTGGAATACCATACTTAGATCACATACTGTTTCCGTACTCCATTCTATTCTGTCTACGTAGTTTTAAACCGGCGTTATGCCATTTAATTTACAATGGGTTATTGTGGACTTTTGTGATTATTGTGGACCATTTTAAATGGGCATGTTTACTCGACTATTTTCATTTAAATGGCATTCTCAGGTCCTATTACAAGGTTAAAAACAATAGTCTGAATGGGATGAAGAAGGGCCTTTAGTTTCGTCTCTGCTGCAGTTATGCTGAAGAAGTCTCTTTCACTGTCCCACCACGGCATCTCACGAGCACTGTCTCTCTGCTAAGCTTTGTGTCCCCTCTGAATTGTGAGATCCTTGAAGGCATCTTGAATGCTATTTCCCTCACCTGGAATGAAAGTTTATCATCAGCATAGAGCACAGTACTTACATGCAGTTAAAAGATATTCTTGCTTTTTATTTTTATTTTTAATAAAAAACAAGGAGCTATTTTTTGTTCTCCATTTTTTGGTAACTTTTTCATTTCTTTCAGTTGATTGTTTGTTTTTTTTTTTGTATTGAAATATCATTTCAATATGAACTCCGAATTCTCATAAATTATTTGTAACACAAACATCTATTTGTAAATTTTTTGTAAAACTATGACTTGAATTAGAGCATCTTTGCTTAATAAGCCTACTTTAAGTGACCCTATTCCAACAGACATTATTAAACTCATTACATTCTGTAATCAACCCTGAATATTCATTGGAAGGACTGATGGTGAGGCTGAAGCTCCAATACTTTGGCCACCTGATGTGAAAAGCTGACTTATTGGAAAAGACCCTGATGCTGGGAAAGATTGAAGGCGGGAGGAGAAGGGGACAACAGAGGATGAGATGGTTGGATGGTGTCACTGACTCAATGGATGTGAGTTTGAGCAAGCTCCAGGAGATAGTGAAAGACAGGAAAGCCGGGCACTACAGTCCATGGGGTCACAGAGCGTCAGACAGACTTATCGACTAAGCAACAACAGGCGTGGCCAGGGGCCACCATGAGTGACTAAGAATCACTCAGGAAATTCCAAGGGCTTAGTGTTTGCCACCGAGATAGGATCAGAGACAAGGATCGGGCAAATTATTTATTGTACAACACACAGCATCAGGGCTCTTTAGAACCGGTCCCCAGCCTCGCTTTACTGCAGCCGCATGCCCTGGCTGAGGGTCCTGGCACATACCTTTTTGTTTTTCTTTCTCCAGTTGCAGCTCTCAGGCGTAGTTGCTCCTCGGCAACGGGATCTCAGTTGCCCAATCAGGGACTGCACCGTGTCCCCTAGATGGAAGGTGGAGTCTTAACCACGAGACCACCAGGGAAGACCCACGCTGGTTCTGAGACCAGGCTGCCGAGCCTGGACTCCGCACGTGCTGCCCCCTCCGCCTGCACGTGTTTCCTCCTCTGTCTGCTGGTGAGCTCCTTGTTTGCCAGGACCTAGGTGAGCAGCCCTCCCAGGCAGAGTTGATCTCCACCTCCCCAGCACTGCTAGCACTCCTTGTTTATTTGCAGATGATCTCTGCCCTTTGTTCCCTGAGATGTCTGTAGATACTGCTGGCATGTCGCACCGTGGCCGCTGAGGGAATGCTCCATGGAGTTTTGCCCACATTATTTGAAGTCCTATTTCTCTTTTTAGAAAGAGTCCTCTTGCCCTCCTTGGCTTCCGTCTTGGCCCCTCACTCCTCACGTTCCAGCACGTGACCCGGAGCTCAGCTTCCCTGCACACTGACGGTGAACTGAAGCTTGGAGACAGTTTTGGGTGAGGGAGGAAAGGACAGCTTGACTACTTAACCAGGCGGGCTCCTGCCTCCAAAAACTATGCTTCCCTGGTGGTTCAGATGGTGAAGAATCCTCCTGCGATGCAGAAGACTCGGGTTTTATTTCTGGGTTGGGAAGGTCCCCTGGAGAAGGAAATGGCAGCTCACTCCAGTATGCTTGCCTAGAGAATTCCATGGACAGACCATGGGGTCACAAGGAGTCCACAGGACTGAGTGACTCACACACACACCAACCCATGAGGATTTGACGAGTTTTAGAACAATGGTTCCAGGGTTGGGTTGCTGACAAGATTAGGGGGTGAGCAGGTTTGTAATCCCTTAATCTTGTCTCAGCGCTTCCCTGATGGCTCAGCCTGCAATAAAGAATCCGCCTGCAATAAAGAATCCGCCTGCAATGTGGGAGACCTGGGTTCGATCCCTGGGTTGGGAAGAACCCCTGGAGAAGCAAATGGCTACCCACTCCAGGATTCTGGCCTGGAGAATCCCCTGGACTATACAGTCCAAGGGGTCGCAAACAGACACAGTGACTGAGCGGCCTTCACTTTCTTTTTTCTCTCTTAATCTGATGAGCTCCTCTCGTCCCTTTAATCTTGTTCAGGTAGTTTCTTGGCTGCTGCTGCTGCTGCTGCTGAGTCACTTCAGTCGTTTCCGACTCTGTGTGACCCCATAGAAGGCAGCCCACCAGGCTCCCCCGTCCTTGGGATTCTCCAGGCAAGAACGCTGGGGTGGGGTGCCATTTCCTTCTCCAGTGCATGAAAGTGAAGAATGAAAGTGAAGTTGCTCAGTTGTGTCCGACTCAGCGACCCCATGGACTGCAGCCCACCAGGCTCCTCCGCCCATGGGATTTTCCAGGCAAGAGTCCTGGAGTGGGTCACCACTGCCTTCTCCGGGGTTTCTTGGCTGTTCCTCCCTTTATTAGCAGCTGTTTGACGACCTCTGGAATTCAGGGACGGTCCGGGAAGGCCAGGTTCCAAGCACGGCGGCAGCTCCTCGTTACAAACATCTTTCCTGGCTACCGGTGCTGTTGTTGAGCTGCTAAGTCGTGTCTGACTTTTTTCGACCCCATGGATGCAGCGTGCCAGGCTTCCGTGTCCTTCGCTGTCTCCCAGAGTTTGCTCAAACTCATGTCCATTGGGTCGGTGATGCCGTCCAACCATCTTATCCTCTGCTGCCCTCTTCTTTTGTCTTCAATCTTTCCCGACATCAGGGTCTTTTCCAGTGAGCTGGCTCTTTGCATCAGGTGGCCAAAGTATTAGAGATTCAGTTTCAGCATCAGTCCTTCCAATGAATATTCAGGGTTATTTCCTTTAGGATTGACTGGTTTGATCTCCTTGCCGTCCCAGGGACTCTCGAGAGTCTTCTCCAGCACCACATTTCCAGTGCTCAGCTTTGTTTATAGTCCAAACCTCACATCTATACACAACTATTGGCAAAACCATAGCTTTGACTCTGTGGATGCTTGTTGGCAAAGTGATGTCTCTGCTTTTTATACACGGTCTAGATTTGCCATCGCTTTCCTTCCAAGGAGCAAGAGTCTTTTAATTTTATGCCTGCAGTCACCATCCGCAGTGATACTGGAACCCAAGAAAATACAACCTGTCACTACATCATGTGAGATGCCAGGCTGGATGAATCACAAGCTGGAATCAAGATTGCCGGGAGAAATACCAACAACCTCAGATATGCAGATGACGCCACCCTTATGGCAGAAAGTGAAGAGGAGCTACAGAGCCTCTCGATGAGGGTGAAAGAGGGGAGGGATAAGCTTGGCTTGAAACTTAACATTCAAAAAACTAAGATCACGGCATCCGGTCCCATCACTTCAAGGCAAATAGAAAGGGGAAAAGTGGAAGCTGGTGGATGAGCTGCCACTTAAGGCCTGGTGGCTCACAGTCCTGCCTGTGCGTCCGGGTCCTGGAAAACGCACGGGTGACACTGACGAGAAGACACGAGGAGTGAGGTGTGCTAGATGTCCAGGAGCAGGAAGTGGTGAAGTAGAATATTTCACTGGATGAAGAGTCCCCTGGACCGCAAGGAGATCCAACCAGTCCATTCTGAAGGAGATCAGCCCTGGGATTTCTTTGGAAGGAATGATGATAAAGCTGAAACTCCAGTCCTTCGGCCACCTCATGTGAAGAGTTGACTCATTGGAAAAGACCCTGATGCTGGGAGGGATTGGGGGCAGGAGGAGAAGGGGACGACCGAGGATGAGGTGGCTGGATGGCATCATGGACTCGATGGACGTGAGTCTGAGTGAACTCCGGGGAATGGTGATGGACAGGGAGGCCTCGCGTGCTGCGATTCGTGGGGTCACAAAGAGTCGGACATGACTGAGT
Organism: Capra hircus; assembly: GCF_001704415.2. Classification (NCBI taxonomy): domain Eukaryota; kingdom Metazoa; phylum Chordata; class Mammalia; order Artiodactyla; family Bovidae; genus Capra; species Capra hircus. The sequence continues at coordinate 1,283,222 of NC_030817.1, forward strand.
GACTGAACTGAACTGAATGGATATTTATGAGGTTTGTCGTAAACAGACATGCTTATGTAGAGCATTAGGAGGAAAGGTAATCACTACCATGATGAAAAAATATGCTCACAAACTCAGACCCCAGAAAAACAGAAAAGAAAGAACGGGCCTCTGTAGAAATACTCCAGAATAGTATTTGTCATTGGGTAATGAAAACATGGGCAATTATTCCCCACGTTCTTTGTAATTTCCTGTGAAACTTTTTTCTTGTATCAAGCGTAGGCAGCATGCTTCACCTGCTTGGCAGGGTAGATCCTCTCTGCACTCCTGAAAAGGTGGATGCGATTTAATTTAGACACTTTCATTTGCAACTGGAAACTACTGGTTGAAAAAAATGCACATTTTTGTTCTTTTGGAAATGAGACGAGGCAGTGAAAAGAGAAGAGCAGAAGGGAATAAGAGGGGAACAGGGAAACCAGCCACACTTGCCCCGTACCTAAAACACAAGACACCACAAGCCTGCAGAATCACTAGGGAGAGAAAAGTCGATGGGATAAAGGAAGGTTTGAATGGAAACTTCCAGTTCTTAAAAATGACACTTTCCTAGTCAAAGAAATGCAGCCTGAATATTGGGGATTTAGCTATTTGCTTATTAAACATTATTTAAAAAGAATAAAAGACTTGTGCTGTTTCACTGATCCCTTTCACTATAAGTTTAATTTATAAAACATACCACTTTCTGGAAGAGCTCTACTCATAACAGAGACTGGAAAACTCTTTCAGGGCATCTTGGGGAGAAATCTGATGTGAAGCGCTGACTCATTTGAAAAGACCCTGATGCTGGGAAAGATCGAGGGCAGGAAGAGAAGGGGACGACAGAGGATGAGATGGTTGGATGGCATCACCGGCTCAATGGACCTGGGTTTGGGTAAACTCTAGGAGTTGGTGATGGACAGAGAGGCCTGGCGTGCTGTGGTTTATGGGGTCGCAAAGAGTCGGACACAACTGAGCGACTGAACTGAACTGGGGAGAAATGTTAGTTTGAGTAAGCTACCCAAGAAAATTCATATAACCTTTTAAATACCTAGTTAGAATCCCTTTTTTCCAAGGCCCTTAGGTAATGCCCTCAGCCTGACCACAGAGCCCCCCTTATAGGAGAGTAAACCTGAGTGTCCTCCTAAAGACTCTTCTAACCGCTAACATCATTACCAAGTGTTATTGCTAACGTGCGTGTGTGTGCACTCAGCTGCTTCAGTCGTGTCTGACTCTTTGCGACCCCGTGTCTCCCCCTGTCATCAATACCTTCCTCTGAATTCCAGTATTACTTTATACCTTCACTAGTCAGTTGTCATCTACTTTCTAACAATTTGTATACACGTTCGACCTTGTCGGCGGTGGTGGTGGTTTAGTCGCTAAGTCATGTCTGACTCTGCGACGCCATGGACCGCAGCCCGCCAGGCTCCTCTGTCCATGGGATCCTCCAGGCAAGAACGCTGGAGTGGGTTGCCATGCCCTCCTCCAGGGGATCTTCCCCACCTAGGGATCAAACTCGAGTCTCCTGTGTCTCCTGCATTGGCAGACAATTCTTCACACACAGGACACAGAAATTAGGGAAGAGGGTCAGCAATAATGGGCTTGCCTGGTGGCTCAGTGGTAAACAGTCCATCTGCAGTGGAGGAGACACAGGAGACTTGGGTTCGATCCCTGGGTGGGAAGATCCTCTGGAGGAGGCAGTGGCTACCACTCCAGGATTCTTGCCTGGAGAATCCCATGGACAGAGGAGGCTGGTGGGTTACAGTCCACGGGGTCACAAAGGGTCGGATAGGATTGGGCTGGACACACGAGTGCCTGAGCGTGACAAGGCATAAACAGGCCAGTTCAGCTCGGGCAGAGGAACAATTGCTTGGGACTGCGCCCACATATTAGGGCGCTCTGACCTAAGACATGTCGCCCCCCTTCCCCCGAAACAAAAAGCAGATCAAGGAACGAGGTGACTTCGAGTCTTTTGTTTCTGTTTTCCAAAGGCACGTTGTCTTTCTTCTACTGCACAGGGACTGGCAGAAAATTCCTTACGACTGAGAGAGTTGATTGACTTGTCACTCCAGTTTGCCTGAGTTAGTCGGTGAAGATTCCATCCTTCTCAATATGAAAGAGTTAGTTTTTACATGTTTGGCATAGACCAATGTTGACCTTAAAAATAAAAGTCAGTTAGGGAACTCACGCTGGGGCTCTGTGGCAACCTAGAGGGGTGGGGAAGGGTGGAAGATGGGAAGTGGGAGGGAGTCTCAAGAGGGAAGGACATACGGCTCATTCATATTGATGTATGGCAGAAATCAAACCAACGTTGTAAAATAATCATCCTTCAATTAGAAATAAATTAAAAGAAATAAAAACAAAAGTCAGTTATTTAATGAGCAAAAAAAGGTTTATTTGGGAAGAAAGGAGGAACTGCAATTTGGGACAAGCAAGCTGTAGCCAAAGCCATATGTAAGTCCAATAAACAAAGGAGAGGGAGGTTGTTTTATAGGGAAGAGGAGGACGCTGGGAGGGGTTGGTAAGACAGGGAAGGACAGGGAGGCCTGGCACGCTGCAGTCCATGGGGGCCAAAGAGCTGGACGTGACTTTGTGACTGAACAACAATTAGACAACAGTATGAGTTTGGCGTAAAGACAGTTTCTCATCGGCTGCGGTGCTGGAGTGTGGGATTTCTTGTCACAGACGCAGCGTCCGTCTTTTTCCTATTGGCGCGTGTAATTGCTGGCTCCTTCTTATGATTCTTCTATTGGGGTCTCTAGTAGACAGTTCTTCCTGTAACTGAGGCTAAGTGGTATGTGCATGAGAGACCCTTCTGGCCTCAAAAGCTCCATTTTGGTGAGGTTTCCCTCTTGTGATATTCACACCAGTTTAAAAGTCTCATCATCACTGAAACGAACCGGACACCTCCAGGCTCTGGGATCGTGACCTTGAGTGTGGAAATGTATTCACTCTTTCACTCATTCATTCTGTATCGTTTAGGACTCTTGGTTGTAAGTGACAAAGTCACGTGGCATCTGCTTAACTGAAATGAGGGATCCATGATGAGAGAGATACTGTGCTGTTTCCAGAATCCACGCATAGAACCGAGGCTCCAGGAACAGCTAGGTTCAGAGTTCTAAAACCTCTGTATCCCTCTTCTTCAACTCATATCTACTTTCATCCTTCTCTTTCCACAGGTAGCTTTTCTCTGCTTGTCCACCAGCTCCTGGACTATAATATCTTTCAGTCCAGACACACAAAGAGAGACCAGCTTCTCTTTTTCAGTTCTAGCTCCAAAATTCCTAGAAAAGAAACTTGCTTGGCCTAGCTTGAGTGAGAGCTGGGCTGAGCACTGACCAGCTGAAGACGTGGCCGATTTGGGTCACATCCTTACCCTGGCCAATCAGATGGGGTCAGAACAGCAAGGTTACGCTGTATTAACAGGACCAGCCTGTGGGTTCAGAAAAGAGAAGGCAAATGAACCAGAACAAAAGTGCCCATTACGTAGTCTTCGTTCTATGGTTCGTTGTCGTTGCTCAGCTGAAAAGCCACACCCACCTCTTTGAGACCCCACGGACTGCTGCACACCAGGTTCCTCTCTTCTCTGTTATCTCCTGGAATTCACTGAAATTCATATCCACTGAGTCAGTGATGCCATCTAACAATTTCATCCTCTGCCGCCCCTTCTCCTCTTGCCTTCAATCTTTCCCAGCCTCAGGGGCTTTTCCAACAAATCGGCTCTTTGCATCAGGTGGCCAAAGTATTGAAGCTTCAGCTTTAGCATCAGTCCTTCCAGTGAGTATTCAGGATTGCTTTGCTTTAGGATTGCCGGGTTTGACATCCTTGTTGTGAATTATGTAGGTAGGTGCTATTTTCCCAGAAAACAAGTACTGCGCGCACACACCTACCTACGCGGCGTCTAACTGCCTCTTGACACTCTTTTTGCTCATGTTGTGTCTCCAGCAACATTGCTTAAAGACTCTTTTCTATGGTTCTCAGCTCCTGTCTCATGCCGATGTCTCTTTCATTCTTCACGGCCAGTCTGTTCACTTTATTGAGGTCAAGATTTCTGGGGTAGTTTTTCCTGTGCAGAGAAGACATTCAAAAGTTTACTTTTATTTTTGTTTAACAGTAAAAAGTTTGCAGGGTCCGGTGAGCTGTCCATGTGGTGCTAGCGGTCAAGAGCCTGCTTGCCAGCACAGGAGACTTAAGAGATGCGGGTTCCATCCTTGGGTGGGAAGATCCCCTGGAGGAGGGCACGGCGATCCACTCCAGGATTCTTGCCTGGAGAATTCTGTGGGCAGAGGAGACTGGCAGGCAGGCTGCAGTCCACGGGGTCGCGCAGAGTTGGACATGACTGAAGCGACTTAGCACGGCATGGCAGACTATGAGCATCAGATTGGCCCACACTGATTTGCATGGCCCATTAGTTAAGAATGGTTTTTACATTTGCAATGTTGGGAAAAACAGAAAGGAGAATAATATTTTATGACATGTGAAAATGCAAATTTCAGTTGCCATAGAGACCGTATGTTCTGGAATGTCTAAAATAATTTCTATGTGACCCTTTTCAGAAAGTTTACTGAGCCCTAGTTTAAAAGATTAGTGTTCAGTTTATTGAAATAACAAATTCAAAACCTTAGTGCAAGGTTTAAAAAAAAAAAAGCTTTAAGCTTAAAAAAACACACACATGGTTACATGTCCATGAAACCACTACTACCACAATCAAGACACAGAACATTTTTATCACACCCAAGAGATCCTCCACACCTCCTCCCGACATAGAACACCCTTCCCTCTGCTCTCAGTGCCAGGAAACCACTAATTCGTCACTATTTGTTAATTTGCATTTCCTGGAATCTAACATCAACAGAATCACCCCGCAAGTACTCTTCGGTGTCTGGCTCCTCTCACCCAGCACAGGTTCAGACTCATTCGCTGCTGTATCTCTCAGTGGGCTGCTCCTTTTTACTGCTGTGCTTTTTTAAAACTGAGCTTTTAGTTCCTAGTTTTAAATTTTTATATTGTGAAACATTTCAATCTATCTAACAAAGAAGGCAAGACAGTCTTCCTGCTACGTTCACATTACCCCACTTTCAGTTCAGTTCAGTCGCTCAGTCGTGTCCGACTCTTTGCGACCCCATGGACTGCGGCACGCCAGGCCTCCCTGTCCATCACCAACTTCCGGAGCTTGCTCAGACTCATGTCCATTGAGTCGGTGATGCCATCCAACCATCTCATCCTCTGTCGTCCCCTTCTCCTCCGCCTTCTGTCTTTCCCAGCATCAGGGTCTTTTGTAACAAGTCATTTCGTACCCAGGTTTCAGTCCAGTTCAGTTCAGTCGCTCAATTGTGTCCGACTCTTTGCGACCCCATGAATCTCAGCACGCCATGCCTCCCTGTCCATCACCAACTTCCAGAGTTCATCCAAACTCATGTGCATTGAGTCAGTGATGCCATCCAGCCATCTCATCCTCTGTCGTCCCCTTCTCCTCCTGTCCCCAATTCCTCCCAGCACCAGAGTCTTTTCCAATGAGTCAGCTCTTCTCACGAGGTGGCCAAAGTATTGGGGTTTCAGCCTTAGCATCAGTCTTTCCAATGAATACCCAAGACTGGTCTCCTTTAGGATGGACTGGTTGGATCTCCTTGTAGTCCAAGGGACTCTCAGAGTCTCCGCCAACACCACAGTTCAAAAGCATCAATTCTTTGGCGCTCAGCTTTCTTCACTGTTCAACTCTCACATCCATACACGACCACTGGAAAAACCATAGCCTTGACTAGACGGACCTTAGTCGGCAAAGTAATGTCTCTGCTGTTGAATATGCTGTCTGGGTTGGTCATAACTTTCCTTCCAAGGAGTAGGTATCTTTTAATTTCATGGCTGCAGTTACCATCTGCAGTGATTTTGGAGCCCCCCAAAATAAAGTCTGACACTGTTTCCACTGTTTCCCATCTATTTCCCATGAAATATTACCCAGCTTTAACAACTATCAACTCAGGGCCAATGCTCTCTCAACCATACTCTCACCCATTAACTTCCTCTCATATTTGCCAATCCTAGGCCTCACACTAGGCCTTGGAGAAGGAAATGGCAACCCACTCCAGTACTCTTGTCTGGAAAATCCCATGGACAGAGGACCCTGGTAGGCTACAGTCCATGGGGTCAAAAAGAGTCAGACATGACTAAGCGACTTCACTTTCACTTTTCTTTCAGGCCTCACACTACTTTACCTGCAAACATTTCAGCATGTATTTCTAAGAGATATGGAGCCTTTAAAAATATATAACTGCAACACCTTTATCATGTCCATAAAGTCTGAACAATAATCCCTTAATTTTGTCTAATGTCCAGTGTTCAAATTCTCAGCTGTTTCATAAATGTTCTCATCTTTCTTACACAGTTTGTTTGAATCAGAATCCAAATAAGATCCGAGCATTACTTCTGGTCAGTGTGCCCCTCAAATCCCTTCTGTCTAACATTCTTATTCATCTACCTCTTTACTTCTGGCTGTGCAGGGCCTTCGTGGCTGCGTGGGGCTTTCACTCGTTGCAGGGCACAGGCTTCTCATCGCCGCCGCGGCTTCCGTGGGGAGCCCGGGCCTGAGGGCAAGTGGGCCCAGCAGCCGTGGCTCCCAGGACCTAGAGCGCAGGCTCAGGGGTGCAGGGGTTTAGCTGACCCCAGGCGTGTGGGATCTTCCCAGACGCGGGACCAAATCAGTGTCCCCTCCTTGGCAGGCGGACTCTTAACCGCTGGACCGCTTGTGAAGTCCTTCGCGCCTCTGCCCCTCCACACCTCCTTTGGGCTCCTTGCTTTACCGCTACTGTGTCTTTCTCGTACTTTATTTGTTGATGAAGCCAGGCGGTCCGCGCCATGGCTCCCCACCGTCAGAGCTGCGCCGACTCTGTCCCCTACTGGTGTTTAAGATGTCCCTTTGTCCCTCCATTTCCTGAAAACTGGTTGTTGGGTATAAAGGAATAAATGTTTGATTGCAGAACAATGCTTTAAAATATTCACGTTCAGATTACATAATTTATGCTTTCAGCAATAATTTTTAGGAAACTTGAGTAATGTTTGCTCTCAGTCCATAAAGGCTGTTAATGGACACTTCTCAACAAAATGCAGGACCTCTTGCGGTAGGCAGATGACAGTCTGTGGGCACGCCGTTCATTTTTGCAAATAAAGTTTTATTAGAACACAGCCATGCCCATTCATTTATTTATTGTCTCTGGCGGCTTTCCCAATTCAGTGGCAGAAACCAGGAGCTGTGGCACAGACCCTCTGGCCCACAAAACCTGAAACATTTACTCTCTGGCCCTTTAAGAAAAAGTTGGCTGACCTCTGCTCAGCATTTATACATTTCACATAAATTTATAAATTTAATACATTTTAATTTCTCTTTGGGTATTTCAGTTAACCCAAAATACTCAATCTTCTTAGGTACTGATTTTTACAAAGCTAATGAATTATACCTAAAAGTATGGCAAACTTTAAATTATTACATCTTCTGAAACTTTGCCTAAACTATACAAGATTTCGACTTAGAAGCAGAAGGCTAAAGCAATTACTCATTTACACACTTTTAAATTGTTCTTATAAGGGGTCTCTTAGGTCTCAAATTTTCTCACACATCCACAGTAGAAAAAAAAATCAAGTATGTCTGGACATCTTCTTATTCTCTCTCACCTTTATTTATTTGGCTGCATCAGGCCTGAACTGCGGGCACGTGGGAGCTTCAGTCCTCACTGTGGCGTGTGGCACCCTTGGCTGAGGCACGTGGGGTCTGGTTCCCCGAGCAGGGATCACACCTGGGTCCCTGCGCTGGGAGCACGGGGTCTGGGACACGAGACCAGCAGGGAAGCCCCTGCCCCGATCCCGCCTGATGACAGACACCTTGCTGGTGTGGGCCTGACTCTTCCAAACCTTCCACACACTGTTTTTCTGGAGTGGAAGGATGCCAAACAGTGGGGAAGATGGCGACCGGAGGGGACCTGCTAAGGGAGAGAGGCGCTGCCCCAATTAATTGAGGTGACTTAGAGCTGGAGATTTTGATAGAACCTGAAAGTGGCAGATTTGCTTCTCTAGTTCTTAACGCGTTTCCTAACTGAAGATCTTTGAGCTCCCTGGAATTCTCCTCACCCCCAATATATTTCAGTTTAGTTCGGTCACTCAGTCATGTCCAACTCTTTGCGACCCCATGGACTGCAGCACACCAGGCCTCCCTGTCCATCACCAACTCCTGGAGCTTACTCAAACTCATGTCCATCGAGTTGGTGATGCCATCCAACCATCTCATCCTCTGTCGTCCCCTTCTCCTCCTGCCTTCAATCTTTCCCAGCATCAGGGTCTTTTCCAATGAGTGAGTTCTTCACATCAGGTGGCCAAAGTATTGGAGCTTCAGCTTCAGCACCAATCCTTCCAATGAATATTCAGGACTGGTCTCCTGTAGGATGGACTGGTTGGATCTCCTTGCAGTCCAAGGGACTCTCAAGAGTCTTCTCCAACACCACAGTTCAGAAGAATCAATTCTTTGGCGCTCAGCTTTCCTTATGGTCCAACTCTCACATCCATACATGCATTTACTTATTTATACCAGCAAATACTTCAGTATGTATCTCTAACATATAAGAACTTTAAAAAAGTAACCTCAGTGCCATAGTATGTTAGTATATCTAACAAATTTAACAAGAATTACTCGATGTCATCTAATACCCTATCCATTTTTAACTTAACCATGTATCTCAAAAAAGGTCCTTTTACAATTTTGCCAACCAGAATCATAATGGGGCCATATATCTCAGTTGGTTGATACAACCCTAAACTCTTTTAACCTATTACAGTCTCTCATACCCTTAAAGATGCTGATTCATTGAAGAAACTGGGCTGTTTTCTATAATTTCCCACTCTCTAAATTTGGCTGATTGCTTCTAGAGAGTAAAATGAAATGAAATGTTCAGTCATGTCCGACTTTTTTCGACCCCATGGACTGTAGCCCACCAGGCTCCTCTGTCCACGGGACTCTCCAGGCAGCAACACTGGAGTGGGTTGCCATTTCCTTCTCCAGGCCATCGTCCTGACCCAGAGCTCAAACCTGGGTCTCCTGCATTGCAGGCAGACGCTTTACCACCTGAGCCTCCAGGGAAGCTCCAGGGTGAGGGTGCTAGATAGCATGAACTCTTTAAATTGTTCCGTCACCATATGTTTCTGGTGACAGTCTCCATTAGATTCAATTTTTTCCTAAGTCAAGAATAGTTCATAAGTGGGTGAATATATTCTCTAACCAGCAAAAATCTCTGAGCTTAAGAGGACTTTGAATTCTTTTATATTCCTAACATATTCAAAATGATACATTGTCTGAAGTTTGGCTATTTCACACAGCTTTGAGTCAGACTTGCAGTCACAACCCACATAACTTGTATTAAGTGCGTTTGATGAGCCGTGTACAAGTCTAAGCACTCTACCTCTGTGCTCATTTAACCTCCTAAACATTTTGCAAAGGAAACTGTCCACACACACAAAAATAAATAATCAATAGTCAATCTAGGAAGGAAATGGAAAATTTTGTTTGAGTCAACCTGAGGTGATCAGGAGGTGATCTCCCAGATAACGCTGAGAACTGTTCTGAAGAGGTATAGGAGGAGGCAGCATGTGTGTGATTTTGGTGAATGGTTACATGCAATCTGGCCTTCCCGGGTGGCTCAGAGGGTAAAGAATCTGCCTGCAACGCAGGAGATCCAGGTTCAACTCCTGGGTTGGGAACAACCCTTGGAGAAGGGAATGGCAACCCACTCCAGTATTCTTGCCTGGAGTATCCTTATGGACAGAGGAGCTTGCTGGGCTACAGTCCATGGGGTCACAAAGGCTTGGACACAACTAAGCGACTAACACGTTCACTTTCTTACATGCAATTAACTCTCATCTTGGTAGAAGTTACTGCTATTTGGGAAGAACAGATATCTTAGTTAATGATTTTAGTGCTTTTCTAAGTATAGGAAGATGCAAGAAATTGGGTTCATAATTCTGAAAAGCTCTAACTACCTGAGGGTCAGTTCTGTCCCGTTTTCCCAGAGCACAGTCTCATCCTGATACTTGCCCTGAATTCCTTTCACAAATTCCTTTCAGTGGCTTCAGTGACTTGTGACTTGATCCTTGTAGAACTGGATGGTGGGCGACATTCTTTCTTTTACAATCCCCACCCTTTTGGTTTGAATTGTGACCAAGGTTTGGGAGGCATTTCACGACCAGTTTATCATGAGCTAGGAATGCTCTTTCCCAGGTTAGGAAAAGATTTTCCTGATAGGCCACTCAATGTCCTGTTATTGGACTAGGTTCCTTTAACCGTAACCAAGAGCCTCTGGATTGCCTGTCTGTAAGATTTTCACTTTCAGCTGTGCTGGGTTCTCCGCGCTGCACGCGGGCTCCCTCCAGCTGTGGCAAGCGCGGCTCACTCTTCATTGCGGTGCTCCGGGCTCTCCTTGCAGGGCCTCTCTGCTGCACAGGCTCTGGGCACGGGGACTTCATAGTTGCGGCACATGGGCTCAGCGGTCCTGGCTCGTGGGCTCTAGTGCTTTAAGTCAAGTAGTTTTGGCGCGCAGGCTTAGTTGCTCTGAGATGTGTGGGATCCTTCTGGACCAGGGATAGAACCTCTGTCCCTGCATCACAGGAAGATTCTTAACCGCTAGACCAGCAGGGAAGCCCTGGACGGCCTGTCTTACTAGTCTGCTACAGTTCAGGAAACAGTCCTCTCTCGTTGCTTCTTCCCCTATCTAGAATTACACTATTACAATGTTTGATCTTATAGAACTATGTATTTGATTAACCACTTCAGGTCATCTAATCACATTACTTTTATCTGAGGTTCAGTCACACATTGTGTAATGCAAGAAATGATCTTACAGATTAGGCAGAATATAAGTAATATAGCTAGTAACACTAATAAAGTCATAAGCATGCATTTAAGCCAAGAATTTCCATAATATGTGACCCAGTGTTCTCCCAAGTTCCTCTGACCAGTCTGTTCTGCACCAGTCACCATCTTTAAGGGAAATGACATATTGGCATTGTATATAGAGTTCACCAAAGAAGTCTGCACTTACAAGCTGTGTGGTGGGTCATCAGTGACTCCCTTACAGGATTGTGAAAGGGAATGTTATCTTCTAAGGAATTACCTAGTTGGCATCAGAAAAAAAAAAAAAAACCCAAACAAAATAAGTTGATGGTCATGACTGAGCAGGCATTTCTGTCATTGGAAGCGAGAGCGAGACTGTGTGCTTGCAGTCGAGTAGCTCAGTCGTGTACGACTCCTTGCAAGCCAACAGACTTTAGCCCGCCAGGCTCTGCTGTCCCTGGGATTCTCCAGGAAACAGTACTGGAGTGGGTTGCCATTTCCTTCTCCAGGGGATCTTCGACACCCAGGGATCAAACCCTGGTCTCCTGCATTCCAGGCAGATTCTTTACCCACTGAGCCTCTTGGGAAGCCCTTCTCTTACTGGGAAGGGCTCCTTAATGCAAAATGCAGATACACAATGCACTCTAGTGGGGAGGGAGGAGGGACAACGGGTAGAGAAAGTTTTCAATTTCTATCTTGCCTTAAAATATGACTTTTTATTTCATCAAAACAAAGCTTGGGGAATCTGATTAATTTGACTCACTCAGCAGGTCAGGGTGTAAATTCAGGAGCGGAATCAGAATTCCAAATTCCTAGAACTTTCTGCTCTGAAGAACTGGCACCTCCACTCTCAGTGTTTCCTGGTTCTCAAGGAAGCAAGCAGGTACTGACGACTTGGAGAAGGTCCCTTCCGCCCCGCCCCGCCCCGCCCCTTTCGTCCCGCCCCGCCCCGCCCCTTTCGTTCCGCCCCTTTTTATTCCGCCCCGCCCCCATGGCTGAGGACTAGGCTCAGGGAGCGACAGAGAAAACCACACTTCCCAGAGTGCACCGCCCCCGCAACGGCCTTAGGGTCGGCCTCGGGCTCCCGGAGCCATCTTTGTGGGGTGAGGAGGCGGCGCGGCCTGGGACCATGGCGCTCTTCCCCGCCTTTGCGGGTGTCGCCGAGGCTCCGGACGGCGGGAGGAAAGGTGAGCCCCCGGGAGGGATGAAGAAGGCGCTCGGCGGGCTTGGAGGGGAGTCCCTTGGGCTGGCTCTCGGCGCTTGCCAGGGTTTGTTTATCCGCTTGTATCCCAGAGTTCTCCGCGGCGCTGCAGGGCCTTCTGGGAGGCCGGCCTCTCGGCGGGCCTCTGGGCCGGAGTTGTGGCGTCCGGAGGCGGGGAGAGGCGGGAGGGGACGTGGGCCGGGGGCCTCCGTACAGTCCTTCCCGAGGCACGGTGGTGCTTTCACGGGGGGGACTCCGGATGCAAGTGCTGGGTGTCCTTCATTACAGCTTGCTTTCTTCCCCGTTTTACTTATTTCTGAATCGCTTACTGGGTGCCTTTTGTCCGAACCAGAGCTAGAAAATTAGGGTCCGAAGCCCAGTCAAACGCAGTGGGCGCAGCCGCTGGGAATAAGCACTGGCGTCTATTCACTGCAGGCTGACTGTAGGTCAGGTAACGGTGTGACATACTTTATTCAAGCCTTGAACATTCCCAGGAGCTCTGCGTTGTTAAAAATTGTGGCACACAGTGAGGAAACCGGGTCCTCTGTCCGACAGACGTTTTCCACCAAATCCTTATGGTGTCCTAACATGCTTCTCTACCCTAGTGCCTCAGTCGTGTCCGGCTCTGTGTGACCCCACGGACTGTAGCCCACCAGGCTCCTCTATCCACAGGATTCTCCAGGCAAGAATACTGGAGTGGGTTGCCAAGACCTCCTCCAGGGGATCTTCCCAGCCAGGGATCAGACGCACATCTCCCGGCCTCTAGCATTGGCGGGCGGATTCTTTTTATCCCTGAGCCAACAGGGAAGCCTCTCTCTACCCTAGAATTTCCTGTCAGTTCAGTTCAATTCAGTCACTCAGTCTGACCGACTCTGCGGGCCCATGGACTGCAGCACACCAGGCCTCCCTGTCCATCACCAACTTCCAGAGCTTGCTCAAACTCATGTCCATTGAGTTGGTGATGCCATCCAACCATCTCATCCTCTGTTGTCCCCTTCTCCTCCTGCCGCCAATCTTTCCCAGCATCAGGGTCTTTTCCAGTGAGTCAGTTCTTCAAATCAGGTGGCCAAAGTATTGGAAGTTCAGCTTCAGCATCAGTCCTTCCAATGAATATTCAGGACTGATTTCCTTTAGGATGGATTGGTTGGATCTCCTTGCAGTCCAAGGGACTCTCAAGTCTTCCTCAGCACCGCAGTTCAAAAGCATCAATTCTTAAGTGCTCAGCTTTCTTTATGGACCAACTCTCATATCCACACATGATTACTGGAAAAACCATAGCTTTGACAAGACGGACCTTTGTTAGCAAAGTACTGTCTCTGCTTTTTAATATGCTGTCTAGGTTGGTCATACCTTTTCTTCCAAGGAGCAAGCGTCTTTTAATTTCATGGCTGCAGTCACCATCTGCAGTGATTTTAGAACCCAAGAAAATAAAGTCTGTCGCTGTTTCCATTGTTTCCCCATTTCTTTGCCATGAAGTGATGGGGCTGATGCCATGATCTTAGTTTTTTGAATGTTGAGCTTTAAGCCAACTTTTTCACTCTCCTCTTTCACTTTCATCAAGAGGCTCTTTAGTTCTTCTTCACTTTCTGCCATAAGGGTGGTGTAATCTGCATATCTGAGGTGATTGATATTTCTCTCAGCAATCTTGATTCCAGCTTGTGCTTTATTCAGCCTGACATTTGGCATGATGTACTCTGCATATAAGTTAAATAAGCAGAATGACAATATACAGCCTTGACGTACTCCTTTTCCTATTTGGAACCAGTCTGTTGTTCCATGTCCAGTTCTAACTGTTGCTTCCTGACCTGCGTATGCAGATTTCTCAGGAGGCAGGTCAGGTGGTCTGATATCCCCATCTCTTGAAGAATTTTCCACAGTTTGTTGTTATCCACACAGTCAAAGGCTGTGGTCTAGTCGATAAAGCAGAAATAGATGTTTTTCTGAAACTCTCTTGCTTTTTCAATGATCCAGCGGATGGTGGCAATTTGATCTCTGGTTCCTCTGCCTTTTCTAAATCTAGCTTGAACATCTGGAAGTTCATGGTTCATGTACTGTTGAAGCCTGGCTTGGAGAATTTTGAGCATTACTTTGCTAGTGTGTGAGATGAGTACAATTGTGTGGTAGTTTGAGCATTCTTTTTGCATTGTCTTTGTTTGGGATTGGCATGAAATCTGACCTTTTCCAGTCCTGTGGCCACTGCTGAGTTTTCCAAATTTGCTGGCATATTGAGTGCAGCACTTTCACAGCATCATCTTTCAGGATTTGAAATAGCTCAACTGGAATTCCATCACCTCCACTAGCTTTGTTCATTGTGATGCTTCCTAAGGCCCACTTGACTTTGAATTCCAGATCTGGCTCTAGGTGAGTGATCACACCATCGTTATTATTTGGGTCATGAAAATCTTCTTTTGTACAGTTCTTCCATGTATTCTTGCCCCTTCTTCTTAATATCTTCTGCTTCTGTTAGGTTCATGCCATTTCTGTCCTTTACTTTGTCCATCTTTGCATGAAATGTTTCCTTGGTATCTCTTATTTTCTTGAAGGGATCTCTAGTCTTTCCGATTCTGTTCTTTTCCTCTATTTCTTTGCATTGATCACTGAGGAAGGCTTTCTTATCTCTCCTTGCTATTCTTTGGATCTCTGCATTCAGATGCTTATATCTTTCCTTTTCTCCTTTGCCTTTCCCTTCGCTTCCTTTCACAGTTATTTTTAAGGCCTCCTCAGACAAGGATTTTGCCTTTTTGTATTTCTTTTTCTTGGAGACGGTCTTGATCCCTGTCTCCTGTAGAATGTCACAAACCTCCGTCCATGGTTCTTCAGGCACTCTATCAGATCTAATCCCTTGAATCTATTTCTCATTTCCACTGTATAATCGTAAGGGGTCTGGTTTAGGTCATGCCTGAATGGTCTAGTAGTTTTCCCTACTTTCTGCAATTTAAGTCTGAATTTGGCAATAAGGAGTTCATGATCCGAGCCACAGTCAGCTCCCAGTCTTGTTTTTGCTGACTGTATAGAGCTTCTCCATCTTTGGCTGCAAAGAATATAATCAGTCTGATTTTTGTATTGACCATCTGGTATTGTCCATGTGTAGAGTCTTCTCTTGTGTTGTTGGAAGAGGGTGTTTGCTATGACCAGTGCGTTCTCTTGGCAGAACTCTATCAGCCTTTGCCTTGCTTGATTCTATACTCCAAGGCCAAATTTGCCTGTTACTCCAGGTGTTTCTTGACTTCCTACTTTTGCATTCCAGCCCCCTATAATGAAAAGAACATCTTTTTTGGGTGTTAGTTCTAGGTCTTGTAGGTCTTCTAGAACCGTTCAACTTCAGCTTCTTCAGCATTCCTTGTCGGGCCATAGACTTGGATTACTGTGCTATTGAATGGTTTGTCTTGGAAACAACAGAGATCATTCTGTCGTTTTTGAGATTGCATCCAAGTACTGCATTTTGGACTCTCTTGTTGACCATGATGGCTGCTCCATTTCTTCTGAGGGATTCCTGCCCGCAGTAGTAGATACACTACTATCTACTATTTGACCCGTTGCAGTGCATTTTAGTTCACTGATTTCTAAAATGTTGACATTCACTCTTGCCGTCTCCTGTTTGACCACTTCCAATTTGCTTTGATTCATGGACCTAACATTCAGGGTTCCTATGCAATATTCCTCTTTACAGCATCAGACTTTACTTCCATCACCAGTCACATCCACAACTGAGTGTTATTGCTTTGGCTCTTCATTCTTTCTGGAGTTATTTCTCCACTGATCTCCAGTAGCATATTGGGCACCTACCAGCCTGGGGAGTTCATCTTTCGGTGTCCGACCTGAAATAATAGGGAGGGGACACAGCCCCACCCATCAACAGAAAATTGGATTAAAGATTTACTGAGCATGGCCCCGCCCATCAGAACAAGGCCTCAGTCAGTCTCTCCCATCAGGAAGCTTCCATTACCCTCTTATCCTTCTCCATCAGAGGGCAGACAGACTGAAAACCACAATCACAGAAAACTAACCAATCTGATCACATGGACCACAGCCTTGTCTAAGTCAATGAAACTATGAGCCATGCTGTGTAGGGCCGCCCAAGACAGACGGGTCATGGTGGAGAGTTCTGACAAAATGTGGTCCACTGGAGAAGAGAATGGCAAACCACTTTAGTACTCTTGCCTTGAGAACCCTGTGAACAGTAGAATTTCTTGTAAGCTGGTGGTTAGATCTAGAGAGTTAGGTTCAGTTTGAAAATACCTCACTGGGTCTGCTCTGCACTTGCCGTTGATCCAAATCGGGAGGCTGAGCTGCCTAGTTCCCGCTCCCTTAGTGGTTAAGATGGGCCAGTGGGCTCCTGGACAGCCTGTTACATCCGTTAGGAAGCTGCCCATGCGTCTTTCCCCTAAAAACCTTCCATCTCTGTTCTCCAACCTTCTCCTACTGGGTAGAACTTTTATTAGTCAGTGGTGTCCTTCCATTTTTTTTTATCCTTAATATGAGCAACTGCATTTCCCTTCCTTTTCTTCTTAAAGTATAGTAGATTTACCATGTTGGAGGTGTACAGCAGGGTGATTCAGCTATATATATATGTATATATATATATAATTTTCTAGATTTTTCCCATTACAGGTTTTTACAGAATATGGTTCTCTGTGCTGTACAGTAGGTTCTTGATGTTTCTCTATTTTATATATAGTATGTATCTGTTAATGCCAAGTCCCAAGTGTATCCCCACCCCCCACTTCTGTTTCTAAACTGCAGAGTATTCTGCATTTGACCTTAAATCTCAGAGATCACTCTACACTGGAGTATATAAATCTTTCTCAGTCCTTCTGGCTGGTACCTAGCGCTCCATCGAGTGAATGTCACTTGATGACAGAATGTTTATTCTGTCAGTCCCTCTTGAGGACATTAGAACTGTTTCTGGTGTTTCGCTGTTAAAAACAGAAGTACTGTATTTTTGGCCTTATGCTGTAAAGTGTTATGAAAATGTAAGATGGTGTTAGTACTGATGTGTGCAGTTTTAATTAAAAAAAAAAAAAAGGCACCACAGCCTGGGCAGCAGCACCAAAGCTAGTGAGAGAGGCTGTGTCCTCTCCTCTCTCAGTTCTGTTAGGAGTTAAGCCAGGATTAAAGTAGGCATCATAGTCAGTACGCGTTTTGGGGAGGCTGAGTTCAGCAGAATTCATTCTGTCAACAAACAGGTGTCCAGCGCGTCCCTTGTGTTAGGGGCAGCAGAGAGCGCCCAGGGTGTGACCCTTCCAGCTCTCGAGCTTTCCTTTCCGCATCGTCAGGTTGATGGGGGCTGTCTCCTCTAATAAAACACTGTTGCTGGGGAGTCAGACATCTGGACAGAGTTGGGACGAGAGAGGTGAGGCTTATGAATGAATGAATGAGACCGCGCTCTTGCACTCGGTTGCTCAGTCATGTCCGAGTCTGCAACCTGATGGACTTGAGTCTGGCAGGCTCCTCTGTCCATGGGGTTCTCTAGGCAAGAATACTGCAGTGGGCTGCCATTTCCTTCTCCAGAGGATCTTCCCAACCCAAGGGTTGAACCTGGCTCTCCTCTCCTGCATTGCAGGCAGATTCTTTACCCACTGAGCCACCTGGGAAGTTCATGTGTTTCTGACGTGAAAGTGAAAGTCGCTCAGTCATGTCCGACTCTTTGCAACCCTAGGGACTATACAGTCCGTGGAATTCTCCAGCCAGAATACTGGAGTGATTAGTCTTTTCCCTTCTCCAGGGGATCTTCCCAAACCAGGGATTGAACCCGGGTCTCCCGCATTGCAGGCGGATTCTTTACCGGCTGAGCCACCAGGGACGCCCAAGAATACTGGAGTGGGTAGCCTGTCCCTTCTCCAGCAGATCTTCCCGACCCAGGAACTGAACCGAGGTTTCCAGCTTTGCAGGCAGATTCTTTACCAACTGAGTCATCAGGGAAGCCGTCTCTGACATAAATGCTACCAGTATTTTCTTAGGTAGTCTCCCAAGGCAATAGAAATAAAGAGAAAACAAATGGGACCTAATTAAACTTACAGGCTTTTGCACAGCAAAGGAAACCATAGACAAAAGGAAAAAGCCCACAGAATAAAAGCAAATAATTGCAAATGACACAGCTCACAGTGGCTTAATTTCCAAAATATACAAATAGCTCATATATAATTCACCACAGAAGCTAAAGGACCCCGCTGAAAAGTGGTCAGAGGCCTAAGTAGACGTTTCTCTAAAGAAGACATACTGATGGGCAGTAGGCTCTGTGAAGAGATCTCAGCATTGCTAATTATGAGAGAAAAGCAAACCAAAATTGCAGTTAGGCACCAACTCAAATGGGTCAGAATAGCCATCATCAAAAAGCCTACAGATAACAATTGCTGGAGAGGGCGTGGAGAAAAGGGAACCCTCCTACTCTGCAGGTGGGAATGTACGTCTGTGTAGCCACTGTGGGGAACACTGTGAAGGTTCCTTAAAAACTAAAAACAGAGCTACCATATGACGCAGCGACCCCACTCGCGGGCATGTATCTGGAAAAGACAGTACTTTGAAAAGATAGCTGTGCCCCAGTGTCCGTTTCAGCGCTGCTTGCAGTAGCCGAGATGCAGAGATAGCCTGGCTGCTCATCAGCAGGTGAAGGGCCGAGGGAGGGAGGCACAGACGCAAGCGGGGCGCTGCTCAGCCAGGGCGAGAGAAGGCCGCGGTGCCCGCGATGGACAGACACCACGTGGCGTCACTCACGTGTGGAGTCTGAACGATGGCACGGACGCGCCTGCCTGTGAGACACAGACAGACTCGGGGTAGAGAACAGACGCGTGGTGCCGCAGGGGAAGGGGCGGGGCGGGGGCGGGGCTGGGAGTGTGCGGCTAGTCGATACAGACTGCTGTGTGCAGAGCGGGTGAACAGCAAGGCCCCCGGGCGGCGCAGGGACTGGGCTCAGAACCCTGGGGAAACTAATGGAAAAGGGCGCAAAGTAGAAGGCCCACGACGTGGGCTTCCCAGGATGGCGCCGGTGGTGAAGAACCTGCGGCCGGGGCGGGAGACTGAGGAGATGTGGGCTCCGCCCCTGGGCCCGGAGGGCTCCCTGGAGAAGGCCGCGGCAGTTCAGTCCGGTCTGCTTGCCTGGAGAATCCCAGGCACTGAGGAGCCTGGCAGGCTGCAGTCCATGGGGTCACGAAGAGCGACTGAGGCGGCTTCACACACGTGTGTATAATGGAGCTGCTTTGCTGTGCAACACAGATCAGCACACTTTAAATCAAGTACACTTTGATAAATAAACTGTATGCGAGTCACTAGTCTAAATGTTTACAAATACGTATTAAGTCACTGAATCCTCATAACAACTCTATGGAGTCAGTACTATCATCAGCATTCTTCAGGAGAAGGAAGCAGAAACACAGCCAGGCTTTAGGCTTTGACTTGGGCTCAAGCAGTCTAGCTTCAAAATCATGGACTCTTTTATTTATTTTTTTTTATTTTGCATATTTTAATTTCAGAGCTAAAAAACCGCAACACACAACATTTAAAGCTCCCTGCTGTCTCTGGCTTCTCTCTTGAGGAGCCCCAGGCCTACTGCACCACACCTATGCCAGGATCAAAGCGGGCCTGAGCGTTGACAGAGATGAAGCGTGTGTTCTCGTAAACAAGACTCTTTGCCGCTGAGCTTCTGAACCATAGGCCTGATTCTGTTGCTCTTTGGGTAAAACAAACACCATCACGGCCTTTTAAGGCCCTGAGCCTCTCTGGCCATCTCGCTCCTGCTTCCTCTCACTGCCAGAGGTTCAGCTGTAGCAGCGCCTCCTGCGTGGCAGTCACGCCCTCTCCCTTTCAGGCCTCTGTACACGCCGTCCGCCCTGCCTTGATGCCTCCTGGGTGCATGCGTGCCTCCCGTCCTCTCGCCGTCCGGCCTTACGAGCGGTCCCCGCGGGCAGCGCTCTCTCACCCTGCCTCGTCTGCACGAGGGAGCCCACCTGTGCTGCCGCTGTCCCTGTGGGCTTCCTCTTTCCCGGCCTGTGTCTCGCTGCCCGTGACCGAGTGCCGTGTGTCAGGCCCCTGAGGGCCGTCCTGGGCATGTCCTGCTCCCGAACGTCTCCGGAACTCAGAACGGTGGCCGGCTCTCGGTGAAGACGTGCTGGTGAGAGGGGAGGCTGGTAGAGACGAGGGCCTCGTGTTTCGTTCAGAGTTGCACAGCGGGTAGACGAGGAAGCCGGTGTCTGAACACGGGTCCTTCTGATACCAGAAAGTGTATTGTGGACCGCGCCGTGATAGTGCGGTGCTGCGGTTTGCTTGTTCACAGTTTCCCTTTGGGTCCCGGGGTCTCTTCGAAGTGTGTTAACTCTGTGGGAAGGCTGGCCTTGCGGAGGTCCTCTGTACCCCCTGTCTTCCGTGCAGTTCTTAGCCATGTTTCCAGGTGCTTTCTGCATGAAAACTTGCGCTCTTGGACTCTGTCAGGAGCTGGACGGAGAGCTTGGCGCGCTGTTCTTTGAAGGAGCAGCGCCCTTCCCTAATGCACGTGTTGTAGAGCCCTGGAGTCCTTTGAAATTAGCGTCCCTGGAGGGTGGTGCTCGCCTCTGTTCATGGGAACAGTTGGTGCTCGCCTCTGTTCATGGGAACAGTTGGTGCTCCTGTGTTACACCGGGCTCCTCTCCTGGAAGGTAGAGCTTTCCTGTGACACCTCCCCTGTGTGGAGAAACAGTTACCTTAGGACGCCCCTTGCTGAGGGATGCACAGGGCAAATCCGGATAAAGCAGAGACGGTTCCACACTCTGGCGGCTCGGTGCTGAGCTGCGGAGCCTGGTTCCCGGGGAGCGCGTGTGGCGGGGCCCCTGTCCACCTGGGGTGCTCGCTGCAACACGAATGCCGAATACTCCTCTTGCTTTTTGCCTTTTTTTTTTTTTCCTGTAAGCACTAAAATCCTCTCTGGGTTTCTTTAGGTTAGTGAAAATAGGTACTCATGTAGACCTTTTGGGAAAAAAACGTGGCGTAAAGTGAGCTGTAGAAAAGCGGAGGCTACCCGTCACACGATGAGAAATGGCTGCAGAACAAGGGTGTTTCATCCAGTCGTGATTCGACATCTGTGTCTAAAGTTTAAATCTGTCTGTGACAGTTCCTTCTTTGCTTTATCTATATGTGTTAGTTGCTTTAGTCACGTCCAACTCTTTGCGACCCTGTGGGCTGTAGCCCGCCAGGCTTCTCCGTCAGTGGGATTTCCCACCAAGAACACTGGAGTGGGTTGCCATTTCCTTCTCCAGGGGATTTTCCCAAGCCAGGGATCAAACCTGTGTCTCCTGTATTGGAGGCAGATTCTTTACTGTCTGAGCCACCAGGGAAGCCTCCTCTATCTATAATGGAATTGAATCAAAGCATTTCCCCTAGTGATGGAGAAATGAAATTATATAAGAAACTTATATAAAGTTCAAAGCAACTTATTCAGATCACAAGAAGCTTTGCACTTGAAGTATTCATGACGATTCGTATTATTTTGTGCAAAGTCTCTGATAATGTGGCTCTTCCGATTCCTGCCTGGCTTTGTTAGGCGGCAGGTCTAAAGCTGTTTTTCTGCCTGGCACTTTCCCCTTCTTCCTTTCTTAGACATGTGTATGGGTATAGCAGGGCGCTAACTTCCAGGTGAGTCTCAACCTGTGATTTACTTACCTGCAGGGACAAAAGGTTTTCAGCCAGTCAGCTTTTCTGTCTTAAACCCTAGTGGTATCCTGCCAGTCTTCTCTGAAACGTTACATCCTGCTTGGTATTAGCACAATTATCTAAATACATAATAGGCATTTGTAAATTATTTGAGGATGTAAGTAAATATAGAAAAGGACTTTGCAATCTGATTTTTAATTATCTTTTGATCTCAGATAGCTTTCCGGGATTCTGTGTAATTAAAATTTAACAATGCAGATGTGTCCTGTGAAGTGTTAGGATTAAACGGAAGCACCAGGAGAGCAGGGACTCGTTCACCACTGTGCCCCCAAAGCCTGGAGCTGTGCCTGTACACGCAGTAGGTATTCCGTTCTTTAATGATTAAATCTGCATGTACAGTGAAGACCAGAGAAATTATAAAGTTGAGCTTTATGCCTAGATAATGGCATCCTTTTGACAATCTCAAATGCTTTCAGTTCTGTAAATCAGGTGCTGGGGTGCAAAGGATGCAGAGAGATGATTCGGATCCTCCTTCGTTTTATTTATTCAGCAAATGCTCACTGACTCCCGCTGCTTTGTCCCGAGGCCCTGTGCCTGGAGTGGAGAACGCGGGCGTGAGCCGCGGCTCCCGTCCTCCTCTTGCTCTTGGTTTGGGAAGAAGGGAGCGGGAGGAGCGAGGCCCGCTGGAGCCTTGGCAGCAAGCGCTGTAGGGCGGTCGGTGCAGCTGCTTGGCTGGCGGGGTGTTTCCGTGGGTCGTTTTCTCTTTCTCCGCTGCCGCTCTTGATGGTATTGCAGTGACCGACTCACATGGCCCCTGTGAAGATCTGAGCTGTTGGCCTGTGGCTTAGGATCTGATTGGAAGGCTTGACATGCAGATAGTGAGGTTACAAGAGGGGGCTTGTCGTGATAGCCTGCTGTGCCACCTGCAAGGAGACTTAGGAGAAAAAGCGCCTTTGTTGAGGAGGTGAAGAGTTAGCTGTGGCGCGGTCAGGAGGGGCTGGGTGGAGGGTTGAGGCCCAGGGTTGGGGTGTGTGTGACTTCCCTCCCCTGGGCCTCTGACTGCTGATCTGTAGAAGAGGGAGGGGCATCAAGGCTCTGCTCCCTGGGGGCCCTCGGCGGCAGCATCCTGCGTCTTCTCTCCTGCATCTTGGGCTTGGAAAGACTGCGTGTCCACAGTGAGTTCCTTGGTGAACAGTGTGAAAATTTCTGGACTAGGTGATCGCCCCAGTTTTCCAGGCCTGACATTCAATGAATATTAAATATTCCACGTGTGTTCACTGCTAATACGCTAGCTGCCCGGCTGCCCACCCGAGGAAACAGCGACTTCTTATCAGGTCAAAATACGCTTTTTTCCTACAAAAGGTCATTTGATTGAGATGAAGGTCACTCAGAGGGCCAACGATGATTTGAGTCCGAAACCCAAGAGTTTTAGTCCTTTATAGACTACCTTTTTCCTCTCCACGGTGGCCCCATACGGCAAAACCTTAGATGCATCCTGTTGCTCAGTCGCTCAGTCGCGTCCGACTCTGTGGCCCCATGGAGTCCGGGGGCCCGCCGGGCTCCTCTGCCCGTGGGGTTTCCCAGGCGAGACTCCTGGAGTGGGTGGCCGTTCTCCTGAAGAGCTTTGCTCGTGCCTGCTGAAGGGCTCTACAGGGCCGCGCCTTGCTGCTCTTGCGCCTTGGCTTTTCTCAGGCCGCGCCCACCGTCCGAGTGTTTCTGGAGGGTCTGACGGACTCTGAGCGCGTGTCCTCGCACACTGTTTGCTCCATCTCCCCCACTTTCCCTTTGCTCCTGACTGCCGCTTTTGCTCAGTCGTGTCTGGCCCTCTGCGACTCCCTGGACTGCAGCACGCCAGGCTCCCCTGCCCTGCACTGTGGCAGCACCCAGTTATTGTGAAGCGACAGGAACTATTTTCACATACCTCTTGCCAGAAATCAGGCCCGAGGGAAGGGAACCAGCAGAGAAGGAGAAAGGAGACAGCAGAGGAAAGCCTGTGTGAGCAGCGGTCTCAGCGCCCCTCGGTCAGGCCGCACCGCTTGCTCCGTGCCTTGAGTCTCCTCTCCTGCGCAGTGGAGACCGTGGTTCCTCCTGCAGGGGGGTGTTGTGAGGGTGAAAATATGTAAGATGCTTAATCTGTTGCTTGGCCTGTAGTCAGGCCCTCCGTAGCTAGATTCCCTCTCTTCTTTCCCTTTTTTCCTGTGCTGTTTCTCTTTTCTCTTCAGGAGCTTTTCTTCCTTCTTCCACCCACTCTTTTCCACAGATATTTGTTAAACTCCTACTGATGTGTGCCAGGCATCGGTCTCAGTGCTGGGGATACAGCAGTGAGTGAAACGTCGGGACGCGCATTCCAGTATCCCCTCCTCACTACGATGGACTTAGCATCAGGGACTAGGATACAGAATGTATAAAGAAGTCTTACAACTCAATAGTAAAAACACATCCCAATTAAAGAATGGGCCAAAGATTTGAATAACTGTTTCTCCTGAATTACGGAGGGCCAAGAAATGCATGAAAAGATTCTCGATACTGAGTCAGCAGGGAGATGGAAACCACAATCACAGTGAGGACACACCGCGCACAGCAGGACGGCTGGGATCTGGAGGACAGGAGTGAGCTGCCAGCGACTTGGAGAAGGTGGAGCCTCATACATGCCTTGCTCACCGGAGCATACAGCGTGCGGCCGATGTGGAGAGCAGTCTGGCAGTCCTCAACGTGCTGAACATGGGTTCCGATAGGACCTAGCAGCTCTGCTCCTAGATGGCTGCCCAAGATGATGGAAAATGTGTGTCCACATGAAAACCAGTGCCTGAATGCTCACAGCAGGGTTTGTAACAGCAGGCAAAAAGTGGGAGCAGCCCGTGCCCCTCAACCGACAGTGGGTGAGATGTCCCCCAACTGAAGGTGGATACCCGTCAACTAGAATTACCCTTGTTGTTCAGTCCTGAGTCGTGTTCAGCTCTCTGCAACCCATGAGCTGCAGCACGCCAGGCGTCCCTGTCCTTCACCATCTCCCGGAGCTTGCGCAAACTCACGCCCACTGAACTGGTGATGCCAGCCCGCCATCTCGTCCTCTGCTGCGCCCTTCTCCTCGTGCCTCCAGTCTTCCTAAGCATCAAGGTCCTTTCCAATGAGATGGTTCTGCAACAGAATGGAGTGAGATTCTGATACATGCTGCATACAGCACAGATGGACCTTGGAAACATCACGTCAAGTGAACGAAGCAGTTCACTGCAGCTGTCACACAGGCTGACTCCCCCGCTCGCGCCCCACTGCCGCCGCTTTGCGCGTTCTTCCTCCTGAGCGTGGGGTTATGCCCTGGCTCCCAAACAGAGCGGGACGAGGTCCCTGCCCTCCACGGGCTGCCTCGCTGCCACCCCGCGCTTCCCCTTCCAGCCAGGACTGCTAAAGGTTAGAAGATGGGTAATTTAGAAATTGTAAATTGTGGAAGAGGCAGAAGCGAATGGATGAGCAGGAAGGAGAACTGTTCTCGGGCGTCTAACCTCACCGCTTGGAGGCAATCATGCTTCATATCTTGTGTAGTTTTAGCATTCGTTTAGAAAGTTGACACCTTCCATTTCTGTTTTCGCCGAGTACTGTTACGAGGGAAAGCTGCTGTTGCGTTCCTCTAAAGATTGCTGTTGTCTAGTTGCTGAGTTATGTCCAGCTCTTTTGTGTCCCCGTGGACTGTGACCTGCAAGGCTCCTCTGCTCAAGGGATTTCACAGGCAAGAATACTGGAGTGGGCTGCCATTTCCTGTTCCAGGGAATATTCCCGACCCAGGGGTTGGACCCACGCCTCCTGCCTTGGCAGGTGGATTCTTTACCACTGAGCTACCTGGGAAGTCCAAAGTTAGTGTATAACGGGTCAAAGTAACCTATACTAGGATAGAACATTGTAATTTTTTTTAAAATAAACATACCTGAGTCTTCTGTAATACTGTTAAGTATGATAAGTTTTTATGCATGGCCTTTTTTTTTTTTTAACTTTTCAGAATTGTCTAAATCAAATTTGGGGTCAGGAAAACCTAATGCTTTGGGAGGTTTATGCTCATTAGTGTGTGGATGGAATACGTGCAGTCTCGTCGCATTTTAAGCCACACTTGTTACGTGGCTTTTGCTTAAGCCGCAGCCTGATATCACAAGAGGATTCCAGTCTTAAATATTTCAGAGTGCATTAAAGCTCCATGCCCTGTGAAGTAAGAATTCCATGGGTTCCCTTCAGTCTCTGTGGACTGTTCAGAACGTCTGGCTTATGTGGGTTGTGAATTAGGATGTCGGCTGGTAAGATAGATTCCCAGCGTGAGAAAGCCCATTGAACTGATTTCACTCATCTTTTCTCCCTTTGGCCCGTGTGCAGAATTAGACTGGCTGAGCAACCCAAGCTTCTGTGTTGGAGCCATAACATCTCTGAGCCGACAATCTCAAGAGGCCACCGCAGCCCCTGTTTCTGAAGGGTCACCGCTGACAAGGTAGTTTTTGTTTAACGATTTCATTTATTCCTGTTCTGCTTTTGGCTGCGCTGGGTCTCCATTACTCTGCAGGCTTCTCTAGTTGGGGAGGGCGGGAGCCGCTCTCCCGGGACGGTGCCTGCAGCTCACTGCGGTGGCCGCTCTGGTTGTGCAGCAGCGGCTGTGAGCCCGTGGGCTCGGGGGTTGCGCCTCCCGGCTCTGGAGCGTGGGCTCGGGGGTCGTGTCTCCTGGCTCTGGAGCGTGGGCTCGGGGGTTGTGGCGTCTCCCGGCTCTGGAGCGTGGGCTCGGGGGTCGTGTCTCCTGGCTCTGGAGCGTGGGCTCGGGGGTTGTGGCGTCTCCCGGCTCTGGAGCGTGGGCTCGGGGGTTGTGGCCCACGGGCTTAGTTGATCCGTGACAGTGGGATCTTCGCTGACGGACCAGCGATCGAGCCCGCGCCTCCTGCGTTGGTGGGCAGACTCTTCACCTCTGAGCCACCAGGGACGCCCATGGCGGTGTCGATAGGCGGACTGTTGGCCTTTGTCAGTGTGCCGTCCATGGCTTGCTTGAGTAGTGATCCTTAGAAAACCCTGTGATGAAAGGGTTAGTAAAAGCTCTTTCTTTTATCAGATGTACGGAGGTGATCTCTACTGTTCTCCCTTCCCTCACTCTTTCCAGATCGTCCTTTTCTCCCCTTTGCGTTGCAGTGGCAAGCCCATGACACAGTCACTGCCGGTAATCAGGCCACGAGGGAGATGGCGTCACTGTGGTGCTTAAGTGACTTTATTAACCTCGTTAGTGGCCTTTAGAATATTGTAATTCAGGTATTTCCTTGGTTGCATAAAGATAGAAGTTGCCTGCAAAAATAGGAGGAGGTTTTGTAATAACATAGGATAAAAATCTCATGGGAACTTCGGGGAAAGCAAGGTGGCACACATCTCTACCAGCTTTGAAAGGAGTTTGTTATAGATCACTGGATCGAGAAATGAGCTCTCACCAGTACAGCCCAAACGGTCTCATTAATATGATGTACCATGAAAGTGTGGGAAGCCTTTGAGATTGAGACTAGTTCATGCAGAGAGGAGTAATGAGAGAGAGCTCATTCTAACTTACAAAAACAAGGACCAGCATTAAGCCCACTTTTTTTTCCTTTTCCTTTTTTTGGCATTAAGGACATCCTGGTATAATATATAGGACTGAAAATAAACCTTTTAGAGATTTTAAAAATACTGTATTTGATAACTGCTAGATTAATTTAAGAATATACAGCTATGAAAATATAGGTTTAGAAGCTATAAAAATTAGAATCTCTTCAGCCAATGTCATTTTAGGTCCAACTCTTAAATCTTGAATGTAAATTTGTAAGCCAGCTTTTAAATCTCCGAGGTATAAGCCAGGAAGGTACTGTATGATGTCTGAGCGGATAGGAAGCCTGTGTGGGTGATTAGAGAATCGCCTTCTGCGTGTTTGTTGACTTGCATACTTATTTGCATATTATTTCCCTAATTCTCTTTTGAAAATAATTCTAATGTTGACCTTCCCAAACAGGAGTCCTCTGAAATCAGAGCCTTCAGATGAAAGTGACACTAACAGAAAGCCCAGAGAAACAAGCAGAAAAAAGAAGAAAGAGAAAAAGAAGAAAAGGAAGCTTCTGCGCCACAAGAAAACCAAGAGAAAACGTGGGTCGTCAGGTAGCAGTGGGTCTGAGTCAGACACTGATTCTGAAAAGGACAGACCTTCCAGAAGCGTCAGAGACAGTAAAAGAGAATCAGAGAAACAGAAGTAGGTTTTCTGTTCTCAAATGTCTATGGTTTTTCAAAGCTTGAATTTCTCTCCCTTCACTGTTGCCACAAGTGAGACGTTTGAACAGTGACTCAGCCGTGCAGTCAGAATGGAGTGAGCGCATTTCTCAGTAAAGGTGGGAAAAACCCAGAAGGCGCTGCGGCATGAGGTCAGCGAAAGAAAAGGAAGAAAAAGAAAACTTTCATACAAAAAATAGGGCCGTGATTTTATTTGAGAAATGTTATCTGGGCGCAGCAATGACTGTGTCAAAATCTGATCCAGACAAAAAGCCTGCAGGACCTTTGAAAGATGGCAGATGAGCCTCACAGCGGCGCATGGGCCAGTCGGTTACTTAGTTTCATGCTTTTATAAAGAGGGAGAAACTTGTCTTAGCTTCTCTTTCTGGATACACCTTTCTTTCAGTCACTCACGTCAAGACGCCATCTGCAGACACAGAGGACAGACTCAGGGCGGCCGCACGGGCGGAGAAGGCGGGGCAGACGGGGAGGGAGGTCAGCAGACAGGCGCTGTCTTGTTGGGGACGGGCAGCAGGGCCCTGCTGCGCCGCTCAGGGACCTGTCCAGTATCCCGAGATAGACCTTCGTGGAAAGGAGTGTAAAAGCGAAACCCTGTGTGTTGACCAGACACTCTCTCCCTCGCTGGAAATCATCATCGCTTTTGTCCTTCTCTCAGGTTTGCTTAGAGCCACGGTGTTGAAGGTGCAGCGTGGCTCCCGACCGCAGTGCTTCCTCCCCGTGGGGCCTTTTTCCTCCCTGCCTGTCTCCCTGCCGTCTCCCCTGAGCACGGTGGGCGAGGCGTGCTGCAGACAGCCCCCGCCACAGCTTTTCCTCTCTGCTTAGGCTAGCGTCCCCCTGCACGAGGGGCACTTTGCCCACACATAAGACAGGTGGCCTGTGGTGAAGCTACTTGAATTCTTCCTCATCTACCTTGCTCTTCTTTTCTTTGTTCGTGTGGTCTAGATGAGAGAAGATGATAAGGCCTACGCAAGGCATACTTGAAAATATTTAGTGCTGCTAAGGTTTTTGCAGCTCTTTGGGGATTATCTGTTCTCGCTGTGTGCTTAGACGTCCCCATGATGTCAGTGAGAGCTCTGGTTGGAGCGAGTCTGGAATCTGGTCTGTGGTTTCCATCAGAGATACAAACACCGTACCTTCCAGGGCGCTCTGTCGTCAGATTTGCGTTGAAGAACGCTGCAGGCCTCGGGCTCAGAGGGGCCGTGTTTATTTAGCCCACTCTGTGTCTAGGTGCTGCCCCTGTAACCCTAGAGGGGAAGAGATAAAGGAGTCCAGCAACAAGGCTCCAAATCGGGCTGGATTTCTGGGGGCAGGAGGGCTTTTCTGGGGGCTCAGTGCTCAAGAATCTGCCCGCAATGCAGGAAAGGCAGGTTTGATCCCTGGTCAGGAAGATCCCCTGGAGAAGGGAATGGCAACCCACTCCAGTGTTCTTGCCTGGAGAATCCCATGGACAGAGGAGCCTGGTGGGCTACAGCCCAGGGGGTCACAAAGAGTTGGACACGACGGAGCGGCTAAACAGCAGGAACAGCATGAGGACAGAAACCACTTCCCCCTGCCCGCCGCCATCGAGCCCGGCCCGCCGTCGAGCCCCCCCGGCCCGCCATCAAGCCCCCCGTGCAGTTGGCACAGGGCCGATGCGCAGTAAACGCCCGAGCACGTTTGTTAGTGTGAATGAATATATCACTAACGTTCTTGCTTTTTAGTACATCTTCAAAGCAAAATACATTAGTTGCTGTGTGTTCCGAAGACTCATCTTTAACTATTTGTCTTTTTTTCTCTCTATATGACTGAGGAAAATGAGTTTTAAAGGATTTCCTGAAACTGTACAGAAGCAACCATAAGAAATTTGAAAGATAGTTATTTTCAGCCTGTGCCTAACCACATCAGAAGGGATCTTTACAGCCTCTTGGCAGCTATGTGATTCAGACAGCAGTTTCAAGTCTGTTGGTATTTTGTATAACGTTCCCATGAAGGTCAGAGCGGGCTGTCCTTGTCTTTTTCGTTCTTACTGCTCACTTGTGCAGTCTCTTCCTGGGAAGGCGACCGGGAAGAGGTCTTGTTTCCATTTAGACAAGGGGCTAAGATATTAGTGAGTCGTGAGTGTCTCCTCCCTGTGATGTCAGGAAAGTGGCTTAGGGGCGGTTGAGGGGCGTGTGTCCCGTGTGGGACTCTGATTCCAGGGTCATCAGGGACAGCCTCCCCACAGCTTCTGATGACCTCTGTTTCCTAGGGTGAGGTCCTCTTCACCTCCAGGTGGTGACACTTCCTTCCGCGTGCACAGCCCAGACCACATCCTGCTTCCTGACTGTGGGACCCAGTAGGGGAGGTGTGAAGGGCTCGCTGCTCCCCAGGCTCGGTCTGCAGCCAGCCCTTCCCACCCCGAGCTGGCGTTCCATCTCTTTCCGGAATGCATCGACCTCTTTCTATCCCTTTAGCTGCTGCTTTGGTTTTTGTCATCAAAACCTTCCACAGTTGCTCGGGAGGGGCGTGAGTTAAAACTCACCATGTGTTTTAACCTGAGATGCATCACCCTGCAAGTATTTATCGAGTAGCTACTTTGTGTCCCTGGGATACCACGCCCTTGCGTTCCCAGCCAGAAATGGTTTGGAAGCCTGGAGAGTCCTGATTTCTCTCCGGGCAGAGCCAGACAGCAAAGATGGAGCAACACTCAGCGGCCGTTGTGACTCCTGGGGCAGTCTCTTGGGTCAGCAGCGTTATGAATGATTTTCTTTGGAGGGAGAAAGACGTTAGATGCCAGAAAAGCCTTTCCCCTCCTCTTAGTTGACTCCGAGGGAACTGGTTCTTTTGGGTTTGAGCTGGAAGTCTGCCACGTCACAAATTGGTTCAAAGCGACAAATACGGGTCTTTTCTTACAGTGGACTCTCTGTAAGCAGTGGATGGTCAAGGCCCGTGCGTACAGGCTGAGCAGCCGGCACAGAGCCCAGGCTGTAAAGAGGAGACTGAGGCCGAGTCTGAGCGACACCAGAGGCGGGAGCACTGAGAACTGTGGCCGTGCTTCGTTGCTTTCAGCTGGAATTAATTACCTGAGCTTTCAGATGAGTTAGGCAAAGTAGGGGCAACCTCGTTTTCCCTCCCTCCTTTCTTCCTTCCTTCAAGAAAAAACCTTGTGTGTAAATATGTCTGAAAGTCAAGTTATAAACATTCAAATGAATTATTACTGTTGTTTTTTAAAGACATCTATATCTCTCACGTTTGTTCCAGGGATAAGCTGACTTCTCTTCTTGGTAAAGTGCCACTTAGGGCAGTCTTCGCTTTTACTTTAACATGTTCTCCAGAGCAGGAGCCGGGCCGTCTTTATGGCGGGGGCACACTGTCTGCACGGAGCTGTGCGCGAGGCCCTGTGGGTCTGACGTGTCTCTCTCTCATATTTCTGAGCCGTGACATATGTAACTGGGGTATTTCTAAGTGCCTCTCCCGTTTTCTTCTTCACCCTCCCCTGTCCCACAGTCAAGGAAATAATGCTGCCGCGGTTACCGGACGTCACTGTGTTTGGCTTGAGGACATCCAGGCTCTGACGGGAGAAACCTTCCGAATGGATAAGAAACCGGATCCTGCCAACTGGGAGTACAAGTCTCTTTACCGAGGAGACATTGCCAGGTGTGTGGGTGGCGATGGGTTTCTCCGGTCGCCCCTGCTGGGGAGGGGGCTTCTCTCTGCTCTGAGCTCTCTCAGCTCTGACTCTGTCTCTGCGTCCCCCCAGCTGCCCCACCTTCGCCTCTGCGGAGCTTTATCCATTGTCAGTTGTTCAGGCTTACACAGTAGCAGGTGAGTAATCTCACGCTGTAAAATAAAAGCTGAAACCTGGAGATCAGGATCCAGGTTGGATTAGTCTTATTCAGCCTTGGTGCTTGGTGTAGCGTGTGGCCCGGTAGGTGTTCAGTGAATGTCTGTAGACTGAATGAGTCTAAAAATACCTTGAACTGATTGTGACTATCCATAAACCATTTGGTTTAATCTATATGCCTTTCTTAAAAGTTACAAAAGCCTTTTATTTATCCAAACCGCCCCCCGCCCCACACATGCCATTTTTAAAAATGACATTAAATGAAAATGACTTTTTCAAAATGTTCCCAGCATATGTCACCAGATAATCATAAAAACAGGTGATGGTATTTGCTTCAGTAATGAGCTTAAGCTTTTTTCTCTATCGTGTATTAACGCATATATGTGGAATGGAGAAAAAAATAGTATAGATGATCGTATTTGCGAAACAGAGACACAGACAGAGCAGGGAGGACACCACGGGGAGGGGGTGGTGGGGAGGAACCGGGAGACTGGGCCGGCGCGCGCCCTGTCCTGTCGATGCTGAGTCTGAGCAGGCAGCTGCGGCGAGCCCGCTGTCCAGCACAGAGAGGCCGGCTCAGCGCGCTCCGCTGACCTGAAGGTGGGGATCAGAGAAGGACGGGGCACGTGTGCAGGTAGGCGGCTCCCTCTGCGGCGGAAACCAGCTCCGCGCAGCGCAGCAGCCGTGCTCGGTGAAAGGGGGCGCTTTCAAAAAAGAGGAGCTTTTCTCTAATCTGGCAATCAAAAACAGTTGAATCCCCAGTAAGCTCTTCAGACACTTGGTACTTTGTAGGACGTAGTAAGCAATGATACGCAGCCTCTCGCTCCCAAACAGCTTAGTTGGAAATGGAAACTGAAGGCGGAGAATCATGGAATATACGGCCCAGAGGAGGCCTTGAAGGTGGTGGCCGTTCTCCATGGGCTGATTGCCTTTTAACGTAGATTTTCGCTCCCGCCCCTTTGCCGCCCGCCACCTTTTACTGAGGTGTCACTCAGCGTGACGTTGTGGCCCCCCACGTAGGCAGCTCCAGCTGTGACTCCCTTCAGGATGAGCCGGCGTCGGTGGCTTTTGGTGCGTGTTCACAGCTGCATGTGGCCTACTGCATCCTCACGGCAGGGGTCAGGGGTCAGTGGCGCTCATAGTGCGCCTGTGTATTTTGGAGGGATGCTGACTCTCCCTGAAGTCCCCTCTGGTCCTGATGCCTCAGCGTGGGGAGTCCCAGCAAGTGCTGGCAGGCATGGAGCGGGCAGCACCAGCTTGCACCTCTTTCCCCCTGGAGTCGTCCTGCCGACTCACAGCTGCTCCAGGAGGAGGGCTCTCTGATCTTACCCAGCCGGGGAGAGGAGTCTCAGGGATGGATCATTGGAAGGTCATACACCAGGAAGAGAGAGAGTTGGGATTTACACCCGTTCTTCTCTGGTGCTCTTCCACCATCCCCAAAGAGGAGACGGGTTCTGTGGTAGGACATTTTCTAGGTTGGGAAACAGATGGTGCTGGTTCTCCTTCTGACTTTGCCATTGACTAGTACCATAATCCCAGGCAAGTCACTTAACCGCGGGGTCCCCCGCTCCCGGGTCGGTGACTGGTACCCTGTTGGGAACCCCGCCACACAGCCGGAGGTGAGTGGTGAGTGAGCACAGTTTCATCTGCTGCTCCTCAGTGCTGACCCATCCCTCCCGTCAACGGAGAAAAAGTCTTCCAAGAGACGGGTTCCTGGTGCCAAAAACGGGACCGTTGACTTAACCTTTCTGAGCCCCTGTGTCTTCATTTGTAAACTGGAAATTGTAACTCCTACTGTGCCTCACACTCAAATATCAGAAATATTTGATATGGAATTAGAAATTGGTGTGCAAAGATAAAGGCTTACTGTCACAGTACTAGATTAAAAAAAGGAAGCAATATTAACAGAGAGTGGCTCTTGAACCTCTGCTAGTGAATGGCCCAGAGCTGAGGAAGAGAGTGACTGGAGACAGCTTCATTCATCTCAGCTGTAAAGAGACGACTCCAGAGGGTGTAGGGCATTGGTGAGAGTTCCTGGAAATGTGCTAACGCTCAAGTCAGGCAAAGTCTTGCTCAGATGAATCGCCATACAGCTGTCAGTATCCAGATCTGGGAAGGTGGTGGTCCCGCCACACGCTGAGCTGGTCAGGACGGTGGGAGTACGGTGTCAGGTCCTGAATTTTCACACTTGTTAGGAGAGATCCTGACGAACTACGAGCATTGACAAGACGGTGAGCAGACACGTGGCTAACCCTGTCTAGGTGAGGGCTGTGGGTCGCAGCCTGTGTCAGGGGTAAGGTCACTGTCCCGTAGGCTTTGCTGCCCTTGGGAAGGTGGGTTGGCAGTGTCCTGTGTAACTTGGCAAGCGGCACCAGGACCGGTGAGTGGAAGTTTGGCTCGGCATAAAAGCAGATCTCAGAGTGTGAGCATCCCAGCGATGGCGTGCAGCATGTTGAGGCGTTGTGGTAAACGGGGCAGGCTCTAAAGTTAGTGTGGAACAGGTCCAGGGTACCTTCGGGAAGTTCCCTAGGGCTAATACACTGTCTGTCGGGGAAGTTCGGCTATTTCCTTTTCTTTCTTTCTTTTTTTTTTTTTTTTTTTGCCATTTTTGGAAGAGCTTGTTGTTTCTTTGGCTATCCACCAGCTGAAATAGTTGGCTCTTGTTTAGGAGCCAAGTTGTATGAAATGATAATTTAAACTCATCTAGTCCTTACTGTGTGGCTTAGCCCTTTACACATATAAACTTTCTTGATCATCCTAGCAATTCTGCGGCATGAGTTGCTGCTACAGTCCCTGTTTCGCAGACGAGGACACTGAGGCACAGTCTGCTTGTTTCTAAGACTTGATTACGGTCGCCCAGCTTGGTAAATGAGGCTGGGATTTGGACCAAGGCAGTCAAGACTCTGAGAAGGCCTGTGTGAACTGAATCCTCCAAAGGAAAGGCAGGTTATGTTGCCCAGCCCAGCTCCCTCCAGGACCCAGACCCGCTGAGTGGGCTCAGGGCAGAATTGGGTGCTTGATTTAAACGTATTCTCTTCCCAAGCGTGCCCTCTTTTGTTTTCTCGTTTCTTTCCTCTCTCTTTTTCCTTCTGGTGACTGAATGCCCAGTGTGTGTACTTAGTTGCTAGTCCTGTCCGACTCCTTTGCAGCCCTGTGGACTGAAACTTACCAGGGTCCTCTGACCGTGGAATTTTCCAGGCAAGAGTACTGGAGTGGGTCGCCATGCCCTCCTCCAGGGAACCTTCCCGACCCAGGGGTCGAACCCACACGTCTTGCCTCTCCTGCATTGGCAGGTGGACTCTTTACCACTAGCGCCATCTGGGAAGCCCGTAGGTGCCTATATCTGATTTTATAATAGATACGTTTGATATCATTCACTGAACCTCCAAACAAAATGGGTGTCGCTACCTTTGGAATTATTCAAGTGAAGACTAGCTGATTATTTGATAAGGATTTTATAGGAAAAGTGCCATTATTTGGGGGAACTATTGTATTAAATTACATCCGAGGTCTGGTCCAGTGATTTAAGATTTTATGATAAGTGATAAATTGGGTAGAACCTAAATGTCCAACAATAGGGAAATGGTTAAATAAATTATGGGACACTTCCAGTGAGCCAGTTTGAAGTCAATAAAAATCGTTGTTTCTAAAACTAATGGTTTGAAGAAATGCTTAAAAGTAGGGAGAAATGCCTGAAGCTATATATTAGCTGTTTAGAAACAGGGTATGGAAATGAGTGTACGTAGCACATACGCACATTGTCTGAGTGTCGACGCTTAACAGTTGCATTCTCTTTTCTCCTGTATCTTCTTCATCGAGTTTGCTACAAAAGGAAGCTCTAAAGTCACCTTTAGAAAATACAGTTTTAAAGTCAGAAAACTCAGCAAACATTTTTTAAGAGATTGCTTGAATATCTAAAACACTGTTGACTTTTAGTGAAAATAGTAGTTCAGTTCAGTCGCTCAGTTGTGTCTGACTCTTGCGACCCTATGAATCGCAGCAGGCCAGGCCTCCCTGTCCATCACCCAAACTCATGTCCATTGAGTCGGTGATGCCATCCAACCATCTCATCCTCTGTCATCCCCTTCTCTTCCTGCCCCCAATCCCTCCCAGCATCAGGGTCTTTTCCAATGAGTCAGCTCTTCGCATGAGGTGGCCAGAGTATTGGAGTTTCAGCTAGAGCATCAATCCTTCCAATGAACACCCAGGACTGATCTCCTTTAGGATGGCCTGGTTGAATCTCCTTGCAGTTCAAAGGACTCTCAAGAGTCTTCTCCAACACCTCAGTTCAAAAGCATCAATTCTTTGGCCCTCAGCTTTCTTCACAGTCCAACTCTCACATCCACACATGACCACTGGAAAAACCATAGCCTTGACTAGATGGACTTTTGTTGGCAAAGTCATGTCCCTGCTTTTTAATATGCTATCTAGGTTGGTCATAACTTTCCTTCCAAGGAGTAAGGGTCTTTTAATTTCATGGCTGCCATCACCATCTGCAGTGATTTTGGAGCCCCACCCCGGCCAAAAAAAAGTCTGACACTGTTTCCCCATCTATTTCCCTTGAAGTGATAGGACCAGATGCCATGATCTTCATTTTCTGAATGTTGAGCTTTAAGCCAGCTTTTTCACTCTCCTTCACTTTCATCAAGAGGCTTTTTAGTTCCTCTTCATTTTCTGCCATAAGGGTGGTGTCACTTGCATATCTAAGGTTATTGATATTTCTCCTGGCAATCTTGATTCCAGCTTGCGCTTCTTCCAGCCCAGCGTTTCTCATGATGTACTCTGCATAGAAGTTAAATAAGCAGGGTGACAGTATACAGCCTTGACGGACTCCTTTTCCCATTTGGAACCAGTCTGCTGTTCCGTGTCATAGTCACTGGGGAGAACAGAACTCGTTTTTAACTTAACGTTTATTTCTTAGGGCAGCGGTCCCCAGTCTTTTTGGCACCGGGGTCCAGTTTCCGAAGACAGAGGTGTGAAGGGAGTGGTTTGGGGCTGACCACGCGTCCTCGGTCCTGTGAGGATCCCATGTCCTGGTGCTGCTGGCTGACCGCAGGCGGAGCTCAGCAGGGATGCGAGCGGTGGGCAGCGGCTGGAAACAGGGCACGCGTCACTCGTCCGCCCGCCGCTCAGCCTCCCGCAAAGTTCCCTCAGGCTCCTTTCCACTGTGTCCGCAGCCCTCCTCCCTGAGAAGGTCGCCATCCTGAGCTCTTCCACCCGCGAGCGTGCTTGTCTGTTAGGGTCTCATGTAAACGGACTCGCGTAGCGTGTACCCCTCTGTGTCCGACTCCGTCCCCCCGGTGTCGCGTTCCCAAGCTTCGTCCCGCCGGGGCGCCTATCCGTGCCTCGTTCCTTTTTCCCAGCGGGAGTGTCCATCGGCGGCCACCCCACCGTCTGTTTATCCATTCTTTGTTGGTGGGACCTGGCCTTTCTCCAGAGTTTGCTCTTATGAATAAAGCTGCTCAGAACGCTTGTGCACAGCTCTTTGTGTAGGATTCTGGTTTCCTTTTTCTGGTAAATACCTAGGAATAGCATTGCTGGGTCATAGGGTAAGGTCTGTGTTTAGGTTTGGTTTTGTTTTGTTTTGTTTTTAAACCGCCAGGCCTGTTCCCAAAGTGATGGTGCCGGCTTACGGTCCCACCAGGGGCCCGGGAGCCCCGGGTCGCGTCCAGGTCAGTGGCCGGGGTTCGATGTCGCCAGGCCTTGCCTTCATCTGGGCTGTCCTGGTGGGCCTGCGCTCGGGGCACCGCGGTTCTCAGCGGCCTTTCCTTGGTGACTCAGGACGCTGACCACGTGTTCATGTGCTTACCGGCCTCGTGTGTCTTTCGTGCCATTTCTGCTCACGTCTTTTGCTGTTTGAATTGGGTTGTTTGTGTAGCACACACACGGAAAAGGGCACAGGTTTCCTTAGCTTTTGTACAGATATTCAGTAGTCATGTGTCTGTAGCTCCGGGGACGCCTACACGGTCCATAAAAGCATCTTAGAGCCCAGCCTCTTTCCTGTAGAGCAGAGAATAGCCAGATGTAATTCTATTTGACACACTTTGTCTCAGGATTAAAAAAAGAGCCTTAGGCCTCTCTATTATCTTCTGAAGTAGATAGCACGGAGGAAGAGGGACTGGTCCAGGAGGTGGAGGGCCCGGTGTCACCTGAGGCCTCAGCGTCCTTACTGAAGAGCCGTCGAGGGGGAGGCGATGGCTTCCCCGTGCCTGTAGCACGCGGTGCCGCCTGCGGTGGCGTGATGACAGCGCGGTGCAGAGCTTAGGGGCGGGTAGGGGCTAAGGCCTGGAAGACGGGCGTGATCTGAAATGCGCGAGACGCAGACGGAACAGCAGGATAGAGGAAAAGTCCTCCTACTTCTCTGAGTAGAAACAGTTTGAAGGGAAGGTGAGTTTGAATACATGAGCTTAACTGGCGGAACCAGAGTGCCTGCTGGGCCTCCGGTCCGTGGAGCCCGAGCGCGCGTTCTCTCGGTAACCTGTTTTCTTTCTCAAACATTAGATACAAGAGGAAAGGAGACTCCTGCCTCGGCCTCAACCCGAAGAAGCAGTGTGTATCTTGGGAGGGGACTTCCACAGAAAAGAGGCGTTCCCGCAAGCACGTGGAGCGCTACTTTACGAAGAAGAGCGTGGGGTTAATGAACGTGGAGGGCCTCGCCGTCAGCAGGCAGCCCGGAGCTCCGTCGTCGGAGCCGCTCTCCTTTATCCCGGTGAAGGGCGTGGACGACGCGGCTCCCCCTGCTACCAGCTGGCTGAACCCTCTGGGGATTTACGATCAAGCCACTACACAGTGGTTACAGGGACAGGGTCCTTCAGAGCAGGAGTCCAGGCCACCAGACTCACAGCCCGACAGAGAGGGCGCGCTCCTCAAGGCCAGGGTGGAGGAGTTTAACAGGAAGGTTCACGAGAACCCTCGGGACACAGAGCTGTGGATGGCCTTTGTTGCTTTCCAGGTAAGCGTCACGGTCCCAGGTCTCCCACCTGGGAATGGCAGCCCTAACGCTGGGCACTGGTTTATCCTGCAGTGACTGTTGAGCTCCTGTGAGGAGCCCTGGTGCCGGGCCTCTAAAGGTTAGAATGGAGCCCTCGCTCTGCGTTTGCTCAAAGCCCAGTGATGGAGGCTGATGTGTGAGGGGTCACTGCAGTCTGGGGTGGGACAAGCTGTGACATAGGGGCGGGGGATGGAATGAGGGGGTGACTTGCCATCCAGGAGTGAGGAGTGGCCTCCAAGAGATGGCGAGCCGTGAGCGGAATCGAGGTGGGTGCGCGCCACAGCGGGGAGGCGTTCCTGCAGTGCCGAGAGAATGTGCGGGGTGCACAGGGCGGTCTGTGCAGGGACAGGGTGGAGCCACCGGCTCCCTTTCAGAAATACGCCCGTCTGTCTTTGTCCCGCTTGTTTTTGGAGCCACTCACGTAATTACATTTGTCCCACATTCGGCTGTGTTATTGGTAAAATCAGCTTTTCAGAAAAGCTTTTCAAGACACTGCATGCTAGTCACCGATACAGAAACCTAAGTTTAAAGTGACGGGGACTCTCTAGGTGGTTCAGTGGCTAAGTCTGCATGCTCCACAGACAGAGAGCTCGGGTTCAGTCCCTGGCCAGGGGACTAGACCCTGCAAGCTGCCGCTGAGACCTGGTGCAGCCAGGTGAATAAATAATCAGTCCAGTTCTGTTGCACGGTCGTGTCTGACTCTGTGACCCCATGGACTGCAGCAGGCCAGGCCTCCCTGTCCATCACCAACTCCCAGAGTTTACCCAAACTGATGTCCATTGAGTCGGTGATACCATCCAGCCATCTCATCCTCTGTCATCCCCTTCTCCCCCTGCCCTCAATCTTTCCTGGCATCAGGGTCTTTTCCAATGAGTCAGTTCTTCACATCAGGTGGCCAAAGTATTGGAGTTTCAGCTTCAGCATCAGTCCTTCCAGTGAATATTCAGGACTGATTTCCTTTAGGATGGACTGGTTGGATCTCCTTGCAGTCCAAGGGACTCTCGAGAGATAGAGAGTGGATAGGGCTTCCCAGGCTGTGCCAGGGGTAAAGGACCCGCCTGACAGTGCAGGAGCCTAAGAGATGGGGGTTCGATCCCTGGGTCAGGAAGATCCCCTGGAGGAGAAAATGGCAGCCCACTTCAGTATTCTTGCCTGGAGAGTCCCATGGACAGAGGCATCTGGTGGGCCACAGTCCATGGGGTCTCAGGGAGCCGGACATGTCTTACCGACTAAACTCCCAACCCCAAACACGAGACCAGAGCTACCAGCCTGAAGAGCACTTCACTGTGTGGAGTGAGCAGCCTTGTGGGCCTTATAAGTCACTCCACAAGCAGCGCTGACACCCCGGGCCCCCTGGGTCCGTGTGCCCGTGTGAGTGGGTGTTTTTGTTGTTGAGGACGAGGTCATGAGAAGACCGGGCCTCTATGCCGTGGAGGAAGGAGAGCCGGAGACACGGAAGCGGTCCCTGCGGCTGGTCCTGGAGAAGAAGCTGGCCATCCTGGAGCGGGCCATCGAGAGCAACCCGAGCAGCGTGGACCTGAAGCTCGCCAAGCTGAAGCTCTGCACCGAGTTCTGGGAGGCCACCACTCTGCTCAAAGAGTGGCAGAAACTGATCTTCTTACATCCCAACAACACAGCCCTCTGGCAGAAATACCTGTTGTTTTGCCAGAGCCAGTTCAGCACCTTCTCTGTATCAAAAATTCAGAGTCTGTACGGGAAGTGCTTGAGCACCCTGTCCGCCGTGAGGGATGGCAGCATCGTCTCCCACCCTGAGCTGCCCGGCACCGAGGAGGCCATGTTTGGTAAGGAGATGGCCACCCAGTCCAGTGATGTGGGAGGGGCTGTTCTTTCATTTGGCTTCATTGAAAATAGCTTATCTTTGATTTATTTTAGGAAAATCTAAGTTGATAAAGCTTATGCTTAAAAAAGGGTATTATGAGTCCTTCTCATGATGGGTAACCCACCCCCCTGCCCGCACCAC
Organism: Capra hircus; assembly: GCF_001704415.2. Taxonomy (NCBI): domain Eukaryota; kingdom Metazoa; phylum Chordata; class Mammalia; order Artiodactyla; family Bovidae; genus Capra; species Capra hircus. The sequence goes on from NC_030817.1 coordinate 1,323,958, forward strand.
CTTCTGGGCAGCAGGAGGCATTAAGCCAGTACAGTTCAGAAAATACCGCCAGACTAGAAGTTCCAACTTTTCCAGTTGTTATTCAGGTAAACGCAGTCTCTTAACTCCTTTGGCTATTTGTGGCCTTATCTGTTGAGATGCCCACATCTCACCCCGTTGTGGGAGCTTAGGCAGTCACGCTGGTAGGGTGCGCTGGCTGGCTGTCAATCACTGATAGATACAGGCTACTGGTGTCATCATGCTGGTAACGTTTCCAGTAGGTCCCCAAGGAGACTAGACTGTATTACACATTTTGTCCAATAATGAGATCCAGAGATGGCGAGTTACACTGGAGTGTATCACTCGTGACCTGAATGCTGGGTTTGCCCTTCACAGGCTCCTGTGTGACCTTGGGTAGGTTCCTTAACCCATTTGACCTGTAGTTTCTCTCCCAGCAACAGCAGTCCAATACCTGCTTCACAGGAGGGCTGTGCCTGTCAGCTGAGATGGTATATGGGGAGCCTAGCTCAGGGTCTGACTCAAATCCCTTTGATTTGATCAAAGGGATCAAATTTCTTTGATCAAATCCCTGTTATTGAATATTGCTACTAATTTCTAAAGCTAGAAGAAATATATTGCTCTAGAAATAATAAGCATTTGCATCACTGCCTTAAAGGGGCTCATATTTGATATTAATGTGTTGATATGCTCAAACAGCTTAATGGTATCTCATAGAGAGAATTGTACCACAGTTTAAATGAACTGAAAATTTCAAACATGGAACCCAGATTTGTTTACAGCAGGACCGAGTCTGTGATGGAGATTGCTGGCGAATAATGCCATCTAGTGATCAGCCGGGCACAGAGCTTGGCTCTGATTTAAAAAAAAATCGACTGCGCCATCCTTTCCCGAGTTTTTCTCGTAAGAACGAGCTCTGAGTACTTGGTAACCGGTATTCAGACCCCTTTCCCGAGTTTTTCTCGTAAGAACGAGCTGAGTACCTGGTAACCGGCATTCAGACCACCCACTGGTCCTGCTTCGTTGTCACTGTTCGTTCTCCGTGGCCGTTTCCTGTAAAAGTGAGAATAGTGCACTGTGACTGCACTACTGTCACGTGGGTCCTTTAAACTCGGGACCTGCTCGCTCGCCGATTCGAAGCTGCGACAGTCACTGGTTTCGGGGAGAAGGCGATCTGGTGCCGAGCTGTGCGTCTGGGGCTGCTCGCTCCTGCCCAGGCGCTCACCAGGGCTCGTCCCCTTTGCTCTCCCGCTGGCAGCCCTCTTCCTCCAGCAGTGCCACTTCCTGCGGCAGGCTGGCCACACCGAGAAGGCCGTGTCTCTCTTCCAGGCCATGGTTGACTTCACGTTCTTCAAGCCTGACAGTGTGAAGGGCCTGCCCACCAAAGGCCAGGTGCGTGTCCTGCCCGAGTCCCCTGCTCCCGTCTCGGCCCGTCCCTCTTCTGGGGAGGGGTGTGGGTAATAGGAATTGGTGGTAGTATTTTCAAAATATTTACATCCTCCTTACATCAGTTGAGAGTTGTCTCAGAAATATCCGGGCAATCCAAGGAAAAGCGTTGAGAGCAAAAAGACGATCCCTCCACCTCCCAGCTATAAAGACTCACTGATGTTCTTTTTTCCCCTTTACGTCACCCCTGTTTAAAGGCTAGTTACCGCCCACCTCCAGGGAAGCAGTTACCATGCCTTTTATTTCTTTTAATTTTTCACAATTTTATTTATTTATTTGACTAGGCGTCTGTGGGTGTGGTGCTTCGGCTTCTCATTGCAGTGGTTTCTCTTGTTGTGGAGCAGGGGCTCTAGAGTGTTGCAGCCTCAGTACTTAGAACCCCCGGGCTCTGGGGCGCAGACTCTGGAGCCGTGACCCCCGGGCTCTAGATCACAGACTCAGGAGTGGTCATCCCCAGGCTCTAGAGAACAGACTCAGGAGTCGTGACCTTCCCCCCTCCGGGGCTCTAGGGCACAGACTCAGGAGTTGTGAACCCTGGGCTCTAGGGCGCAGACTCAGGAGTCGTGACCCCTGGGCTCTGGGGCGCAGACTCAGTAGCTGTTGTGCACCCGCTTATTTGCCCCTCATTGGTATCTTCTTGGACCTGGGATCCAGCCTGCGTCCCCGGCATTGGCAGGCGAATTCTTTACCAGTGAGCCCCAGGGAAGTCCAAAATGTAGCTTTTAAACCACAGGCCCTCTTTCCTGCGTCTGTATTCCAACCTGTGTCTCCCGTCTCTCCCTTGGTTAACCTTTCCTCCACCTAAAACCTTGGCTGAAGTTGCAGTGAAATTACATGTTGGTGCTTGTCAACACTGATCCAAATTTGGGCGGGGAGAGGGGGTGCGGGAGTGGGGGAGCAGGAGGGATTTAAGAAAACCTTTTTCCATTTAGGAAAAGTCAGTTTTCTCCCTGACGAAGAGGGTCTGGTAGGAGATAGACAGGGTAGCTCAGTTGATGGTGAGCTTTCCAAGGTCTTTCGTGACAGGCTACGTCTCCACCTTGTGGAGCTTTCTTGAACTGCCTGTAAGAACTATTTTTAATCATCATTATTTTTAACCTTTCTTTTCTGGACAAAATTGGGGCAAGGAATATTGGCTAGTATTGATAGAACTGATTGTTAGTATAGTAAGCCAGGTAACAGTTATTTTAAGAGATGTATTGCTGTTTTACAAACGTGGTGAACTAGAGAAGGGACTCGGTCTCTCTGCAGAGCCTGGGGTGTGGTCAGGGGTCAGGGTCAGAGCTGCGCTCATCCCCACCCTTTGACTGACAGCCTCTGTGATGCGAGGCGTTGCTGATGAGGGTCGGGGCCCTGCCCCGGGCTAAAGCCTAGCCCAGGACCAGTCCACGCGCTTGAGGCTTTGAATACTCTGGAGCGCATGACCAAACCTCAGTACATCTTCCCAACACACAGTAGGGATTCGGTGCTTGTTGGCACAGAGCTGAACGTGGCGGCTAACCTCCATGTTTCACACCTCGACAGGTGGAGTTCTTTGAGCCCTTCTGGGACAGCGGCGAGCCCCGGGCCGGGGAGAAGGGCGCCCGGGGCTGGAGAGCCTGGATGCACCAGCAGGAGCGGGGCGGCTGGGTGGCCGTCGGCCCAGGTGAGGCGCCTCCTCGCGGGGGTTTCCGTTTTCCTGGCGTGTTGATGTGTGCCGGCGGTTCCTCAGAAACTCAGGAACGTTATACAGATCCCGGAATGACCTGGGAGCTCAGGCTGTTCTTCCCGAGGCACCTTAAAGCCGCCCCCACCAGCCCTGCCAAGAAGTCAGGGAAGAGTACGCAGGGAGCCTGTGCGCCCTTTCCCCGCTGCCCCGCGCGGAGGGCGCCGCGCCGAGTCCGCTCAGGTTTCGCCCATGCTGCAGCTGCTCATTTCCGCCTGTGTCTGCTCAGCTCTCTGCATTTATCCCGTGTGCGGCTTCAGGCAGCCCCGCCGCGGTCTCACTGCAGAGCCCTGCCTCCCTCCCTCGAGGCCCCTGTGCGCCCCCTTCTGCCCGCCCCGCCGCGCCCCCGTTTATAGAAGTGGAATCATCTGTAACTCTTAAACATTTCTAGTCGTGAAAGACAGTTTGCCAGTCTGGCCATTTCTAAGTGCGCAGTTTGGTGGCATCAGTTACATTTGGACGCTTGTCACTCATCATCACCTCCATCTCCCTCAGCTCCTCGTCTCCCCCAGCGCCCTGACCCCAGTCCAGCTCACTCCCCATCCCTCCTCGTGGCCACTGCCCAGATCCGAGCCCCTGCAGAGCACAGTCAGTGCTGCTTGGCTCATGCAGCGTGGTGTCCTCAAGGTTTACACGGCACAGAGCACGCGCCAGTATTTCTTCCGTTATTAAGGCTGAATGATTTTCCACCGTGTGCATATCTCTCACGCACGCTCTCACGCACGCACGCACGCACACGGCGCATCACTTCCCCTTTCGGCAGTTATGAATATACCGCTAGGCCTGTGGATGAGTCCTTGAGCCCCAGCTTTCGGTTCTTTGGGAAGTGCACCCAGAGGTGGAACTGCCAGCCTGGGCGGTGGCTCTGACTCTCTGCAGAGCCCTCGCACGGGTGTGCCGCAGCAGCCGCACCATCTCGCATGCTCAGCACCAGCGCAGCAGGGTCCGAGCGCCTCGCATGCTCGCTGGCAGGCGTGTTCTGTGTAGCGTTTGCGGCTTTCCTCGTTTGGCAGAGCCCCTGAGCTCTGTCCACGCGGGGTGTGCCAGCAGCTGTGTTCGCGTTTTCTGCTCAGCGGTGCCCACGGCATAGCTGTGCCATAGTTTCTCTAGGCACCTCAGCACCTAGTGTAGGCACCTCGTGTAGGACTCTGGCGTCTTTGCCAGTTTTTAGCCTTTATGAATAAAACTGCTGTGGGCATCAGTGTAAAGGTTTCTGTGGGAATATGGGTTTTCGTCTTTCTGGGGTCGGCGCCCAAGGATACAATTTCTAAGCCTTACAGTCGGTGCATTTTAGTTTCATAAGAAACTGCCAGAATGTTTTCTGGGCGGCCAAACCATTTTACATACTGTTTATTTTTAACTTTATTGAATTTCAGTGGAAGACTCAGAATTTTTTCCTTTTTTATTCTGCATGTTCAGAGTTAGGAAACAAAGTAAAATAAAATACAGGATATCTTGAACTGCCTCTTTCTTTAAAAAAAAGTGAACATGGATGATAATCAGGGCCACTGGCTAAAAATTCTGGTGGCTTAAGAAAATCTAAAGCAGTGCTATCATTAAATGTCCTTTAGCATTCTGGAACTGTGTTGTGTAATACAGTAGCTGCTAGCAACACATGGCTGTTTTAATTAAAATTAGTTGAAATAAAATCTGAAATTCAGTTATTCTACCAGCTACGATTCAAATGCCCAGCAGGTCACATGTGGCTACCATATCACACAGAATTAGAACATTCTCATCGTCACAGAAAGTTCTGGACAGTTCTCGTCTAAAATATGTCATTCCCATTTTTAATTGCTGTGAGAGCATAAAAAATCATCTGATTTCATCGGCTCACCTTCCTTTTCTGGGAGCCTGACTGATTACGGGAGAGTCCGTAAATGCCGCTGAGGGGCCCAGAAGGCTGGGCTTGGGTCACGTTCATCTTGGCCTTCAGGCGTCCGCCCCATCCCTGGCCCGAGCAGCTGGGTTTGAGGGTTGAGGGCGGTGCTGTCTGCTGGTTCGGTTGCTGGAAGTTTAATTCTCACCTAGATGATGACGACGAGGAGCCGGCGGACGAGGACCAGGAGATTAGAGACAAGACGCTGCCCCGCTGGCAGATCTGGCTGGCCGCCGAGCGGTCCCGAGACCGCAGACACTGGCAGCCGTGGCGCCCGGACAAGGCCAGGCAGCAGACGGAGGAAGACTGCGAGGACCCCGAGAGACAGGTGAGCCACCACGCCCACCCCCAGCGGCGGGCGTTGCTCTCTCCCGTTCCCGCGGGGTTTCCGTTCCCAGAAGGAGCCCGGGCCTGGCTCGGGAGAGGCTGACCCGCCCCGCTCCGGTCTTCAGAAACGTCCTCTCCCGGGAAATCGGCAGGGTTGTGCTGGCTGCTGGTGATGGAGGAGGCTCGGGGCTCTCGCCCTGACTGTCCCTGTGCCCGAGGAGGCAGTTGGGTCTGGTGGTCAGCCCTCCGGAGACTGTCTTCCAGGATATTCAGTCAGTTTTCCCCATGAAGCCTTGACGGCTCAAGGTTGGAAACCGTGGAGTCACTGTCCTAAATTCTTCCTCTGTGTCCACTTTCCCCGCTTTCCATCCTTAAAGATGCGTGAGCGCGTGTGACTCGGGAGACGGGGGGCAGGAGGTGCAGGCCGTGGGGACGGGGGGTCCGGGCCCGTCCTCCTGGGGAGGAGGCAGTGCTCAGTGAGCCCTGGTGCCTGCCAGGTGCTCAGGCTGCGTCCCTCGCGGCCTGGTTGCCCTACTGTGCACTGGCAGCTCTGCAGCTTTTAGCGGCGGCATTGTTCAGTCCCTGAGTCGTGTCCAGTTCTTTGTGACCCCGTGAACTGTAGCATGCCAGGCTTCTCTGTCCTCCACTATCTCCTGGAGTTTGCGCAAACACATGTCCATTGAGTTGGTGGTGCCGTCCAGCCTTCTCATCCTCTGTCTTCCCCTTCTTCTCCTGCCTTCAGTCTTTCCCACATCAGGGTCTTTTCCAGTGAGCCGTCTCTTCACATCAGGTGGCTAGAGTATTGGAGCTTCAACATCCGTCCTTCTAATGAATACTCAGGGTTGATTACCTTTAGGACTGACTGGTTGGATCTCCATGCAGTCCAGGGGACTCTCAAGAGTCTCCTCCAACACAGCTTGAAAGCATCAGTTCTGTGGGGCTCAGTCTTCTCTATGGTTCAACTCTCACATCCATACATGACTGCTGGAAAAACCACAGCTTCGATTATATGGATTTGTCAACAGAGTGAAGTCTCTGCTTTTTAATACACTGTCTACGATGGTCATAGCTTTTCTTCCAAGAAGCAAGCGACTTTAATTTCATGGCTGCAGTCACCGTCCGCAGTGCTTTTGGAGCCAAGACGTCTCACATTAAAATAAAGGAAGAAATCCCATCTCAATACCTGGAATTGAGCCACTTTGACAGAATGCAACTACAGTCTCACCCAGACAATGAGGGGCAGGGCCATCAGCCCCCAGCAGGCGAAGATCGGAGTGTAGCTTTGTAGTCAGCCCTTTGCATCCAAGGTTCCATAGCCTCAGATTCAACCAGCCATGCGTCATGTGGTCCTGGGGGACATGTTCAGTCAAAAAACCCACGTGCAAGTTAGGGTCTGGGTCCGCGGCGTGCCTGGCCTGGGACAGTCACGGGTACAGACCGAGAGGCCTTACAGCAGTGAGGCTCCCAGGCTCTGACAAAGCTCGAGCCTCGAGGCTTCTCCTGTTTGCATCTGTGTCCCCAGCGTCTGGGCAGAGGTTGCCCCCTGACAAGGCCTCCGCCAGTCCTGGATATTGAGCGAGCATCTGTTTGATCCGGGAGCTCGCGCTCCACCAGAGGAATCTGCATGACTGCAGGCCCTGGATGGCCTGGGGTGTCCCAGGAGAGGCGAAGGGGGTGGCCAGGGTGGACTTAAGAAACCAGGATCGGGGAGAAGGAGAGAGGTGCTCTCTGGGCCGGAGGGAGCTCCCCGCCCTGGCTGAGCCCACGTTTTCAGAAGGCAGGTGGGGTTTGTCTTTGGTGTGTGAGGGTTTTACAGACTTCATGGCTGAGCTCCAGAAGTTAGTTCTCGAGGCTCAGCAATTTGACAGTTTCCCGGAAGCTCGTTCCTGGAGCCAGGTACTGCTATGAGCAATTTCTTAGATTTCTCTGCTTTAGTGAAAACCTGGAGGAGAAAAGCTTTCTGATTAATTGGTCGTTCTGATGGGTCGAGTCCCAGGGAGTCCAGTCTTACTGTGCTCGTGTTTTGATTTCCTCTTTGCTGATGGCCACAGAGGCCAGGCAGGCAGGCAGGGCGGCAGGCGGAGCGTGGTCCCCGTGGCCTCGCAGCTTAAAACTGTACGTGCAGCCAGCTGTGAGCACAGCTAGCATGAGGCCCTCATGATGCTCCCCGCACGGCCCGATGCTCCTCAGCGTCCCTTTTCCTTTGCTGCTGTTTATATATCTTGGAGCATATTTTTCATTTCCTGAAGCAGTTTGGTGCAAAGAAAGCACAAAATCGTAACATTCTTCTATCTTGAAATAAAAAATTTTCCCGACTGTAACTTATGAAAGTAACTACAAAAGCAACGCCGTGTGTTCTCAGAAGCGGATGCGATTCTGGATTTCCTGTGAATCCATTAGGAGACTCTGAAAGTCCCTGCTGTGGTGTCCCCTCCCGTGGACGGTTCCCAGGGGGTGTGAGACGCTGCCCCCAGCGCCCACCCGCCTGCCCTCAGCTTGCCTCACTTAACAGAAAACCTAGCTCCTGTGTGTTTAAAACTGAGTAATGTTGGCGCATATCCATATAAAAGGAATTGCTGGGGGTGGTGAGGGGCTACCCTGGTGGCTCAGTGGTAGAGAATCTTCCTCCCGAGCAGGAGACACGGGCTCGGTCCCTGGTTGGGAAAAGCCCACACGCGTGGAGCAGCGAAGCCCGTGAGCCCTGGGGCGCGGGCTCCGCAACCAGACGCCTCTGCACTGAGAAGCCCGGCACCGCGGCTCGAGAAGAGCCCCGCCCGCGGCGCCGGGAGAGGGGCCCACAGCCGCCGGGGCCCCGCGCCGCCCCGCGCAGTTCGCACAGGCCCGCGGGAGACGCGCGGGGGCGCTGCTGTTTGTTCGCTGCGTTCGGTCACTCGGTTTCTGTCTCCTTGCAGGTGTTGTTTGACGATCTCGGCCAGTCTCTGATCCGACTGTCCAGCCCGGATCTCCAGTTTCAGCTGATTGCGGCCTTCCTGCAGTTCCTGGGGGTGCCTTCCGGCTTCCGCGCCCCCGCCTCCTGCCTCTATCTGGCCATGGACGAGAACAGCATCTTCGACAACGAACTTTATGACGAAAAGCCCTTGACTCTCCCCGACCTCTCCTGCTCTGGCGTCGGCTGTGTGGGCTGCATGGAGCCTCTGGGCGGCCGGCGCTGGCCCCGGGGTCCCAGTCGAGAGGGCGAGGAGTTCATCCGCAACGTCTTCCACCTGGTGCTGCCTCTGTTTGCAGGCAGGGAGCAGTCTCAGCTCTGCGTCTCCTGGCTACAGTACGAGATCACCAAGGTAACGCCGCGCCCCCCGCCCCTGGGTGGGGACCTCGGCTCCTGTCGCGGGAGTCGGTGGGGCGGGCAGGCTGTGTTCTGCAGGGCGCCGGCCCCAGCACGTCCCCTTTCAGGGACCCAAGGGCACCGCGCGGGTGGCTGCCCCTTCTGAGGGGCCGCAGGGAAGGGGGGCGGGAGACTGAGCCCAGCTCGTAAGTGACCGGAGCTGCTCTTGTGCTGACTCTGTTCTCAGGTGTCTGTGTGAGCAGTTAGTGTTAAGGACCACTCTTAAGCTTAAGCTGGGCTAGAGGATTTAAGGACTTATTAAAATAGATAAAATAAGCTACTTACCCTGCTTTTTAGTATCTATTACCTGCTAGAAATTTGTCTAGAATTGACTCTTCTGCCCTCTGCTGGCCACCAGCTAGAATTAAATGTCCACGTCCAAAGTTCTGATCCTTTAATTGCAAATGGCACGCACCAGGCTGTGTTATTAAAACAGCGTCTGGTAAAGTCTGATGGGGCTTCCCTGCTGGCTCAGCGGTAGAGAATCTACCTGCCCATGCAGGACACGCGGGTTTGATCTTTGGCTCAGGAAGAGTCCACTGGAGGAAGTAATGGCAACCCACTCCAGTGCCCTTGCCTGGGAAATCCCATGGACGGAGGAGCCTGGCGGGCTACAGCCCGTGGGGTTGCAGAGAGTCGGACACGACTGAGCGACATTTGCTGGTCGCCTGTCTTTGAAGAAGGGCGTTTGGAGTGTCAGCCTCGTTTACAGGAGTGTCAGCGGGAAGCCTGGACGTGTTCGTTTCCGGGTTCCCGTGGCCTCGGTAGAGCCCTGTTTCTCAGGGAGCCTACGGGTTTACCAGATATGTGACGGAGGCAGGCAGTGTGGACGCCCCGCGTGGCTTCCTGCAGCTGACAGTACAGAGGAGGAGTGTAGCTGCTCAGTCGTGTCTGACTCTGTGACCCCACAGACTGCAGCCCGCTAGGCTCCTCCGTCCATGGGATTTCTCCAGGCAAGAACACGAGTGGGTTGCCATTCCCTTCTCCAGGGGATCTTCCCACCCAGGGGTGGATCCCAGGTCTCACATTGCAGGCAGAGTCTTTACCGTCTGAGTCTCCAGGGGACTCGCCGGTACAAAGAGACGTCTATAACGTCATGGAGCATCTGAAGTAATTCTTTCCCTTTTTGCCTTCAGGTCATTTGGTGCCTGCACACTAAAAACAAGAAGAGATTAAAGTCACAAGGAAAGAACTGCAGAAAACTAGCCAAGAATCTCCTCAAGGAGCCGGACAACCGCAACAGCTTCTGCCTCTGGCAGCAGTATGCGCTTCTGGAGTGGTTGCTGGGCAACACAGAGGACGCCCGGAAGGTCTTCGACGCAGCCCTGGGCACCGCAGGGAGCCGGGGCCTGGAGGACCCGGAGCTCTGCGAGCTCGGCCTGCTCTACGGTGCGCTGGAGGCGGAGCTGTCGCCGCCCGTGGGCGGGGCCGCCCCAGCCCGGGCCGTGCACGTGCTGACCCGGCTGACTGAGCGCGGCCCCTACGCGCCCTGCACGGGACCGGTCTCGGCCGTGCGCGTTCTGAAGGCTCGGAAGGCATACGAGCACGCGCTGCAGGGCCATCTAGGGGAGCGCGGGCCTGACCCGGGCCCCCCTGGCCGCGGCAGCCGCCTGGTCAGCCTGGCGAAGTGCTTCATGCTCTTCCAGTACCTGACCGTCGGGGTCCAGGCCGCTGGGCGCGTCTATGAGCAGGTGTCTGCGGAGCTCCGGGGCTCTGTCTCCGCGGAGGGCGCCGGCCTGGAGGGCGCCCTGGAGGCCGTCACCCTGATGCACACCAGCCTGCTCAGGTTCCACAGCAGGGTTGCTGCCCACCCACTGGCTCCGCTGCGAGAGGCGCTCTCAGAGGCTTTACGGTTGTACCCGGGCAACCAGCTTCTCTGGAGGGCGTACGTGCAGATTCAAGGCAAGTCGCACAGCGCCAGCAGGACCAGAAGATTCTTCCACACCATCACCAGGTCCACCGAACTCCTGGAGCCGTGGCTGTTTGCGATTGAAGCGGAGAGGATGCGGAAGAGGCTGGTGGACGCCGTGCAGAGGTGATCACGGAGCGCCTCGGTCACGGGTCCACAGGCCTCTCTCACGGTCCAGCCTTGTTCCCACGGCCCACCAGCCTCTGGAAGCTGGAAATGCACGCGGCCCAGGGCCTGGAACGCCTGTGGGGTGGTGGGGAGCGGTGCCCTGTCTATGTTACAGGAAAATGCATTGAAAAAGGAGACAGATCTGCAGGGATTCAGGAAAGTGTGTTGAAAGAGGAGTGAGGGCAGAGAGCGGCCCCTTTGTCGGGAGCCCGCAGCGCCTCCCCAGGCCTCGCTCCGGCGCCTCCAGGGCTTTGCTTACGGTGCCTGAGTGCCGACTCCCCGCTTTCGGGGGTCTGAGACCTTGTAGAGAAGTTGTGGGGCGGGCACTCGGGCCTGGAGTCAAGTCCCAGCGCTTCCACTAGGCAGCTATGTGACCCTGGGCAGGGCAGTTCACGGCTCTGGTCGGTTCCCTTTCTGTAAAATGGGCATAATTAAAGAGGGTTGCTGGGAAGAGTGAGTGCTGAGCACAGAGAGAGCCCAGAGTAATTACTAGCCTGTGTTACTATCGTGGGTGAGAACAGGGTCGTGCTTTAACTGTCTCTTTTCAGATAACACTGTTTTATGTCTGAAGGTTAAGCAGCAGGATCGGGCACGTGTTAGCTGAGGCATCATTGTTCCTTCTAGAACCTTCGTTGTTGTTTTGCTGGGCCCTGAGAAAGGCCGTGTTCAGGATTGCCTCTGAATAACAGTTTCCTTGTTTTGCACCTTCCATTCGGATTTTATTCACTCTCCTTTCAGCTGAAAGGTCTCGTGGTAAATGTGCACTCTGCTGGTGAGGGGCAGGTTCTCCTGAGAAAAGGAGTCTGTGTGCCTCAGGGTGGACTCTGCGGGGTGCAGACACCGCAGAGCCCTGAACGCTATGCTCTGCCGGCCTTGGAGGAGCCACGGCTCACCTGCACCCCGCGCCCCCAGACCCGGGGCAGCACTGCCTGCCACACACGCCAGCCCCCCGTCGCTGACCCTGCTGAGGCGTCAGCCTGAGCGGTTGTCCTGGACGCATCTGAGCCTCTGTCTTGCAGGGTGGACGGTAGAGAGGTCCATGCCACCCTTCCTGAGACCGGCCTGACGCACCGGATCAGAGCCCTGTTTGAGAGCGCCGTGCGGAGTGACCACGGGAGCCAGTGCCCCTTGCTGTGGAGGATGTACCTGAGCTTCCTGGTAGGACAGACGCCGGGGGTCTGTTGCTGTGCAGAGCGCTGTTCCTCTAACAGGAGAGCAGGGCAGGGGGCTCAGGACCCGGGAGACAGACTGACTGAGGAGGGGGCTCGGGACCCGGGAGGGGCTGGTAGACAGAGGAGGGGGCTCGGGACCCGGGAGGGGCTGGTAGACAGAGGAGGGGGCTCAGGACCCGGGAGGGGGCTGGTAGACAGAGGAGGGGGCTCAGGACCCGGGAGGGGCCTGGTAGACAGAGGAGGGGGCTCAGGACCCGGGAGACAGACTGACTGAGGAGGGGCCGCTCCAGGACCCGGGAGGGGCTGGTAGACAGAGGAGGGGGCTCGGAACCCGGGAGGGACCTGGTAGACAGAGGAGGGGGCTCGGAACCCGGGAGGGACCTGGTAGACAGAGGAGGGGGCTCGGAACCCGGGAGGGGCCTGGTAGACTGAGGAGGGGGCTCAGGACCCGGGAGGGGCCTGGTAGACAGAGGAGGGGGCTCAGGACCCGGGAGGGGCCTGGTAGACTGAGGAGGGGGCTCGGAACCCGGGAGGGGCCTGGTAGACAGAGGAGGGGGCTCAGGACCCGGGAGGGGCCTGGTAGACTGAGGAGGGGGCTCAGGACCCGGGAGGGGCCTGGTAGAGTGACTGAGGAGGGCCACCTGGGCTGTTGGCGGCCCCAGGATATCTGTGTGTTTCTCTAAATTAACTTCGTTGAGGCAACAACTTGGAAATTGGTCTAAGAGCTTTCATTCAAAAGAGACCTAAGTCTGTTGCTCTTCTGCTTCTGAGAATTTCCAGGTCCCGATTCTGTTTTGTTACTAAAAGGTAAGATTCAGTGTGGACTGTGGTTTTTAAAAGAGGCATTTCCAAAGCAGCTTTGTTTTTACTTAGAGGCACCACAGCCATTTAATTTTGTCGATGGGTTGTGCAGGCTGAAAGGTGGGTCCCGGGCCCCACGGGGTCTGAGTTGGCTCTGTCTTTGGTTAAAGGCCTGACACCGGGCTGCACTTCCTGTGTCATAACACGTCTACTGCCGAGTTTCATGGGTTTTTAGAAACAGTCTTCCAGCCACTTGAGTGTCTAGACAGTGCTCATGGCTGTTAAGTCATATCAAAGTGCCCTCCACTGACTACTGTACCTTTCAGAAGCCCTGAGGGGCCTTCCTATTACATAAATATGTGTATCTCTGATTATTTCCATAGGATAATTTCTCAGAAGTTTATCAAAGTATTTGAACATTCCCCATTGATGTTTGACAGAGAGGGATGTAAAAAGACACGGATAGGAAGGTAGGGGCTAAGATAAGTTCAGGGCCAGAAGTCCGGGCCTCCCCCAGCCTCTTAGAGTCCGGAGCTTATCTGGGAGCGCCTCCCCTGAGCTCTGAACGGCCTGGACAGCTTGTCTCAAGACAGCAGCTCGCAGGCACGCTCCCAGCACGAACGGGCCCCAGGCGGCCCCAGGATGAGCTATCACCGAAGTTTCTGTGGTTTCAACGTTTATTCTTCACGCTCAAAAGCGTAGATTTCACGTGTTGCCTCCTTGGTGTGGGATGGGAGCCTCCAGAAGTCCAGACGCCTGTGTGGTGTCCCTGCCCCGGGTGGCTGTCCCTGCTGGGCAGCCGTCGGGGTCTGCTCGTCGCCAGGCCCCTCGGCCGAAGGAGCGGCTCGGACGCTCAGTTCCAGCGCCAACGCCCTGTGAATCTGTGCCGCTGAAAGACCTTTCCACTTACAAGGGAGAGCTTGCGAATTCGCCAGCTTAACCCCTTCCAGGCTTTTCCAGGTAGAGAGACGGTGACGGGCAGGCTTGTAGTGTTTCTGCTGAGGAGCTGCCGTGGTCTGGTTGGACCGTAGACAGAAAAATTCTTGACTTGGAAAAAAAGATTGAGGCCGTTGGGGGGTGTCTTACCTTTTTGGAAAGATGAGCATCAGGGCAAGAATCAGCTGAGCAGTGATTTCCCCACCAGTTCCTGAGGCGTCTGGGTGGGCTCCTAACACTTTGACAAAGAAGTGGAAAAAAATCAGAGCCAAAATGGGAGGTGTTGGCTGGGTGGGCCTGGCTGGCAGGCGCCGTGGGGCCCTGGGGAGGCTATGGCTCTGGCTCCCTGGAGGAACAGTCACCATCTCCGTTTCACCTGGCGTTTACCATGTGACACCTGATACAGCCAAGGCTTTTTCCAGGGCCCAGCAGATGGAGGAACCAGCAGAGGGCAGTTCTTGTGTGAGGCTTGGTCAGGCCTGGAAAATCCCATGGATGGAGGAGCCTGGTGGGCTGCAGTCCATGGGGTCGCTAAGAGTCAGACACGACTGAGCGACTTCCCTTTCACTTTTCACTTTCATGCACTGGAGAAGGAAATGGCAACCCACTCCAGTGTTCTTGCCTGGAGAATCCCAGGGACGGGGGAGCCTGGTGGGCTGCCGTCTATGGGGTCGCACAGAGTCAGACACAACTGAAGTGACTTAGCAGGAGCAGGGTTATCTGAGGGTCTCACAAAGGCAGTGGTGGAGAAAGTCCACTAATGAGATATTTCTTCTTTCAAGAACAAACCAAACCTTCAGTGTGGTTACTGTTCTGGCAGAGGACACCACAGGGCCCTGGCGTGTGCGGGCGGGCAGCTTACAGCAGCTCTCAGGGGTCCCTTCGGAGTCCAGCCTCAGAACGGCCTGGGAGGGAGCTGGGAGTCCTGGGGTGAGGGGTGAGCCCTGCCTGGAGCTGACCAGGAACGCTGGTACAGCCCAAGGGGACAGGCTCCCCGACAGGGCGTCCACCTGGAGGATCTGCATGGGAGGCGAGGCCAGCCTTGCTGGACGGAGGCCCTGAGCCATGGCGGGGGGGCTCCTGAAGCCATCAGCGCTTCCGGGAGGTCGGTCACAGCCCTGCCTGCTCCCTGCCCGGTGGGCGTCCGCTCGCACACACTCCTATAGGAACAGGACGCTTGGGGGAGGCAGGCAGGTAGCTCTGGGCGCAGACTTCAGCTCCGTGAGCTCAGCTTGAGCCCACTCTCGGCTGTGGGCGCCCACCGCGGAGCTGCCTGAGGGGGCTATGACTCCTGGGGAGGGGCTGTTCCCTTCCCGGGACTTGGGAGAGGCTGGCGGGCGAGGGGGCAGAGGGGGCGGAGGGGAGACTGCTTGCCGCGCCGGCATCCGCAGCAGGTGTGGGAAGAGCGCCTGTGAGTTGAGACCAAGATTTCATACCTTAGTGTTGTATGAATGCTTCCCAGGCGGCACCAGCGGCGAACCCGCCTGCCAGGGCAGGAGGCGTGAGACACGGCCCCATCCCTGGGTTGGGAAGACCCCCCGGAGGAGAGCATGGAAGCCCGCTCCAGTGTTCTTGCCTGGAGAATCCCATGGACAGAGGAGCCGGAAGGCTACAGTCCATGGGGTCACAGTCAGACACGACTGAAGCAACTTAGCACACACACATTGTATAAGAACGTGCTTAGAGTAGAAATGTGAATATTTGCGCGCACTCAGACTGAAATTCCTGATCAGAAATTTGCTCTTGACAAGGTTATTGATTGTTAATCCTGGTTATCTCATTTCTGTAAGATAGTTTGCAGAAAATGGCTAGTGTTAAAGTGAGCCTTTTCTCTGTCATCACCCTCCTTCTCGGCACACTTGGGAACACCAGGTGTGATGGCCTGCGGGGAAGGAGGAGATGAAGACAGGTCATCAGGGTTCAAGGCCCAGTCCAGGCCCGCCAGACACAGCAGAGGCCCCGAGGGCGTCCCACGGCACGTGGACCCCCGCAGCCCGTGTACCGGGGCCCGTGCGGGTCAGTAGCCTTAAATTGTTTCGGCCCCTCAGTTTTGTATCTCCCCCCCCCCTTGCTTTAGGTTTCCTTAGGAAATAAAGAAAGAAGCAAAGGTGTGTTCTACAAAGCACTGCAGAATTGTCCTTGGGCAAAGGTGAGTTCTACAGGCCTCAGTCTGGATTCTCAGGGACCTTCCTGCCGGGCCTCATCCGGTCCGTGCCTGGGCCTGGCCCTCCAGGGCTTCCTGTGGCCCCCTGCAGCCCTAGAGGCTGTTTCCTGTCCTGGAGGTGCGGCTGGGGGCAGCTGGTTGCCAAAGCCCAGCCCAGAAGGCAAGCGCGTCGGGACCCACGTCCAATTCTGACTGCAGCGCCCGGGTCCGGGAATGCTCAGAGAGCAGACGGGTGGGGACCACCGCAGCTTCCCGCCCCGCCTTGGAGAGAGGCCGCGCTCCCCTGTGCCCCCTGGGGCGGACTGCGGTGCCCCGAGGTCGGGCGCGAGGGGGGCAGGGCCGGGGGCCGTCGCTGACCGGTGTCGCCCCGCCCAGGCGCTGTACCTGGACGCCGTGCAGTACTTCCCCGACGAGGTGCAGGAGGTCGTGGACCTGATGACGGAGAAGGAGCTGCGGGTGCGCCTGCCGCTCGAGGAGCTGGAGCTGCTGCTGGAGTAGACGCCGGGGCGGGGCCTGCCCCGAGACAGGGCACGCGCGCGCCCAGACCTCTGCCCTGAAGGCTCCTCCCTGACGGTGTGTCTGGGCTCAGGCTCCCCCCTGGACAGTGTGCGCATGTGAAACGGCGCACAGCTGCTTTGCACACGATACATGTGAACGTGTGTCTATACGTGCAGACAAGAATCACGCCGAGGCTGCCGTGGCTGGTGCGGGTCCTTCTGGCCCACCCTCCCCTGCACAGCCCGGGTGAAGGTCCTCCTGTGGGCGTCCTTGGGGACCCTGCCAAGCCTCCTGGCTCTTGCAGTCAGAAGAAAGGTCTGGTTACTCACCAGGCCCTCCTGCCTGTGGCTGGTGAGCCGAGTCTGCCGTTCCTTCAGACCAGAGCAGCTTGGAGTCGTGTGAAGCTTGGAGTCTTCAGCTGCATTACACGTGTCCTTCCTGTTTCCGGAGCTCCACTCGCGGACGTTTCACCTGCAGACCCGGCAGCCAGCGTCGCCGGAAGCTTGCGTGCGCGGAGACCCCGGGCCCGCCCGGCCCTGCGGAGTCCGATGGGGCTGTAGGAGGGCCCAGTGTCAGGGGACTGAACAAATCAGGACCCCGCTGCAGGGGAGGGGGCCCGGGTCCAACTGCGGAGAGCGCGGCCTGCTCCTCCCCGGCAAGTCTCTGCCTCAGAAGACGCCGAACTTTCGCTTTCAACCGCGCGCTCATTCCGATTTCCAAGAGCGGTGATCCACAGCCGATGGAGTGGAAATGCTTTTGTCTTCTCCGAGGTCCTGCTTTTTAAAACACAGTGGACTTCTCCGCGTTGCGTTTCTTCTTAAATCATGCCCCCCAGAACTGCTGAAAGCGAATTTCCTTGGCTCCTCATCCAGAAAAGCGGGTGTTGTGGAACCTGGGCTAGAAACGGCCGTCCGTCCAGGGAGAAGGGGCCCGTTCTCCAGTGGGTCGCTGGGTCTCGGGGCTCTGAGGCTGAACTGAGCAGAGGCGAGGAGAGCGCGGGGCAGAGGGAGCCAGGCGAGGGGCGGCGCCTGTGCTTCCGAACGAGGGAGGGGCGCCGACCTCCGCAGGGCTGCCCTGGGGGTCTTCAGCCGCGCCCCTTGGAAATTCCATTGGGAACCCCATCTCAGCAGCACCAGACCCTCCTTCTTGCCCCAGACCCTCCAAGGGCAGCCCCGGCTGGTGGGGGGTCGCAGCCTTTGTTGCCTCCACAGCAGGGGTGGCTGGCCGTGGGCTCACAAGCCAGCAGCTGCTGTTTTAGAGCTGGCGCCGCCTCGGCGCTGTGCCGCAGGGGCAGCAGAGACCCAGTCGGCAGTGCCCTGGTCCCCAGAGGCTTCCCCACACCTGGGCCCACCCACTCCTCTGCCCAAGCACCCAGCGTGTGGACAGGACTCCGTGTTACAGAAAGCACGCTTTATTGGGACGCAGGCAGCCTGCCAGGGCCCTACACACTGCGCTTGGGAGGAACACGAGACGCTCTGCCAACCGTGGCCAGCAGGCACGGGCGCCCAGGCAGCCTCCCTCCCAACCTCACCCCTCCAGGGCCCGGGACCCTCCCCGCCTCTCCCGGAAGGCCACTCTGGCCCTCTAGAGATAGAGCCCCTCGGGGGTGCCTTCCTGTTTTTTATAAAGAACGTTTTCCTTGGACTTCTTGAAGTCTTCGTTGGTCACTTTCATCCTGCGCTCTCTCAGGGCCATCAGACCAGCTTCTGTGCAGATTGCCTGTACGGAAGGACAGTATACTCAGAGTGGGAAATACTCCCCATCCTAACAGTTCAGACAGCACTATTTTGAAATCTGGTGTTGGCATCCAGGCCAAACAAATTTTATTAAACTTAAATGTTTCAAGCATTCTAATTGTTTTCTCAAAGGACCTGAGGTGGCTTAACCTGGGAGTATTTCATTAAGGAAGAGGCCTGTCTTAGGTTCTAACTAGCTGTGTAGCCCGGCAGGTCAGTAAATCCTCAAAGCTCCGCTTTCGTTAAAGGGAATAATCCTCCTAAGAAATAGATAAAATGATATCCAGAAGCTTAGCGGCCACATACAGTGACATCCATTTCATTTACCTACAGTCTTAAGAGAACAGGTTTTCTGGTTAAATATTTACAAGTTTCAGACAGTATATATTTGGATATATCCACTTTTTCAATAATTACTTGGCCAAAAGTAAAACAAGAACGCAAGCCACACGAGGGGATGGCAGCACAGCCCTGGCGCTGCCTTCAGCACGTCTACGCCGAGTGATCTGGAAAAGTGTTTCTGCAAGAGACGCGCAGAAGGGGAACTCGCGGTAGGTGGAGGTGGTGAGTACATGGGTGTCCACCAAGTTGCAGCTTTTCTGAAGGCTTGAAAAATTTTTCTAAATAAAAAGTTAAGATTTTAAATAATCTCACCTTCCTCCCCTGGTGAGACCAGCCTAGTTCCACAGATGCCAGTGAGACGCAGTTCAGCGCAGGCAGCGGGGCCACTGTCCGTGCCCCTGCAGGGAGCAGGCAGCACCCAGTCACGGCTGCCACGCCCGGCCCCTCGGCGTCTGGGAACACGTGATACACAGGCACAGTCCAGCCCAGCCCCTCACCTTGATGTCGGCACCAGAGAGGTCGTCTTTAGCCATGATCAGGTCGTCCAGGGTCACGTCGTCGGCCAGTGTCATCCTGCTCGTGTGGATCTGAAAGATGCGCTTCTTGGTCTTCTCGTCGGGCAGGGGGAACTCGATCTTCCTGTCGATGCGGCCTGTGGGCACACGAGGTGTCCAGCCCCGGCCCCGGCGCCCCGGCCCCAGTGCCCCCCAGTGCCCCGGCCCCGGCTGAGAGGCCTCCGTCTCCCCGGCCCCGGCTGAGAGGCCTCCGTCTCCCCGGCCCTGGCTGAGAGAAGCCTCCGTCTCCCCAGCCCCGGCCCCCCAGTGCCCTGGCCCCGGCTGAGAGGCCTCTGTCTCCCCGGCCCCAGTTGAGAGGCCTCCGTCTCCCCGGCCTTGGATGAGAGGCCTGTCTCCCCAGCCCCGGTTGAGAGGCCTCCGTCTCCCTGGCTTCAGCGCCCCAGCCCCGGCTGAGAGAAGCCTCCGTCTCCTCATGTGAGTTATCTCAGTCATACAGTGTCCTGTACCAAATCTTAAAAAAAAAAAAAGCGTTTTGAGGCTAAAAAAGGTCAGGCTACACAGTATATCACAAGCCCACTTAATATTCTCTCAAGGGGACATAGTTTTGGTAAGTTACTCTAGGTTTCACGGCAGGATTTGCCTTCGTGCCCATCGCCTGGTGACCTATCCTCCCCACAGCGCCCTTTGGCACTGGAGTCCGCGTCGGCGCGCGCTCTCCGCGAGGGCCGGCGCGGCGTGACCTGGTCTGATGAGGGCCGGGTCCAGGGTCTCTATCCGGTTTGTGGCCATGATGACTTTCACGTCTCCCCGCGAGTCAAACCCGTCCAGCTGGTTCAGCAGCTCCAGCATTGTTCGCTGAATCTCTCTCTCCCCGCCCGAGTTGGAGTCGTACCTGGAGAAGCAGCCAGGGGGACGTGAGGACCCCGAGGCCCGGCTGGTGGAGGCACTCGGGACATGGCTGCCCCACCCGCCCAGAGCCCAAGCCGCCTCCCACGGCATCTTCCTTGTGGCCATTTTCATGCCTGAAATTGTATCATTTTTATTCAGTCTCCACATGTGGGCTCCTCGAGGGCAGAGACCTGTCTTTACTGCTGTCCCCAGAGTCCAGAGGGTGGTGAGCTCCGAGCCGCTGCTCACGGCACAGCTGCGGACAGGCCGAATCCAGTGACGGGGAGTCGCCACCTGGTACGTGGGACAGCGGAGCCCACGGCATCCGTGGGGAGCGGCACGGGGACGCGGCAAACCAGCACGCAGCCCCGCCGGGGCCTCCCCACGGTCCTCAGAGCAGAGCGGCACGGTGCCTACCCCTTAGTGACACCGAAGAGGGAAGGGAAAGTCTACCTTTTCGTCCCAATAGCATCAATTTCATCAATAAAGACGATGGATGGTGCGTGTTCTTCAGCGACTCGAAACAGTTCCCGAACGAGTTTGGGCCCGTCACCCAGGTACTTCTGAATAAGTTCAGAGCCAACCACTCGCAGGAAAGTGGCCGAGGTCTGGTTCGCTACTGCTTTGGCTAATAAGGTTTTACCTGTTTTAGATTGGAAAAGGGAAAAAACCTTAAGTGCTGTTTTAACTTTAGGACTCTCATTACCACCTTAACAGACATGAAGAATTGGCGGATCCCTCTATGAAAAGCATGTTCTCAAAGCAGACAAGGAAATTAAAAAAAAAACTAAAATACACATTTTGATTATTTTTAACTGTTCCTAAATTCATCATAATGTCACACAATATTTTCATTGCAGGTTTCTCAAAGTTGCATATAATATTCACCTGACCCCATTAACCAGGGTTAGAGAACCAAACTCAACTCCTACAAAACTATCAGTGCTGAAAAAAGGCCTGGGAGCACTAGGCTTGACTGAAGGACAGAGAGCGCTCCTGAGCAGGCCTGCAGCGCCCCGGGGCCACCTGAAGGCGTCCCCAGGCTCCGGGCGCTGAGCCAGGACCGGCTCCTGACGAAGCCCACGGCTGAGCGCCGCTGGGAGCTCAAGGGACTTCCCTGTCTGTGCTGTGCCCTCGGGGATGCTCCTCACTGCTCTCCCGGCTGCCCTGACACTTCTCGCTCGAGTCGAGAACCAGAGTCAGCAAGGGTGCCCGCCCTGAGGACGTCAGAGCGTGAGACCACGGCCCTGGGATGGCGAGAGCTGGGAGAGGGCCACCCTCGGGCCTGTGGGGCGGAGGGGGCTGGCCAGGGACACACAGGATCCTGGGCCAGTGGTGAGGGGGACAGAGATCTGAGCTCTGCGACAAGGCGAGGCTGAGCTCCTCAGTCGGGCAGCAGGTTCAAACGCTTATGAAAGGGCTGGACTGCTTCCCGAGGGCAGCAGACGAGACCTTCCGGTCCAGACGCAGCCAAGTGCGGCTGCCGGGATGTTCACGAGCAGGGGGACCCCTAAGTGTGGCTGGCCTCTCCTGAAACCTCCTTTCCTGGGCTGTAAAACAAGAGGCCACAGCAGCTCCCCGCCTCAGCACAGCGTCTCCCTGTCCCTCCCCGTGGGCTTTCCTTGATACAGATCCTCCTGGGAACAGGGCTCAGTTCACTCACTCAAACGACCTCCCTTCCTCTGGAATTTACAGAGCAGTGAATTTACTCAGCCCTGAACTACACAACTTACTGAGGTCAACCCAGTGCCTAATGAACCAACTATGTCCATGGGTTTTTATCTTTATCCATCCATCCATCCACCGTGACACTCGTTAAGTCGCCAACGGCCGGGAGAGCGCTCTGGTCCGAGCGGCACAGGAGCGCGGTCACAGCCGTGGGCCCGCACCTCTGCCGAGGCCTGCCACGCCCCGGAGGCGGGTCAGGGTGCTCAGGGAAGGGAGCAGGCCTCGGCGCTTTCAGAAACTCCCACGGGGGTGCCAATATGCGGCCAAGGTGGAGCACCCTGTTTCCATTTTTTCTTACAAACTATTTTCAATGGACTCACGTGACTCTTAATACTGAGAAGTACCGTTCTACAACACGGGCGTCTCGCATGTCTGCGCACACCGCAGGAGTGCTGGGGGTCTGGGCATGCGCTTGCACTGAGCAGGCACTTTTGGGGGCATCTCCCGGTGTCCCCGTCCTACCGTGACACCAGCACATGGACTCCGCGAGGCCTCCAATCACGAGCCCGAGACAGCGCGGGTTCTCAGCACGCCTGCTAGACAGCATGGTGCACTTTCATGTGACCGGCGTGTTTCCAGAGGGGCTGCTTACTCAGTGTCCAGTATGTCACTTAGAGCACATTTTTAAACAGAGGATTTGAGGCCCCCTCACTCAACAGCTAAGTGGTATAAGCAGCTAATGCTGCCGCTCAAGGAACCAGCTCAGTGCCTGGAAAGCGGCCAGCACAGAGCGCACGCACCTGTGCCAGGCGGGCCGTAGAGAATGACCCCCTTGGGGGGCTTGATCCCCATCTCTTCATAATATTCAGGATGAGTGAGAGGAAGCTCCACAGACTCCTAAACAGAACAGACACTTGGTAAAAATGAAAGGCTTTCCTACTGAAATGTACCCTATTCATTAACTGGCATCACGGGTGTGTCTCACTCGCAACAAAAAGAAGCTAAACTTTCCACTGTTCTTGTCAGAGACAACGCTGACCCCAGCGGCAGCAAGGACACAGAGGACCTCAGTCCTCTGGGGGCTCCCGGCGCCCTCCCGTCTCCCTAACAGCACACGATTTCCCAAGAGTCGGCCCGAGCGACAGGCAGCAGCGACACTCGCCCTTCCCGAGCAGGACCGGGATCTGCCAGTCCGGGATCTGCCCTTCCAGTGAGGCTGTAGCGGGTGAGGCCTCCTGCTGCTGTCCCGCCTCAAGCCAGGGCGGCTCCCTCCCCGCTGCCTGAGCCCCGTGGGGCGCTGTCCCGGCTCTGGAGGCCCTCCCATGGACGGACAGCCCGCAGAGGGCCGCCCCCATTGCCCACCCCCAGGGCCGCGCAGGAGCCGGGACCAGGTCTGGCCCCAGTGCTGCGTGCGCGCCGCCGCCCTGCCCCGGACGTCACCTGGGGCTTTCTGTGTCGCCACAGCTGGAATCAACCAACTGGAAACACATTCACAGGTAGCCATTAAATGTCACATATGACATGTATTAAGCTGCAACTGCTGGAAGACCTGTCGTACAGCTCACTCTTACTTCTGTCACCTCGGTATGAGCAACACAAAACACCACCACTGGCCGGCTCCGGGTCAGTTACCGGTCTGATCAGTAAGGGAAAAGCAGGCCCCCCCTGGCGGCCCAGGGGTGAGAGGCTGCCTGCAACTGCAGGGGCACAAGCTCGGCCCTGCCCCAGTGAGACCCCACGTGCTAAGAGGCACCCAAGCCCATCGCCACAGCTGCTGAAGCCCGCCCGCTCCGGGGCCCTCACCGGGAGCCAGCACAGTGAGAGGCCCGCGCACCGCCACGAGCAGCCGTGTTTGCCACAACTAGAGAAAGCCCTGGCACAGCAGCACAGGCCCAACGCAGCCCAGAACAGACGTAAAGGAGAAGACAGGCGCGGCAGCTGCGAGCGCCCTCCAGGGGGCGGCAGAGAGCAGCGCAGGCCGAGCCCAGAGCGGCCGGAGACGCACCTTGATCTCCTGGATCTGGTTGTCCAGCCCCCCAATGTCGGCGTAGGTCTCCTGGGGCGCCTTTTCCACCTTCATCACTGTGACCAAGGGGTCCGTGTCGTCCATCAGCACCCCGATCACCGCGTGCACCTGAGAGGAAGCAGGGAGTCTGCGGCCGGATCTGGAGGTTCACCGCCTCTTGCCTGGAGGTGGCCACGGGACCCGCCCTGCCCACGGGGGTGCTCCGGCGGCAGCTCCACGGGACAGGGGCAGACTGAGGGGGAGCAGCCCGCGCGCGGCCTGACCTTGTGGTTGAGCAGCACGGAGCAGCCGGGCTCCAGCAGGTCCTTGTCCACGAACGAGAGGATGCTGACGTAGTGCTCCGAGCCCACCGACGTGGACACGATGGCGTGGTTGTCATCGATGATTTCCTCCAGGGTCCCCACCGACATCGGCGTCCCCCGCAGGTCGTCCACCTTTGACCTCTCCTCCTACGCGAGAGCAGGCCAAGGAAGAGCGAAGGCAGCTAAGCAATTCATCAGAGCCTGAAGGGTTCAGCTATTTAGCTCTAAGTTCTAAATAGAATTCAATTTGTAAAAGAAACAAGTCTTGATAATGTCAATTCACCTCCTGCTTTTCTTCTAAAGGCTTCATTTGCTCCTGATTCCGGATGAACTCTTCCTCCATGAGAAGGTAGTCTTTAATTCTCTCCAGCTTCAGCAGTTTTAACCGGCACTGAGTGTGAGGTGTCACTGTAATTAAAAAACAGTCTTATTATACTTGGAGCCTGACGTTTGCAATTAATTCAGTTCACCCTTGGGGGGGGGAGGTCAACACTTAAAGCAAGCGCATTCTTAGTTGGATAGACTCTGAGACACGCAGTTTAGTGACCTTAAGTAAGCAGGAGCCTAAAGGCAGAGGGGAGAGCAATGAACAGACAGAAATGCCACCTTCACCACATACCAATTATCCGTAGCTTGACTCTGGTTTTGAACTTTATATGCTCTTCTGCTGGTCTGATGGCCTTTTCTTTATCAATACCATACTGATTCACTACAATAGGTTAACGGCACATTCTAAACTGCCTGACTCAATTATTAACTGAGCACTATTTTAAAAATCAGTTTACTGCACTTAGGCCGGAAGAGCCTCGTCTAGGTGGCAGATGAGGGTAGTGGAGGTGTCTGAGCTGAAGTCTGCAGGGACGAGGCGCAGGCGGCCGTGGAAGGACTGCAGGACAGTTAAGCGGAGGGAAGCAGAGCCCCGAGGCTGGAGGCAGAGCAGGAACCACACGCAAGGGGAGAGAGGCCGAGGGCGAGAGGCGGGCTGAGTGCCGCCTGCTCTGAGTCTTACTCCTTATTTAGCAGGAAGACTTGGAAAATTTTATGTTCAGGCATAAACTCATGCTGTGAGTTCCGATACAGTGGCATTCCATTTTCTCATGAAGTAAGTGTATCTCTAAGGTAACCAAGCTCAACTTGAGCTTTCTACCCTAACCTTGTACTCTAATACCCTAGTGAAGCTGCTTATTTAAAGGAAATTAATGGACTTTCTTGAAGTGAGACACAGTTGTATCCTCTGTATACTGTTAAAACTAAAATATAGCTTTTATTCCAACCTAGAGAATGCCACACACAGTCACAGGCCGGGAGCTTCAACCACACGCTACTTCCTGTCTGTCCACACTCCGCCCCTAAGCTGAACACAGAGACGGCGCCCCCGGGAACTGGAACCACATCGTTACCCAGGGGCAGCTTGCTGGCAGCATCTGGCCCCTTTGTCTTCTTCTTCTTCTTCCCAACTCGAGTTGGCACAGGGGGCTCATATTTCTTTTTCTTGTCCTTGGGTTTTCAGAACACCATAGGAAAAAAAAAAAATCACAGAGACCATATTAAAACACAAACATTATTTCTGCAGGACTGTCATCTATTTCCAGGTGATATAATTTTCCCTGTCTTTTAGGATGTTATTAAAAACGGTCCTTAAAAAAATAATAAACAAGAATATCTGTTTTTCAGTCTTTCAATTTTTATGTGTGAACATGATTATCTTTTTTTAAAAATATATAATACACACTAATGAGACCATTCAGCAGAGATATTACTCTGCTGACTACTCTCCATCTAGTCAAGGCTATGGTTTTTCCAGTGGTCATGTATGGATGTGAGAGCTGGACTATAAAGAAAGCTGAGCACCGAAGACTGATGCTTTTGAACTGTGGTGTTGGAGAAGACTCTTGAGAGTCCCTTGGACTGCAAGGAGAGCCAACCAGACCATCCTAAAGGAAATCAGTCCTGAATATTCATTGGAAGGACTGATGGTGAGGCTGAAACTCCGACACTTTGGCCACCTGATGCGAACAACTGACTCACTGGAAAAGACCCTGATGCTGGGAAAGATTGAAGGCAGGAGGAGAAACGGACGACAGAGGATGAGATGGTTGGATGGCATCACTGACTCGATGGACATGAGTCTGAACAAGCTCTGGGAGTTGGTGGTGGACAGGGAAGCCTGGCGTGCTGCAGTCCATGGGGTCGCAGAGAGTCGGACACGACTGAGTGACTAAACTGAATAGATCATTCAATAAGGAACAGAGGTCAGAGTTCAAAGTTACATGCCAGAAGCTGGAGTTAAATAATCTGACACAACTTTTCACACGTAAGGACATTAAACGCTAAAATCACAGACAATTTAACACTTCTGGAATGTTATTACTTTTACA
This sequence comes from Capra hircus, assembly GCF_001704415.2. NCBI lineage: Eukaryota > Metazoa > Chordata > Mammalia > Artiodactyla > Bovidae > Capra > Capra hircus. The sequence goes on from NC_030817.1 coordinate 1,350,158, forward strand.
CCTCTAAAAATTATTAATTCATTAATACCCACTTGATGGTCAATAATCTTTTATAAAACAGGAAAAGGGTATTTGAATTCCCGAAGAACTTCTCGGCTGAGAGCTGACATTCCCCACAATTTACTCACATCACAGACATCTGGCTTCACACTTAGTTACCTTGTCATCCTTCTTGCCGCCTCCAGGACCGTGACCACCACTCTGACTTTGACCCTGAAAAAAAAATTTAAGCAGAGCATTAAAAAAAAATTCTGGGGGGGTTTCCCTGGTGGCTCAGCGGTAAAGAATCCACCTGTAATGCAGGAGACGCGTGTTTGATTCCTAAGTCAGGAAGATGCCCTGGAGAAGGAAATAACAGCCTACTACAGTGTTCATGACTGGGGAATCCCAAGGATAGAAGATCCTAGTGGGCTACGGTCCACAGGATCTCAAAGGGTCAGACACGATTTAGTGACTAAGCAATAAAAACACAAATTTAGAACAGCATCACTCCAAAAACCCTCATCCTCCTGTGACTCTGAGACACTAACACCCCCCCTCACTTCAACGTTTCTGAACTCAAGGGACACCCTGCAGTCGATGTGTAAATCCAACGAGGCAGATTTTTTTCCCGAAAAGCTGTTGGTAGATCGGTGCTGCACCTTGCCAGACTGCATCTTAAATCGGGGACAACTCTGTTAAGAAAAGGGTGCAATATGTGATAAGGCTTCCCAGATGGAGCTAATAGTGAAGGGCCTGCCTGCCGATGCAGGAGACAGGTTCGATCCCTGGGTTGGGAAGAGCCCCTGGAGGAGGGCATAGCAACCCACTCCATGGAGAATGCCTGGAAAATCCAGTGGACAGAGGACTCTGGCAGCCTACAGTCCAAGCGAAGTGACTTAGCACGCAGGCACACACAACGTGTCATGAGACCAAGACCCTAACCATCCCTTCTTGAGGGGAAGGTATAGAGCCGGACATTTTCTAACATGAAACTACCTGGCTAGGGCCACCAAGAGTACGAACCTGGGCCATGACGAGAGCTGCGTCATTTAACCTATTCAACACTCACGTGTCATCACTGACTCCTCATTAAGGACACACCAAGATTCAGGAGACTCTCCTTTCATTGGCAGCTTAAATAGCACCCATCCCTAAACTCTGGGGCACTCAGGTAGGTCCTTCTTCCCAATTTAAAAAGCTGAATCACCTTAAGCTATCAAGAACGTAGTGTATTAGTAAGTTCAGGAAGATTTCTGATTTTAAAACAGACCCTTCGGTTATAGGACAATGTCTTACACAGAGCAAGGTCTCAGAAACAACAGCATTTTAAATAAGCAATAGTGAATTTACTTGATCAGAGGGCCCTCTCAGCCCCCTCAAATCACTCCCGCACAGGCACCAGTAAGCCAGATCGCCAGCTTCACTGTCCAGACAAAGCGATCCCCTAAAGGGATTAAAGTCAAATCTATTTCCCCATTTGCAAGATTCTAAAAACTTTGCACTTTCTTATGAAGAAGGTAATTAAGGGCTCTGAGAAATTTGGGGAAACACAATTAGCCGTCCAAGTTACAGGCCTTTAACAATCTGGCTCAGAGTTTAAAGCGTCTGCCTCCAATGCTGGAGACCCAGGTTCGATCCCTGGGTAGGGAAGATCCCTTGGAGAAGGAAATGGTAACCCACTCCAGTATTCTTGCCTGGAGAATCCCATAGACAGAGGAGCCTGGCAGGCTACAGTCCACAGGGTCACAAAGAGTCGGACACGACTGAGCGGCTTCGCTTCGCACCCCTAAGGGAACGCGCTGTTGCTGGGGCAGCTACTGTTTGTGGTGTGTTCATTACGTGCCTAAGTCTGTACAAGACATTTTCCTTCACTATCATATTTACACCAGACAATTCTTCAAGGTAGGTTTCATTATCACTACTTTCTAGATGAGGAATTGCAATGCACCTAAGAACACGGGCTACGGAAATAAATGCATCCAGGTTTGAATTCCGCCTTCATTCCTAGCAGTCTATGTGGCCTCAGGGAAGTTAAGTCGCCTCTCTGAGCCCGGGCGCCCTAACTGGAAAGTAGGGATGACATTAGTTTTTCTATGCTGCTGAAGGTGACTAACGGACGTGAACCCACGTCTCGTTTGCCTGACTCAGAGTACCTCTCACCAACACAATGTTATTGCTGAATAAGAAATGTTACCATCAGGACCTCCTCAGGGCTCCAAAACGAAATCCGCTCTTGCTCAGGCCTCCGCCCCCATCTCTGCTTACAGTCCATCCTGGTTCCGGTCCCCCCTCCTGTCCCCCCATCTCTGTTTAAAGTCCATCCTGGTTCCGGTCCCCCCTCTCCTGTCCCCCCATCTCTGCTTACAGTCCATCCTGGTTCAGGTCCCCCCTCCTGTCCCCCCATCTCTGTTTAAAGTCCATCCTGGTTCAGGTCCCCCCTCCTGTCCCCCCATCTCTGTTTAAAGTCCATCCTGGTTCCGGTCCCCCCTCTCCTGTCCCCCCATCTCTGGCTCTGTCCAGGCCACCTTATCTTACTGGACCGCTTGTCTCCCAGCGGAGGTTTCCAGGTCTAGTCTCCTCCCTCACCCATTCGGATATCACCTTCTACAACAAACAGCTGACCCTCTGAATCGCCTCAGAAACCTTCAACTGACCCCTAGCATTTATGGCCTAATGTCCAAACTCTCTAAGCTTGGCACACCTGGCCCTTGCCAAACTGGCTTCAGTTAACCCTTCCCAGGTTTGTCTACCCGTCCCATGACCCTCCAGGTCTGGCCCCACCGGAGGACGTTTCCCCGAGTCAGTCCCCCACTTCTCCATGTCTGGGGCACTCACACGATGTTTCTCAGCCTCAAGTAACTATACGTATCATACTGAACAGCAAGCGCTGTGCTCAACAAACAGATCCGACTAAGTCGCCGCGATCATCACCCTAGTTTACAGAGAAGGAAGCGAGGCTCAGAGAGGTTAAGTGACTTGCCAGCTGTCACAGAGCTGGTCGGAGAGACAGCACGCTCCCGGCCTCTGGACCCCAGCGTCCGTGCTCCTCTACTGCACGGGCCGCTAGCCCAGGGCAGCGCACCCGCGGGCCCCGCCTCAGGTTCCTCCTTGGTAAACTGAGGATAACAATAATTACCTCCAGGGACTGCTGAGAAGAATTACCAGCAAATGCTGGAAAAGTACTTCCCATGTGCTCGTCAGGCCCAGAATACTGCTACCCAAAGTGCTTCCAAGGCCTGCCTGAGTCTGCGGTGGAGCCCGCTGCTGCTCACCACACAGACCAAGCCTCTCCCCCCTCAGCCCTTGCATCCAGTCCTCCCAGGACCAGGGTATCTGCACCGGCTCCCCTCTCACCGGATTCAGGCCTCCCCGCCTCACCGAGGTTCGCTGACGCCCTGGCTGAAACAGCCACCTCTCCCGCCCTGGCACAGAGCAGCCACAGCAGAGGCCACTCGCCGCCCCCGTCCCGCCCCGTCACAGTAGCACATACTCCTCTGTCTCTCTAACCTGCCTTCTAGAGAATGCAAGCTTCAAGAGACCAAGACTGGGTCAGTCGTGCCCGCCCTGTGTGTGCAGCGCCTGGAGCGGAGCCTGGACCACCCCCCCGCGCCCCCCACCAAAGAGCGGCATCAACCGGGAGCAAAGGAACCATCGCGAGCCAAGCGAGGCACCGAGGGCCGTCCGCTCCGAGCGCCCCGACGCGCCCGACCACCGCCCCCGCGCCGCGCGGCCCCTACGACCCGCTCCCACCGCCCCCTCCGCCGCGCGGCCCCGAGCGCTCGGCCCCGTGGCTCGAGGAGGCTGCGGCCGAAACGCCCCGCGCCGACCCGGAAAGGGACAAAGCCAGCCCGGCCGAGCCGCCCCGCCGCCCGCCCGGCGCCGAGCCCCGGGCCCGGGGAAAGGCCGGCCGGCCCGCCGAGGTCCTCGACGCGCTCCCCAGGCGCCTTCGTGCCTCCCCGGAGACCGGGGCGGGCAGGCCCGGTGCCTCCGGCGGCGGCCGGCTTCCCTTGCCGCGGGCCGCCTGCACCCACCGCCACGGCCGGCCGAAGCCCTTAGTCACTCACCATCTCGCCCCGCCGCTCCCGCCGCCGCCGCCGCCGCCGCCGGAAGTGCGCCGCCAGGGCGGAGCGTCAGGGGCGGAAGTTGCCGCGACGCCACGGAAGCCGCCAGGGGCCAAATCTCGCGAGGATCGGCTGCGCCCTCTGGGTCTGCGCGAGCGGACGGGCGGTGATGCTCGGACTCCCAAGCGAGACGCGGGCCTTATTGAACTTTCACTTGAAAAAAATGTTTAAATCGCAGTTATTAGGTTATTGTCAACAAGTTAAGACAATGACCTCGACTGTCAAAGGCAATTGTGAAGATATAAACAATTTTAAAGAGGCCAGAATTAAACAGACCTTGCCTTAACTTCTCCAGGAACCAGAGTGGTCTTTGGAACCGCGAGGTTGGCATACACTTTTGCACCAGCATTTCGCGTCTGATTTGGTCTCTGGAATTAATCTGCTCATCTGAGAAGCTGTCTCATGAAGCCTCTGAATCTGGTGGTTTGTTTTTTTCCTGATGCCTTGTGACATCTGGTCAAAATGCCAAATGTCTTAAAAGTCCTCATCTTGCCCCAGGTTTGTATCCTTATTTATTACATCCATCAGGACATCAGAAAGAAACAAATCTGGGCCTTCCCTGGCTGTCCAGGGGCCAAGACTCCCTTCCAATGCTGACGAAATAAGATTCCTCATTCAGTTCACTCACTCAGTCATGTCCAACTCTTTGTGACCCCATGGACTGCAGCACACCAGGCCTCCCTGTCCATCATCAGCTCCTGGAGTTTACTCAAACTCATGTCCATCTCATTGGTGATGCCATCCAGCCATCTCATCCTCTGTGTCCCCTTCTCCTCCCACCTTCAGTCTTTCCCAGCATCAGGGTCTTTTCCAGTGAGTCAGCTCTTCGCATCAGGTGGCCACAGTATTGGAGCTTCAGCTTCAGCATCAGATCCCACATGCCACCCTGCCAAAAATATTGAAAACATAAAACAGAAGCAGTGTTGTAACATTCAAAACAGCCTTTAAAAAACAAAATAAAGATGGCAAGCAGCCTTTTAGTCTCCAGAAACTTCCATAGCAGGTGTTCAAAACGCTGAGCTGGAGAGATGGATTTGTCTGATCTGTCCCGCAAACCCCTCCCTGCCCAATTTTGAAACACTAAAAATATTTATCTAACACACAACAGGAAATGAGTCTTTCCATTTCATCACCACTAAAACGCTGTAATGGAAAGTGTTGATACTGTCCGGCTCCACGAACAAATCTGGCATCCTCTTCGCGTATGAAATGATGTGATAGGTAGGGGCAAGACGGCTCTCCCTTCATGACCGCTGAAAACGATTCCAGAGTTGTGCAGAATGTCTAGGCAATCTGTGTGTAATCTGAAGAAGCGTTGTGTTCCTGAGATGGCATCACGTTTGAAGAACGTGGGCTAAAAGTCTCAAGTTATTCTGGAGGATATTCACTAGGAAGTCCTTCTTAACACAGAGCAAACCTGGTCCTCTCTTTTCTCCCCATCACGGACTCCCGTGTTCACTCAGCTGACAGCCATCAACGTATAGGAAGAAACCAGCAGTTGAGAATCTCTCTCCACAATACACTCCATCTTTTATTTAAAAAAGAACAGTGGAAGAGGCCGTCAGCTCAGGGGTTAAGAGTGTGGGCTGCCAATTCCAGTCTCCTTCCTGGCCTTCTCCCCGAGGAGCTGTGTGGCCTTGGTGAGCTATTTTAAGTCCCTTTGTGACTCAGTTTTGCATTTGTGAAACTCAGATCTTTGCATTCGATAAATTAGGAGCTTAATAGATAACCAACAAGGACCTACTGTATATATGGGGAAAGAATCTTAAAAAAAGAATGAATATGTGTGTATATACATGTTGTTATATATACACACACACAGCTGAATGACCATGAGGTGCACCTGGAATTAACACAACATTGTAACTCAACTACACTCCAATAACATTTTTAAAAACCATTACTCCTTCACAGAGTCCTTGTTTCAGGACTAAAGTGCCTAAAATTTTAAGCATCAGCTACAATTACTAGTAGCAGTATTTTTAATGTACAAGTTTCTCCTGGTTTCCTCGTTCTGTTCTATATCAGATGGTCACATGTGGCTCACAAAATTTATAATCTGTTAGTGCAAAGCAGAGAAAAATGAGCTTCTGCTTCCTAAGCCAGCATCAGAAACTAGCTTCACAGGGGCAAGGAAAGATCCCAGGACCTGGAACATAGACTCGACAGAGTCCATGTATTATAGTTAGGAAGGAAGCTTCTCCCCAGACCTAGAGGAGCGGGATAGTGGGAATGAGAGAGAGGCTTAAGCAGGAGGGATATGTGTGTACATGTGGCTGACTCACTTCACTCTACAGCAGAAACTGGCACAACGCTGCGAGGCAACTGTACTCCAGTTAAACAAAGCGTTCATAATGTGTGTGTGTGAAACCGAATCACTGCGCTCTACACCTGAAACTGTCGCAACACTGTTAGCCAGCTGCACTCCAGCACAGAATGTTCTTCTTCTTCTTGTTGAGTCGCTCAGTTGTGTCCACCTTTTTGTGACCCCATGAACTGCAGCCTGTCCTTCACCATCTCCCGGAGCTCACTCAAACTCATGTCCATCTTGTCAGTGATGCCATCCAACCATCTCATCCTCTGTCGTCCCCTTCTTTTCCCGCCTTCAGTCTTTCCCAGCATCAGGGTCTTTCCCAATGAGTCAGCTCTTCGCATCAGGTGGCAAAAGTATTGGAGTTTCAGCTTCAGCATCAGTCCTTCCAATGAGCATGCAGGACTGACCTCCTCTAGGATGGATTGGTTGGATCTCCTTGCAGTCCAAGGGACTCTCAAGAGTCTTCTCTAACACCACAGTTCAAAGGTATCACTTCTTAGGCATTCAGCTTTCTTTATGGTCCAACTCTTACATCCATACGTGACTACTGGAAAAACCATAGCCTTAACTAGACAGACCTTTGTTGGCAAAGTAATTTATCTGCTTTTCAATATGCTGTCTAGGTTAGTCATTACTTTTCTTCCAAGGAGCAAGCGTCTTTTAATTTCATGGCTGCAGTCACCATCTGCAGTGATTTTGGAGCCCCCAAAATAAAGTCTCTCACTGTTTCCACTGTTTCCCCATCTATTTGCCATGACGTGATGAGACCAAATGCCATGATCTTCATTTTCTGAATGTTGAGCTTTAAACCAACTTTTTCAGTCACAGATCTGCTTGGCACTAAAACAGCACCTGGCCTGTAGTAAGCACCGTCTATATTTATGTGAAGCTGTTTTTAAAAATAAATGGTGTAGGTAGAATGAGTAGAAGTTTGATAAAGCGAAAGCGAAGTCGCTCAGTCGTGCCCGACTCTTCGCGACCCCATGGACTGCAGCCCACCAGGCTCCTCCATCCATGGGATTTTCCAGGCAAGGGTACTGGAGTGGGGTGCCATTGCCTTCTCCGATAGCCAGGGACTAGGCCCCCTTTCCGTTTTCCTTCAGTCCATGCGGTGATGGCCTTGAGATGGGCAGCGCCCAGGGACTGCCGCTGTTGCGTGGACATTTGTGGACGCGCGTGTGGCAGCAGCGCATCGCACTAGCTGGCTGCAGTCCTCCTCTCCCTGCAAAGCAGTGTTTCTGCACCAGTTAGGGACCCAGTGGCATTACAGCCAGTCACACTAATCAGGGAACGTGGCTCTCTGCAGACCTGGGGAAGGTTTCCCTCCACAGTGCTGAAACACCCTGGGATCTCTCCGTTTAGTAAGGAAAAAAATTAATGTTATGCTCAGAAGCACTTGAGAGTCTCACATCTGCCTGCTTCTCAGTGTCACCTGGGAGACTCCTAAAACAAAGCCTCCAGGCTTCAAGTGAAAACCGGAAATCCCTGCAATTTTTTCTAGGAAGCTGCAGCTGCAAGGCAGACCTGGTCATAACTGGCAAGCTATTGTCAACATACCGTCCCCCCTCAGACAGAAACTTTGAGACCCCTAAAAACTGTTCTCCCCTTTATGCTTACACAGCACAAATCTGTGAGCTCCCTGCAGAGTGTATAGAACGTCCGAGATGAAAGAGGACTTAGCTTCGAAGGTCTCGATCACTGTGTGAGCCAAAGCAACCTGCAGCAAGTATTTATTCATCATTTGGAAGCTGGGAAACCTTATTACTGGCATCACATGAGATCCACACATCCTTGCTGCTATTCTCTGCAAGCTGCCAGCTGAACTTCTGATAGTTTCTGGGCTGGCACTGGCCAGGTCCATGTCCAAGACAGTCTTGGAGGAGTGAAAGTTGGCACCGTAGGCCTCAAGTGACTCCTAGCTTGGCTAAAAGACAGGGGGACACGGTAGGCGTCCCTGAGCACACGGGTGGGCGTGCCGAGAGCTGGATGCGAAATGGCTTTGACCGCAGACATATATGTGGGCAGAGCCCTGGAGAGGTTAGAGGCTGCAACATCGCCGCGCATTTCCCACAAAGTTCGACAACCTGCTACTAAACGCAACCCCCAGCTTTAGCGCCCAGGCTGCTTATGCCTGGGGGTGTGTTTCCTGAAGCTGGGCGCCGAGGAGGCCTGCGAGGGGACCGGCGCCTGCAGTTTAGAAACCCACCAGCAGGGGGCGCCACGCAACCAAGTAGTTCCCAGCGGTCGGATTATTAATAGATTTTCCTCGTAATTTTAATTATGACCAACTAAACAGATTATTAATAATACTTACCTTGCCTTTGGAGGTGCTGCTCCTCCGCAGCGCCCAAGCTGCCCCCGCTCGCTCTCCAACACTCCTTGCTCACCCCCTGCTCACTTGTGCTCGCTTCGGGCACTTGATCCCAAGATACATGAGACAGATCTAAAGAGCTTGGATTCCACTTGCTCTCCCCAGGGCCCACCGGCCACCTTCTTAGGGGCGCAGATGACCCCACAGGATGCTTTGGGTTTATCCTATTGCCCCTCAACGTGCAGATGAGAAGCTGGGGCTCAGAGACATTAAATGAGGTGCTCGAGACCACACCCCTAATGTGCAGTCGGGTCCAACCTGGACAGGCTGGATCTCAACCTCATTTTCACCTTTTTTTCAGAGGAAAATACAGAGGGCTTTAGAACTGGGATGCAGCGTCAAGTTCACACTCTACACTTTCCAGACGGTTGCTTAGTGTCTCTGCCAGCCCCTGGGGGACCCACGACCTCTGCTTGGGGACGTCTCTGCCTGGCTTCCTCCTACTTAACTTTCAGGTCTCAGCTTAGACGCCGCGGGGAGCTAGCCAGCACTGCAGGGCTGCTACAAAGAGTGTTTAGAAGCTGAAACGCGAGAGTCGGCAGAGGCAGTAAGAAACCGTGGCGCTGCCTTATCCGACTGAGAGCAGCAACTTCTGGGAAGTGGGCCTTCCCAGGCGGCGCCAGCGGTAAAGAACCTGCCTGCCTGCGCAGGAGACACACGAGACGTGGGTTCGACCCCTGGGTTGGGAAGATCCCCTGGAGGAGGGCATGGCAACCCACGCCAGTACTCTTGCCTGGAGACTCCCATGCGACTAACACTTTCTCTTTCTGGAAAATGAGGCTGCCATGAGTTTCCTCTTGGGGGAGTTTACTTTCAGGAGAGAGACCAAGAGTAAACTTGCCGTAAGTCATCCCTCTGAGGGAGTTTTAAGGCCCTGAAGAAGACAGAAAGCCTACTCACATCCACACAGACAAAACTCATCCCAAACTTTCTCATCTCCCATTTGTTCTCCTAAAATATGCTTGTCTTTCCTGAAGAAACCTGTTTGTTCTTCCATGGAAGCATTTTCTCCTCCCTCCCTTTCCCCTACTGCTAAATTAGGCATATAAGCCTCTAACTTCGGGGCTTCCCAGGTAGCATGGTGGTAAAGAAGCCACCTGCCGAAGCAGGAGACACAAGAGATGCGGGTTCAATCCCCCGGTCGGGAAGGTCCCCTGGAGGAGGAATTGGCAACCCGCTCCAGTGCTCTTGCCTGGAGAATCCCGTGGACGGAGGGCTGAGCACCACCCCCAGGCCCCTAACTTTGACCATCTATTGGGTTACCTACTCCCATATCAGTTCAGTTCAGCTCAGTCGCTCAGTCGTGTCTGACTCTTTGTGACCCCATGGACTGCAGCACGCCAGGCCTCCCTGCTCATCATCAACTCCCGGAGTTTACTCAAACTCACGTCCATCGAGTCGGTGATGCCATCCAGCCATCTCATCCTCTGTCGTCCCCTTCTCCTCCTGCCTTCAATCTTTCCCAGCAACAGTTTTTTCCAAGGAGTCAGTTCTTCGCGTGAGGTGGCCAAAGTATTGGAGTTTCAGCTAGAGCATCAATCCTTTCAATGAACACCCAGGGCTGATCTCCTTCAGGATGGACTGGTTGGATCTCCTTGCAGTCCAAGAGACTCTCAAGAGTCTTCTCCAACACCACAGTTCAAAAGCATCAGTTCTTCTCAGCTTTCTTTATGGTCCAAGTTCCCATATGCGTATGAATAAACCCTTTTCTCCTGTTAATACTTCTCTCTTCAGTTTAATTCGCTTGTGCCCATAAACTGAACCGAAGCGGGCAGAGGAAAATCTTTCCCTCTCCTGTAGCACCATCCACCCCAGGGCATCTTCTGCCTGCCTCTCAGAGCTGACCTTTACCCCAGCTGTGTCTCCTCACCCTTCTTTTGTCTGCGAATCCCACCAGAGTTGGGTGATTATTGCTGGAAGCAATGATGTCATGTTGACAGTTCTCAGACTCTGTCTTCCAGGTGCCACCTCTGCGCTCACCCGGGCACCCTGGGCCCATGCCCAGCCCGCGGCGGTGCTTCTCACCCGGGCACCCTGGGCCCTGCCCCTGGCCCAAGGTGGCCCTCTTCCCCCCTCCCCGGGGACCCTGGGCCCTGCCCCCTGCCCACGGCGGCCCTTCTCACCCCGGCACCCTGGATGCTGCCCCTAGCCCAAGGCGGCCCTCCTCTTCTCCCTCCCCGCCAGCACCCTGGCCCCTGCCGGGCCCTCGGAGGCCCTTCTCCCCCAGGGGACCCTGGGCCCTGCCCCTGGCTCACTGATTGAGGACAGCGAGCCGCTCCGCGGGGGCAGCCTGCTCTTCTGCACCCACTGGCCCCACAGACACCTTTATCCTGAGGCCGTTCCTGCTTTCCTCCAGGGTGTTCAAACTTGGCTCCTTGGGCTTCTTTCCCACTTGCTTTCAGACAGGTTTGAGAGTCTCGCCACCTAGAAGTCTCAGCTCCCTGCTGCCCTTTCTGCCCCGGTCTTGTGTCCCTCATTTTCGCAGTAGGGCCCCTGGATTCATTGCTCCGGAAACTTGGATCTGCCGCGAGGCTCCCGTGAGCTCATTCTCCTGTTACAGCTGTTTAGTCACTAAGTCACGTCCAGCTCTTTTGGAACCTCATGGCTCCTCTGTCGGCGAGAGTTCCCAGGCAAGACAACGAACTGGTTGCCATTTCCTTCTCCAGGGGATCGTCGCGACCCGGCGACTGGGCATCAAGAAGTCGCACCCACGTCTCCTGCGCTGGCAGCGGGCTCTTTACCCCTGAGTCGGCAGGAAGACCACACCCTTCTGACCCGGCTCACACTGTCTTCCCTAACTCTGAAGTGGCAGATATTCAGCACATGATATTAAAGAAGAAAGTATAGCTGGGAAAACACAAGCCAGTCACACTGCTCCGTCACGAATATATATTCCATCACGCATGTACAACCCCATTAACATTTTGATGTGTTTCCTTAAGCTGTTTTTTCTCTACGTACAATAAAAAATTAAGCAAAATTTGGACTGTACTATATATTTCTCCTTTTTACTTAAAAAATGTTATCACAGTCATTTATCAGTAATATTTCCCTCATGTCATTAATTACTCTTTGAAAAAATAATTTTTCGTGACCTTTAAGAAAAGTTATGACCAACCTAGATAGCATATTTAAAAGCAGAGACATTACTTTGCCAACAAAGGTCCATCTAGTCAAGGCTGTGGTTTTTCCTGTGGTCATGTATGGATGTGAGAGTTGGACTGTGAAGAAGGCTGAGCGCTGAAGAACTGATGCGTTTGAACTGTGGTGTTGGAGAAGACTCTTGAGAGTCCCTTGGACTGCAAGGAGATCCAACTAGTCCATCCTAAAGGAGATCAGTCCTGGGATTTCTTTGGAAGGAATGATGCTGAAGCTGAAACTCCAGTACTTTGGCCACCTCATGCAAAGAGCTGACTCATTGGAAAAGACTCTGATGCTGGGAAAGACTGAGGGCAGGAGGAGAAGGGGACGACAGAGGATGAGATGGCTGGATGGCATCACTGACTCAATGGACATGAGTTTGAGTGAACTCTGGGAGATGGTGATGGACAGGGAGGCCTGGCGAGCTGCGGTTCATGGGGTCTCAAAGAGTCGGACACGACTGAGCGACTAAACTGAACTGAACTGAATATTCCATTATTGGAGAAGGAAATGGTAACCCACTCCAGTATTCTTGCCTGGGAAATCCCATGAAAAGAGGAGCCTGGCGGGCTACAGTCCATGGGGTCAGAAAGAGCTGGACATGACTTAGTGACTAAACAACGCAATATTCCAGTATACAGGCCTCTTTCTTCACTCATTTTATGACTGGGTCTTATGAACAAATGTGAAATAAATGCGTTTATTGAACATCTACTGTGTATCAGGCACTGTCTTGGGCTTTGAGGAACAAGTTAGATGAAGACCCCACGCTCACGGAGCTGACCTTCTTGGGGAAAGAGATTTAAACAGAGTGGTACTTTGATTGTTGGAGACACCGTCATTTATGCCAAGCCAGTGTTTCCCAATATTTATGCTGATTTCACATTTGAGAGCAGGAGCTCTCTGTCAGAAAGCCCTGAGCTTCCCCACATATTATTGTTAAGTTACCCAACCTCTTTACACCTCAGTTTCCTCGTCTGTAAAATGGGCATAAGAACAGCATTTGCCTCAATGAGGTAAATAAGATAACAGAAGCAGAGCCCTCAGCACCTGGTAGTCACTTAACACAAGTCAGCTGTCGTTAGTATCGCAGTGAATGGGCAGAAGCCTGTGCGCCACACTCAGTGATCTCTGTAGGATAAATTCCTAGAAGCAGAATGCGTGAGTCAACGTTAGCATTTTTAAACGTTTGTCATTTTCCCAGATTGCCCTTGAGCAAGGCTGCGCCCCACCCTCCTGGCTGGGCATCCAGGCAGGAAGGTGGGGGCGCTGGCAGAGTGCCCTGGAGATGCGACAGCCGCCCCGGTGGTTCCGGGCCCCTTGTCTTTAATTCCACGGGGCTCCGTGCGACCGAGGGCACTGCCCTGTTGAGAACGTCTCCTCCCCTCTCCGGTCCCGGCGGGCCTTGCCCTCCGCCCGCCCCTGCTCCAGCCCCTGGAACAGCCGCGGAGGCCCCCTGGCCCCGCTGCTTTCTGCGGCCTCCCCAGGGGAGCCCAGGGCTCCAGCCAGCGCCTCTGTGCAGACGCCCTGCCTCCCTCCACCTTCTCTCCTGCGCTGTATCTTTTTTTAATAAACATTTTTTGGCTGTGCTGCATGGCGTGTGGAATCCTTAGTCCCGTGACCAGGGAGTGACCCAGCGCCCTCTGCAGTGGGAGCGTGGAGTCTTAATCCCTGGACCACCGGGAAGGTTCCCCTATGCTTTTCATTTCACCTGGCGTTCATGAAGCTTCTTGGATCTGTAAGTTGGTCCTTTTCGCCAACTTTAAGGTGGTAGCAGCAATTTATTTTCCAAAAAAATTTTCTGCCTCATTTTTTTCTTTTTCTTTCTGGTACTATGATTACTTTCATGTTGTTAAACTTGTTGCTGCTGCTGCTGCTGCTAAGTCGCCTCAGTTGTGTCCGACTCTGTGTGACCCCGTAGACAGCAGCCCACCAGGCTCCCCTGTCCCTGGGATTCTCCAGGCAAGAACGCTGGAGTGGGTTGCCGTTTCCTTCTCTAATGGATGAAAGTGAAAAGTGAAAGTGAAGTCGCTCAGTCATATCCGACTCTCAGCGACCCCATGGACTGCAGCCCACCAGGCTCCTCCATCCATGGGATTTTCCAGGCAAGAGTACTGGAGTGGGGTGCCACTGTTAAACTTGATGTTGTCCTAAATCTCACAGGCTCCTTCTTTCCTTCACCCCACCCCTGTCTTCTAGATGGTTAATGTCTATTTATCTGTCTTTGAATACACTGATTCTTCTGCCATGGAACCCACCGAGTTTAAGATCTGGAAGTTCTTTTTTCTTTTTACAATTTGCATTTATCTGTCAATGTTCTATGTCATTGACTCATTGTTCCATTTCCCTTTAATTGTTTGGATGCATCATCGTGACCGCCCTGGAGCCTTGTTCTGCTCAGTCGCACGTTGCCGCTCAGAACTGCCTTTTTCCTCGAGCTTGGGTCACACTGCCCTGTCTCTTTGCGGTCTACTAGCATTTCTTTATTGAAACTGAACATTGTGGGTGAAACGTGAAATCACTGTAACGTTTTGGGTTCTCTGTTGTTCTTCTGAGGGTTTTGATGTGTTGTTTCATTGCTTGTTTCTAGGTAACTGCCTTCTGCCGTCCGAGCTGTGTCGGGATTGGGCTGTAAGTTGTTGCTGCTGTTCGGCCTCTCTGTCGTGTCCAGCTCTTTGAGATCCCATGAGCCGCAGCACACCAGGCTTCCCCGTCCTTCACCAACTCCCAGAGCTTGCTCAAACCCACGTCCGTCGAGTCGGTGATGCCCTCCAACCATCTCTCCGCTGCTGTCCCCTCCTCCTCCCTCCTTCAGTCTTTGCCAGCATCAGGGTCTTTTCCAGTGAGTCAGCTCTTCGCATCAGGGGCCAGAGGACTGGAGCTTCAGCTTCTGCCTCTCTCTTTCCACTGAATATTCAGGGGGTGGGGAAATGCATTCAACAGGGCAGTTTCCGGGACTTCCCTGGGGGTCCAGGGCTAAGACTCCACGCTCCCACCGCAGGGGGCCTGGGTTCCATCCCTGGGCGGGGAACTAGACCCCACATGCAGCAACTAAGGGTTCACAACTGCAGCTCAAGCTCCTGCTGCTGCAACAATGACCCGGCGCAGCCACGGAAGCAACCGGCTGCGTCTGAGGACAGGGCTCCACGGCCTCGTCAGCGCTTGCGTTTTCTGCAGGCTCTGGGGTCCCCCACTCACGCGTGCGCTTAGGCAGTCAGCCAGGGGCCTGGAGTTTGGGGTCAGCCTTCCCACGACTCTCGCTTCACTCTCGCTGCGTTAGGCTTACAGCTGTTCTGTCTCCGACCTGCTGAGACGCCACGTCTGGCAAAGAAAACTACAGGTTTTGCACCTGCGCTGGGGACAGGGGTGGGAGGGCCCGAACACGGAGGAAAGGGAACCTCGTCCCTGTGGGTGAGGATGTAATCCGGTGCAGTCAGCACTGAAAACAGTATGGAGGTTCCTCAAGAAACAAGAAATAGAGCTGCCACATGACGCAGCAATTCCAAGTGTACATCCGGGAAAAAACAGGAACACGGACTCGAAAAGATAAAAGCTTCCCTGTGTTCATAGCAGCACTGTTTACAAAAGCCCAGACATGGAAGCAACCTGAGCATCCATCAGCAAATCCATGGAAAAAGAGGGTGTGGTGTGTATATGCGCAGTCACAAAGAAGGGTGAGATATTGCCATTTGTGGCGACGTGGAAGGACTTAGGTGGTATTACGCTGAGCAAATAAGTCAGACAGAGAAAGATAAATACCATATGATACCTTTTATATGTGGAATATAAAAAAATAAGCTAGTGAATATAACAAAAAAGAAGCTGACTCACAACTAGAACAAACTAGTGACTACCGGTGGTTAGAGAGATGGACGCGATCTAGGTCCATCGAGGGCCGAAGAGATGAAGAAAACGTGGCATCCATATCCAACAGGATGTTTCCAGCCGTGAAAAGAGAAGCCTTGCCATTTGTGATCACATGAATGGGCCAACTCAGATCATGGCATCCGTCCCGTCACTTCATGGCAAAGAGATGGGGAAACAGTGGAAACAATGACAGACTTTATTTTTCTGGGTTCCAAAATCACCACAGATGGCGATTGCAACCATGAAATTAAGACACGTGCTCCATGGAAGGAAAGCTACGACCAACGGAGACAGCATATTACAAAGCAAAGACATTACTTTGCCAACAAAGGTCCATCCAGTCAAAGCTATGGTGTTTCCAATAGTCATGTATGGACATGAGAGTTGGACTATAAAGAAAGCTGAGTGCAGAAGAATTGATGCTTTTGAGCTGCGGTGTTGGAGAAGATTCTTGAGAGTCCCTTGGACTGCAAGGAGATCCAACTAGTCCATCCTAAAGGAGATCAGTCCTGGGTGTTCATTGGAAGGGCTGATGCTGAAGCTGAAGCTCCAGCACTTTGGCCACCTGATGCAATGAGCTGAGTTATTGGAAAAGACCCTGATACTGGGAAAGATTGAAGGCAGGAGAAGGGGTTGACAGAGGATGAGATGGTTGGATGGCATCACCGACTCAAAGGACATGGGTTTGGGTGGACTCTGGCAGTTGGTGATGGACAGGGAGGCCTGGCGTGCTGCAGTTCATGGGGTCGCAAAGAGTCAGACACAACTGAGCAACTGAACTGAACTGAATGGGCCGTGAGGACATTACGCTAAATGAAATAAATCAGACTTGGAAAGGCAAATACTGTATAATGTCAGTTATCTGTGCAGTCTTAACAGCACCTCCCGTTCCGAATTCATACAGAAGACAGATCGGTTGCAAGAGGGAGGCGTGAGTGTCTGTGAAATGGGTGACCGGGGTCAGAAGACACAAGCCTCCAGTTGCAGAGTGCGTCCCGGGAGTGAGCTGAGCAGCATGAAGGCTACAGGCAGTCCTCCCGTGCTGTAGGCTCGAGAGCTGCTGAAAGGGTAGATCTTGAAAGTTCTCGTCACGAGAAGAAGCCTGTAACTGCGTGCGGTGATGGATGCTGAGCAGCCTTCCTCTGGTGCCCACTCTGCAGGGCACACACACAGAGTCGTGATGCCGTGTACCATACGGCAACTATTCCTCAACTTGAAACGTAACGAAATGAGCGCGCTCCACTGAGGCACGCAGTCACAGCACAAGACTTCTGTGGCGTGTCCCTCCTCCCCACACACCCACCCAGGGAGTGTCGGAGCCGCAGAGCAAGGCGCCCACCCTCCCCACTGTGGGTGTTGAGCCACGAGCTGGGTCTGAGCTGGAGGAGATGGAAGATGCGTCAGACTGAACTAGCCTTTTGCACGAGTGAGTCTTCCTATAATGTGACTGCTGTGTCCCCCTGCCTGTAGCCTTCATGCTGCTCAGCTCACTCCCGGGACGCACTCTGCAACTGGAGGCTTGTGTCTTCTGACCCCGGTCACCCATTTCACAGACACTCACGCCTCCCTCTTGCAACCGCAATTGAAAGCATGCACTGAATTAGCCCACAGGGCCTTCCCTGCTGGCTCGGCTGGTGGAGAATCCGCCTGCAATGCGGGAGACCTGGGTTGGGAAGATCCCCCGGAGAAGGGAAAGGCTACCCACTCCAGTGTTCGTGCTTGGAGAATCCCATGGACTGCATAGTCCACGGGGTTGCAGAGTCGGACACGACTGAGCGGCTTTCCCCTTCCCCTTTGTTGAATTATTAAAGTAAGTAAGTAAGTGTGAGTCGCTCAGTCGTGCCCGACTCTTTGTGACCCCATGGACTGCAGCCCACCAGGCTCCTGTGTCCATGAGATTTTCCAGGCAAGGATACTGGAGTGGGTTGCCATTTTCTTCTCCAGGGGAATCTTCCCAATCCAGGGATCAAACCCAGGTCTCCTGTACTGCAGGCAGATTCTTTACCAACTGAGCTACAAGGGAAGCCCTTACTTATTAAAGAAAACCTTGAAATCACTGGAAAATAAAGCCTGCCTTCTTTAATCCACCAAATTTCCAGCATTTGACACTGTGAGAACTGGAGTGCACTGTTCTCCATCTGGACACTCTGGGCCTCGATGGTCGCATCTGTGAAGTGGGCTTCCGATCCCTGCATCCTCAGGAAGGAAGGCGCAAGGCAGACCCCATCCTGGGCGCCGGGCTGGGGGCGCTTCCTCTCTGCGGGTCTCCTGGCCACGGGACTAGGGACCGTCACAGAGCAATCGCTGGGTCATCCGTCTCGTTGCAAAATCGGGACCCTGAGGAGCTTGCAGGCATTTCCTGCTGGTAGACTTCTGCACTGACTCCTCAGAGGGGACGTTTCCATTACCAGCTAACTCTCTGGTCGCTTCTCCCATCCTTGCCTGCTTTTCAGCCAAGTTCTTTCTCAGACAGGCCTGGGATTCCCACACCCCTGCCGACTCACACTGCCACCTCTGCCGCTAGCTGCTAAGTCTTACTCAACCTTCAAAAGTCAAGTGAAAGTGAAGTCGCTCAGTCGTGTCCGGCTCTTTGTGACCCCATGGACTGCAGCCCGCCAGGCTCCTCTGTCCATGGGATTCTCCAGGCAAGGATACTGCAGTGGGTAGCCGTGCCCTTTTCCAGGGGATCTTCCCGACCCAGGGATGGAACCCCCCCGTCTCCTTCATTGCAGGTAGATTCTTTGCCATCTGAGCCCCCAGAGAAGCCTCACACATCCTTCCAGCCCCACTCAAATGCCATCTGTCAACGATGCGTTTCCTAATCCCCTGCCCCACCCCAGCCCCCTTCTCAGCGCCTTTTCATTCACTGATGTAATTAAGGGGGTGATGCCTGTCTCATCCCCTTTCCGACCCTGGAAGCTCGCAGAGCAGGGACCATTTCTGCTTTGTTTCTGTGTCCTGGGAGCCGCTTCTGACTCAGGCTTGTCTGTGTCGGGGTGGAGGAGGAGGGCAAGGGACTTCCCAGAAAATGGGGCTGAGGTCACCGAGGCAGGTCCCGAGCCAGGAGCCCCACAGTTCCGCACCTGGGCCGACGCCACCTCCATCACAGTCAGCGGGGCTCTGCCCGCATCACGCCAGTGTCACCCGCCAGCGCGTGCCCATCCACTCCACTGGCCGGCTTCCCCAACTCCTGAGAGAAATCCACTGCACCCCAGGGAAGGCCCGTGGAGGTAAGATTAGCTGCCATTTGTTAACAAGTGTGTTCACCAAATGTCAAAACTCGGCGTCCTCTGCCTCCGCAACGCCTTCGTGAGAGAGCACGGTCCCGGGGGAGATGCAGCCAGCATGTCCCCGGGGTTTGCACAGCTGCCAGCCAGCTGCCAGCAGGATTCCAGCCAAGTGCCCCAGCGGGGGCCTGACTGACGCGTGGAGTCCGATCTGCAGTGCTAACGGCACTAACCGCCCAGGTGTGCCCGCTCGGCCCGCGAGGCAGGGGCGTGGATGAGAGCGGATTGCAAAGGCGGCTGACGGCACCTCCTGGTGGCCCAGGGTCAGGACTCCATGCTTGTCCTGCAGGGGCCACAGGGTGGACCCTGTCAGGGAACTAAGATCCCGCAAGCGCGTGGCCGAAAGCAAACACAAGCAACCGCAAAGGCAGCTGAGAGCTGGGAGAGAGCCTGGCAGGGTGGCGGGAACACCCTCACAGAGGGCCCGGAGCCAGGCCTGCCAGGGCCCTCTCCTGCCCTCCCAGACGGCTCCCGGGCTCCATGACTGTGCGTGTGCCCACGGGCTTCAGGTCGTGGGCGTGGAGCCTTTACTGAGCGCCTGCTGTATGCACGGCGCACTGGCTCAGGAGTTGGGGAACCTGGCGCAGCTGTTTACGGGACGACAGCCAGTTTGGCCTGCAGACCTTGTTTCTTCAGCCATGCCGCGGGACACGCATGTTGACGGCGATGACGACAGCTTCTGTTTCGTGAGCACCTGTCAGTGTGCCAGGCTCTGCGCACAGAGCTTCCCAGCCATCTCTTATCCGATCCTCACAGCAGTCCTATGACACGCAGCCCACTGACAGCACCACTTTATGGATGGAAAAGAAAAGACGAGGCTTAGAGGCTGTGCTGGGTCGGACGGTGTCCCTCCTCCCAAATTTATGTCCTTCTGGGACCCTCAGAGTGTGAACTTACTTGGTTATTTGGAGGCAGGGTTATTGGAGATGTAATTAGTCAGGCTGTGTGGATTAATACTGGACTTAGCACTGGGGTAGCATGGGCCCTTACTCCAGGATGGCTGGCATCCTTATAAAAAGAGGACTTCTAGCCTTCAGAACTGTGAGAGAATATATTTCTGTTGTTTTAAGCCACCTCAGTTCAGTTCAGTTGCCCAGTCGTGCCCGACTCTCTGGGACCCCATGGACCGCAGCACGCCCGACCTCCCTGTCACCCCCAACTCCGGAGCTCGCTCAAACTCATGCCCACGGAGTCGGCGATGCCATCCAGCCATCCCATCCTCTGTAATAAGTATATGAGTAATAACACTAGCTGCTCCCTGTGTCCAGGGCCTCCTCTATGTTGGGTCGCAGGCTCACAACAATTCAGAGGGTAGGTCTTCTCCCCGCTGCTTGCAGGTGAGGAAATTAAAGCACAGACAGTTGTGCGATTGGCCAAAGAGACGCAGCAGTGAGAACCAGGACCTCAGCTCATGTCTCCTGATCCTGAGAAAACGGTGACAACAGGCGCTCCGAGTTTGAGCCGGTGGAGGGGCCCCACTTCCAGCCCCCCTGCCACGGCTCCCTGGGGCCCCAGGTCAAGGCCTCATCAGTGCTGTCTGGGCGGGGCTCCTGGCTGCCTAGGGCAGTGGCTGGGGGCCTGCAAGGATCCCGGGAAGGTGCAGCAGACCCTGCATCCACCCATCCATTCATCTCTCCGTCCATTCACCTCTCCACCCACCCATTCATCTCTCCGTCCATTCACCCACCCACCCATCCATTCATCCACCTGTCCATTCACTTATCCATCCAGCCACCCATCTTACGTATGTTTATGGAGCACGAACTGTTATCTTAAGGTGTAAATTATGGGAGTGGGTCTAGTAAGGTATTTACAACCTCTAGACATTCTTTTGATTCATTGTAATAACTAAGAGTATATAACTCCATTGCTAACACTGGTTAGGGGGTGCTCTTTCTGCCCCCTTCTGATGTCTATGTCAGAAGCCTTCTCTATCTCCTTTATACTTTAATAAAACTCTATTACACAAAAGCTCAGAGCAATCAAGCCTCTTCTCTGCCCCCAGATTGAATTCTTCTCTTCTAGAGGCCAAGAATCCCCTCATCTTTTGTGGTTCAGCAACAATCTTTCAGTTGGATGGCATCACTGACTCAACAGACATGAGTCTGAGCAAACTCTGGGAGATAGTGAAGGACAGGGAGGCCTGGCGTGCTACAGTCCACGGGGTCGCAAAGAGTCAGACACAACTGAGCGACTAAACAGCAACAAGGTGCTCGGCACAGCAGGAACTCGGCAAGTGTAAGCTGTCCTCGCAGAGCGCGTCAGTGGGAAAGACGAGGTGTGCAGAAGGGAAGCGGTGGCGACTGAGCCGAGTCTTAAAGCGACCCGCGTCTAATGCAGAGCCAAGAGAGCCGGCTCTGATGCTGGTACCTGGTCCCGCCGCCCTGATGGATGTTCTATGTGGAGCGTGGTCAGAGGATGTACAGGCAGGGGCTGGGCCTCCACCAAGCTCACGGGACAGGCTGTAGGAGCTGGTTTGTGGCCAGCAGGCTGACAGTCGTTTAAGACATGTCTGCAGACCTCCTGGCTGTCGAGTGGTTGAGACTTGGGCTTTCAAAGTAGGGGGCACAGGTTCAATCCCCGGGTGGGGAGCTGAGGCCCCACACGCTTCATGGTCAAAAACTCTAAAACAGAAGCAGTTTTGTAACAAATTCGAGGAAGACTTTAAAAAGTGGTCTACACCAAAAAAATCTTAAGGGGTTCCCCTGGTGGCTCAGGCCGCCAGTGCAGGAGACGCTGGTTCAATCCCTGGTCCAGGAAGGTCCCACGTGCTGTGGGGCAACTAGGCCCCAAACCCCCTGCGTCGAGAGCCTTGGCTCCACAACAAGAGAAGCCTCCGCAGGGAGAGGCCCGAGCACCGCAGCCAGAGAGGGGCCCCCGCTGGCCACAGTTAGAGAAAGCCCCCACGGCAAGGAAGACGCATCACACCTGAAAGGCAGATGAAGGCATTTTTTAGAGTCTTAAAAAAAAGAAAGGCATGTCTATATGTAGGGTGGAATTTGGTCTAAGACTTGAAAAAAGAAAGTGAAAGTGGAGTCGCTCAGTCATGTCTGACTCCTTGCGACCCACCAGGCACCTCCGTCCATGGGATTTTCCAGGCAACAGTACTGGAGTGGGCTGCCGTTACTTTCACCTTTTCCTGGCAGCAGAGTTTGGAGGGGATTGCCGACTCTCTTTCCTCTCAAAGTTTCTGGTGGCCTCCATCATCTAGCATCGGAAGTGACCAGTGGCTCAGGGCGGGCCTCCCCGGTGGCGCTAGCGGTAAAGAACCCGCCTTCTAACGCAGGAGACATAAGAGACGTGGGTTTGATCCCTGGGTTGGGAAGATCCCCTGGAGGCGGGCACGGCAACCCACTCCAGTGTTCTTGCCTGGAGAATCCCCTGGACAGAGGAGCCTGGCGGGCTGCAATCCACAGGGCTGCAAAGAGTCGGACACGACTGAAGTGCCTTAGCAAAGCACAGCACAGTGACCCAGGTCAGGTCATAGGAGGCGCCAGAAATGGACTTTGGAGTGAGGACAGGAAATTAAGAAAACTGGAGAAGCAAAGGGTCACAAGGGCTCACTTGAGTAAGACAGCGGAGACTCCCGGGCGGAAAGGTTGTAACGTCTGCAGGCCGCTCTCTTCATCTCCAAGGAAGCTGCAGCCAAAGACAGCTCAGTGCCTGGAGGGCCAGCAAGCGTCTGGACTAGAGGTGACCGTCGGGGCTGCCCTGCACGGAGCCGACAGGCTTACTCAGAGGTCGGCTCAGGGGTTCCCTGGTGGCCCAACAGTAAGACTCTGAGCTCCCAGCGCAGGGGGTGTGGGTTTGATCCCTGGTCAGAGAGCTGGATCCCACGTGCTGCAGCTGAGACCCAGCGCATCTAATTTAAAAAGGATGTCGGCTCAGAAACGTATCAAGTGACTTAATTACGGCTGTCTGGTGAGTAGCATGCACTATGCTGAGGGTTCTGATTGAGGATCGCTCCAAGTAAGGCTTTGAAATTGGTGGTGATAGAGTAATGTTTCTTAAATTTTCTCTGAGAGCCTCTGAGTAAGAGGCCATTCCTGGGGATGAAGAACAATTGTACCCGTGCCCTCAGCACAGAGAATAGATCCTCAGAACATTCCACAGGAAGAAGCTGACTGCCTCACACATGGGGCTTCAAACCATGTTAGGATGCAGCCCTCCAACACCTACTGCTAATCTGAGAAAAAAGCAAAATGAAACAGTAAAATGAAAAATAAATGAAACAGGAAGTGATCTGGATCGAAAAACGAATAGACAGTTGTAACTGGTTATTCCCGCCTCCCAACAAATTAGAGAAAGAGCTTTGACTGCACCTTATAATGGTACCCTTCTCAGCAATAATTCAAAATAATTCTTCTTCTTTGTGATGCTAATTGGAGATATTTATTAGATTCAACAATAGGCCCTTTTCACACTGAAGGTGCATAATTCAAAAGAGGAGGACAGTGAAGGAAAGGGAATACGGTAATTCCTTAAATGGTGAGAACAATCGGTACTTTCCAGAATAATCCACGAGAGGGTGAGGTGAGGCAGGGAGGCGTAGTCGGGGTGCCCCAGATAAACAGAACCAATAGGAGACAGATGATGGGTGAGGCATAGAGATACAGATACAGATGTGTGTGCTAGGCACTCAGTCGCGTCCCCGTGGACTGTAGCCCACCAGGCTCCTCTGTCCTTGGGATTCTTCAGGCAAGAATACTGGAGTGGGTACCTATTCCTGTCTCCAGGGAATCTTCCCTAACCAGGGATCGAACCTGGGTCTCCTGTATTGGAGGCAGATTTTTTTTTTTTTTTTTAACCATCTGAGCCACCAGGGAAGCTCTATAGGTATAAAGAGATTTATTATGAGGAATTGGCTCATGGGACTATGGAGGCTGAGAGATCCTGTGATCTCCCGTCTGCAAGCTGGACATGCGGGAAAGCTGGTGGTGTAGTTCAAAGGCCTGATAACCAGGCATCTGGTGGCCAGTCAAGCTGACACTTAAAATTAACCGTCACAAAGGAGAGAGGGGAGAGAGAATCCGAAAGAATGGTGCCTGTGTGCTTGTGAGGGCCCACCCGACAGGACCCACACGGGTGCTCAAGGCCCCTAGGGAGCTATTTTTTAAAAATCAGACCACTAGGAATCCCAGAGCCAGTGATGGCCACCGAAGCCGTGGCTCCCCTGGAATCCCCAGCAGTCTCGGGAGAAGGGAGGGGAGGGCTTTGGACTGGCCTTACCCAGCTCTTCCGGGGCAGGGTAACCCACCTTACACCCATTTCAGCACCAGACGCCAATCCTCTGACAAGTTCCAAAATGAAGCAGGGCAAAGGTTAACTGAATTCTGCATAGAGAATGCACTCATCATAGCAAATACCCTTTTTCAACAACACAGGAGATGACTTTACACACGGACGTCACCAAATGGTCAATACCGAAGGGACGCGTTCCATCCTATAGACTAAGGTCTGAAGTCTGTGGATCTCCTGAGACCGGGCTGGGCCTTACTCACCCTTCTACCTCTAAGGCCCAGGGCCACACCTGACCGGCGGTAGAGGCTCAGCCTTTGTTTGCTGAATGAATGGATGATTGAATGAACAGAGCCGCAGCTTTGGCCCTAAAATGCCGTAAACGCTAGAGTAAAGCCAGTCATTCCCCTTAGACTCTTTCAGCTTTAGTAACTCACATTCAGTAACTTAAAGCTCATTCAGAGGCCTCTTTTGGGAGTGTGAGCTAGGAGAGGCAGTGTAGAGCGGCTGGCCAAGTAGGCGCAGTGGCAGCTGGAAAAGAGAGCTGTCAGGGTGACTCTCAAAGAGGAGGGAGCTTGTAACATGTCAAGAACAGAGCCAAAGTTGGTTCCTTGAGGAGCTTACTCTGAGCCAGGCACTTCTGGTCATTTCATAGACATTAAATCTTTTAAGCTGGGCACCTTAGCTGTAAGACTGGCATAATTATTCTGTTTCACTGAAGGGGAAGCCGAAAGCCAGAAGAATTAACACACTTGCCGGTATTTAAATAGAAATCGGATTTTCCCACTACATGTCACTGAATTGACTCTGCTTTCTATTTTTAATTATTGAATATTTAAAAACAATAGATAGCCACCAGGAAGCAATCAAGAGTCAGCCACAGCAAAACACAGAATTATTTACTACGAGCATCTTAAGTGCGTGTGTTTCCAGGTTTACGTCTGAACAAAATTTCAGACATCTTTTTAGGCTTTGGAATACGATAAATAAATAGACAGGCAAATAGCTGTAGAAATAAAAGCTATTGAAAAAATGGGATAAATCTGTATATGACATTTGGAAAGCTAATTACATTTTTACTTGAATTTTGCCGGAAAAATAATTGACAAAGAACAGAAGAAACCATTACATTTCAAATAAATGTTTCTCTTTTTTCAAGAGGTATTTGTCAAAAGATCCTTGTAAAATTAAGCAACAAAAAGTACTGAGGTTGAAAGAATGACCTCCCTCTCTTCCTTCCTCCTCCACCCCCCCTCTCTTTTCTCCTTTTAAAACTAGATGTTTCTCTCATAGATTCTTCGTCTTGTCTGACTGCTCTGGATACAGCGTCCAATAATATGTTGAATAGAAGTGGCTGAAGTGGGCATTCTTGTCTTGTTCTTGATTTTAGAGTGGAAGTGTTTAGTCATTCATTACTGAGTATGATACGAGCTGTGGGTTTTTCATATTTGGTCTTTATTATGTGGAGCTAGTTTCCTTATATTCCTAGTTTGCTGAATGCTTTTCTTATGAAACGATGTTGCATTTTGTCAGACACTTTTTCTGCATAGATTCAGGTGATCTCGTGGTTTTCTCCCTTTCGTCCCGCTGGTGTGGTGTGTTCCGCTGACCGCTGGTGTGGTGTGTTCCGTTGACCGCTGGTGTGGTGTGTTCCGCTGACCGCTGGTGTGGTGTGTTCCGCTGACCGCTGGTGTGGTGTGTTCCGTTGACCGCTGGTGTGGTGTGTTCCGCTGACCGCTGGTGTGGTGTGTTCCACTGACCGCTGGTGTGGTGTGTTCCGCTGACCGCTGGTGTGGTGTGTTCCGTTGACCGCTGGTGTGGTGTGTTCCGTTGACCGCTGGTGTGGTGTGTTCCGCTGACCGCTGGTGTGGTGTGTTCCGTTGACTGCTTTTCATGTGTTGGATCGTCCTTGCCCTACTGGAATAAATCCTGCTGGTCATGGTGCTCAACCCTTTCAAGACGCTGTTGAGTTCAGTTTGCTAGTTTTTTTTTGAGGACTTTCACGTTGGTGTTCGTAAGGGATGGCATCCTATAGTTCTCTTGTCCTGCTCTTTTTCAGGTTTTGGTGCCCGAGTGATGCAGGGTCATAGAGTGAGTTGAGAGTGTTGCCTCCGCTTCAGTTTGGGGGAAGAGCTCGAGAGGAATCGGCATTATTTTAAAATGCTCAGAAGATTCCACTGGGGTCCATCTGGTCCAGGGTCCAGGGCTTTTCTTTGTTGGGAGGTTTTGGCGTGTGCATCCAATCTCTGTGCAGACCTGCTATTTCTTTGTGATTCAGTCTTGGTAAATTGCATGGTTCTAGACAGTTGTACATTTCACCTGGGTTAGCCAATTTGTTACACAAGTGCTCTAGTATTCTCTTATAATCTCTCTGTAAACTCAACAGTAATGCTCCCAGTTTCATTTTTAAATTTTAGTTATTTGAGTCTCCGCTCACTTATTCTTAGTCAACCTAGCTAAATGTTTGTCAGTTTTAGAATCTTTTTTGAAGAACACATGCTCGGATCTGTTTACTTTTTCCTGCTGTTGTGTTACCTATCTTATTTAGCTCTGTTGTTTCCTTCCTCTGCTAAATCTGGGTTTACTTTATTCATCTTCTAATACCTTGAGGTGCAAAATTAGGCTGTGGGCTTGAGACCTTGCTTCTCTTCAGTGTAATCGTTTGTAGCTGTAAATGTCCCTCTTCTGCGGCTTCTGCCGCATTCCAAGAGTTTCGGCATGCTGTGCTTTCATTACTGTCTGTCTCAAGATGTTTGCTAATTTCTCTTGTGATGTCTTCTCGGACTTATTGGCTGTATAAGAGTTCTTTACTTTACATAGATTTTGGAATTTTCTCCTTCTGCTGTTGGTTTCTAGTTTCATTCTGTTGTGATTGGAAAAGATACTCTGTGTGATTTCAACTTTCTACTAAGACTTATTTTGTGGCCTAACATGTGGAGCATCCTGGAGACTGGCCCATGGGCACTTGAAAAAGATGTGTGTTCTGCTGTTGTTTGGTGGAGTGTTCCATGTAAACATTAGGATTACCCCGTTCGGTAACTAACTCAGCAGTCTTTGTTGGGACCTGACCTGAGCCATGGCAGGCTCGACGGGCCACACTGGGCCTAGGCCTCAGGCTCTTATGAGCATGAGTCACAATTCTGGGAAGCCCCATCAAGGTCCCCAATGACACCAAGGTTCCCCCCGATGACGCCAAGGTCCCCAATGACACCAGGGTCCCCGATGACACCAAGGTCCCCAATGACACCAAGGTCCCCCCCGTTGACGCCAAGGTTAAGTCAATCACCACGATGACCCAAGGTTGAGTCAGTCACCACGATGACGCCAAGGTTAAGTCAATCACCATGATGACCCAAGGTTGAGTCAGTCACCACACGCCAACTACACTATTGCTGAGACAAAAGACCGCCTGTGTATAAGCAGCTGTGAGTCAGAGCTTGGGGCCCTCGTCAAGATTCCACTGTGCTGGATGAGACTGGAGCCCTAGCTCGAGCTAGCAATCAACCCCTTTATGCTTTTGCATTGCTGTGGACGTCTTATTCTCTCAGTTTTGGGGACTCGGACACTGGGCATAGCAGTCTCACCCCAGCATCCTCCTTCCGCCGTGTGTGTATACACAGCGCAACGCATCTCCGATCCTCCTCTGAACGATCTGCCATCTCTTTTTTTTTCCTTTCCTATTTGTTGCTTCACTGAGTTAAAGATATCTTTTATTTAAAAATCTATTTTTGCTCACTGTACATTTGAGGATTATTACCTTAATTTTTTGAAAATTGTGGTTTGATGTGTGGCTCCAAGAAAGAAGAGCCCGTTCGGCAGCCACCCTTCAGGAGGCCGGGATGACTGTCTAATCCGACCCTCCTACTCATGGTCTTCTCTCGAGGCTGACTGAGGGAACAAACCACCTCTCCCCTGAGCCACGCTAAAAATTTCAAAACAAATCTTACAAAATATAGCTCAGGGAAAATAAAAAATACACAGACACACAGAATTATGTAGCGATTTATACAGCATAAACTTAGTACTGCAGGCAAGCCTCTCTTGTAACAACCATGGAAGCTACTGAATAATACTCATGAGCAAGCATCATCCCAGACCCACTGAGCCAGAAGCCCGGGAGGGAGGGCCGGGCAGCGTGTGCTGTTCACAGTTCCTGAGTCACGCGACTGTGCAATGAGAGGAGAGGGTGCCGGCTGAAGGAGAAAGGCTGGAGAGGGATCTGCAGACGGCAGTGTCCACCTTCAGAGGAGGACAGAATCGTCCCTTCCTCAGGCTCAGCTGATCTAGGCAAGAGAAGGGTCCAAGCTCTCGCCTTGGGGCTCCCCCTCACGGGTCACTTGGAGATGGGAACCGCCCTGGCGACTGGAGCAGGGAAGACTGGACACAGAGTGGCTGCCTGGGGAAAGACGTCACTGTGTGAAGGGAGGGGCAGAATCCCCGGGGCGCAGGTGCAGCTGTGCACCAGGGGTGGTGAAAGCAGCTACCAGCTGCCCCTTGAGTGGAGGGAAAGTGTCGGGGAGGTGGTCCCGGACACTCAGAGGACTGCCGCCCCTCCCTCGGAGCTGAGAGGCATCCTCTCTGAAGCCCGGCTGGAGGGGATTTCAGGCCTTAGGAGAGTTTCTGATTTTCTTCTGCTTTAGGCTCTGAGGGATTTAGTGGATGTGATGATGGTTAACTTTATGTCAACTTGGTTTGGGCAAGGTACCCAAATATTTGGTCAAACACCAGTCTGGATGTTGCTATGGAGGTATTTTGAGATGAGATGAACATTTAAATTGGTAGACCTTGAGTCAAGCCGATGATCTTTCAAAATGTGGGTGAGCCTCCTCCAATCGGTTGAAGACGTCAACAGGAAAGACTGAGGTCCCTGGAGGAGGAGAGCGTTCAGCCTGGGACTCTCTCTGGACTGAAGCCACACTGTCAGCTCTTCCTGGGCCCGGCGTGCTGGCCTGCCCTGCGGACTTGGACGAGCCAGGCCCCACGTTCGCGTGGCCAGCCCCTTAACCGGATCCCTGTGTCTGCACAGCCAGTGGGCTTGCTTTCTCTGCACAACCCCGGCCAACAGATGGGCTGCTGCCTGCCCATCCTCCCCAGATGGTGCCTCCCACTCAGCGTGCTCCTCTGTCCCACGTCCCTTCTCCAGGAGTAAGAGGCGTTGGTGCTGGTTGCTACCTTCCATTCCCAGGAGATCAAGTCTAAGCAACGCACGGAGAATTTAAAGGATCCTTGCAGTTAGTGTAAAGCTCCAGAGGACCCAGGATGACCAAGAAGGGAAGGGACTCTAGGAAAGGAAAGACAGGAGTCAGGGCAGACTCCCCTTCAGTATCAGGTAGTCCAGGCGCTCAGTCGTGTCCGACTCTTTGAGACCTCATGGACTGCAGCACGCCAGGCCTCCCTGCCCATCACCAACTCCCGGAGTTCACTCAAACTCACGTCCATCGAGTCGGAGATGCCATCCAGCCACCTCATCCTCTGTCATCCCCTTCTCCTCCTGCCCCCAATCCCTCCCAGCATCAGGGTCTTTTCCAATGAGTCAACTCTTCTCATGAGGTGGCCAAAGTACTGGAGTTTCAGCTTTAGCATCATTCCTTCCAATAAACACCCGGGGCTGATCTCCTTCAGAATGGACTGGTTGGATCTCCTTGCAGTCCAAGGGACTCTCAAGAGTCTTCTCCAACACCACAGTTCAAAAGCATCAATTCTTCGGCGCTCAGCTTTCTTCACAATCCAACTCTCATATCCATATATGACCACAGGAAAAATCATAGCCTTGACTAGACTGACCTTTGTTGGCAAAGTAATGTCTGCCTTTTAATATGCTGGCTAGGTTGGTCATAGCTTTCCTTCCAAGAAGCAAGAGTCTTTTAATTTCCTGGCTGCAGTCACTATCTGACTCTCCATAGAGGAGGGAAGAATTCCGGAAAAAGATGAGCAAGCAGGTTCCTCTGTCTTTAAGCTCGCTTCCAATCCCAACCTCCTCCGCAGGGGAGGTGCTCATCACCTAGGCTCTGATGCAGACACACCCTGCCTGCAGCCGTGACCCTCTCCCCTCCCCTCGCTGGCCTGCCTTCCTCACGGAGCTCCCCACTGCACATGCCTGTTCTCCCAGCCCTTGCTTCCAGCCCACTTTTCCGCGCAGACCTCCCTGACTTTCTCAGTCTACACAGACTCTCACTTCTCTGGTCATCGTGGAAATGTTTCGGATGCTTTGTTTTCAACCCTTGGTTACATAATGTGCTTTCACACACACACACAATGTGTGTGTCCCTGAAGTTAGGGCCTCCCTGAGATTTGCGCTGTACCTTCAAAGCAGCTCACCGGGGCGGGTCTTGAGACATGCTAAATATTGAGCTGACTTTCAAGGACCCACGAGAAGGCAGCGATGAGTGTTTCTAACGCACGTGGAGAAGCAGATGGGGTGGTGCCCACGTTCACGTATGGGTGAGACAAAGCCAGGAAGGTGTGATGGGACTCGGCACGCCATTCCAGTTTTTGATCATCTCAGCAGCCATCAGCCCAACCGACCTGAATGCACGAGGCTTTGCTGTGATTTACGATCTCGGGTGTTCATGAACCCTTCTCATCAAATGGAGACAGGTCCTTTTCTTCCTCCCACCTCACCCTGCCAGGCAGTGGTTCTGAAATATTAATACGCCAAAGGACTGATTTTTGTGGGGAGGGTGTGCCGGGAGCCAGCGTGAGGAATCCCACCCGTGACAAGTCATGCGGCGGAGGCCTGATGGGCAAGGCGAGTCAGGCCTCAGGGCTTCCCCTGGTATTTCCTGAGCAGGTGCCCCAAAAACCAAAAACTGCCGGCCTTGCACTCTGCTTCTCCGCTCTCCTGACACACTCTGGAAAAAGTCAACTCAGGGCTTTAGCCTTCTGCATTTGAAAGGGATGTTTCAGTTAAACCCCCTCTGATAGCTCTCTAGCTTGCCTAACAGGTTCCGCCGGACCTCTTACAGCTAGCGAATTGCTTACAGCCCCCCAACCACGAGAGGCACAAAGCTTAAAGCATCTTAAAGATACAGAGCCTTTTCTAAAGAGCTAAAAATCATATTGGTGACTGGTTTTCACTGTTGACTCAATGACTGCTGCCAGGCCTCCCTATTCTTCATCTTTTAGGCACCTGGGAGGATGTTAATCAATGTAATCGGGATGTAGAAAAAGATATATAATAGGTTTGATGTTAGCAACGCTGGACTTTTGAGTTAATTACTTTTCTTTTGTTACAAATCACTGTACTCCTTTTACTTGTTATAAACTGCTGTATCTTTGCTGTGTAAGAACGTAACTTTATTTAGTGCTTTCTGAGAGTGGCACCAGACTTTGAGAAGAACAACACAAGTAAGTCTTCTGGTTGACAAACCCTTACCAGAAAAAGGGCTGTAAAATGTTAATTGGCCCTTTTGGCCAGAAGATGATGCAAATTACCTAAGACAGGTATGCAGAGAGAAAAGCCTGGTTTTGATAAGAGTCTGGGCTGCTAACGCTGCATAACTTTGCGTTACCCATTGATCTCTATGTATAATCAAAAGTATAAAAGGCCTTGAAGGACAATGGGGGGGGGGCAGTCATTGGAAGGACTGGTTTCCCCCGTGTCTCCTCTTTACTCCTTTTCAGGCTGAATTCCCATCTGGGACTTGCCCCGACTTCTAAGATCCATGAGAGAGAGAGCCCAAGGTGGGGCACTCTCCGATACTCAAACGGACGCCGGTGGCCTAACGTAGATGGTGCAAGCTCCTGGTCTGGAACTTTATTGGCTTTCCACGTAAACCAAATTATTCAGCCTCTTTTCTCCACTTAATTTTCCTACTACACTATTTCTTCCTAATTTAATCTTATATTAATAAATAAATAAGTTTTTTCCTCGCCTACTCCGTCTCCCCTTCGAATCACCCTGGATCCACCGGGGCTGGACTCCGGCAAGGGTGGATGCATATTACAATTAAAAATGCAGATTCCTTAGCCCCACCCATAGAGGTTCTGACGGAGAAGGTCTGGGCAAAGTCCTGAAAACTGGCATTAAAAACAGTCTCCCTAGGGGACTGTGGTGATTCTGAGGAAGGTAGCACACACTGCGGGCCTCCCAGGCGGCGCTGGTGGTGACGAGCCGCCTGCCAGCGCAGGAGACGTAGGAGACGTGGGCTTGATCCCTGGGTCAGGGAGACCCCCTGGCGGAGGGCACGGCACCCCACTCCAGCATTCTTGCCTGGAGGATCTCATGGACAGAGGAGCCGGGTGGGCAATGGTCCGTAGGGTCACACAGAGCTGGAAGCACCTGAAGTGACTTGGCACGCACACTCGCACATATTGGCTGCATGGCTCCCGATGGCAGGGAATTCTGAAACGACTTAAATTCCAAGGCCAGCTGCAGGGAAGAGTAAACAGAATTCAATCAGCAAGCGCGCAAGGGATGCACAGAAATCCACCAGAGGACAACTCTGAGATGACATACTTTTTAAAAAAAATTCCCTTGAAAACGA
Organism: Capra hircus; assembly: GCF_001704415.2. Classification (NCBI taxonomy): domain Eukaryota; kingdom Metazoa; phylum Chordata; class Mammalia; order Artiodactyla; family Bovidae; genus Capra; species Capra hircus. The sequence goes on from NC_030817.1 coordinate 1,382,965, forward strand.
AAAAGCACTGCCTTCTGCCTAAATCCAGAAGGCTAAAGCATCACTTGGGAAGTTCGAGATGATTCGAAATGGCTCTGAGGTGCGGACGATGCTAGTTTCTGGGAGGCGCTGGGATGCAGCTACGGGGCACAGCCTGAGGGGACTGCAGGCCGGGCCCTGAGGAGGGTCTCTTTCTTGTCCTTTATAGCTCACGCTCAGGGAGGCTTTCTTTATTGGGCAATAAAAACGCCTGGAAAATTTGTTGAAGATTTCTGGGCCCTACCCTCAGAGCTTCTGATTCCTTTTTTCATTGTTTAATTGAAGGATAGTTGCCTCCCAGAATTTTGCTGTTTCCTGTCACCCCTCAGCACGACTCAGCCATAGGTTTACCTGCGTCCCCTCCCTTTTGAACCCCCTCCCACCCCTCTAGGTTGGTGCAGGGCCCGTTTGAGTTCCCTGAGCCGTGCAGCACATCCCGTTGACCATCTGCTTTGCACACGGTCACGTAAGTTTCCATGTTACTCTCCATGCGTCTCACCCTCTCCTCCCCTCTCTCCGTGAGAGCTTCTGATTCCTGAAGTCAGGTGTGTGGCCGGAGAATTTTCATTCCCACCCAGTGCCCTATTTCTGCTGTTGCTGCTGATCTGGGGTGCACACTCGCAAAACTACTGCTTTATTTTTTTAATTAACTGATTTTTGGCCTCGTAGCACGTGGGTTCCTAGTTCCCCAACCAGGGATTGAACCCACATCTCCTGTGTTGGAAAGGCAGTGTCTTAATCAATGGATTGCCAGGGAAGTCTCACTGCTTTCGAGCAAGGCCAAGACCTGCAAGGACGTGAGAACCGAACTGGAGTCCCAGGGGCGCTGCACTCAAGTTGCAGCATGCACCCCGATGTGACTGGTTGTGTGCAAACTCGAGGCAGTCTTGGGTTTTTTCTTTTTTACTTGAGATAATTTTAGACTTATAGTCAAATTGCAAAATAGTGCAGAGTTTCCACATACCTTTTATCCAACTACTTCTCACTTAACATCTTACATAACCACAGAACAGTTATCAAAACCAAGACTGTGACACAGGTATAATCCTATTAAGTAGACTACGGGATTTACTGAACGTCACCTTGGTTTGTCCACTACCATTTGTTTCATATTCCAGGTCCCAACGAAGGGTCCCACGTGGCAATCAGTCGTCATGCCTCCTTAAGCTTGTCTTTCATTGGCTTGAGACTTTTGAAGAGTATCTGTCAGTAATTGTGTAGAACAGCCCTCAGTTTAAGTCTGTCTGTGAGATTAGACTGATGTCATTGGCAAGGATGCCTCAGATGCTATGCCCGTCTCAACGAGTCATTTCAGATGTCAGTACTCACAGCTGGTATCATTAGCCTGCTCACTTGATTAAAGTGGTGTCTGCCAGAATTCTCCACTTCAAAGTTACTAAAATTCTCCACCGTAAAGTTCTTTTTGTGATGCCTTAATATTTCGGTAGTTGGTGGAGGTCCTTCGAGGCCTCCGCCAGGGCATCTCTGCACACACCCTGGTTCTGCTTAAACTTCGACATCGCTGGTTTTGGTTTTCGTCCGTAGGTCTCGCCTGCAGCAATCACCACTTCGGGGTTCTAACGGTAATTTGCTATTTCACTACTTTTTTCTACTTTCACTAAATAGAATTCTTTTATGCTCTTTCTCTCTCATTGTTTTAAAATATTAAAGAACTTTGAAAACCATTTCTTGAAAGGTAGATTTGCTGGCAATGAACTCTCTAGATTTTTGTTTGAGAAAGTATTTGCTTCTCCTCCCTGTTTGAAGGGTGTTTGATGGATATAGAATTCGGGATTGACAGGGCTTCTTTTTAAAACTTCAGTGTTTTAAAGATGTCATACTATTCTTTTACTACAGGCATGGTTTCTGATGAGATCTAATTCTTATCTTGCGCCTGTGAATGTACCTACTTTCTAGCTGTCTTCAAGACTCTTTGTCTTTTTGTTTTCTGCCATGTGATTATAGGCCTAGATATATCCAGTGTGTTTATTATATGTGTTTATATATATGTATCTATACATATCTGTATATATGTAAATACGTATATATATTTATATAAAACTTGCTAGGTGTCCTATGAGCCTCTTGGATCTTCTTTGCTTCTGTCATGGATTTTGGAAAGCTGTCAGCGATTACTTCTTCTGAAGTATCTTCTGCTCTGTTCTTATTGTCTCCTGCGATAACCCGTCTGACTTGGTCCTGAAGCTCCCGGACGTCATGTTCTCTTTTTCACTCTCATCTTTCCATTTTAGTCTGAGCAGTTTCTCTCTTCAGGTTCATGGACTCTCTTCTTGGCTGCGGCAGGCGACTGATAAGTCTGTTGAAGGCGCCATTCATCTCTGTTGCTGTGCTTTTTCTTTCTAGCATTTCTACTTGACTCTTATACGTCCCATCTCTCCACTGAAATTACCTACCTGATGTCCACCTTTCCCTGTTGAATCTTTAACTTACTAATAGTGATTTTAAATTCCCTGCCAGATATTTCTAACATTTGTTTCAGATCTGATAGTTGCCTTGTCCTGGAGAATGTTTTCTTTTTTAATTTTTTTTGCCTGCTTCCTGATTTTTTCCTTGAAAGCTGGGCATCTTGTGTTCGCCAGTGGAGACTGAGGCCGAGCTTCTGCGTCTAGACACGAGCATGCCTTTCCTGCCGATGAACGCTCGGCGTGGATGCCTGGATCAGACTGAGGTTGCCTGTTGCTATGGTCACCCTCAGAGCTCCTCACGCTCGCAGTCCTGCAGCAAGGCCGTGTCTGGGATGAAACGCGGTTTGCCGGGGCGAGGTCAGTCTGATCCTGAAGTTCAGGCTCCCTCCTTGCACCCTCCTGAGAGAGGGTCTCTGCACTCCTGGGCTCCTAGCGGTGTGCTGTTGATGCCTGTCACCTGGAGCTTGAGCGTGGAGGCGGGGATGTTGGGAGCGTTTCAGACTCAGCCTTAGTTTCAGAGAGCCACCCCTCCCCGGACGTCGGGGCACGCTCACCGCAGTCCTCCGGCCTGCCCCCCACTTGGACTTTTTGGTGCAGCACAGATTCCTGCTTCTGGATGGGAGGGGAGTCTGGGGGAGAACGGACACATGTACACATATGGCTGAGGCCCTTTGCTGTCCACCTGAAACGATCACAATATTGTTACTTGACTATACTCCAATATAAAATAAAAATTTTAAAAATAGAAGAAATCCCCTAGGGATGGGGACCCAGCTCCCCCCCGCAACCCCCCACTTCCCCACAGTGCCTCTTGTAGGCAAAGCCCCTGGGGAGATGGGTTTATGACCAGAGGCTCCTAACAAGGGTTTTGCAGTACTCCAGGCTGCTGCCCTTTAAGTGTATTACAAAGTAGTGGTTGAAGGTCTCTGATTTTTGGAGCCTCAGGAGCCCTAAGTTCAAAGCCTAGGGCTGCTGCTTATCACACTTTGGCTCTGGGGCACTCCTGGGATCTTAAACGAAATATTTGGGTTTGCCAGCTGGAAGAAAAGGCAAAAGCCTGGAGAGGGAGCCGTTGCAGGTTCTGAGGCTGGGTGGATCATGGGCCAAGAGCCCAGACCTCTTCAGAGACCAGAGTGCTTCTCCCGGCTGGCTGTTCACCATCAGCCTGAGTGCCCAGAAGAGGGGCAATCCCTTCCAGCCTCTGTCTCCTTTTGTCAAAAGCATGGAGGTTGCATGAGATGGTTCCTAAGGGTCCTCCCAGTCTGATGCTTTCTGCTCAACAGTTCAGTTTCACCAGGCAGGGCTTTTCTGCATTATCCTCTTAATGGGGCCCATCTTTCCTCCTCATTTCTGAAAGGGCCATGTGGACACCATTCTTAGCTTACAAAAAAACAGCAGTTATCTCTTATAAACCCTGCTCTCATCCCCCAAACCTTCTGCATTGATGAAGATCAACAGCCCTCGTTCATAGCATGGACTGCTTTAACAATAAGCCAGGTAATATCATCAGGCTTGTTACAGTCCCAGAGGCAGGACCCAGGAGGATTAGACAGGAAAAGCCAGGTTTCATTATCTGGTCTAGAATGTTTCTCCAGCCAGGAATCCAAGACGAAGTTCGCAATCCCTCAAGGTTAATTTCTTATTTCCTTTTTCTGTGAGTGCAGTAAGTACCCGTTTAATGAAGCACTCTACCCCAACATCCTTAATGAGCACTCATGTAAGCTTTGTTAATAAAATGAGGCTTTATTAAATTTTCAATTTTAATAAATAGACAGTCATTATCTCCGCAATGGGCCCCAAGCCCTGGTAAAACTGCAGTGGTCTCTGGGACCATTCAAAGGAACACAGTAAGCTCCAGTCCTCAGGGACACGGTGAGCTCCAGTGTTCAGGGACAAGAGTGGACTCTCCCCATCACCTTGGAACACAGTGAGCTCCAGTGTTCAGGGACAAGAGTGGACTCTCCCCATCACCTTGCTGCGGTTTAAAGGCCTGAAGCTGAATTTTATTTTCTTAACCATGCTGAGGTCCCACAGGCACCTCAGTCAAGCCCTAAGCTCTTACAAATAAAAGAACAGAGAAACAAAAAGAGAGAAGCAGGCATAAGGAGGAACAGGTGCTCTCCCTAGCTGCAGCACCCCAGAAACATCTGCCCGGAGGGCAGCTGGCAAGAAGAAAGCCCAGTCGCGCTCTCCCCTCGCTGAAGCGCCTCGGGGAGGCTGTGAATTCAGGAGAACTCGCGTCTTCAGGGTTTGTATTTCCAGATGCAGAACAGGACAGCAGGAAATCGAGGCTTAAGGAAGCGTCCCTCTCTTGGGTTCAGATTCTGGAGCGAGATGAGTCAGGAGGCCACGTACTGACCGCTTGTGTGGGTCACTTCTAAAGAGTGCCTTCAGACTTACAGAAGGCCGACGGTGAGGAGCGAGGCCTCGAGGCTTCAGGTCCCGCAGCCCTGGGAAGGGGCAGCCTGCTGGAGAAGAGATCTCCCACGACGGCTCCAGGCGGGCCGCCCCGCTCCTACCTGCGGGCGCTGGTCTCGGCCAGCCTGCCGTTCATGACGGCGAAGGCGCCCACGCCCCCCGAGAACTCGTCGTCCGCAGGCGGCGCGCTGGCCCGGCGCGGGCGGCCGCCGGCCGCTCCGGGCAGCGGCTCCTGGGCCACGGCCAGGGAGGCCTTGCCGGCCGCCAGCACGCCCTTCATGGAGACCGCCTCGCCCGAGCCGCCGCCCGCCTCCGCCGCCCCGCGGGCCCCGCTGCGCGCGCGGCCCGGCCCCACGGCGTTGCTGCGGGGCGGCCCGCCGCGGCCCCGGCCCCGGCCCCGCCCGCAGCCCGCGCCCGCCGCCCGGCCCAGGGCCCAGTTCACCGCCTGCCGGACGAGGACGGACGCGACGCTGAAGAGCGAGTAGAGGCAGCAGACGCCCGCGAGCAGGAGGACGAAGTTGGCCACGCGGTAGAGGCCCTGGCCGTCGTAGCGCGCCCGCTGGCCGCTGACCAGGTCCCCGAAGCCGATGGTGCTGAAGGCCACGAAGCAGAAGTAGAGCGCGTCCAGGTAGCCCCAGCCCTCGGCGGCCGCGTACAGCGCGGCGGCGCCGCAGCACAGCGCCAGGGAGGCGGCGCCCAGCGCCAGCAGCACCGCGCGCGCCGACGGCCTCCCGGGCGCCGCCCGCCCCGGGCCCCGCGCGCCGCCCCGCCCCGACACGTGGGCGATGGCGGTGATCAGGCGCTCCAGGAAGAGGTTGAAGAACAGGAGGGAGCTGGAGCACCCGAGGAGGCCGTAGACGATCAGGAACACCTTCCCGCCCACTGTCGCTGGCGTGGCCATCCCAAACCCTGCGGGAGACAGAAATCGGAGGGGCGTGAGTCTCGGCCGCGGACGGGCTGAGTCTCGGCCGTGATGGCCGGCAGAGGGCCTTCCCTGTGGCTCAGCTGGTAGAGAACCCGCCTGCAGTGCGGGAGACCTGGGTTCCACCCCTGGCTGGGGAAGATCCCCGGGAGCAGGGATAGCCCACCTCCTCCAGCATTCTTGGGCTTCCCTGTGGCTCAGCTGGTAGAGAACCTGCCTGCAGTGCGGGAGACCTGGGTTCCACCCCTGGCTGGGGGAGATCCCCAGGAGCAGGCATAGCCCACCTCCTCCAGTATTCCTGAGCTTCCCTGGTGGCTCAGCTGGTAGAGAACCTGCCTGCAGTGCAGGAGACCCCACTTCCGTCCCTGAGTCAGGAAGATGCGCTGGAGAAGGGAAAGGCCACCCACTCCAGCATTCTGTCCTGGAGAAGTCCATGGGGTTACAAAGAGTCAGACTTTCACTTCCCTTCACTTCAGGTTTAAGAAAAAGTTAATGAGGGGGCTTCCCTGATAGTTCAGTTGGTAAAGAATCTGCTTGCAATGCGGGAGACCTGGGCTCGATGCCTGGGTGAGGAAGATCTCCTGGAGAAGAGAAGGGCTACCCACTCCACTGTTTTGGCCTGGAGAATCCCATGGACTGTATAGCCCACGGGGTCACAAAGAGTCGGACACGACTGAGCGACTTTCACTTCAGAGGACCTAAATAAACAGTTCCCTTAAAAACACTCCGTCCCAGCCTTTCTAGGAATGGGAGGGAGAATTCCCACTTCCTTTTGAAGACATGAAGTGTTGATCAGAGCTGGGCTGCTCAGAGCTGGTAGGGTGCGGCACTGCAAATAAGAAAAAGGCACCTCTTCCTCCAAGTGGGCTCCAAGCCAGCGACAATGGCGTGGTGATGAGAACGGGGGCTGCGTTGCAGCCTCCCCTCCCGGTTCCGCTAGATGCTCTTGTACAGTAGACAATCCGAGCAGCCACACTGGACAGCCATTATTCAGAGTGACACCCAAAGGCTCATGCAAAGAAGCCTCACAGAGACTCGTGGGAATTCCCTTACTCTATGAACACTTATTGGCTGCCATTCAAGGAACTGGGACTAGAACGGTGGGAAAAGGCAGACCTGGGCCCTGCCTTCATGGAGCTCTCATGTAGTGAAGTGTTTATTCTGTGATAGGAAATGGTGTCAGACTTTATTTTGGGGGGCTCCAAAATCACTGCAGAGAGTGACTGCAGCCATGAAATTAAAAGACGCTTACTCCTTGGAAGAAAAGTTATGACCAACCTAGATAGCATATTGAAAAGCAGAGACATGACTTTGCCAACAAAGGTCCGTTTAGTCAAGGCTATGGTTTTTCCAGTAGTCATGTATGCTGAGCGCTGAAGAATTGATGCTTTTGAACTGTGGTGTTGGAGAAGACTCTTGAGAGTCCCTCAGACTGCAAGGAGATCCAACCAGGAGATCAGTCCTGGGTGTTGTTTGAAAGGACTGATGCTAAAGCTGAAACTCCAGTACTTTGGCCACATCATGCAAAGAGTTGACTCATTGGAAAAGACCCTGATGCTGGGAGGGATTGGGAGCAGGAGGAGAAGGGGACGACAGAGGATGAGATGGCTGGATGGCATCACTGACTTGATGGACGTGAGTTTGAGTGAACTCCGGGAGTTGGTGATAGACAGGGAGGCCTGGTGTGTTGCAGTTCATGGGGTCGCAAAGAGTCGGACACGACTGAGCGACTGTACTGAACTGAACTGATGGGAAATGCTAAGAGGGAAACCGTTCTCAGGCTTAGGGTCTAGGAAGTCTAAACAGAAAGCTGAAGAAGAATTCAGCAGGCAAGGCACGGAGGTGCGTGCGCACGCGCACACTCGTGTGTGTGTGGTGCTAGTAATGCTTCAGACAGAAACAGCATGTGCCAGCAGACGTGGAAATCAACATTTTGCTCAAGATTTCCTCATCTTTTAAACAAAATTTTCATGCTCTGGGAGTGCTGAGGGATTGGTGGTTACAGTTTGATAAAATAAAGTCTCTCTTGCCTTTGTCTCTTCCTATTCACAATTGTGACCTTCTTGACCTTTCTACTCCCACACACAGACATGTAATTAAGAATACCAATTGTAGGACAGTGGACACCACTAAGAAAAAGGAGAAACGGAAGAGAAAGACACTCAGCACTTGTCATTCAGGGGCGCTTAGCTTCAGCTCACCGTGAGGGACACAAATTCCTTCCAAGCAACTGATTCAGTAAACCTAAGGGATCTTATTTGTCTGAGGGGACAGGCGTCAAAGTCCTTTTGAAAAAAAAACATCATTTGAAAAGTAAGCCCTCAGCATGCCTCCCTGGGTTCGGTTTTTTAAATTCAAATCAAACCTAGCTGTTTGCATATTCAGGTCCAGTCTCCTAGCTGGGGCCCCGTCGCCAGGATCTCTTGGATCCGCCCAAAATCCTCTTTCCTGGTAACAGCCTGCTATGGGCAAACTAACGCTTTGCTTTGTTGCCATGGCTGACCAGTGGTGGCCCGCAGCGCATCCCCGGATAGAGTCAGATCAGACGTCTGTGAGCTCCTGAAATTATAACTGCTGCTCCCTGAAGGGGCGCCAGAGGGCCGCCTTTCCCGAACACCCGGATGCACACACTCTGTACTCTTTCCGTTCAGTTCAGTCCAGTCGCTCAGTCATGTCCGACTCTTTGCAACCCCATGAATCGCAGCACGCCAGGCCTCCCTGTCCATCACCAACTCCCGGAGTTCACTCAAACCCATGTCCATTGAGTCAGTGATGCCATTCAATCATCTCATCCTCTGTTGACCCCTTCTCCTGCCCCCAATCCCTCCCAGCATCAGAGTCTTTTCCAATGAGTCAACTCTTCGCATGAGGTGGCCAAAGTACGGGAGTTTCAGCTTCAGCATCATTCCTTCCAAAGAAATCCCAGGGCTGATCTCCTTCAGAATGGACTGGTTGGATCTCCTTGCAGTCCAAGGGACTCTCAAGAGGCTTCTCCAACACCACAGTTCAAAAGCATCAATTCTTCGGCGCTCAGCCTTCTTCACAGTCCAACTCTCACATCCATACATGACCACAGGAAAAACCATAGCCTTGACTAGACGGACCTTAGTTGGCAAAGAGATGTGTCTGCTTTTGAATATGCTATCTAGGTTGGTCATAACTTTTCTTCCAAGGAGTAAGCGTCTTTTAATTTCCTGGCTGCAGTCACCATCTGCAGTGATTTTGGAGCCCCCAAAAATAAAGTCTGACACTGTTTCCACTGTTTTCCCATCTATTTCCCATAAAGTGATGGGACCAGATGCCATGATCTTAGTTTTCTGAATGTTGAGCTTAAAGCCAACTTTTTCGCTCTCCTCTTTCACTTTCATCAAGAGGCTCTTTAGTTCCTCTTCAGTTTATGCCATAAGGGTGGTGTCATCTGCATATCTGAGGTGATTGGTATTTCTCCCGGCAATCTTGATTCCAGCTTGTGTTTCTTCCAGTCCAGCATTTCTCATGATGTACTCTGCATATAAGTTAAATAAGCAGGGTGACAATACACAGCCTTGACGTACTCCTTTTCCTATTTGGAAACAATCTGTTGTTCCATGTCCAGTTCTAACTGTTGCTTCCTGACCTGCATACAGATTTCTCAAGAGGCAGGTCAGGTGATCTGGTATTCCCATCCCTTTAAGAATTTTCCACAGTTTGTGGTGATCCACACAGTCAAAGGCTTTGGCATAGTCAAGAAAGCAGAAATAGATGTTTTTCTGGAGCTCTCTTGCTTTTTCCATGATCCAGTGGATGTTGGCAATTTGATCTCTGGTTCCTCTGCCTTTTCTAAATCCAGCTTGAACATCAGGGAGTTCACGGTTCATGTATTGCTGAAGCCTGGCTTGGAGAATTTTGAGCATTACTTTACTAGCATGTGAGATGAGTGCAATTGTGCGGTAGTTTGAGCATTCTTTGGCATTGCCTTTCTTTGAGATTGGAGTGAAAACTGACCTTTTCCAGTCCTGTGGCCACTGCTGAGTTTTCCAAATTTGCTGGCACATTGAGTGCAGCACTTTCACAGCATCATCTTTCAGGATTTGAAATAGCTCAACTGGAATTCCATCACCTCCACTAGCTTTGTTCATAGTGATGCTTTCTAAGGCCCACTTGACTTCACATTCCAGGATGTCTGGCTCTAGATGAGTGATAACACCACCTTGATTATCTGGGTCGTGAAGGTCTTTTTTGTACAGTTCTTCTGTGTATTCTTGCCACGTCCTCTTAATATCTTCTGCTTCCATTAGGTCCATACCATTTCTGTCCTTTATCGAGCCCATCTTTGCATGAAATGTTCCCTTGGTATCTCTAATTTTCTTGAAGAGATCTCTAGTCTTTCCCATTCTGTTCTTTTCCTCTATTTCTTTGCATTGATCACTGAAGAAGGCTTTCTTATCTCTTCTTGCTGTTCTTTGGAACTCTGCATTCAGATGCTTGTATCTTTCCTTTTCTCCTTTGCTTTTCGCCTCTCTTCTTTTCACAGCTATTTGTAAGACCTCCTCAGACAGCCATTTTGCATTTTTGCATTTCTTTTCCATGGGGATGGTCTTGATCCCTGTCTCCTGTACAATGTCACGAACCTCATTCCATAGTTCATCAGGCACTCTATCTATCAGATCTAGGCCCTTAAATCTATTTCTCACTTCCACTGTATAATCATAAGGGATTTGATTTAGGTCATACCTGAATGGTCTAGCGGTTTTCCCTCTTTTCTTCAATTTGAGTCTGAAATTGGCAATAAGGAGTTCATGATCTGAGCCACAGTCAGCTCCTGGTCTTGTTTTTGCTGACTGTATAGAGCTTCTCCATCTTTGGCTGCAAAGAATATAATCAATCTGATTTCAGTGTTGACCATCTGGTGATGTCCATGTGTAGAGTCTTCTCTTGTGTTGTTGGAAGAGGGTGTTTGCTATGATCAGTGCATTTTCTTGGCAAAACTCTATTAGTCTTTGCCCTGCTTCATTCTGTATTCCAAGGCCAAATTTGCCTGTTACCCCAGGTGTTTCTTGACTTCCTACTTTGGCATTCCAGTCCCCAATAATGAAAAGGACATCTTTTTTGGGTCTTAGTTCTAAAAAGTCTTTTAGGTCTTCATAGAACTGTTCAACTTCAGCTTCTTCAGCGTTACTGGTTGGGGCATAGACTTGGATCACTGTGATACTGAATGGTTTGCCTGGCAAAGGAATAGAGTTACTGTTTAGTTTTCCAATTAAATTCAACTTTCCTTTCTCAGTCGTATCTAGCGACTCTGTATGACCCCATGGACTGTAGCCCGCCAGCCTCCTCTGTCCGTGGGATTCTCCAGGCAAGAAAACTGGAGTGGGTTGCCATTTCTTTCTACAGGGATCTTCTTGACCCAAGGATAGGACCCGTGTCTCCTGCACTGCAGGCAGATTCTTTTCCGCCTGAGTCTCCGGGGAAGTCCTAAAGTGCATTACATCGGACACTAATCGCATGTAGCTACTCTTTAGCGTGTAATTAATTCCTCCAAGAGGCGGGAGGAAGACACCACATTTTAGCTTTTTAGCTGGATGGCATGGAGTGGAATGAACAGGATGACCTGCTAAGGACGGAACAAGGGACCGGGGATAATTCCACTGGCAGGTACAATCCCGGCCCTTAGTGGTGGAATGTCAGACCGTCATCTCTTCTCTGGAACCCTTGTTTTGAAACTTAAAGGTGCTCAGTGACTCCTGGCAGTGTGGGCTTTGTTATCAGACATCCTCGTTTGAGGTAAGGAAGTTCTGTCTTTGTTCTCTTTTCTTTGTTAGTACCTTTAATTCTTATCCCCAAGCTCGAGTTGAAATGAGGCAGCTGAACTAGCAGAGGGTTAAGAAAAAACTGAGTTTACAGACTGAACTGAGAGCAGCGGTTTTTTTCTACCTAGTCCAAGGAACACAGCGGGGTCGGCGAGGTGTTGAGTGATTGGTTCCTGATCTAGGGGCGCTGGGGCACCTCCTCCGGCTCAGTGAACTCCTGAAACCAGTAAAGCTTCTGCATGTTCCTGCACGAAGAAGACGTAAAAAGGAAACCTGGAGTCCTCACCCAAGGCTGTAAAGCTAGCGGGCACCTTGGCTCTCTTCACTGAAACAGAACTGAGGCGACATGCAGGGATAAGGAGCAGTGTTTATCCCGGGCCATTTATTGACCCAACAACATTCCAGAAACTGGGTAAAGTCACTGAAATGGAGAAGGCCCAGAAATAGCAGCAGCTGTGCACACGGAGGGGCGAGGGAAACGCTTGCCAAGGGCCAGGGGACTCACTCGTGTAACGCAGGGCTCGAGAGGGCCAACACTTTCTTGTAGTAAATCATCCTTTCTGGGCTGCCCTGGTGTTCCAGGGGCTTCCCTGGGGCTCAGACAGTAAGCGTCTGCCCACCATGCAGGAGACCTGGGTTCTATCCCTGGTCGGGAAGATCCCCTGGAGAAGGAAATGGCAACCCACTCCAGGATTCTTGCCTGGAGAGTTCCATGGACAGAGGAGCCTGGCGCGACAGCCCACAGGGTCGGAAAGAGTCGGACACGACTGAGCGGCTTCCCTTCCTGATGGTCCAGTGGTTAAGGATCCATCTTGCAAAGCAGAGGACACCAGGTTGATCCCTGGCCCAAGAAGATCCCACACGCCGCAGGGCGGGTGAGCCCGTGTGCCCCAACGACTGGGCCCACACACCACAACCACCGGGGCCACACAACACAGCCACCAAAGCCACACACCACACCCACCGAAGCCCACACACCACAACACCGGGGCCACACACCACAACACCAAAGCCACGCACACCACAACCACAAAAGCCACACACACAACACCGGGGCCACACACCACAACACCGGGGCCACACACCACAACACCAAAGCCACACACACAACACCAAAGCCACATACACCACAGTCACAAAAGCCACACCACAACACCGGTGCCCACAGGCCCTGAGCCTGAGTCCCACGGCCCGAGACGCCACTGCGGTGAGAAGTCTGCACACGGCAGCGAGAGGGATCCCCGAGTCGCCGCGAGTAGAGAAAACTCTGCACGTCAGTGGGGACCCAGCGCTGCCGACAATGTGTAAGTATTTAAAACCTTCCTTCCTGACGCACAGAGGACTCAGTGATTTTCCTCTTGGAGAGCAGGGCAAAGGGAGTGAAACGCAGCTCCCGCCCTGGCGTGCTGCCGTCCGCGGGGTCAGAGAGCCGGACTCGGCCGAGCGACTGAACCGCAACCGGCAAAGGCAAGAGCAGCCGCTCACCGCGCGGCCGTCGGGTCCGGGAACTGGCGCCAGGAGTCGGGGCCACGCCGGGACGGCCTGGGCAGGGCCCTCCCTCCGGGAGCCCGGCATCCAGCCTGGGACAGATAGACTGCTGTCCACGAAGCAAGGCAGGGTGAGGCCAGGGCTGTAGCAAAGCACGACGGCTCTGCCCTGGCTTCAGGGCCCTGAATGCAGCCTTCCTTGGGACAAATGCCTGTGGTACACGCAGGGCCAGTGCTGAAGGCAGCTGACACGCTTGGTGAGCTGCTGTGTTTCTAGTGAATGAGACTCCTAGTGATGCTCTGACGTTGCAGAGATTGGCAGATTGGCCGAGGACTGAAGTAGAGTCGTTTTCCAACACTGGGCTATTTCCTTCTGTTCAGCAAAGTGACTCAGCTACACGCATACCTGCATCGCCTCCTTGTTAGAGCTGCTTCCCATTTAGGTCACACAGGCCGCTGGGTCGCGACCCTGCGCTGCCCAGTAGGCCCCCATTAGTTACCTATTTCTACAGTGTCTGCTCCCCACCTGGCTGACCAGGCCTGTTCTCTCCGTCGGAGACTATTTGCGAATGGGTTCACCTGCACCATTTTCCTGGCTTCCCAGGCTCAGGGGTAAAGAACCCACCTGCCAGTACAAGAGACACGGGTTCAGCCTCTGGGTGGGAAAGAGCCGCTGGAGAAGAAAACTGCGACTCGTCCCAGTATTCTTCCCTGGGAAATCCCGTAGACAGGTCATGGGGGTTGCAAAGAGTCGGACGTGACTGGCAGGCACGCATACCATTTTTTATGGATTCCACAAGTAAGTGACAAGATATTTTTCTCTTTCTGACTGACTTCAGACTCTATGACACTCTCTAGGTCCGTCCACATGTCTGCAAATGGCATTCCTTTTCCACTCCTTTTCATGGCTGAGTAATATACATACCGCATCATCTATTCCTGCCAGTTGTTCCAGGAATTTAAAATCTCTAGATTCTTTCTTGTTTGTCTGGTTTTAAAGCATTCAGTTTTATCAAAGAAGGGATAATCCATGACTGTTGATTACCTACTGAATTTTCTTGATCACTGCCCTCTTTTTAATCAGCAAAAATAACAGAAGACAGAACAAGCGGTGATGTTCACAGAAGCAACCGGAGACCGCTTCCCAGTGTTTGCAGTTAGAGGTGTTTCCATAGCTCGGACTGCTCTCAGAGCTTAAAAGTGTGTCAGCGAATAAGCAGGCATTTTCACAGAAAGTCTCCACTCTTTTGAGTCCCCTGTTACTGGGCATTACCAACGCCTTGGATTGGAAATAATAAGCCTCAAGGTCCTCCTCGGTGGGGAAAAGGGCACAGGCGTTATCAGAAGCCTGCTGTCTGCCCGGCTCACTGACTCCTCATCCCCACGCCACTCCCAGCGGTGAAGCCAACTTAGCACCGAGGTCTGTGTGGTCTCCAGGCCCGCGGCCTCCCACCTGACTGCAGCGCGGGGAAAGCCCAGGCGCGCCGCACGCGCTGAAAGTAGAACCGGAGGGAGGCGAGCCGAGCGTCCGCCGTCCCGCGCGCCACACAGACACCCCCGCGAGGGGCTGCCGAAGCCGACACGGTCGGGGAGCGGCCGGCGTCAGACGCGGACACCCGCCGTCCCCACTGACTCAGACACACAGCCGGAGTGTGCGGGTGCCCCTCCCAGCATGCGAGGCCATTCAGTCGGAGTTAAAACCCCGCTGCCCCATGCGTTTGGTCCCCCCGTGTTTCATACACACCCATGACGCTGTCAGACGGCGTGCTTTTCAGCATGCCACTTTGTCCCTGAGCTTCAGGTCTGAGGTCACGGGGCTTGTGTCCAGCCCCCGAGTCTGGGAGCGCATGGCCCAGCTGATCGGGGGTCGTGGGCACCGTGTGGTCTGGAGGCCGAGGCGGGGGCTCGCCTGGTGGTCTGCTTCCATCTGGCCCCCTTGACTATTCCAGATCTGCTTCTGATGTGATTGCGACCTCAGGGTGGCTCCTGATCCTGGGTGTGTCCCTGGGGTCAGGAAGGAAGCGGCAGGCCTGGCCAGGGGCCCACCGCCCCCACAGAGCCCCTTACCTGGACCACGAGGACAGAGCAAGACCTGCCACTCCCGGCCCTCGAGCACATACTGTCTAAATATTCTCTTAAAAAATTAAGGCGAAAAATAGAGAAGTTTCGCATTATGCTTTTCAAATACACACAAAGGTAGAGAGAACACGACAATAAACTCATGGTTCCTGGTTTCAGCAGCTGTCAACATCTTGCCAATCATGTTTTCCCTATCCCACCCCACCCCCTTTACCTGCTGGAGATTTTTAAAGTATTGATAAACTCGAGACAGCATGCCATCTTATCCATTAATAATGATGCCTCTGTAACTGACAAGCACTGTATTTTCCCGATGTAACCACTACGTCGTTATCACACCTAATGAGATTAACACCAGCTTCTTAACAGGAAATAACACCCAGTCCATATTCCAGTCTCTCCAAACTGTACAGATCACCTGTGTGAATCAGGATCCTCCCGAGGTCCACGAAGCATATCTTTCACGTCTCTTTCCTTTGTTCACAGTCTCCCTTCCCATTTTTCTTTTTTTATGCCACTGAGTTGTTGATCAAATGTGTCCTGTAGACTTTCATCATATTTTTTTCTGGAAACATTTGGGGAAAAATGTGTATTATGAGAGTGCCCTCACATGCAGTAGCAAATATCAAACACTGTGTGGAGGCCTGCAAATCAGCATACATTGTCTAGACAGCAATCTGAGAATATGTATCAGACATCTTAGAAGTATTATATCTTTTTGTTTATAATTTTTAAGGAATATATCTTCAAAACTATCAGAAATGTGACTACTTATGTGTGTACACTGATGTCACCTGCCTTTACTTTTAACGATGAGAATCTTTAGCAACCTGAATGGCAGATAATAGGGCAGCAGCTAAGTAAAAGTAGCCATTAAGCTGAAGCCACTGGAATTACATATACACAACAGAAGCGGAACACGGAATGCTAAAATCTATATGAGACCACCAGAGACTGAGAATTGCCAAAGCGGTCCTGAGGAAAAAGAAAGAAGCAGGATGCCAAACCCTCCCAGACTTCAGACAATACTGCAAAGCTCCAGAAATTGAACAGAGTGGTCCTTGCCCAAAAACAGACACGTGGACCAGTGGGGCAGAACAGAAAGCCAGAAATAAACCCAAACACAGCTATGGCCAATTAATTTTCGATAAATGAGGCCAGAACACACAATGCAGAAAATGCAGCTTCTTCAGCAAGTGGTGCTGGGACACTCGACAGCTGCGTGTGAACCAGTGAAGTTAGAACATTCTCAAACTCAGAACAAAACTCAGAACGGCTTAAGATTCAAAGACGAGACATGACACCATAAAGCTCCTAAGAGAGAGAGCAGGCAAACATTCTCTGACATAAATAGTAGCAAGGTTTTCTTAGGTCAGTCTCCCAAGGCAATAAAAATAAAAGCAAGATAAACAAATGGGGCCTCATCAAATTGATAAGCTTTTGCACAGCAAAGGAAACCGTCAACAAAATGAAACAACCGTCTGTAGTCAAAGAGGAAATATCACAAATGATGTGACCAACAGGGGCTTAGTTTCCAAAATACACAAACAGCTCATACAATTCAATAATGAAAAACAACCCAGCTGAATCATGGGCAGAAGAAATAAGTAGATGTTCCTCCAAAGAAAACATACAGGTGGCCAACAGACTCTCGAAAACAGCACGGAGGTTCCTGAAAACGGAGCTGGCGTGTGGCCCAGCAGGCCCACTCCTGGGCAAGTATCTGGGCAAACTGTGGTCTGGAAAGGTGCCTGCACGCCTGAGTTCACGGCAGCGCTGTCCACAGTTCACAACCTAAACGTCCCTCAACGGATGAGTGGGTAAAGAAGATGGGCCCATATGAACAGTGGAAAACTAGTCAGCCATCCAAACAATGAAATAATGTTACCTGCAGCAACATGGATAGACCCAGAGATGATCATACCGAGGGAAGAAAATCAGGGAGAGAGACACAAATAGCATGCGACATCACTCATGTGTGAAACCTGAAGCATGACGCCAGCGAGTTCACCTGTGAAAGCAGCGGGGAGCAGACCCACAGGGAACAGGCCCGTAGGGAACAGGCCCGTAGGGAACAGACTCATAGGGAACAGGCTCATAGGGAACAGACTCATAGGGAACAGACCCGTAGGGAACAGACCCGTAGGGAACAGTCTCATAGGGAACAGACCCATAGGGAACAGTCTCATAGGGAACAGACCCGTAGGGAACAGACCCATAGCGAACAGACCCGTAGGGAACAGACCCATAGGGAACAGACTCATAGGGAACAGACCCATAGGGAACAGACTCATAGGGAACAGACCCGTAGGGAACAGACCCGTAGGGGACAGACCCGTAGGGGACAGGCCCGTAGGGGACAGACCCGTAGGGGACAGGCCCGTAGGGGACAGACCCGTAGGGGACAGACCCGTAGGGGACAGACCCGTAGGGGACAGACCCGTAGGGAACAGTCTCGTAGGGAACAGTCTCATAGGGAACAGACCCATAGGGAACAGTCTCATGGGAACAGACCCGTAGGGAACAGGCCCGTAGGGAACAGACCCGTAGGGAACAGGCCCGTAGGGAACAGGCCCGTAGGGAACAGACCCGTAGGGAACAGGCCCGTAGGGAACAGGCCCGTAGGGAACAGACTGGGGGTTGTCAAGGGGGACGGGGTGCGGGGGGATGCACTGAGTGTGGGTCAGCAGACGCCAAGTGGTGTGCACAGAATGGGGCAACAAGGGTCCTACCGCACAGCACAGCAGGCTGCTCGACACCCTGAAATAGACCATAGTGGAAAATACGAAGAGAATACACACCCACACACGTGCAACTGAGTCGCTACGCTATGCAGCCGAAACCAACACATCACAAACAACTGCCCTTCAATAAAATGAAATTTAAAATATACATGATATACACATACATTATGTACAAAATAAGCTAGGAGGGTACATACATAGGGAATACAGGCAATATTCTATAGTAACTATAATGGAGTCTAACCTATAAAAATTGAGAATCACTGGACTGTACACCTGTAACTTATATTGTATGTCAACTTGCCTCAATTTAAAAATTACATGGACACCTATGGCTGATTCGTGTTGAGGTTTAACAGAAAACAACAAAATTCTGTAAAGCTATTATCCTTCAATTAAAAAGTAAATAAATTTTAAAAAATTACAC
Organism: Capra hircus; assembly: GCF_001704415.2. NCBI lineage: Eukaryota > Metazoa > Chordata > Mammalia > Artiodactyla > Bovidae > Capra > Capra hircus. Next base: position 1,401,275 of record NC_030817.1, read on the forward strand.
ATACAAAGAATTGTTAACAACTAGAGAAAATGTTAAGCTGAAAAAAGCAGAGCCAAGATGTGTCTACAGAAAGACTCTAGCCTGGCTCGTCTTCACTGATCATTTGTTGGATGAGAGAATAAACTTCACAAAGCGTATTTATACAGTTCTGTATATTGTAGCAGTTAAGGTGTTTTGGGATGCCAGTAACAACAATTGTAAATAAGGGTGGCTTAAACACAAAGGGGATGTATCATCTCATAGAACAGGACGTTTGGAGGCAGGGCGGCTCTAGGAACAGTCGATTAGGTGGCCTTGGAACAAGATCTGTGAGCCACGATCACCCCGCCTTTTCTGACGTTGGCTCCATCAGCGTGTCGGCCAGCCTCCCACGCCAGCAGCTTCAGGAAGGACCCCCTCACACACCCGAGTCCAGAGTCGGCGCATGTTTTGTTCCTACCCTGCTTACATCTTTATCAAAGCAGAGAAGCCTTTCCAGAAGCCCCCTGGCAAAGTTTCCATCGTATACCATTAAGCAGCAACAAGTCACAAGCCCGCTTCTCAAGCTAGTCACCTACAGAAGGAGTGGATTTCTTCTCAGACCGGTTAGGGTTTACCAGCGCCCCTGAAAAAGAGGTGGGCCCGGAACCAACAACGTCTGCCAATACAGAGAAGAAAGAAACCGAGAGACAAAGGCTTAATCAGGTCGTTTTAGGGTGGTGACAGCATGGGTGATGTAATTGTTTCTTAATGTTTTATATCTTTCTTCACTTTTTTTAAAAGCCTACAGTACCCAGTGTGGTAGGCCATGGGTTTGTTTCTTTAAAAAATCTTTACTTTTAAACTGAGAAAACTATGTTAAAATATTTTGAAAATATTCTGGGACATTTCTTCAGATTGCATGTAAACACCTGCCCAGAAGAAGTATTCCTCTTGGTTTATCTCATTACACTAATAAATCAAACTTTGACTTGAATAAATGTCTTCATAATCTTTTTTTGATTCAGAAATGCCTCTTTGTGTGGGATGAAAGGAGTTTGTGGATATTTTCTTCCCCAAAAAGACCCTCCAGTTTCAAAAGACCCTTCAGTTGAAGAGACCCTTCATTGGGATGGGAAAAGGAGGCAAGAACAGACCCTGTGGATTATTCTTGGGTTGGTTGGGGAGGGGGTTCCAGTGATGGGTCTGAAGGGTCTCACTGGGCACACTGTCTCTACACAGGCCGCGGAACCACAGCTGTTAGAGCTGAAAGGGGCTTCACAGCTCTCACACCCAAGCTTTGGTGTTACAGGCGAGGAGACTGAGGCCACTACCCAGGCCATCTTCTGAGTGGTGGAGGCCTGGCCTGAGCCCTTCCTTACCCTTGTTGCCTGGGTCAGTGGTTCCAAAGGCGATTTTGAACAAACTGCTCCCGAGCCTGCAAGCACTTGAGGGGAGAAGCCTCCTTCCTTTCCCGTGAACCCTGGGTGACCTAGAGACATGCTCTGATCAGCAGAACGCGGTAGAAGCGAGGCTGCAGCAGTTCCAGGCTCAAATGGCAAGAAGCCCCCAGACTTTGTCTTTCTCTCCCAGGACCTCTGAGCCACCGTGTAGGAAGTGTGAGCCCTTAGCTGCAGAAAGAGGCCCGGCCTCAGCCATCCCAGCCTCCCCAGATGCTGCGTGAAGCCTCTCGGACCTTCAGCCGCAGTCGCGCTCCCAGCTGAGTGCAGTGTGTGAGTTATACCAGCCGACACCTCGGGGAACCAACCAACCAGCAGCTGCGCCCACAGAGCCACACAGTTGTGAGAAACGTCCCAAGTTGTTTAAGCTGCTATTAATACGTGGGGGTGGTTTGCTACGTAGCCATAGTTAACAAAATGTCTTCTCTCTGGGACTTGGAATTTTTTCAAGGGACTCCCAGGAACTTTAAGAGGAGGCCCGCAAGGGATTTGGAATTTAATAGAAAGTCCACCCGTTAATGAAGCAAGTTGTTGAATCTGTTTAGCGTTAAGGAACAGATACACACTAAGGGCGACGGCGGGCGGGTTGGGCAGGGCCTTCTCCCGCTGACACACGGCGGTTGTCTCCAGTTTGGGGTTGTTACGAACAGTGTTTCTACAGACACTCTGGAGCACACAGCACCCATTTCTCTCGCACGCACTTACTTAGGAGGGGAAGTGCTGACTCACAGGATGCGTGTGCGGTCAGCAGAGTGGAGTGCTGACTCAGCCTGCCCGCACCAGTGTCTGCGAGTTCCGTTCCTCAGTCTTGCCACCATAACCACGCTGGTGGGTGTGCAGTGGCTTAAATGGCACCTCCTTGATGTCTGCAAAGTCGAGCAGCTTTTCATGCACCTCATGGTCACTTGGACACCCTCTTGAGGACCTGTTCAATCATTCTGTCCTTTCCCTTTTCGCTTGTTGACTTCCAGGTGGCAGAAACAGGGAAGCTCTAGGCCTCCAGGGCTGCTGAAAGCATGCCAGGCTTGCTTGGTGCGTTTACTCATTCACACAAGGCGCTGGGGTCCACGCACTCTGTGCGGCCACCCTTGTATCTTGCCCAGCACTCACTTCTCCAACGGCGAATTACTTCTATCGTTCCCTATGTACCCAGTATTCCCTCCGGCGTAGATTTTCATAACAACATTCACAGTGCCAAACAGCCACCTCTTGAGAACGGACTCCAGGAGAGACTGCCTCGAGGGTGTAAACTGAGGCTAACCCACTCTTCCCTGTCTATAGTGAGGTGTTTAATGATAAACGGCCACTCAAGCAATATAATAATACCAGAAATGGCTACCGTTAACACCCTGGCCAGGATTTTCATTTGACAAGCCAGTCTGAACCCTCTAACGCGAAGCTGCGGCTGTGTACCAAACGCTGACATACCACGCAGGAAAGAAAACTTCCACTCACCTCCCCCTGGGCCACCCCTGTACTCAGGCAGTGGGGCAAGAGGGTCACTCAGAGCCCTTTCTGAAGCCTTTCTAGAATGCTTGAAAGTCACTCCTTTCCTGTCCCAAATGCTGTTCGCTGAGTTCTACAAGGGGAATTCTTCTGCCAAACAAGTGTCTTTGGCTCCAGGGGGTTTCACACGTTGCCACGTTTGTGGCCACCCTGGTCCTCCTTATACAGACTGAGAAGGCAGCCCCCATCAGTTCCAAAAGTCTAGCTAAGACTGTCTCTCCTTTGGCTTGGTTCTTGCTTTACAACCAACCACTGGAAGATGACCAAGAAGGGACGATGGGACACAGAACTGGCTTTCTCTGCGTTTTCCTTCCTGGTCTGGCATTGTGCCCTGTGGCTCCTGTATGTGGAATAAATCACGGCTGCTCAGCACAGCCTCGGCTGAAGCTCCAATACTTTGGCCACCTGATGCGAAGAGCTGACTCACTGGGAGAGACCCTGATGCTGGGCAAGATTGAAGGCAGGAGGAGAAGGGGACGACAGAGGATGAGATGGTTAGATGGCATCACCAACTCAACGGACACGAGTGTGAACAAACCCCGGGAGACAGTGAAGGACAGGGAAGCCTGGTGTGCTGGTCTGTGCTGTTGCAAAAAGCGGGATACAACTTAGCAATCAAACAACGACAAAATGCTGTGCTAGGAGCAGAGGGCTGGGGTAATTAGAAGGTAGCTTCTGCCGCCTGGGAGCGTCAAACCCGATCCAGAAGACCAAGGCCTGGAAACAACACACAAGAAGGAAACCTGTACCAGGCTGCTTATCAGATCAAGCGGACTCCTTGCCGGAGCCACCTGCCCAGCATGAAAGATGGGCGGAAGCCTCCTGTCAAGCTTCAGGAAGAATGGAAGTTCCGAGCACGCCTTTATTTACAGGCTGAAAATTCACTGAGAAGTGAATAAGGTAGACGGGAACTAAAGTCACCCAGGACAGAAGTTTTGAAGTTGAGTACTCATGAAAACTCCCTGAGGAGCTGGTTCAAAACTGAGGATTTCCAGGCCTCATCCAGAGATTCTGACTCAGGAGGTCCAATGAGGCCAGAAAATCTGCATTTAAACCAGCACCACAGTGGCTGTGATAAAAGGACTGCGGTGCCCCTTAGGAAAACATCACCCACTGGGGTCAGGGCACGGGGGTGGGAGGGGTTGGAGACAACAGTCATGTCTGCCTGGGAAGGTTCTAAAGCAAGCCCGCCCCCCACACCGCATTTACCCCCCAAAACCCAGTGAAGGATGAATACTTCTGGGGTCCTAGAGGCGAAAGTGAAAGGCACTCAGTCTTGTCAGGCTGTTTGTGACCCCCATGGACTGTGTAGTCCATGGAATTCTCCAGGCCAGAATACTGGAGTGGGCAGCCTTTTTCTTCTCCAGCGGATCTTCCCAACTCAGGGATTGAACCAGGGTCTCCTGCATTGCAGGTGGGTTCTTTACCAGCTGAACGATCAGGGAAGCCTAGAGGCAAAGGCGAGCCCATCTCGTTTGTATATTAACACACAACATAGAAAACCTCTTCAGGTGGCACGTGGTGTCAAATGAGCTCTCTTGGAAAGTTCTGGGTTAACGGTGGGTCCATAGCAGCTTCAGCCATGGTGGAGCTGCTCCTCTTCTTTGGATTGAAGTGTTTTCTAAAATATTCAAGGACTTTTTACTGCGTGCGTCACTTAAGGAAATGAAGCAAGGAAGGGGCACTTCCCAGCCAGGCCATCCCCTGGTGGATGCCGTGCACGATTTAGCTTTTGTAAATGGTTTTGGATTATTGCGGGGCTAGGGGGAGGGGGGTGAGGAGTGTGAGCGAGGGCTGAGGAGGGCACTGGTCCTACATCGGCTTTCTCGACAGGCCTCTGCTGAGCACCGGGCAGGCTCACCTTGGTGAAGGAGCAGACCCGGGGCTTCTCGGGGGCTCAGCAGCAGGGAACCCGCCCGCCAGTGCAGGAGGCGCTGGAGATGTGGGTTTGATACCTGGGCTGGGAGATCCCCTGGAGGAGGAAACAGCAACCCTCTCCAGTATTCTTGGCTGGAAAATCCCATGGACAGAGGAGCCTGGAGGGCTATACATAGTCCCTGGGGTTGTAAAGAGTTGGACACGGCTGAACGACTGCGCGCACACACACACACACACACACACACACACACACACACACGCAGTCGTGTTCCAGGCAGCGCTCCTCACCTGTGTGCCGGACCCCCTGCTACCAAAGCCAGCTGGAGAGCCTGCTAGGTGCAGACCCTGAGCCGTGCCCAGTGGAGTGTGTCTCTGGGGCTGGGCCCCGTCTCCTGCCCGCATCAACAGTTACCCTCGAGCAGGAGAAGCACTCTTCTGGCTTTCCACTGAAGACAGGCTTGCTCAGCGACGTCACAGACCAAGAGGGGACCGAGACAGCTCTCGGCCTTTAGGAGGGCAGTAACTGCACCGTTTACAGTGATGTCATTGACAACTGTGCGATCTAGTGAGAAAAACAAGGGAAGTAGGTCGGTTTTAGGAATTTCCTCCTCCGTTCTACCACCTGCTGCTTTAGTGTTAAACCTCTCTGGGTCCTTGCGCACGAGGCTGCTTGGCTGCCCCTCCAGCTCCTTGGGGCGGGCAGGACGGTGTCCAGCGGGGGTGAGACGGACGCCGGCGGTTTGCACTGTGAGCCAGCATGGTGCTGAGCGCCGTCCATGAAAGCGCTTCTTCAGTCCTCATCCACCCTTGAGAAGTAGGAATATCATTCCCCCCCGAGTAAAGAATCCGCCCACAATGCAGGAGACCCCGGTTCCATTCCCGGGCCGGGAAGATGCGCTGGAGAAGGGATAGGCTACCCACTCCAGTATTCTTGGGCTTCCCTGGTGGCTCAGCTGGTGAAGAATCCGCCTGTAATGCGGGAAACCTGGGTTCGACCCCTGGGTTGGGAAGATTCCCTGGAGAAGGGAAAGGCCCCCACTCCAGGATTCTGGCCGGGAGGAGTCCATGGACTGTGTAGCTCATGGGGCCGCAGAGAGTCGGACACGACTGAGCGGCTTGCACTCTCACTCTCCTGACACGTGAGAAATCGGAAGTGCCCAGAGGTTAAGAAAGCGGCTGACAGCCACTCAGCACACCAGGCAGGGGTCTGGGTTCCAGTGCAGACTATGGACGCCCTAAGGGTGTCACGGCCACACCTTATCCTGGTTGTCCCTTTGGTAATATGGGGGTAGGATGGCCCAGATGTACTCTAAGGAACTTCAGATTCAAATATGCTGTGATTCAAGAGGGCAGGGGGTGAATCTGAGCTCATCGGCTCATTCTGTTGTATTCGGCCATCCCAGAATTCTGGGGTGAGCTCACCTTAGGTATCCACAGTTCTCCTACCAGTCGGGTGGGTGAACCTATCGTCTCCCTGTTGGTAACATTTCTCAACCACAAAGACATCACAGCTGATTTAAAGTGTTTCATAATGCACCACGCAGCCCAAGTGTCCACCTGAGACAGGTACGCTTGTGGACTCCACCGTCAGGCGTCCTTCCTAAAGTTAAGGACATTTTGAGAATGTGCTGTTTTTAGGATTATGACTCCTTTCTCATCTCGGTAACAGTAAAGCATCCTTGACAAAAGATGATGATATTATGTGTAGATATTAAGACCAAACTATTCTCCAGGTAACTCTGAACTAAGGGACATTTCCACACTCTTTGGCAATAAGCATTTCAAAAGTCAAAAATAAATGACGGATGTCCTGACTATGAAAGCAGAAAACAGGGAGGTGAACCAAAAAAGATTCTTCAAATCATTTGCGTTACTTTTAGATCACAGCGAGTTTTGTCCTCAGCTCAGTTCAGTTCAGTCACTCAGTTGTGTCCCACTCTCTTCCACCCCATGAATCGCAGCACGCCAGGCCTCCCTGTCCATCACCAACTCCCAGAGTCTACCCAAACCCACGTCCATCGAGTCGGTGATGCCATCCAGCCATCTCATCCTCTGACGTCCCCTTCTCCTCCTGCCTCCAATCCCTCTCAGCATCAGGGTCTTTTCCAATGAGTCAACTCTTCACCAAAGTCCAAAGTATTGGGAGTTTCAGCCTCAACGTCAGTCCTTCCAATGAACACCCAGGGCTGATCTCCTTTAGGATGGACTGGCTGGTTTTGTCCTCAAAAGGTAGCAAAATTGGCCTCATGGGAATCAGACTATGTCAGCTCTCAAAGAGGAATTTTACAAATTTAATTTTCCTGAGAGATCCATGGGGTCCTGGGGGCATCAGTTCTGTGTTTAATACTGTCTCAAGCTCCCTTCCTCCTCACAAAGCTTTAGCTAGTGTGACAGTTGGAATGAGTGCTATCATTATTTCTGATTTTACTCTCATTTTCAAAGGGGAAAGTCATTGAATTTACTTATCTCAAGTAGGTGTCCCAATTCCAGGGCTTCTTAACTTTGAAATCATGAAACTACCCCCTTAGAAGCCAGCACCTATAATTACGTTCTCTCCTGAATAAAACTGCCCTCCCCCAGACTTCATGAAAGAGCTCAATTAAGTAGAATGTTAGCACAACACAGGTGGTGACTGATGGAAGGCGTTTTCCCTCAACATGAGTGAGAGGATCTGGCTGCAAGACGTTTCGAGGCATCATGAAAATGTGTGTGTGTGTGTACATGTGTGTGCGTGTGTGCATGTGTGTGCACGCATGTGTGTGTGTGCGTGCGTGTGTGTGTGCGTGCGCACACGTGTGTGCCAGTTGCTCGGCTGTATCCAGCTCTTTGAGAGCCCATGGATCGTGCCCACTAGACTCCTCCGTCCATGGGATTCTTCAAGCAAGAACCCTGGAGTGGGGGGCCATCTCCTCCTCTAGGGGTTCTTCCCGACCCAGGGAGCTGACCTGCATCTCCCGTGCCTCCTACATTGGCAGGCAGATTCTTTGCCCCTGAGCCACCTGGAAAGCCCTTATTAGATAAAGCACAAGCAAACCCACCTGCCTTTGTGAATTTCTTGCTGCTGATGAGACAGCTGCAAGGTTCCCTGGAGTGGCGGTAGCTGCTGTACCCAACAGCGGTGCCCACCTGTTCTGCGCGACCTGGCTGGCTTCCAGCCCACCTTCTCGCCACCTCCCTGCTCCCAGAGCAGCAGCCTCGGAGCTCCTTTACGGGATCCTAGTGCTTCCGGAAATCTAGCTGGAAGTCAAGGGCCTGGAGAATATTGCTGTCTCTCTCACCTTTCAGGGTTTCACTTAGATGTATGATGTAATGGGATGAAGGAAGCATGGCCCACACAAGCTCAACAACAGGATTATGTAAGAGTGAAGAAACGCATGCCATTTATTACATCCCATGTTCTTCCCCACTCTGTATTTCTTCCCTATAAACTCGTGAAATTTCCTACATTATGGACTAAGTGTGTCCTCTCCAGATTTATATGTTGAAACCATATCCCCTCAAAGCAATGCATCAGGAGGTGGGAGCTTTGGGAAGTGAGTGGGTTTGGACGAGGTCATGAGGGTGGAGCCCTCATGCTGGGATTCGCGCCCTGTTGAGATTCACCAGTGAGAGCTACTTTCTTCTCTGCTCTCTACCCCGTAAGGACACGAGGAGAGGACAGCAGTCTGAAACCCCTAAGAGGGCCGTCGTCGAGAAGCCAAGCAGCCTGGAGGACTGGGAGAGAGGAGGCTTCAGTGGCTCATTAGTCACCCAGTCCATGGCACACATCACCGCAGCCTGAGCTATGGCAAAATGTTGCCACTGTACCAGTACCTACCCACCATCACCCAGAATTTCCTAGAAACATTTGGCAGACATCCTCCCCCTTCAATGAAAAGCTGCTCTAGGAATCAAAGCTCCCTGCAGAAAAATCAAGGTTTTCTTTCCTTTTCTCCCATCCTCTCTTCTTCCCTCTTTCCTTCCCATTTCTTTAAAAGTCTTTAGAGACTCAAGCCTCATTCTTCGGAGAGGCCCCTTCCAGGCTTTATCTAAACGAGTCACACTGCTCTGTAAGAAACTGTTCATTGAGGGAGCTCTGTTGGGGCCTTTTCTTAAGAATATTTAATTTTTGGTATTATTAGTTTCAGAAAGCAATATGACTTTCTTTTGCCCAAAGCCAGTAGACAACCCATCTCAGAGAACACAGGGATGTTTGGGCACAAATGGAGTCAGTGTAAGAGCTGCCAGAGGGGCTGTGTGAAAAATACAGATGTAGCTAAATGGCCTTTTAGCTAGTCAGGGGGAAAGAAAGGGCTGATTCACTGATTTTTCCACTGAAGGAAGAAACCCTGAAGACAAACATTTCCCGTGCACTCAGGCTATGAACCCAAATGCAAGGGTCTTTGGTGAGTTCCTTTCAAAACTGGAAATGTGACCTTCAAAGTCAGAGAACAAGTCTGAGGAGCCCAGTGCAAACCAGAGTCCAGGTGCCAAACCAGCCCAGTGCAAACCAGAGTCCAGGTGCCAAACCAGCCCAGTGCAAACCAGAATCCAGGTGCACCCTGCACCTGGTGTGTGTCTTGTCAACGACGCAGCTTATGCTGAGCTTGACCGCCAAATCATGGGGCTGGAAGAGGGCAGAGCTACTGGTCGCCCCTGGGGGCTGGGAAGATGAGTGAGCAGCCGTTCACTCAGACACAAGGCCTTGAAGAGGGCAGTTCAAACCCTGCACTGTATCTCTGGGACGCTCCTACCCGAGTGTGGTTTCGCTGGAGGCCTTCAGAAGCCAACACAGAGGGCTTTTCTTCCCATGACATCACTTCTGGTTTTACGGGCAAAACAGGCTCTGCAATCACGGCTCACCTAAAGTTACCCGCTTCTCCCTTGAAGTTAGATCACACTTCTACCTTCCTCTCCCGTCCCGTGTGCGCCTAAAGTCCTCCTTCTTCTTGACGGGCCACCTGCGCTCTCTCCACCTACTCATCCATTCGACAAACGTCTCCTGAGCATGTGCTGTGCGCCGGGTGCGGAGCTAACTGTTATTAGTAAATAAGATGTCAGTAAATAAATAACATACTAGTGGCTCAAATGGTAAAGTATCCTCCAGCAATGCGGGAGACCTGGGTTCTATCCCTGGGTGGGAAGATCCCCTGGAAGAGGGCATGGCAACCCACTCCAGGATTCTTGCCTGGAGCATCCCAGGGACAGAGGAGCCTGGCGGGCAACAGGCCACGGGGTCGCAAAGCGCCAGACACGCCTGAGAGACCAGGAGCGACAAAGCGTAGCAGCGGGGCAGGAGCGGGCAGACACGCTGAACGGCAGCAGATGGCGAGCTAGCAGGCGGCCAGTAACATGATGTTGGTGGAAGGTTTTAACTGAGAAAGTGTCCCTCCTCCTCTTAAACCATAAGACTATGCGTGTGTGCTCACGCGCTCGGTCGCGTCCGACTCTTTGCGACCCCACGGACCGTAACCTGACGGGCTCCGCTGTCCATGGAATTTTCCAGGCAAGAATACTGGCCCGGGTTGCCGTTTCTTACTCCAGGGGATCTTCCCGACCGAGGGACTGAACCCCCATCTCTCGTGCCTACTGTCAGACATTTTCTAAAATTTCTATAATGAGCAGAGATGAAAACTTTTTACTTAAAAATGTAAAACATGTGTCTAAAAACCTCTCAGAACTTCTCTTCTGAATATGTTGGGATAACAAGGGCTAAATCTACCCTCTTGCCTTAAAGGACTAAATATATTGGACAAAAAAAAAAAGAAACGACAGTTTTCCGACCCTGAACAACAGGCCGCACGCATGTTGAAGTAAAGCCGTGTGGCAGCAAGAGAGCAGGGCCGGGGAGGGGAGCTGGTGACGCGCTGGAGGCGCTCAGCCGCCACGAGGAGGGGCGGAAGCGCACTCAAGACAGCCTGGGCGAAGCGGGGCCGTCACAGGTCTCCAGCAGCCCTTAGATTAACGCACCGCGCGGTCTCAGCTAATAAGCCAGCCGGGAAGATAAAATGCAAGATAAAAATTACTCAGATCCTCCAAAAGAAGGCAGAAAATGAAAACGAGAGCAAAAATAGATGGAACGAACAGAAAGAAACACTAGAGCAGTAGACTTAGACCCTGTCACACTAGTAATCACATTAACCGTGATATTGAAACACCTAACTAGCCAGCACTGATTTTCAGAGTAAGCGGAAGAAAAAGCAAGATCCAACTGTATGGTCTACATGAGACCCACTTTATTTATTTATTCTTTTGAGACCCACTTTAAATATAAAGGCCTTAAGAAGTTAGAGAGTCCCTTGGACTGCAAGGAGATCCAACCAGTCCATCCTAAAGGAGATCAGTCCTGGGTGTTCATTGGAAGGACTGATGTTGAAGCTGAAATTCCAATACTTTGGCCACCTGATGGGAAGAGCTGACTCATTTGAAAAGACACTGATGCTGGGAAAGATCGAAGATGGGAGGAGAAGGGGATGACAGAGGATGAGACGGTTGGATGGCATCACCGACTCAATGGACATGGGTTTGGGTGGACAGGGAAGCCTGGCATGCTGCGGTTCATGGGGGTCACAAAGAGTCAGACACAACTGAGCGAGTGAACTGGAACTGGAGAAGTTAGAAGCATAAAGATGGGAACGATATTCCACATTAACACTGAGCAAAAGAAAGGTGGAGAGTTTATATTCATTACAGACAAAGCGTAGGTTACAGTCAGGAACACCACTAGAGGAAACAAGAGCGTTTCGGAGGGGATTTTCTACCGTGAATAAAGGGACCAACTCATCAAGAGGACGTTAAACCCCTAGATGCTTAAGCAACTAATAGAGCTTCAAAACACATGAAGCAAAAACTGCTAGGACGGTTAAGGAGAAGTGAGCGACCATAATTACACTGAAGATTTCAACACATTTCACAGTAAACAACAGAATGATTAGACATAAAATCAGTAAGCTTACAGAAGACCTGAACAACACTGTTGATCAACTTGACCTAATTAACACTTGTAGAAGACTCCACCCACCAAGAGCAGAACACACATTCTTTTCAAGAACTGAACGTTTACCAAGATAGATAATATTCTTGGCCACAAGACAAAACTCAATATCTAAAAGCATTCAAATCACAAAACGTATGCTAGGACCACCGTGGGCTTAAATGAGAAAGCTATAAGAGATTGGCACAAACCCCCAGCTATTTGAAATAACACACCTTAAAATCACCCATGAGCAAAAGAAGAAATAAATAAAAACTGAAAAGCATTTTGAATAGAATGGAATCAAAATATGAAAAATGAAAGGTTATGGATGCATTTAAAAATGTTCCCATAAGAAAAGGAAGAAGTCTTCATTTACAGGAGACATGATCGTCTATTAAAAAAAAAAAGCCAACTGAATCTTAAAAAAATGAAGAACTAACATGTTTAGCAAAACCGCAGTATACAAATACAAGTGTATTTCTAGATAGTAGCGGTATATACAATAATCAAAACTGAACTACAATATCATTTACAATAGCAACAGGAATATAACATGCCTGAGGAAAACTCGACAAAAGACGTGCAAGGCCTGCACACTGAAGGCTAGAAAGCGTTACTGAGAAACACGAGAGGACCTAAAGACATCCAGACCCTGGGCAGGCCGGGCAGCAGGGGGCCGGGCCGGGCCCTTCCGCCGTCAGTGGCGGCGCGAGAGGCGTCTCTGAGTGAAGCCCTCTGAAGATGCCCGCGCAGGCCTCCGCCTCCCCGTCATCGGCTGGAGCAGCTCCGGGCGGCCGCGGGTCCGCGGGAGGCCGAGGCCGCTCCACCCGCGGGGCGCCGGGTGCCGAGGCCCGACGCGCTCAGGGGCAGCCCACGCGCTGCCGGGGGCCCTGCGGGTGCGGTGGGACGGAGGGTCAGCGCTTCGGGGGAGCCGGCCACCTCATCCGCCACCACGGGGACAGCACCGGCCCGGCATCTCTGCGGGCGGCGAGCCGGGTCTCCCGCAGCCCAGGGGGCGGAAAGTGCGAGCTGCCCGGGGCTGTCCCCGGAGGACGCCCCGCGCCCGGCCCCCATCCCTGCCCGCAGGACCGCCCGGGAGGGTTCCCAGCGCGCGGCCTCGCGCAGGACTGCGGACAGCGAGGATGCGGGGCTCAGCACGCAGCCAGGCAGAGCGCTGCAGTCAGGCGGCGGGGCGGAGGCCTGCTCCCCCAAACCTCACCCAAGTATCCGAGTGCAGAGGGGGCCCCTCCCTGGGCCTGCCCTGTGCCCACCTGATACCCCGTCCCCAAGGTGGGCGCTGGAGGCCTGGACCCTCTGCCTCCCAGGAGCGGAAGATGCTCTGCGCAGAGACGCCCCGCGGGGTGCCCACCCTTCACCCTTCAGTCTCCCCGGGCTCAGGGCACCCGACACCTTTCCACGACCCTCCCTCCAGCGGGTAAACTGGGTGCCTTTGACTGGCTCCTAGTCCTGAAGACATTATATGCAAAGAGTTCCTGGGCCCCTGAAGTCAAGGGTGGCGGTGCAGACAGCTTCCTGGGGCCCTAGACACCCGCCTCTCCTTGCTCAGCACCAACTCCAGGTCAGGTGGGGCCAACGGGGGCCGGAGCGGCGCTGTCCCCTCTCCCCAGATGTGTGTCCCTTAGAGACCGTCCCCTCTCCCCGGGTGTCCTTAGAGACCATCCCCTCTCCCCAGGTGTGTGTCCCCTCTCCCTGGGGGTGTGTCCCTTAGAGACTGTCCCCTCTCCCCGGGTGTGTGTCCTTATAGACCATCCCCTCTCCCTGGGTGTGTGTCCTTAGAGACCGTCCCCTCTCCCCAGCTGTGTGTCCCCTCTCCCTGGGGGTGTGTCCCTTAGAGACTGTCCCCTCTCCCCAGATGTATGTCCTTAGAGACTGTCCCCTCTCCCCGGCTGTGTGTCCCCTCTCCCCAGCTGTGTGTCCCCTCTCCCCGGGTGTGTGTCCTTAGAGACCTTCCCCTCTCCCCGGGGGTGTGTCCCCTCTCCCTGGGGGTGTGTCCCTTAGAGACTGTCCCCTCTCCCCGGGTGTGTGTCCTTATAGACCATCCCTGGGTGTGTGTCCTTAGAGACCGTCCCCTCTCCCCAGGTGTGTGTCCTTAGAGACTGTCCCCTCTCCCCGGCTGTGTGTCCCCTCTCCCCAGCTGTGTGTCCCCTCTCCCCGGGTGTGTGTCCTTAGAGACCGTCCCTGTATATACATCCTATGCCCACCCCCCACTTTGCTTGCATGTTACACTCCTGGGCAAAGTGCAGCGCTGCCTCCTGGCCCGTGTCCTGCCCACCTGCAGGGGTGGACGGGGCGGGGGCGGCGATGGAGCTGTCACCCCAGCTGGACTTCGTGGAGGTGGGAACAGGGGCGTGAGACGTCAGAGCAGGGGACAAGCCCCAGATGCCTCGGCAGGCTTGGGACTGCGCTCACTTTTATTTCGTGTGCATGTACTTTAGGGCCGTGGATCTGCTCTCCTGATTTGCTCTCCACAGCTTCTTCCTGAGCACAAAATGCTAATAGTCGATGACGTTTCTACATCACCTTTTTGGCTTTTCAAAGCCCTTTTGAGACCATTGGCATTTTCCTCACCCTGCCTGGGAGGCGGTGGGATGGGCAGCAGGACCTTTTCTCCCGGGGAGGCCCGCGCAAGAGACACGGCCAGGGAGCTTGGGCCGGAGAGACTTGCCCTCCCAACTCGAGGCGGGCGGCAGGGGTGGGCTGCCGCTGCCCCCGAGGCAAGGCCCCTGAGGCCTGCAGCCATGGAATCCCTTCTCCGTCCTGCAGGCCGGCCCTGTGGCAGCAACGGAGGACCGGCCCGCTCTGTCTTAAGCCGTGTGGACAAGGAGAGTGGACTCTGACTCCTCGCCTCCCTTTTTGCCTTTTCTTTTTGTTTGGATGTTTTCACGGGTCACACTTATAATAAAGGGGAAGAATCTTCATTAAACTCCATATTTCTTCTACCTCGCCCCCTCCCGCCTCCAGAAAAAGAAGGCCTAAATGCATGGAGAGAGATGCCGTGTTCACGAGCTCCTCGGGTGGTGCCAGTGGTAAAGAATCCGCCTGTCAGTGCAGGAGACGTAAGAGACGCGGGCTCCATCCCTGGGCGGGGAAGATCCCCTGGAGGAGGGCACGGCAGCCCACTCCAGCATCCTTGCCTGGAGAATCCCATGGACAGAGGAGCCTGGCGGGCCGCAGTCCACGGGGCCGCACGGAGTCGGACACGACTGAGTGCCGGGGCATGAGCGCGCCATGTTTATGGATCAGAAACCTCTTATTAAAAAAAAAAAGGCTCTTATTGTTAAGGCATCAATTCTCCCCAAATTGATCTATAGATTCAAGGCAATCCTAATCAAAATCCCAGCAGGACTTTTTTTTGGGTAGCAACTGACAAGTGAATTTTAAATTCTATGTAGAAGTGCAAAGGGCCTCAAATAGTCGGACACGACTGAGCGCCTGAAACCGCCAAAGCAGCCTAAGAAAGAACAACGTTGGAAACTAATGCTGTCTGATTTGAAGACTTCTTATATGGTTAAAGTAATCTAGACAATGAAGTATGAGTGTAAAGACAGACATACAGACCAGTGAAACTCAACAGAGTCTAGAAACAGACCCACATCACACAGTCAGTTGATTTTTTACAAGGGTGCCTAGGAAATTCAACCAAGAAGTGAAAATGTTTTTTAACATCAAAACAAGTGGTGTTGGAAATATTGGACAGCCAGTAACAAGCAACAAATGACTGATACATGCAACAAGAGAGATTAACCTCGAAATGACTATGCTAAGTGAGAGAAGCCAGTTTGAAAAAGAGCATATACTGTATAACCCCAATTATATATAGATTCTAGAAAATGCAAACTAGTTCAGACTGGCAGAGTAGTGGTGGCTAGCAGGGGATGGGGAAGGGAGGGTAGGTTACAGAGGCACAGGACGTTTTGGGAAACGATGGGCATGTTCATCATCTTCATTATTCAGCTAGTTTCCTGGATGCGCACACCCGTCAAAACTCCTCAAACTGTCCACCTTAAATATGTGTGTACTCCTGTATGTCAATTATATCTCAGTAAGGCCGTAACAGAATCTATGGTTTAAAACAAATGGCTCTCTGGTCACGCTATTAAGCCCTGAAGTGATGCCACATCCTTGGTTGGGTTTCCACGGGGGTAAATGCTCCTGAGAAGGTGCATTTTAGTCTCTTCCTGGAGAAGAGGCAAGACGGAGGGAGGGTCCTGGGTGGGCTTCCAGCAGGACCAGTGCCCTTAGTTTTCACCTGGGGAAGTTAAGTTGTGCAGAGGACCTGCGTCTCTGGAGGAGGGGGTGGTCGGTGGCCAAGAGAAGTCCCTCCTCTCATTCCCACTTGGTCGGAGCATAGGCCGGTCTGATGAGAGAAATATACCTTCCCCTAAGGGAAGAGTTAGGTGGCTGACGCAGCGGGAGCCTCAAGCTCCCTCCCCCACAGGCTGCTTTTAAATTGCCATTATTTACTCACCTGCTCCCCAGGATGTGTCAGAGCTCTGCCAGAAGTGGCCAGAGGAATGATCTCAATAAATTCACCGCCCTGGGGAGAGAATGAACTTTCGCTGATTTATTTCTCACCAAGGAGCCTAAAGCCTACAAAAGTCACTGGTACATTTATCTTCCGCTCCTTTCCAATATCCTTAACCCTCAGACTTTACTGGACATAATTCATCTTCCTCCGATAATTCAGAGGCTACACTGGGATCCTACAGGCGATATGGCGGGATTGTCAAAGTGGCAACATTAACGCGAGATGGGTTTCAGTTTCTCTCTGTGCTCATCCGGTTTTAGTACCAGATTCATCTCACTGGAGAGAAGGGGCTGGGAAGGGGAGGCCACCCGTGACTCCAGCCCTCCAGCAAAGCCGAGCGATGAATAGCACCGCTCCCTGACTCCATCCCCCCAGGCCTAAATGACGGCTGTGTTACGGTATGTTTACAACGTTTAAACTCATGGCTTCTTAATGGGCCTTTAAGAACCAGAATGCTCTTCCTGGGGGTAACGCTTCAAGAACCAGAAGAAACAAGCGTGTTTCTTGAGTCTTTTATTCTGTAAGGTGAGACCAGGCACCAGGAGAATCTCACCCTTCTTTAAGAGCCTGCAGGACACGGAGGCTCTCGCGTGTGGGTTCCTCCCGGTTATCGTTGTTGTTCGGTTGCTGAGTCAGGTCCGATTCTGTGTGACGCCATGGGCTGCAGCAGGCCAGGCTCCTCTGTTCTCCGCTGTCTCCAAAGTTTGCTCATCGTGTCCATCGAGTCAGCGATGCTATCTACCATCTCATCCTCTGTCTGTCACACCCTTCTCCTTCTGCCCTTAGCCTTTCCCAGCATCAGGGTCTTTCCCAATGAGTCAGCTCTTTGCATCAGGAGGCCACAGTACTGGAGTTCCAACTTCAGCATCCGTGCTTCCAGCGGCTACTCAGGGTTGACTTCCTTTAGGATTGACTGGTTTTATCTCCTTGTTGTCTAAAGGACTCTCAAGAGTCTTTCCCAACACCATAATTCGAAAGCATCAACTCTTTGACACTCAGCCTTCTTTACGGTCAGCTCTCACATCCATACATGACTGGTTATCATGACCACCTTCTGACCTCACCCCCCAAAGTCAGGGGGCCTGTCTCAGCCTTCACTGTCCCAGTGGCTCTCACGACAGCCTCCCTAGCTCCCCAGAGACCGGGGGTCCTGCATCCCTGACACCACAAATCTGACTGTTCCCCATCTGCATGGTCACCCACAGTCGAAGGCCTCACTGCTGGCCTGGACCACTGCAGAGGCTGTTTCTGCTTCTGCTCACCTACAATGTCAGTTCCTCCCAGCACCCAGAAATAATCATTACATTAATGTTTTATTCTGAGAGTGACTGTTTGAAACTATAACTGATCTTATCCATCCCTTGCTTAGAGTCCTTCAGTGGCCTCCCACTGCAGGAAAGGACACAGTGCCAGCTCTTTACCAGGGTCTTGTATGTCCTAAATCTCGACTCCAACCTCATTTTTTTAAACTGGAGTATAGTTCATTTACAATGTTGTATTGCTGTTGCGGTTCAGCTGCTAAGTCATGTCTGACACTTTGCAATCCTGTGGACTGAAGTACGCCAGGCTTCCCTGTCCTTCACTACCTCTTGGAGTTCATTCAAACGCGTGTCCATTGAGTTGGTGACGCCATTCAAAAATCTCATCCTCTGTCATCCCGTTCTCCTCCTGCCCTCAGTCTTTCCCAACATCAAGGTCTTTTCCAAGGAGCCAGCTTTTCACATCAGGTGGCCAAAGTATTGGAGTTTCAGCTTCAACATCAGTTCTTCCAAAGAATATTCACGACTGATCTCCTTTAGGATGGACTGGTTGGATCTCCTTGCAGTCCAAGGGACTCTCAAGAGTCTTCTCCAAAACCACAGTTCAAAAGCATCAATCCTTTGGTGCTCAGCTTTCTTTACAGTCCAACTCTCACATCTGTACATAAGTACTGGAAAAACCATAGCTTTGACTAGACAGGCCTTGGTCAGCAAAGTGACGTCTCTGCTTCCAACTTCTTGTGTTATTCTGTCCCCTAGCTCACCATTCCTTGGCCATGCTGGCCTGCCACAGGGCCTTGGTGCTGCGACACTCTCCATCTGGAATGCTCTTCATCACCCAGCTGACTCTGGATCTCAGCTCCAGGATTGCGTACCCCAGCCGTCAGCCACTTCAAGAATAGCCTGGCCCTCTGCCCAGCGGCACGCAATCATCTCATCTGCTTTATTTTCCTTAGAGCACTTGCCCCTACCTCAAATCACCTCCTTGTGGACTTGTTATCACAGAATGAAAGCTTCCTAAGACGCTGGACCTCACTGTTTCACCCTGCTGTCTCTCCAGGGCCAAGCAGATGCCTGAACCACACTGGCTCCCGTGTGGTTTTATCCTTCTAGAGTCCTCTGAGTCTTACTCCGTGTGCCTGTTGGAACCAGGCCTTTATGCTTTGCTGGATCTTGTTTCCAGCCCCATTGCTGCCTTCTGAACACCGCCGCCTGGATGCGTGTTTTTCTGGCCTCCAAATCCCCTTCCCCTGCTTCGGGGGTTTGTCGGGAATCCCGGGGCCCTGGTCCGCAAGCGTAAGGCCGGCCACCTGTGGAAGTCCATCTTGGAGACGCTGCTCGGGCGCCCGGGAGGCCCGCTGCCGTCGGCGGCTTCCATCCGGGGGCGCTCAGCGCTCCAGGCCGACCTCTTCAGGGTGCTGCCCTGCCGCGTCTTACGGCGTGACGGAGCGCCGCCCCCTAAGCGGCGGCACTTAGCTGGCGTGTGAGTCTGCGTGAGAGTCAGGAAGAGGCTCCCCTCTGGGCAGACGTAACCCCTGGATGCAGGGCGAGAAGGGCATGTAGGCTGGAGCTGTCCACTCGACTCCTCTGGTGCAGTGCACGCGTCAACCAGCTGCACACAGCATCTCAGAGAGTCCAGGTCACGCCCCATCGGCTCAATTTCTAGCTCCCTCCCTCCATGCCTCCATTTTCTGCTGTTTTATATGAACTCCCAATTATCCACGGTATAGAGAACGGAGGTCTGAAATTCAAAGATAACCCCTGAATCTTACTTTCGTAAATCTGTCTACCCGGCCCTCACTGTGTGCCAGGTGCTGGGCTAGACACTGAAGCACATTGTCACACGTTATCAACCGTGTGACATTAGCATTGTGTAAAAAGAAAAAAACAGAAGTCAATAGCTACATGGTCCCATTATAAAATTAAAATGAACTGTATATGTATGCCTAGACAGGACAGCAGATAGTAGCCATATGGGGGAGCAGGATTTACAATGGGACGTTACAGTTGACATATTTCTGAATTGTCTAATATTTAAATTAGATAAAAAATAATGAGCTTACTACTTTTGTAAACAGAAAACAATAATGCTATTTTGGAAAAAACAGCATGGACTAAAACACAAGTGGAATTAATCGCTTTAAATTTCAGGTTCTTTTACCAGTAAAAACATGTAGATATGGGGGACGGCCCTGGTGGTCCAGCAGCCAAGACTCTGCTCCGGGCGCACGGAGCCCAGGCTCGAGCCCTGGTCAGGGAGCGGGTCCTGCAGGCCACAGCCAAGACCTGGGACAACCAAGTGAGCAAGCACATTTTAAAAAGTGAATATAAATGAAATAATTTTTTTTAAGTTGCATGCACCCCAGTGTTCACAGCAGCATTGTTTACAATTCCCAAGACAACCCAAGCAACCAGCAACAGGCAGCGGGCTTCTGACGTGGTGTATAGACAATGTTAGTCATAAAAAAAGCACGAAACGTTGCCATTTGCAGCAACACAGAGGGACCGAGAGAATATCACACCAGTTCAGTGCGTCAGAGAAAGACAGACGCTATCTATCACTTACACAAATCTAAAGTACGAAAAATAGAAATCTAAAGGATAATAGAGATGAGCCTACAGACAAAACGGGAGCACGCTCACAGACATAGAAAAACTCAAGGCTACCAAGGGGAGAGGGGAGAGAGGAAGGAAGGGCGAGGAGTAACGAGGCGAGCAGACACAGACTGCGGCGCATAGGGCGGATGAGCAGTGAGGACTCTGTGCAGCGCAAGGAGCCGTATTCAGCGTCTTGTAAGATCCTATCATGGAAAATAACATGAAAAAACACGTGCGACTATCACTTTACCGCATACCTAAAACTAACACGATCTTGTAAACCACCGACACTTCAGTTTAAAATTTTAAATTTACCTTCCTGTTATGGGTGCTGGGAAGCAGGGAAATGACCCCAGATGACTTGGGTCAGAAGAGGAGATTCTGCCAAGCGTTGAATAATCCGGCCAGGAACACCACCCCACTCCATACGATGACAGCAAGTCCTCAGAGGCAGAATGATCCTGGCTTCACGCTAACAGTTAAACTGTTTGCCAGGCTAACAGTGAAATCAATCTCTAATTATAAGAAACTCCAGGCTTTTAAAACACACAATCGTGTGTGAGCAGCTCGTTACCGTGTGTCAAGCCACTGGGTGGGAAATGATTTCTGGCACTCGCAGTTCTAACGCGGGAAACACGCAGCTGAGTATCAATTATACGGCTCACATTTTTCAGCTCATTTATTTCCTCCATTTGCAGGAATAACTTCACAATTAATAGTTTAATTTGTTCCCATTGTGTCATTTTAAAAAGAGAAAAGGATGACTGCCCACAGTGCAGAAAAGTTGGGGGAAGAAGTCACCCCGTAGAGTGTATCCCTTGTTACCGGCAGGAAAATGCAGGCGGAATGAAGAAGCCAGCGGCCCCAGTGAAGCAGAGAGGAAAGCAGGGGCGGGGAAGGCAGAAGGTTGGCCGTGCCTTTGGGTGTTACCTTGGCTCTTTTAAAATGAGCACAAACATAAAAAGAAGAAACACGACTCAGAAAACTCATTCAGCTGCCCCGTGCCCTGTGGCTGCTTAATCGGTCCTGGAAACCGCCTCCCCGCCTGGTTCGCTGCGCTGTGCCTTTTGCTTTGCTCTTCTTTTCAGCTCTCTTTCACTGTCTGTCTCAGTCTGAGAAATACACATAGAGCTACTCATAGAAGGAAACTTGTCATTTTAAAGATCTCCCGGGCGGCAGCCTTTTACACCCCAAAGTGAAAACTGAAAGTGTTAGTTGCCCAGTCGCGTCCGACTCTGCTCTCCCATGGACTATAGTCCGTGGGTCTCCTCTGTCCGTGCGATCCTCCGGGCAAGAACACTGGAGCGGGTTGCCGGGCCCTCCTCCGGGGGATCTTCCCTACCCAGCGATTGAACCCACATCTCCTGCATTGCAGGCAAGTTCTTTACCATCTGAGCCACCAGGGAAGCCCTCACTGTCCCAAGTGGTGTGTGAAAGCCCAGTGGGTCTGCAGTCACCCTCGGCTCAGCCTGGGATGAGGGAAGGGTAGGCTGGAGGGCCTTTCCTCTCTCTCCAGTCTCTCCTGAGTCCATCCTGGAACCTTCATTCAACACTATTCAGATATTGTGGATCATCTATCCACCAATAAAAATTTTTTTTAATTAAAAAACTCAGTATACCAAAAACGGTGAATTTTATGTATGTAATGTATACTTCCATAAGCCTGACTTTTAAAAAATCAGTGTCTTTCACTGTATACAAATTACAACTCAACAAAGTTGACTTTTTTTAAGGGGGAAAACCCCCACCTATTCCGGCTAGATTCTAAGGGTGGAAGTGAAAGAGTCCCAGCCTCAAAAAGCTCAAACAGTTTATCTGGAGAGATGGAGAGGAAGGGGTCATTTCATTACAGGGTGCTAAGTGCTATTTTCATTATAATGATGACCATCAGGACCAATTATTTTATTCTCAGTAAAACCTTAAGACAATTCAGGTCTTACTAACATTGAAAAAAAAAAACCCACCTATAACCTATTAGTAAGTCTGTGTCTCTGCACTAAGGGAGAGGCTTACATATGTTTTCTGTGGGGTCCTTGCTCCCTCTTTTGGGTTCAGGACTGACTTGGTGAGGAGTCTCTAGATTCCATGTCCCCAGCCGCCCCTGCCATTCAATCAGCAGCCACCCAGCTTCCTGTTCCCACTGAGAAGTGGCCCATTGCACGGGAACCGCAAGAGCAGATGCAAAGCTCCGTGACGGGCAAACGGAGGCCTGCGAAACAGCTCAGGGGCCGTGGCTCTATTTTGCAGGAAAGGAGGAGCCATTCAGGTCAGAGACACAGAGAGGACACGCCCGCGGCCACTGACTTCCGCGACCTCCAGCCGTCGGCCTGGCCCCATCCCGTCCGCTCTCACCCACGCTCTGGTCACTGTTTGTGACCTTTGTGCACCAGCCTCCCTCTTCAGTTCAGTTCGGTTCAGTCGCTCAGTCGTGTCTGCCCCTTTGCGACCCCATGGATTAAAGATTTACTGAGCACGGCCCTGCCCATCAGAACAAGGCCCAGTTTTCCCCTCGGTCACTCTCTCCCATCATCTCTCCCTCTTATCCTTCTCCGTCAGGGGGCAGAGGGACCGAAAACCGCAATCACAGAAAACTAACCAATCTGATCACAAGGACCACAGCCTTGTCTAACGCAGTGAAACGATCAGCCACGCTGTGCAGGGCCGCCCTCCTCCGGAACGTTTTAGTCTCCCGGTACCCTCTGGCTCGTCGGTCCCCGCCACGGCGCTCCCGGCCCCGGCTCACTCAGACCAAGCGAGCGTGTTCTGCTGGTGACTGTGGCTGCAGCACCTCGGGTGGGAAGAGATGTTCCCTTCAGGCCAGGTGAGAGATGACCGCTGGACGCCTGTCCTTATCTCTTCTGGGGGAAGAAAGCAGCTTATCCGCACCCCCCACTGTCCCTTCTGATAAGTTCTTTCAGGCACTTTGGGAAACCTGTTTAATACTCATGAGCTACCGATGCCCTAAATTCAATCAGAAATAAAAAACCTTAACACTCTGCTGTGCAGTGTGTGGGATCGGAGTCCTCCGACCAGGGATCAACCTGCTTTCCTGTAGGAAAAGTGTGGAGTTGTAACCCTGGGCTGCCAGGGAAGTTCCAAAGCCCCCTTGTTTTGAAGAGGCCATTTGCAAGATCTAGAGCTGAAAGGCAAGCCCAGTGCCCTCTGACCACCACTCCCCACCCTCGCCACGCCAGATGCTTCTCACACCCACCCGTGACGCGAGAGCCACACCTACTGAGACACTGCGGGCCATCTTCCCCCCAGGGCCCGGCTGTGAGTCGGGAAAGTCATCCCCCAAATGTTGATGAAGCCAGAAAGGTCTTCTCAGACCTGACACCAGGCAGTGGTCATCAAACAACACAATGGAAGCTCAACGTTTTATGTTTTGAAAATCTGAAAGCTCACGTCCGTAGCCCCCTTTATCAGCCTGGAACCAGTGTGAGCCGCTGGTGGGCCTCAG
The DNA here is from genome assembly GCF_001704415.2 of Capra hircus. NCBI lineage: Eukaryota > Metazoa > Chordata > Mammalia > Artiodactyla > Bovidae > Capra > Capra hircus. The sequence goes on from NC_030817.1 coordinate 1,424,898, forward strand.
CACCTCCCTTCCCTTGGTTCTGGGTGAGATAAACATCGACCACACACTGCGGCAGGCGAGATGGGCTCTGGGGCGGCCAAGGAGATGCTGGCGGGCTGCACACTTCCCGTCTGCCTTTGCCAATAAGTTATCAAGCACATGGAGGGTTTTCTTTCATGAAACTCACTTTATCCTTATGTTTTCTTTTTGAATGAGTCCTGGCTGAAGGATCAGGCATAGATGTGTGTGTTTTTCTTAGAAGACCCGGGTCAGCGGCATGGAGGTGCAAGTCCCTCAGATGAGCCACTGGGTCCAACTGCTCTGCTATTCCACAATGTGAGATGTCAGGCGTGCACAGATGACCTTACAAGTAAGCTGGAGGGACTTCTCTGATAGTCCAGTGGTTAAGGCTCCGTGATTCCAATCCAGGGGGTATGGGGTCGATCCCTGGTCAGGGAAGTAGGATCCCACATGCTGTGTGGCCAGAACAATTAAAAAAAAAAAAAGAAAGCTGGCACGGTTACTTTTTAAAATATCTGTTTGTTTGTTTGGCTGCATTGGGTCTCAGCTGTGGTATTCGAACCCTCAGTTGTGGCGTGTGGGATCTAGCTCCCTGACCAGGAACTGAACCTGGGCCCCCTGCATTGGGAGTGTGAAGTCTTAGCCACTGGACCAGCAGGCAAGTCCCTGGCATACTTCAGTGAGCCTTGCAGCCAGGGCAGAAACTCTCAGATCAGTCTTGGGCGCGAGTCATCAGCCATCGTGAGCCCCACAAGCACCTTGGTGGGGTGGTCTGTCACCCGGGAGAGAGTTTTTTCCTCACAGGCTGCTGTATTCTTTGGTTTGTGTTTAATAACATTTTGTTTACAATGACATCTCATATGTGTTATTGTATGGGCTTCCCTCATAGCTCAGTCGGGAAAGAATCTGCCTGCAGTGCAGGAGACTCAGGTTCGATCCCTGGGTCAGGAGGACCCCCTGGAGGAGGGCGTGGCAGCCCACTCCAGTGTTCTCGCCTGGAGAATCCCATGGACAGAGGAGCCTGGCGGGCTACAGTCCATGGGGTTGGAAGAGTCGGACACAACTGAGCCACCAAACCCCCACCACGTGTTGTTCCTAATGACCCACGTTCATTGCAGAACATTCAGAACATGCAGAAAAGCAGAGAAGAGCAATTAAAATCCCCTCACGACCCTGCTGTCCAGAAAAAGAGGTCACTACGACTCTCCATGGTTCAGCTTCCCCGTTGGCCACATGGGGACAAACAGCAGTGCAAGAGCAGGAGGATCACACGAGTTTATAGTGTGAAGAACTCAGTGCAAGATGAGCAATAAGTCATGTGGCCCAGGTGGCTTAATGGTGAAGAATCGACCTGCCAGCGCAGGAGATCCCCGGGTTCGGTCCCCGGGTCAGGAGGATCCCCTGGAGAAGGAAATGGCAACCCACTCCAGTGTTCCTGCCTGGAAACTCCAAGGACAGAGGAGTCTGTCGGGCCACAGTCCATGGGGTCACGAAGAAGTCGGACAGGACTGAGCAACTGAGCACGTACCATGCTTTATTGAGAATATCTTGAAATATTTCCTCTAGTCTTTGTGTGTATGTGTGTGTCTGTCTACAAACATCAATGTCTCACAGACTTTGGATCTTATGGAGGAATTTAATTTTTCTTAAAGTTCCGTCCCACTTTAGCTGGGTTGTAACTAATCTTCCAAGGCTATGTTCTAAAAACTATCAGAGGAATGAAGATGGAGGGTCAAAAACTAACAAGTGTCAGCTCTGTGTATAAGGAATAGCGCTCATTCCCACCACTTGGACAGGAACTTGCAGATGTTTTTCCAGAGGCAATAATGTGCTTTCCCCTAATCATAATCGTCCAATCTAGCCTCCTGTCTTATCAACTGCATAGGTTTTACAAGAAAGCTGTCTGCCAGCAATCCCACTCCTGGGCATATATGGGAGAAAACCATAATGATACGTGCACCCCACTGTTCACTGGTCACTGCAGCGGTATATACAAAAGCCAGAGCATGGAAGCGACCGAGGTGCCCATCAACAGAGGAACGGGTACAGAACTGGTGGCACATATGTACGCGGGAATATCATTCAGCCTTTAAAAGGAGTGAAACAGTGCCAACTGCAGAGACTTAGAGACTGTCATAGAGAGAAGTAAGCCAGAAAGAGAAAAACAAGTATCGTATAATATCGCTTATGTGTGGAATCTAGACAAATGATACAGACGGACTTGTCTGCAAAGCAGAAACAGAAACAGAGACATAAAGAACAAATGTACGGACACAAAGCAGGGGTGGAACGAACTGGGAGCCAGGGATTGACATCTGTATACACTGCTAGGCATAAAACAGGGGACAAATGAGAGCCTGCTGTGTAGACAGGAAGCTCTACTCAGTGCTCTGCGGTGACCTACACAGGAAGGAAATCCAAAAAACAGGAGATGCGCATATACCTATGGCTGATTCACCTTGCTGTTTTTTAACAGCAGAAATTAATACAACATTGTAAAGCAACTATACTCCAATCAATTTTTAAAAAACGAAGACTGTCTGGGGTGAGGGCTCAATTTGCAATCACAGAAAAGGAAGCGATGCTCAGCAACCTGCACGGAGATTAGACTGGCCATCTGGGTCTCATTAGTGGGAAGATGGCATCAGTCAAGCTCATCATACTCAACTGTGGACAACAACGTATCTCACGTGGGGTCATTTTGCTCGGGAGTCTTCTTTGATGTTGGGGCTGAAGGATGCTTTACGGAAGGGTCTGCGCTTAGCCTATGACCTCAGCCACAGCAGCAGAGTTGGACATGCGTCACTGGTGCCAGAGAGGAGTGAGCCCTGGGTTTATATGGTGGGAATTGCCTACTCTCTTCTTTCTAGACATGAGCGTGCTTGTGCTGAGGAGGTGAACAGACAGCCCGCCTTACAAGACTCTGGAAAGTGCTCTAGAGAAGGTTTTCCTGGGACAGTGAGGGCCCAAGAGAGGGAGCAGGGAGTCTGCCTGGAGACAGGAACCTTTTTGAAAGAGGAAAGTGTTGAGCTGAGTCCTGAAGGAGCAGCCAGAGCTTTCAGGCAGACAAATGGGGAGAGAGGAACCCAGTACCCTCATGTGTGGACTTGGAACTCAATCTGTCTGGTTTCAATCCTGCGCTGCCACTTGTTAGCGCTTCTAATCTTGGTCAAGTTCCTTAACTGTTCTGGGCCTGCTTTACTATTATTATTAGAGGTTTTTTTTTTTTTTTCCCATGTGGACCATTAAAAAAAAAGTATTTATTGAATTTGTTGCAATATTGGTCGTGGTGTTATGTTTTTGTTTTTTGGCCATGAGGCATGCGGAATCTCATTTCCCTGAGCAGGAATCAAACCCTCATACTCTGCACAGTAAGGCAAAGTCTTACCCACTGGACCACCAGGAACATCCCTGTTTTTGTTTTAGGTAAGACTGTAACAAATCAGTTTTATTGAGATACAACTCACACACCATAATACGCCCCCTTCACTTACAATGCAAGCCATTCACAGAACTGTCCACTCCCTGCGCACCCAATTTTGGAACACTTTCCTCATTCTAGAAAGAACCCCCATACACACTAGCAGTCTTCCTCATTTCCCTCCAATCCCCTCAGCTCCCAGCAACCACTAACCTACTTTCTGCCTCCATTTATCTGCCTTTTCTGGACATTTCAGAAAAATCACGCAATACTGGTCTTCTGTGACTGGCTTCTCTCACTTAGCATAATGTCTATGACTGTTTTCCTCCCGTATCCAAGAAGAGTAATAACTGAACCTGCCTTGAATCGAGACGTCTTGAGGTTTAAGAGAGAAGCTGCCTACTGTCCAGCGCAGAGAAAGGCCTCAACGCTGACGCCTCTTTGCAGAGTGGGAGAGGGCATCAGCTCGCACCCCGCCAAGCCTAGAACGATCCCGTCACCCCGGGCGCGGGCACCGACCCGGAGCCACTGCTCGTGCGCCCTGCCGGCCGACGGTCAACGTGGCGCCCGGAAGGCGGGTGAGCGCTGCAGAGGCGCGGCAGCTGGGATGACTGGAAGAGCGTCCTCTTGGGCGCCATGCGGATTCAGTTGGGAAAGGGCTTTGCAAACGGTGAACTAACGTGAAAATGGCAGCCGTTACTTTTTTTTCATAACACCTGTCCCCAAGGAAAAGAGGGCACAGAACGCTGAGTGCCCTGCCGCGTGCGCGGTGGGGTGTGCGTGTTGCCTCCGGTGACCCTCCACAGCCCTGCGAGGCGCCGGGGACCGGTCACTGGGGCTCAGGACTCAGCGAGACATCTGGGCCGTCCTCGCACCAGCGTGGACCAGAGGAGCGAAACTTCAAGCTCAGGTCTGGAGGGTGGAAGCTGGTACTCTTTCTTCCACCTTAGGCTTTGCCATCTTGTGAGGGAGTTAATGCTTTAATGTCCTGGCAGTTTCCTCTTGTTTGTTTTCAATGTCCTTCTCTATCTTCTTCCAGTTCTGGCAGGCGATACATCAGTCCAAGATCATCTTCTCACAATATCATGAGATTTCAACCACATCGCTCCTGAGTCTTCATCTTCTCAAAAAGAGGTAGCTTCTGGTCAAACAACAACATGGTACACTTGATGGGACAACAAATATAAATCTGCCTGTGCCCATTTCTACAGAGAACCATGGAGAGTCTCTGCAGGTGGCACTGCTGAGTGTGTGAGGACCCTCAGGTTTTTTGTGACGGCCGCTTGAAAAAAACCTAAATGGCCAAGCCACCCAACTGCCCCTGACACTGGTGAATGATGGTCTGTTAAAGTTTTATGAGTTGTTCACCATTTACTTCCCTTTCTTCTCTGTCTACTTTCCCAGGAAAACCTCTTAGAGTTCATTCTTTTGCTTAAGCTCAATGAAACACAATCAGGGAAGATCTCTTTTTAAAAGTGTAGAACACAGTAGCCAAGGCATGAAAGCAACCCAAGTGTCCATCAGAAGATGAACGGAAAAAGAAGATGGGGTGTGTGTGCATGTGCGTCCATTATATAAATGTATATACGTGTGTGTGTGTGTGTGTGTGTGTGTGTACACATTGCTGTGTGCTGTTGCTTCAGTAGTATCCAGCTCTTTGTAACCCTGTGGACCATAGCCTGCCAGTCTCCTCTGTCCATGGGGTTTTCCAGGCAAGAATACTGAAGTGGGTTGCCATGCCCTTCTCCAGGGGATCTTCCCGACCCAGGGACTGAACCCAGGTCTCCCATGTCTCCTGCATTGGCAGGTGGATTCTTTAGCATTAGCACCGCCCGGGAGGCCCATACTTCTCACCATAAAAAAAGAATGAAATAATGCCATTTACAGCAACATGCACAGACCTAGAGAATATTAGACTTAGTGAAGTCAGTCAAAGACAAAAGTGTTAGGTGATATCAGTCACGTGTGGAATCTAAAAAATAATACAAAGGATTTATATACAAAACAGAAACAGACGCTGATACACAGAAAACAAACTTATAGATACCAAAAAGAAAAGGGAGGGGATAAATTAGGAGTTTGGGATTAAGAGATACACACTACTCTATACAAAAAAGATGAGCAACAAGGAACAACATTCAGTACCTTACAATAACCTGTAATGGAAAAAATCTGAAAAAGTACATATCTATAACGGAATCACTTTGCTGTAGACTTGAAACTAATACAATATTGTAAACCTTAGACTTCACCTTTTGAAATGTGTAGAGCGTGCTAGTCTCCATGCATGAGGCCTGTCCCTTTGCTACAGGGCCGGTCACACTGAGCACAGAGAAAGAACATGAAGAACGCTAAGGATGAGTGAGAACGTGGCTCAGTGGGACTTTTCCATGCTGTCAGGAGAAGATAAAAGGACCCAGCTGCACAGGGAAACAGCTGGGCCTTGCCTTACAACAGGCGCCTCCCCAGCGACCCGGCCGTCCCGCCCCTCGGTGCGGCTCCAGGACAGCGGCTCCCCAAGGACGGCCCGGACCGCCAGCAGCAGCGCCGCCCGCGAACTTGCGACAAAGGCAGAGCCTCCGGCGCCGCCCCGGGCCCGCTGAAGCACTAACTGGGCACGCGGCCCAGCAGTCTGTGTTTTAACAGGTCCTTTGAGAATTCTGATGCACACTCATGTCTGAGAACCACTGCAGTAGTGAAGGCGCATATAAAGGTGCCCAGGAGACATCACCCAGCATGCTCCCTGGGCCACTGATCATTATGGCACAAAAGCTGGGGAAAAAATGCCCCACGTCAGAAGAATGGAGAAGCTGGAACATTCGCATGGCAGTCTATTACGAAGACACCAAATAAATGAGCTGCAGTTAGAGGCTCCACGCAATATGCATGGATCCTGGGAACATAACATGGCGGCTCAGGAGAAGGCTGCAGTCGACTACGTTCACATCGCCCCGCTTTTGTCAGCCTCAAGGTCAAAATTAAACAATGCATCGCTCATGGCTATGTGCGTATGTGATGAAAGCATGACTTTTTAACAGCTGGGGGGCTGATAACCACATACTTTGGGGTAATGGTCACTTCTTAGGGAGGGGACATGGGGACAGAGGGGGAGATGTAATGCTGTGGGTAACACTCCCAGTTCTTAGAGCAGGGGGTGGTTCTTGGATGTCCACTTTATTAGAATGATTTGTAAGTTTTATTTGTGTTACACACACTCTTCTGTGTATATTAAACATTAAGTTCGAGCACTAGTTCGAGCTAGGCTCCCAGAGGCCCATGGGATCCATGGGATCGCAGAGTTGGACACAACTGAGCATTACTACCCGGGATTTCTTTGGAAGGAGGGATGCTGAGGCTGAAGCTCCAGTACTCTGGCCACCTCATGCGAAGAGGTGACTCATTGGAAAAGACTCTGATGCTGGGAGGGATTGGGGGCAGGAGGAGAAGGGGACGACCGAGGATGAGATGGCTGGATGGCATCACCAACTTGATGGATGTGAGTTTGACTGAACTCTGGGAGATGGTGATGGACAGGGAGGCCTGGCGTGCTGCAATTCATGGGGTCGCAAAGAGTTGGACACGACTGAGCGACTGAACTGAACTGAACTGAGCATTACTACTACTCTTGCTAAAACTTTTTTTTTCTCTTATTACCAGTTGAATCTTCCCTGAAACTGGAAATAAATTGCCGCTTGGAAAATTGTCACTATTCCTCTTAATAAATAAATTAGTTTCATTTGAAGATAGAGAACTTAACCACTTCTCAGAGTGAGTCTTTAAATGTTGGCACCATCGAGTTCGTTGTTTAAGATGAGAAGCACAATTCCTGTTCTCCCTCAGATGGACCAGAGGGCAAAGCACCCATTTTTATGTCCATGCACAGATGGGTTTACTGTCTCCCTCCCTGTCCTAATGTGGAAGGCTCTTCTAAGTGGCACAGTTCGAGCTGGGCTCCCAGAGGCCCAGGGTCAAAGCAGGTTTGCCTTCAACCCAGGCCAGTACCAAAGCTCCATCTGTTTTCCATGATACATATTTTTCCTTATTTCCCAAAAGTATACTCAAAATGGTCACAGAATGTACTTTGTTAGATGAAACATACTTTTGGAACATCTAATAGCTTTAATAAACTATGATGAGTGAGTTTTATGTGAAGCAGAGAAAGCAGTGTACAAAAAAAAAAAGTATGGTGAGTGCTTTTACTTTTAAACCGCCTGCAGAATAAATGCCCCTTTCCCCTAACTGCTTTAGGGGCCGTGCCCAGATCCACACACAGAGCGTTCCCGTCCCCTTCGGGAAACGTAGAAAGGGTCTTCTTACTCTACAGAACATACGTGGTTTGGTGAAAGAAACATTTGTAAGGTACATATAATGTTTTTTCACTTAAAAAAATTAAGTTTGGAGACTTCCCTGGCAGTCCAGTGGTTAAGACTCTGTGCTTCCACTTCAGGGAACATGGATTCAATTCCTGGTGAAGGATCTATCCCACATGCCATGTGGTGTGGTCAGTAAAAAAAAAAAAAAAAAAAAGTTTTATTTTAGAATAGTTTTAGACTAACAAAAAAATTGCTAAAAAAAAGTACAGAGAGCTTCCTAGGCCCAACACCTAGTTTCCCCTATTATTAACAGTTTCTATGAGTACGGTATATTTGTTACCGTTACTAAGCAATTGTTGTTGCTGCTGCTGCTAAGTCGCTCAGTCGTGTCCCACTCTGTGTGACCCCATGGACTGCAGCCCACCAGGCTCCTCCGTCCATGGGATTTTCCAGGCAAGAGTCCTGGAGTGGGCTGACATTGCCTTCTCCAGGGGATCTTCCCGACCCAGGGATCCAACCTGCGTCTCCTGCCTTGGCAGACAGATTCTTTACTGCTCAGCCACCACGGAAGCCAAATACAGAACAACATGAGTATGCTATATTTGTTACCATTCATAACCATGTTGATGCGTTATTATCAAGGCCCCTCTTTATTCAGACTCCCTTTGTTTTTATCTCATGTCTTTTTTATCATTACAGGATTCCATCTAATACACCGTATTACATTCAGCCATCATGTCTTGGTAGATGGCACTGGTCTGTGACACTCGCTCAGAGGAAATTCGGGGTGACCTTGAGAGTCTTGAGGTTTTGGTCAGGTATTTTGTAGATCGTCCCTTAATTGGAACTTGTCTGATGCTTTCTCATGGGGGTGTGTGTGTGTGTGTGTGTGTGTGTGTGTGTGTGTTACTCGCTCAGTTGTATCCAACTCTTTTTGACTATAGCCCACCAGGCTCCTCTGTCCGTGGGATTCTCCAGGCAAGAATGCTGGAGTGGGCTTCCATGCCTCCCCCAGCTTCTCATGGTGAGACTGAGGCGATCTAATGTGTCCCTGGGGAGGAAGACCCAGAAGGGGAGCTCAGCACAGCACATCAAGGAAACTCTTTACCCACGTGCCTTATCGCAGACGACGCTTTATCCACGTGCCTTATCGCAGATGACACTTTCGTGCCTTATCACAGACGACACGGAAGCCTTGATCACTGGCTGGGGGGAGTCTGACAGGCTTCTCCACCACGAGGTTACCCCGTCCAAACCCAGGCTTCTCCACCTGGTGCCCGTGGGGGAGGTCACTGTGCACACACGTGAGGGTGGGAAGGGGCTCCACTCACATCCTGGAGGCTGCAGCGTCTCCGTAAATCATCTGATCTCCGCGGGAGTCTTGTCTCCGCTCAAGAGATTGAATCATTTCCTTATGTTAGTATGGACTCATGGATAGTTACTTTCTACTTGAGTTATGATCCAACACTACTGTATTTTATTTCTCAAATTGTCCCAGCTCTTTCAGTTGGCTCCTGTGTCCCTTTGACACACTCCCATCATTGTGGAATTTTCGTCACCTTCTTTTTAAAATTTTGAGCATTTCCTTACTTAGAGTGTATAATTTTACTGTGAGCTTTCATCCTAAAATTAAGAAGGTTTGTGAGCTGAGAGTGAGAGAGGATAGGTACTCCTTTGAAGTCTGCGGAGCTACTATTACGTTATTTCTTTATATAAAGGCTACCCTTTCTAGACGATCAGCCCTTCCTATGATCAGTCCTAACATATGTTCCTATATGTTAGCCACAAAAATTTCCCCTCTCCATCCATCTGCGGTACCAGGGTTTTCATTCTTGTTTTATGGGAAACTTCCACCAAAACAGTGCAGAACCGGGGACTGCCCTGGCGGTACAGAGGCTAAGACCCTCTGCTCTCGCTGCCGAGCAGAATTTGGGGAGGTGCCCGGGATGGCAGAGTAGGAAGACCCTGAGCTTATCCCCTCCCATGGACACACCCAAATTACAGCCGTTTACTTGGCAGTTGTTAACGCTACTGCTGCTAACACCTGTGGCAACCAACTCTTTGTGACCCTGTGGACTGTAAGCCGCCAGGCTGCTCTGTCCATGGGATTCTGCAGGCAAGAACGCTGGAGTGGGTTGCCATTTCCTCCTCCAGGCGGTCTTTCAGACCCAGGGATCAGACCTGCGGCTCCTGCATTGCAGGCAGGTTCTCTACCACTGAGCCACAGGGAAGCCCCAGTTGTGAATGAGAACGACCCAAAGACTGCTAAGAAGAGAGCTTCCAGAACTAAAGAAGGAACTGGAATGAATCGGGTAGGAAGGGCGGGGGCGCAGTGCAGTCATGACCCGCACCCCCGGGGGAGCAGCCCACAGACGGATAGTTACACACGTAGACGTTTGCCCCAGGGCTCTGGGGCCAGCGCAGCTTGCTCCTGGGAGAGGCAGAGGGCTGAGGGAAATAGCTGTCTAGTCGCTCCGTCAGATCCCACTCTTTCGCTACCCCACGGATTGCAGCCCGCCAGGCTCCTTTATCCAAGGGATTCTCTAGGCAAGAACACCGGGTGGGTTGCCATTTCCTCTTCCAGGGGCTCTTCCTGATCCAGCGAGTGAACCTGAGTCTCCCACACTGGCAGGCGGATTGTCTACCTATGAGCCACCAGGGAAGCCCTAGAGGAAGGAGACCCGTACTTCGAGGGCACGTCCAGAGTCTTACACACGATGAGACTCAGACCAGGAGCAGGGATTCGAAAGGAGCCTGAGCCAGACTCACCGGCTCCTCTCGGAGGGCCTCACGGACAGGCGGGAGGCGACTGCGGTTGACCCTGGGGTCACGGACGGCGGTGGTGGCCATTCGGCAGACCTGAGTCGCTGCGCTCCGTGACGGCGGGGAGGGCGCTGCCTGTTTCAGGCTCTATTAGATTTATCCTGCTGCTGTAACAAGGCACCACAAGTTTAGTGGCTCAGAGCAACAAAGTCACCATCTCACAGATTCAGAGGTCAGAAGTCTGACTTGACCTCGCCAAGCTAAAAATGAGGCCTGGCCCTCCATGACGACCTAGAAGTGGGGACGGGATGGGGGAGGGAGGCTGGGACTGACTTGCATTGTCGTGCGGCATAAGCCAACACTGCACTGTAAAGCAACTATCCTCCCACTAAAATAACAATCAGAGTAAACCAGCCTGCGGTCCCGCCCCTCTTTCTGCAGCTTCCCCCCAGCTTGTCCAGCTGCTGTCAGAGTTCAGTGACCTGAGGTCTCAGAGCTGGGCGCCCAGCTCCTGGCGGGCTGAGAGCTGAAGGCCATTCCCTGCCGCCAGCTGCCCGGGTGGCGGAGGCCCCCCAGTCCCTGGCCGACTGTCCTCCCTTTCCATCGTCAGTGGCAGAAGGGGTGGATGGAGTCCCCCTCGTGCTTTGAATCTCTTCTGCTCTTCTTAAGTCACCTTTCTCTGACGTTTGCCAAGAAAGGTTCTCTGTTTTTAAGCACTCTGATTACATGGAGCCCGTGCAGATAACCCAGGATAATCCCCCTACTCGAGGTTCCCGGGGTCATCTTTGGGGGCGTTACTCAGCTACTCACATCAGCATAGTGGCTGCTGGGTCAGAGAACAGCTGTCTCCTTTAACGAGTGAAAGAGAAGCCTGAGCGTGCACTCGAAACCGAGCTCCGATACTTGGTGAGCGAGAAGGTAGTCCACGTCCTATAAAGCCAGGTGTTGGCGGGACAGAAAGGACAGCTTTAGGAAGATGAAAACAGCTTCCATCTGGCTTTTCAGTTCAACAAGACTGTCCGGGGGTGGGGGCAGGGGAGCGCGACTATTTGTTTAAAAACCTCCCCAGGTGATATGGAAGCCCTGCCAACGTGGAGATGCACTGGCTTGGAATTAGCTAGATTTCAGATTCTGTGACCTTCTGTGACGGGCTGAGCCGCGCCTCCCACCCCAATCCGTATGTTGAAATCCTCACCCCCAGTATCTCAGGAGGTGGAAAGATTTGGAGACAGGAAAAATAGGAACTTAGTAACTTAATTAGGAAATTAAGCTAAAACGAGGTCAAAATGAGCTAATTAAGTGAAGCTAAGGGTAGGGCCCTAATCCAGAATGCCTGGTGTCCTAAAATAGGAGATGCGGACAGCAGACACAGCGAGGGAAGAGAGTGTTCGGACGTGGGGGAACACAGCCGTCTACACACTTCCAGGAAAGAGGTCTTGGAAGAAACCAACCCTGCCAACACCTTGACTCTGGACTTCAAGCCTCCAGAACTATAAGAAAATAAATTTCTCTTCTTTAAGCTACCAAGTCTGAGGCACTTTCTTAGGGCAGCCCAAGGAGGGCAATATATCCTTTGAAGCATTTAGTGCCTCTCATTTCAGTTCAGTTGCTCAGTTGTGTCCGACTCTTTGAGACCTCATGGACTGCAGCAGGCCAGGCCTCCCTGTCCATCACCAACTCCCAGAGTTCACTCAAACTCATGTCCATTGAGTCGGTGATTCCATCCAACCATCTCAGCCTCTGTCATCCCCTTCTCCTCCCGCCTTCAACCTTTCCCAGCATCAGGGTCTTTTCCAGTGAGTCAGCTCTTTGCATTAGGTGGCCAAACTATTGGAGTTTCAGCTTCAACATCAGTCCTTCCAATGAACACTCAGGACTGATTTCCTTTAAGATGGAATGGTTTGATCTCCCTGCCACCCAAGGGACTCTCAAGAGTCTTCTCCAACACCACAGTTCAAAAGCATCAATTCTTTGGTGTTCAGCTTTCTTTATAGTCCAACTCTCACATCCATACATGACCACTGGAAAAACCATAGCTTTGACTAGATGGACCATTGTTGACAAAGTAATGTCTCTGCTTTTCAATATACTATCTAGGTTGGTCATAACTTTCCTTCCAAGGAGCAATCATCTTTTAGTTTCATGGCTGCAGTCACCATCTGCAATGACTTTGGAGCCCCAAAAAATAAAGTCTGACACTGTTTCCACTGTTTCCCCATCTCTTTCCCATGAAGTGATGGGACCGGATGCCATGATCTTAGCTTTCTGAATGTTGAGCTTTAAGCCAACTTCTTCACTCTCCTCTTTCACTTTCATCAAGAGGCGCCTTAGTTCTTCTTCGCTTTCTGCCATAAGGGTGGTGTCCTCTGCATATCTGAGGTTTTGATATTTCTCCCGGCAATCTTGACTCCAGCCTGTGATTCCTCCAGCCAGCATCTGGCATGACGCACTCCTGTGGCTCAGCTGGTAAAGAGTCAGCCTGTGATGCGGGAGACCTGGGTCCTCTCCCTGGGTCGGGAAGACCCCAAGAGAAGGGAAAGGCTACCCACTCCAGTATTCTGGCCTGGGGAATTCTATGGACTAGCAGACACGACTAAGCGACTTTCACTTACACCTTTCACTTTCACTCTGCATATAAGTTAAATAAGCAGGGTGACAATATACAGCCTTGACGTACTCCTTTTCCTATTTGGAACCAGTCTGTTGTTCCATGTCCAGTTCTAACTGTTGCTTCCTGACCTGCATACAGGTTTCTCAGGAGGCAGGTCAGGTGGTCTGGTATTCCCATCTCTTTCAGAATTTTCCACATTTTGTGGTGATACACACAGTCAAAGGCTTAGTCATAGTCAATAAAGCAGAAATAGATGTTATTCTGGAACTTTCTTGCTTTTTCGATGATCCAACGGGTGTTGGCAATTTGATCTTTGGTTTCTCTGCCTTTTCTACAGCCAGCTTGAACATCTGGACGTTCATGGTTCATGTGCTGTTGAAGCCTGGCTTGGAGAATTTTGAGCATTACTTCGCTAGCATGTAAGATGAGTGAGCATTCTTTGGTATTTCCTTCCTTTGGGGTTGGAATGAAAACTGACCTTTTCCAGTCCTGTGGCCACTGCTGAGTTTTCCAGATTTGCTGGCATACTGAGTGCAGCACTTTCGCAGCGTCGCTGCGTCATCAGTGCCTCTGACATCCCTTAGCGAGTGCGAGCTCTGAGGCTGGGCCTGGCCTTCTCGGCTGTTTTTCCTCAAGCTGCTCATGCTGTTTTGAGAGCAGCAGCTCGGTAAGTCCAAATGGAGCAGCCGCAAGCCAGGGCGGCTTGAGGTGCTGTCCCGCCTCCAGCGCCGCTCCGTGCCCCTGGCGGTCACTCGGCACGTCCTCCTCTGTGAAAGGCCGTCGCCTGTGACTGCTGGGAGAACGTGCAGCGGGAAAACCCCTGCGAGGGGAAGTCTGCAGGACGGCGGCCCCCAGCTCTTTGGGCCCAGGGACCAGCTGCCTGAAAGAGAACTTCTGCACGCCCGGGGCAGGGGGCTGCTTTCAGGATGATCCGTGCATGTCACACTTCGTGCGCACTTACTTTCCCATCTAATGCTGCCGCTGATGAGACAGGAGGGCCCGATCTGCGGCCTGGAGGTTGGGGACCCCTGGACTAGGATCCCTCCTCAGCCTGCGTGGCTTTGGTTTCGGTGGAAGGGTCTGTTGGGTGTGTACTGAAAGAACAGAATGTCACGGGGCAAATCCATGCACATTGTGTCTTCTGTCAGCTCTGCTGCGACTTTAAAAATTAATACTAATGGTGTTCTCCCCAGTGGCAGCCTTTTTATTTCACTATTTACTGAATGCCCTGAGCCAACTGGTGAACCTCATATTCTAAATAAGACTCAACATTTTCACGTAGGATCTTTAAAATATAAACAGATACAGCCCTTTTGGCAAGTAAGGTCGAATTATGGGTGAAAAGCCATTAAAATATTCATATCCTATTATGCACAAATTTCACTTCTGTTACTTCTGAGGGACAGATGCTAAATACAGAAAGAGCTTTGCTAGTACTCACAGCATTATAGGTAGTGAAAAACCAGTGACAATCTAAATGCCCAGGGAAAGAGGGTAAATAAAACAGAAAATGGTACATGCTCCCACACAGACTGTGAATCTACCAAAATGATGAAAGATACTTGTATTGTGGTGTTTACTCAAGAAAAAGACACAGAATATCTCAAGTTAAAAATGCATAAACACATTTTTGTTGTGAGTGTAGTGAATCAACTATACTCATTAAGTTTTTCAAAAAAAGGAAAAATGCATAGAGATAAGGTTGAAAGGAAATCTAATAATATAGGCAGAGACTTAGCTGGTGGGGCTGCGCGTGACTTCCTTCTGCTCCTCTGGAGTTTCCCACATTTTCTCTACTGAGAATAGAATACATTTAGCAAGGGGGGAAACTGAAATAGAGTTCGTATAAAACAGTCAGCAACAAACAACAGCAACAAGACCACCCGAACCGTTTTGCTGGAGACTCAGCCGTCCCGTCACAGTGCCCACAGACGCCCGCGTGCCACCCAGCTCATGGCCCGGCTCTGCTCTGCCGCCCTCCCGGCTGGCTCGCTTTCCTGGTGTGGGTGTGAAACACCCCAAGGAAGCCTCGGAGCTTAGAGAGGGGCGAGCGGAGGAAGCCGCCAAGTGCCGCCTCAGCAGCTCCGTCCGTTCCCAAAACACTCTCCTTGATAAGTTGACGGAGAGCTGCCCAGGAGAGTCGCGCTTCCATAAGCCTGTAGGCCGATGAGGCGCCGCAGCAGCCTCGCGCTCGGCTGCGCGCTCCGCACCGTGGCCCGGCCTCTGCGGGAGCCACGCAGCCCCCCACGCAGTTAAGCCAGGGGTCCCGGCGCTGACTCTGCCTCCCCTGCCCTCTCCTCACAGCAGCCCTCCAACCCTGTTGCTGCAGAACTCCGAATGCCTCCCCATCCGCCCACTTCTCCATGCGGCTAACCCCACCACCCTCTCTCCCCTGAACAGCGCGGAGCCAGACACGGCTTCCCTTCTAAATTCATCCTCTCCTTCCACAGAAATGTGTTGTTAGCGTGTCAGTCGCTCAGTCGTGTCCGACTCTGTGACCCCATAGACTGTAGGCTCCTCTGTCCGTGGAATTCTCCAGGCAAGAGTACTGCAGTGGGTTGCCATGCCCTTCTCCAGAGGATCTTTCTAACCTAGGGATTGAACTTGGGTCTCCTGCATTGCAGGCAGAATCCTTACTGTCTGAGAGAGAGTGTCAGTTGCTCAGTGGTATCTGACTCCTTGCGACCCGGTGGACTGTAGCCCACCAGGCTCCTCTGTCCATGGGAATTGCCAGGCAAGAATACTGGAGTGGGCTGCCATTTCCTCCTCCAGCGGATCTTTCCGACCCAGGGATCGAACCTGCATTTCTTGTGTCTCCTGCATTGACGGGCAGATTCTTTGCCACTGTGCCACCTGGGCAATCCCAGGATTTGATCAATTATGTACGTCCAGTAATTGAAGGATAACTCACTCAGTAAAAAATTAAAAACATTTTTAAGTCTTATGATTATGGGAGACTGGCTCGTATGCCCAGACCGAGGGAAAGCAGTCTCCCACTCTGGCACTGCTGGACCCCGTCCCTAAACTTGGACAAAGACTCTTTTTTTCAGCTCTGTCTCTCATCTCAGTCTTTGCATGTTAGCCTGTTGGGAGATAATTCTAGTGTTTCTGCCTATCTTCTGAGCAAACGGTATTAGCAGCTATGTTCAAGGACGTTTCCAAAACTGCTCTGAGGCATGGAGATTTGCTTGCATTCTAGGATTTAGCAATGGTGCCTTAGGTATGACACAAAAATCATAAGAAAAAATTAGGTATATTGAAGTCCACCAGAATTTAAAACTTTGGTGCATCAGAGGACATTATCAAAGGACAACATGCAAAGTAGGAGAAAATATTTGCAAAGTAGGAGAAAATATTTGCAAATAATGTATATGATAAGTGGCTAGTGATTAGGGTCCTGTATCTAGAATATCTTTATTTTCTTGGGTTCCAAAATCACTGCAGATAGTGATTGCAGTCATGAAATTAAAAGATGCTTGCTCCTTAGAAGAAAAGCTATGATAAACCTAGACAGTGTATTAAAAAGCAGAGACATCACTTTGCTGACAAAGATACTTATAGTCAAAGCTATGGTTTTTCCAGCAGTTGCGTATGGATGTGAGAGTTGGACCATAAAGAATGCTGAGCGCCGGAGAACTGATGGTTTTGAATTGTGCTAGAGGAGAGTCTTGAGAGTCCTTTCGACACAAGGAGATCAAACCAGTCAACCTTAAAGGAAATGAACCCTGAAAGCTCATCGGAAGGACTGATGTTGAAGCTGAAACTCCAATACTTTGGCCATGTGATGAGAAGAGCTGACTCATTGGAAAAGACCCTGATGCTGGGAAAGATTGTAGGTGGAAGGAGAAGGGGACGACAGGGGATGAGATGGTTGGATGGCTTTAAGTGTGAGATTAATGGACCTTAAGTGTGAGCAAACTCCAGGAAATAGTGAGGGACGGGGAAGCCTGGCGTGTCGCAGCCCACGGGGTCGCAAAGAGTCAGATACAACTGAGTCACTGAGCAAGCAAGCAAGGTGGCCATTAATAAAATGGAAAATTACAGTGTTGGTGAGGATATGGAGAAACTGGACCCCTTGACATTTCTGGTGAGATATAAAATGTTGCAGCTGCTGTGGAAAACAGCATGGAGGTTCTTCAAAAAATTAAACACAGAATTTCAGAGGAGCCAGGAGTTCCACTCCTCGGTTTACAGCTCAAACACTGAAAGCCAGTGCTCAAGTATGTATACACAGCTGTCTATAGCAGCGCTCTGCAGGAAAGCAAAACGGTGTAACAGCCCAAGTGTCCATCAACTCTGAAGCACTGATATATGCCACGATGTGGATGGACCACTAAAATGTTACGTTCAATCAAAGCAGCTGGACCCCAAAGGCAACAGTATCAAACGACTATGCTTATATGAGCTGTCCTGGTTAAATTCACAGAGGCAGCAAGCAGGAGGGTGGCTCTGAAAGGTTGTGGAGTTGTTCTCCAGGCGATGAAAATGTTCCAGGACGAGACTCGGGTGTCGGCGGCAGGAATGTGGTGAACGAATTAAAGGGCCCTGAACTGAACACTGTAGAAAAGGCGAATCTGAGGGACCTCCCTGGCGGTCTAGTGGCTAAGAGTCCGCTTGCCCGTGCAGGGGAATGGGTTTGGTCCCAGGTCTGGGAAGCTGCCATCCGCCACAGGCCACAACTATGGAAGCACCTCTACCCGGGCCCCCGCACCCAGAGACAGCATCGCAGCCAGAGCCCGCGACTAGAGAAAGCCGGCCTGCAGCCTCAGAGACCCCGAGGGGCATAAAAAAACTAAAAGTCCTTTTTCCAAAAGGCGAGTTTTATGCTCTGCAATTTCATCACGCACACAAAAATAAAGCCGATGTTTCCCTGTGGGAGAAGCGCTGAGCACGCTTGCCTGCAGTTCCTTTTGGACTAGGGATCTCCTGGACTCGGGGTCCTCAGCTGTGACACAGGTCTCCGGGAGCAGCGTTCCCCCGGCTGGCTGTGCCTGGCTCCTCTGGGATGGGAGAAGCCAGTGGACCACGCAAAGACGGAGCTTGAGATGCTGCTGTGCTGAAATGAGCTGTCCAGTCGGGCTGCTTGCTGCTTTCCCAGTAGAGTCCAAGCAAGTGCCGTGGATTGATGATCAAGGGGCCAGAAGGCCTCTGGAGCTTGTCCCCAGTGGTGCCATGTGTATGGCAACGAGATGTGCAGTGGAAAGTGCCAGGCACACCCCAGGCTTGCTTTCACCCCCGTAACACCAAGAAGATATTTGGGCAAAGCAAGCGCCGAATACTTGGGGACTTACTAACACCCATCCCCATAGAATATAGATTTCAGAGCAGGCTTCAAAAACACCTCAGCAGGCTATTGACTGGGAAGGGGAATAGGCTGTCTTTAAGCGCCTTATACTTTGATTTGAGTGGTGGTCACAAGGCTATCGTATCTGTGAAGAAGAGTGCAATCAATAAATGTAAAATTCATCAAGGTGGACACTTAAGATTTATACATTTGACTGCATGCATGTCACAACTCGTTAAAAAACTGTGGTCCAGGGAAAGGCATGCATAGAACAATATGCTTGGAATTCTTTCCTTCAAATAAATTTTAAAAAATCAAGCAAACACAGAAACAAAAAGATCCTCTGCAGCAGAGTAAACATAGTCTCAGAGAAGACTTTAGGACGATGTGTGCGGTGGTGGTGTGTAACAGCTGTGGCTCTTGATCCTGGCGGACTGAAAACTCACCTGAAGAGATTTCATGAATACCAGCAGCTGGTGACCACCCAGCCCACTGCCAAAGAATGCTCAAACTACCACACAATTGCACTCCTCTCACACGCTAGTAAGAAAAGAAAGAAAGTGAAGTCACTCAGTCATGGCTGACTCTTTGCAACCCCGTGGACTGTAGGCCACCAGGCTCCTCTGTCCATGGGATTCTCCAGGCAAGAATATTGGAGTGGGTTGCCATTTCCTTCTCCAGGGGATCTTCCCGATCCAGGGATCCAGGGATCGGACTCAGTGATCGAAACCAGCTCTTCCGCATTGCAGGCAGATGCTTTAACCTCTGAGTCACCAGGGAAGCCCCAAATTCTCCAAGCCAGGCTTCAACAGTACGTGAACAGTGAACTTCCAGATGTTCAAGCTGGATTTAGAAAAGGCAGAGGAACCAGAGATCAAATTGCCAACATCCGTTGGATTATCCAAAAAGCAAGAGAGTTCCAGAAAAACATCTATTTCTGCTTTATTGACTATGGCAAAGCTTTTGACTGTGGATCACCACAAACTGGAAAATTCTGAAAGAGATGGGAATACCAGAGCACCTGACCTGCCTCTTGAGGAACCTATATGCAGGTCAGGAAGCAACAGTTAGAACTGGACATGGAACAACAGACTGGTTCCAAATAGGAAAAGGAGTACGTCAAGGCTGTATATTGTCACCCTGCTTATTTAACTTCTATGCAGAATGCATCATGAGAAATGCTGGACTGGAAGAAACACAAGCTGGAATCAAGATTGCCGGGAGAAATATCAATCACCTCAGATATGCAGATGACACCACCCTTATGGCAGAAAGTGAAGAAGAACTAAAGAGCCTCTTGATGAAAGTGAAAGAGGAGAGTGAAAAAGTTGGCTTAAAGCTCAACATTCAAAAACTAAGATCATGGCATCCGGTCCCATCACCTCATGGCAAAAAGATGGGGAAACAGTGGAAACAGATGCAGACTTTATTTTTGGGGCTCCAAAATCACTGCAGATGGTGATTGCAGCCATGAAATTAAAAGACGCTTACTCCTTGGAAGGAAAGTTATGACCAACCTAGATAGCATATTAAAAGCAGAGACATTACTTTGCCAGCAAAGGTCCATCTAGTCAAGGCTACGGTTTTTCCAGTGGTCATGTATGGATGTGAGAGTTGGACCATAATGAAAGCTGAGCACCAAAGAATTGATGCTTTTGAACTGTGGTGTTGGAGAAGACTCTTGAGAGTCCCTTGGATTGCAAGGAAATCCAACCAGTCCATCCTAAAGGAAACCAGTCCTGGGTGTTCATTGGAAGGACTGACGCTGCAGCTGAAACTCCAATACTTTGGCCACCTGATGCGAAGAGGTGACTCATTAGAAAAGACCCTGATGCTGGGAAAGATTGAGGGCGGGAGGAGAAAGGGACGACAGAGGCTGAGATGGTTGGATGGCATCACCGACTCAATGAATATGAGTTTGAGTAAGCTCCGGGAGTTGGTGATGGACAGGGAGGCCTGGCGTGCTGCAGTCCATGGGGTGGCAGAGAGTCAGAAAGGACTTAGTGACTGAACTGAACTGGGGACCACCCATGGAGAATGTGATTTAATTGGCCCTGGGGGAAAGACGATTTTGTAACTCTCTAAGTGGTTCTATCGGGGGTGGACCAACTAGAACCTGAGAGCTATACTCGCCTGTACACCATTTTTAACAAATGAAGTGTTACTAGAACATAGCCAAGCACACACGCATTCATTCACGTAGCGGCTTTCACACCACAATGGAGAAGGCGAGCCCTGGGGGCCACATAGACTAAAATACTCATTCACTGGTCCTTTACAGAAAAGGTCTGCTAATCCTGACATCAGATCAGGACTGCACTTTGAATCACCTGGGGGAGTTTACAAACCACTCAGACGTTCACCACCTCCTGCAACCTCTTCAGGCAGGGGGCGTGGGCCTGATGTCTTTGTAAATTCCAGGAGATTTTCATGAGGAACCCTGAGTTCCAAACCGGTCCCTTGGGGCTGGTGCAGCTCCCAGGGGAGCCCAGAGTCTGGCAGCAGTGGGCTGGCTCCCCAGCATCATCTGAGGAACTTGGACTCAGATCCCCGCTGTTACCTTTCAGAAACTCTGAGTCAGTTAGTCTCGGGGAGACCCCATTGACTGCTGTTCTCAAAACACTAACGAGCCAACAAAAGCCCCCCAACCCCTCCCTGTGTTTGGGAGTGCTGACACCCAGAGGCCGGAACAAGACCAGACCCCAGCCCAGATCAAGCATTTCAAAGGCACAGTTCTCCCTGGATGCTGGCCTGGGCGCCTGCTTGGTTAGAGCCCAGTGATTTTGATCTGATTTTCTCTTTAAGTGCAGGTGAGAGTGAGCTCTGCCCAATCTGCGTTCAGGGGCCCCCAAAAGTCTCCGCTCTGACAGGAAGTGATCAGGGGGTTGAGCAGCTCCATCAGAGACAAGGGTCGCCCAGCAGCAGAAGGCGCTGGGGGCAGCTTGCCAGTGAGGCCGGTGCCCACCCAACAGTGCAGCCCCTTGGACGGTCAGGGCTATCTGCTTCCAAAAGAGAAACCAGCAACTATTCCTCACTCTCAGGACGGCTCACAAGACTATCATCAGAGTCAGAAGCACACGCCTCCCGGTGGTGGAGACGCAAGTGAAAAAAACTGTTCCTTGCTCAGTTCGACCCTTTGTGACCCTATGGACTCTAGCCCTCCAGGTTCCTCTGTCTGTGGGATTTCCCAGGCTGCCGTTCCCTTCTCCAGGGGATCTTTCTGACCCAGGGATCGAACCTGGGTCTCCTGCACTGCAGGCAGATTCTTTACCACTGAGCCCCCCGGGGAGCCGTGGAATCAGGAACAAGCGCCCAGAATGAACCCAGCCTGGCACAAGCACGGGCCCACCGGGGAGGGAGCCGCAGCGCTCGTGGGAGAGGGGCGGTGCGCGTGCCTGGCTTCCCCTCTGCCCCAGGGCCTCTTGACCCCACCGCACCTGGGGAGGAAATTGAGACTCACCGAAGAGTTGCAGAGATGGTACAGAAAATTCCTCTAGCCCCTCACCTACTCTTCCTTGATGTAAAAATGTAACATTACTGTGATACATTTGCCGAATCTAAAAAACCAACATTACTGTTCACTGAACTCCACTCATTTGGATTTCACTGATCACCAATTTTTCCACCATCATCTTTTTTTTTTTTTTTCCTGTCCCAGGATCCAATCTAAACCGGCCTCGACTCTTCACGTCTCCTTTGGCCTCTTCCATCTCATTTTAAAATATTCTAATTGGTCCAGTTGATGCTTTGCCCTTAAAAACATTTTTTGTTCTGTCTTTAAGTATGTGTATATTTTAATCTTGGCTTCCCAGATGGTGCGATGGTGAAAGAAATTTCCCTGACAGTGTAGGATACACACAGGACTTGGGTTCTATCCCTGGAGATCCCCTGGAGGAGGAAATGGCAACCCACTCCAGTATTCTTGCCTGGAGAATCCCCTGGACAGAGGAGCCTGGCGGAAAAAAGCCAGACATAACTGAGCGCACACACACACATATTTTAATCCGAAATTTACCAGCCCTGAAGAAATTTCATTGAGAAAGTGTTTTTCTCGGTGAATTCTACCATAAGCCACTTTAATCCCTCCACAGTTTTTCCATTCTGTGCAGTTAAACATTACCTTGTCTTTTTCTATTAAATTTTTTCTTTCAACGGGATTTTTTCCTACTAAAAAAGTACCAAAAACTACGGGTCTTCAGTTACCTTTGTCTGTATGAATGCTCTCAGTCAAACCTTGTGATAATCTGAGTTTTCTTTTTTACTCCAATTACTCCAACAGCAATCTCCTTGGTCAAAATCTCCATATCCAGATTCTTCCAAGATTGATTCCTCTGATTTTTAAAAAAATCAATTTTTATTTTTTAAATTGAGGTATAATTGACATACATGGTATCACTTTCAGGTGTATGACAGAATGGCTCAGTATTTGCAATGCATTAAATATAATCTTTCTCAAGACGGCTTTGCCTCTTTGAGGTCTTAGGTAGTTCCATACAAATATTAGGATTGTTTTTTATATTTCTATGAAAAATGCCATTGAGAAAAAAAATCAATTTTAAATGTGGATGTTTCCTTCTCCTGGTTTATCTTCTGTGGGTTTTTCTATTTTACCTAATTTTCCCAGTTGTTGTACTTTTCAAAATTACAATGAACGTTCTCATCTGTGACGTTTTTTGTGTTCGGTGTTAACTGTTGCCAGTTTCATTTTGCATCAGCTATTTCTCCTAGTAACATTTACTGATGACTTGGGTAGAAACAGATAATTTGTATTTTCTTGGTAAGCCGTGGAAGAGAGGAGCAGCTCTCAGATACTCTAGGAGCGCCCTGCTGTCCAGAAGGGATCTACGGTGTTGCCCCTCCAGTTCTTCCGGGCGCTTGCGCTCCCTCCACGTGCGCGGCCGGGCAGAGCAGGACCGAGAGCCAGAGCCTTCCCTGGTGGAGCAGCGGGCAGGGCCCTGCCTGCCAACACGGGACACGGGGCGAGCCCTGGTCCGGGAAGACCGCGCAGGCCGTGGAGCAGCTAAGCCCGCGCCGCAGCCCCTGAGCCGGCGCTCCAGGGCCTGACGCCTTGAGCTGCAGCCACTGGGGCCCGTGTGCCTGGAGCCTGTGCTCCGCGGAAAGAGAGGCCGCAGCGGAGCGGAGCCGCCGCCGCAGTGAGGGCCCGCCCGCCGCAGCTGGAGAGGCGCAGCCAGCGGTATAGATGAAAAGGAAAAGGACAAACGAGTCGCTTCATTTAAAAAAGCGGGAGCGGGGCTCTGACTGTGAGGTGCGCACGCAGCGGCAGCGTCGTGCCCCCCGGGTGCAGAGTCAGTGCCGCCCTGGCGATCGTAGGGCTGACCGTCTGCGGCACAGCCGTGGAAGGTTAGCCGAAGACCAGGCGCGAGGCAAAGCAGGACAGGCCAACAGGATTTGGGGCGGAGACGCGGATGCAGAGGCGTGGCCAAAGGGAAGAAGTCCTGGTTTTCCTTTTTTAATTTATTCATTTGGTCTACACTGGTCTCAGTCGGGGCCGGCGTGCTGGACCTAATTCCCTGGCAGGGATCGAACCCGCCCCCTGCATCGGGAGCACAGAGTCTTAGCCACTGGACCACCAGGAAAGTCCGGAGAAGTCCCAGTCCTCGGGACCAGGGTACAAGGTCAGGGTGGGGCCAGCCCCTGGGTGGACTCGCCGAACTCCCCTCCCAGACAGAGGGGGTGGCCTCTGCGTCGGTATCAGGACGTGGAACAGCGAACCCACGAACCCACGTATGAGGGCGGCAGGGGTAGGGGAGCCAGGAAACCACAGGGCCGGTAATTCATCCGAGGTCAGAGGCCTTATTTAGGGAACACACACACACACACACACACCTGGGGCAGATGCCGCATGTCACCACACACACACTCACACACACACACCCCCGGGGCAGAAGCCACGTCTCACCACACACACACACACACACACACACACCCCCCAGAGCAGACACTGCGTCTCACCACACACACACACACTCACACACACACACACACACCCGGGGCAGAAGCCACATCTCACCACACACACACACACACACACACACTCATACACACACACACCCGGAGCAGACACCGTGTCTCACCACACACACACACACACACACACACACACACACACCCAGGGCAGAAGCTGCGTCTCACCACACAAACACACACACACACACACTCACTCACACACACACACACACACCCGGGGCAGAAGCCACATCTCACCACACACACACACACACACACACACACACTCACACACACACACACACACACACTCACACACTCACACACACACACCCTCCGAAGGTTCACCTGTAACACCCTGGTGGCCACCACCTGCCAGAACAGGAGGGTGGCTTTAATGCAGCTGAGCCACCGGGGCAGACGCCGCGTCTCTGGGGCAGGAGGGACGTGCTGGACCCAGAGAGAGACTCAACCCCTTCTCCAGGGGCTCCTGACCGCTTTCCCGAAGTAGAGCAGGCCAACAGCTCTCTGCTTGGTCTCAGGACAACAAAGGAAACATTTCTCTGTGTCTTCCAGGCGGCCCTCTCCCACCAGCAGATTAGAATAAATGAAACCAACAGAAAAGAAAGACACAGCGGGGAGACAAAGGCTAACGGGGGCTGTGTGCTTGGTCGCGTCCGACTCTTTGCGACCCCAGGGACGTAGCCCGCCAGGCTCCTCTGTCCGTGGGATTTTCCCAGACAAGAACACTGGAGCAGGTGGCCCTTTCCTCTGCCAGGGGATCTTCCCGACCCGGGGACTGAACCCGTGACTCCTGCATCAGGCAGGTTCTTTACCACTGAGCCACCCGGGGAAGCCCCCAGTTGGGCTTGGATAGTAAATACTAATTCCCTCCCTGCTCTCCCTGGGCTAATTGACTATATATATTAAAGCCACCAAAAAGAGGTCTTCCCGGTATGTGAAATGTAGCATACAATCAGAAAAAAAGTGAATAAACTTGTAAAAGTCTTGAACATCTGTGTAACCACCACCCAGTCATTAAATGAATAGCCTTCCCCAACGTTTCTGGCGCCAGGGACTGGTTTCACGGAAGACAGTTTTTCTATGGACTGGAGGTGGTGGGGACGGTGTCAGGATGATTCAAGAACATTACTTTTATCACGCACTATGTTTCTATTATTTTTACACCAGCTCCACCTCGGATCATCAGGCGTTAGATCCTGGAGGTGGCTGCTGCTGCTGCTGCTGCTGCTAAGTCACTTCAGTCGTGTCTGACTCTGTGCGACCCCATAGACGGCAGCCCACCAAGCTCCCCCCGTCCCTGGGATTCTCCAGGCAAGAACACTGGAGTGGGTTGCCATTTCCTTCTCCAATGCATGAAAGTGAAAAGTGAAAGTGAAGTCGCTCAGTCGTGTCCAACTCTTAGTGACCCCATGGACTGCAGCCCACCAGGCTCCTCCATCCATGGGATTTTCTAGGCAAGACTACTGGAGTGGGGTGCCATTGCCTTCTCCGCCTGGAGGTGGGGAACCCCTGAAATAGATTTCCAAAGCCTCAGACAAGTGGATGACTTTCCAACCTCTACCTGATGAACCGGGACAGGTTGCTTTTTTCATTTTTATTTTATGTTGGAATTTAGTCGATTCACAAAGTTGTGTTAGTTTCAGGTGCACAGAGAGTGACTTAGGCACACATATGTCTATTGTTTCCCGGCTTCTTTCCTCATCTAGGTTGTTACACAGCAGTGGGTGGCGTTCTCTGTGCTGTGCAGTAGGTCCTGGTTGATTACCTACTTCATACACAGTGGTCTAGACACATGTTAACTCCAGAGTCCTAATCAACCCCTCCCCCATGCCTTTCCCTCTGGTAACCATAAGGTTATTTCCTAAGTCTGAATTTATCTCTATTTTATGAAGGTAAGTCCATTCATACCATTTCTTAGATTCCACATATAAGCGCTTTCATATGATGGTTGAGGACAGGTTTTGACCTGTGCCACATTTGAGATTTGGATGGAGAATCAGGGCTTTGTTCCACAAAGACCCTCAAGATCCACAGATGTCAAGAAATGTACTTGGAGGTTTTCAACATGACTGGTTCTAAGGCCAGACTCAGGGATTAATTATTAAGATGCAGGGGGTTCCTGACTCAGGATGACCAGGTGGGGCTTCCCTGGTGGGCCTACGGCTAAGAGTCTGCACTCCCGATGCGGGGGTTCGATCTCTGGTCAGGGAACTAGGCCCCACAGGCCGCAGGTAAGAGTTTGCATGTCACAAATGAAGGCCGAAGATCCCGCATGCCTCAGCTCAGACCTGGCTCATCCAAAATAATAATAATAATAAAATATAAAAATAAAAAAGGAGATGTCCAGGTGAGGCTGTTTTTGACAAGCACTCCAGGAATTTTGATAGCAGGTGGTTCTCAAAGACACTCCACTTCGGAGAGCCAAGCTCTGAAACCACAGAAGCTCAGTGCAAGATGACGCCACGTGGGACTCCCCTGGCGACCCGGGAGTTAGGGCTCTGTGCTTCCACCGCAGAGGGCACGGGCTCGACCCCTGGTCAGGGATCGAGGATCCGCATACCATGCGGCATAGCAAACAAAAAGAGGTGCCTCGTGAGTCCTCTAGGTCCTTGTTACTCAAAGTGCGCTCCCCGTCCACCAGCAGCCGTGGCGCCTGGAAGCCTGACAGGAAGGCAGAATCCTGGGCCCAGCCCAGAGCAGCTGAGTCAGACGCAATAGACGAGATCCTCCAGGTAACGCGTGCACCTCCAAGTTTCAGCAGCGATGCTGGGCTCAGGAAAGATCGAGTTCTCAACGGGACAGTGCTGCCCCCACAGCGTTCAGGAAATACGAGGTTCCTGTGTCCTACAAGACAGTCAACCCCTTAAAGAGTGTCCTGAACCCGGCAGACTTTCAGACATCCGGCTGGGTATTCGTGGGTACAGAAAACCTCTCTGGATTTATCTGAACTTTGAACCTAATTCATGTGGACTGTTTTGGGGGGGACACTATTTATATGGGGCTTCCCTGGGGGCTCAGTGGTGAAGAATCCGCCGGCAATGTGGGAGACCTGGGCTCAATCGCTGGGTCAGGAAGATGCCCGAGAGGAGAGCATGGCAACCCACTCCAGTATCCTTGCCTGGAAAATTTCATGGACAGAGAAGCTTGGCGGACTACGGCCCATGGGGCTGCAAAGAGTCAAACACGGCTTAGGGACGAAACAACAGGTTTTTATAGACACTGAGATTTCCAGGAAGGCAACCACTGTATAAACTGAGGGAAGAGAACATCAACTTTTTAAAGCATTACCACGAGGTCTTCACCGTAAGTGGCGGTTTGTGTGCCAGCTCACCTGGGTAAGGCACGCCCAGACAGCTGGTGAAACACTATTTTTCAGTGTGTTTATGAATATGTGTCTGGAAGACATTCGCACTTGACTCAGTAGACTGGGTTAGATGGCCCTCATCAAGGCCGGTGGGCATCATCTAATCAGCTGAGGGCCTGAACAGACCAAAAAGGCCCCCAGAGGACAAGGTGACCCCCCGCTTGAGGAGAGACATCCGTCTTCTCCTGCCCTTGGACCCAGGGCTCCCGGCTCTCAGGCTTCGGACCTGGACCAGGACTCACCCCATCCGCCCCTCAATTCTCAAATCTCTGGACCCTGACTGAGTTAAAACATCAGCTTCCCTGGTTCTCCAGCTTGCAGACAGCAGCATATGGAACTTATGAGCCCATTTCTATAATAAATCTCCTCTTGTCTCCTTCCCGTTGGTATCATTACCTGGAAGACTGGCAAACTCCATCTCAGACAACCTCATCACAGCCCATAGTGCGGCCTGTTACACGTGCCCGCCAGCGTGCCTGTAGCTACAGCACCGGCCCCTTCAGAGTCAGACCCGAGAATCAAGTTATTAATATACATGCAATTTTACTATGAGATATTTTCCTTTGTTCATATTAAGCCAGTACACTGTTTTTTGTGAAACTATGTGTGCGTTCAGTCAGTGTCCGACGCTTTGTGACCCCATGGACTGTAGCCCCCCAGGCTCCTCTGTCCATGGGATTCTCCAGGCAAGAGTACTAGACCATTTCTGCCTCCAGGGGATTTTCCCAACCCAGGGATCGAACCCACGACTGCTGGATCTCCTGCGCTGGCAAGCGGATTCTTTACCACTCTGCCACCTGGGAAGAGTGAAATTACGTGTACTGATGGCTTATTTTATATATACAATTACATTTCAGGATCAGTTCAGTTCAGTTCTGTCGCTCAGTCGTGTCCGACTCTTTGCGACCCCATGAATCACAGCACGCCAGGCCTCCCTGTCCATCACCATCTCCCGGAGTTCACTCAGACTCACGTCCATCGAGTCCGTGATGCCATCCAGCCATCTCATCCTCTGTCATCCCCTTCTCCTCTTGCCCCCAATCCCTCCCAGCATCAGAGTCTTTTCCAATGAGTCAACTCTTCACATGAGGTGGCCAAAGTACTGGAGCTTCAGCTTTAGCATCATTCCTTCCAAAGAAATCCCAGGGCTGATCTCCTTTAGGATGGACTGGTTGGATCTCCTTGCAGTCCAAGGGACTCTCAAGAGTCTTCTCCAACAGCACAGTTCAAAAGCATCAATTCTTCGGCACTCAGCCTTCTTCATAGTCCAACTCTCACATCCATACATGACCACAGGAAAAACCATAGCCTTGACTAGATGGACCTTAGTCGGCAAAGTAGTGTCTCTGCTTTTGAATATACTATCTAGGTTGGTCCTAACTTTTCTTCCAAGGAGTAAGCGTCTTTTAATTTCATGGCTGCAGTCACCATCTGCACTGATTTTGGAGCCCCCCCCCCAAAAAGTCTGACACTGTTTCCACTGTTTCCCCATCTATTTCCCATGAAGTGATGGGACCGGATGCCATGATCTTCATTTTCTGAATGTTGAGCTTTAAGCCAACTTTTTCACTCTCCTCTTTCACTTTTATCAAGAGGCTTTTTAGTTCCTCTTCACTTTCTGCCATAAGGGTGGTGTCATCTGCATATCTGAGGTGATTGATATTTCTCCTGGCAATTTGATTCCAGCTTGTGTTTCTTCCAGTCCAGCGTTTCTCATGATGTACTCTGCATAGAAGTTAAATAAGCAGGGTGACAATATACAGCCTTGACGGACTCCTTTTCGTATTTGGAACCAGTCTCTTGTTCCATGTCCAGCTCTAACTGTTGCTTCCTGACCTGCATACAGATTTCTCAAGAGGCAGGTCAGGTGGTCTGGTATTCCAATCTCTCTTAGAATTTTCTACAGTTTATTGTGATCCACACAGTCAAAGGCTTTGGCATAGTCAATAAAGCAGAAATAGATGTTTTTCTGGAGCTCTCTTGCTTTTTCCATGATCCAGCCAATGTTGGCAATTTGATCTCTGGTTCCTCTGCCTTTTCTAAAACCAGCTTGAACATCAGGGAGTTCACGGTTCACCTATTGCTGAAGCCTGGCTTGGAGAATTTTGATCATTACTAGCCTGTGAGATGAGTGCAATTGTGCGGTAGTTTGAGCATTCTTTGGCATTGTCTTTCTTTGGGACTGGAATGAAAACGGACCTTTTCCAGTCCTGTGGCCACTGCTGAGTTTTCCAAATTTGCTGGCATATTGAGTGCAGCACTTTCACAGCATCATCTTTCAGGATTTGAAACAACTCAACTGGAATTCCATCACCTCCACTAGCTTTGTTTGTAGTGATGCTTTCTAAGGCCCACTCGACTTCACATTCCAAGATGTCTGGCTCTAGGATAGCGAAGGAATATTTTATTTTTTAAAGTTTCTTTTTAGTACCATAAGAAAAATTTTGACATAAAAAAGGAAGGCATGGGATATGACAGAGCTAAGAAAAAGTGCCCTGATTGAATCGCCTCACTTTTTAGATAAAGGATTGACACCCAGGGAGACAGAGTGGTCAACGTTATGGGGTAACTTAGATCAGCAGGACAGGATACCCAAGCCCCGCCCTCCTTCCCAGCCCCTCCCAGCCCTACCTGCCCCCTCCCACCCAAGCCCCTCCCACCTCTCCCAGCCCCTCCCTCCTCCTCCCACCCTCCCAGGACCGGCCTTCAGCAACACCCCCAGCACTGCCCACTCAGTTTGCCTGGCCTTCAGCAGATGTCCTTGCACTGGAAACCTCTGTCTCTGGCCCAGCTCTTACCAAGGCCCTGGGTAACATATAACATCACACAGCTTCACAAGGAAGCACGAAACCTTTGCAAGACTCAACTATTGTTATTATTTTTTTAACGCAGGATCTTTTCCTTGGAGACAAAGAAATTATAAATTACAGAATAAATGGAGCCCCTGTTCCTGGCTCCCTCAGGACACAAATTGCTGCCTGTCCTTGTTTGTTTGAAATTAGACTCAAGGGAACATCAAGAAAAATGACAAGAAGAAAAAAAATAACTTCCTTGATTTTGGAAGGCAATGGATTTTGTTTATAAAGACCCAAAGCTAAGCATCTCATTCAGTTCAGTTCAGTTGCTTAGCCGTGTCCGACTCTTTGAGACCCCATGAATCGCAGCATGGAGTTCACTCAAACTCATGTTCATCAAGTCAGTGATGCCATCCAGCCATCTCATCCTCTGTCATCCCCTTCTCCTCCTGCCCCCAATCCCTCCCAGCATCAGGGTATTTTCCAATGAGTCAGCTCTTCACATCAGGTGGCCAAAGTACTGGAGTTTCAGCTTTAGCATCAGTCCCTGCAATGAACACCCAGTACTGGTCTCCTTTAGGATGGACTGGTTGGATCTCCTTGCAGTCCAAGGGACCCTCAAGTCTTCTCCCACAGCACAGTTAAAAAGCATCAATTCTTCAGCGCTCAGCCTTCTTCACAGTCCAACTCTTGAATCTCATTAGTATGCTATTAATAAAGTCACACTCAAGGACAACAATGCAGGACCACAAGGTGGGTGGCATGCGGCCTGTGCCCACCGGGTCCCCACAAGTGGAGGACTTGTGAGGCTCAGGCCTTGGTGGTTCTGCCACTTTCTGTATCATGCATGTGAAACTCAAGGACAGCTTCTGCCTTTAACGTCCAGCATTTCAGGTGGAGGCTGGTGAGGAGACGAGAGGGCAGGGCGGGCAGCAGGGTGAGCGACAGAGGTGGCCTGTCCTCAGATTAAGTGAAGGAGGCTGCCGCGGCTTCATCCAGAGCGAAGAGAAGGAAAGGTAGTAAAGGGACCCGAAGCAGGGAGGACTGGAAACAGAAAGGAGGGCAGGGCGGGCGTGACAGGGCGGGTGTGACACAGCGGGCGTGACATGGGCGGGCGTGACCCGGCGGGCGAGGCGCAGGGCGGGCGAAGGTCTCAGGAGAGCGGCTGGCCAGCGCCGTCGCCTTGCCGTTTGTTCGCAGCAAACGAGCTGGAGCGCGGTCGGCCGCCAAGCTTAGGATGACAGTGAGCCACAAGGGGAGGCAGTCTCCGGACTCTGCCGCCTTCCTGGCCAAACCTTCCTTGCCAAAGGCGGAAGACTCCGCCTTACTCAGAGCACCCCGTGAGGACACGCTGCCCAGGAGAGACGCGAGGCCAGCCGGCACCGCGCGAAAGCCCGCGGCAGAACTGCTCAGACGCTCACGCGCGGTCCCTGGGGGGTGCGGTGGCGGGCTCAGGGTGCGGACACGCGGACACCCGTGGCTGCTGCGTGTCAGTGTACGGCGAAGCCACTACAAGGCTGTAAGGAAACTGGCCTCCAATTAAAAGAAGTTAATTTTAAAAAGGAACTATTTAAAAATAAGATTATCAAGCAAGCCACAGAGCCCCCAAACGTGGGGACACACGTCGGCACAAGGGCCACGTGACTTGTCGCCAGCTGGGTGCTCGCTGCTCCAAGGGAGAAACCAGGCTTCTGACAGCGCGTTTCCCGAAGCTCATCGGGGAGACGCCTGTAGGGTAACGGAGCCGAAAGTCTCTACGGAGAATAAGGTCACTGCTTTAAGGCAAGAAGAGGTCCCAGCGAGAAAGCCCCCGAATGACTCAGCTCCTGACACCCAAGAAGAGCGCAGCGAGGCGGCCAAACAGCATGAAAGGGAGGCGGCGCGAGGGCTTCCAAAGGGGCCTGAGCCCGAGAGCAGCGCAGACGTCCTGCGAAGAGGGGGGAGACGGATGCCCAAGGGAAATCGGACGGAGGAGCGGAGCGAGCTGTCAGAAAGGGGAAGCGCAGGGAAGGAGCTGAGGATGACGGCCGGGCAAGAGCTGACTCCTGGCCGCCAGAAGCGCGCCGACAGAAAGACGACGGGGTGGCGCCAAAGGCAGCGCAGAGACCGATCCCAAGCGTGCGGGTGAGGCCCGAGCTCCCTTGCAGCGAGGAGCGCGGCGGACGAAGCAGAGGTCTTCAAAGGCAGGGATGCCCTCCAAGCTCTCTCCGGCCCAAGAGAGGGGCAAGGGGCACCTTTTTCTCCTTCGGCGGGGGGCGGGGGACGCGTCTAGCTTCCCATATAATTTTCCATTTCCAAAAACACCTGATTTTTCATGGGAAAAGCTCCCGGATAAAATAATCCAAGTTGCCATAAAAATTCCCAAAGTGTTAACGAACACAGAATCCCTCAAATGCATGATATTCGGAAGCATTCCAATTCGCCTGGAAAACAGAGGTGGAAACAGCTTGGCCGTGTGAGGAAAGCACAGCGCCCTCATCGAGAAGCTCCTAAAGGCCCAGCTCCCGAGAGCCACGCCGAGAAAGGACGCAGCGCGGCGGAGGGCGCCCGGCAAGGGACGCACCGCGCAGCCGCTGATTCCAGCCACCGGGACCGGGGCGGGGAGGCGACGTCCTGGGCGGCTGGGGAAGGCCAGGGTCGGGGTCATGGCTTCTGGGATCTGCACATCCGAGACTGAGCCCTGCCTTTGCCACCAGGCTTTGCGCACACGCAGCATATTCAAAAGCAGAGACATTACTTTGCCAACAAAGGTCCGTCTAGTCAAGGCTATGGTTTTTCCTGTGGTCATGTATGGATGCGAGAGTTGGACTGTGAAGAAGGCTGAGCGCTGAAGAATTGATGCTTTTGAACTGTGGTGTTGGAGAAGACGCGTGAGAGTCCCTTGGACTGCAAGGAGATCCAACCAGTCCATTCTAAAGGAGATCAGCCCTGGGATTTCTTTGGAAGGAATGATGCTAAAGCTGAAGCTCCAATACTTTGGCCACCTCATGCGAAGAGTTGACTCATTGGAAAAGACTCTGATGCTGGGAGGGATTGGGGGCAGGAGGAGAAGGGGACGACAGAGGATGAGATGGCTGGATGGCATCACCGACTTGATGAACATGAATCTGCGTGAACTCCGGGAGTTGGTGATGGACAGGGAGGCCTGGCGTCCTGCAATTCATGGGGTCGCAAAGAGTCGGACATGGCTGAGCAACTAAACTGAACTGGACTGAGTCTCACTTAACCCCTCAAAGCCTCGGCTTTCTCTCGTCCGTAAGTGAAGATACTCCAGTAAGTGGAAGGGCTGTGTGCTGAGTCTGGCATCCAGCGAGCTTCCTCTACCATGATCGGTACAGTCTCCCTTCCCGGTGGCACACGTGGTAAAGAACCGTCTGCTAGTGCAGGAGACATAAGAGACGCAGGTTCGATCCCTGGGTCCGGAGGATCCCCTGGGGAAGGAAATGGTAACCCACTCCAGTACTCCTGCCTGGACAGAGGAACCTGACAGGCTACCGTGCATGGTGTCCCAAAGAGCCGGACACTACGGAGCGACTCAGCACGCATGCGACCATGCCACACACCTTCATCTCCACGAATGCCTCCATCTTCAATCAGAATTAAGGGAGCGCCCACGTGTTTGCAGAGGAGTCCCCCTCAGTGAGCCCTTCCTGAAGGTGAGGCCCTGCCCTCCTGTGTCAGGACTGGGTTTGCCGTACAAAGAACAAGACACCCTCACGGGGGCCACTGACCCAGACAAGCTTTCAGAGCGGAGACACCCTGGGACATAGGATGACAGTGTCAGAAAGAGCGTCCCCTGCCCATTTTGTACTGGGAGTGAGGTCAGTGAAAACCATGGTTCTCAACCCCTTGCTAGGTCATTCTTTCTTCCTCTGCACAATTCTGGGAGTGGTGAGTATCATCACCCCCACACTCCAGGGGCTTCCCAGGTGGTGCACTGGCCAAAGAATCCGCCTGCCAAGGCAGAAGACGTGGGTTCAGTCCCTGAGTCGGGAAGACCCCTGGAGAAGGAAATGGTAGCCCACTCCAGAGTTCTTGCCTGGAGAATCCCATGGACAGAGGAGCCTGACAGTCCACGGGTCAGAGAATCAGACACGACTGAGCAACTGAGCGCGCCGCATTACAAACTATTTTAAGAAACAGGAGAGGGAAGCACCTCGCAACGGGCAAATCCACCAATAAGCTCAGCTCACCTAGCTGTAAAGGATTCAGAGGCATCTTCGTGAGTCAAACAGCTACCCTAAGATGCAAATACAGTTTCTAAGAACTTTTTATACGGGAGTATAGCCAATTAACAATGCTTTGTTGTTTCAGGTGGACAGCAAAGGGACTCAGCCAAACACAAATACAATTTTATAAGTAGCAGATCTTCAGAGTATGTTTCAAAATCATTCCACTATTTCAAGTGAACAAGTTAAAGCTACAAAAATAACCACTGCTAATTGGATAAAATTACTGTTTTCCTTTGTTCAAACCACTGCTTCACAATTAGAGGCCTGCCTAATAAATGTGGGGCCGATTAGGCCTTGTGTTCTGTGAGGGAGGTAATTTTCTCTCCAGGAAGTAGGAAGTCCTTGTGTCCTGGAGGCCTCCAGGAAAGCGGCTTACTAAGTGTAGTTTCATTATGCAGAATCTCCTTCCAGCTCAGACTCCGTTAGGGTCAAACACCACTGAGCTTCGAGACAGGGCCAATGACAAAAGATTAAGCCGCACCCGTGACGCCTGTTCCGGGGTTCTGGGAGTGGAAAGTGGACTCGCCCCTGTGCAGCAGGGTTCCGACATGAAGCCCTTTCTAGTTTCACCCTTTCTTCTTTCTTTTACTGTGGCCCAGCCCTGCATATCCAGGTGTAGACCGTCTACATGGCTTATATCAAAGTGGGATGCACGCCGAAGCCAAATACACCCAACCCGGGGGTTGTTTACACTGCTTGCCTCCCCTGGAAGGAAGAACTTTGCTGGTCCAGTAGAACAGAGGGTGTGGTCCAGGGCTTTCTCCGTGAAGCAGATGAAACCCTTTTGAATGATTTCGCAAACACCACGCCCAGCCTGAGGTCCACTTTTCCGCGGCAGGGTCCGGCTTGCACAGAGGCTGCGTGTCTGCTCGGGTCGCTCGGGACTGTGCTCTCTGACAGCAGTGCCTTTCATCTGGCGCCCTCAAAACCCACCTGGACAGCCAGCGCTTTCCCCGGTTATTTCAGAAAGAAGATGATACGTTCAAAGCCAGCTATCGAGTCAGAAGTGACCTTCCCAATAACTCACATGGATAAATCGAGGCTCTGTCTCCTGAAACCCCACTAACGGACACTCTCTTTCCCTTGGGGTTTCTCATATACACAAGTTTCAGGAAAAGGAAGCCATTAACAAGAAACAAGGTGCATCAGAGATATGAGGACATTTTCACAGTCACCAAGGGCTCACGGTGAATAAGGGTGAGAGAGCCCTGCTTCTGATACCACCCACGTTTGCAGTCCTTCAAACGGTGCCGGGGGCCACGCGGAATCCAAACCACAGCCCTGCTTACTGAGACAGCAGAGTGGGCGCACGCACTTCAGAACTATTCCACCTCAACCATGCGGAAACCATACACGCAGTGTCTGAAAGAAGCGCACAGAAATAGAAGGCCTAACTGGCCAGTGCGATGATAAGTGATTTTTATTCTCTAATTTCAAAGATGGAGACAAAATTATTTTTTTTAAGATTTGAAATAAGATTCAAGTACTTCTTGATGATGAGAGAAGACAACCCATGGGACCAGTTCCATTCCCGAGGCAATCTGGGTGAGGCTTTTCAGGTCTCCAGAAGGACTCTCTCCATGATGAGCCCATATCGACCGTTGGCCTGGATGGTCATGGACCTAATAATGACGTTATAGAAACTGCAGCACTTTAAAACCCTAACCTTCCTCCGAAACAAAGCGAGCAAGAATCACAAAGGGGTTTCGTGTGTGTGTACGTGTGTGTATGCCATTCACATAAAAACTGGAGTAGATAAGTGCCAATCAAACGCCTACTTTTAATATTGTGTTATAACACAACATTGTAAAGCAACTACACTCCAATGAAAATTTAAAATAAAAGTCACAATTAAAAAAATGGAATATTTTGGCCCTATCTTAAAAAAATACAGAGTATCTGTTATGTGCACACACTTTACATATATATTATCTCACTTAATTTTCTAAACAACCCCAGGAGGTCAGCAATATAACCCCCACTTATTTTGCAAATGAACTTTATTCATACGTATCTACAAATGTTTTTATAGCTTCATGTATGTGTGTGTATGGGCAGGCTCCGTTCTTTACCTGATACATTAGACTATGTTTTATGACATTTCTGCTGGCCTCCACTTAGTATATTTGTTGACTAGACTTCAAAAATGGCTAAGACGCATAGTTGAAATA
Organism: Capra hircus; assembly: GCF_001704415.2. Lineage (NCBI taxonomy): Eukaryota > Metazoa > Chordata > Mammalia > Artiodactyla > Bovidae > Capra > Capra hircus. The sequence goes on from NC_030817.1 coordinate 1,461,843, forward strand.
ATCTTATAATTTGGTGTATTTTCCATATTGCTCCCTGAGAAGATTAAGTAAAGTTAAACAAAATCACCCATTTAAAGACAGTGTTTTCCATGTATCACCTAAAATCATAACTAGCCCCAGGGGTACCTGAAGAGGCCTGCAGGAGGAATGTCCATTTCTGCTGACTCCATATTTTAGCGCCTATGAAGAACCCCCAGGCTAGGGCCTGGCACCAAGAGAAGGAGAGAGCGCAACGTGGTGGCGAAGCAGGTGCTCGACCCCAGCCTACCCGGGGCGCTGACAGCGAGCTGGAGCCTGGTGACGGAGCCTCCTTGTTTGCTTACCTCAGCGTGTGTGGGTTTTGGTACCTGTGCGTTAAAAAGCCCGGGTTCACTTTTCTCTGTCTGGCCCTCGGGATGCTGTATACACTCTACACAAATGTGTGATCAGTTTAGTTCAATTTCTCAGTCGTGTCCGACTCTGTGACCCCATGGACTGCAGCATGTTAGGCCTCCCTGTCCATCACCAACTCCCAGAGCTTGCTCAAACTCATGTCCATGAGTTGGTGATGCCATCCAACCATCTCATCCTCTGTCGTCTCCTTCTCCTCCTGCCTTCAGTCTTTCCCAGCATCAGGGTCTTTTCAGATGAGTCTGTTCTTTGCATCAGGTGGCCAAAGTACTGGAGTTTCAGCTTTAGCATCAGTCCTTCCAATGAATATTCAGGACTGACTTCCTTTAGCATGGACTGGTTGGATCTCCTGGCAGTCCAAGGGACTCTCAAGTTTTTCTCCAACACCACAGTTCAAAAGCATCAATTCTTCGGCGCTCAGCCTTCTTTATGGTCCAGCTCTCACATCCATACATGACTAATGGAAAAATGACAGGATGAGATGGCTGGATGGCAACACGGACTCGATGGACATGAGTTTGGGTGAACTCCGGGAGTTGGGGATGGACAGGGAGGCCTGGCATGCTGCGATTCATGAGGTTGCAAAGAGTCGGACATGACTGAGCGACTGAATTGGACTGAAGAAGCGTAGAGGCGGGCCTGTGAAACCCTAGGCAGTCACTGTTGGTTGTTGCAACTCAGAAGATATAAACTCAGGCTGAGGGGTGGCCTCAGCCCCCAACAGTGGGGAGAAGCAGAAAGCAGAAGTAAAAAGCAAGCGACTGAGAAAGCGCCTGCTGTTTCCTGAGGTTTCTCCCTCTCGGTTTGGGCTCTTGTGAGGCGGAGCCGTGTTTCCTGCCCCGCAGTTCCAGAAACTTCCCCTTTGTCCTCATAACACATTCTGTGTTTTCACCTTGACCTAATCCAAGTGAGCGCTGATACTTGTATGAAAATGAGAGACTACAGAAACGTGGTCATAGGCACTGCTAATAAAATTGCCCTGAATTTTTATAGGAGAACTCAATGTCAAGTTTTTATAAGAGAATTCAATGTCACAATGTTTCATTGTAGTCTGCAAGGAGGAGAAGAATTCAGGGCGACAGAGGATGAGACGGCTGGGTGGCATCACCGACTCAATGGGCACGAGTCTGAGTAAGCTCTGGGAGGTGGTGATGGGCAGGGAGGCCCGGCAGGCTGCAGTTCACGGGTCTCAGAGTCAGGCACGACTGAGCGGCTGAACAATAGCAACATCTGGACGAGTCTGAGAGCGGCTGCTCCACTGTGCTTTTGGAAGGCAGAAAGTCTTTCTCGGGTCCTCATACAAACAACCCGAGAAAAATAAGGCAGCGGATACCAGCAGCAGAAGGCATGTTGGCTGTAACGCTGGCTCTCAAGGAAGGTAAAAAGGAAGCTTTGGAGTTTGTTTTAAACAGAGCTTCCAAGACCGCACCTCAGACCTGTTGAATCAAAAACCCCAGTCAAGTGGTCAAGACAGTTATACCTTTTTTTTTGTTTTAGTTTCCTAGGAGATTTTGATGCGCACTCCTGTTAGGAAGAGCCACTTGACCCCAGGACAAAGGGACGTCTGAGAAAAGGAAGGGCTCTCGCGATCACAGACTCATGCAAAACCAGATAACGCTAACTGCAGCGGCTCCCTGTGGGCACTGGCGGAGTTCCCTCCTAGCTCAGAAACACCTGATTTTCTTGCCCAAGATGAGCTTCAAACCTCCAAAATGGCTTGAACTGTGTGCAGTTGATACTTCTTGAAGAAGTAGGATAACATGTAATCCATTAAACAGAACAAAACAGGGCTTGAGTTTGCAATTTGTACACAGTTTTCAAGTTCCTTCCTCATTGCAGAAATCAGAAATTAAGAAACAAATCATGTCCCGGAATCACATGACCCACTGTTTGGTGATTCATCCACACTGTGGGGTTTATACGCCTCTCTCTTTATCCTATCAGGTTATGTATATATTTTTCCCATATAGAAATAGGACCATATCGTTTTATAACGTTATTTTCCACTTCATGTATTGTGAACACACTCTGTGTCGAAATGCCCTTTTTATAGCTTCATAGCACTGCAGTGGTGGATGGACTTGTGAGGCTGAACGAGGCCCACACGCCTGTGAGGCGCGTGGACAGCACTCGGGAAATGGCAGCTTTTACTCCTGTGAGTGCTTAGTCGGTTTCCTACTGATGGAATGTTAAGTTGTCCCCAGAGTAGAGATGTTCATGTTTTATTCTGTGATACCCATAATAGACATTAACGCTTCACTAGCTGGAAACACTTTTTTGTAGTTTATTGTTTTAGGTGTTAAATACACAGGACTTTTATGTTTTCACCAGTCAGTCAGATCTCTTAGTCTTACCCTTTGTGACTTCTAGGCTTAGAAACCTAAGTTCTCACTATGATACTGTAATAAATTTTGATACATGATAAATATCAGGATACAAATATTTAATCAATTAAAATGCTTCTACCAAAATGATTAACCTAGAAACAAGCTTAGGGTAGATGCATTTCTACAGAAAGCTTTAATTCTAGAGAAAACTCCTTGATAAGGCAGCACGTTGTCCCCTAGCTGCCAGGTAAGCCGGGGACGCTGCGGTGCGTGCGCAATGGGAGGGAGTCCTCCTCCGAGGTGACCTGGGAGAGGACTCGGTCTCCGTGAGACAGGAGGAGAGCAAGCAAGCGAAGCAAGAGCCCAGCACACTGCTGTTTCTCTTTGCTTTCCAGCCCTGTCCAGCTCTGTGACCCCACGGACTGCGGCCCACCAGGCTCCTCTGTCCACGGGATTCTCCAGGCGAGAATCCTGCAGGGGGTGCCGTTTCCTCCTCCAGGGGATCCTCCCGACCCAGGGATCGGGCCCCCACCTCGTACGTTTCCTGCATTGGCGGGCAGTTCTTTACCACTAGCGCCACCTGGGAAGCCGCTCTCAGACTACAAGAAATCAAGTTTTAATTATGCTAACCTTTTTCTAAGGCATTTATTTTCATTATATAGCAGTGTGTGCACGTCAATCCCAAACTCCCAGTCCACCCTCCCCCTCCCACCCCTCCGCTCTTGTAACCGTGACTTCATTCTCTAAGCCTGTGAGTCTGTTTCATTAAATATTAAGTCACTTTGCATTTGACTGCCTCTGCTAATTCATCTGAGCCACGCCTGTGCAGAGCTGTGAGCTGGCTCTCTGTCATTTCAGGAGATCAAAGGCCAGGTGCTCATCCAGGGGCGGCAAAGGGAGGGTGCAAGGGAGTCTCAGTCAAAGCCCATGGGAAGCAAGCTTCCATTCACCCGTCCACCCAACAAACGCTTCCTGAGGGCCCGCGGTGTGCCTGGCACGGTGTGGGGTGCAGACACACAGATGTGAGTGAGACAGACGGGGACCTGTGGTTCCGTGTGGACTGCAAGACCTAAGAGGTGCCGGGGAGACTCCCTGAGAAGTGAGGAGATCTGGTATGATGAGAGAAAGTCGCACCCACCAAACACCACTGAAACAAATTCCATCAGCCCCGAGGCAATGCACAGAGGAGACGCAAAAAGGCTCAGCGGAAGATGAAAGCTTTGGCAAACTTACAAATGGCATGAACTCTGAACGCTCCCTTCTCACACACAGATTTGTTGACAGAAGACACAGCCTTATAGTCAAAGTGGTTGAGGACAGCCTCTGTGCAATCACTGACCGACCGCACAGCGGCGGGGACACAGAGCTCACACTCAGGAAACCAAGCTTTAAGAAAAAAGTGTAACAAAAATTCTGACCAGATAAATCAGCAGTCACACATCACACAGTGACATAGTTCACAGATTTAGCCCAAGCAGGTTACTGAATAAATTTAAAGAATCAGAAACAATGACCTTCAGGGGAAAAATAAGAGTCCAGAGTTATGATATATTTTCCAAGATGTCCAGTTTTCAACAAAAAAAAATAATGAAATACGCAAAGAAAGAAATCAGTCAGTATGAACTGTCTCTGAATATCCCCAGATGTGGTAATTAACAGAAAACCCTTCAAAACAGCCATTATAAGCAGGTTCAAAGAGAAGAAGAAACCAGGAATAAAAAGCCCTAAAGACGTAGTGGAAAGTATGACAAAAATGAACAAACTAGAGATTTTCAAGAAAGAAGCAGAAATATAAAAATAACCAAGTGGAAATAATTGAAGTGAAAATGTAGTTGCCAGGTGCCGGGGGCTGCTGGATTGGGACAACGGCGTCGTGGGTGTAGCCGTTATTTTTAGGATGACGGGGTGGTAGCGATTATTTCCCAACACTGTGAATGTACCCCACATCACTGAATCCCACATTCGAAATGAATGGCAACCCACTCCAGTGTTCTTGCCTGGAGAATCCCAGGGACAGCAGAGCCTGGTGGGCTGCTGTCTGCGGGGTCGCACAGAGTCGGACACAACTGACGCGACTTAGCAGCAGTCGCAGCAGCAGCATGTCATATAGTATTTATATGTATGTCATATAAACTATATCTAGACAAAGTTTAAAAAAGAAATATAAAAAAAAAACCCGTGAAGATCAGTAAAAATAACAACAAACAAAACAGGAAACAAGTTTAGCACAGCCCAGCCAATTACGTGATAAAACGGCGTTTCCAAACGCCAGGCACTAACCCAGCTACAGAAAAGACCATTTGCAGTATTGAGAAAGTCTTAGCACTGTCTTCCAGAATTCCATTAATGAGGAGTTGGTAAATCTCCACCCATGCATGGTCAAGGAGACCTCTTAATCTTCTGGAAACAGAGATGGGAGGGACTCCCCTGGAGAACTGAGACAGCTCACAATGTTCTCTGCAAGAGAATGGGAGACAGGAAGCCTGGAATCACCCCAGGACTGGCTGCTCTCCGCAGGCCCCTTTATCCCTTTGGTAATATTCACACCATCTCTCACTCAGGCTGGGCACACTGGCGCGATCAGGGACTCCTTGCATACAGCGTCAAAAGAATCCACCATTCTCCCTGACTCACCCTGGATTTGCCGAAAATTCAGAGGTGGCAAAGAGTAACCAAGGCAATGGTAATAGCTTTTATTAAAAAAAAGAAAACTATCAAGAAAGAATAAAATCAAATAGAACTGGGACTGAGTCCATCTTTCCTGGTATTTTGAATTAATTTTCCTCAATGCTGAGAACATAGAGCAGCAATTCTGCACCATGTTTTGAGGAGCATTATGCTCAACTAACTAATTAGTTCACAATACAATCTGATGCTAATGTAGGTGACACCGCAGTCCAGGAAAAGTGTGGGCTTTGAAGCCAGATGGACCTGCTCCTTCTTCTGCTAGCTGTCGGGTGAGGGGCAAGTTTCCTAAGCCTCAGTTTGCTCATCTGTGAAATGGGGATGTCACCACTGAGTGTTGTTCTGAGGATCAAACACAAACCACTGCTTATGGTTTATGTGCCTGGTGCAGTGAAGGGCTCAACAAATTTAATTGTTAGAATCTGGGCGCCTACTGAGTGTCTGCCCCCTGAAGACACTCAGCATCTGGTGCAAAGTGGGTACCAGTGGTGGCTGTTGGGTCTCCCGGCCTTTTCAGAGCATCCTGATGCTCCCTTAAAGACAAAGAAACGAAGATGCTCAAGTCTGCAAAGCTTGTTTCTGCATCCCACCCGTCTTCTTCCCTCCCAGGCAGATTTTCCTGCTACTTCAAAATGCTCCCTTTAACATCTGTCTCCCACATTTCGGTATCTTCTGCCTGCCAACCTCAGTATTTTAACGATGGCTTTACTGCATCTGTTTTTAATAACCTCTGTTTAAAACCCTCTTCTCTCTTCATTTAATATCACTTGTTGGAAAAAAGAACCGGAAGGGATGGATGTTCGTTAGCACCGGGTCCTATCTCCACCCCAAACAAACACAGGATTATGAGAGTCTAGAGGGTTTTCACAGAGGAGTCATGAAAAACGTCTCACCGCGTTAATGTTCACAAAAAGCGTCTTTAAAAATGGAGCTCTCTTTCCCACAATGAAATTGACTTTATTCTCGAATAACTCTTGCCAGTGTTTAAGTGAAGCAATTCTTAACTTCGCTGTTTTTCTTAACAACTTCCACTCGTCTCCCAGCACTGGAAGCCCCAAGACTCTCCCTTGCTTGCTTGCTAAGTCGCTTCAGTCGTGTCTGACTCTGTGCGACCTCGTAAACGGCAGCCCACCAGGCTCCCCCGTCCCTGGGATTCTCCAGGCAAGAACACTGGAGTGGGTTGCCGTTTCCTTCTCCAGTGCATTCGCCCTTTCCTAAACCTCATATTCCTAAATCATCTGCAGAAGCACTTCACCTCACCCAAGAACAGGGTGTTAGGGTTAGGGTTAGCCTAATACCCTTTATGAGTCCCCTAATACCCATAAATAATGAAGTATTTATGGGACAATCACTTTGGCGGGGTTGGCATCCCAGGTTTCAGAATGATCTTTCCCACAGACACTTGGGCGTTATCCAAAATCAACATGGCCAGTATCCAACGAGACCTCAGAGGCGCCCTTTCCGTTTCACTGTGCCCTGTCAGTTGCATGCTGTACAGAGCTCGATACATTTTTAATTACTCTACTGAGTTTCCTCTGAACCTGTCACTTTTCACCATTTCCAGTTAGTGGGTCTTAATTTCCTAGAGGAAAACCTTTGGCTGGTCACAAAGTTCACGCTTTTCCGGTTCAATCTCATTTATTACACAGCTTAAGAACAGCTTCTTTGCCTACTGATGGGGGACGACCAGAGAGAAATCAAGAGTGGGATCCAGTCTTCACGAATCCCATCGGGAGAGGCTTCACTGCTCTGTGATCAGACCGGAAGCAGTTTCTGAAAAGCAGTGTCACACAGGACACAGCTCTGCAGCTCTTTCTTAATTTCCTGATAAAGAGCCAGGTGACAAGGTCACTCGGTTCTTACGTCTCAAAGCCACAGGGCGGACCTCAGCTCTTAGGCCAGTGACGGATGGCAGGTGACACTCAGGCTGGATGGGGTGGGGACAGGGGAGCAGCCATGGCCGGTGGCTGGCACGTAGGAGAGCTGACCCAGCACAGCCAGGTTTCTCATTTCCCAAGAGAAATCAGAAATCTACACTTTGACTGGAAATCTCATTTTTCAAAGTTGACCACTGCTTTGAGTCTTCTCAAACACCCCGCAGCCCATGTTAGCTTCCTGGAACTGGCTGCTATAGGCTCATAAGAGCGTACATTTTCTCTACTCCTGTCTTCAGGGAATTCACGTTCATAGCTTGAGATGTTCGTGGCCATTTAGGGAATATTTAAGTCACAGAAACAGGCACATGCTACAAGTCAGGCTCTTGTTTCTTTGCTCTTTAAGCTGCTGCCAAACGCTTCCCGGCACATTTCCATCTGTGGGCCAAGCAAAGCATGGCACCTCTGGCACAGCTGCAACTTCTAGTTTAAATACTGAACTATAAGTGGTGGTGGTGCGGTTTAGCCGCCCAGTCGTGTCCGACTCTTGAGACCTCATGGACTGTAGCCCACAAGGCTCCTCTGTCCATGGGATTTCCCAGGCAAGAACACTGGAATGGGTTGCCATTTCCTTCTCCAGTGGATCTTCCCGACCCAGGGAGGGAACCTGGATCTCAGGCATTGCAGGCGGATTCTTTACCAACTGGTAAACAACCGTGAAGAAGTAGTTGTTCACTCACTGAGTCGTGTGCAAGTCTACAGCCCACGGGCTGCAGCACGCCAGGCCTCCCTGTTCCTCACCATCTCCTGGAGTTTGCTCAAACTCATGTCCATTGAGTCGCAGCCTTGCCGGGGCAAAAGGGGCTCGCGTAACTCGATGAAGCTACGAGGCGTGCAGTGAGGGCCACCCAAGAAGTGAAGAGTTCTGGCAAACCCTGGTCCACTGGGGGAGGGAATGGCAAACGGCTCCAGTATTCCTGCCGTGAGAACCCCATTAGTTCAGTTTAGTCCAGTTCCGTCGCTCAGTCGTGTCCGACTCTCTGTGACCCCATGGACTGCAGCACGCCAGGCCTCCCTGTCCACCCCCAACTCCCAGTTTGCTCAAACGCATGCCCATCGAGTCGGTGATGCCATCCAACCGTCTCATCCTCATGAGAACCCCATGAACAGAAGTAGTATATAAGCGCAAAGAAGCGGGAGTGCAAAGAAGTGGGAGTGCAAAGAAGCGGGAGTGCACGTGCTGCCGTGCGGGGGGCGGGCGGAGACGCGGGGCGCGCCGCCAGCTGAGGGCGGGAGGGCAGGGCGCGCTCTCTGCACTGGGCACTCGGCGCTCAGCGCTCGCTGCCTCCCCGCGGCTCTGCCTCCCCGCGGCTCCGAGCGGCTGCGGTATCTTCTGCGCCGTGGTGATCCTCCGGGTGCCGCAACGGCTGAGGTGTCTTCTGAATCATCAGGAAAAGCTGAGACTGTGCAGCGATGGAGCAATAAGAGCGCTTCAAGCCAGTTTTCAAACAGCTGCGGGTGGACTAAAGCTCTCTGCCAGGCACCCAGGCAGCAGTGGCGGAACGACCACTTCCCCGTTGCTCTTCATTCAAAGTCCGCCTGACCTCGGCAGGGTTCTCAATTCCTGTTTCTGCGACAGGAGCTTTCAGCAGTCTGGGGAAGCCCGCCGGTCTCCACTGCCTCAGATATATATATTTTTTTTAATGAGTGAAATAAAGTGCATAAGATTACAAAAGCTATGGCATTAAAGTTACGAAACCGGGCGCAGACGCTGGCTCAGTACCGGCCGCATGCTCAGCGGTGTCCAACTCTTAGTGGTGCAACGGACCGTAGCCCTCCAGGCGCCTCTGTCCATGGAATTTTCTAGGCGAGCGGGTTGCTGTTTCCCATTCCAGGGGATCTAACCCGCATCTCCTGTGTCTCCTGCGTTGTAGGCAGATTCTTTACCCGCTGAGCCATCAGGGCGTCCCATGATACAGTATTTGAACAACTTTACTGTATCATTAGATAACAAGAACAGGCCTAACGACGACCCTAATCTGCAGTATGATGAGGGGCTGACACGCCGGCGTGTGCCACACTCTTAGGTGAGAGAGGGGCTGACACGCGGGTGTGTGCCACACTTAGGTGAGAGAGGGGCTGACACGCCGGCGTGTGCCACACTCTTAGGTGAGAAGAGCCCACCTGTGACCTCTGCTGGTGACAAAGCGACAGGGGCCACTTGTTCTGCCTCTGAGGGTTCTCTGTCCTCTCTACCGAAGGAAATGCTAGAGGCTGCTCGGTCAGGGGTCAGCGAACAGAAAGGCGGAATTCTCTTCCCATCCAAATCCATAGCCTCCTTATAGTGATACTTGAAAACATGGGAACATTATTGAAAGAGATTAAAGGATCCAAAAAAATGAAAAGACACCCCATGGATTATAACACATAATATTTTACAAATCACAATATTCCCCTAGTTGATCTACAGAGCCAACACAAGCCTTCTTTGCAGAAAGTGACAAGCTGATCTTAAAATGCACAGGAAACTTCAAGGCACCCATAATAGCCAACACAATTCTGAAGCAGAAAACCACCCTGGAGGATTCACACTTCCTGATTTCACAATTAACCACAGAGTTACAGTGGTCCCGGCAGTGTGGTACTTGCATGGAGATCAACGGAATAGAACTGAGAGTTCAGAAATCAACCCTCACGTTTGTGGTAACTGATTTTTGACCAGGGAGTCAAAACTATTCAATGAGGGAGTCTTTTCAACAAATGCTGCTGGGACTGGATACTGCATGGAAAAGACCTAAGCTGGACCCTTGTCTCATAACGTTTACAAAAATGGGTTCAAAGTAGACCTACAACCTTACTGTAAGAGCAGAACTAGAAACTCTCAGAAGAAAACACGGGTACAGGTCTCTGTGGTGCTGGATTAGGCGACGGTTTCTCAGATATGACGCTGAAAGCGTGAACAACAACAGCACAGCATTTAATGAGACTTCATCCCAGGGTGAAGCGCTTGTGCTTCAGAGGACACCGTGGGGAAAGTGAAATGACAGCCCGCCGAAGGGGAGGGAACATTGCAAACTACATATCTGATAAGGGAAATCTATAATATATAAAGAACACTTATAATTCAACAATAATAAAAAATCCCAAATAACCCAATCTAAAAACGGCAAAGGATCTGAATAGACATTTCTTTCAGGAAGGTATATCAATGACTAAAAAACGCATGAAAATATGCTCAGCATCACCTGTTATTAGGGAAATGCACATCCAAGATGCAACAGGACACCACTTCATATCCACAAGATGAATGTAACCACAGAGATGGGTTATTAAGTGTCTTGGCAAGGATGTGAAGAAAGAGGAGCCCTCATGCACTGCTGGTGGGGATGTAACATGATACAACTACTTGGGAAGAGTCTAACAGTTCTTCCAAAGGATGAGAAAAGAGTTTCTATATGACCCAGAAATTCCAAATCTACCCAAGATAAGTAAAAACACTATGTCTGCACAAAAACTTGTACACTTATTCATCATTATACAGAATTATTCACAATAGCTAAAAAATTAACACAACCCAAACATCTATCAGCTGATGAAATAACAGATAAAACATGGTATAGCCATATAACAGAATATTATTTGGCAATAAAAAGGAGTGAAGCATTCATATACATTATAATACGGATGACTTGAAAACATCACCGGGCCAAAGAAACCAAGTCCGTCTAGTCAAAGCTATGGTTTTTCCAGTGGTCATGTATGGATGTGAGAGGTGGACTGTGAAGAAGGCTGAGTGCTGAAGAATTGATGCTTTTGAACTGCGGTGCTGGAGAAGACTCTTGAGAGCCCCTTGGACTGCAAGGAGATCCAACCAGTCCATCCTAAAGGAGACCAGTCCTGAGTATTCATTGGAAGGACTGATGTTGAAGCTGAAGCTCCAATACTTTGGCCACCTGATGTGAAGAGCTGACTGATTGGAGAAGACCCTAATGCTGGGAAAGACTGAAGGTGGGAAGAGAAGGGGACGACAGAGGATGAGATGGTTGGATGGCATCACTGACTCAATGGACATGAGTTTGAGTAGCTCTGGGAGTTGGGGATGGACAGGGAGGCCCGGCGTGCTGCAGTCCACGGGGTCTCAGAGAGTCGGACAGGACTGAGCGACTGAACTGAAAGAAACCAGGCACAAAAGGCTAAGCACCATAAAGTACTCTGTGATCCCACTTAAACGGGTCCAGAATAAGCAAGTCTACGGGGACAGACAGTGGATTGGTGGTTGCTGAGGGCTGGAGGGAAGGAGAGGGCGAGGATAACGGGTGTGTGGTTTCTCTGGGGGACGATGAAGCGTAAAACAGATTGTGTTGATGGTTGCAAAACTCTATGAATACACTGAAAACCAGTGAATCGTACACTTTAAATATCTGATTTTTATGGCATAAGAATTATAGCTCAATAAACCTATTACCAAAAAAAAAAAAAACCCACCAGTGAGTGTGAAAAAAAAACCCACAGTTACCTCGGTGGAGTAGGATGGGGAAGTGAAGGGAAACTGATTTTTCAGTGTTTTGTTTAAATACTTTGCAATGATTTGCAAATCTATTCAAATATGCATCCATCACTTTAGGAATTTTTCAATGCGAAAGATATTTTTCAAAAGAAAAGAAGAGGAACTTCTCTGGTGTCTGGTGGTTAAGAATCCACTTGCCAATGCAGGGAACACAAGCTCCATCCCTGGTTTGGAAAAGATCCCACGTTTCAAGAAGCAGCTGAGACCATTCCCGGCGACTGGAGCCCGGGCCCTGGGACCCACGCCTCGGGACAGGAAGCCACCGCGACTGGGAGGCCCGCTCCATGGCTGAGGCCAGCCCCTGGCCACCCAGCTAAAGGCCGTGCAGCGACTGAGGCTCAGCGCCGAAATCAAGATCATCCATTAAAAAATAACAGAGCCACCCCACCGCTAACAGTTCAAGCCAAAGCTGAGGTGTGAGGTTGCGGGTGAGGTGTACAGGGGGGCAAACAAACAGGGGCTTCAAAATTTTGTCTTTGGTCCAGAGACGCTGCTCAACATCCTACAAGGCACAGAGCAACCCCTCAACAAAAGGGCACCTGGCCCTTTCAAATGAGACTTTTCACACGTACAGGAAAGTGCCTGGGTCTCTTCCACTCCAGGCACGGCCAGTGAGTGACAGGTGTGCACATCCCCCGGCCGCTTCGTCTCGGGTGGGACACGAGGTGTAACTTGTGCTCCACAAGACAGCCTCCTGCTGGGCTTCCCCCTGCCCCATCCTCACAGCGCTCACCCTCCTTCGAGGCTCTTCTGGGCGCACCTCCCTGATAGATCGCTTCGACCCAAACCTTTAGCCAGAGTTTGCTTCTTTAAGAAAATGACCTGAGACACGTCCTCGAGAGGGAAAGGACACACACCAACCTTCCCTTTTCTTCTCCTGCTGTTACTTAGCAGACCAGTCCCTCCTATAGGAAATCAACCCTGAATATTCACTGGAAGGTCTGATCTTGAAGCTGAAGCTCCAATACTTTGATCACCTGATGTGAAGAGCCGACTCACTGGAAAAGACTCTGATGCTGGGAAAGATTGAGGGCAGGAGGAGAAGGGGGCGGCAGAGGATGAGATGGTTGGATGGCATCACTGACTCAACGGATGTGAGTTTGAGCAAACTCCGGGAGTTGGTGATGGACAGGGAGGCCTGGCGTGCTGCGGTCCACGGGGTCCCAAGGAGTTGTGCACAACTGAGTCAAACTGAACAACAACTCACGCTGGGGATGCCATGGCCAGAGCTCCAGCAGCCATGCTGAGCCCCGAGGACTGAGCAACACTTTAGGATAACAGAGCTGAGGAGGTGCTGAGCCCCAAGGACCAGAGCAACACCTTAGGATAACAGGGCTGAGGAGGTGCTGAGCCCCGAGGACTGAGCAACACCTTAGGATAACAGAGCTGAGGAGGTGCTGAGCCCCAAGGACCAGAGCAACACCTTAGGATAACAGAGCTGAGGAGGTGCTGAGCCCCAAGGACCAGAGCAACACCTTAGGACAACAGGGCTGAGGAGGCCTGACTCCTGCTGACACCATGCTGCCGCCACACTAGCCCCTGAAGTGTCTACACGCAGCGCAGACCTCTTTTCTGGGCTGGACTAAAATCCTGTATGCTTTAACCACTGCTTTCTGGGTCTTGTAACTTGAAGGTGATATACTCCCTTACCAGCCATGTGTACTTGGGAAATTTAATTTACTAACTCTCTCTGAACCTTACTTTCCCTAAGGCAAAGAACTGTTGAGAGAATAAGTAGGTCATCAGCTCTTCCCAGGCAGCCCCTGGACTCCGCATCCTCCAGGAAATTTGTCTTAATTAGCTGAAGCGGGAGCGACAGTTGTTGTTTTAAGCTATCGGCTCCCAGATGGATGGTCCTCATCCGTCATCCCACAGGACACCAGTAAGTCTGTGTGGCCAAGATGCCTTCGATACATCTTTTTTTTACAGGTGTTGATTTTCAGTCACAGGTTGTTAAATTAAACAAACTAAGCCTAAAGTTTGAGCGCCGAAGAACTGATGCTTTTGAATTGTGGTGTTGGAGAAGACTCTTGAGAGTCCCTTGGCCTGCAAGGAGAAGAAACCAGTCCATCCTAAAGGAAATCAACCCTGAATATTCATTGGAAGGACTGATGCTGAAAAACCTCACAGGCAGCGATGAAGACCCGGGGCAGCAATCCACATTTTTTTTTTTTTTAAGTAAGGAAAATGCTAACTGTAGCATAAATTCAGTTTTCAAATTTTAAGTCCCAAAGAAAGATCTCAAGATTCCACCTGGAATGGAAGTGGCTTATAGGAAACAGCAGGAAAACTGGAGAAAGGAGGGACCCCACGGATGAGCAGCATGACTGAGAGCTACGCGGAGAGGAAAGAGGTTTGGCCAGACGCTTCCCTGAGAAGACACGGGCGCTCAACATTCCCAACCATCAGTGAGATACACACCAAAACTGCAAGGAGATGTCGCCTCACACCTGTGAGAACGGCTGTTATCAGGAAGAGAAGAGATATGAAGTTAAGGATGAGGGGCACAGCGAGCCCTGGAGCGCCGTCAGAGCGGATGCAGACTGGTGCAGCCTCCGTGGGAAGCAGCATGGAAGTTCCCCGAAAAGTTAAACCGGAATCACCATACGATCCAGCAGTTCCACGCATCCAGAAAACAAACGAGACATCAACTTGAAAAAAGGAGACGAAAGGAATGAAGTCATTACCTTGAAACGCTGCCCGCAATCGCACGGCCCCTGTATGTCACTTACAATAGCCAGGACTTGGGGACAGCCTAAGGGTCCGTCAGCAGGTAAACGGATAAAGAAGTCATGAAATGCCTGATGGAATATTAGTCACCCATGTTTTAAAAAGGAGGATGTCCTTGGCTGTTCACTGGTTAAGAAGCCACGCTTAACTGCACGGGTCACAGGTTTGATCCCTGCTCAGGGAACTAAGATCCCATTTGACACGTGATGTGGCCAAAAAAAAAAAAAAAAGGAAGGCAGGCAGGCAATGCTGCCACGTGACGGCCTGGATGGACCGGGAGTGACAGGCAAATGCTGTGCGATGTCATTTATGTACAGACTCTCTAAAACAAAACAAAACCCAGCACCGGAACTCGTAATACAGAGAAGCTGCCAGAGGCAGGGGCTGGGGTGCAGTGAAATGAACGAAGGGGCCAGAGGTGCAAACGTCCAACCATAAACTAAGTTAAGCCCTGAGGATGTTTGAAAAAGGAATTATAAATGAAGAACTATGATGATAATAAAGACAGTGGGAGAACAGCAAAGAAGAGCCGGCACTACTTAGACCAGTGCTTAAGAGCGGGTCCTTAATAAACATCTTCTGAAAACACTGTTAAAGACAGTTATCAGACAGTGGAGAAAAGAATTAATGAGCTGGAAGATAAATGGAGACTCACACCTAAACTATGAAATTAAGCAAATGGGTGAAACCAAAGCAAGAGTAGCTGATAGACCAAAAAGAAAAAGGAATATCCGACTGGAGAGTAACCATCTCAAGACTGAAGAGCCACCCCCCACCCCCCACCCCCCACCCCCCAGGACCGTCTGAACAAACTCCAAGAAAACACTTGGCTTCGCACACAGTGTTGCTGCAGCACAACACTGTCCTCACCAAGGGGCCTTAACTGTGCTCATGTTAGCGACCAGCTTCTGTGCAGATGGTGCCTGGGCAATCTGACGTGATTCTGGCCGAGGAGATGTAGACAGAAGCGGAGGCTTCCAGGCAAACCCTCTGCCAGGGACTGACTCGCGGGCACACGCTTTCTGCCTTCTCTCCTCTCTCCTTCTGCCTTGGCGGCAGTCGCAAGGCCCGGAGCCACAGCAACTGTTTTGTGAGCACAGGAGAGTGCTGCCGTCTAACCCTACCTGAGCAGGACAGACAGACAGACAGACGAGGCGCCGGGACTCCGGTGGCCTCGTGGACTGTTCTCCCAGGGCTAAACGCAGACCACTGGACTCCTTACTAGGCAGGAAAGGCGACCCTCCATGCGATGAGGCCACTCTTCCTGGGGTTTTCTGCTCTGACACAAACCATGGCTGATACTGTATTCGTCATTTTCTTTCCTTTTTAGTATCTGAGACAAACAAACAGTCCTGCAGGAAACAGAAAGGAGCAATCCGACCTCAAGGCTGAAGTGGTAATACAAGTGGCCGCAAAATCAGCCGTGAGAGAAGCGGCGCAGAGCGCAGCAGCCGCAGGCGGCCAGCAGCCTTTCCTTGCTTTCCTCGCCCTCCCTCGGCGAGAGACGGAACACTATGCTCAGGCCGCGCAGGAAAGCCCCTCTCTCGGAGGCTAATCATCCGGCCTCGACTTTCTGTTTGAAAGCGGAAGCAAGGCTTGAGAAAATGCAGTGGTAATAAGCAGATTACTGATCAAAGCCCAAAGGTCTAGAGGCATGAAAAGAAAGAACGGAACTGAAACGAAGGCCGTGCAAATAAAGAAAAGTGCTGGAAATCACTAGAGAGAGGGGGGAAAGGGAGCTGATGTGCCGTCATCAGTTACCAGGTGTGGTGGTTCAAGGCAGGTTCAAAGGTGCAAAAACGTAATTTCAAAAAGCTTATTTTCTGTTACAGAGAACAAGATGCATGAAGGAGCTGGAGGGACAAGGGGGTTAGAGAAAACGGGGCTGGAACCAAAGATGCAAGACTTTATTGTTCACAGAGAGAAGCCTCAGTTTACAGAACAGCATGAAAAATGAAGGCGGAAATTGCTTTTTTATCCCCAGACAATTTAGGTGAGATTTTATTCCGACTGCACTTACGATGACAAAAAGGATGCCCGGTCTACTGTAAGAGAAGGTGTAGAATTGAAACGTGAACAGAAAATAAGGGACAGAGAAAAAGATGATACACATGAGACCAGATGTTAAACGCGCCTCGTCCCCTAGAGAAGTACTTTAAACTGTCGACAATGAGTATAAACGTGCATCAAACCGCAAGTTTCTACTGGATGGCACAGGAACGACATTCGATACCCTGTAATAAACTGTAACGGAAAAGAAGATGGGAAAGAATATGTGTCTGTATACCTGAATTGCTTTGCTACGCCAGAGATTACAGCACTGTAAACCAACTATACTTCAACTCAAAAATGGGAAATTAAAAAATTAAGTGGCTTACTTTCAAAATCACAACTAGAGAGACGATCTAAAAGTGAGCAAGTCTCTGCTAAGATTAAATGCAGGAATTTAATCAGATGTGACCATTTAAAAGACACTTGGTCCTTGGAAGGAAAGCTATGACAAACCTAGATAGTGCATTAAAAAGCAAAGACATCACATTGTTGACAAAGATCCGTCTAGTCAAGGCTACGGTTTTTCCAGTGGTCATGTGTGGATGTGAGAGTTGGACCAAAAAGAAGTCTGAGTGCCAAAGAACTGATGCTTTTGAACTGTGGTGTTGGAGAAGACCCTTGAGAGTCCCTTGGACTGCAAGGAGATCCAACCAGTCCATCCTAAACGAGATCAGTCCTGGGTGTTCATTGGAAGGACTGATGCTAAAGCTGAAACTCCAATACTTTGGCCACCTCATGCGAAGAGCTGACTCATTGGAAAAGACCCTGATGCTGGGCAAGATTGAGGGCAGGAGGAGAAGGGGACGACAGAGGACGAGATGGTTGGATGGCATCACGGACTCGATGGACATGAGTTTGAGCGAGCTCCAGGTAAAGGACAGGGCATCCTGGTGCGCTGAGGCAACAGTTTAAAAATAGATGTTAGCACATAAAGCATTGAGAGATAAACAAAAGTATTAACAGAATTTAAAGCTACTCAAGTGATGAAGTCAACAACACTGAATGTATATGTCCTCAGACACACAATGTTGTATATATTTTTTTTACTATGTTCAGAGGGTGGGGATTACGTCCCCTCCTGCTCTAAAATTCTGTAACATAAAAAAACCCAGCTGAGATATATATAGATACCAGGATGTACAGAAACAGTCAAGTGAAAAAAAAGAGAACTCTGGAAAATGCACTTTCTCAAATCATTATGTGACACTTTTAGAAATGAAGCATAATTACATAGCCAACCATACAAACACACTTTTAAAAAAGCCCTTTTGAATAACATTGTGATGAGTTAGAACTAAACAGAGAATGGGTGAGAATATTTATCTCAACTATGAAGAGGACTCACATTTGTGAAAAAATGCAGAAAAAAATGTCAGTCAAAATGAGTGTTTTTGTTGTTCTGTGACCCCATGGAGTGCAGCACGCCAGGCCTCCCTGCTGCTGCTGCTGCTGCGTCGCTTCAATCGTGTCCGACTCTGTGCGGCCCCATAGACGGCAGCCCGCCACGCCCCGCCATCGCTGGGATTCTCCAGGCAAGAACACTGGAGTGGGCTGCCATTTCTTTCTCAAATGTGTGAAAGGGAAGTTGCTCAGTCGTGTCCGACTGTTAGCGACCGCATGGACTGCAGCCTAGCAGGCTCCTCCGTCCATGGGATTTCTTGCCTGGAAACAGGCAAGAGTACTGGAGTGGGTTGCCACTGCCTTCTCTGCAGGCCTCCCTGTCCATCACCAACTCCCGGAGCTTACTCAGACTCATGTCCATCGAGTCGGTGATGCCATCCAGCCATCTCATCCTCTGTCGTCCCCTTCTCCTCCTGCCTTCAATCTTTCCCAGCATCAGGGTCTTTTCTAATGAGTTGGCTCTTCGCATGAGGTGGCCAAAGTACTGGAGTTTCAGCTTCTGCATCAGTCCTTCCAATGAATATTCAGGGTTGATTTCCTTTAGGATGGACTGGTTGGATCTCCTTGCAGTCCAAGGGACTCTCAAGAGTCTTCTCCAACTCCACAGTTCAAAAGCATCAATTTTTTTGGCACCCAGCTTTCTTTATGATCCAACTCTCACATCCATACCCGACTACTGGAAAAACCAGAGCTTTGACTAGATGGACATTTGTTGGCAAGGTGATGCCTTGCTTTTTAATACACTGTCTGGGTTTGTCGTGGCTTTCCTTCCAAGGAGTAAGCGTCTTTTAACTTCTTAGGGCAGTCACCATCTGCAGTGATTCTGGAACCCAAGGAAATAAAAGTCTGTTACTGTTTCCACTGTTTCCCCATCTATTTCCTATGAAGTGATGGGACCAGATGCCATGATCTTAGTTTTCTGAATGTTGAGCTTTAAGCCAACTTTTTCGCTCTCCTCTTTCACTTTCATCAAGAGCCTCTTTAGTTCCTCTTCGCTTTCTGCCATAAGGGTGTTGTCACCTGCATTTCTGAGGTTATTGATATTTCTCCCAGCAATCTTGATTCCAGCTTGTGCTTCATCCAGCCAGGCAGTTCTCATCATGAAACATGAGTGTATTTGAGTGTACAAAAATCTTTCCTACATTCCAAAAGAGTCATAAGAAAGGCGGCAGAATAGGATAAATACTTACAGCTGAGATAAGAACTCGATGTGTACCCCTGGGCTCGCAAGACAGCCCTTAGATACCATGGAGAATCCCAGGATTCTTAGAACATAGTCTGAAAACCACTTGCATGGTTGGTCTCTAAGATCATTATTGGTCTCTAAGGTCAATCTGATTCATCAGATGCTTAATACTAGGGAAGACCCAAGGCACAGACAGCTTTGGTGCCAATACTCTGCTCACAGGCAGAGAGGCAGAGTCAGGAAGTGGCTTATGGGATCAAATATGCCCAAACTGGAGAGTAAATTTCTGGGGGCAGCCAGATTCTAGGCACATTAGTTGCATGATGGGAAGAAGGCTGCGACTTTGGGGATGATCAAACTTTCCAATCAAAGGTACAGGCTCTGTTTAAAGGAACTCCTGGGAGGTAGGCAGGAAAAATACAGGAGGGTGGGGCTTCACTGGTGGCTCAGACGGTAAAGCTTCTGCCTGTGATGTGGGAGATGCAAGTTCGATCCCTGGGCCAGAAAGACCCCCCCGCAGCAGGGAATGGCAACGCACTCCAGAATTCCTGCCTGGAGAATTCCACCGAAACCTTTCACCATCCTGAGAGTCTGCTAAACAGACCAGCGCTGTGTTCTTCTATGATCCCAGGTCACCTAAGGGCCATCACACTGAAAAAAGGGGTTGTGACCTCTTTAACAGGCAATTCTTCCCACAAGGACCCCAAAGGAGGAAACAGCGAAGAAGGGGTGGGCCAAAGCGCAGGTTCTAAAGGGACAGCCCGCACCACGTCCACGGGGGCTGCAGACACCGCCTGGAGGCTCTCTGAGGCTCAGATCCTGGTCTGCAACCTGAGAATATGGGGTTGTCCCAAGAATTAACATATGTAACGAGGTGTACTGGGTATAACCTGTGGTAAGCACTCAATTCCATGATTTTTATTAAACACAAGACTGAAAAATAAAAATCACATTTAACCCTCAAATCCAACAATTCAAGGACGGCTAAAGAAACTATTCTACATTAATTAAACACATAAAATTCTTGGGAAAGTGAACAGGAAATACTGTAAAAAGAAAGGGGAGGAAAATAACAGTAGAGCCCTGTGGATGGTGGAGAGGAGCTAAAGAGCCTCCTGATGAAAGTGAGAGAGGAGAGCGAAACAGCTGGCTTAAAGGTCAACATTCAGAAAACGAAGATCATGGCATCTGGTCCCATAACTTCATGGGAAATAGATGGCGAAACAGTGGAAACAGTGTCAGACTTTATTTTTTTGGGCTCCAAAATCACTGCAGATGGTGACTGCAGCCATGAAATTAAAAGACGCTTACTCCTTGGAAGGAAAGTTATGACCAACCTAGATAGTATATTCAAAAGCAGAGACATTACTTTGCCAACAAAGGTCCGTCTAGTCAAGGCTATGGTTTTTCCTGTGGTCATGGATGGATGTGAGAGTTGGACTGTGAAGAAGGCTGAGCGCCGAAGAATTGATGCTTTTGAACTGTGTTGTTGGAGAAGACTCTTGAGAGTCCCTTGCACTGCAAGGAGATGCAACCAGTCCATTCTGAAGGAGATCAGCCCTGGGTGTTCTTTGGAGGGAATGATGCTAAAGCTGAAACTCCAGTACTTTGGTTACCTCTTGCGAAGAGTTGACTCATTGGAAAAGACTCTGATGCTGGGAGGGATTGGGGGCAGGAGGAGAAGGGGACTACCGAGGATGAGATGGCTGGGTGGCATAACGGACTCTATGGACGCGAGTCTGAGTGAACTCCGGGAGTTGGTGATGGACAGGGAGGCCTGGCGTGCTGCAGTTCATGGGGTCGCAAAGAGTCGGACACGACTGAGCGACTGAACTGAACTGAACTGAAGTGATGGACGACAACACCTATGTGCAGTGATTAGAATCAGAGGAGTCAGGAAAATGTAACTGCCTTCAACTCGTCTTAGAGATTAGAGGGCGTGCAAGGAGGCAGTGACCGTGTCAGAGTCACCTTCTTGGTGATCAAGTGTCCGGCACAAACTGCTGAAGATGAGACCCCCTGGCAGTCCAGGGCTAAGACCCCGCTCTCAGTGCAGGGGCCTGGGCCTGAACTGGATCCCACAGGCAGCAAGGAAGACCGGAGACCCTGCATGTTGCAACTGAGACCCAGGATGGCCAAATAAATACATATTTTTTTAAATTAATAAACTTTAATACAGATCAAAGAAATTCTAACCATGATGAGATTAACTTTTACCTGTTGGTACAACAATCTGCTCACGCTATAATGGTTATATGGAAAATGAATGTTACTCGACCCCGTGGACTGTAGTCCGCCAGGCTCCTCTGTCCATGGGATTTTCTCCAGGAAAGGACACTGGAGTAGGCTGCCATATCCTCCTCTAGGAACTCTTCCTGACCCAGGGACTGAACCCTCATCTCCTGCGTCGGCAAGCGATTCTTTACCGCTGAACCACTTGGCAAGCCCCTCTAGAATACATTACACAGGCGCTAACTGAGCCACATCCAGGACCAACAGAGGCGTCAGTATGATCTCTGTGTAGTTATAATGAGTGAAACTGTTGTTGAAAATCTGGTCATCGACCTAGAGGCTTGGGATGGGGGGTTACCGAGGGAGGCTTGAGAAGGAGAAGATATATGTATAATTATGACTGATGGGCCTTGCTGTACGGCAGAAATCAACACAACATCGTAAAGCAATTACTCTGGTCACCCACTCTGAGTGGCCTCCCACTGAGGTGGGGCTGGGTGTCCCAGACCCACACGAGCCACAGCCACACTCTCAGCCCAGGGCCAGCACAGCCCGCATCCCCAGAGCTGCTCTAGACGACTGCTCCTCGCCTCCTGACCACCAGCTGGCGCACGTCTCACCTCCTCTCCATTCCAGCCCCTCCAGCAGCTGGTCTAAGTCCTGAAGCTCAGGGAGGGGCCCACCTTGTCAGCAGCCTTCTAGACTCCAGAGTTCTCAAAAGTTAACATGGTTATGCTTTACCAAAAGGAAGAACCAACCCAGGCGTCTATGAACAGAGGAAAAGAGAAACAAAATGTTCCCGCATGCAGTGGAATACTATTCAGCCATAAAAAGGAATGAAACTGTGATGCGTGCTGCCCCATGGTCGAACTCTGAAAACATTGTACTTAGTGAAATAAGTCAGACAGAGGAGTATAAATTCAGTTGCATTTACACAGGTGACCACCCAGTAGGTTCTAACTCAGCTGGTCTGGGGCAGGCCTGAGACTCTGCATTCCTAGCAAGGTCCAAGGTGATGTTGGTCCTGCTGATTCCGGGACCACTCGTCGAACAGCAAGAATCTTCCAAGTGAAAGTGAAGTGAAGACACTCAGTCGTGTCCGACTCTGCGACCCCATGGACTGCAGCCCGCCAGGGTCCTCCATCCGTGGGATTCTCCAGGCAAGAGTGCTGGAGTGGGTGCCATCTCCTTCTCCAGAGGGTCGTCCCAAAGCAGGATCGAACCCAGGTCTCTCACAATGTAGCACCGACTTTACCGTCTGAGCCACCAGGGAAATCCCTAACTTCGAATCCTCCAGGGTGGTCTCCCTTTCCGACCCTAGCCCAGCTCCTGTCTCACATGCCTAAGTGCACTCCGCGCGCTGCCGACTGAGAGCCACCCAGGAAGTTTCTCAAAAGGCGCCAGGAGCTCTGAAAGCGGGCCCTAAACCTGCGCTGAAACAAGCGCCACCGTCCCCGAGGGGGCGTGCTTACGGACGGCGACGCTCAGGAACGGCCAGTGCAGAATGCACCGCTGGGAACCCGGCAGGGGACTGCGCCGCCCTGCGCCTGGGCAAGAGGGGCTCGTACTGAGCCGCGCCGTGTCCCGGGCCGTGCCCTGCACCGTGCCCCGCACCTTGCCCCCCACCTTGCCCCGGGCCGTGCCCTGCGCCTCGCTGTCCATGCAGGCGCACAGGCTTCCCTTTCACGATGACAGCGGAGACGCCATGGGGAAGATCACTCATCGAATTATCTCGTCCTTTTCATGACAGTCTATAGAAGACATTGTTATTCACACTTAAAGAGGTGGGTGTTTTCTAAGCAGTCAGACTGAGGAAAAGCGATCAGCTAATGGCTGCCCTCGCCTCTTTCAACAACTGGAAAAGTCACAGCCAGCTCTGGGGCTCGTTTCTGGCACTCGCGTGGGCCCTCCTGACACATCTCTCCGTGTACCAACAATCTGCGGCTTAACTGTTCTACCCCACTCGTGTCTCCTCGCCCCTCCCAGCCTTAAATCCACTCGTACCCATTCCTAGCACACCGTGCACACGCACGTGGTAGGCGTCTGTGTGTTCACCAAGACTGAGCTTTACCCACTCTGGGCTCACAGGAGAGGGGTGGTTCTCCAGGTCCTCAATGTGGTCAATGAAACACGCGCAGAGGTGACCTGTCCCCACCAGGCAGTGGCCGTTTCATTGCTGGTGCCTCACTCCTCAGCCCTTCCTGTCCCTTCCCGAGCAGTCCTGGAGGCATCAGCTGATGAAGACCAGCCAGAAGCTAAAAGAAGCCTGGAACACCAGGCCAACGCAGCAGACAACTGTCCTGGGGAGGCCCCTGGCCCACAATGGGCTCTGGGGCGGTAAGACGTAATCTCTTATCGTGTTAAGCTATTGAGAGTCCCTTGGACTGCAAGGAGATCCAACCAGTCCATCCTAAAGGAAATCAGTCCTGAATATTCATTGGGACGACCGATGTTGAAGCTGAAGCTCCAATACTTTGGCCACCTGATGTCAAGAACTGACTCATTGGAAAAGACCCTGATGCTGGGAAAGATTGAAGGCAGGAGGAGAAGGGGATGACAGAAGATGAGATGGTTGGATGGCATCACCGACTCAATGGACATGAGTTTGGGTAAACTCCAGGAGCTGGTGCTGGACAGGGAGTGCTACAGTCCATGAGGCCACAAAGACACGACTGAGCGACTGAACTGAGCGGAACAGAGATTATGGAGCAGCCCAAGGCTTTAAGCCTACCCTGACCATATCAGTTTGCAAATGATCTCATATCCTTTGTGGACAAAAGCTGAGTTATAAATACACAGGCAAACACAGAAACAAACGCCTGCCTGAGTGAAAGGACCCTCACAGAGGGCCGCTCACAGGTTATACTTCCGCCTACTTCTCCAGCTGCACTTCAAGATCATTCTCGCTTCAGGGCTGATCACCAGCCTCTTTCAGAACCAACATCCCTGAGATGTGTTTTAATATTCTGTTCTGACTTTCCACACTGGTAAAATATGCAGAATATTTGTCATTTTGCCCGTTCGTAAGTGCACAAGTCAGTGGCATTAAACGTATTCACACTGTTACATAACTATCACCACTATTTACAGCCAGAACTTTATTATCCCCCACAAAAGTTCCATTAAATAAGCCTTCCTTTCTTCCCTCGGCTCCTGGTGGTCTCTATTCTGCTTTTCACCCCTATGCAAAGTGCCTATCCTGGGCACCTCACGTGAGGGGGATGATATTTGTCCTTCTGTGTCTGGCGTATTTCACTCAGGATGTTTCCAAGGTCCATCCATGTTGCAGCAAACACCACCACCTCATTGCTTTTTATAGCTGAGTAACACTGCAGTGCACGCGTGCACATTTAAAATCCATTCATCGGATGCTAGACACGCGGGCTGGCCCACCTTCTGGCGCTTGTGGACAGCGCCACAGTGAACACTGGTGTGCAAATACAGGCGGACCTCTCTCCCCGCACTTTGCTTTATTGTGCTTAGCGGTGCTGGGCTGTTCACACCCTGGAGGTCTGTGGAAGTCTGCAGATGCCATTTTCCCAGCAGCATTTGCTCACTTCATGTCTCTATGCTCCACTTGGGTGATAATTGCGGTATTTCACACTTTTCCTTTATTGTTATGTTTGCTCTGGTGGCCTGTAGTCAGTAGACCCTGATGTTGCTGCTGCTAAGTCGCTTCAGTCGTGTCCGACTCTGTGCGACCCCATAGACGGCAGCCCACCAGGCTCCCCTGTCCCTGGGATCCTCCAGGCAAGAACACTGGAGTGGGTTGCCATTTCCTTCTCCAATGCATGAAAGTGAAGTCGCTCAGTCGTGTCCAACTCCTAGCGACCTCATGGACTGCAGCCCACCAGGCTCCTCCGTCCACGGGATTTGCCAGGCAAGAGTACTGGAGTGGGTTGCCATTGTCTTCTCCAAGACCCTGATGTTACTACTGTAAAAAGACTGACCCGCTGAAGGCGCAGGTGATGGTTAGCACTTTCTCGCTATAAGGCATTTTTAAATTAAGGTGTATACTTTTTTTAGACATAACGCTATTGCACACTCAACAGACGACAGCACAGGGTGGTCACAAGTTTCACACGCACGAGGGAGGCAAAAGGTCGCTTTACTGCGGTGGTCTGGAGCTGGACTCACGATGTCTCTGAGGGGCTCCTGTATCTGTCTGAGTTTCTGCTTTCAATTCTTTTAGGGGAATTTCACGTGAAGTTCTGTGTTTAAAGTTTTGAGAAACTGTCAAACTGTCTTTCACTCTGCTCTCCCTTTTTAAAAAATGTTTAACAACTTCATAATACGTATTTATGAATCTCTGCATAATTTCAAACAAATACCTAACTTGCGATCAGTGTTTCCCTCTCTATAACTTCCAGGAAAAGTCACTGCTCTGACGTCTAAATCAAAGACTTCTCATCAATTAGGGACTTCCCTGGTGGTGCAGTGGTTGGACCTTCGGCTTCCAACGCAGGGGATGTGGGTTGGATCCCTGATCCCACGTGCCTCGGGGCCAAGAAGCCAAACATAAAACAGAGGCGATATTGTAACAAATTCAATAAAGGCTTTAAAATGGTCCACATCAGAAAAAAAGTTTTTTTTAAAGGTCTCAGACAGCAGTTGCATGAAACCCTCAATTGCATTTTCCAGGAAAACACTGTTTATGAGCATCGTCCACAGTCCTATGCAATGTTCCCCATGAGATGCCAAGGGGGAAACATTTTTGAGGATTGTTGCTGTTTTCCAGTGGCTCAGTCGTGTCCGACTCTTTGTGACCCCACAGACTGCAGGACGCCAGGCCTCCCTGTCCATCACTCCCGGAGTTTACTCAAACTCAAACTTAGGTCCATCGAGTTGGTGATGCCATCCAGCCATCTCATCCTCTGTCATCCCCTTCTCCTCCTGCCCTCAATCTTTCCCAGCATCAGGGTCTTTTCCAATGAGTCAGCTGTTTGCATCAAGTGGCCAAACTACCGGAGCTTCAGCTTCAGCATCGTACTGGGACTGCATACTGGGAAAAGCTTTATGCTTCCTTTCTTCTCATCAGAATTCCAGTGGGGGTCATGACTCTGCCACAGTACATGCAGCCACATTTGAACTTGAATAGTCATTGGTGACACTCAGTCCATACACCTGGGATCTCCAGTTCTGGGCACATTGGCCTGATTTCAAATGGCCAGTGCCTATATCTTATCAGAAGGCTACTCTTGGGCTGTCCAGGGAAAATCGGGCCAGAAGTATCTGGGAATTACTTTTTTGTGCTTCCCCGCATCCTCTAAGCAGCTTATAACCAGTTTCTGATGGGCGCAGGTGTATAAATGCCCCAGCTCCCTTACCTGGGGTAAGTCTGGTTCATGAGCTCTGCGCTGATGCCCACAGCTTCCAGCCTGGGATCAAGCATCGCTGCCCGCTCTGGTCTCTGCCTCACAGCGTGCCCTGCAGTGACGGACTTCCCTTTCCGGTATCGGTTCCTCCCTCACCTCCCCATGTCCCTTGATCTGCCAGGAAACTGCTTGCACCCAGATTCTTTGCTCAGAGTCCGAGGGAACTTGAGCTAAGACAGAGCTCCCCTCCGGCAATTTCCTAGATCCAGTTGCCTTCCATATTTCTGTTACTTTTTCCTAGTTCTAGAGTTTACTTACATTTTATGATTATTCCACTGTAAGCTTTCTCGTTATCGTTACCTCAACGTCTTTGCATAGTAAAGCACAGTGGCTCTAATTTTTAGAAGAAAAACCTGTCATGTAATACTACAGTTAAAATACATGATATAAATGGTTTATAGAACATGATACAAATTTAGAAAAATATGTATGTACATGTGTGTCCATAGGGAAAAAAGAACAGAAAGGCACCAACTAACAAGGGCCTGTTGTACAGCACAGAAAACAATATCAATCCTTTGCAATAGCCTATAAGGTGACAGAATCTGAAAGAAATAGTTATTACGTGTGTGTAACTGAATCACTTTGCTGTACATCTAAAACTAACAGCATTATAAATCAACCAGACTTCAGTTAAAAAATGTGATGCATCAAAATGTCAACAATGGCTAATTTTAGGTGATGTCATTACGGAGGCTTTTTTCCTTCTTTACAAAGAACATGAAGCTTCAGTTTCCTCATCTATAAAATAGGGATAATCACACTTACCGTATGAATCACGTTGATTCAAACTGCGACTAATCTATGCGGCTAGCTGCATCACATCCTCGCCTAACAACCACAGTGCGTGCTTAGCGATGTGCCCCAGGAAAGGAGAGCAAGCACCACTATTCCGTCAGCAGTTACTGAGACAATGTAAGGAAACATGTGAAATGAAAGAGCAAAAATGAACCCATACTTATAGAGTGCTTTGTATTTTTTAAAGAGCCATTAATTATACGAGCTCATTATCCCTTACAAGAACCCTTCAGAGGGGCAGCCTGCGGGACAGGGTATGGGAAGGAGACAGGACTAATATTTACTCAACAGCTACAGCGTGCCAGAGGCCAACGTGGGCACCTACAGACGATTCAGAGAAGGACGGGCCTCCAGTGTTAGACCGGCCCCGGCCCCAGGCAGGCTGGAAGCCCCGACTCCACACTCGGTCCAGGCTTCCTCCTGTCCCGCGGCTAGCGCTCCATTTGCACCCCAGGTGAGCTCACAAGCCCACCCATCCACGACGCCCGAGGTTCCCTGGCCTTGGGGTTCACCAGTCTACACACAGATTCTGCTCCTTCCAACCTCTGTGTCCACGGGAAGTTCAAACGGGTGGCTTGTGGAGAGGGTGGGGAGGACTGAAATCTCCCACCAACTGGGTGTCAGTCACTCAGTCGAGTCCAGCTCTTCTTGACCCCACGGACTGTAGCCCGCCAGGCTGCTCTGTCCACGGGAGTGTCCAGGCAAGAATACTGGACTGGGTCGCCATTCCCTCCTCCAGGGGATCCTCCCGACCCAGGGATCGCAGCTGCATGTCTTACAGCTCCTGCACAGCCCACTCCCAGTGTCCTGGCCTGGAGACTCCCACGGACAG
This sequence comes from Capra hircus, assembly GCF_001704415.2. Taxonomy (NCBI): domain Eukaryota; kingdom Metazoa; phylum Chordata; class Mammalia; order Artiodactyla; family Bovidae; genus Capra; species Capra hircus. The sequence goes on from NC_030817.1 coordinate 1,490,292, forward strand.
AGGAGCCGGGCGTGCCGCAGCCCCAGGGGGTGGCACAGCTGGACTGAGGCGGCTTAGCGCGCAGGGACTTGTGGTGGAGCCCACGGGTTCACCTGCCTCCTGCTCACCGGCTGAGGCCCTGGGCTTCTAGATGAACCCAGGCAGTCTTCCCTGACTAACCAGGCCCGAGGCTGATCTGTTACACTCAGCTTAGAATGTCTTCTCCCGGCAGAATGTCTGCCTAAGACAACCCGGGTGGGAGCGTCAGGAAGGTCGCCGCGTCACCCGCCTCCTGGACAAGCTCTCCGGCAGCTTGGGGCCACTGCAGCAGAGCACCCCCAGGCCCCTGCCAGCCCTGCTGGCACTCCCGGGGTTCCAGCAGCCAGCCCTGCGCCACTCCGCTTCTGGGAAGCCTTTCAAAGCCCCTCCTCCACTCCAGCCCTCTGCTTTCTTCAGAATTTGGGCAGCATCTTCACCAAAACCCCTTATCACTCATTACATTCAAGGGTGAGCAAGCCCTCAGAGTGCAAAGACCCCCACCCTTTTCCCTTCTGCTGGTAATAAAGGCGTAAGAGATGGCAGCCTTATGCCTCTCACTCAGAAACTCTCAGTAGCTCCCAACTGCCTCTAGTTCAGCTCCAGCTTCGCAGTAAAGCTCCCTCCCCATCAGCCAGAAGACCTTCCAGCTCTCTTTCCACTACCCCATACAGATCACGGAGCTCACTGCGCCCTGAAAGCAATCCTCTCCTCTTCCAGAGTGTGAAGTACTTTTCGTCTCCAGACCCCAATCAGGCCAGCACTAACTGGTTCAGCCCATAGGTCCCTTCTGCAGACCCCAACCAGCTTCTTCCTGGTAGAAAACCATTTCCATCTTCATTAGCACTTTCACCTCCTTACCTCCAAACTCATATTTATTTTCTCTTTGTTTAGGAAGTCATGGTCGGCCTTCTTAAAACGTGTCTCCCCCTCAGACAAGTGCTTTATGCAAGGCACTAACTCATTTCATTGAGTCCCTTGGACTGCAAGGAGATCCGACCAGTCCATCCTAAAGGAAATCAGTCCTGAATATTCATTGGAAGGACTGATGTTGAAGCTGAAACTCCAATACTTTGGCCCCTCATGCGAAGAACTGACTCACTAGAAAACACCCTGATGCTGGGAAAGACTGCAGGCGGGAGGAGAAGGGGACGACAGAGGATGAGATGGTTGGATGGCATCACCGACTCAATGGACATGGGTTTTGGTGGACTTGGAGAGTTGGTGATGGACAGGGAGGCCTGGCGTGCTGCGGTTATGGGGTCGGAAAGAGTCGGAGAAGACTGAGCGACCGAACTAAACTCATTTAATAAATGTAGGTTCCTAGTCCCGATCTGTAAGCGTTCTCCTTAATATTCCATGAACTCAGGCTCAGCCTCCTTAACCAGACTGAGCATTCCCACTGCAGAGCGTCTCCGATGAAAGATCATTCACACCCCCTGGGGATTTTCTGAACCCGCAGATTCTGGCTCCAGGGGTCCGGGAGGGGCTGGGACTGCTTTTAGAACAAGCTCCAGCTGACTCTGCCGCAGCTGCTCCGCGGACCTCGCCGCAAACAGCAAGGAGGGCCTGTGCCCTGTTGGTCCCTCAGCGGGTGCCACCTGCGCCGCCCGGCCGGGCGCGGGGGTGGCGAGACGCGGGGCTGGGAAGCGCGGGGCCCGCCCGCCGCCCCCCGGGCGCACTCACCGATGGTGGACACGACGGTGCCCACGAAGTAGAAGGCGCCGGGGAAGTCCCAGCGCGGGCGCGCGCCGTCCACGCGGACGCCGGCGGCCGCGGCCTCCTCGAAGTGGCGGAGGAAGCCGCGCAGCGCGTCGCGGCTCAGGTTGTGGCGGCGGCCGAAGCGGGCCAGGCGCTCCTCCCAGCGCTGCCGGGCCTGGCGCTCGTGCGGCCGCTCCAGCGCCGAGAAGACGGCGGCGCCGCCCAGCAGGTACAGCGCCAGGAGCGCGCCGAGCAGCAGGAAGCGCGCGTTGTCCTCGTTCGCGCGGCCCGGCCCGCAGCCGCCGCCGCAGCCCCGGCCGGCCATGGCCGGGCCCCGGGCCGACCGTCGCCGGGGCTCCCCGGGAGGTAGGGGCGCGGCCGCGCGCTCAGCGCGCCCGGGGCCGCGCGGCCACCGCCTGGCCCATCGCCTCCGGCCGCGCGGCTCCCGGGGCCGCCGCGTGGACCGCGCTAGCTGCCACGTCCGCCCTGATGCGCGGTTTCAAATCCGCTTTTTGGTCCGCCGCCGCCCCACCCTCCCGGGGCTGAGCCCGCTGCTGCGGGGCCCGCGGGTGCGCCGCCGTGCCCCCTGGCGCCGGCCCCGCTCAGGGTGCAGGCGGGCGTGGGGCGTCCTCAGGGCAAGCCCCGGGCCCGCCCCCAGAGACGGGGTCTGCGGGCTGACGCGGAGCGGGGTCCCGCGGTCCCCGGCGCCTCGACAGTCGCTTCTCCCGCCGCCGACGGCTGGGACGCGGGGCCTCGGTCCGCTGGAGCAGCCAGTGCCTCCCCGCTGGGTCCGTGATGTGGCCGCGCCCCAGCCTCGGTGTCGCGCGGGGCCTCGGGCCTCTGGGGTCACCGGGCCGGCGGCTGGGGCTCAGGGGCTGGGTGGAGCCGGTCCCCGGGGGGCGCACGCACGCAGCGGTCGTGCCCAGCGCGCTTCTCCGCCGGCGACCTCCGCGCGCCGCGTGGCAGCCGGCGGCCGGGTTGGCTGGAGGAGGAGACCAGAAAGGGAGGCTGGGGCGAGGGGGCGAGGGGGCGAGGGGCCCTTCCCGCAGGAAGCCCCCCTCCACGTGCCCGCACCCGGCGCCCTTGGCCTCCAGACCCTGCCCCGGGGCGCCCACGTGTCGGGCCCGCCCGCTGCAAGCGAGCGCCGCGCGCCAGCCCCGGCTCCTGGAGAGTCTGCGGAGGACCGGGGTCTGGAGGGGCGCGCGGCCGCGAGACAATGACCCGGGAGAGTTCCAGCTCCCGAGCCCGGGCTTGGCCGCCTCGGCGGGCTCGAGAGACCCGACAGGGCTCGGCTCAGGGAGCGCCATCCCCACCCGAGGCCGACCGGCCACAGGCGCGCCCGCGAACCTCCCGGACCCCGCCCCGCGAGCCCGCTGTGCGGGGGCGCTGGCGCCGCGCGCGCGTCCCGCCTCCCGAGCAGTGCCCCCTCGGGCCAGACCGCCCTCCGGGTCCTCGGCGCGCCCCGCCCGGCCGGCCCGCGCACTCCGCGCTGCAACAGGTGGAGCCGCGGGAACGACCCCCCGGTCCTCCGCCCCCACCGCGCGGAGCCGCCGCAGCGCCAGCGCCCACCGGCAGAATCCGGTCCCGCGGCGGGGGCGCCGGGGCTGCCCCTCCGCACGCGGACCCGAGATGGGAGTTGGAGGCGGGGGCAGCCTCACCGGCCCGCGCGGGCCCTCCGGGGCCGGCAGGGGGCGCTCAGTCCCCTCCAGACGCGTCTCGCCCCGACCCGCGCTCCCGGCCCCTCTCGGCCCCTCCGGAATCACCGGCCCTGGCCTGCGGGGGTGAAGGCGGACCCGGGAGGAAAAGATGCATGGGCCTCTTCCAATGGACGAGAATCTCCTCGCCTCCTGAGAGTGGCCCCGGGCTCAGGGTCCCCCCCCCCCCCCCCATCCTGCCAGGAGCAGAGAATTAAGACACAAACACTTCCAGGTGCCTGTCTGCCTGCCACCAGAAGACCTGATCCTGCTAGTTCAGTTCAGTCGCTCAGGCGTGCCAGACTCTGCGACCCCAGGGACTGCAGCACGCCAGGCCTCCCTGTCCATCCCCAACTCCCGGAGTTTACTCACACTCGTGTCCATTGAGTCGGTGATGCCATCCAGCCATCTCATCCTCTGTCGTCCCCTTCTCCTGTCCTCAATCTGTCCCGGTATCAGGGTCTTTTCAAATGAGTCAGCTCTTCGCATCAGGTGGCCAAAGGGTTGGCGCTTCAGCTTCAACATGAGTCCTCCCAATGATGCTGCCAGTGTTCCTCTCTAGTTTCTCTCGGTTCTCCACTCCCGGATGCCCTGCTTTTATCCAGCCTCTTGGGAGCACGGGCTTTAGAGAACAGCACTTATAGCAGGAGCATGTGTGCCCACCCAGGGCGAGTCCTGAGATGAGCCCCCCACCACCAGGTCGAAAGAATGTTTCGGTGAATTGGCTTGTACTCAACCAACATGTTACTCTTCTTGCTTTCTTACATATCTGTCCATCCCTCTTTCCATCCATCAGCTCAGCTCGTTTGGAATCGTTTCAAAGTTGCAGACATCAGTGCACTGCTCCTCGCCACCCCACCCTGCACTTCTCCCTGCGTTTTCCTTCCTGGAGTTCAGTGTTGTTGCCTAGTCACCAAGTCCTGTCTGACTTGTTCAGATCCCATGGGCTGTAACCCGCCAGGCTCCTCCGTCCATGGCAAGGATACTGGAGTGGGTTGCCATTTCCTTCTCCAGAGGATCTTCCCGACCCAGGGATCGAACCCCTGCATTGCAGGCAGATTCTTTACCACTGAGCCACTTGGGAAGCCGGTAGAGATCAATACAACCCTACTTACTTACAGATTGCGTTCTTTGGGAATAAAATTTACATACTATGAACTGCACAAATCTTAAGTGTACCATTAAATGAGTTCTGGCAAATGCATTCACTCTTGCAAATTAAACAGAAATCTATCCAACCTATCCACCAAATATCCCAGGTCCCTTCCCAGCAAGTTGCCAACCACATGCCTACAGAGGCAATCAGTGTTCTGAACTTCTCTGCCACCACCGTCTCCCTTTGCAGAAGTTAGTGTTGCTTGTTCTAGATCTCCGTATAAATGGATTCACGGCTGTGTATCCGTGTGAAGCCCTGTATTTCTGAGATCTAGCCATGTTACATATCTTACTAGTCCTTCCCTTTTTATTGCTTGAATATTCACTCTCTCCTTACTGACAGAAGTGAAGTGAAGTGAAGTGAAATCACCCAGTCGTGTCTGACTCTGTGACCCTGTGGACTGTAGCCTGCTCAGGCTCCTCTGTCCATAGGACTCTCCAGGCAAGAATACTGGAGTGGGTTGCCATTTCCTTCTCCAGGGGATCTTCCCAACCCAGGGATCGAACCTGGGTCTCCTGCATTGCAGGCAGACACTTTTTCCTCTGAGCCACCAGGGAGAAACCAGGACTATTAGAGGTGCTTGGCATCCACCAGGGTATGACTGTCCTCCGCTGAAATTCTTCTGATGTTTTCTAAGATCCTTCTAATTTACACAAACACCTAGTGACCTGGCCTCAGTTTATCTATTTCACTCCCCTTCCTCTGAGTTCCTGATGTTCCCTGAACATATCACCTCAGGGTCTTTGCACGCTTCCTCTCTGCTTGCCAAGTTTCCCTCAAATACCACACCTCACCTCCTCAGGCCTCTCTCCAGTGCCACCTTATTAGTGAGTCTTCTCTGATTACAATATTAGAAAGAAAGTGCACCAAGACTGGCCAGGGAATTCTATCCTCCTGCTTTGCTGTATCTTTTCCTGTAATACTGCCACCGTCTGTTATCTGTTTGGCTTTCCCGATAGCTCAGCTGGTAAAGAATCTGCCTGCAATGCAGGAGACCCCGGTTCGATTCCTGGGTTGAGAAGATCTGTGGGAGAAGGGAGAGGCTACCCACCCAAGTATTGTCGGGCTTCCTTGGTGGCTCAGCTGGTAAAGAATTCGCCTGCAAATCAGGAGACCTGGGTTGGGAGGATCCCCTGGAGAAGGGAAGGGCAAACCAGTCCAGTATTCTGGCCTGAAGAATTCCATGCACTGTATAGTCCATGGGGTCACAACATTTGTTGAATTATCCCTACATGCAATTAAAAATCGGTGGACTACCAAAAAGAAAACGTTTGTCATCATAAATAAAACTGTTAGGTGCGTTCTTGCACAAGTGTTTGTGGATGTATGTTTTCATCTCTCTTGGGTAAACACCCAAGAGTGGAACTGCTGGGTCATAGTTCAGTTCAGTTCAGTCACTCAGTCGTGTCCGACTCTTTGGACCATAGTGGCGGTGTTTAATTTTATAAGAAACTAACGTTTATCCAAAGTAGTTGTACCAATTGACAAGGTACAAGTTTTGGATGTCCGATATCCTTGTGAACATTTGGCAGTATCAGTCATTTTAATTTTAAATATATTGGTGGATGTGTACTGGTATCTCACTGGAGTTTAATTTGCATTTCCCTGATGACTCAGCAGTAAAGAAATCCGCCTGCAATGCAGGAGATGAGGGTTCGATCCTTGGGTCGGGAAGATTCCCTAGAGGAGCAAACGGCAATCCAGTGCAGTGTTCTCGCCTCGGAAATCCCACGGACAGAGGAGCCTGTTGGTCCTCCGGTCCACGGGGTTGCAGAGAGTCGGACAGGACTGAGCACCTGCGTTGACTGATGTGCTTGTTGGCCATTTGCACTGATACCAAGCAGGGCCCTGGGGGGCTCCTGGGCACAAAGCCTTTCTCTGCTCCTCCCTATTCCTTTGATTACAAAAAAAACAGCCTTCATTCAGTATCCTTGACCTTCTCTGAGCTCTACTGGACAGATTCAAGCAGTTGTTAATTAGGGAAGGGCAGGGATGTGAGACCAGGAAGAAGCAAACAGTCAAGGGCAGCCTTGGGGCAAGGTCCTGTTTCCCCCACAACAGATATACACACACAATATCTGTAACCTATTTTGCAGACACTGAAACCCCCTCCAGGTGGGGAAAGTTACTGATTGATGATGACAGGCCGCCCACAAGCATAAGGTCAAGTTGCTCAGTCGTGTCCGACTCTTCCGTGGACTGTAACCTACTAGGCTTCTCTGTCCATGGGATTCTCCAGGCAAGAATACTGGAGTGGGTTGCCATTTCCTTCTCCAGGGAATCTTCCCGACCCAGGGATGGAACCCGGGTCTCCTGCATTGGAGGCAGACGCTTTAACCTCTGAGCCACCAGGGAAAGACTCCATACCAGTTGGACTGAAGGTTGCTGATGCTGACTCCTACTTAAACTTCAGTTCAGTCCAGTGGCTCAGACGTGTCCGACTCTTTGCGACCCCATGAATTGCAGCACATCAGGCCTCCCTGTCCTTCACCAACTCCCGGAGTTGACTCAGACTCATGTCCATCCAGTCGGTGATGCCATCCAACCACCTCATCCTCTGTCGTCCCCTTCTCCTCCCACCTTCAATCTTTCCCAGCATCAGGGTCTTTTCAAATCCGTCAGTTCTTCGCATCAAAGTAGTGCAGCTTCAGCATCATCCTTCCAATGAACACCCAGGGCTGATCTCCTTCAGGATGGACTGGTTGGATCTCCTTGCAGTCCAAGGGACTCTCAAGACTTCTCCAACAAAACACTTCAAAAGCATCAATTCTTCAGCGCTCAGCTTTCTTCACAGTCCACCTCTCACAGCCATACATGACCACTGGAAAAACCATAGCCTTGACAAGATGGACCTTTGTTGGCAAAGTAATGTCTCTGCTTTTAAATATGCTATCTAGGTTGGTTGTAACTTTTCTTCCAAGGAGTAAGCGTCTTTTAATTTCATGGCTGCAGTCACCATCTGCAGTGATTTTGGAGCCCAAAAAAATAAAGTCTGACACTGTTTCCACTGTTTCCCCATCTATTTCCCATGAAGTGATGGGACCAGATGCCATAGTCTTAGTTTTCTGAATGTCGAGCTTTAAGCCAACTTCTTCACTCTCCTTTTACACTTTCATCAAGAGGCTCTTTAGTTCTTCTTCACTTTCTGCTATAAGGGTGGTGTCATCTGCATATCTGAGGTTATTGATATTTCTCCCAGCAATCTTGACTCCAGCTTGTGCTTCCTCCAGCCCAGCATTTCTCATGATGTACTCTGCATAAAAGTTAAATAAGCAGGGTGACAATATACAGCCTTGACGGACTTTTCCTATTTGGAACCAGTCTGTTGTTCTATGTCTGGTTCTAACTGTTGCTTCCTGACCCACATACAGGTTTCTCAGGAGGCAGGTCAGGTGGGCTGGTATTCCCATCTCTTTCAGAATTTTCCAGTTTACTGTGATCCACACAGTCAAAGGCTTTGGCATAGTCAATAAAGCAGAAATAGATGTTTTTCTGGAACTCATGCTTTTTCAATGATCCAGCGGATGTTGGCAATTTGATCTCTGGTTCCTCCACCTTTTCTAAATCCAGCTTGAACATCTGGAAGTTCACGGTTCACATACTGCTGAAGCCTAGCTTGGAGAATTTTGAGCATTACTTTGCCAGTGTGTGAGACGAGTGCAACTGTGCGGTAGTTTGAGCATTCTTTGGCATTGCCTTTCTTAGGGATGGGAATGAAAACGGACCTTTTCCAGTCCTGTGGCCACTGCTGAGTTTTCCAAATTTGCTGGCATATTGAGTGCAGCACTTTCACAACATCATCTTTTAGGATTTGAAATAACTCAACTGGAATTCCATCACCTCCACTAACTTTGTTCGTAGTGATGCTTCCTAAGGCCCACTTGACTTCGCATTCCAGGATGTCTGGCTCTAGGTGAGTGATCACACCATCGTGATTATCTGGGTCATGAAAATCTGTTTTGTACTGTTCTTCTGTGTATTCTTGCCACCTCTTCTAAATATCTTCTGCTTCTGTTAGGTCCATACCATTTCTGTCCTTTATTGAGCCCATCTTTGCATGAAAATTTCCCTTAGTATCTCCAATTTTCTTGAACAGATCTCTAGTCTTTCCCATTCTGTTGTTTTCCTCTATTTCTTTGCATTGATCCCTGAGGCTTTCTTACCCCTCCTTGCTTACTCAACCTTACCAGCAACTCATCAGAAGAGTGTCTGTGCGCTGATCACGGCCTCTTTGAACACTTACTGTAAAAGGTCTCTCTTCTCCAAGTTGAGGACACACAATTTTGCAATCATTAGCACGCAGTGACACCATTTGCTGGCAAAGTAACAACGCTGTTCTTTTCTATTTCACTCAAAACTGTCTCCAAGATTCTATTCAGCACCAATGTACAGAGAAGCTGAACTTTTGGCATCAGTATATCTGCTTTCTAAAATCTCTGGTGAATATCCATTTCTTTTTTACTACTGAGTTGTAGGGACTCTTTACATAGATCCAGGATGCTAATCCTTTCTCAGGTATGGTATCTTAGAAACGTTTCCCACATTCTCTGACTTGCCTAATTATTTGTGATGGGTATGGTTTTAATTTTAGTGAGGCCCAATTTATCAATCATTTCTGTTATATTTGGATCTCTGTGTATCAGGAAACCTCACCTCTCTTAAGGTTGCGTAAGTTTTATGGGCTCTTTTTACAGTTTTACAGTACTGGAAATTTTAGTTTTAGCCTGTGTATGTTGGTCTTTGATTAAGTTTTGTTTCTTCGGTTTGCTTCTGTATGGCATGAGCCGAGAGGCGAGGTATCAGCTGTCTCTTGTCCATCTGGATATTCAGTTATTTTAGTGTCATTTGCTGAAAAGACAAAAGCGAATTTATTTTGGGAATCTGTATCTTGCTCATTATTTGTCCATCCTTATATTAATACCACGATGTCTAGATTACTTGGCTTTCCTGGGGGCTCAGACAGTAAAGAGTCTGCCTGTAATGCAGCAGAGCCAGGTTTGATCCCTGGGGTGGGAAGAGCCCCTGGAGGGGGGCTTGGCAACCCACTCCAACATCCTTGCTGGAGAATCCCATGGACAGAGGAGCCTGGTGGGCTGCAGTCCAGAGGGTTACTTGCAGCTTTTGTGTGAATCCTCCAACTTTGCTCTTCTTTATCAAGATTTTCTTTCAATATTACAGGATCTTTGAACATTTCTATAAAAACTGTATAATCAGCTTGTTAATTTCACCAGAAAAAAAAACATGCAAGATCTTAATTAGGCTTGTGTTGGATCTATTTTAGGGAGAACTGACATCTTAATTCATGAATGAGGTATAGCCCTCAATTTATGTCAGTCTTGGAAAATTTTCATGTAGAGATCCTGTGCATCTTTTGTAAATTCATTCTAAAGTATTTTGGGGTTTTGATGCAGTTGTAAATGAAATATCAAGATTCTACTTCCTAGCTGTCTGCTGTAGTATGTAAAAATGGAAATGATTTTTACAAATTAACGGGGTTCCTGCAACCTCGCTAAATTTATGCATCAGTTGAGTAGTTGATTCCTTTTCTTTGATACTTTTTTTTCTATTCATGGTGCAATGGCCAGGACCTCAGTATAATGTTGAATAGAGGAGGTGGAAGCAAACGTCTTGTCTTGTTCCTGATCTCAGGAGAAAGCCTTTAGTTTTTCCGCATTGACTACAGTGTGGGTTTTTCACCGATACCCTTTATCAGGTTGAGAAAGTGTCAAAACATGAATGAGTGAATTTTATCAGATGCTTTTTTCTGTCTCTAGTGTAATGATCATATAATTTTATCCTTTACTAATATCTTGGTTTTCATTTATTGCTTTCCTAATGTCAAACCAACCTTGCATTTCTGGAATAAACTTAATGTAGTATTTCTACTCCTCTATTTTTGTTCTTCTACTTCCTTTTGGGTTTACTTTTTTTTTTTTTCCTCCAACTTTCTATAGTGGATTATTAGATCACAAATTTTAGATCTAAAATTCTTTTTTAATGTTAGCATTTTTCAACTATAAATCTCGTTAGTCCCGGGCTAGCTGCACCCTAAAAATTTTGGTATGTTGTATTTTTACATCATTTTATTGAAAATATTTTGATTATTTTCCTCCTTTGACCTACGAATTATTTAGCCATGCATTGTACTTATTTTAAAAATCTATTTCTTAAGACAAATTTTTCCTAACATTTTCAGTGTGGTCTGTTGACTGAAAAAAATGCACAGTCTGAAAGTTGAGAATTATATTGTATTTGATAGACTTTCTGAGGACTTCAACCCAGGAGACAGCTTCTCAGATAGCTCTGAGGGACTGCCCTGAAGAAGAAGGGGAGGAGCCAGGATATACAGGAATTTTGCAATAAAAACCAGGCAGTGGGACATCAAAAGATCACCATTAACTGTTGCTGCTGTTCGGTCACTAATCAAAGAAAAGCAGACACCCCAGCTTAGGGAGCTCAGCACAAGCTCTGGGCTCCTCGAAACCGTTCCTGAGTGTGCCTGAGCTATGAGGGCCCGTATCCTGTCTCTCCCACCCTGATCCCCTCAGGGTGCACTGCTGGGGTGGCTGCAGCAGCTTGATGGCTACCACCTTGGTTTACCGATAGTTCAGTTCAGTGCAGTCGCTCAGCCGTGTCCGACTCTTTGCGACCCCATGAATCGCAGCGTGCCAGGCCTCCCTGTCCATCACCAACTCCCGGAGTTCACTCAGACTCACGTCCATCGAGTCCGTGATGCCATCCAGCCATCTCATCCTGGGTCGTCCCCTTCTCCTCCTGCCCCCAATCCCTCCCAGCATCAGGGTCTTTTCCAATGAGTCAACTCTTCGCATGAGGTGGCCAAAGTACTGGAGTTTCAGCTTTGGCATCATTCCTTCCAAAGAAATCCCAGGGCTGATCTCCTTCAGAATGGACTGGTTGGATCTCCTTGTAGTCCAAGGGACTCTCAAGAGTCTTCTCCAACACCACAGTTCAAACGCATCAATTCTTCGGTGCTCAGCCTTTTTCACAGTCCAACTCTCACATCCATACATGACCACTGGTTTACCGATAAGGCAAGCCAAATTCTTCATTCACAGGTCAGAGGCCCATGTATGGTATGTTTCAGTCCTCCTAAATCGACTGTACTATGGTCCAGAACATCGTCCTAGTGAATGTGCCATATGCACTTGAGAAAAACATGTATTCTGGGCTTCCCTGGTGGTCCAGTAGTTGAGAGTCTGCCTTGCAATGCAGGGGACACTGGTTCGATCCCTGGTCCTAGAAGATCCCACATGCCTCACAGCAGCTAAGCCCATATGCCACGAGTGAGCCCGTGAGCTACAGCGACCGAAGCCCGCCTGGCTAGAGACGCTGCTCCACAACAAGAGAAGCCCCTGCAAGGAGAAACCTGAGCACCGCAGCAAAAAGGAGCCCCTCTGCCACAACCAGAGAAAGCCTGCATGCAGCAGCAACGAGCAACCACAGCCAAAGAAAGAACCCTAAAGAGTGTGGATTCTGCAGCTGCTGGAGGTGGCGTTCCACGTCACGGCTGTTGACAGCGCTCTTCAGACCTTCTGTCTTTACTGACACTTGTTCTAGTTATTCCGACAATTATTGAGTAATAAAAGCACCAACTACGTGGAATCATCTGTCTGTTCCTTGAAGTCTGTCGGTTTTTGCTTCACACACTTCCAGCTGCTCTCACTGTCGGTCAGGGGTGGCTTGAGGCAGGGCTTCGGCTCCTGCCCGAGGCTGAGGCTGGGAGCGGTGGGGAGAACGCTGGATGGCAACCACTGTGTGTACCAGGGGCAGAGGCCAGCGACAGGCGCGGGCCCGCCAGCCGTGTAGAAGTGAATTTCCACATAGAGACGGACAGTAATGCAGCAAGTGAGCATTTATTAGGCCGAGAGTACAGTGTGTGTGGACAGACACACAGGAGGGCTGAGAGTCCCGCCCTTGCAGCAGTTTGAATTACTTTATGGGGCATTTCTTCCAGGTTTCCTTTGAGCAATCGTCTTGCTTTGCCGGGTTCTGAGTCTGTATTTGGCTAATCTCAGGATCCTCCCGCATGTGCGTGCATCTTTTAGCTGAGATGGATTCCAGAGAAGCCGCCTCTGGGTAGCTGCACCATTTGACTCTGAGGTGATGCTTCCTTTCTGCTGACCTCTGCGGAGCCTTTCTGGGCATGTGTAGTCTGGGAGGTCTTAACTCTGAGAATGGAGTGTGTGGTCTTTTCTCTCTTATCTGGGCAAGGCCCAGCCTCCTCCATCAACCTGCTTTATGGAGTTTCTGCTGTTAAGGAGTTTCTGTCCACAGGGGAGGAACTGTTCAGCTTGGGGCCTGTCTGTCTCCTGCCTGAATGTAAGCATTTATAATTGTTATATCCTCCTGATGCAGGGACCATTTTTATGAGATGTCTCTATCTCTGGTAATACCTTTTGCCTTGAAGTTTATTTGGTCTGATATTAATCTAGTTACCACAGGCTTCATTACTTAACATTCGTAGCGTCTTTTCCATTTACTTTCCAATCTGTCTGTGTCTTTATATATTCCAGGTGGGTTTGTGGTGGACAGCGTACAGCAGTGTCTTCCTTTTTCTGGTCAGCTCTGACAGCCTCCATGTTTTAACTGATCAGATAAACACCGCCCATCACTTCTGTGGTGACAGGAACACCCTGTACCTGTGCCCTTCTGAAGCCTGTGGCGCTGCTAGACTCGAAGTGGGGAACGAAATCCCTGCCCCCACCCCACCCCTCACCCCCCAGAATGTTTAACTTTAAAGTCAACAACAAATTTAAGTATCAGGTGTGACTAGTGGCTGCTGTGCATAATTTAAGTGTCATGTGTGAGCAGTGTCGTGTGGCTAGTGGCTGCTGTATGTAATTTGGTGCTTGCTTGCTGTTCAGTCACTAAGTCGTGTCTGACTCTTTGTGACCCCACAGACTGCAGCACGCCAGGCTCCTCTGTCTTCCACTATCTCTTGGGAGTTTGCTCAGATTCATGTCCATTGAGTCGGTGATGCCATCCAACCATCTCATCCTCTGCTGCCCCCCTTCTCCTCCTGCCTTCAATCTTTGCCAGCATCAGAGTCTTTTCCAGTGAGTCAGCTCTTCGTATCAGGTGGCCAAAGTATTGGAGCTTCAACCTGAGCATCAGTGAGTATTCAGGGTTGATTTCCTGTAGGATTGACTGGTTTGATCTCATTGCTGTCCAAGGGACTCTCAAGAGTCTTGATGTAGAAATTCTGGATTCTAATTACCTTTCTCAAAAAATAATAATTTTTAAACAGGCAGTTAACTTAGGTGAACTCAACTGTAAAATTATCCTCCCTACATCAAGAAGTGGCTCCAGTTTTAGTCTCGTTCTTTCAGCCTTAGAGGTGCACGCACAGCTCAGGGCTCAGCCCTAGACCTGAGGAGTTTACATAGAGAACCTGGGAATCTCCACTCCGGCTCTTCCGTCAGTCGGTGCTCTGGATCTCCAAGCCACAAAGACTGTTTTCCACGGGAGGTTTACCTGCCTTGTGTGGTGCAGACTACTGCCTGACCTCAGGCCAGAAGTGGTGGGAAGAGAGGAAGTTCTCCCTGGAAAGCGCCGTTCTTGCAGCTGCTGACCCCCTTCTTTTAACTGCTGTTGGTCACTTTCAGTCGCTGGATGGTTTAAGCTCCACACCACAACTTCTATTTTTATTTCTGAGAGAGTGGGTTCAGTAGGAGCTATTTCATCCTACCAGAGACCTGAACTTATCTGGTCTCCCTTCACAACATTTGATAAGGAAACTTCAAACATGTACCAAGGTTTAAAGACTTTTAGAGCAGCAATCTAAACTGGGCACATTTTCCTATATTTTACCATATCTATTCATCCTTTAATACATCTTATTTTAAAGCATTTCAAAATAAACTGCGATCAACACACTTGCCCTCAAGTACTTTAGAGTTTATATATAGAGTTTAACAACTTTTTTTTTTGATGTAGAATTTTCACACAGTGCACATATCTGAACTTGTGCATTTGAGTTTTTAAAAAGCAGCTTTACTGGGTTATAATTTACGTACAATAAAAGAACCAACTTGGTGCATAATTCAAGGGGTTTCGTAAAGTGTAACCAAAGCCACAGTCAAGATAGAAACCCTTCCGTCACCGCCCGAGTTTCCCTCGTGCTGCCAACCCCTCCCCACACCTGCACTTATTCTTAAGGGCACCCAGTGCCATGTGGGCAGCAGCCAGGGAGCCCCAGGAGGAGCAGGAGCTGGAGAGGCAAAGAGAGGGCGCTCACCACCAAGCGTGCCCTGAAATGCCAGGGAGACCGGAAGAGTGGAGTCGGGGCTCAGGCGGGCTCCTCACAGGGTCCAGGCTGTTTCTAGAGGCGGGAAGTGGCTCGTGGAATCACAAGGTTCGTTCCTGTCTCTTAAGGAAGATTCTGCCAAGGGAAGCACAAAGGTGCCCACTTCTTGAATCTGTTACGGTATGAGGCGTGCAGGAAGTGAGAGGCTCTCCATCAAGAAGGCGGCTTCAGGCAGTTCACAGATCTGAGCCTCAGTTTCTTCGTTTGTGAAACGGACTTCCTCCCAGGGCTCAAGTGTCAACTCACCCGTGGGGTCACTTGAACGTGGACTCCCTGACCCCAACCTCAGTCCAGCGGCCTCCATGAGGACCCCCTCTTTCCGGAGGCGGCAGGCAATGTGGATCGTGCTTTCAGGGCAGGAAGTATGCGATCTGAAGAGCTGTTAACTCTGTTCAGAGTTGAGAGCCTGGGCTCTGGGACAAAGCGGTCCCGGGAGTTTCCTCTGTAACAGAGCCTCCTTCACCTGGAATCCAGAGGCTGCAGCCAGGACTCTTCAATCTCCCCCATCTTTCAGAGAAACCCACCTGCGGTAGTGTGGGGGGGAGCGGTATTTGCAGGAAGTAGCTAATTTCTCAGAAGGCGGGGGTTTTGACCCTCGAGTTTCCATTCTCTAAACGCCCCAGGGAGACTGCCAGCGTGGTACTCATCAAGAATCATCCCGATTTACACTGATAAAGAGCTCCTGCCCGCACTCCAGAACACTATTTCCTGTGATTCTTAGAGCAATCACACCAGGCAGGAAGGATAGCTATGAGCCCCACCTAACAGGCGAGAAAGTGAAGACTCGGAGGCATCATGTGACTCGCCTAAGGTCTCACAGGGCAGAGGGAGCAGAGAGCTGGGGCTGGGCAAGTCTAATGCACACGTGACTCAGCCTGGCCAATCAGAGGCCGCAAGGGGCTTTGGCGGGCACCACTGGGAAAGATGGATCTCCTTTGCTCTGGGATGACTGGCCTGCAGCTGTGATGCTGTCTGGCTGGGTGGCTTGTCCAGTGCTGCCTGGAGCCTTGCACTGAGCCCACCCCCACCCGGGGTGGACCATGCTAGTGGGCATCCCAGGTGGTCAACCACAGTCCTCTGGATGCCCACTCAGACGGCTGGGTTCCCATTCTGGGCTGGTCTCATCGTCACATCCGCCTTTACTGTGAGCCCAGGGCTGCTGCTGGGTTCAAATCTGATAAGGGTTTCAGTGTTAAAGCAGAAGGCAGGTTCCAAGAAGGCTTAAGCCTTACTTTTCTTACCAGTGGAAGGAATTGGTTAAATGAATTCAGTGGCTTTTCAACTTTATATTTTTAAGCGTAATGCAAAACAAAACAAAACAAAACCAAACCACCCAGATGATACCCTTTACAGAACCCAAAACATAAGAGAGTGAAGGAGGCCTTCTCTGCCAGGGAGGAGGAGGCAGGAGACCCCATCCCTGCCCGTCCGGCCGCCTCCTGCCACAGTACCTACCCCCCACCCCACTTCTGATGTGAACATTGTTGGCCTCTGAGGAACACTCTGAAAAACGAGCATCTTAAAAAACAGATTCAGAATTAACAATCAACTGCATTCTAAGTTACAGGATGAAGAGGCTGAGGACCACTGGAAACGAGACCCACACAGAGGAATCCAGGAGGCTCTGGGTCGTCGGAGGAGAGCGTGGTTCCCACCCCTGAGGGGCGCTTGGACAAGAAGCACGGCGACGCCCGCTGCGCTGACCAGGGCGACTGGAGTCCCGCGGGCGTCCTGACCCTTTCTGGGCTTCCGCCCTCCCTGTCAGCTCACCTGCAGGGGCCCCTCGAGTGGAATACTTGTGTGCTTTGCTAGGCGCCTGTGAGCTGTCTTCTGCGCGTTTGTGGGGACGGCTGAGGACAGGGCAGGCGGGGGCTGGTCTGTGAGTGGGGAGGATGAAGTGTCATGGGAAGCTGCCGGATGACGACTGTCAGTTGGTGCATGGTGTCTGGGGAGCCTCGTGGGCCTCAGTGACATACAGCAGGCGCTTCCAGCAACTGCGCCACACACCCAGAAAGCTGAGGGAGGGGTGACGGGTCACACTCCTGCTCTGCAAAGTTTCAGCTGAATCAGGGGCACCCTTCCCAATGGAACATAGCTCACAATGTCAACCTTCCGTTCAGAAGCGCTGACACCACGAGTGTCCGCATCACCAGGAAGATCATTTTGCATCTATCTATTTATATTCTTTTAATATGGGGAAGTTTGATAGCTTTTATTCCAAGGCATAGAAAAGGGAGTTAAGAAAATATACAACTTTTTTTCAAGTGAGAATGTCAACAGTGGCCACTGAAAGGATAACCAACGTTCAGGTCTGAAAGACTGGCCTTTGCAGTTTTGCTGGGGGGCAGATAAAACATTAAGGGAAGTGAACACACGGTACAAACAAGGACATCCCGCGTTCGGGGCTCAGGCCTCACTTGCCAACTTCACAGAGCTTCCCTGCTCTCAGGAGGGAACCCACATGTTCCCATGTGTATCAGGTGCTTTGACATAAGGGATGTTCCAAATCCACGGTCGATCTGGGGGAAAAAAGATTACATGAGTATAATATTTATCTGATTACAGAAAATCCACTCGCCTGATAGGATCAAGTCACTCACGGGCTGGAGTCGACATATCACGAGAGCCCTTTCCTGAACTGAGCCCTTTTGGGTAGGAGCTTGCAGTAAAGGTTCATGTTAAGACACGGGAGCATGAACCCCGGGGTAAATGCTGGCTTGCCACTAAGGTTCACAAGTCCCTTCGCCTCTGGACCCCAGTTTCCTCATCTGCACCTAAGACGTGGAGCGGGCAGGAGGTTCAAGGAGATACTGCTGCTGTTGAGTCGCTCAGTCGTGTCCTGCTCTTTCGCAGCCCCAGGGACTGCAGCCCACCAGGCGCCTCTGTCCATGGGATTTCCCAGGCAAGAATCCTGGAGTGGGTTGCCATTTCCTTCTCCAGGGGATCTTCCCAAGAGAGGAAACAACCCATGTTCCTGGATTGCAGGCGATTCTTTACCACTGAGCCAGCAGGGAAGCCCATTAAATGAGATACACGGATGAGCTGTGCCAGATGCCTGTTCCATCCGCAGAGAACCTAAAAAGGAGGGCAGCTCTCGTCGTCTTCTTTTGGGAGAAACCAGCGGTGACCACGGGGACAGTAAGGCCACTTCTCTGCTCTCAGCTGGTCACGGTCACACAGAACCACGGGGCCCGGAGTCATATCCCTGAGACGGTTTTGTTCTGTAACTTAAGGCCAGTGATCGGTGAGCCATGAAGACCTCTCTGTAATGACTGTAGACCCACATCAAGGAAAGCAACAGGCCCTGGAACGGTACGGATACAACGGAAAGAAGACCCAGGTCCAAATGCTGCCTTCGTCTTTGTCTGCGGCCTGGGGAAGGCTTGTGGATCTTGCCTCGGGTTCCCTGTCTGTGAGATGGGAGCTAATTACACCCGCAACCTCCCAGGATTACCGTGAAGGGTGAAAGCGAGACTGACTGGGGAGCTCGTTCCCAGCATATTGCAGGCACTCAATAAATGTGAACTTTTCTTCCAAAAGCGCCCAAATAATGTCAAAGTGTAAGTTGCTCAGTCATGTCTGACTCTTTGAGACCCCATGCACTATAGCCCACCAGGCTCCTCTGTCCATGGAATCTCCAGGCAAGAATACTGGAGCAGGTTGCCTTGGGTAGGGTGTAAATACATTGCAAGGATTAAAAATACACACCCCCCCCACTACTGTTCTGAGAAACACTACGGTTCTGAGTGATGGAACAAGTCTGAAGGGCAGAGTGCCAGGGATGGACCAGCCAGCCGCCCTGGCAGAAGGTGGGCCTCTCCTGAGCAGAGGCAGATGGCAGCCAGGAGGCTGGCCCGCCTAACAATGGTATCTGCCGCTCACGCCGCCCGGCCTCGCTGTTTGTGTTGAATAATCACAGAGTGACCGTGTACACAGCAGCTCCCAGCAGCAGGAGCAGCCACAGAACACCCGAGGTGGAAATACGGTATCAGAACCCTGCTCTCTAGCCTTCGGCCTCCGGATGGCTCGAAAGCAGGAACCACACTCTCTGTTAACCTGCCCGGGAGGCAGGGGGCTGGCAGGGCTGGAGGCCTGACTTTGGCTCCTCACTGGCCGCTCTCTTGCCTGAGAAACACCATCTTCTGTGTCTGCGCGTCCCTGCACTTTCTCCTCTTTCCCTGCAAACTGCTCTGGGGGGTAACGGCGGCTGTACTTCATCCCCGGGCAGGACACACTCTGACCCTTGCTGTTTGAACAGCTCGTCACGAGAGTCTCACTGGTGCAGGACCTGTGACACACAGACATTCCCTAGTAACTTGAAAGACCACCGCTGCATCTGCAGCGCACCCTCCAACAGCCTCGGTCTGAAGTCTGCGAGTCCACTTTCGTGCCGATTTTTTTTCAGCAAACATGTACTACACGATCAGGGGCTGGTCGAATCTGGGGCTGTGGAATCGGGGACATAGAGCGCTTGTCAGGGGACGCGCGCATCTGAGGGTTTTGTGTCCGGGGGGCCCTGGAGCCACCCCTGCAGACACCGACCGAGACTGTATTCCTCTCCTTCAAGATGAGCCAGTCATGTCCGAGAGGACCTGGAAACCGCCCGCCTGGCAGATGCCACGCTCTGTTCTATAAACAACCAAATGTCTGTATTTCTTGGGCAGACCCTTTTCCATGCTGGCTGGAAGGCCCTCCACAAGAATATGCCAACAGGGAGGCGGTGGGGGGTTGTGAAGTCAGCGTTGCCGCTCACTGGCTGGGACGAAGGCCTGTTTCAGGAGAGCCTCCTCGGCTGCCCCGTGAGCGCGCGTGCCTCGCGACAGTCGTGTGTGTGCATGAGATGCGTGTTAGTGCCGGGTAGGTGCTTGGCTGCCCCGTGAGCGCGCGTGCCTCGCGACAGTCGTGTGTGCGCATGAGATGCGTGTTAGTGCCGGGTAGGTGCTCGGCTGCCCCGTGAGCGCGCGTGCCTCGCGACACTCGTGTGTGCGCATGGAATGTGTGCTAGTGCCGGGTAGGTGCTCGGCTGCCCCGTGAGCGCGCGTGCCTCGCGACAGTCGTGTGTGCGCATGAGATGCGTGTTAGTGCCGGGTAGGTGCTCGGCTGCCCCGTGAGCGCGTGTGCCTTGCGACAGCCGTGTGCGCATGGAACGCGTGTTAGTGCCGGGTAGGTGCTGAGCTTGGCCAGGCGAGCTTCCCAGTTGGCCGAGTGGGAACCGATCTGCCAATAAAGGAGATCTGGGTTCAATCCCAGGGTCAGGAAGACCCCCTGGAGAAGGGAATGGCAACCCACCCCAGAGTTCTTGCCTGGGAAGTCCCGTGGACAGAGGAGCCCGGTGGGCTACAGTCCACGGGGTCGCAAGAGAGTCTGACACGGCTGAGCGACTAGCCACCACCACCCTGCTAGACAAAGCCGAGGGCCTCTCCAGTTACAGTCCAGAGGGGAGGCAGACAGGGGAACGCCCTGCCGCTGGGAAGCTGACCCTCACTGTGTCTGCACCGCGCTTCCCTGTCCGGGTGACTAGGAACTGCTGGCATGTCTTTCTGGGACCCACAGCAGGAGAGCTCGTCGCAGCAGGTCTGGGCCGGGCCTGGCACTGCGCCCCTTTGTCAAGACAGGGCCCAAGGCCCACAGCTCAGTGCACAGCCCAGGAGGCTCGGCCTAAGGCCACCATCACACTGGGTCTTCCCCACCACCAGCACGTTTATCCAGGAGAGCTGGGAGGCTGGGGGGCAGGAAGGAGGGAACAGAACGGAAAAACAAGAGAGAGGAAAAGAGACAAAGGCACAGCCCGAAGCCAGAAGGGGAATGAGGGCATCAGGTCACGCCCTGGTTCAGGGACTGTCCTGCACGAGTCGCAGGCTGTCAGTTCATCAGGGTGGGGGAGAGAACGACCACCCACTCCGTTAGAACTGCATCGGACATTTTAAGTACCAGAAACAGTGGCTAACAGCAACTGGATGCTACTCCTGAGCTGGACACTGGGTTAGATGCTTTCAAGACCTCATCTCAGTCACTTTTCAGCAGTGAGCTGTGCACTCTCATTTTCTCATTTTGCAAATGGAGACACTAAGGCCTAGAGAAGGCAAACCACCACCCAAGGTCACGCGCTAAGCTGTCAGGCTGGTGCATAAGCACCAGGGTCTAAAGCAGTGTTTTCCATCTGTGAGCTGGAGGCGGGGAGGAGTCGTCACGGACTCCTTGAAATTCTGACAGAACCTTTTGCTAGTGAAAAACAAATATGGTGAGTTTACAACAACATACTTAGAGGACTCAGAGAAATACATACGGCTCGGAAGGAAGGGAACAAGAAGGCCTTTGGAAGCTGTCCATGTGACCAGAGAGAGGAAGCCAGCTGTGTGAGGCAGGAGGGGCTTTGTCAGAGGAGCCCAGATAACCTGAGAAAGAAGCCATCAGAAAGGCAGGCTCGGCTCACCACGAAGGCCAGGAGTAAGTGACGGTGGGAGGCGGCTAGAACCCAATCAGCCTCGATCAGGGAAGGAAGGGACCCGCCAGGCAAGGCTAACCCCATTAGGGAATCCGAGGTTTTGCAGTATTAATGGGATGACGTCATTCAGTCAGTTCAGTCGCTCAGTCGTGTCTGACTCTTTGCGACCCCATGAATCGCAGCACGCCAGGCCTCCCTGTCCATCACCAACTCCCGGAGTTCACTCAGACTCACACCCATCTAGTCAGTGATGCCATCCAGCCATCTCATCCTCGGTCGTCCCCTTCTCCTCCTGCCTCCAATCCCTCCCAGCATCAGAGACTTTTCCAATTGAGTCAACTCTTCGCATGAGGTGGCCAAAGTACTGGAGCTTCAGCTTTAGCATCATTCCTTCCAAAGAAATCCCAGGGCTGATCTCCTTCAGAATGGACTGGTTGGACATCCTTGCAGTCCAAGGGACTCTCAAGAGTCTTCTCCAACAACACAGTTCAAAAGCATCAATTC
This sequence comes from Capra hircus, assembly GCF_001704415.2. Taxonomy (NCBI): domain Eukaryota; kingdom Metazoa; phylum Chordata; class Mammalia; order Artiodactyla; family Bovidae; genus Capra; species Capra hircus. The sequence continues at coordinate 1,512,134 of NC_030817.1, forward strand.
TTCGGTGCTCAGCCTTCTTCAAGGTCCAACTCTCACATCCATACATGACCACAGGAAAAACCATAGCCTTGACTAGACGGACCTTAGTTGGCAAAGTAATGTCTCTGCTTTTGAATATGCTATCTAGGTTGGTTGTAACTTTTCTTCCAAGGAGTAAGCGTCTTTTAATTTCATGGCTGCAGTCACCATCTGCACTGATTTTGGAGCCCCCCCCCCAAAAGTCTGACACTGTTTCCACTGTTTCCCCATCTATTTCCCATGAAGTGATGGGACCGGATGCCATGATCTTCATTTTTTGAATGTTGAGCTTTAAGCCAACTTTTTCACTCTCCTCTTTCACTTTCATCAAGAGACTTTTTAGCTCCTCTTCACTTTCTGCCATAAGGGTGGTGTCATCTGCATATCTGAGGTGATTGATATTTCTCCCGGCAATCTTGATTCCAGCTTGTATTTCTTCCAGTCCAGTGTTTCTCATGATGTACTCTGCATATAAGTTAAATAAGCAGGATGACAATATACAGCCTTGATGTACTCCTTTTCCTATTTGGAACCAGTCTGTTGTTCCATGTCCAGTTCTAACTGTTGCTTCCTGACCTGCATACAGATTTCTCAAGAGGCAGGTTAGATGGTCTGGTATTCCCATCTCTTTCAGAATTTTCCACAGTTTATTGTGATCCACACAGTCAAAGGCTTTGACATAGTCAATAAATCAGAAATAGATGTTTTTCTGGAACTCTCTTGGCTTTTTCCATGATCCAGCGGATGTTGGCAATTTGATCTTTGGTGTACCTGCCTTTTCTAAAACCAGCTTGAACATCAGGGAGTTCACGGTTCACGTATTGCTGAAGCCTGGCTTAAGAATTTTAAGCATTACTTTACTAGCATGTGAGATGAGCGCAATTGTGTGGTAGTTTGAGCATTCTTTGGCATTGCCTTTCTTTGGGATTGGAATGAAAACTGACCTTTTCCAGTCCTATGGCCACTGCTGAGTTTTCCAAATTTGCTGGCATATTGAGTGCAGCACTTTCACAGCATCATCTTTCAGGATTTGAAATAGCTCAACTGGAATTCCATCATCTCCACTAGCTTCGTTCATAGTGATGCTTTCTAAGGCCCACTTGACTTCACATTCCAGGATGTCTGGCTCAAGATTAGTGATCACACTTTCCAATCAAAACTCAAACTTGCCCTGTTCACATTTAGCATTTGCTCAAAAACCGTGGACTATACTTGGCTACGCCAGTAGACGTCTACCCTACAGGGGAAAATACGGCAGGATCTGCCCTGTCCTGATTGTATTACATCTCCCCCTGCGTGAGCCTGGTGAAGCGTGAACTCGCCTCAAAGCCAGACTTCCCGGGGCTGAGAGAAGCGCTCTGGAGTGGAGGGGCCACATCAGAGCAGGCGCGGAGGTGGGGCCACCCACCCCGGCCAGCCTCCCTCCAGAGCCCTGGGAACCTGTGCCAAGACGCCTCTGACTGCCTCTGCGAAATATACCTGGTCTCTGACCTTAAAGTCCTCGCCTAGCGCAGCAGTTTTCAGAGGGTGACTTGAGGACCTACCTTTCACGGGGGTGGCGGTACACCTGTAAAGTCAGAACGATGGCCGTCCTAACATTAAGTCGTCACTGGTCACTGCCACCTGGGTGTACAGAGGCCACCCGATGCGGGTGGCAGTGCGGAGTAGCGGTGAGAGCCCAGCCGTCGGCCCAGGCAGCAGGCGCGCCTACAAAGCGGGGGACAAGGCTGCCTTCCAAACCAACCTGAGCTGGCGAATAGCCACTTCAGATATTTTTAAATATATCAATGGGCTTATTATTATTTTAAAATAAGTCAATAAGTACTTTAAAATTTATTGGCTTTAATTTCTTTATGACAAATGTCAACAGCTATAGAAACCCATGTAAAGGAAAGCTGTCTATGGCCCTTGATTAGTAAGGGCACAGGGGGTTCTGGGACCCAGCAGCTTGAGAGCCGTGTCTCCGGGGCTGCAAACCTGTGCTCCCAGAGCAGCCCACCGGCCAGGCTCCAGCCAAGAGCCCACCCACAGGTCTCCCCAAGCGTCATCGTCTCTGCACTGGCACTCACACCTGAGCGTCTCTGTCCCCCGGGTCTCACCTCTGTCTCCGTACAGTTCTGGAGGCAGGTCATACGGCACAGGGAAGGAGGCTGTGGGCTCCTGGCTGCTCCCGGAGAAGAATTTCTGTTTCACTTTGAAACTGTCCAGGCCCTGCAGACACACACAATCTATAATTGCATCTCATTTTCTGCAAGAAGGTCCCAAGATGCAACTATATTTTTATGATGCTCACAACAGAATTCCGAGCTATTTTTGTGACTGTTTCGAGCTTTTTCTGGTATCGGTTTAGGTCAAGTATATTTACGACACTCTGCAAATTACTCTTTCCTAAAAATGAGATGTCCAAGTTTCAGAAAATAAATTAGAGCAAAGCTTGCAAAAGTTTAATAAAGTATATAAAGATATATGAGAAAAAATTTTTTGGCTGTTACAGCCCATTTCTACCGATCTCTGTGTGCAGCAGCAGGGAGTATGCAGAAGACACTATCAAATATTTGGAATACTTTCAGGATTGCTACAGTAATGGGCAGCTCACTCTGGTGAAGTATGAAAGTTGCTTTCATGTATAATGAGAGTGTCCAAGAAAACGGGATAGGAATGGAACAGTGAGAACTCAACAAGACCCACCAAATGAAGGCTGAGTCTGAGAACTCCAGAAGAGGCTCATACTAACTTCGGATCCTCATGGGGATGCAAGGCCAGGTGCCAAACCCAGCCGGTGTCACACTGCTCCTGCCTCCTCACACGGGGCCTGCCCGCCACGTGGGCGCCCTGGAGGTAAGCTGGGCGCCCCCCACACCACTGACCATCCCCCGGCCCCTTCCCGGATGACCCCACTGTTTCTGCCTCATTCCTCTGGACACCCGTTCACACTCATATCACTCCTCCTCATCCTAGACGCCCAGGTCAACGGGGCTCTGTCTCCAGAACCCATACAGAGTGCTAGCCCCACGGTTCCTATCTTGGTGAGCACAACTTAGACTTGGGTAGAGGAGGCTGCTCCTTCCGGGGCACAGGGGAGGCATGGTGAGCGGCAGCGCTGTGTGGCCCTGGCCTTTGGGCAGCCCGGGCTGTGTCTGTGCGGGTGCTAAGGGTGCTGGGAGAGGCTCGGGCTGCGCTCATTCACCCCACTCACGACTCCTTGGGTCTCTCTTCTGCGCCGGCCTGTACTCAATGTATAGGAGTCGCCACAACTGCCACAATCCCTGTCCTCTCGGGGATGTACAGTCTCGTGGGGAGACGTTAAACACACACATTCATGGAAGTAAAGTAACTAATTACAATTTGTGACGGGGCTGTGGGCAACAGCAGACGAGCCCTAGAAAATAGGAGGCCTGTTTTAGACTTGTCGGGGACGGGTGCTCAGCAGAAGCCCCCCTAAGGTGACATTTTAATCACACTTTGAAAGGTGACTTGTATTTGGTCAGGTGAGGGTGGGGGGCACAGGGTCCCTAATGGCCCAGAGGTGCCGAGAACTTGTGTGCGAGAGGAACTAAGCAAGGCGGCCATGGGGGATACCGGGCCACGTATTCACCAGGCCCCAGCTTCCTCACTTGTAAAGTGGGAACTCAGTCATGTCTGACTCTGCCACATTCCTCGGTCCATGGGATCTCCCAGGCAAGACTACTGGAGTGTGTTTCCATGTTCTCCTCCAGGGGATCTTCCCCACCAGGGATCGAATCTGCATCTCCTGCACTGACAGGTGGATCCTCTACCACTTGCAGCTCCTAGGACGCCCCAATCTTCCTGATGTTATTGCATTGATACATCTCACTTCAGCACCCAGCACAAGCCTTGATGCACAGGTGGTGGTCAGGAAATGCTGAGTTGCAAAAACGGGGTTAAAGGACCTTCCCCGCTCACTTTCTGGGCATCTGCATGGAAGCAAATGCAGCAGCGTGCATGGAAGCACTGCGGGCGGGGGGGACGCCTGCCCCAGACACGGGTGAGCAAAGCTGCGAAAGGGAACACGTGAGGCAGGCAGAGTCTGTGCAGAAAAGGAAGAAAGGACCTCGTAATGGTGGTCACTTAAGAAAAGGCTCCACAGGAAATATTTTTGCTGGACCTTGAAAAGTTGATATAATTCTGATGAACGGAGAGCTGGCAGGGAGCAGCATCGGGGGAGGCCAGCCTGAGGGCAGGCCCTGCAGGGGGACGGTGAGGAGGCGAGACGGGGGAGCGCTGGAGAAGGAGCGCGGCGGCAGGCTGCAGGGGGCGGTGAAGGGGAGCGGCGTGGACACCTGAGGCCTCTCCCTGCTGAATCGGGCCGGCTCCTGGCCACAGTGATGGGCACGTGGCCTGAGCCAGGGATGTGGGGAAGAGATCACCCTTCTCTGGGGAGCTCGTCTCGCTACAGGAGTCACAGACTGAAACTGCCCACCCTGTTCGGGAACAATGGCCATGCCTCGCACGAGTTACCTTATCGAGTTACCTTATTACAAGGGGTCCTGGCAAGGAACGCAGAACAAGCTACCCGAACTGGAAACGTTTGGGAAAGGACAAAAGGGGAGAGGAGACTCCAGCCCAAGCGCCTAGCAACCTCCCAGAATCCTCTGTGCTGGAATCCATCTTGGACTGGCCAGACGCAACCTGGAAACTAACCCAGTCCCCATGAAGGCCGGGACGGTGAGCCATGTGGCAGAGCGGTCCTCCTGGGCTCCCTCTCCCGCCTGCTCTGCACCTGGGTGCCCCTTCCCAATAAGGTCTCTTGCTTGGTCAGCACGTGTCTCCTCAGACAGTTCATTTCTGAGTGTTAGACAAGAGCCCACCCTCGGGGCCATGGAAGGTAACAACTTGTAACAGTTCGGCAAGGTTCATGTGAGCCCCAGGCTGCAGACCGATCTCCACATTCTTCAAAGGAACCGGGCGCTAGAAGGAAGGCACCCTGATGAACCGGGCGCTAGAAGGAAGGCACCCCGATGACAACACCGAGACCTCTGGATTCAGCCCCGCCTGAAGCCAAGTTTCAGCTGGTTATCCTTCACTTACAGCCCAGGGCGTCGCAGGACCCTGGTGAGAGAGTGGCCTTTACTGTGATGTGCAGTGAGGAGCGGCAAGAGGTTTTCTGAGCAAGGAAGTTCCACCGTAAAGGCGGACACGGCAGCCCATTCCAGTATCTCTGCCTGGGAAATCCCACGGACAGAGGGGCCGGCGGGCTACAGTCCATGGGGTCACAGAGAGTCAGACACGACTGAGCAACTGAACAAGACAGGATGAGCCACATTCTGGAAACCCTGGCCCTTGACATCTTAAAAAAAAAAAGGGGCCAGAGGTTGGGAAGTGATGCCTATTGAATGATTGTTAAAAACTACGGAGTTTCAGACAAAAAATGACTTTCTTCTTCTTTAGCTCCTGGCTTACTTGCGTTACTTCTCAAATGTGCATGGTGAGGGATGATGAATCTTTATGGCTCAGACCCAGATCGCAAGCCCCCCTGTGCCATTCTGTGGCAGCCGATTCACACGCCAGGAGCACTGAGCTGTCCATGACAGGAAGCAATGCGCTTTTCCCTAGACTGCCATTTCTGACCCCAATTCTAGGGCATCATATATTTACAGAGTGCCACTTTCCCCTTCAATCTGGATGTCGAATAATTCGAGGCTGTCTAATCATCAACATTTACATGTCACAGTGGTACCAGCTGGCATTTTACAAAACAGAGGACGGCACCGTCCCAGGCATGGGTCACTTTGAAGACAGCTGTTATGACAATATAGTGATCAAACACCAGGTGAGAGGGTGGCCGCGGACACGCATGAGGAGCTACTGGCTCCCCCATCAGTTCTGGGAGGTAAAGAGCTGGTCCCCACTGTGACGGATAAGGCTTAGCAGCTTAGCTCAATCACAGACAAGAAGAAGCAGACTCACGTTTCAGTCTGAGATGCAATTTATGTCTCCAGTTGCATCTAACCTAGTAGCTCATCCTCAAGCAGTAAAACCCTAGGCAAGGTACAAATGTTCCTGGGTGAACACTAGCGGCAGATGAACCTTGAAGGAGCACTTTTCATCCCAGATGTGCTGATTGGCAAGGAAGCGAGTTACAGGAAGTTGGCTCTCTCGCTTTTCCTGAAGCATAAGAAGGAAGCCCAGAGAAGTGAGCGGGCTGAGTCTCACCACTCGTGCGGGGCTGCACGCCCCCGTCACTCTGGCTCCTACAGACCTCGAGTCCCTGAGCCTTCAGACCCTGTGCTCGGGGAGGGCTCCTTCTTGGTCCCTGGACTCTCTCCAATTCTGTGCTGTCTCTCTGAGCCACTTCTAACTGAGTACCAGCAGGCCCGGGGGGTCACAGCCAGGAGACGGCCATTGCTGCCGCACCGGTGGCTGACAGGCACTGGTGCCTGGTGGGGCCCGGGGGCGGGGGCAGAAGGCAGGGGCGAGGCAGGGGCGAGGCGGGGGCGAGGCGGGGGCGAGGCGGGGGCGAGGCAGGGGCGAGGCGGGGGCGAGGCGGGGGCGAGGCAGGGGCGAGGCAGGGGCAGAAGGCGGGGGCAGAAGGCGGGGGCAGAAGGCAGGGGCAAGGCAGGGGCAGAAGGCAGGGGCAGAAGGCAGGGGCAGAAGGCAGGGGCAGAAGGCGGGGGCGAGGCGGGGGCGAGGCAGGGGCAGAAGGCAGGGGCGAGGCAGGGGCAGAAGGCAGGGGCGAGGCAGGGGCAGAAGGCAGGGGCGAGGCAGGGGCGAGGCAGCGGGAGGCACGCTGCTCCCATCCACCATGCTGCCCCTGAGGACACGGAGCGCTGTCTCCTGGGCCTCGGAAGCCTTCAAGGGAGAGAGACACAGATCCTAACGGGCAGCAGAAACCGCTTCAGGAGGAGGCAGGAGCTGAGCGGGGGTGGATGGGACGGGTCCCGGGCAACAGAGACCAGGACCAACAGGGGCAGCAGAGGCTGTGCCTAGCAGATGGGACAGGACATGGTCCTGTCAGTTGAGCAGAAGAACACGAGGTGTTACAAAGAAACATCACCTGAAACCTGGTGCTCAGCCGTGGCCTCCCGGGGAACTCTGAGCGCCTGAGCCATGCGCCAGGCCCCGGGCAGGTTGGCAGAGCTGGTGTAGGGGGAGCGAAGGGATGGTTAAGGTGGGGGCGCTTGTAAATTTTATTAGTTCTTCCGGCCAGAGCCATGCTTGGCAACAGAAATGAAAAATGTTTAACCAGACGGAGAAAAGAGAAAGCAAAGCCATGAAGACTGAAAGCTGGCAGGCATCTGTTTGCAGCACCTTTGCATCTGATCACAGGAAAGAGAACCCGCCGTCTCAGGAGCATGTGAGCCCGGGGCTGAGCAAGGGGCTGGGCCGGCCCTCAGCCTGGGACAAGGGCAGGGACGCTTGGGACATTGGGCCACCGTTCTGAGACGGTCTGTGCGTTATTCCCAGAGGTGGGAGGGGTTCTGGACAGAGCGCTGGGCAGCCTCGTCAGCGCCTGCGTCCGTGCTCAGCACACAGCGAAGTGCACAGGTGCACAGAGGGAAGACTGTGTCTCCCCGGAGCTCTCGCAGGCGCCCGACAGTGCCTCCCTGGAGCTCTCGCAGACGCCCGACAGTGTCTCCCTGGAGCTCTCGCAGGCGCCCGACAGCTAGAACACAGCTGCTGCTCCTCCAGACCACGAGGTGATCTTTCCGATATTGAGATTTCTCTGAACCCAGATGACTCCGTCTGGCCTAAAAGTTAAATACGCCTCAATTAAAGGTGTGGAGTCCTGCCCCAAGGCCAGAGGTGCAAGGCCTTACACCATGGCCACAAAGGCAGAGACTGGACCAAGGTCGCCCCTGGAGCCGACTGAGCTCCTGTGTAACCACGGCCAAAATCTCCTCTGGTATCGCCAGCAGGCCTCCTGACCCCGCATCAGGTGGGAACGCTCACCCTGGGAGTCACTGCACAGGGACCTAACCAACCCCTAACGGTGATCCGCCAGTAGGAACTATCTTTGTCTCGAGGCATAGAAGTTGTGGCTACTAACCCACAAAAAAGGCCAACTCGCCCTGGCCTGTCAGGAGGCGGCAGCCCGCTCTATCTCTGCTCTTCGCTCCTAATAACCTCACTCCCTTCTGAAACGCTCTGCGTCTGGAAATCATTTCCCAACCTGCATGCAGACTGCCACGATAAAAGGGACCACTCAAAAAACATTACGAAAGTGGAAGGATGAAGTCAAGACTATGAAGGAATAAGGTCTTCACTGAACAAACGCTGGTGAGTACCTACTGTGAGCAACAACAGCCAAGGGGAGCACAGTCACATTCATCCCCAAAGGTATTGAAAGTGTTCCCGATCAAAGAGAAAGCTGCTGACTCCACGCTCTATGGCGAGTTAGGTTAACCTCAAAACGATGTGTTTACTGAGTTGCGCATTTAAAAGCAGCAGAATGGACTTCCCTGTGGTCCAGCTGTTGGAGACTCCACACTCCCAGTGCAGGGGCCCTGGTTCGATCCCTGGTCAGGGGATGAAGTCCCACACGCCATGACTAAAGGTCCTGCGTACTGCAGTTAAGGCCTGGTACAGCCAGAGGGGAAAAAACCAGAAAAAATGGGAACACATCAGTATTTGGCTACCTGGAACTTGTTCTGCTCGAGGGCCACAAAGGAGGGCTGATCTCCAGAAACTGGGTCTGGATGATGTCCGGTCAGAAGAGCGACTCGGGAACTGGGTGTTATGCAAGTCTCTGGCAAACACGTAGCGAAACGTATTAAAAGGCTTATCCTGACAGCACTGAAGGGAGAAACCCAAAGACAGGAATCACACCGGGCCGCAGACTGCGCCGCTCCCAGCAGCCATTCAAGACAACGGCCAACACAGAGAGTTTAAGACACTGAAGGAAGACATAGGGACTGTTACTGTGAGTGAGGCAACAGACCCCATGACAGTGAGCGTGAGGCTGTGTGCACACGCGTCACTTCAACAGACAGCTACAGGTGAGCTGCCCCACGCCGCAAACTGTTCCTGACAAGTCCTCGAGCATCTACTATGACCAACCTCAACAGCCTATTAAAAAGCAGAGACATCACTTTGCTGACAAAGGTCCGTCTAGTCGAAGCTATGTTTATCCAGTGGTAATGCATGGATGCGAGAGCTGGACCATAAGGAAGGCTGAGCGCTGAAGAATTGATGCTTTTGAACTGTGGTGTTGGAGAAGACGCTTGAGAGTCCCTTGGACTGCAAGGAGAACCAACCAGTCCATCCTAAAGGGAATCAGTCCTGAATATTCACTGGAAGGACTGATGCTGAAGCTGAGGCTCCAATACTTTGGCCGCCTGGTGAGAAGAGTCGACTTATTGGAAAAGACCCTGATGCTGGGAAAGACTGAAGGCAGGAGGAGAAGGGGCGACAGAGGATGAGATGGTTGGATGGCATCACCTACCTGATGGATGTAAGTCTGAGCAAGCTCTGGGAGACAGTGAAGGATGGGGGAGCCTGGTGTGCTGCAGTCCATGGGGTCGCAAAGAGTCGGACACGACGGAGCACCGCCCCTACCCAGTACCCCTTTGATTAAATCCACGTCGCCCACACTGTCCCTGCTCTGCCTGACTGTCCTCCTCACACAAAGGGGTGAGGGTGCCCCAGGAGCCTCACGGGAGCGACTCCAGTGGAAAGACTGCAGGGAGAGGCCCCCGTGCGCCAGGCCCTCCTGTGAGAGCAGCTCCCAGCCCAGCTGAGGGGGTGCCCGAGTCGACAGTGACCACACAGGGCACACGGGGCAAGCCCGGGTCCGAAGGCCGCGGGCGCAGAGGGGCAGCACCTGCGGCGGGGGTGGGGGAGCCGGGGAGCCTCAGGGCCGCCCGTGACACAGATTAGGGCTCCCGAGAAGGCTGGCGCGGGATGCCAGGGAACCGGTAGACATCGCCCCGGTGTCTCTAGGGTGTCTCCACGGATTCCTGCTTGCATCAACGGGCTGAGTAAAGACGACTCCCAACTCTGTGTGTGGGCCCTACCCCATCAGTGGCCAAGGCATTAAGGCCAAGGCAGGGCTGCCTGGCTGGGAGAGCGGCACAGGCCTCCCGAGAATGGAGACCCCGCTTCGTCTGCCTCCTCGGAGGCGGCGGGAGGTGCTTGCAGAGCCGACCGTGTGGGAGGCCACCCCAGGCACCGAGTCCAGGGACGAGCCGGGCGCACTGAGCGGGAGGGCGTCTCCTCCCTGAGCCAAGTCTCGCTCTCGGCTCCTGCAGCCTCCGCAAGGTGACCGATGACCTGGCAGAGATCTCCGGGTTGCCCTCAAAGCCAAATCCATAAACATTAGTTCTCTGAGGGCCACACAGAGGTCTCCTGCATTCTCAGAAGCTCCGCAGAACAGTACGTGACGTGGATGAGACAGAGCGGCTGAAGGACAACGTCTCCTGTGCGGCAAAAACCCTTCAGCTGCTTCCTGCTGATAAAACACATCACCTCACTCATGGGTGAAACTCTCTGGCAGTCAGCTCCTACCTCTTGGGTGGCTTCCTAGCTCACACCAAACTGCCTTCTCTGCAAGCAGGCCCCTACTGGGGGCCGGGGCTGGGAAGGAGAGGTGTGGAGGGCAGACCCAAACTTGTGCAGTGACTAGAAACGCAGAACGGCCCGCAACGGGGCCGAGAAGCTCCGCGACGGAGCTGCAGCAGGGGCAGCAGCCCACAGAGCCCGTCGTCGGGGGCCGGCCGGCCCGGCCCTCCACGTCTCCACTGTCCTTCCCATCCCGTGATCCCAGCACAGCCCCCTTCTGTGGGCCTAAGGCAGCTCAAGCTGGTTTCTGAAAAACGCACCTAAAAGACCTTGGAAATGCACTAAGACCTCTGGGCTCTGCTCACTCGGCCCAGAGCCCTCCTCACGCGTCTCTCAGCCAGCCTATGCCCGGTGTGCCTCACAGCCAGCCTATGCCTGGGGCGTCTCTCAACCCTCCTCACGCATTTCAGCAGCCAGCTTATGCCCGGGATGTCTCTCAGCCCTCCTCATGCGTCTCAGCGGCCAGCTTATGCCCGGGGCGTCTCTCATACAAGGCATCTGCTTCACTGCGAGGACGTCCTTGCTCAGCTCGACCGTCAGGCCCCTGGGAGGCGAGGTCAGACACTCACGTGCTGTACACACGCCTCGTCTCAGCACTCTGCCCAGTCAGGGATGACTCGCTGAAGGACACGGCGATCTGCCCAGATGGGAAGAAGCCTGATGGCGAGACAGCGGCGGTGTGCGGGCTCCTGAGAGTCTGCAGGAGGCCTGCCGTGAAGCGCGGATCTGCACGTGGAAACACGGCACGGGCCTGCTCACTCGAGAGCCGCCGCCCCAGTAAGCCAGCTCCGCAGCCCCTGCTGGAGGCCTCGATCTTGAACCTGGGGCACAGCGTAGGATGGGGGAGTCCCTCTTTTAACATTCTTGCCTGACGGTCTTCGTATGTGACTCCACCCTTATTCTACCCAGAATGCCCTGCAGTGGTGAGCTCCTTGCTCTGTTGTGTCCTCCTCTTTGCAACCCCATGGGCTGTGGCCCACCAGGCCCCTCTGTCCATGGGACTGTCCAGGCAAGAATGCCGGAGCGGGTTGCCATGCCCTCCTCCAGGGGACCTTCCCGGCCCAGGGATCGAACCGGCATCTCTCACTGGCAGGCGGGTTCTCTACCATCTGAGCGAAGAGTCTAGCCTAGAGCCCTTCTGGGGATTCTCAACGATTACGGCCACTCTTTCTCTAACGCACACACAGAAGCTACATCGGAGGCAAAACTCAGTCGCTCAGAGGGGCTGAGAGCCTCTGCAAGCGCGGCGTGCTTCTTTCCTGCTTTCGTTTTCGTGATGAGGGACCGCGTTGGGACAGTTAGAAAGGACCGCAAGTTTGCAGATGCTGGCAACAGAAGCCAGTGAGGGACAGGGAATTTACTCCACGACTGAAGCTGTCACTGGAAGGCGACTCCAGCCTGCGCTCAAAGCTCCAGTCACTACGATCACAGCACACGAGTGTTAGTTCCCTCGTGCTGAGGATTTACTACCTCTCGGCGACACAGCTGAGCGACCACAGGAGGGTCGGGCGGACGGGGCAGTGGGGGCTGCTGGATCCGCTGGGGGGTGCCTGGGGAAGTCGCCTCCTTGACTGTGACCCCATCTGTGACGGGGCTGCCCCAGGACAGCCTGTGAGATGGTTCTGTGAGAACCCCCCCAAGACCGAGAAAAGGCACTCTCGGCCCGCCTCGAGACCATGCCCTCATGTTGTGGGGCCCAGAAGGAAGTCTCAGGACCAGCTCACAGCGCTCCCCTGGCTGAGTCTCCTGGTCCAGGCCAAGCGAAGTGCCAAGGGCCAGCATCACAGGTGTGCTTACCAGCAACTCAACTACAGTGAGTGGCAAGAAAAGAAAAAGGGCACCGAGAGAAAGGCATGGCTTCCCACGTGGTGCGACAGTAGGTCCTCTGTGACCCTGGGACCCCGTCTCCAGCAGATGCTGTGAGCCTCCCTGCCTCCAGGCTGGTGCTCGGGCCAGTTCCTCCATAGCCAGCCTTTCCTGTTCCTCCCTGCTGACCGAGAATCCTCGGGACCCTTCGCTGCCCCCTCCTCAAGACGTCCTGCTCCGGAAGGTGGTCTCCGGCCACCCCACCCCAGAACAAACCTCACACTTGGCTCACTCCTCCCTTTGCTGATCTTGTAGTAACTTTCACATTCTGGCTCACAATCTTTATTTAAAGACTGTTATTAACTTTGCCCAAAGCAGGATCTTCCATCACCTACTGTATATACTCCTTGAGAGCAGTGACCACACGGCACCCAGAACAATGATCGGGAAACAATTCATAGCTGTGTGACCTCCTGACCTTGGGCCAGTCATGAGACTGAAGAAGAGAACCTGCGTGCGTGCTGAGTTACTCAGTCGTGTCCGACTCTTTGTGGCCCATGGACTATAAGCCTACCAGGTGCCCCTGTCCATGGGAGTCTCGAGGCAAGAATACTGGAGCGGGTTGCCGTGCCCTCCTCCAGGGAATCTTCCCCACCCAGGATCAAACCGGCATCTCTTACGTCTCCTGTGTTGGCAGGTGGGTTCTTCACCACCAGCACCACCTGGGAAGCCCAAGGATGGGAGCACGCACCACCCTCCTTCCCGCTCATGCCGGTCAGGCCCCCGCCTCCCTCCCGCTCACAGCGGTCAGGCAGCCCCCTCCCTCCCGCTCACGGCGGTCAGGCCCCCGCCTCCCTCCTGCTCACGGCGGGTGAGGCAGCCGCGTGGACTTACAAACGCTGAGGGCAGAAAGAGGACGCCGAGCTCGTAGGAGCGGATCATCAGCTGGGTGCCGCCCTTCTCCAGCGCGCCCCAGGCGGCCTTGGACAGGTTGGCGCTGCGGGGACAAGAACAGAGCAGGACTCAGTGAGGCGTCTCGGCATGGGTCAAACGCCCCCAGCGGCGAGAGCAGCGGTCAGCGCCCAGAGCCCCATTCACATCCGTTCAGCTTCCGGCATGGTCCTGGGTTTGGGGAAAAGTGAAAGTGAAGTCATTAAGTCATGTCCGACTCTTTGTGACCCCATGGACTGTAGCGTACCAAGCTCCTCCATCCATGGGATTTTCCAGGAATGTAAATCCTGCTGCGTTCTTCAAGGTTTATCTAACTGCCCAAGACAGCTTCACCCTCATCTGCGTTTTCCCTTGAGGGCGGGCTATTAAAATAATTATCCTGCCTTAGAAAGATTCCTTCCTCTTCCTATGAAAAACCCTTCCTGTTCACAACCCTGCTGTAGCCCGAGCCAGGGTGTCTGCTGTTGTTGTACATAAAACCTGCACTTAGGGAAAAACTAAGTCAAGGATATGGAAATCAAAGCCACAATGAGCAACCCATACCCGGCAATTCGTGGGTGCTGAGTCACTTCAGTAGTGTTCGACTAGGTGTGATCCCGTGGGCTGCAGCCCGCCAGACTCCTCTGTCCAGGGGATTCTCCAGGAAAGAACATTGGAGTGGGCTGCCACTTCCTCCTCCAGGGGATCTTCCCGACCCAGGGACTGAACCCAGGTCCCTTATGCCTCCTGCATTTGCGGGAGGGTTCTTTACCATGAGCGCCACCTGGGAAGCCCCTGTTACACCTGGGAAGCTCTGTCAATGGCTATGGTCAAAAAGACTACAAATAACAAAGTAATGTTGGTGAGGATGTGAGGAAAAGGGAACCCTGGGGCAGTGTTGGTGGGAATGTAAACTGATGGAGTCACTATGGACACAGCATGGGGGTTCCTCAAAACACTAGAAGCAGAACTGCCGAAAGACCCAGCCACCCCACCCCTGGGTATATACTCTAAGGGAAAAAACAACCAATAATTTGAAAAGATACACGTACCCCGTGTTCACAGTAGCATTATTTATAACAGTCAAGATATGGAAGCAACCCAAGCGCCCACTGCAGATGAACCGATGAAGATGTGGTGTGTTATGTAAGTACAGAATGGAGTATTACTCAGTAGTGAAAAAGCGAAATTTCGTTGCCATTTGCACCAATGTGGATGGGCACAGAGGGTATTATGCTTATGAAGTCAGACACAGAAAAACACTGCCTGTTACGGCTGATGTAAGGAATCTAAAGATAGGAAACAACTAAACATGCCGAAGCAGAAACAGCCTGACAGATACAGAGAACAAACCGGAGGTCACGGTGGGGAGGGAGCGGGGAGGGGCAAGACTGCGGAGGGGGTGAAGAGGCGCCATCTGCTGTGCCCAGAGTAAACAGGCTGCAAGCATATACGCCTGGGCGTCGTGAAGAAGCCGCCTGCCAACGCAGGAGACTCCAGGTTGACCCCTTGTCTGAGACGACCCCCTGGAGGAGGAAATGGCAACCCGCTCCAGTATTCTTGCCTGGAGAATCCCATGGACAGAGGAGCCTGGAGGAATCTTTCCAGACCTGGGGATGAACTCATGTCTCCTGCATTGGAAGGCAGATTCTTAACCACTGGACTACCAGGGAGGTCCGAGAGACATTATCTCATAAAAAACTATAGATCGAGTATAAGCCATGAAAATACTGAGTCACTGTATTATACCTGAAAGTAATATGGTGACTCAATTGTACTTAAAAAACAAACTTACAGAGTAAGATGGTATTGATAAACATATTACCTTTCCTGCTAATTTTACTTTCAGTCCAAAGAAAACAGCATCGTGTTTTATGTAGATTAAGAGCTGTGGACATGGCTGGAATCACGGTGGAAGGAAGGAGGCTGGAGCCTGACCAGAGGGGAGGCGTCAGGGCAAGCAAGTCACCAGGAGCAGAGATGGAAAGGCTCTGAGGCATCTTTGGAAACTCTCCTGCAGCAAGCTGGGCCAGAACCTCTCATCCAAAAGTTGATTACTCGCTGGAAACATTTTTTCAATTAGGTTCACCCAAATTCTATTTCATTATTAGAATGGAGAGAAAACCTCAGCCTCTCAGACCCTTAAAGCCTGACTTTACTGGGTAACAGAATATTAAAAGATTCATCTGCTGAGGCATCAACTATTCTGAGCCGTGGGCTGGAACTGCTGCTGTGGGAATCCAAGTCAAGGAGAGACAGGCAGCAGCAAGGTGAACAGGACTGGTTCTGGTCAGGTGCTACAGAGACCAGAGCTGAGGGAGCTCTTAACGGAAGAAAGCCAGAGCGTCAGAACACAGAAGCGTATCCGCAGACCTCCTGCCTCCTGGACGGACCAGGGGACTCCCTTTGATGCGCAGGAGCCAGTCATGAACATCACCATCTGTGATGTGTCACGGAAACGTGAGGAGAGGAAGCGGGAAGCTGGCAATACAGTGATATTATGACTCTAGGAAAAAAAATTGGCTTCTTAGAAGTCCAAGATGACAGCACGCTTCTATTTCTCTTGCTTGTTAGTAATGTGAAGTGACCTCCCAGGCAGAGACACAGGTTTTAATGGCAAAATCAACCAGTGTGAGGTGGAAGCCGTCTTCCTGTGAATTTTTTCCCAGCTTCTAGATTATCACCGTCTGGTAACTCTCCATGTGTCAGCATAGCACCGTAGGCTAAAGGCACTTTCTGGAAGGCTCATTTCCACTTTTCCCTCACTAGTCTCATTTTTCTCAACATCCCAAGATCGGAGGGCTTATTCCAAGATAAACATCAATGGAGACCATGAGGAACCTCTTCAGATGGTCTCTTCCAGTCCTCGTCTGTATTTGGCTTCTAAGAGAATTCTAAGCACCTAGAACCTTAAAGTCTATCCTGAATAGAATAAAAAGTCTCTTCCAGACTTTCTAGGTGATAAAAACTTTTATTCCTTGAAACAGCACCCTTAATCATTCTTTACACTCCGAATACAGTTTGCATCACTGGCACCCCGGACGGCCACAGCCAGGACACGGGCTGTGCATGTGCAGACTCTGACCTGCCTGTGTGTCTGTGGACAGTGAGGGTGGGCGCCTGCCAGTGTCTGGCAGACGCCCAGTGGCACCACAAGCCTCCTGACGGCACGCTGTTTGGTTCCTGAAACGCCAGAGCAGCGTTAGCGTCCAGTCGTCTCCGGCCAGGACTCACGTCCCCTGCCTGTCCTGGCTTTCCGCTCTGGCCACTGTGGCCCGCGAGCTCGCTCTCTGTGTCTCCTCTGCCTCCCGCCGGCCTGAGCTGCGGCTCCTCCCCCAGGGCTGCGCTTTCTGGGTAGTCTGTGCTTCATCACCAGAGAGGGCTGGGTTGGAACTGACTTTGCGTTCTTTGGGAGTATCAAACACCTGTACGTTGGAGAACTTTGGAGGGCGGGACTCTGGATGTGCATCAGAAGTAAGCCACTAAGAAAGTCAGGCGGCTGGGCTGAATCACAGACACATAACTACAGATATGAAGGGACCACATATACAGTGGACTGACTGTGAGTCCCACTGAGAAAGTAACAGTGAATAAAACGGGCTTCAGGGGGGTGGAGATGCATGTTAGTTCGGGTTCAACCAGCGAACAGAAGCGCTTTGGGGGGTGTGCGTGTGTCCTGTATTATATACAACATATACAACTTACAGGGATTTGACATCAGAGCTCCAGGAGTCAGTAAAGCAGTCTGGGTAACGTTGCTGACTTTGCCCTGATTCCACAGCCTGACGTGTGCAGGGCGGGCAGGAGCCGGCGAGGATGAACACACAGCGGAGGAGAACAGGCTGGAACCACAGCAACGAGCGGAAACCCCACAAACAAGCTAGAGCCACGGCGCCTTCGGGGCTGCCCTGACCAGAAACGTGCGAGAGAAGGGACTCCGCGAAACAGACCTGGCTCAGCCCAGGCGAGCAGGAGCGTCATGCAGCCTCCGTGGGGCGGGAGGATTTCCCCCGAGCCCCCAGCTAAGCAGACCAACAGTCAGTTACTCAACTGGGCAGTTTATGGAGCCCTGATCACTGCAGATGGTGACTGCAGCCATGAAATTAAGACGCTGACTCCTTGGAAGGAAAGTTATGACCAACCTAGATAGCACATTAAAAAGCAGAGACATTACTTTGCCAACAAAGGTCCCTTTAGTCAAGGCTATGGTTTTTCCAGTGGTCATGTATGGATCTGAGAGTTGGACTATAAAGAATGCTGAGCACCAAAGAATTGATGGTTTTGAACTGTGGTGTTGGAGAAGACTCTTGAGGGTCCCTTGGACTGCAAGGAGATCCAACCAGTCCATCCTAAAGGAGATCAGTCCTGGGTGTTCATTGGAAGGACTGATGTTGAAGCTGAAACTCCAATACTTTTTCCACCTGATGCAAAGAGCTGACTCACTGGAAAAGACCCTGATGCTGGGAAAGACTGAGGGCAAGAGGAGAAGGGGTTGACAGAAGATGAGATGGCTGGATGGCATCACCGACTCAATGGACATAAGGTTGAGTAAACTCTGGGAGTTGGTGATGGACAGGGAGGCCTGGCGTGCTGCAGTTCATGGGGTCGCAGAGAGTTGGACACGATTGAGAGACTGGACTAGACTGATGACCAGGAGCTCAGCTGTGGTCCAGTTTCCGACATGGCCCACAGAGCATGGCTGTTAAGAGATCTGATCTCAGCTCACAATATGGGAATTCTGTCCCATGGCTTAAAGCTTGAAGGCTACATTTAAACTAATAACGTATAATGGACAATTCCTAAAATAAAGCTCAGCAAAGCACAGGAAGGCCGTGGAAAGGACACGGAGAAGGCAGGCAGGCCAGTGTTGAGAGCAGGGCCCTGCACCCCAAGCCCAGGAGAGGACACTGCCCTCAGTGACACCGGAGAGCACTCCTCTTCCTCCTGGGCCTCAGCTTCTGCCTTCCAGAAGGCGGGGTTTCAGCCGATGAGCCCAAGCATCCCTTTCTGGACAGCAGTCTACAATGACTAGAAGCATCCGTGTTTACCTCTAACGAGATCAATCCCTTCATCTACATACTCTGACCACAGAGACAAAACCCACGCTATCCTGCTGGGAAAACAGCCATGCGAGAGAGGAGCAGGGAGCCACAGAGGTGACCTCTGGGCCCACTCTGCCGCGGGCCTCTGAAGGCCGAGAACCTGGTAACGGCAGCGTCGGCAGAGCCCACCACCGCCCACCCTGGCCTGAGCCCTGCTGCGGCTGATGGAGCTGAAGATCCTGCTGGAAGGCGTGTGAACCCTGGAGGATGCCCGCTGACCCGGGGGCTGTGTCCTCTGATAGAACGTTGCTTTTGACATTGATCCCTGATCGTTCACCCCTGGCCCGCTGCCCCAGCGCAGAGATGCCCAACAGACTGGGCTTTTAGCCACGCCGCCTGGCGGAGGGGGCAGGCAGCAAATGCCACAGACAGACGGTGGACAGCTGGACAGCGACGCGAGGGGGATGGGGACGGAGCAGCTGGGTGACGGGGCGGGAAGGACGAGCTCAGGCTGCGGTCTCGCTGTCCCCAAGCCCCACAGCTGCCTGCCTGCCTCTCTCTCTCTCTCATACACAATGACGCCGCGCATCACATGCCACTTTGCATTTGCTGTGGGTTTCCCTGTGCTGAACCTGAGCTCTGTTTCTTTGTATGTACTAAAAATCATTTTTTGTGAGGAATATGGACAGATACTTTCACTGTGAAAGATGTGAATTGTATCTAAGTATATGCAAAGACACAGTCTTTAATTCCGATGGATTCTCTTGCATCTCTAGACCTCTGTTCGACTCTGTGACTTTCCACTTGTAAGCTACGCCGTCAGTCTCCTTTATTTCTCCTTTATTAACGTGCAGTGAGCTTCAGTTTCCTGTTGCTGCTCTGTGACAAACTGCCACAGATCCACTGGCTTGAAGCACCGCCAACCTTTGATCTTACACTCTGGAGAGCAGCCTGGATGGGGCCTGCTGTCCTGGAACAAGGTGTCGGCAGCTTTCCTATCTTTCTCTCAAAACCTCTGCTGCCAGCCTTCTACTCAAATAATACTCTTAACTGCCAGACCCCACGGGCTTTCTACACTCCTTATTCTTCTAGACCAGTGGTTCTCACTGGGGGTGATTTTGCCCTCAGGGGGCATTTAGCAATGTCTGGGGACATTCTCTGGAGGCCAGCAATGCTGCTGGACACCCAACAGTGCACAGGATGGCCCTGGACGCCGGGGTGCCACTGCTGAGCGCCCGCTGCAGACTGCTCTGCTGCAGGGCGGCGTTCCTCCTCGGCCCCTGGCCTCTGTGGCTCCCTCTCCACGTGCCTGCCCTGGTCTCTCCCAGCTCTCGGACTCAGCTTCTCTCGTGTTTGCTGCTCTTTCCACGCGGTTCTGTACCCTCAGGAGTTTGAGCAAACTCCAGGAGGTGGAGGAGGACAGGGAGGCCTGGCGTGCTGCGGTCCATGGGGTCGCAGAGTCGGACACGACTGAGCGACTGAACAACGACCGTGCCCTCTAGACGGACGCTCTGTCCTTGCACCTCTCGTCTCGTCTCTTCCCCGGGACCTTCCCACTCACCGACGGCAACTGTCACTTGAACAAAATAATGCTCAGACTCGGCCGGCTTGGATGGCTCACCAAATTTCCAAATGGGCATCTCCAGTCACAAGCTGCATTTCTCAATGGGGATATCGCACGGTCATCCCAAACCCAACTTTCTAAAAACCGAAACTCATCAGCATGCCTTCCCTTCTGAAAACCAGCCTCCTTCTGAATTTGCTTCTGTCCAGTCTCAGGCAGGCTCAGGAGTCGCAGTCTTTTGGACTTGTTGGCTCATGTGGCAACTATATAGAGGCAGGTATCAAGTTTTTTCTCTTTTTCTGCCCTTATAACATCTTTTTTTTTTTTGGGCTGTGTTGGTTTTTGTTGCTGCACGCAGGCTTTCTGCAGGTGTGGTGCACAAGCTTCTCACTGAGGGGGCTTCCCTTGTGGAACACAGGCTCCAGAGCGTGCGGGCTTAGCCGCCCCAAGGCATGTGGAATCTCCTCGGACCAGGATCCGAACTCGTGGCCCTGCACTGGCAGGCGGGTTCCCAACCGTGGAAGCCACAACATCCTCTGTTTCCAAGAAGGCCTCCCCAGCTCAGCCCCTCCTACTCCAGGCCTCAGCCCCACATGGACTGCCCTGTCTCTGCCTGTCTCCCCCCTGGGGCTCTCTAAGTGCCAGCGCAGCCTTTCTCCTTAAGCAGATATCAAAGCTGAGGAACCTCCACAGTCTGACCAAGTCTACGCTCTTCAAGTTTATCTTGCATCTGCCCTTTCAGGATTCCTCTCAGTTCAGTTCATTCACTCAGTCGTGTCCGACTCTTTGTGATCCGATGAATCGCAGCACGCCAAGCCTCCCTGTCCATCACCAACTCCTGGAGTTCACTCAGACTCACGTCCATCGAGTCGGTGATGCCATCCAGCCATCTCATCCTGGGTCGTCCCCTTCTCCTCCTGCCCCCAATCCCTCCCAGCATCAGAGTCTTTTCCAGTGAGTCAACTCTTCGCATGAGGTGGCCAAAGTACTGGAGCTTCAGCTTCAGCATCAGTCCTTCCAAAGAAATCTCAGGGCTGATCTCCTTCAGAATGGACTGGTTGGATCTCCTTGCAGTCCAAGGGACTCTCAAGAGTCTTCTTCAACACCACAGTTCAAAAGCATCAGTTCTTCGGCGCTCAGCCTTCTTCACAGTCCAACTCTCACATCCATACATGACCACAGGAGAAACATAGCCTTGACTAGACGGACCTTAGTCGGCAAAGTAATGTCTCTGCTTTTGAATATGCTATCTAGGTTGGTCATAACTTTCCTTCCAAGGAGTAAGCGTCTTTTAATTTCATGGCTGCAGTCACCATCTGCAGTCATTTTGGAGCCCTAAAAAATAAAGTCTGACACTGTTTCCACTGTTTCCCCATCTATTTCCCATGAAATGATACTGTTAACTTAACTGTTGTACTGACTGCCTCCACATCTTTGCAAACATCATTTCCTCCACCATGACGTCTCCCACCCTGCCTGCTCGTGTGCTGACAGCCCTTTCCTCCTCCACAGATTCCAGCTCTTTGAAGAAGCTGTTGATGGCTATTCGAGCCCACAGATGTATGTGGGCCCTGAATCCTGCAGATGTTAGGCAGGCGCGAAACGTGTTATTAATTCAAGAAAAGAGCCTGACACACAAAGGCTTAGAAGATACAATGTATCAAGGCTTTTGTTCACTGCAGCCAAGGGAACTAACCACAAAAAGGTAGAGGAGAGGTCTAACCATTGACCCGGAAGCAGGAGAGGCACAGAGGAGCAATGGGCGGGAGCAGGACCTGCGTGCGCACACGCTCCAATCCTGACGAGGGCCAACGCTGCTCATCTTCAGGTCCTGCACCTACAGAGTAGGGCAACACACCTGCCTCATAAAAGTGATGTGCAGGTACCTCCCTGCTGGTCCAGTGGTTAAGACTCCAGGGATTTCTCACAGGGATCGAACTAGATCCCACAGACTGCAACTAAAGACCCTGCATGCTACAACTAGGACCCTGGCCAGCCAAAAAAAAAAAAAAAAAAAAAAGTGTGTAGAATCCCAGGCACATACATGACGCATAACAGATGCCCCCTATTACCATCATGATGCTTGGCTAAATCTATGGGAGGGCGACTCTGGTTCTTCTCTGGTGGGGCTCACCAAGCACTGCCATTCTCCAGAAGGCAGGTCCATTCAGGTCTCCTAATCCTAGAAGGTTACAGTGGTAGATGGGTTCAAAAATTACTCATCAGATTGCTTCACTGATTTAGCAATCCCACCACAAGTGTCTGAGGCAGAGAGAGAGTGACCTTCTATTTTATTTTGTAAAGAATGATTTGGGTCTCCTGGATACAGATACATGTCCCCCAAATTTCACTACAGATATGAGAGATACAGTGCCTGGAATTTAAAAGCATGGTTAAAATTAAAGCAGATGTCTTGTGAGGTTAATTACCACAAAGGACACATCATATCAGCTGCAATTTGGGGGCTGATACCTGATACAGATACAATATATTAACAAAGACACGTCAGCAGGGAAAGAAAAATGAAAACGACTATGGCCTTGCTTTCCCACTGATAAACAGGGTGAAGCGTTAGAAGAGATCCTTGGGAGTGGGTTTTGCGAGCAGTGCTCCTGACTGACTCTGGTCACCAAACAGACGAGGAGTCCATGCACAGCCTCACTCTGCTTCTCAGTCACAGTCACAGCCCGCTTCCTAATCTGGACTCGGAAGCCAAGCTCCCATTCCATGGCACAGGCCAGCCTAAAGGCCAACCTGCACTGTAAAAGGATCCTTCTCTCTTTGATCCCACAAATCAAATTAACAAGGGCTTTAGAAGCCATCAGGTTAGCATCCAGAATCCAAAATGGCAAAGAATACTGTGCTGTGGGATCAAAAGTTGCTTTTCAAATCTCAAGTCAAAATTGGTATTTAGAATATCATGTCAAATAATTTCAGCGTGTACTTAATAGTAACCAATGAGCCACAACTGCTGGCTATTTCATTTTTGACTGAAACGTTCCATTATTTTGGTCTCCTGTGGTGGATGGGCAAAAAAGGACTTGAAAAGAGCAACAGATTCATAAGATTTTTAAAAATAACTAATTAAGTTTCATTGGAGAATAATTTATTTACAGCATTGTGGTGGTTTCTGCCGTACATGGACAGGAAGCGCCCACAGGCGCAGGTGTGAGTTCTGGTTTTGGCCAGCTGTCACCTTGGGCTTAACATCCTTTGGCATCAATTTCTTTGCCTGTAATATGGGCTCAGCACCATATGCCCACTTCACTGGGTTATAATGAGGGCTGAATACAGTAATCGACAACGAGGTGAATGTGCTCAGGGAGTCGTGAAGCACGGCACGAAGGGAACATCTGGAAAGCATCCATACTTTCTTTGAAAAGGATTTGTTTGTTTATTAAGCTGTGCCAGGCCTCAGCTGCAATATGTTGGATCTGGCTCCCTGACCAGGGATCGAACCCAGGCCCCTGCGTGGGAAGCATGGAGCCCCAGCTGCTGCACCACCAGGGAAGTCCTGGAATGTATAGGTATTTTCAACAGATCTGTGAAATGGTGTTAGAAGGCTTTGGGAGGTTATCTATTGTAATAGTAACTTTTTCTTAAACAGGAAGTGAAAGTTGTTCAGTCGTGTCTGACTCTTTGCGACCCCATGGCCTTCTCCAGGCCAGAACACTGCAGTGGGAAGGCTTTCCCTTCTCCAGGGGGATCTTCCCAATCCAGGAATTGAACCCAGGTCTCCTGCATTGCAGGCAGATTCTTTACCAGCTGAGCCACCAGGGAAGCCCTTTTCTTAAACCTAGGGAGTCCTCTATTCAGAGCAGGTCAGTGGGCTCTGGGAGTGGTTTCCAGAACCCCAAGGGCTCCATGGACACAGCACGAAGCCCTCAACTAGCCTAGTCCCTGACTCCCCACGAGGGGAAGCAGCTTAGAGAATGGAAGGAGCTGTCGAGAAGCAGAGGTGTGGCTGCGGGGAGCGGACCATTTGCACATCCAAGTAAGGATGAAAGGTATGATGAATAGCCCCTATCTGGTCAATTAACCTGAGGGCCCTTTAAAGGCTTTCTGAAGAAGAGCCCTCCCCTGGGCCCCCAGCAAAGTCTGTGAGGGCAAGCCTCTGGCCTCCGCTTCCCCGGGCCCCTGGCGGCAC
The DNA here is from genome assembly GCF_001704415.2 of Capra hircus. Classification (NCBI taxonomy): domain Eukaryota; kingdom Metazoa; phylum Chordata; class Mammalia; order Artiodactyla; family Bovidae; genus Capra; species Capra hircus. The sequence continues at coordinate 1,536,159 of NC_030817.1, forward strand.
AGCCTCTGCACCGAAGCTGTGGAGCCCATGAGTGGTTTCCATTAAGATCTCCCAGGACTCGTGGGCATCCTCCCTGGGGTGAGCAACTGGCCCTGCAAGCCCTGCCATGCCGGCAATTCTCCTGGACAGTTCTGTCCGCAGCCCTGCGGGCGACCTGGTTCCTCCAGCTGCCCCGGCCTGCTCTCACCAGCCCGCTCCTGTGTCCTCCAGGTCTTTCTGTAAGAAGGCCTTTATGTAAACGGCCCTCTGCTCTGCCCTTCTGCGGCCACCTTTGTCTGGAACTTTGCACCAGCTTCTTGGTAGTTTTTTCTGCCCTCACGCTTTAGCTTCTCTTTTCTATCCCATAAATCAATTCCAGAAAGAGTACGTGACTTGGAAAAAGGAGCTGTTCAAGCTCTGGTTCGACCATGTCCTCGAGGAGCGCCTCGGCTCCGAGCCGTTGCTATATTCATGAAATATCTGCTCTCCTTAGCTCCGGAGAGCACAGGGGGGCATCACCATGAAAACTGCACTCAAAGCCCTGAACAGCGATAGCCGTCATCAGCATCACCAGTTCACAGGCCCTGAGCGCCCGCACCGGAAGCCCCCAGTCCTCTGACGTCACCCGGGGCCCCGCCCCCGGCCCCGCCCCCGGCCCCGCCCCCTGCCGGCCCCCCTGCAGCACGCTCCGCCTCAGGGTTTCAAGGACACGGCTTCTTCCACCCGGTGTGTCCCCTCGGTCTGCCACACACAGAACGGACCCCGTCCCAAAGCGTGGTTATCTTACGCAGAAGTGGTCTCTCTCTCCTCTGAGCCATTCCTTCCCCGGCTTTTGCCGCCCTGGATGCCCTTAACTGCCACAGAGGGAACTGTGAGTTCCCATGGACACACACACGCCGATGAAGAGCGCGGCAGACTGGCAGGCGGAGCGATCACTACCCCGAGCTCGGGACGTCGGCAGGCCCACAGGCCCAGCCTGGTGCTGAGAACAGGGCCGAGTGTGGATCCACAAAGGCAGAGCAGGTGAAAGGCAGGGCGAGAAGCGGCTCACGGTGGGACGACAGGGCCGCCCACGAGACCCAGGCTCGCGGCAGGAAGCTCTGCGCCACGTGGTTGGGTCTGGTGTGAACAGAGTAGCTGAGCAGAAGCTGGAGGAGTCAGGCCCCAGCTCAGGTCCCAGATGTCGACTAGTAAGTGGGGACTGATAGCCAGGATGAAGCGTTTCAAGAAAGCCCTGAAGGGACGCTCCAGTGGGTAAGTTAAGGCTGGTCCTCCAGTGGGTAAGACTCCAGGCTTCCACTGTAGAGGGCACGGGTTTGATCCCTGGTCAGGGAACTGTTTAAGATTCCTAATGTTGTCTCTGGTGCAGCCAATAAAGAGAGCCCTGAAGATTTAAGCACTGGACCGTGTCAAATCCTGGCACAGAAGGGATGGTCGGTGGCTGGACTAGCAGAGGCAGGATACACAAGGCTAGAGAAGAGCAGCCTCAGGCCCCTCACAGCAGCCAAGCTGTCGCCTGAGCGCGCAGCAGGGGCCACAGGGGACAGCCACGGCAGAAACCAAAACCTCACTGCGGGAGGAGGGAGGCAAGGCTCTGGCAAAGCGACGGCAGGAAGTCAGAGCATTCTGGGCTAAACGCCGGGAGAGAAGAGCTGGGGGGAGACGCCTGGCTTAGCAGAGGGGGAGGCTGCTAGGAGGAGGCAAGGTCTGGCATGGTGGTCTTCAGGGAACGAGGCTGCCGTGAGCTTTTGAGCTGCATGTTCTCCCAAGCCTCAGCCAGCAGGGCCGATGCCAAAGCAGAAGGCACCAGGGCCTCAACAGCTAGAATACAAGCTCCTTGAGGGCAGGGACCACGCCCTGTTCATCATCTGGCACCAAAGCCTAGAGCAGCGTCTGGCACGCAGGCACGGACGTCACGCTGGACTCTCAGGGCGTGAATCCTACCTCTATCACCCTGCCAGCTGGGCCTCCTCGGGAATGTTTCTTAAGGCCTCTCTGCTTTAGCTTCCTAGCTCTAAAATGAGGATCCGAGTACCTCGCTACTAACGGGGAGGATTCAGGGAGTGAGCATATAGTCAGCACACACACACTTGCCGTCATCTGTGAGGCGTGTTCCCTGGAGGCTGGTTCCTGCTGCAGGCCTCCCAGACAGCGCCTCACCTCCAGCCACAGGTATCGCTCGTCACCAGCAGTGCTGGAGTTTGAGGGTCTAGAGACGCTAGGTTGGGGTCCCAAGCTTCTTCCCAGCAGGGCTAACGCTTTGAGACTTGCTCCCACGAGCACGGAACAGGGCATGCGCTGGCCTCGGTCTGCTCACACCAGAGCGAGAGAAGGCAAGGGGCCTGCGAGCACCCCATACGCACAAAGGAAGTCGCTCGCAGACGGTGCTCCTAACAGTCATCCGTAGCAAAGTGCACGCGGCATGCCAACTAATACCAGTACCTTGGAGCTGTGATGCCAGGGTACCGAGCCCACGCCAGTGACATCTAGGAATAATTTTCTGTGAGGTCCAATGGGATTTTTTTTTTTTTTAAAGCTCAAAGGAGGAAACAGACTATTTGTTTCCGAATCAAAGGACCAGACATTAAAGCACCGCACTACTGTGGGGAGAGGCAGAGGCGGCGAGCGCCCTACATGTTTCCTCAAAGCAGCCGCAGCGGTTCTGCAGTCAAGCACTCGTCTTGTTTTCCACTAAAGTGGCAGCACCAACATCTCTACTTGTCCTGTCGGTTGCCAGGCAACTGCGACAGCGATCCCTTCTGCCCACCCACAATGCACAGCTTTCATAGCTGTTCTCACTGGGGTTTGCCAAACACTCCCAGGCACTATCTTCTCAGCCAAGGCTGCTTCTTCAAGCTCATCTTCTTGCCTGCTTGGTCCTGTGGTAAAATTTAAACACTGTCTTTGTCATTATGTTCTGGTAATTTCCATAACAGGCTGCCCATCAAACATGGGATGATTTCACAGTAGCATTGAGAACTATAAATAGCTTTCCATAAAAGAAACCAGACAAAAGCCTGCCGATATAACATTCTAGTAAGTTCAGCCCAAAGTGCTAACTTTAAGTTTCTTTGAACACATTCTTCTGGCTGAATATACTTGTGTTGCTGTTGTAGAATAATTGTGACTAGTCTTAAGCTTAACCACACTGAGTTCAGTAAAGGCTTTATTTATCAAAAGTCTTTAGGTCACATATTACACATCCTTTCTTCATATAAACCAAACAGATAAAGTCTTGATAAGCTTTCTTGACTCCCTAGAGGTCTGATGAATATGACGTTAATAATAACACGTGGTTGTCAACAGCCAGTAAAAATTAAGTGGTTAACTAACACTTAACACCTCATACACTTTAATGGGTAACGGCCACATTTACTTCCTATCATTGTCCTCTGATCACTCCACAAGTCAGATAAAGGCCCAGATAAGAAATGATTTTTCCAAGATTTGAGTGGCAAGGCTAGTATGTGGCAATCCCAGCTTAGGACATGGATCTTTGGACTCTACCTCGGGGCTGTTTCCTCCATAGTACTGTATTTCCTCCATGGCTGATGGGATATCATCATCATCCGAGGTACCTGAGTTTGAAAGGGTTGATGGGGTTAAAGTGAAGAAACCAGCAGTGGTGGTTTGAGGATGAGCAGGATGGCTGGGTAACAAGGAGGAGAAGACACTTCACTCTGCACACCCCTAACCTGTGATATGTAGATAAGACCTATTTGAACAGAAGTATTTTGTAAAGGGCTCTGATTTAAATATGCACTGGTCCCTAAACTAACTGGGCACAGGTCAGATGCGTTAGATGCTGAGAATAAAGGTAAGCAAGCCCCTGGCACAGGCGCCCAAGCAGCTCATAATAAACTGAGGCCAATGAATGCCCTCAGAGCCAACAAGGAGGACACGAAAGGGCCGGGCAAGGAGTGCTGTGCGTGCGCCCAGTTGGGTTTGGCTCTTCGTGACCCCGTGGACTGCAGCCCACCAGGCGCCTGTATCCGCGGGATTTCCCAGGCAAGCACACTGGAGTAGGTCGCCATTTCCTCCTCCAGGGCATCTCCCCGACCCAGGGACTGAACCTGATCTCCTGCGCTGGCAGGTGGATTCTTTACCACTGCACCACCTGAAAGCCTTACAAAACACAAAGGAGGAAAAATGATGACTCATGTCTGCTGAGCTAGAAGAAGTTTCAAAGGGGAAGATTTGAGAAAATCCTTAAAAATAAGCTTAAGCGTGCTGGACAGTACAGAAAGGAAAACACACTTAAAACCTGAGAAGCTCAGAAAATGAGTGGTAGCTAGAGGAAGAGGGGTGCCGCCCGCTCACTCACAATTTCCTGGGCCACTGCAGAGTGAGTACCGTACAGGCACCATAATTACTGGTCTGCGAGAAACCACACGTATTTCACAAAATTACCAAGTGTCAGGAAGAGCACTCCAGTAGGAAAAACAGTGTGGGACTTACGAACTCCTTTTCTCTTAGAGCAGGACAGAAACTAATGGAGACAGGTCCGTTCACAAAGAGACTTCACTAAAAATGGTTTCAGGGGAGATTTTGGTGATGCGGCAGCCACCTAATACCGAAACATAGCCTAGGCTCTACACACGCTTCCAGTGAGAAGCCCAGTCACAGCGCAGCACAAAAGAGAGGGGGGGAGAAAACAGGGAATCTGCAAACATAAAAGGACAAAGTAGAAGACGAGAACTAGATGAGAGCTAGCAGTCCCTGACTCCAAGCTGCTTCCCCATTTGTGAAGTGTCAGCTGGGTAAAGCCAATCTCTGTGACCAGGAAGCCAGCATCCTCTACTTAGGACGGGCTGAGAAACGGCCCGCGACCACTATGTGCACTCCACAGGAAACACGTGAAGTGTGTGGCTGAAGTGATGAGGCTTTCCTTCTTGGGTCGGGGGTGGGGGCAGCGGGGGGAGTTGTGTCTTGTAGGAGTCTGCTTATCTCTTATAAGACTTACTGAGTGTGGGTCCCAAAGCCATCATGCTGCAGGGTTAGAACCTCCCTCCAATCAAGTTGCCTCCTTTGGCTCCAAATAATGCTGGGGCTGCACTTCTCAAACAGCCTCTGGGGAGCCCGAGGGCCAGTCTTGTGAGTATGCTCAAGGAGACTTTCCCTTGACTATGGAAAACAAACCTCAATTTTCAAAACAGGAAGAAATTATTTCAAGTCAAGGCTGGAGAAGCAGATGGATGAACCCAGCTGAGTAATGAATGAGGCCAGAGGAGGGCAGAATCGGAAGATGGCCTCCAAGATTCAGCCTCGGCCCTGGTGTACAGTTCCAGTTTATCCCCCTCCTGGAATGTGAGTAAACAGTGTGACTATAACGGGATTTCATTCCCATGATGAGGTCACTAATCCCTGGACCTCTGAGTTAATCAGAAGGTTTGGGATGATCCTGGGCCTGAACTAATCAAGTGAAGCCTGGAAGGATGGACTGGGCCCTTCCTGGGGACAGATTCTCCTGCTGATTTTGTTTTTTCTGTTTCCCTCCTGTTGATTTTGAAGAAGCAGTGAGCTACGCTGTGAACCACTCATGGAGAAGACCACGTGGAGGGCACCAGAGGCAGCACTCAGAGCTGAGAATGGCCCATAGCTCAGTCACCCAGAGAGCAGAAACCTCAGTCCTGCGCCACAAGCAGCGGAATTCTGCCAACAACCAGCGAGTTTAGAAGACGACCCTGAGCCTTAGAGGAGCTCGTAGCCTTGACCAACACTGTGATTCTGTGCAGGGGACCAGCCAACCCATGTCCAGACGCCTGACCCACAGGAACTGCCAGATAATGAGCCTGGAGTTGCCTTTAGCCGCTTAGCCACAAGGCCCAGAACAGAAGCATGTCTGTTAGAGATAATGCTTACTCATGTGCCACAGAAGCTCACTTTGAAGGAAATTCTGAAGAGCAGCAGAAGGGTGAGAGCGGTGGTATCATTTTTCATAAAATACCTAGTTTCTCAAGGTGACCATTTTAAAGGGCAACACTTCTTTGGATGTGCAAATCTGGCTTATTAAATGTCATATTATTAGCGTCAAAATTCACATGGCTTATCATCCATATTGCTTATTACTATTATAATTTTTTCCTGAGAATATTGTTTTAATAAAAAGCACTTATTCATCCCAAGCATCAACATTAACAGAGAGTTTTAACAATAGATCAAAGTAGTAAAGTGTCAAGAAAAAAAGGTGGGGGGAGGGGTCAAATGTATGCAGCTTTGATGTATTTATCTTTCACTGCAACCCACGTCTTAAGACGTGGCATATCCACCCCTTGTGGACGGGCCGCTGGGTTTGCTGGCATGATCCCTCCATGTGGACTAGAACCCATGGATCTCTGTGCAGCCCCGCCTCGTCACTCTAAACAGGAAACGCAGGAAAGCAAAGAACAGCAGCGCTCTTATGCTAGCTGCTCACGAAGTTCTGACCTTCTTCTCCAAGGGGACAGCATCGCCAGCAGGAGAGACGGCCGAGGGGGCACTGAGAGGCGCAGGCATCTGCACGGCTTTCGCCGTGACGCGGAGCTTAGCGCGTGGGGGCCGGGCTACTCAACACCCCAGAGGAAACAGGACAGTCCTGCCCAAAGTGTCATCTTGACCAAACCCCCAGGGGCCGCTCTGCCCTCCTAGCCCACGCATTCCTGCAGCACCCATACTGTTTCTCAAACACAAACCAGAACATTCCCGGCTGCGCCTCTCTCCAGGAACGCCTCCCCCAGCTCTCCACCCACATGGCTCCCTTCCTTCTTTCAGGTCTTGGCTTAAATGCCACCGCGTCAGTCAGGACCTCCCTGATCGTCCTATGTAAGGAGCAGACTCCCTTCCTGGCACAGGGACGGCACACGCCTCTGGACGCGCGCTGAGCCTCGCTGTGCTTCAGCTCTCCCATTAGTAGAGGGGACGGACGCAGCTCACCTGCAGGACTGCTGTCAGGATTACATGAGTGTGTGTGTGTGTGAAGACCTGCTTTTTTAGAATGCCTGAAACTCAGCGTAAGCGCTGGGCTTCCCAGGTGGCGCCGGTGGTAAAGAACCCGCCCGCCAACACAGGAGACATAAGAGACGTGGATGCGAGCGCTGGTCGGGAAGGTCCCCTGAAGAAGGAAACGGCAGCCCACTCCAAGATTCTTGCCCGAAGAAACCCATGGACAGAGGAGCCTGGCGGGCTACAGTCCATTGGGATCACAAAGAGCTGGACGCGACTGAAGCGATTTAACACTAAGCGCCACACGTTAGCTTTGAACATCTAAAAACAACTGAAACCAACTTGGACATTAAGCTATTACCTAACTCACTGTGCTCACTGGCAAAGCTTCTTTCTGTGAGCTCATCAGGCCACAAAAGCTGACCTAGAGTAATGTGAGGCCACTTGTAACGACGCTACGGACATTAAACAGATGTTATGCGGACTCACAGGAAGCCCCAAACACTGAACTAAATCTCGGCTCAAGGATTTCAAATAAATAAAGGACTGTGCACCTGAATTATTCTTCTACTTCATTTTTCTCTGTAGCGATTACCAGCATTCGATATCTATGAATAAACTTGGTTTCTATGCGATTCTCACTACCGTGGAGTCAGGACTGTGTGCTATCACGGCACTCCCTGAACCTGGAGAAATGCCTGCCACATAGTAGGTGCTCAGTAGACACAGGCTGAAATGGTTAAACTTTACGATGTCAAAAATACAACGCAGAACATTGCTTAAGTAGAAGGAAGAGTGTTTCTGGAGGATGGTGACCAGCTGTTCCGTAACTCAGGAGGAAAGGCTTGGGCCCAACCCGCCCGCGTGGCTTGGGAACCCGGGAGGTGTGATGCTTAGACGTGGTCTGTTCCTCCGCTCCTGGGCACCAGCCCTCGGCTCCACTCTCCCCGAGCGTCCACACACAGGCTCAAGGTGTCAACAATCAGTTCTGAAGAGAACTCCAAAACATACTACGCATACGCTGACCTTCTGACTCGAGCATCGCCAACAGACAATTCCACTCAGCCTTCCCACCTCAAGAGGTCGATCTGATCCAGCTGACCATTCTCCCACCAAAACCAGTTTTGTTTCTTGACTTCTCTAGAAGGTGACCACCTCCCACCTCCCTGCTGGCCACACCCCAAACCCAGGGCTCGTCTCTGAAGCAGCTCCCAGTCAGTTACGTGCAAAGTCCGGGCAATGCTCTCACTGGCACAGCCTCCACCCTGGCCTTCTGGTGAGCGGCATGCTTCTGAAAGCTTAATTTCTCTGGGCACCCGTTTCCCCAGCAAAAACCCATGGTGCTAGACGAGATCACTTTTACCCAATAACTGATATGTTTCTCTATTTGTTTTGACCCTATTTTGAGAAAAAGCATTCTAAGTCAAGAGGATTTTCACCATAGTTGGAAGAACAGCCTTCAAATTCAACATTCCTGCAAAGTGGCATGATTCCAATAAGAGCCTTGAGTACAGAAAAGTAACACGAGGGGTAGCGTCCTGGCACCCAAACTGGTAGCGAATCTGCCAGATCTGATCGAAGGAAGCGGCACGGCATTTTAGGGCCTCAACACAGAGCAAAATAAGGAGCTTGTAATAAAGTGGCCCTTGGGGTGTACGATGGCCCGGCTCTCAGCACCGCTTCTGAGGGTGGTGTTTTAGAATCAGAAGCAGACAGATTATTTCACCTAGCCCTACTGACTGATCATCAGAATGTACAGGAAGCGAGGGTCACACACAGCATCAGGATGTCACAGAACCAGAACCAACAGCCAGGTCTTTCTCCCTCAACTTAGTCACCTGGTTTAACATTTAACATCAGGCAGTTCCTGTGCACACCGGTGGCTGGCACGGAAGCGTGGGCCCCTCTGGAGAGTGCTCAAGGGTCCACGCGATGCCTGAATTCATGTTCCTGTTGGCTGACTTTGTGGGAGACCGGGCAGCACTGTGCCTGGGTTTCTCAGCACGTTAACTCTAGGGACACTGGCTGTAACCTAGCTTTTGCAAGAGTGTTTTATTTACAGTGAAATCAGGGGAGCAATGAACAATTTTGCACTCACAGCAGCAGCTAGGGCTTGAGCTCCACGCCCACAGAGGGGCACAAGCCCTCTACACCTCTGCTCGCCTTAGCACTTCCTGCCCCAGAAAATGACTTCTCCACCCAGGACATCTACAGGGCACACCTCATACCCAGGCAGAGGCAGAAGTTTCTCTTTTTAAAGGCACACAGCAGGGAGAAGGGCGCCAGCACCCCTGGCATCCTCCATAGCCTCGAGGGCAGGGCTGGAACAGGCGTGACTGTGGCCTCGCATGTCGTGGGTCCTTCTGTCCCCAGCACTAGGCTCTGTCGTGTACCTCTCACGAGGACACAGAAGGCAGCCACCACTTTCCCAAGGGTTGGACATGACTTAGCGGCTAAACAACAAATCACAAAGACACAAACATACATACATGTTCAAGAGAAAACGAAGGATGGTTCACAGAACCACTTTCTGGAAGTGCATTCAGCCCTCTTCCCAGGAGTTGCAAATACATTTTAACAATTTTTCCCATCAAGAATATAAGAACTCGTACCTCGTGACCAGGAACCAAGCGATCTGACTGAAGTCTGGAGAGGGTCTCAGGTAAGTCTTGATATGTGGCATGGCGTTGCTGCGGCCTGACGTGTCAGCTGACCACTTGCTGGCGATGGAAAGGCACAAACCACGAGTCAGAACACAGACGGGTCATCACAGCCCTCATGTGAGAAAACTGTATAAAAAGCAAAATCCTGACGCGTAAAACACGGCGAGTACACTGTTCTCTGTGATATGAGCTGAGATAACGTCCTAAATCCTGTTGAGCTGACAGAATAACACATGTTCATTTTAGAATGTGGGTGCGTAGAAAATGCCACCTGCAAAAAGCACTGTAAACTGCAGGCGCACGGCCCTCGCATCCTGTTAGGAACACACATATACATACGCACACACACTGTTTCTATCATGCTTCTCACCGCGTGTAAGCGCACCCTGTGTCTTTAAAGGCAGGAACTGTGTTCCCAGAGCACAGTGCTGAGTAGGAAAGGCTCACCAAATGCTTGCTTAATGAACAAAACACAAGATGGAAAAATACAGACAGTATGAATATCAAAATGGAATGCCGAAAAGCAGGGGGATCATTCAGAAATATGCCAGTCAAATGCAGACAGTCATGTGTCTAAGCTTGGTTTCTAAGTTTCCCACATTTTTGGGACTACGGTTTCATGGGGAAAAAAAGACCTATATCACGAGGTAAGAATCCTCACTTATGAATAGAAGAGGGCAGTCCCTCAAGAGAATAGTGTCTGAAACGGTAAAACTGGGATTCGGCAGGGTCACTATCAGAGTATTAAATTCACCTGTGGGGCTTCCCTGGCAGTCCAGCGGTTAGCAACCCACCCGCCAGGGCAGGGACACAGGTTCGATCCCTGCTGTGGGAAGATCCCACACGCCACGAGGCAACCGAGCTCGTGCGCCAAACCATCGCGCCTGGCAGCCACAACCGTCGAGCCCTCCAGCTGCAACTACTGACGTGCGGCAGAGCGGTGCTTCGCAACGCGAGGAGCCACCACCACGAGAAGCCCGCGCCCCGCGAGTAGAGCGTAGCCCCCCGCGCCCTGCAACGAGAGAGGAAGCCTGCTCGTGGCAACAGAGACCCAGGGCGGCCGATGAATAAATGAATACAAGTTAAAAACAGACAAACTTTGCTTGTAAGAACACAGTACTCAAAGGGGCTCAATTTGAAGAAACGTCCTCTGCAAAATAAAAAATCAAACACCTCCACAGAAAGCATTACAGAAAGGCTCCAGGATGGCATCCTGAATCACACTGAGAGCTCTTTCTCTCTTTCAGCCATGCCGTGGGCAGCTTGCAGGATCTTAGTTCCCTGACCAGGGACTGAGTCCAGGCCCTTGGCGTGAACGCAAGCAGTTCTAACCACTGCAGCCGCAGGGAATTCCCAGACGAAAGCTACTGAAAGGTCATCTGCCTGCGTTTCTGGTTCCAGCTCAAGTATACCTCTGTTGAAGCCAGGGTGAGACTGCAGGGTGGGTGGCGGGAAGGACGCAGAGCATCTCTTCAGCCTGGACGTTCGGTCGCTGGCTGGGCCGAGCAGCGAGCCAAAGGCCGCCGTGTGCCCCGGGGAAGGGGCGTGGATCCTCCCCTCAGAAAGCCTGCAGCTTCCCAGCGCATGAGTGTGTACACAGAGGGTGGCATATTCTGGAAATATGAACTAAAATGCTGCTTATGTAAATTCTAAATTTCCCAACATGTTCTTTCACTAATCTTTTTTCTTTGGCTGTCAATATTTAAACAGGAACCTCAAAGAGATAAATTAGACTCTGGTATTAAAAACCAATTCCAAGAAATGTCTAGAACTTTAAGGGATTTCTATCACTAACACAAATAGATTAAAAATACAGGCATATTATGTAAAGCTCTTTTTTTTTTTTTTTTTAAGAAAATCAGACAGACAACATTCTTATTTTACTTGAAAGCAGCAGCAGCAGCATTCTAACCGGATTACTTACTGAAAATAGGAATGAAGCCAATTCTGTTTCTCTGCCGTCTGGATGCTATAGGGAAGAGAGCCCCCAGCTTTTAAAATAAGAGAAATAAAGTAAACAAATAAAAATTATTGACTATAATTTGAGGAGCCTCATTAAGAAAATCTATATACAGTGGTTAAAGAAGCCACTAGTAATTTCATCTCATGGAAAGGCTCTTTGAAAGGAAACATCTACCCCTGCTTTAGGTGTGTCCTCTCTAAGGGGTTTCCTTTCTTAGACGTGCACGAAGTGTGAGCTGCTTAGTCCTGTCCAACTCCTGCCCATCAGGCAACTCCTGCCCACCAGGCTCCTCTGCCCACGGGATGCTTCAGGCAAGAATCCCGGATGGGGTTGCCATTTCCTTCTTAGGGTGCGTATCAAGTAGTGAATGTTCACTGTCGCAACAGGAAACGGTATTTAACCGCTGGAGGGGGTGGAGGTGGTGCTTCAACGTCTAGAGAGGCCAGAGATGGGCCTGGCCCACTCCGCTGCCCTTGCGCAGGTGGGACGCCCTGAGATACTCTTTGCAAGGTGAGGGCTCGTGCGTTGTTTTTGGGCCCAAGACCAGGACACTGGGAGAGGGGAGACTAGGATGAAAGCCTGGTTGTCTCTGCCTCCTTCGCCTTTTATGATGATATTTCCAAAGAGACTCTGTCCTAGCTACACAGATTCTTACAAATGCAATAACCAAGGATCACTAAAACGTTCAATAAACCACTATGTTTTAAAAAAGGAACCCTAAAAGCCATAGTCCTACAGAAAGAATAAAGACACAGGTCCAAGTGGAAACACAATTAGAAGCCAGGATTCTCGCCTGGAGAATCCCATGGACAGAGGAGCCTGGTGGGCCACAGTTCATGGGGTCACAGAGTTGGACACGACTGAAGCGACTTAGCACACACATATGCCCTCTTTGGGATTTTGGTAATGCCTTCTCAATACACTACCTGGGGGCTGCTGAATTCCAAACTAGCTAAGTGCCCAGCACTGACAGGGAACTAGAGGACAGGACTGAGAGGTGTCTCCAAAGCAGTCCCGGGGTTCACAGATGAAGCCCTTGAGAGACGAGCTATATCAACCAAACTGCATCACGCCAGAGATTTCATCTCAGTATTAGGCCTCAGCTCCGGACCCTCAACATGATCTGTATCAGGGATTCAACTCTGGAAGAACCACGTAGTACTTTAGGCTGTATGTGGGGGGAGAGGGAGAGGTGTTAGAAAAAGGCATAGCACGGGGTTGTGGCGGAAGCTGGCTTTATCTGGATGTCTTATTTGGACAACCACTGGTGGCAGAGGAGAGAACAATCTTTTTGGTAAAAGTATCACACACTCAGGGCTACTGTGAGGGTTAAACAGCACTCAAATTGCTCAACTGGGTGGCATCATCTGTAGAACACAGCACCACTCAATATTACCTACTTTAAAGATCCTCATCCAGTTAAGAGAGAATTATCTCCAAATTTCTCATCAATACCTTTCTGACCTCAAGGAGGAAGGCATTCTTATTGTTTTAAAAAGTTTACCAGGGTATTTATGAAATGTACACACAAAAACTCAATCGGGACAGTCTTCCCAACAATTACCTGGATATCCTTCCAAGCTGGTCCGTACATTTTCCACTGAAGGATAGATCTAAAAATAAAAACAACAACACTTAGAACGTGCCACGTTGAAGAAACTATCTATCTGTGCTAAAAGGAAAGAAGTTTAGTTTTTACCAAGATGAAAATCTCTATTAGAAATAATACTTCAAGACTTAGAAAATGTGCTTTAAAAAGTTCCCATCTTATTGAAAACTACTGAACTACTAATTAAACTACAGAAAGCATTTACAGTCAATGAAAGAAAATTACATTTCAGTGAGTATTTTTTCCTCTGAAACACCAAAAGAAAAACTGAACTGAATGTAAAATTCTTACTTCAAAGGTCTCTAAATCATTAATAATGCCTGTAATTCTGCTGGCAATATTTTATCAAAATTTTTTTTCTTGGCTTGACAACCTAAAGGAAGGAATGGGGAATCTGCAGGCTAGTCGGTGGCTGAGCCAGAGCTTGGAAGAAACCAGGAAGCTTCCGGCACTGGACGCTATTAGACTTGATTACAAACGGCAGTGCTACCCGCCCTGCATTCAACGTCTTCCATCCCCGATCCACGGAATGAAACCCCTTTCTGTAGCAAGGACAGATCTGACTCTTCTCCTGGACCAGAGGCTAAGAACAGTGACCTCAGGGAGGAGGGGCACTCACCAGATGGAGAGGAACAGCACTTCCTAGGGTCCTGCTCTCCTTGCCCAGGGTCACCAGGCTCTCCTTAAACTCAGAACACAACCATTTTGATTCGTCTGCCCCCATGGAGCCGATGCTGGAGAACTGACCTATGACCGGCCAAGATTCTGCTCCAGGTGCGGGGGAGGCGTGCTCCTTCAGAAGCTGCGAGAGAGCGAGAGCGGATGCTGGGGTCAGTCCGGTCACGCAGGAGAAAAGCCGTGATGGCTCAGAACGCGGTCTTCTGTCCTCGGATTGCCCAGCTCACAAGGAAATGTTGAAAATGGTTAACGCTCAGTTTCATACCCACGTACAGCTTTTCTTCTCTGGGAAAAATTTCACGTTGTACTTTAAGCGTTTGTCGGTGTACAGTTGACACACAATGCCGTGTCAGTTTAGGTGCACAGCAAAGTGAATCAGCCACACATATATCCGCTCTTTCTCAGATTTCTTTCCCCCATAGAGGTCACTACAGAGTACTGAGGAGAGTTCCCGTGCTATACAGTAGGGTCCTTATTAGTTATCTATTTTATATATAGTATTGTATATATGTTAATCCTCTGGGAAATATTTTTAAATACTGAAAAAATTTTATTTTAACGCAGTAAGTGGATAAAAGTATTTCTCTTCCAAAATTCTTTGATTTGTACTTAAATATATTTTTAAAAAAATGACCCATTTTAGTAGCAATGTCAGACAAACTAGCAACCTGCCATATGAGATTAGCCTTCTGCCTTGAAATTCCAAAGGTTTAATACACTGAAATAAAACCTAGAAGGTCAAACTATTATATATTTTGACTCCTATCATTTGAAAAAGGCTTGGGCTCTGGGCAGCTATGATGCTCCATAAATGAAAGAGAATATATTTACATATGAATACATACCACCGTAAGCCCTGGGGAAGACTGACCTGCTCGTCCTGCTTTGTTTGATATTTATGCAAAGCTGCAGAAACAAGTCAGGCGCCTTCCTAGAGGCTGGAGATAGCAATAGAAATAAGCCACAGTTCCTGTTCCAGGCGAGCTCACAGTCTGACAGAGGCGTGGTTCGGGGTATATGCGTTATCCTCCTTACCACTGAGTAGGCACTAATACTTATAAACACACTTCCCCCCAGGGCCCAAACAGCTCTCAGCTCCAGCCCTGGGAGCAGCATGGGCAGGAAGCAGGGCTGAGCCGACAATCACAGGACTCGGCTACTGTCCTGCGTTCAGCCCTTGATCAGCCGCAGGACCGAGGCCCAGGCCGCGGGCGTCTCTTCCCCAGCAGGGGGCAGACTTCTGATTGCGCCCCGTCTTTACTGGAAGACAGCTGTGATGCAACACAAGCTCCTGACTGTGCGAAGGGGTCGCAAACTCGGGTAAGAGGCTACTCCGCTTTCAGTAACACAGGGACCCTGCACAAGTGTGTGTGATCACCCGGCCTTTCTGAGCCAGCAGTCCACCAGCTAAAGCCCGCAGGTGCTTGCTGAACGATCAATGCGCGCTTTGCCCT
Source organism: Capra hircus (assembly GCF_001704415.2). Classification (NCBI taxonomy): domain Eukaryota; kingdom Metazoa; phylum Chordata; class Mammalia; order Artiodactyla; family Bovidae; genus Capra; species Capra hircus. The sequence goes on from NC_030817.1 coordinate 1,551,426, forward strand.
CCTTTCCTCATTCAATCTCTACACGACTCTGTGAGGGAAGCACCGCCACTATGCCCAGTTTACAGATGCCGAGAGTCACCCGGCTCGTAACTGGGCCAGGACGTGGCCCCTGCTGCGGGTATCAGCTCACAAAGCTGTGCACTTACCCAGGATGTGGGCTTCCCTGGTGGCTCAGCTGGGGAAGAATCCACCAGCAATGAGGGAGACCCGGGTTCAATTCCTGGGTCGGGAAGATCCGCTGGAGAAGGGATAGGCTACCCACCCCAGTATTCTTGGGCTTCCCTGGTGGCTCAGCTGGTACAGAATCCGCCTGCAATGCGGGGGACCCGGGCTGGATCCCTGGGTTGGGAAGATCCCTAGAGAAGGGAAAGGCTACTTGCTCCAGGATTCTGCCCTGGAGAAGTCCATGGACTGCACAGTCTATGGGGCTGTAAAGAGTCGGACACGACCGAGTGAGTGAGCTACCCAGCCTCTGGGACGCCCCTGCTCCCGAGTTCAAGACAGAAAGATGTTGGTGTGCAGACCCTGCCTGCTTTCAGCTGTGGTCTCACTTAAAAACAGGAAATTAAAAACTGTCATCGGCCAAGGGGAATTCTCACACAGCATCAATAATCTATGGAAAAAGAGGGGTGTTTAAGAAATCGTGTTGGGAATCCACTACGGTGAACTGACTCCTGGAGAGAGGGAGGAAACTCGAAGCTCTAACCTGCTGCTTGCTTTGTTTTGTTAAAGACCTTTCTTGGCTTATTTTCACACCAGCAGCAAATGTCATTCTCATAATTGCAATTTCTAGGGCATCAGTTTAGCAAGCAAAGCACATCATAGCTCAGTTGTGGTCTTTGCTCAACACTATTTTCTGTTCTCTGTTCAATCTGTGTGAAAAATCCTTGACATAAAATAAAAAAATCCTTCACATGCTGAGCAAAAACTACTTGTATAAATACAAAGTCTCTAATTATCTTTATTACAAGAAATTGAAAAACTAAAAACAGTCCACACGCTTTTGCCATTCAGGCCTGCTAACTAACTCTGCACCTATGAAAGAGGCAAAATGTCAAAATGCAAGTAATTAACGGAACCGTAATTAGATGACCAATTCCAAGTGCCTAATGCTTGCCGAGAGTTGTGCTAGAGATATTATAAAGCTGCTTTCAAAACAGACCATTATAAATGAAATAGGAGTGGACATACAATTTTTTTAAATAGTAAAAATTTTTATTACCTTCCTAAGCCTGAAATGTCCCCAATTATCTTTCTGATTTCCTTGAAAGCGTCCTGGGGTTGAGGCAATAAGGTAAACACTAAAACGATACAAAATACAAGTTAGAGAACACAGTGATGTGTGGACCTCAAAATATACACAAACACTAGTACTAAGCATGAAGTATTCCAAGAGCCAACCCACTGTCTGGAGATGCCTCCTCCGAGGAGTTAACTGACACTTAAATCATTTTCAAGCACCCTGTGGGACGCCCACAGCGTGGAAGTCAAAGAAGTTGGTGACTTTCAGAGCAGGCACTCCGGTGGGGACTGAGGTGAGTGGGGAGAGCCCCGAGCCTTCACTCCAGCGCCTGAGGACCAGAAGGTGCCGACAGGGACGGGCCCTGCTCTGCCCCTTCCTGAAGGACAGCCCAGTGCCCCTCCACCACCCGCCAGGCCCCTGCACCCCAGACCTCACGCGGTCCTCAGGGTAAGCCCCTGAGTTGCTAAGAGGCCATGTTTATCCTACTTTGTTTCTGAGAGGTCGTGCTCCTGGATGGTGTCTATCCACTCCTTGAGAGGGGCGGCGTTATAAGCTGCCAGGTAGCTGATGAGGTCAGCTTTGAAGTGTGTGGCCGACTCTCCAGATCCGTGGGTCCCGTGGACGATTCGGGGGTACAAGGGGCTCAACCATATTCTGGAATGGAAAAAGAAAACCACCTTGAACAGTCAGGAGCAGAGCTGATCACAGTGCTCTCTCTGTAATCAGGCACGCACCTCAAGGTGAATTCTCACTGCCTCTCTCCACCTGCTGGTAAGGCCACCTTTGTGTGTGTGAGTGCTAAGTCGCTCCAGTCATTTCCGACTCTGGGACCCCACGGACTGTAGCCCGCCAGACTCCTCTGTCCATGAGGCTCTCCAGCCAAGAGCGCTGCAGTGGGTTTGCATGCCCTTCTCCAGGGGACTTTCCCAAGCCGGGGACTGAACCCGTGTTTCTTAGGTGCCCTACACCTTTACCACGAGCACCACGCGGGAGGCCCAGGTCAGCCTCACGGAACACAGAACAAAGCTGACTGTGCCACTCTAGGGGTTCTCCTCACGTCCAGAATAATTTTTGAAAAGCTCACCGTGAATTTTAGACCCAGGAAGGCCTGGCCTCTGCCTGCCTCTCCCAACTCGACCCCTCCACGCTCCCCCATTCACTCACCCCCCCTGCTTATTCCCCCTCTTACCCTCTCAGCTCTACACTGCTTTTTTTTTTTTCAATATTTATTTGGCCACGCTGGGTCTTAGTTGCAACGTGGGGGATTTTCAGTTGTGGCGTGCGAACTCCCAGTTGCAGCACGTGGGATCTAGTTCCCTGACCAGGAACTGGGCCCCCTGCATTGGGAGTGTGGAGTTATAGCCGCCAGACCACCAGGTAAGGCACTACACTGCTTTCAAAGTGATGGCAACAGCTTTACTCCTGACTGCTTACAGCAACTCCACACAGTGGTAACCCTGGCAAGCTTCTGCCCAGACGTATGTCAATGCAGCTCTTTAGCAAAGCGGAAAATAAAAGTTATCTATATTAAGAAAAAACGTATGTGCAAATATGTTTTCAATAAACAAACATTTTCATATCTATCTATCTATATCCCATATCTGGTGTCTGGAATGAGGTACAGTCTACGTCTAGTTATATTACAGTAACACTAACCTCAGGCTTTCAGATAAATCGGTAACAAAACTTTAACAGCACCTCTAACTTCATCAATTCTTTGTGAATGTACTTTGCCAAAACCTCTACGTCACACCCACGAACGGCAAACGACCACATCTAAGCCCAGTCCTTCTGTGAACTGGTCCCTCGTGCATCACAGAGAAACATGGCTCCAGAGCTCCAGCGCGGCTCCTTCAGCTGCAAAACCAGGCTAGCAGTCCACCTCACAGACGCCCACGGGGCAACGAACAGGGCCCAGCAGGCAGGAGCTGCGTCCGCGGCCTCTCCCGCTCCGGCTCCTCCCGCCACAGCCCTGCCTGGGGAGCCGCAACAGAAACTGCCCGTTCTCTCGCGCCGGCGGCCCTCAGAGACGGAGAGGCAGGCCGTCAGAACCTCGAGAATCCTGGCAGGGCGTCTCCGGAGCTCTGGACGCGCTCCCAGCAGGCTGGGCTGTCACACCGTCCTTCCCCACCTCGAGGAGACCCCTCTGTCAACCGCGGATTGGCACCTGCCCTCTACATCTACGAGCACTAAACCACATGCGGCTGCCTTTCAACGCCTCCTGAAAGGTCAGGGTGGAGAACAGAAATGAGGCACCATGTGCTGGGGGAAACCGGCAGAACAGGCCTTCAGGGGCTTAGATATTGTCAGGACCCGATTATAAGAGCCTAATTCTTGTATCTCCTCAAACCTAGAGAAGTCCTAAAATCCTCATGAGACGCCTGCTTCTCATGAGCAGCAGTAACCTTCATGAAACTAGCATAACCCTCCTGCTAAAAATGTGCTTGACAGCATGCACATGTTCACCAAAATCACACAGAGACTGACGATCCCCCTGCCTCTCTGGAGCAGCTTCTGAAGAGCTATCTGAAACGCCATCTCCTGGACTACAGCCCTCATTTTGCCACAAATAAAACTTGCCTCACAGCTCTCACGGTAGGCACGCATGTTTTTAAAAGTCAACACCTTGCACAGTGGGCACCACGTGAGACCAGGAGCGGGGCCCAGGCTCTGCACTGGGATCTGCTGCTACCTGGTCGTGCCACTCTGGGCAGGCTCGGCGGCCCCCCGTGCCTCCCTCGGCTCCTGCGCCCACCGTGGCCGTGCTGGGCGGGATGGATGGGGGCAGGCTCTCCTCCCCACAGCAACTCGGGGCTGCAGGATGAGGGGGGCTCCTCCTGGATCAGAGGGTCACTCACAAGAATGGTCCTGGAGGAGGAACATGACAGACAACGCCTTTCCAAGGACATCAACGTGCGAGACGTCTTACCATTCGACAAAATAAAGAAACGCTGGGCCAGAGAGTTTTAACATTAAGACATGAACAGGCGGATCGAGCAGCAGGTGACAAGGACGGATGGAAGACCTTTAGGAGAGGGAAGAGGCCACAGGGCCAGGGTGGGCAAACCGCAAAATTAGACAAGATAACTTTTAAAGATATAAAAAAAAATTACAACTCATGACATGAAACTGTAAACTATCAGAGTAGAACGTAGACAGCAGTACCCTCTTTCCTGGGGGGGTGGGCAGCAGAGGGAAGTTGGGCGGGAAAGTTTATACCACTTGTACTCTGAGTTTTGAACCATGTGAAGTTACACCTAGTCAATACGTTTTGAAAAAATTAAGTGTTTTTAAATAAAGGGAAAAAACGAACACCTAAGCCCTTTACCTTTAATCCCTGCCCCACAGCAGCCGAGCCAAAGCCGCCTAAGGAAGCAGGGCCGCCTCTGCGCTCCGGAAGGAGCCGGAGAGCCGTGGCTGCGGCTCTCTGAGCCACAGGAGACTCAACCAACTTGACAAACCCTCTCAGCTGCTGTTCCTCTAAGGAGAAGCCACGCCAGCTCATCTCGTCTTCAGACCGGGTTACGGATGAGTCACGGTCCCCAAACGCAACCGGCAGCTCAGAAGCCTGAGGGCAGCGAAAGAGCTTGCCAACCGGAAACTCAGCGGATCAGGAGCCCAGCAGCCAGGGCTCTCAGGGACCGCCCGCCCCCGCTCCCGCCAGCACTGGGCGGTCTGCAAGCGCATCTTGACCAGGACACGGGAGCGTGTCTGTAGGAAAACTGCCAGGCAGGGGGGCAGGGGCTCGGACGCCCGCTCTGGTGGGGAAGCAGAGTGAAGAGGGACGAGACCCCTGGTGTGCGGAAAAGACTGCCTTTCACATTCAGAAGGGCTGTGTGGCAGCAGAGGCGACTCTGGGGCTGGGCAGCCCACCCAGGCTCAGCAGGCCGGGAGGACGGCAGCGGGGAGGCTCCCTGTCTCGGCTCAACTCAGCAAGCCCCGCGGGCTCCGTGAGAGCCCTGGATGAGGGCTCTAGCCCAGGCTGGGTGACGATACGGGCGAGGGAGCACAGAGGGGAACGCAGGGGGAAACGCGTGAACCCAGAAAGGGTGCTTCTTCTAACACAGGCAGGCAGAGACACGCAGAATGGCTTCTCCAATCAAGGGAACGGAGACCAAGGCTGGCTGTAATGAGGGCTTCCTGGGAAGGAGAATGAACGGTGAGATGTGACTCGAACAAGTCCCTAAAATGCCTAAGGATAAACCCTAACTTCCTCAAGAGATCGAAAACCAGATCTAGTAAATGCGCACCAAGAACAAGGGTTAGTAATTTAAAAAAAAGCATGAAAAACCTTTGCGTTCAATCCTTTCGGAGATTTGTGACCATATTACAGGCTCTGAAAAGACAGCAGTTTAGAATGTTTTATGGGAAACCAAACTGATTGGAGGTAAAGGGATATGTATATATTTTTTAGTTCTATCAGTTCATTGCTGCCAACCCGCTTCCCTCCACCCTCACGCAGGTGTGCTTGGTCACGTGTCCCCATGACTGCTGCCCGCCAGGCTCCTCTGTCCATGGACTTTCCAGGCAAGAACACTGGAGTGGGCTGCCACTGCCTTCTGCATAAAGGGATATTTTTAGCATATAATCAACCCCTGAGTTTTCCTTTGATGCCTAGGTGGCAGGCTCAGGTACAGGTGGGTGTGGGGTGAGTGAGGGCCAAAAAGTTATCAGGAGGGTCTTACTGGGAAAATAATACGTTTGGCTCTTCCATTTTTTAATCCTTTTTCCCGCCTCAGATCCTTAGACCTACTCGGCAGAAGAATATATGTGTGATGCCATTTTTGTAGAAAACAGGAAAAAAACTACAGCATGTAAATTTTATGTATTGGTGTGTTTACAGGAAAAAACGGAAGCAGTGACAGACTCTGTTTTCTTGGGCTCATAAATCACTGTGAACAGTGACTGCAGCCGTGAAATCAAAAGATGCTCTCTGGAGAAAAGCTATGACAAGCCTAGACAGCATATTAAACAGCAGAGATATCACTTTGCCAACAAAGGTCCATGTAGTCAAAGCTGTGGTGTTTCCAGCCATGTATGGATGTGACCATAAAGAAGGATGAGTGCCAGAGAACTGGCGCTTTGGAGCTGTGGTGCTGGAGAAGACTCTTGAGAGTCCTCTGGACTGCAAGGAGAACCAACCAGTCTATCCTAAAGGAGACCAGCCCTGAATGTTAGTGGAAGGACTTATGCTGGAGCTGCAACTCCAGTGCTTTGGCCCCCTGATGCAAACAGCCACCTTACTGTAAAAGACCCTGATGCTGGGAAAGCCTGAGGGCAGGAGGAGAAGGGGCAGCAGCAGACGAGATCGTTGGAAGGCATCACCAACTCAACGGACGTGAGGTAAAGAAAACTCAGGCAGACAGTGAAGGACAAAGGGGGCCCGGTGTGCTGCTGTCTGTGGAGTCACAGAGAGTCGGACACGACTGAGCGACTGAACAACAACGTTCCCAGGTATAAAGAGGCAGGCGCGGACGATCATGGGCCAAACGGTCAGCCCCAGCTGCCTGCCACAAGGGAGGCAGCATCACTTTCTTGCATGCACCTCTCTCCTGTGCCATAATTCTGGTTCTTCCTTCCCACAGTGAAAAAACCAGGAGAACAAGAATTCGCGAATGTTCTCATTCTGGCTGTTTCTCAGCACACAGAGCGACACCATGAGACGAGCAGAGCCCCTCAGCACACGGAGCGGCCAGTATGAAACCAACAGAGCCCCACAAACCCCTGTGTTTTCTGGTGCCAGTCCTCGCGGATGAGGTTGGAGGTGTGTATGACAACCCGGAGGCCTTCCTCGTACAGCAGAAGCATCATTTTCCTTTAAAAACAGAAAAAAGAACAAGCAGTTAAGAGCACTCTCAAAGCACCTTTCCGGCACAAACGCAACACGCAAGAGACCTCTCACATCACCCAGACTGCAAAAGCTACACTCTCCGTTTCCTCTACACATTCTCAAAGTCTACTCAGGTGACAGGCGGAGAGCCACCTTCCAAAATGCCCGGAGCGCTGGATGGCTGAAACGAACCTTTGCTCCATCCCGCCCACGTGGCCAGTCCTGGCACTGAAAACCCCTCCCGCCCCAGTCTGGCCCCTTCCCATCTACTCTGCATCCCCCGTCACTATGAGGGACAAGAGCAGCCTGCTCCCTGTTTCCAGGGTCTGGGCACACCTGTGCGCTGCGCGGGGGCTACCTAGCGTTAGAGCAAAACCAAACAAAAGACGGCAGCAGAACAAATGAGAAACTCAGGAGGACACTGCATGTAGAAAGTGCTGGTTCACGAAACTGGTTTCAGCGCTTATCAGCGTGGATGTGTGCAGCAGACTGAAATCAATGCATTTCCTGCTGTGGGTTGCAGCTTAAGTTTGACAGATGCTTCATTTTCAAGAGACCGATCTTTTCCTTCAGGCAAGGCTTTATTGGGGCCCCTACTACAGCAGAGGGAAGTTACAAGCAACCACTGATCTTTCTCCACACTCCAGACTTGTCACGAGCCTGAACCTGGGCTGGAGGTGAGTCTTGCCTTTCATCCTCCCTTGACTCAAATCAGCTCTTGAGATTCCTTTCTTTCAGATGGGGCTTCCCCAGTCATCCGGCCACTTGTCTTAGTTGGATTCCAGGGAGGGGAGGGGGAACAGCACTCGCATAAGAGGTTCCCGTCTGAGGCTGGAAGGCCTAAGCGCCTCTGCCATCACTTGGAGGCCACCTGACCCCACGAGCCACTCTGCGTCCCTCAGCCTCAGTTCCTCACTCGCAACATGCAGGATCAATCCTCCGTTCACTTTACAGGCCTGCTGTGACAACGAAACGCAACACCCATTTTGCTTAACTTAAAGCGTTCCGTGCGGAGAAGGCAATGCCAGCCACTCCAGTATTCCTGCCTGGAGAATCCCATGGACGGGGGAGCCTGGTGGGCTGCAGTCCATGGGGTCGCTAAGAGTGGGACACGACTGAGCGACTTCACTTTCACTTTTCACTTTCATGCACTGGAGAAGGAAATAACAACCCACTCCAGTGCTCTTGCCTGGAGAATCCCAGGGACGGGGGAGCCTGGTGGGCTGCCGTCTACGGGGTCGCACAGAGTCGGACACGGCTGCAGCGACTTAGCGCCAGCAGCAGCAGCAAAGCGTTCCGTGTGTGCGTTCCCTCTATGCTTCAGCGCCCTGCTTTACTTCATCATCTGCTACGAGATAATTCTCGGCCTCTTGATGGTTTTCTAATTATTTCAGGAACCTAAATTCTCTCCTCCACACCCAGCTAGACATTTACTCAAGGCAGTAACTCTGCTTTATTTCCACTGAGGCCAAAATGCTCTTTAATGTTTACTGATGTAAGCCAGTTTACACCTGGGGAAAAAAAGGAACCACTCAAAAAACCACCACCTGAATACTACTGAGATTGAATGGAGTTAGCATTAAAAACATACAAAGGCATATAAAATCAGAATAAGATTTAACTCTTGCCAAAAAAAAAAAAAATTTTAATCTAAGCTGGCAAACAGTAAATTAATGCAAAGCTGGAGAAAGACAGCTGTTGAGACAATCTTCTTCCCACTTACGAGATGTGCTCCCTGAAACCTCGACAAATTTACATACACAGTCACCAAATTAGTAGCTAGTTGTAATTAACAGTAAGCCAGTTATGAATTCACGATGTAAGTTTTACAAATATTTCCATTAGTCAAGGCATCATTTACAGGGAAAATCACACACTGATGTCAGCGAACCCTATTGATCTGCACCGAGACCTGCTCTAAGGGGAGCCACGTTCATCTTTTCATAGACCAAGTGGCGTGTCCCAAGAAGGTCAGAGTTAAAAACGGATAAAAACACACAAAATGAGGTCTCTCTGGAGGAATGCTGACCTGCATATTATCTAGTAAGCTTGTAGGCAGCAAAAGCAATGTTTCTCACATTTGAAGCTGCTCCCTAACAGGGGAAAAAAAGTTAATATCTGTGGAGCATTTATTAAAAGACACTTGCTCCTTGGAAGGAAAACTATGACAAACCTCGACAGCGTGTTAAAAAGCAGAGACGTTATTTTGCCAACAGAGGTCCACGTAGTCAAAGCTATGGTTTTTCCAGTAGTCAGGTATGGATATGAGAGCTGGACCATAAAGAAGGCTGAGCGCCGAAGAATTGATGCTTTGAACTGTGGTGTTGGAGAAGACTCTTGGAGAGTCCCTTGGACGGCAAGGAGATCCAACCAGTCAATCCTAAAGGGGATCAGTCCTGAATATTCACTGGAAGGACTGATGCTGAAGCTGAAACTCCAATACTTTGGCCACCTGATGCGAAGAGCTGACTTATTGGAAAAGACCCTGATGCTGGGAAAGATCGAAGGTGGGAGGAGACGGGGACGACAGAGGATAAGAAGGTGGGATGGCATCACTGACTCAACAGACATGAATTTGAGCAAACTCCAGGAGATAGTGGAGGACAGAGGAGCCTGGTGTGCTGCAGTCCATGAGGTTACAAAGAGTCAGACACAACTTAGTGACTGAACAACAGCAATTTGTGTGCCAGGCACCTAATGCTAGCACGCTAACCCCAGCTATCCAGAGGCACGACCATTCCCACTTCGTGACCAAGGGCAGACGCCATGGCTGGGAGAGGCCACGCGCACCATCCAGGGTCCCACGTGAGCCAGAAGCAGCGCGTACTGGGACCACACGTCTTGCGCACAGCGCTCCTTGGGCACAGCTTCCCCAGTGGGGCTGGGCTGCAGCTCCTTCACGCTTCTGGGCAGGGGCGGGCGAGGCTGGGCCAGGGCAGCCCAGGTGAGAGGGGACCGCACCCCGAGGGGAAGCGGGAGGCCTCGCTACCGCCTGGCGGGGCAGGAGGCCCAGCCTGGGCTCTGCGCCCTGCTACCGGCTGTATCTGATGCTTCTCCCCTCTGTGGATTCTCAGGGGCCTGAGAGGTGCCTTTGTTCCCAGCTCTGGGGGCCACCAGAAAGCCCGATGAGCTATGTCCCAGGATGGCAGGGCATCTGGGAAACACAGACAGAGCGCGTTCTCTGTCGCCAAGATGACCATGAGCTCCTGGAGGACGTGGCTGCATCTGGTCACTTGCAGATCCTCTGCGACACAGGTGTGGGTAAGACCGCGACCCCAGAGGCCCTGCGGAGTCACCGCAGCAGCCACACTCTGTGGGGGGCCGCACATTTCCAGGAGCTGGAGGCCCTTCCGCCATTCCTAGTTTATGTCTGTCTGCCTCTCTCACCCAAAGGCTGAAAGCTGCAAGTACAGAGTTCGGCCCATCTCAAACGCGTCATATCCCCTCGAGCTGGGCTTCAAGAGCATACTAGATATTTAATGAATAAGTTTTAGCACATTTTAAAGTGAGCAAGTGGAAGTAATCTCCAGACATGAGCTCAGTCTCCTACAAGATACTGGCACTTAACAAGGTGCAAGCTGCGCACGCTACGGGGGAGGGGTGGCTCTGCCGCCGTCACTTCCCCGGCACTTGCCCCTCGGCACGAGGAGCCCTCCTGGGCTTAACCCGCAACATGCCTGTGGTGGCGGGAAAGGAGGAGCGGGCTTCCAGAGTGTGCGTCTCTGGGCGGGGGGCGGGGGGGTGTGTGTGTGGCCGGGGGGTGGACCACAGGAAGCAGACAGCATTAGAAGTGAGGAAGCAACAAGTGAATTAGGGGCACCCCCTGACGGCCCAGTGGTTAGGACGCACGCCCACCACAGGGGACACGGGTCCTGCAGCCCACGCGGCCAAGATAAAAAAGATTCAAACTAAAAAAAGATAACATAAAAAACTTTAAAAAACAAAGTAAAAAAAACCACACACACACAAAGTCCACTGAGAACCTGAGTGAAAACGAGCAGGCCTAGCCCTATCTCCAGCACTCACTGGCGGACAGCTGCCTCCTGACTCGGGGGCTCTCGTCCGTAAGATGAAGACAAAAGGCCAAGCAGTTTTTTGGAAGAAAAAGAAAAGGAGAGCCCCACTGCCTCGTGTGTTACTGTGTCAGACCGAGGCCAGCCCAGCACTCAGTCCCTCCCGGCCCCAGGCTCTCCCAAGGCTACTTGGTAACACAGTTAAGTGTGCAGTGTGAATGCGCCCAAGAAAAGCTGACTGCCGGCTTGGAATGTGCGTCCGACGAAGGGGCCCAGCACTGCAGGCCTAGCGAACCAGGATCCACACGACTGACAGGGCTTGCTGAATGTATTTCCGAATCAGGAAGGTATTTAGGCTGAATTCCAGCTAAGGGTGGGGGACAAGGGTCCATCCAGTGGGACCCTTTCCGGACAGAATGTCGACCCAGGACAGCTGACTGCTGCCGCCCTCCAGCGTCTCCCGTGGAGAAGCCGCAGGCGCCCAAGACGCCTGTCCCGTCTGTTCAGTGCTGTTTGTATCCTGGGCTGAAATTAGCCTTCTGTGAGCTCTACGCCACGTAAAGGACAATTGATTCCCCAGCGACATAGGTGCTTGAGATCCCTCTCAACAACCCTCAACCCCTCCATTACAGTGAGGCTACCAATTAGGCGCGGTCGGTAAACGTGGCAATGTTTACACAACAGCATCTAAACCCAGATGTGGGTGGATAGGCATCCTTTCACAAAGTTGCTCGCGGCTTTCTGCTCTGGCTCCTTTCTGAAATCAGACTGGCAAAATATAGCTTTAAGCTTACAAAGCAAATGATGAACGCAGGCCCTCATTTTTGGCATATCAGGAAAACAGTGGTCACTACAAGACTTGGGCCAACACTTCCGCCCACGAGCTTCCTTGTTGCCTTAGGAACAGGAGGAACAGGTGCCCAAAGGGACAAGCCTGAAGCAGCAGACCTGTTTCCACTGCTGGCCCAGAAGCAAGACGAGGCTGTCACACTCAGAGTGTGACACATTTCAGATAAATCTGGTTTATAAAAACACAGAAAGGCAGGCAACCATGTCGTATTTTCTCAGCTAGAGAACCAGTTATGTACAAGAGCTCCATGAAAGTTTTAAGATGCAACCAGAACGTGGGTCAGGCTGGTACGTGTCCCATAGGAAGAGAAAAGGTTCTCCCGCCTACAGCTTGCACCGCCTCAGACACCGCCCTACGAGAATTTTCTGAGATGTCTTAAAAGCAGGGACAGGTACCAGTCTCTTAGGCTGACAACTTCTTGCAAAATAGTTTTTCTTTTATTCACAGCACAGAGCTGACCGAACAATGTTCTATTTGCTGCAGCTTAGAATCTGACAAAAATCACAAGGCTTTCTTTACACCAGTGGAATCTTCAGGCATGTGATGGCCATGTCTACAGCCACTCAGGACCATGGACCACAACCTAACCCCACCTGCACACCCCCGGGGGGGCTGTAGGGAAAGTCCTGAGCAGAGAGTGGAAAACCACATCACAGATACAACTGCCAGGCCCAGGCCAGTTCCACAGATCCAGACTTTCAGCTCCTGGTACTTGGTCTTAAGACTGTTAGGAAAAACTCCATCCCCTCTACTTCCTAACTTACAGCTTTCCCCTCAACAAAATCGTCACACGTGAGTCCCTTTTGAGAGCGACTTCTGAAGAGCATCATTCGATCTTTTAAACTCATATTCTCCCCCATTTCATAAAAATTGCTTACGTGTGATGTGTTCCAAATGCAATATCCAACTTTGCCTAGGATAAAAAAAGAGGTCAAGTCATTAAAAACAAACAAACAAACCTCAACAATACCGGTATTTATTTAAAACAAAATTAAGAGAGAGATTCAGGTCAATTTTTTTTAAAGTTTTTACTGCCCTCTAGTGGGCAAGCCCTTCATCACCAAGACAGCTTTTACAATAACAGCATCCAGTGAGGCTTATTTAAATACTTTTTTTTTAAGTTACCCAGAATGATTCAATACATACTGCATTTTTAATTACGGTAATTAGAAGCGAGAAGCAGAATTTCTTTAGTTGTCAGAAAACTAGCAAAAAAAATGAGATTTTACGCAAAGTTTTAAAATCAGATATTTGGCTCATACAAGTACATCCAGTAAGTTTTCCAAGCATATTTTAAAGAAACATTGAAAGTGCTGGTGATATGGAGACATGATGATGCTAAAGCAAAAGTTTTCTTGTATTTTTAACACAGCAAGTGTTCAAAGTAAAGATAATACGTTATATCCATTTTCATGTTACAAAATGATAATTTTACAAACCAACTGGGGGGTAGGCAAGGGAGTAAAACATTTTATCTAACATCTGGTATTGCAAGACCTTAATTAAGCAGAATATGCCTCAAGATGAAAAAGTTAAATAGAGACGTCAAAAATGGCTTAGTAGCTAGGAATTCGGTGTATAGACAAGTCCTTTCTTCACAGCTTTGTATAACTTTGGAAAAATACTTGACTCGCTAAACCTGTCTTTCTCCTCTTTGAAATCAGAGCATTGCTAAGAGATTCCGGGAGCTGTCAGGAACAAAGCGGAAGAGCACACTTAAATGGTCAGGAAAAGGAGCCGCATGGGCTAAGCGCTCTGCAAACGGAAGCAAGTGCTGCCGAGGTCGGAGTGCAGCCCGCCCGCCCTCTCCGGACGGCCCGTCGGCCGGGGCAGCGACAGCACACAGGCGATGCTCACGGACAGGTGGCCGCGTCCTCCACCCGCACAATCTCAGGGTTTGGAGTCTCAGAGCAGCGTGCCGGCCTGGCCATGGAAGAGTCGGCAGGAAGGCGTAATTCATGTGCTTGTTGCTGTTAATCGAAGAAGAGATGACCTGCAATCTTGCGTTAGTGTCAGGAGCGCAGCAAAGCGGTCCAGTTCTATTTGCTCCTTTGTGTACATATGCGTGCACAGTCTGTGTGTGTGTGTATAGATACACACGCTCTCTCGGCCTTTACCCCCACAGGTTATCACCACAGAATACCAAGTATAGCTCCCTGTGCGACACAGTGGGCCCTTGCTGGTCCTCTACTTTGTACACAGTAGTTCCAGCAGTCATGTATGGGTGTGAGAGCTGGACCATAAAGAAGGCTGAGTGCGAAAGAACTGATGCTTTTGAACTGCGCTGTTAGAGAAGGCTCTTGAGGGTCCCTTGAACTGCAAGGAGATCAAACCAGTCCATCCTAAAGAAAATCAGTCCCGAATATTCATTGGAAGGACTGATGCTGAAGCTCCAATACTTTGGTCACCTGATGCAAAGAACTGACTCACTGGAAAAGACCCTGATGCTGGGAAAGATTGAAGGCGGGAGAAGAAGGGGATGATAGAGGATGAGATGGTTGGATGGCATCACCGACTCAATGGATGTGAGTCTGAGTAAGCTCCAGGAATCTGTGATGGACAGGGAGGCCTGGTGTCCTGCAGTCCATGGGGTCGCAAAGAGTCAGACACGACTGATCGACTGAACTGAACACAGGTTTGGAAGACTGGGCTTGTTCCGCCCTCTAGTGGCTTCCTTGAAGCACACTACCAAGTCTCCTGAACGTCAGCACCTGTGAGAGAACACTCTGTATTCCCACCGATTTCACTGCTGGCTGTCAGGATCCTGTGTCACCTCGTTTCTGCCCGCTGTAAGTGCTGTGCTACTTCAGGCTGACCCCTGCTGTCTTTGGAGACAAACACAAAGCAGATTTTAGGCAGCTGCTAATCAGAGGAGGATCTTGTGCAGAAGGTGAGCCTAAACAGGATGGTTAAAGAGATGGAATGATTTAAAACTCCAACTGCATAAAGTACAGTGAGTTAAATCACAGGAAAAATGTTGTGAGATGGGTTTAAAATTGATCAGATTGAGATTTCTCACTGTTTTTATCTTTAAAATAATACACATACACACACAGTTAGTATTCTACAGCTGAAGAATGACTGACGCTTCTGAACTGAGGTTTTGGAGAAGACTCTTGAGAGTCCCTTGGCCTGCAAGGAGATCCAACCAGTCCATCCTAAAGGAGATCAGTCCTGGGTGTTCACTGGAAGGACTGATGTTGAAGCTGAAACTCCAACACTTTGGCCACCTCATGTGAAGACCTGATTTGAAAAGACCCTGATGCTGGGAAAGATTGAGGGCAGGAGGAGAAGGGGACAACAGAGGATGAGATGGCTGGATGGCATCACCGACTCGATGGACATGGGTTTGGGTGGACTCTGGAAGTTGGTAATGGACAGGGAGACCTGGCGTGCTACGGCTCATGGGGTGGCAAAGAGTCGGACACGACTGAGCGACTGAACTGAAGAATGATAAAACACCTGGGAGCTGGAATTCTTTAATCTTGTGTGAATGGAAGAAAAAGGACTTTAGAAAGTAAATGGAAAATAAAAAGAATCAGGTTCTATGTGATTTACCCTTGTCTCTGTCTGTACTCCAAGGGCAGAAATCCTGAGTCAACTGCACTAAGCTATTGCCCAGGAGAGAAAAGGGCCATGACGGACTCATTCGTCAAGCTGCTCAGGAATGGACTGGCCTGCCTGCTCAAACAGGAAAAGGTGTACACCCACCAGCCACTTCAGATCCACCACAGCAAGGAAATCATCAGCATCGCTCAATCCCTCGCCACCCCTGCTTCTCACACCAAATGCCGCACAGAAAGGGCCCTTCAGACGTGGAGTCTGAAACAGTGAGTCTGACGGAAACTCTAAGACTCACGCATCGGCCACACTGTATCCCATGTGCTGACTGGAAAGTATCAGGACAAAATTGAGGTCAGGAGGAGAAGAGGGCGACAGAGGACGAGATGGTTGGCTGGCATCAGGTCTGAGCTAACTCTGGGAAACAGTGAAGGACAGGGAAGCCTGGCGTGCTGCAGTCCATGGGGTGGCAAAGCGCTGGACATGACTGAGCGACTCAATAATGACAACAGGAAAGAAGCTGGGCAACAGCCTTCTCTCTGTCTCCTTCCTGCTCGGGTCCCAGGAAACCAAGCCTGCTGTGAGGCCAGTGACTGCCCCTCACGGGACCGGGCCACATGCCCTGTGCAGCTCGCAAAGTAGTTTCTAAGGCTGGGCTTCAATCTACGTCTCTCCGGTATTAAGTGATTCTTGTGAAAAAGAACCAAGGGCAGGACATCCAGGTGGTCCAGTGCTTAAGACTTTGCCTTCCAAAGAAGGGAGTGTGGGTTTGATCCCCGTTTGGAGAGCTAAGATCTCATCGAGCTTCACTGCCTAAAAAAACAGAACATCAACAGAAGCGATACTGTAACAAATTCAGAAGACTTCAAAAATGGTCCACACTAAAAAAAAATCTTTAAAAAGGATCCAAGGGCTGTGGGCAAAATGCCAATGGCAGCTAATGTAAGTCAGGCAGGTGGTCACACTAAAACTACCACTGTGAAGCTGCCCTCACAGACACTGCCACTGAACTGGCTCCAGGGAACCTGCTCCCCGCAGAAACCCCCACTCCCCGAGGGCCATGGACGAAGCAGATGCCAATCAGTGGACTGGCAACTCGGGGAAGGAGAGGGACCCCTGACGCACCGGGTGCAGCGACGAAAGCAAGTGCGGAACCTGGCTGAGAAAACTCGAAGACCTCTGCCACCGACGGGGTCGTGTGACTCCAGAGGGGAAAGCGAGGACCAGGGCGGAAGGCAGGGAAGAAGGTCGCATCACCGCGGCCAGCCACAGCGCCCAGATGCCTGGTGACATGTTGTGTGAAGGCTTTTATTTTTTTTGAGGAGATTAACATTTAAATCAATGAATTGGAGCAGACTCCAGGACACAGTGGAAGACAGAGGAGCCTGGCACGCTACAGTCCACGGGTCACGAAAAGTCAGACACAACTTAGTGACTGAACAACAGCATTTAAATGAGTGCACTGTAAGGAAAGGAGATTACCCTCCAGAATGTTTGTGAGCCTTAGTCAGTCGGTTGAAGTTGTTAAGAGAAAAAAAATAAAAAATAAAAGACTGGTTCCCACAAGGAAAGGGGAATCAGTCTCTAGTCAGTCTTTGGACCCAAACCGTAACATCAAGCTTCTCAAAGTGGCCAATGCTGGACTTGCCAGCCCACACAATCATGTGAGCCAGCTCTTCTGAAGTCAGTGTCTCTGCGAATTCAAACACACACATGTACAACCTAATGGGTTCTGTTTCTCTGGAGACCCTAATTACAGAGAAATTCGGTCAACATAGAGAAAAAGCTTTCAACCACAAGGGCTACCCACGAACAGGACAGGCGACCTCAGGAAGCATTTAAGCCAAAGCTGGACAGACGTCTGTTGGTGACACTGGACAGAGGATTCCTGCGTTAGGAGGGTGGACACACTGAAGGTCCAACTTCCTCCCAGCTCTCAGCCCAAGCGTGCTCGCGAATGGCAGTAAGCAGCTTACCTGGCAGAGGGTGACATTCCCGTAAGGCTTCGCCTCGGCCAGGAGGTGAGCCTTTGCTTCCCGTTTGTCGCCATGCACAAGCAGGACTGGTTTCTTCCTGAAAGGAGATCACAGGTATTTGAAATTCCTCATTCACGAAGCTGGTCTGGTGCCCCATGAAGGAGCGCTGACCACCAACATGGGTGTCCGGCCTGTGTGGTGACGGAGTGCAGGCCAGCACAGGGCAAGTGATCAGTTAACCTTTGCTAAGTGGTTACGTTCACAAGGGGGACCCGTGGCCTGATCCTGAGTCTCTGCAGTGACCCAGAGGGGCCTTGAGTGATTATCTTCTTTGGTCCAAAAGGACGCATTATCAACTCTGTTATTAGATTAAGAGACACACACTTAGTGTTGTTAAGCGTGATGCTCTTTTCTTTCCCTGGTTTTGGACCAAACAGTAGGTCACTTCCTCACTAGCCATCCCTTCACTGAACACCTACTGTGAGTGAGGCCTGCACCACTTGCCCAGGATACAAGAGTGAAAGGGCCCAGGTCCACGCACGCAGATTCACTAGGAGGTAGTTATATTTCAGTGAAACAGAGCCCAATGTGAATCAAAAATGCCCTATTTTTTAATTCAAAAGGACAATATAAAAATATTCTGCAGGAGTACTGTTTACAGTAGCCGAGGTGTGGGAGCAACCTACATGTCCATCGATAGAGGAGTGGATAAAGGAGGTGTGGTGCATGTGTGCAGCGGAGTATCACTCAGCCACGAAGAAGGGTTAATAATGTCACTGGCAGCAACACGGACGGACCTAGAGAGAGTCGTGCTGCGTGAGAAAGCCCGAGGAGGAGAGATAGAGTATGACATCCTTGCATGTGGAACCTAAAAGGAAGCGATACAGATGAACTCACTTACACAACAGAAAGACTCACAGACTCAGAAAAGGAGCTGACAGTTGCTGGAGGCAGGGATGGGGTAGTTAGGGAGCTTGGCAAAGTCATACACACACTGCAATATCCAACACGGATAACAAGGACCGACTGTGTCGCAATGCTGTGTGTCAGCCTGGATGGGACGCCAGTTTGGGGGAGAATGGATACATGTATATGTCTGGCTGAGTCCCTTCACTGCTCACCTGAAACTACCACAACATTATTAGTTGGCTATACCCCAATACAAAATAAGAAGTTTAAAGTTTGAAAAAAAAATCTGCAGTAACAGATTAACAAGGCTTTTAAGAGAACCATGATCTACTCTGGTTAATCTGAAGTGAGATAATCCTTAGAAGTCAATATATTTTTAAAAGCTCGCCCAACAAAACAAAATCTTTTCTCCAACAAGCAATCAAGTAAGATGAGCAACCTCCAGGGTCATCAGGCGTGTGCAGAGCGATGCTCTATCACAGATGAAGGGACCACGCTCCGCTGAACAGAAACGTGACAGAAAGCACTCCCCGGGACTAACCCTAACCCCAACGGCTTCATGCTAGCATGTTCAGGAAAACAAAGAAACACATCTTCTCGGGTGCTTTCTACCTGGAACAGATTTTCTGTTCTGCAACAGGAAAAAGAGTACAGAGAATAATGTAATAGATAATCATGCCTCTACCGTCCAGAAACTTATCAGATCAGTTTTTTTCTTTTTAAAAAAAGATTAAACATTACTGACAAAAACGGTGGTCTTCATTAATCACTTCAAATTGGCATGTGCGGGCTCAGTTGAGTCTGACTCTCTGCGACCCCATGGACTGTAGCCTGCCAGGAACCTCTGTCCATGGGATTCTCCAGGCAAGAATACTGGAGTGGGCTGCCATTTCCTCCTCCAGGGGATCGTCCTGACCCAGGGCCTGAACTGGCCTCGCCTGCACTGGGAGGCAGGTTCTGTCACTGAACCATCAGGGAAGCCTCGCTTCAAATCTATTAGTGTTCAAAAACTGTCACAAAAAGGCTGCATGATGGGTAATTTTACATGTCAACTTCATGGGGCGAAGAGTGCCCAGATAAGACATTGTTTCTGGGTGTGTCTGCAAGGGCGTCTCTGCATACGATGCTCATTTGACCTGGTGGCTCAGGAAAGCAGGCCACCCTCCCTAGTGTGAGCAGGCGTCATCCCGTCCTCTGAGCAGCTTGGAGAGATTTTCTCTCAGATCTGTGGGCACGTACGCTCGGGTGTGTCCAACTCTTTGCAACCCTGTGGACTGCAGCCCGCCAGGCTCCTCTGTCCATGGAATTTTCCAGGCAAGAATACTGCAGTCGGTAGCCACTTCCTTCTCCAGGGCCTCTTCCTGACCAAGGATTGACCCCAAGTCTCCCGCCCTGCAGGTGGATCCGTTACCACTGAACCACCTGGGAAGCCCTGGTTCAAGTCACTGTTATTTTCGTTTTTCCATTACATGCAGCTACAACTAATCTTACATGATACCGCTTTGAGTGTCAAAGCTGCTTGGGAAATTCCAGCATTTCTGTCTACAGATCTTCCCCGGTGGTTCAGATGGTGAAGAATCTGTCTGCAATGCAGGAGACCAGGGTTCAATCCCTGGGTGGGGATACCCTGGAGAAGGGCATGATAACCCACTCCCCTGTTCCTGCCTGGAGAATAACATGGGCAGAGGAGCCTGGTGAGCTACAGCCCATGGGGTCACACAGAGTCGGGCACGCACGCACACACGGGCTATTAACAATGAAAGTTCACACAGTCCGATGTGTTCCATGCAGCATGGACTTTGAGGATCCTGACGACCATTCTCCTGCCTGTGTATCCCTCCACTTTACTTGCTGCCTCGGGATTCTGCCAAGTAGATGTACTGGAAACGGGACAGGGGTCATGTCACCAAGCAATGGGATCTTTCTTTGGTCTGCACTGCCTACCACCTCCATATCTGCATCACGGAAGGCCCCATGACTCCAGCATTAACTTCTGAGCTACAGGAACAATCACCTGTGAAATGAGAGAGACTCAAACCGAAAAAAAAAAAACCAACCAGCATCAAACTGCTAGGTGAGGTGCAGGCTTACTGGTCAAGAACACAGGTAGCAATGACCTTTTCCGTCCTATGAGCATTGGACCTAAAAGTCTTTTATTCAGGTTGAAATTTGTCCTACCCTACTTCTGGACAGAACAGAGGGACATGCTAAAATCTGTATTAAGAAGGCTTGTGATTATTTTAGAATAGATTAAAAAAAAAAGAGGCTGCTTTCCCATTGTAATAACGTTATAAAGATTTCAATAGTTTCAAAAGAAATTTTCAAAGAAAGATGGACAGCAGGTGCCTGAGAAACACAGATCTTGTGTATTCAAGCTCCATTAATTAGAGTTTTGACGTCACCCATCATTCTGCAGAACTCACCTGAACTCTGGTGGATACTGTCTTACAAGCCAGTCCACGTCAAAGCAGTAGTTAAACTAGATGGAAGGAAAGAAAAGACACCATGGGCAATTCAGAAAGCAGTTCCTAGGGAAAACTGTCTAGTTACTGAACTGAAAGGGACTCTAAACTAACCATGAACTACACACAGTGTTATTTGTAAGCCTGGACCATTACGCTGCAGTACTCACAAAGCTGAAACACACGCGGAGGGGAATACATGGCTTAAGGTTCTGAGTCAGCGGGGGAGTGCCTGAGAAAACAGAAAATTATCTCTGCACTTTGGCAGCATTTGTATTTGGCTGGTCAAAAAGTTACTTTGGGTTTTTCCATAATGTAATGAAGGGGCTTCCCTAGTGGCTCAGACGGTAAACAATCTGCCTGCAATTCCAGAGACCCTGGGCTGAGATCCCCTGCAGAAGGGGAATCTCTCAGTTGCAATGTGTGCAATCTATTGAGTTAGGTTTGTAAACAGGTGTCTGGAATTGGACATTCACTACAGGCTTACGACATACATCAGATTACAAGTTCTGGACCAGACTCACCTGTGAGTGTCCTCCCCATGCCTGGGTAATCCCTGGCCCCTCTCCTGAAGCTAACGACTCATCCTAGCCGGGAGAACACACACAAATTCACCCCATGTTCCAGCCAGAGACCAGGATTTCTGCTGCCAACGAGAACGTGAAGCTCCCAGGAAGCCCTGCTTCTTTAGGGCCAAGGACTTGCTCATCTGCTGGAGAGCCTGGCACCGTAAGGTGATTCATCAACACGAAGGGGCCAGGCCTGTCAGGCAGGTGCAATGAAACACGCAGACACACCTACACACGTTACTTTTCCTGGCTTCTCTTTGGAGGGTGTAGGAAATTTCTCGTTTCTTTCTCTAACTCAAATCAAACTTGATGTGGCCCTCACCTCTCTGCGCACACCTCCAGGAGCTGCACCAGAGTCCCGTGAGACTGTCAGCGTGCCAGAGAGAAGTCCCCCGTGGGGGAGTTTCCAGGATGACTTCCTGGCCAGTCAGGAAACCGAGAGTCGGAAGCCCTGGTGAGTGTGCATCCACGTTCCAGGCTGATGGATCCCACACCCGTGGTGCTGGGCGCTGGCCTCCAGCAAGGTACCGTCTCGGGGACCCCGTGCGGGGCTGACCCACGGGGCCCCCTGCTCGTTTTCCTCCAGAGTGGTTTCTGTGTCCCCCTCCCATCCAAAGACCAAACTGGAAACTCACCTGAGCTGAAGAAACAAGTGTCCCAAAGAGAGGAGATAAAATATCTGAGGAGACAAAACATCAAATTCATATTTTTGATAAAAATTACCTAATAATGACCACAAACTGACTTATTAAACAGTCACTGATGAGCAGAATTTGGCTTAGAAAAAGGTGTGCTGAAGAGTTACTATGAGGCTAGACTTTAATGTTCCAGAAAATTCAAGAGAAAATTTACCCGGGCTGATAATATTTATTATGTATCACTATTATTTAACCGAACATAATGGGAAAAAAATCAAGATCTGTAACATTAGAACTGGATGACGAGTCAATTTTAGAACCTGTCAGTGCAAACGATAATGACACACATCCTCCCTTTCTCCAAATCTCTTATTAATTAGAAAACTTTTCTTCAGTTTTCGGGCTGCACGTGACTTGTGGGATCTTAGTTCCCTGATCGGGGACTGAACCCATGCCCTGCAGCGGAGGCAGTGTCTTAGCCACTGGACCAGCAGGGGAGGGAAGCTCTGGAAGCGCCTGTCTTAAAGGGAGAGCTGAACAATCAAAAAGAAATCACGATATGTTGTTTCCCCATTTCCGCCCACTGCAGCCCCTCTTTCTACCTTTCTGAATTATCTGAAATTCCTCTTCCTCCACGAGATCCTCTAAAGAACCTACAATTATGGCCTTTGCTGGTGTGGGAAACTTTAGGAGCAGGCATCTCATGCCAGAATGAAAGCGCAAGTCACTCAGCTGTGTCCAACTCTGCAACCCAGGCCAGAACACTGGGGAGGGCGGCACCCACCCTTCTCCGGGGAATATTCCCAACGTAGGGACAGAGCCCTGGTCTCCTGGGGCAGGTGGATTCTTTACCAGCTGACCCACAAGGGCAGCTGTGATGCCAGAATGCCTGCATTCAAATCCCAGTTCAACCATACTCCTGTGACCTTGGGCAGGTTTATTCAACTTCTCTGCAGACCAGTCACAGATTCAAGGAGGACAACTGTTAACATCTACTCACAAGGCCGCTATGAGAATTAAAGGAGATCACCTACATAACCCACGTAAAAGTTCCTATCATAAATGTTACCTCCCCTTTCTTCGTATCTTGGTGCTAACAGCTAGTGTCATTAGTTTATTATATATACAGAAGTCTTGCATAGCTCTCTATTTCCTGTTTTAATCTCTCTCAGTTGACACTGACATCTATCTTACATTTCCTCAGAGCAGGTAGACATTTGCAGAAAGGAAAAATAAACACCTTGCACAATCAAACTCCTTATAGTATGGAATTAAATACACCAACATTTATACATCACACACAAGATGTATTGACTTGGCCAAAAAGTTTGTTCAGGGATTCCACAGGGTGTTACAGAAAACCCTGAAGGGAATTTTTGGTCAATTACACATTTGATATATGATTACAATACTGTTCACAGTGAACACAACCTGCCCTTGCCTGCGGGCGAGACAGGCGCTGCACGGCACGGGTGCCATGTCTGCTCTGGGTGCCTGCTGTGTGGCTGTGTGAATACGCCGCGCTGGGCTCTTCATGTGTTTCCCCCCAACCCCATTTTCGTTTCTTTTTTCTGAATCCCCAGTTTAAAGGTGAGTAAATTAAAATTTTGAAGAATATTAGGTCCTTTGTTTGCTGAAGCTCCAATATTTTGGCCACATGACTTGAAGAACTGACTTATTGGGAAAGACCCTGCTGCTGGGAGGGATTGGGGGCAGGAGGAGATGGGGACGACAGAGGATGAGGTGGCTGGATGGCATCACCGACTCGATGGACATGAGTCTGAGTGAACTCTGGGATTGGGGATGGACAGGGAGGCCCTCGTGCTGCAGGCCATGGGGTCGCAGAGGGTCAGAACAACAACAAAGGTCCCTGGTCAGTTACCAACACAGCAGGCAAATGCTAAGGCCGGATTCAAGTCTTGTGTCCAGGATTCTGGGGCTCCTGCTGGTCTCTCAAAGGCAAGCCTTGCTTCCTCTCTGCACCCAATACTTGTGACCACAAGTGCAGCGGGGAGCGTGGGGTGTTCCCTCACAGACCCATCCTCCAGACACCAGCTGCCTGTCCTACAACTCAACTCAGTTCTGACAGCATCCACCTGGAGCTGGCATCGGACCCCACAGGTGAAGGGCTACCCCCGCTAAGCCTCACCCACCACCCCTCCCCTTGGGTTTGATCATTTGCGCAGTGCCTCACAGAACTCAGGAAGGCCCTTTATTCACCAGATCACCAGTTTTTTTTTTTAAAAGGATGCAACTTGGGAACAGCCAGAGGAAGACGTGGGCAGGGCAAAGAATGGGGAGGGGCTCCCTTCCAGGCGTACCAGGCCCAGCGCCTCCTGTATACACTAACCTGGAAGCTCCGCGGACCTCTAAAGGGAGGTTTTGGGTTTGCATTTGGTTTTCTTTTTTTTAATGGAGGCCTCATTGCACAGGCAAGACTAATTAAATCACTGGCCACTAGTGATTGACTGGACCCCTCCCCAGAAGTGGGGGTTGGGGCTGAAAGTTCCAACTTTAACCACTCTTTGGTTCCCCAGGCAACCAGCCCTTTACCCTCCACCATTCCTAGGGGCATTCCAAAAGTCTCTGCATTAAAATAAACAGGTGTGGTTGAAAGGGGCTCCTTATGCATAACAAAATATACTCCTTTCACCTTTAATTACTTTGGAGCTATTTCAGGTACCTGGGACAAAAAAAAACAAAAACAAAAACAAAAAACCACACCCAACTATAACCAGTGGGAAGACCAAATGTCTGTATATATCACAATATCACACAGATGTTCCCTGCAGACAGAAACCAAAGACCAGAGCACTCTTGTTTTCACCCAGAACCAAACCCAGGCTTTCACACAGTGGTCCTCAAACTTGCTCAGGCAACAGAATCCCCCGAAGGGCTCGTGAAAGCAGATGGCAGGGCCGGGCTCCCAGAGTCTGATACAAGGGATCTGGAGGGGAGGCTGAGAACTGGCACTTTAATAAGCTCCAGGGGATGCTGACGCTCTGGTCCAAAGGAACTACTGCTGTCAGTTACTGGCTACTTTCCTGATAAAGTGTTACTGGATCAAGTTTGACCTTAACTTTACAAGTGAAGCAACCCTAAGCACTGTCTGAAGGCTTCCACTAGGGCGGTGCACAGCTGTGGTCCCTAACCCTTTGGGCATCAGGGACTGAGTCTGTGGAAGACAATCTCTCCGCGGACTGGAGCGGGGGAGCGTTTCCAGATGAGTCAAGCGCGTGGCATTCACTGTGCGCTTTACTTCTACTGTTATGACATCAGCTCCACCGCAAATCATCAGCCATTAGATTTTGGAGGTTGGGGACCCCTGATCTACTGAGCTGTGGGAAGCAGCCACTGGTTTCCTGACCTAAGGAAACAGTTTGCTGTCAAACAAATCCATCTGCCTGTCAAAATGGTTATTTTCCCCAGAGTGGTTCAGAAGTGTTCTTGGAGGTCCTTCCTAGGCGGTCCTCCCGTTTAACCAAGGGGGAGCCCCCTCAGCGCAGAGTGAGGGCTCCCGTTCCCCAGCCTCACTCACCCTTGATGTGGAGGGCTCCCGTGTTATACTTGGGCTTAATCCCGGAGACTCTCGTGAGGTAGAACTGGAAGGGGTTCCCTTTATCCAGCAAGTCCCAGATGTCCTGGCCTTCCCCTGACATTTCCTGCTCATCTTCCTCCTCTGGGAGCCCACGGCTGGTGGGGGGGCCGTGAGGCCCAGCGCCCCGAGCCGCGCGGTCCCTGGGAGAAGGGGGGCCTTTCTCCTCTTTCACCCGTGGGTCCTTCGCCTGCTCCTGCTGCCGCTCTGGAGGCAGCTCGTCCTCACTGCTGGACAGACACCAGCCCAGGTCCTCCTGGGACCCGCTCTTCTGTCTTTTGCAAGGCGAAGCTTCTGAAGCTGAGTCTGTGCTGCTGAATTTCACAGGCTCCAGCTTCCTCTTGTGGGCGGCTTTCCGAGCCTCGGAGCAGGTGTACTTCGGCTGCCCGGCGGCCCCCTGCCCAGTGTCGGGGAGGAGAGAGGCAGATGGCTTGTCCGGCTGCGGCTTCTCCTCCTCACTTTCATCACTACTGGATATTGTCCACTTCCCATAATTGCCTTCCTGGGACATCATGCTTCTGGAAAAGAAAGGCAGAAATCTGTTGTTTCCCATTCACCAGTTCCCAGGTGGAGCTAATGGTAAAGAACACGCCTGCCAATGCAGGAGACATAAGAGAGAAAAAAAAGTGGGATTCGATCCCTGGGTCGGGAAGACCCCCCGGAGGAGGGCAGGGCAACCCACTGCAGTATTCTCCCCTGGAGGATTCCACGGACAGAGGAGACGGCGGGCTCCAGTCCACAGGGCCGCACAGACGCTGGCACACTCACTCTCTCGCTCTCAAGTTCCATGTCCTGAGCTTTTAGGACACATGTTTAGCTAGCACACCTGACACTACCAGCTGCTGAGCTGTTTACACTAACATCAGCTGCTGGGTGGGTGTTCAGGGCACACGAGCAGAACCTACCACGAGAACCTGGCAAGAAGGTGACAGCGGAAACCCCGCTCACCTTCTCCTCTCCTTCCGTCCTTCCACCTGGATCTTGATCTTAAATGCCTGGGTGGTGTCTGGCACAGCACAGGTCTAACATCACTCTCTGGGTAACTGAAGGCACTAGAATCAGAACTGCAACCCACGTGCGCTGACTCTAAGATCTGACATCATTTGGGTCATCAAAGTACAGTGTTTCCCAAAGTGGAGATGACTGGGGCCTGACATTAACCTCGCATTATGAAACTGCCTCTCTTCTCCATTCCTATCCAATCCCTCAGCTTAATCAAGGAGGTTGTTTGTAGAAATGTCTTTAATCCTGCTTTTGAAAAAACAACAGGCTTTGGGCTGTTCTGCAGGCACCAGCAACACTTCGGTTTAACGTGAGCAGGAGGTATCTAACGGCTCCATGACAGTCACAGTAGAGTTTACTTCTTACAGACAGTGTTTCTGTAAAAGTGGGTTCAAATAAAGACATTAAGCAAATAGAAGCATAGCTGTTGAGAGTAAGACAAAACTGGGGACGTAACCAACCACATTAATGAAATTCGGCAAACACCGCATTAAGCTACTGTGCCAAGGAGGGCAGAAATCTAAAGAAACTCTACTACCAAATGCCAACTTGCATCAGTGTCTATTAGATACTAAAAAAAAAACTGTGAATGCGAAGGTATACTCCTCTTAAAGCTGCTAGCTCCTCCTCTCCCACTACCATCCCGGCCCCAGCTGGGCTATTTGTTTCACACTTCCAGCTGCTTCTCATAGAGCTTGCAAGCCATCAGGAGGGCATGGGAATCAATCTCACCTGAGGCCAGATGTGGCCAGTGGTGGGCAGATCTGGACTCCAAATCAAATCCGGTCATTACTAGGTGGTAAATATGCACTTGGTCAGGTTACCTAACTGCTCAGCCTCACTTTTCTCCTCTGGAAATGGGTATCAGATCTACCTCCCAGAGTTTGTTTGTCCAGAAAATATTTATTGAGCAGTTTCTATGTGTCAAGCTCTGGGAATAAGAAATTAATAGCATAAACAGCTTCCGCCTTAGGAAAGCTTATACTTCAGGGAGAAAGAGACTGACAGGGACAAAAACAGCCAAGAAGACCAAGATATCTTTACAAATATTCATTATATTTTTCTCATATCATAGGTATGAGAAAGTAACACAGATGCCTTTACCTTATAATATCCTGAACTTAACACTTAACTGAGCGCCAAAAGAAGAAAAGGAAACAGCCAAATAAAGTGGTGGTGGGAAAGAAGAATATTCCAAGTGAAAGGACCCAACCTGCAAAGGCCAGGCCAGAAGAAGGCTGCAGTTAACTCCAGAAAACAGACGCGGAGCTGGGGAAGAAGACAGGGAGGTGGTCCAAGATGAAGGGGGATGGCGGGAATAAGGAGTCAAGTTACAGACCCTGGACTTTAAGAAGAGCAGGGCTACACTCCTGGATTCTAAGAACAGCACGGCTACACTGGAGGGGAGCACCTTTTAATAAGCAGGGGAGAACCTTGTCCGATTTACTTCTAAAATATTCGGCTCCCTACAACTCTGCATCCCAACATTCTCTGGTAGGAGAAGGGGACGACAGAGGATGAGATGGTTGGATGGCATCACCGACTCAATGGACCTGATTTGAGCAAACTCTGGGAGCTGGTGAAGGACGGGGAAGCCTGGCTGCTGCTGGCCATGGGTCTGAGAGAGATGGACGCGACTGAGAGGCTGAAGAACAGCAGCTCTGTCCGGAGAATGGTCTGGAGGGAGACAGGAGGGGAGGGAGGCGGCTCCTGCGGGGACCCCGGGGGCTGGAGAAGGCGGAGGGGAGGCAGCGCAGGGCGCTGAGGCGCAGGTACACGGAAAAAGAAAGAACAGCCGCTAACTCTCCCCTGCGTTTGCCTCGGGCCGGGCACAGCTCTGCCGCGCGCCCCCCTCACCTCACGCTCGCAAGTCCCACCGCTGGAAGCAGCACGACGGCTCCCTCGGACCGGGAACAGCAGAGTGAGCGCCCGGCGCGCTCGCGGATTCTCGAGGCCGCCCGTCCACCGAGAGGCCGGAGTACGAACCCGCGGAGGAGAGCGCCGGCGGGCTCCGGTCCCCCCAGGGCAGGCGGCCGAGGCCCGGGAGGGCCCTACCTGGGCGCTCCGCTGCCCTCCGGACCCGCCTGCAAGCCCGCTGGCCCGTGGGGATGCGCCGTACCCGGGCTTCCCGCGCACCCGGCCGGGATGAGGAGAGGCTCAGCGCTGCCCCCGCGGCCTCCACGCGCGCAGCCCTCGAAGCCCCCGCGCGTGCGGCCGCCCGGGACCCCGCCCCGCCCACCCCGCGCTCGCGCATGCGCATGCGCGCGATTCAAACCCTCCGGCCCGGCGCGCGCCGCGTGGCCCCGCCCCTGCCCCTTCCGGGACGCGTGCCGCTGGGTCCTAAAGCCCGCCGGGTCACCTGGGGACCGCCGCGGGCCCCTCCAGAGAGGGGAGGCGAGGAGTCCCGGCCGCCTTTAGCTGTCCTCTCGCCGCCTGGCCACGGCTGCCAAAAGCGGGAGAGAGGAAGAGAAGTTTCCCTCTTTCCTCATAGCTGATCAGCAAAACGCATCCTCTTTGCGGGGGATCTCCTAATTTCAGGCTCCCGGAGCTCGAGGCAGCGGGGGTTGGGGGGGGGGTTCTTTTCAAAGGGGGAGAGGGTCAGCTGAGAGGTTAGAGGAAGCTGAAGTCTGAGACGTGTTCCGGGTTCTCCTGGGGCGCAGACTGTAAGCCCTGTTCTAAGACCAAAGGTTAAATAAGCTCCCTCAGACTCAAGCTCGAATATTGGTTTCTTAGTTAAAGTAGGTGTGTGTGCCTCTGTGTGTGTGTTGCCTTTTTAATCTTACTGATTTGCCAGGAGACGGGTCTGAGATAAACTCTTCCCAAATGAAATCCTTGCCCTATTTCTTGCATTTAGTAAGGATGTTTGCCATGGAGTTTGGACTCAGTGCTCTTGATACCGTTCTTGGAATTTCCACCCCTCCCAGAAAGCTGGATTAAATAACTTGATGGAAACGTTCTAAGGGCTCACTTGGTTTGTTTATTGAACGTCTGATTTGTACTAGGCACCGGGCTC
Source organism: Capra hircus (assembly GCF_001704415.2). NCBI lineage: Eukaryota > Metazoa > Chordata > Mammalia > Artiodactyla > Bovidae > Capra > Capra hircus. The sequence continues at coordinate 1,581,087 of NC_030817.1, forward strand.
AGTGCTAGGCTTATCGGGAGGATGGAACAGAGTAATTACCTGGGACTTGCTGATCCGGACGTGAGTCCTGGGCTTGATTGGTTCCTTTTATGCTTTGTTCACACTCTTCTTGTGTCTCTTATGATGCCTAGCATAGTGTTTTTGATCGAAATTATCAAAAGTAAATACTGCAAGGTATGGGAACAGAAAATGAGAAGAATCACGCAGTACACAGTGAAACAGTGCCTGGGCGAGCACGTGTCCCAGCCCAGGGGGAGAAACTAGAGGGGCGGAGCCAGGGCTTGGGGCAGGCCTGAGGGCCTCTCTGCCATAGGCTGTTCCCAGAGTTACCGAAACTAGGGGGCGGATCCAAGGTTGGGGGGCGGGTCTGAGGGCCTCTCTGCCATAGGCTGTTCCAAGAGTTAATAAAGCTAGGGGGGCGGAGCCAAAGTTGGGGGCGGGCCTGAGGGCTTCTCTGCCATAGGCTGTGCCAAGAGTTAATAAAACTAGAGGGGCGGAGCCAGGGCTGGGGGCGGGCCTGAGGGCCTCTCTGCCATAGGCTGTTCCAAGGAAACGTAGCCAAACAAAGTCTCTGGCCAATAGAGCTGCGGGATCAACGCCAGTGGCTCGCAGGTTGTCCAATGAGAGGGGACGTTGGAGGTGCCTGGCGAAGCTCAGCTTCCGGGACTGCGCCGAGCGGGGCTGGCGGTCCCGGCCCGGGGGCTTTGGCCGCAGAGCTCGCGGGTTCTGCAGTCTGGACTCGCATGGGGAGATCGCGATGTTCTCCTCCCAGGCCGGCGCCCGGCCGCGGACGTGGGAGGCTAGTCCCTCAGAGCACAAGAAGTGGGTGGAAGTAGGTGTCCGGAGGGCTGGGTCTTGGACTTCGGCTTGACCCGGGGCGCTCACGCCATCCCCTCGCCCGGCTCTCGTTCAGCCCCGAGGTGTGATGGCTAATGACCTAGCCTGGGGCTTCCAAGCTTCTGGATCCCCGTCCAGTGTTCTGCCTACTTCCAACCCCCTTCTGCTCTCTGCGACAGTCTCTTTATAATAAGCTGTAACCTGCACCTCTCCTCCCGCCTTTCAAAGCCGTCCTCGCTGCCTCGCCTTCCTCATTCTAGCATGAATTTTGGGTAGAATTTATCCCGATGGTTTAAAAGAATTAACCTACCGATTAAGTCCTTGGCACTTTGAGGCGGGGTGGGGAGTAAATTTTAGCACATCATTAAGGTGTTTTGAGAATTAAAATTAAGATAATGAAACTCACTTCCCAGCCCAACTTTTCAGCTAAGTTTTAGATTTGACAGGTCTAAACTTAATATATGTTAGTAATAAAAATAGTAGAACAAATGGTTTCTGTTTTATTAACTGAAGATTTTTAATGTTCTTTAGGTATTTAGAGCATGCGATGAAGATAACAAAGGCTATCTAAGCAGAGAGGACTTTAAAGTTGCTGTTGTAATGCTGTTTGGTTACAAGCCATCCAAGGTAGAAATTTCTTCTGTATTTGGGGACAGCGCAGAGAATACAATAGTGGTGGTGGGTTAGTTGTCAAGTTGTGTCTTACTCTTGCGACCCCATGGACTGTAGCCTGCTAGGCTCCTCTGTCCATGGGATTCTCCAGGCAAGAATCCTGGAGTGGGTTGCCATTCCCTTCTCCAGGGGATCTTCCTGACCCAGGGATTGAACCAGGGTCTCCTGCATTCCAGGCAGATTCTTTGCCAATTGAGCTACAAGGGAAGCCCAATACAGTAGTGGATGGATTCTAAGTAAAGTGCAGAGGGCTAGCTTAGGATGTTTATAAAACAAACCATTGCCTTTTGAGCAATTTTAGAGATGTGTCCAGTGCTGAATTTTACTTTCTTCTTAAGAACCCAAATAAGTGATGAATTAGAATCTATAAAAACTAAGTTACCACAAGCCTGGCAATAATTATGTTAAATGTGAGATATTAGCATGGTTTCAAGACAGAAGCCTGGGAGGGGGATGTTGGTAACAGGGGGAATTCACAGAGGAAGGGACGTGCAGGATTTTCTTTTTTTTTTAAACTAGAAAAAAAAAGTTGCCCCATTTAAATTATGAAAATAATGCATTTATATAGTCAAAAATTTAAAACTGACCAGAAAAATATGAAGTTGGATGTAAATCTCTTCCCTCCCTACTCCTCAGGAGTTACCATTATTAGCCATTTTCTTGTGTATCATCCCAAATTTCCTATGCATGACAAACACGCCTGGCATGCTATTGAAAGCATAGGAAGGTGCATAGTATGCCTGTCTTATTTTAGCTTGCTTTTTTCACTTGACAGTAGAAGAACATAAAAGCACACACACTACATTTAAGAAAAGGCAGTTGCCTAGTCGTCTCTAGCTAGTTTCCTTGTTTTGGTCATTTCAGTTGCTTCCATTATTTTTCATTCCTGCTAATATTGCTACAGTGAGCATTCTTTTGCAACTATATCTCTGTTTGTGAATGCATCTCTGTGGAATTAATTCCTAGAAGTATAAGTGCTAGCTACACTTGAAATTTCACTGGGCATTGCTTCTCCAGAAAAGGTTGCGCTAGTTAAGGAGAGCTGAGCTGAACTCCAGTGAGCCTCCTGCTTCAGTCGGACAGGTTTCCTGGGGCTCCCCATCCTTGCGTGCTCCCCTTGTCCTCTACACCCATTCTAGTCCCAGGCCCCTCTTGTTAAGCTGCCGAGTTGGGATAGATCAGAGGCGAGATCTTGGCCAGGTGTAGGAGATTCAGTGGCAGGCATCAGCCCGGGGGAGCACTCGGGGCTGTCTCTGGAATGCCCTCCCTCCCGCCCTCGCTGGACCAAGGGATTCGGCGGCCACTTGGGCTCAGCTCTGCCTTGTGATCGAGCTCTACTTGTCTCAGATTACAGACCCCACGAAGCCGGGGGCCACATAGCGTCCACTTCTCCATCATGCTTAGGTGTATCACAACTTCACTGTTAGTGTGTTCTGTTGATTCAACTGGGTCCCATGAACAGCTCGGGTAGGTTCTGAGTGGTTCAACTGCCAGGGGGTTGCTTAGTTACTGTGAGGTTGATTCTGGAGCTCAGAGAAGTCCTCAGGGCTAGTCAGGGCTACCTCCCAGAAAGTGCAGCTCTCCTGTTAACCTGCACTCATTTCAGCTGGAATTCCAGAACAGGTCGGCCACGTGGACCCAGCCTGTGAAACACTGCGTTTAACCCAGGTTCAGTTGGAAAGATACCTGGCCTCGTTCTGCCCTTACTACTTTCGGATCTACTCACTCGGTTTTAATTTTAGGGCATAAGTGAAGAATTTAATGACATGTACAGTGATAGGGTAATGTACGTACTACACACCATCAAGTTTAACAGGTTGTTACTTTCGGTTGAGGTTTTGGAGTTTACTTTTTAATCAAAGCAAATGCTTGTTGACTACAGGCTGCTAAACAGTAAAATACTGATGTAACAAATCACCTATACACTTAAGAATCATTTGTAACCATCATGAACATTTAAGTGAAAATGTATTCCCTCTGAAACCTAACAGGTTTTTACTCTTATATTAGGTTGAGGTTTGGGGTTTTGTTTTTAAATATTGCTTTTGAGCAAATGAAATAACTCCTGAATGCAGGTCATGAAGCTGTAAGTCACTTTTATGTAATAAATCACTCTACATTCATGAAAACATTTACAGAATGAGATTTATTATATTCTCATATAGTAAGAGGAGCAGTTCCAAGTGGCTAGAAATATAAAGATGAATAAAACATAGATGCTGCTTTGAAGCAGGGCTTCCCAGGGGGCATCAGTGGCAAAGAATCCACCTGCCAGTCCTGGAGACACAAGAGATGTGGGTCAGGAAGATCCCTGGAATGGGAAACAGCAACCCACTCCAGCATTCTTGCCTGGAAAATTCCATGGACAGAGGAGCCTGCCGGGCTATCGCCCACGGGGCCGCAAAGCGACAGACACAGCTGAGCAACTGAGTGCACACACGCTTTGAAGCAGTTCCCAGTTTAGAGAGACTTATAAACTCTGAGAAATACTGAGACAGAGATTAAGAACAGAAAGAGGAGAAGGTGAGGAGTTCTAGTGGTACTTGTAATAGGAGGTTGGGCCTGTTTAGACCAGCAGAGATAGACTCCACTGGTATGAAGGGTCTGGGGGCGCCCCGGGGTGGTGGGAGAAGCTGTCCCGGTGATTGGACCTGGTGACTATACCGGAGCGATGTGGCCACAGGACTGAAAGGATAAGAAGAGGGAAGCTCCGAAGGCGGGGTTTGGGGGAAGGGCAGTGAGCTCACACAGCGGTGCGCTAACACCGAGGAGATGCAAGCGCCGGAAGTGCACGTGCTGTGTTTTTTGTGTTTTTCACTTTTTATTTGTGTTGGGATACAGCTGAGCAGCGATGCTGAGACAGTTTCAGAAGAACAGTGAAGGGACTCAGCCATACGTATGTGTGTATCCATTCTCCCCCAGCGCCCCCTGCCATCCAGGCTGCCCCCTGACGTGAGCAGCCTTCCCTGTGCCCTGCAGCAGGTCCTTGTTGGTTCTCCATGTTAAATACAGCCGTGTGCACTCGCTGGTTAAGTCCCGTGCTGGATGATGAGGTGACGATGGTGCTAACGAGCAGCTCTCAGGCTGTGCTGCCTCCCTCATGAGGAATCTGAAATCGGGTGGAGAGGGGAGGGCGGAGATAGATTTGGGGTTCCTCACAGGTGTGCGAGTGGATGTCACCGGCCAGGAAGGGTGTGCAGAGTGTGAAGGGCGGCACGCTCTCCGCTCTCCCGAGGGGAGAGCCTGGGGGCGTCTGCACATTTAAGGTCGGTGGGGACCCCAAGAGGAAGGCGCACCGGGAGCTAGTCTTCTGGAAGGGTCAGGAAGAACCGGGAAAGTGTAGGGCATGGAATCCGAGGTGGAGAAGCTATGTCGCATGTTGCCAAGATCCTAATTCCGTGATGTTTGTAAAAGTCTTGCAGCAATGTGGGAAAATGCTGGTGTTTTAATACTTAGTGAAGGCGGGTCCACAAACAATACACAGTGCGTTCTCGAATATGTTTGCAAATGCGTGGGTAGGAAAGGAGGAGGTCGGATGGACGAGACTGGGATTGATGTACACAGAGTGCAGTGTGTAAAGCAGAGAGCTGATGGGAGCTGACTTCACAGCACAGGGGCTCTGCCTGGTGCCCTGCAGTGACCTGAATGGGAAGGAAAGCCAAAGGTGACGATGGAGCGGCCGTATGGATGTGTGTGACCGGGTCACTTTGCTGTAGGAGGAAAGCCCAAACCAGAGGGACCCTGTGGATGCATGTGACCGGGTCACTTTGCTGTAGGAGGAAATCCCAAACCAGAGGGGCCGTATGGATGTGTGTGACCGGGTCACTTTGCTCTAGAAAGAAAGCCCAAACCAGAGGGGCCGTATGGATGTGTGTGACCGGGTCACTTTGCCTTAGTAGGAAAGCCCAAACCAGAGGGGCCCTATGGATGTGTGCGACCGGGTCACTTTGCTGCGCGGCATAAACTTAACACAACGCCGGGAAACAGCTGTACTCCAATTTTGAAAAAAACGCACGGGAAAAAGGAAAGCATACCTGGTGGAAATGTGGACGGTGGTTTTCACTGGATGGCTTTTTTTTCATTGTTTCTCTTCATAATGTAAAAATATTTTTTATGTTTTCTACATTGTTACTATTACAGTCAGGAAGAAAATATTTTAAATGAAGCCAAAGAGCCCATTGTTACAACTGCTTGTACTTGTGTAAGACAGAAAGGTTACCTTGTAGTGTATGCTGTATGTATGACAGCCAAGTTGATTTTAAGTGATTTAACTGTTTTGATCAATAGATTAAAGCTTTGGGGGCCATTAGCATCTGTAGCAGATTAGCTCCTGGTGTCTTACTGACAGAACAGTAAAATGATTGTGATTTGTCTGTTGGATTCAACAAAGATGGTTTCTCATACATTCCTTTCTTGCATCCCAGGAATTAAGAACTTATACTGTGAAAACATTGATGAAATTATATATTCTATTTTTTTTTTCTTTTCTAGATAGAAGCTGATTCTGTGATGTCTTCAGGAGATCCAAACACTTCTGGTAATGTGAAAGTTAATTTTTACTACCTACCTTATTTAGACACTCATGAAACGAAAACAAACAGAGACTCTAAAGTGTTCTGTTAAAGCAAATCTTTGCTTTGTTTCCATTACCCCCAAAACAAGAGGTTTGGTTCTTTTAGTTTTGATGAATCAATGTATTCACAAGTATGTTTATTATCAGAGAATTTTCAACTATTTAAAAGCCTGAAGAGTGGTACTTCTAATTGGAACATCCCATGGATGATCTGGGTTTTCTGAGCAGCTGAGTGAACAGAAGTGGTACTTACTGAAATGGAAAGACTAGGGGGAAAGATTTAAGGTTTGGAGACAGCAAGAGTTCAATTTTGAGTTTGAAAGGTTTTGCTCAAGGACATCCAAGCAGTCAGGCTGTATGAGTTTAGAATTCAGAGCAGAGCGCTAGGCTGCAGAGATGTTTGGGAGTCTTCAGCCTGTGGGTGGTTTTAAAGCCGTGGGAATGAATGAGACCCCCTGCGGGAGAGTGTGGGCTGAGAGCCATAGGAATGATAACCACCAGAAGTCAGGTAGGGGATGAAGAGATGGCCAAGGAGGCTTAGGAGGGGCAGAGGGCCCAGAGGAAGGGCAAGAGTGACCAGAAACCAACAGAAGCGGACGTTTCAAGGAGGAGGTGTGGTCAGCGCTGTTCAGTGCTATTGAAAGGTCCAGTAGCAAAAGAACTGAGGGGACCCGTGGAGCTGGCACCCCGGGGGCGCTGGGTGATTTTAGCAAGGGCCGTGTCAGCGCGTGCTGGGGACAGAGGCCGGGCTGCAGTCGTTGGAAGATAAACAGGACGTGAGAAAGCAACAGTGTGAGCAGGTCAGTCTTCCAGGAGGTCCAGCAGCTGTGGATCAAGAGCCCTTTGCTTTGCATCGTCTGCCTTTGTGTGCAACGTGAAGCTGTTTCTCAGCTCAGCCAGGTGACTGAGTGAAGAGGGGAAAGGCGGAGGAGAAAAGAGGTGACCCTGTTGTTTGAGGCGGTAGGGTCCACAGCACTCGGAATTGGCTTTTCAATTACAATTCATGACTTAACAAAAAGTTGCAAAATAAAAATAGTGCAGAGCATAGGCGTGTACCCAGACTCACTTACGGTTCGCACCTTACGCCGTCTCCCCTCTCGTCAGCACTTTCTGCCTCTTCTTGCCGAGCCTCCATAGCCTCGGCACGCTTGCCGGGAGCTCACGTCGACGCCTGTCTGTGCCGTCTGTGCAGCGGAGTCGGCCGTGACTTGGAGACCGAACGACAGCGGCCGGCTGCGATCCAGGGCTGTTGCTTGCTCTAGTTATGCCCTTCAGGGCGTCTTCCCTCATCTCATCCAGGAGTTAGTTCTGGGCACCGTGTCTCTTTAGCCTCTTCTAAGCCAGGACATTTCTGTAGACTTTTTTTTTTTTTTGGTGCCTTTTTACAGCATTGATTTTTTTGAGGAAATAGCCCACTCTTCGTTGTTTTGCTTTTTAGGACTAGCCCTCCTGTGCTTGCCTGGCATTCCTCCGTCGTTCGGTCGAGCTGTTGCGTCCTCAGACAGCATCGTGTTCGGGCGATCTTTCCTTCTCGGGGCACCACGTCTTGACACAGCAGATGTCTGTCTGTCTGTCTCTTGTAGCTGATGTTCATTTTCTCACTGGTCAGGATGTTGTCCGGTTGCTCCATTGTATTATTTCTCTTGATATTTTCTTCCCTTGCCACTCAGCAGCAGCCTGTGGAGAGGCGTGTTTGAAGTTGCAAAATTGTCCTTCTCGTCACCATCTCCCCCTGGATCTGGTATCCATTTATGATTCTTGTCTGATCCAGTTTTTGCCATATGGTTGCAAAGTAATGGTTTTCTAATCCCAGGCCTTCTTTCAGTTAGCCCTGGCATTTTTACTATAAGCAAGAGACTCCGTCTTCCTGATGGATGAGTCTAGCTCCTTTATCACTAAGGACTCGTGAGTTTGTGTGCCTTCGATGATTTATAATTCATTCCTGTACTTAACTGGGCTTTCCAGGTGCTGCTAGTGGTAAAGAATCTGCCTGCCAAGCCCAGGGGACACAAGAGAGGCAGATTTGATTCCTGGGGCGGGCAGATCCCCTGGAGGAGGAGATGGCAACCCACTCCAGTATCTTGCCCGGAGACTCCCATGCACAGAGGAGCCTGGTGGGCTACAGTCTGTGGCGTCGCAGAGTCGGACACGACCGAGTGGCTGAGCACACCATGCTGGATTATTTTAGCGCTCAGCTTGTCGGAGACTGGCCATCGCGTGCCTCCTTGAGTTGGCTCCTGTGTCCTTTTGACTATATTTTTCTTTCTTTTAAAAAATATTTTTATTTATAAATTTTGGATATACAGAAGAGTTTAGTAGATTATTTTTTGGATACAAGTTTGGTATCCCATGGGTTTCCCTGGTGGCTCAGGCAGTAAAGAATCTGCCGTAAATGCGGGAGACTTGGGTTCAATCCCTGGGTCAGGACGATCCCCTAGAGGAGGGCATGGCAACCCTCTCCAGTGTTCTTGCCTGCAGAATCCTGTGGACAGAGGAGCCTGGTGGGCTACAGTCCTTGGGATTGCAAAGAGTCGGACACAACTGAGCAAATAACACTTCCACTTTTCACTTTGGTATCACGTATTGAACATGACTTTGTGAACAATATTGCCTCTAGGAGAAGGTGTTTTTGCCTTTTTTTTTTTTTCCTTTTTGCAACATTGATATTTTTGAGGAGATAGCCCACTCTTCACTGTTTCATTTTTTTTTTTAACTCCCTAACTTGATGGAATTTCCCCAGGTTTTAAATTTCTTATTAAAATTTTTCACACTGTCAAAACATTCAAATATTGTTTCTTTGCTCTTCAGTTTAGATTGTAAGTTCTTGGTGAGAGCTTCTGTATGTATTTTTTTCTGGGTTTCTATGTGAACCTTCTAGTCTAGAAAGATTTCTGTCTTCTGGCAGAAGGATTTCTCACAGTTTTTGCACTGTTCGGGTTTCTCTGCTTTGGGAGGCCTCTGGGAGTTAGTGAGTGATTCTCTGGATGCTCTTGTTTATATAGTGTTTCTGCATAAATACACGGAGCTTGCCAAAGGCACTCTCACAGTCCCTGTTCCCATAGAGCTTCTCCCTCCTCTGGGTCCTTTGATTCCTAATTAGAGATTTGACCTCACAAAGGAGGTTTTCTTTCCTTAACCATTTATCTGATGTACAAATAGGTATTATTCTGGAAGAAAGGTGGCCCATGTTCTTCACAGGTGAGGCGAGCTCTCTGATGTAAAGGTTGACCTCTGAAAACTCCTCCCGCAGTCCGTATCCTAGCACCCCCCCGTGTGTGTCATGTCACGTTTAGTGAGACACGCCTTGTACACGTGTGTCACACCACATGGCTTCTCTATGGTGACTTGCTGTGCACTGCAGTGTAACTTCTGGCAGAAGGTTTGTCCACCTTTACTGCGTTCTAAAAGTTTCTCTCTTTTTTAAACAATGTCTGTTTGTTTGGCTGCCCCGGGTTTCAGCTGCAGCGCGGGGGGGTCTTCAGTCTTCAGCTGCGGCGTGCGGGACCTTTCGTTGCCACCCACGGGATCTAGTTCCCTCATCAGGGATCGAACCCTGGCCTCTCCCATTGTGACCGTGCAGTCTTAGCCACTGGACCACCGGGGCGGCCCCTGGAGGCTTCTCTTGAGGGTGAGTGCCCCGATACGATGTGAGGACTGGTCTGTGGCAGAGGATCTTCCAGGCACGCTGTTAGTAGTCTCCCCGCTGCACTTTCTCTTTTTCTGATGTTCGAGAGAGCGTTGACCTGTGGCTGGAGACTTTGTAAATTTCATGAACGTTTTCTCTCCTCCCCAAGTTCTCTATGCTTAGTTATTCAGTCCTGTCCTATTCTTTGTGACCCCATGGCCTGCCAGGCTCCTCTGTCCATGGGGATTGTCCAGGCAAGGACACTGGAGTGGGTTGCCATGCCCTCCTCCAGGGGATCTTCCGCACCCAGGAATTGAACCCAGGTCTCTGGCTTTGCAGGAAGATTCTTTACCGTTTGAGCCACCAGGGAAGCCACCCCCCACCCAAGTTCTCTAATGCTTGGCTTTGCACCTCCTGCAGAGACAGTTCTCACACGTCCGCAGTCATGGAGCTTCCTTTTGATGTTAGGTCTGACGTACATTAAAGCTCTAAGGTTTGGACGGGAGTTCCTCTGCAGGTACTGCCTTCACGTGGCCTCTCCTGAAGCCTCGTTCGCTTATGGATGATGAAGAGCACCTCACTCTGGGAGATTTTCTCAAACTCATAGTGGCCTGAGGGTTGCTGCAGAACTGGAGGCTCTCACCCTGAGAGGAGGCTTCCCTGCGAGGGCTCTCTGACTTTGGTGATGTGCCCTCAGAGCTGCTCTCATAAGCATGGCCCTCGCGTTCATTATCAGGGATATTGCAGCTGCTCCCACAGCCGCTTCTCCATCAGATTGTTAGCATGCTTCCTGTTGCAGCATCTTTTCCGAAGAATCAGTTTTTAAATAAATTTCAGAAAGTTACAAGGCTATGGTTTTTCCAGTAGTCATGTATGGATGTGAGAGCTGGACCATAAAGAAATGACACTTTTGAACTGTGGTGTTGGAGAAGACTCTTGAGAGTCCCTTGGACTGCAAGGAGATCCAACCAGTCCATCCTAAAGGAGATTGGTCCTGGGTGTTCATTGGAAGGGCTGATGTTGAAGCTGAAACTCCTATACTGTGGCCACTTGATGTGAAGAGCTGACTCATCAGAAAAGACCCTGATGCTGGGAAAGATTGAGGGCAGGAGGAGAAGGGGACGACAGAGGATGAGATGGCTGGATGGCATCACCGATTCAATGGACATGGGTTTGGGTGAACTCCGGGAGTTGGTGATGGACAGGGAGGCTTGGCGTGCTGCAGTGCGTGGAGTTGCGAAGAGTCGGACACGACTGAGCGACTGAACTGAACTGGACAGAAGGTTGCAAAGTAGATTAGCCATCGGAGACGTTCAGGGGAAGGCAGGGTTGGAGGAGTGAGGTCTGAGTGTAGGTGCTCAGTACCTCCCTCCGGAATCGCTGTGGAGGCCTCTCCTTCGTCCGCAGGCTTCCTGGCTCCCCCTTCCTCTCAGGTTCTGATGTCAACGGCAAATTGACCTTCTCAAAGCACCACATTCTTCATGAGTAGAGGAGTAGGCTTACAGCCAGGATACTAACTTTCCAACCAGCTGCAGTTCATGTCCCCTTGAAAGGGGACACTCCAGAGCACAGACATCCTTGCGAACGTAAAACAGCCAGCCTCGCAAGAAGTCACTGCCGAACTCTGAGTGCTGCTGACATAGCGGTTTTTCATGAGACCTGTTCGGTCCTGGACCAGTTCCAGACCATCAGCCCCTTCTTTTCTCCCCTTCAGTGACTTGAGTCGCATTTAATGTTATTTATTTTTTAAAAATACTTCTTTGACTATGCTGGATCTTAGTCCCGGCACACAGGATCTCTGGTCTTTGTTGTGACGCGCAGGCTATTTCTTAGTTGCGGCATCTGAGGTCTTTGGTTGTGGCACTTGGGGTCTGGCTCCCTGACGGGATCGGACACGGCCACGCTGCATTGGGAGCATGCCGCCATAGCCCCTGGGCCACCAGGGAGGCCCCTAACTTTCCCTTTTACAGGAAAAGTTTATACACAGATTCTTTTACCAAATATATCATCTCTCTCCTTAATGTTTTGATCTTAAAACCTGAAGTGTTGGCCTTGGTTTTCTGGGAGCTATTCATGCAGATAATCCACTTCCCGAAGTTGCTCTCTGCTGCTGCTAGTTAGTGAGTTGTGTCCAACTCTTTGCGACCCCGTGGACTACAGCCCACCAGGCTCTTCTGTCTGTGGGATCTCCCCAGGCAAGGATACTGGGGTGGGTTGCCATTCCTTCTCCAGGGGATCCTCCTGCCCCAGGGATTGACCCCACGGCTGTGTCTCCTGCATTGCGGTGGCTTCCCTACCTGCTAAGCCACCGGCAAGTCCTTCTGGATAGCTGTGACTTGGGCATTCTCCCACTAGGTGTAGCTCTTCTTACGTCTAGAAAAGGCCATGCCAGGTCTCCAACATGCCATCCCACGCGAGGGCCTGTTGCTGCCCAGCTTCCTGGGGGAGGTCCAGAGTCACGGCCTGGGTTGAACCCAGCCGGGCAGAGCCCTGACGATGTACACGCTGCCAACGGTCCTAAACCTTCACGCCCAAACTCTGCGTCCCTGGCTCTCTGTTTTATAAAAGGTGGGCCATCTCTGTCGAGGCTCCTTGTGAAAATTAGGATGAGTGAAAAGTTTAGACAAGGCCGTGAGAAGAGCAGGCTATCTCAAGGAAGGTCACACTGGGAGGATTCGAGAGCAGCCAGAATGAACAGCAAAAAGGCGCTGATGCCGTTTTTAATGCTCATAACCTGACAAAGCACGGGAGTGTCAGGAGCAACTATTTGGGCACCAGGAACAAGAAGTTACATAATACTAACAGGAGGGAAAATCAAGCCACGTGTTTAAGGAAGCGACAGACGAGAGTTGGTGCTGCCTTTAGTACACACTGCACGCGTGCGTGCTCACTCACTTCAGTCGTGTCTGACTCTTTGTGACCCTGTGGACCAGCCCGCCAGGCGCCTCTGTCCGTGGGATCCTCCCGGCAAGAACCCGGGAGAGGGCTGCCATTTCCTCCTCCAGGGGGTCTTCCTGGCCGAGGCATCAAACCCATGACCCTGGTGTCTTCTGCATCGGCAGGGGGGTTCTGTTACCGCTGAGCCACCTGGTATTGCAGCCTCATTGTAGAGGGTTTTATTTCTGTTCTCTAAGAGTATAGAACATGTCATATCTTCTCTAACTACAGAAAATGAAGAAGTTTGAATATAGAAGAGCCTAGAAAATGGTCATATGTTCCCTTTTTTCAAATGAGTAGACTGAACTCCAGGGAGTAATAAAAAATCTTAATCCTGGCATTTGGTGGTTCTTTATTGGTTTATAAAATACTTTCCTGCGTGTTACAGTATTTATTGTTATTACAGACAATAATTATAGCTTGATTCCTTGAACATTTACCCGGTGCAGATGCTGTGATGAGCATCGTGCAGGGATCGTCAACGTTAACACAGCTCTATGTCAGGGTTCCCGGTGGCTCAGCTGGTAGAGAATCCGCCTGCAGTGCTGGAGACCTGGGCTTGATCCCTGAATTGGGAAGATCCCCTGGAGAAGGGAAAGGCCGCCCACCCCAGTGTTCTGGCCTGGAGAAGTCCATGGACTCTACGGACCATGGTGCCGCAAAGAGTGGGACATGATGGGGCCACTTGCGCCTTCATATCAGGGTTATCTCGTTTTATAAGCTAAAGCCATCCTGAAGCTCTCAGAGGTTAAGTAACCTGCGCAGGTGGTGCAGCTAGCTAGCATGTAGCGGGCCGCAGGACTCGAATCTCTAAGCTTACCCTCACAGCCGTTTGCTAATGCGTGATGTTAACAGTGCCGTGGGTCATATTAGTCATTGTGATGGAGCTGAGGCCAGTCTTCACTGTCCCGGGCACTCAGCGAATGAATGAGTCGACATCAGGGGTTGGTCAGTACACAAAAGACAAGCCGCCAGGTTCTGTGCCATTGCCAGAGGTTGATGTCAGACTTGCTCCTGAGGGTCCAGAGCAAAAAGAGAGTCACTGCCCAGTCTGCGATCAGCAGCCGCGCCACAGAAGCTACTTCTCCAGAGAGACGTGGTCTTCCCTGGCGTAGGGCTTGTCCCCCACAAGGTCTCAGGAGAGGCTGATGAGCGGACACTGATGTCTGCACACAGTTCAGGAGATACAGTAGTGAAGTGTGTAAAGTTTCCTGAACTTTCTTCGTTGTACGTGTGCTCAGTTGCTTCAGTTGAGTCCAGCTCTTTGAGGCCCTACGGACAATGGCCCGCCAGGCTCCTCTGTTCCTCTCCAGGCGAGAACACTGGAGTGGGTTTCCATGTCCTCCCCCAGGGGATCTTCCCGACCCAGGGATCCGTCCCATGCCCCTTGTGTCTCCTGCGTTGGCAGGCGGGTTCTTTACCACTAGCGCCCCCCGGGAAGCCCTTCTTCAGCGTAGGCCAGTGGTTTAATGCTGCGTGTGTCTGGGCGGTTCTGGGAAGGGCAAGGCCACGGGTGATCTCAGGGGGGTTGACTTCACTGTGGATGACTGTAGAGCACCAACAACAGCCACGACTATGAGACTCTGGCTTAAGCTGCCCAGTGTACGTTGCCCCCACTGAATCCACAACAGCTGTCTGTGCATTTTTAATCCCAGATCATATAACATATGCTTGGAGAGGAAAATCAAAACAAAGAACATTAGAATTTTGTTTCCACTGGATGATTAGATCATGCTTTTTTCCCACCCACCCCCTTTCTTTCTGTTTTCTTACATGGTTTCCCTTTCAAAACAAGAAACACATTTTACTTTCATACTTAACAGGAAAAAAAGCTTTCTAGGAGCTTACTTTAAATCGTCAGCGATGGAAAAATCGAAGAAGTCGATTCATCACGATGGTGATTGTGGACTGTTTGGCTCAGTCGTGCTATCCAGGATCAGGTTAATCGAAAAATTGTGTCTGGTGAGGCTAATGACCTTTGTTTGTTGCTGTCTCACCTGAGTTGTTTTGAGCAAGGTCATTGACGATGAAAGGTGTTCTTTCCCTAAATTTAAATGTCCATTCTCTAGCCTTTCCTGTGATGCTGGAGGCACGTTTGTGTGTCTGTTTTGTGTATATTTTTTTGTCTGGGGCTTCTCCCTGAGGAACTGAGGCCACAGCACAGCAGATGTGGCTGGCGTTTGACTTTGGATTTAATTCGCTCTGTTCTTTTCTGTCGTTAGGAAACACGTTCGCATTATGGTGGCGGTTTAGTCGCCCAGCCGTGTCCAGTTCTTTGCGACCCGGACACGCTCCTCTGTCCATGGAATTCTCCAGGCCAGAACACTGGCGTGGGTTGCCATTTCCTTCTTCAGGAATCTTCCTGACCTAGGACTCAAACCTGGGTCTCCTGCATTGCAGCAGACTCTTTACTGACTGAGCTACGGACGTTATACTCACCTTGAAATCCTAGGACCGGTTTGTTGTTGCTTCTCTGCTTTTTGGCTAGCCTCGAGGCGTGTGGGATCTCACTTTCCGGATCAGGGACTGAACCCACACCCCCTCACTGGAAGTGTGGGGTCCTGACCACTGGTTGTTGTTGTTAAGTCGCTCAGTTGTGTCTGACTCTTTGTGACCCCATAGACTGCAGCACTTCAGGCTTCCCTGTCCCTCACCATCTCCCAGAGTTTGCCCAAGTTCATGTCCATTGAATCGGTGATGCCATCCAATCATCTCATCCTCTGTCGTCCCCTGCTCCTTATGCCTTCAGTCTTTCCCGGCACCAGGGTCTTTTTCAGTGAGTGAGTTCTTCACATCAGGTGGCCAAAGTATTGGAATTTCAGCTTCAGCATCAGTCCTTCCAATGAATATTAGGACTGATTTCCTTTAGGGTTGACTGGTTGGATCTCCTTGTGGTCCAAGGGACTCTCAAGAGTCTTCTCCAACACCAGAGTTCAAAAGCACCAGTTCTTCGGTGCTCAGCTTTCTTTATCGTCCAACTCTCACATCCATACATGACCACTGGAAAATCCATACCCTTGACTAGACGGAGCTTTGTTGGCAAAGTAACGTCTCTGCTTTTCACCACGCTGTCTAGGGTGGTCACAGCTTTGTCTCTGCTTTTCACCACGCTGTCTAGGGTGGTCACAGCTTTGTCTCTGCTTTTCACCACGCTATCTAGGGTGGTCACAGCGTTGTCTCTGCTTTTCACCACGCTGTCTAGGGTGGTCACAGCTTTGTCTCTGCTTTTCACCACGCTGTCTAGGGTGGTCACAGCGTTGTCTCTGCTTTTCACCACGCTGTCTAGGGTGGTCACAGCTTTGTCTCTGCTTTTCACCACGCTGTCTAGGGTGGTCACAGCGTTGTCTCTGCTTTTTACCACGCTGTCTAGGGTGGTCACAGCTTTGTCTCTGCTTTTCACCACGCTGTCTAGGGTGGTCACAGCGTTGTCTCTGCTTTTCACCACGCTGTCTAGGGTGGTCACAGCGTTGTCTCTGCTTTTCACCACGCTGTCTAGGGTGGTCACAGCGTTCCTTCCGAGTAATACGTCGTAGGGAAGATAGAAGAAGCACTGTCGCTGGCGTGACAGCCAGATGCCACATGAGCATAGAGACAAGAAGACCCCCAAGAGAGCAAGAGGTCGCTCGAGAGGCCTCTTGGAAGAGAGCGGCCCTCGCTTCCTGCCCGAGGAGTGGGCCTGAGCCGGGTGTGGAAGGCTGGCGCCATCAGAGGAGGTGGAGAAGCACGGAGGTCAGGCGGCGTGCACGATGGCAGATGGCGGCGTCCAGCCTGTCCTCCAGCTCCCGGGGGCCGTGTGTGCTGCTGTGCCAGGTGCGTGCAGGCCTCAGGGTCGGCTTAGACTGAGGCCTGCACCGCCCGTCCCCGCACCCACGTGGCCTGTCTTGTCTCTGCACGGTGCCCAGGTGTTCGTTAGTGGTGGAGAGGCGGGGCTTTGTCACTGACTGTCCATTGCTAGCAGTGGAAAGGCCAGGTCCACCCTCTCTCCTCTGGAGGGGCCCTTTCTGCTTGCCAGCCCTGTGGAGTTTCTCCCACAGACCCCCCTACCCCAGGTGTCCCTCTCCTTCAGATCCCTGCCCCTCATTTTAGAGCACCCCTCTTCCCTGCGCTCCTTTCCAATTTCATACCCAAGGTCTGTAGAGTCAAAGCTATGGTTTTCCCAGTGGTCATGGACAGATGTGAGAGTTTGGCCATAAAGCTGAACGCAGAAGAATGGATGCTTTTGAACTGTGGTGTTGGAGAAGACTCTTGAGAGTCCCTTGGACTGCAAGGAGATCCAACCAGTCCATCCTAAAGGAAATCAGTCCTGAATATTCATTCATTGGAAGGACTGATGCTAAAACTGAAACTCCAGTACTTTGGCCACCTGATGCGAAGAACTGACTGATTGGAAAAGACCCTGATGCTGGGAAGGATTGAAGGCAGGAGAAGGGGACGACAGAGGATGAGATGGCTGGATGGCATCACTGACTTAGTGGACCTGAGTTTGAGTAAACTCTGGGAGCTGGTGATGGACAGGAAGGCCTGGCGTGCTGCGATTCTTGGAGTCACAGAATTGGAAAGGACTTGGCGACTGAACAGGAGCGCCGACAGTACGCTCTCGGCTGTCATTCTGTTGAAATCAAGTCCCGCTGGAAACAGAATCCACCCTCCTTGAAACATTTAACATGCCACACCAGCATGGAGTACGGTGCGTACCTGTGAATGAACGGTGTTCAGAGTGAGTGACCCTGGTGGAAGCTGGGAGTTGGGAAGGGGGAGATTTAAGGACAATTTGCCTGGAAGGAATAATGAAGCTTTAAATTCCAGAATAAGGTATTAGGACTTGGCACTATTAATGCTGAGGAACCTTTGAAGGTTTATGAGCAGGAGATGTATTTAATAAAACAGGTAGTGATTCCTGCCCGCGTCTGATAGAAAGAAGGGCTTATTGGCTCAGGCTTCTCTGTTCTGCTGTAAGCTGTCTTCACGCTTCCTCTCCGTTTTCCTCCCAGTGATAGGGTAAGACTTGATTTCTGCCAGTGAGAGGGACTCTTTTCTCTTCATTCCCCTGCTCTTAAGCAGGTGGGTAGAGGAAAACATCAGTCCTGTGGGTTTCCTCTCCCACCTCACTGTGGCAGCTCGCCGCCGCTGATGCCACGAAAGCCCTTCTGCCCTTACAGTGTTTTTATGGGAACACATTCTATCCTTTTTTCCCCCCTCTGCACGTCCGCCAAAAATCATAATCTGAATTTTATTTCTCAAACTAAAAAGGCTTGCATTATACCTTTTAAAAGTCCACTTGATCCTTTCAAGCCCTCATTTTTAGGCATTTTCAGTCCCCGGAAAAAATTAATATATGGCCCAATGAATGGGAGCCCTACCCTCTCTACTAAAGCTCGGACCAGACCTCCAGTCTACATAACTTGCATTTCTGTCACTCTCCTTCCTCTCCTGGGTTTAAGCTTGCTGTGATAGCCAAAAACGAGATGACTCCTTTTTCAAGAGGGTTTCTTTCTGCATGCTGACCCTGAAACTTAGAACTGTGAGCCACAAAAAAAAAAAAAAAAAGAAAAAGAAAAAACTGCCAAGGAAAAATGTATATGGTTTTATTGTACTTTTTGAATATATCCACCCCTGTGGTGAAAGATGATTACCCTCCTAGGAAATTGCTTAAAAAGAGAAAAGGAGAAAAGATGGCGTTTTTCTGATATATCTCTGTGACATGTACTAAGAAGCTTGGAGAGGAATGTATACATTCAGCATAGAACAGGAAGGGTCCTTTTGCCCAGAGCCGTTTATCAGATGGGAAGGAGCGCTCTCCGTGGTGTGGGAGATGCGCAGAGCTGCAGAGTCTGGAAGGATCCGTGAGGATCGTTGGCCCCAGTGGGCTTTACGGCAGGATCCGCAATCCTGGGTCCTTCCTGTTGGGGAACTTCCAGGGGCTGCTGGAGAGGAAAGCCTGGGGAGCCCACCTCTTTGCAACCAGGATGCCTTGCCTTCATCTTTACACAGTGGGGTTTCCTATTTTTATAAAGAAGAACCTTTCCTACAGCTAAAAAAAAAAAAAAAAAAAAAGTCTGAGAACCACTGATAGAGTCAATTTGCCCAGACAGTTTTTTAAAATTCATTTTTAATCGGAGGATAATTGCTTCAGAGTGTTGTGTGGGTTTCCCCCGTGCATTAACATGAACCAGCCGTAGGTTTACAGCGCCCTGCGTCGTGAACCTCCTCTCTTGCCCCACCATGCCCCACCCCTCTGGGTGGTCAGGGCGCCAGGCTGAGCTCCCTGTGTGACACGGAGGCTTCCCCTCCGCCCTCTGCTCCGCTTACCGTCGTGTGTAATATCTCAGGGCTGCTCTCTCGGTTCGTCTCACCCCCTCCTGCCCCCGCTGTGTCCATACGTCTGTTCTCCGAGTCTCTATTACCTGACCTAGGCAAGTTTTGAACACCTTCCGGAGATTAGTAATAAACACGAAACACACAGGTCTACGTGACCCCTATTGTTATGGCCTTAACATGTAACTACACAAGGTGTATTTATGTAACTTTTATCATTAGAAAAGACTCAGAAGACTCCACCTTGTATTTGGAATTAGAAGGTTCTGAACATTCTCTTTCATTCCAGGGGTGGACACAGGTAATGCATTTAGAGTTATGGTGAGTCTTTGTGAAGTGGTCATTTCAGGTTCGAATACTGTGACAGCAGGTGGAGCTCGTAGTAGAAACTGTATTTCTAGGCCATTTGAAGAGCAGTAAGACCTTTAAAACTTCCATTAAGGTGTTTGCATCACAGAGCTATAGGAGTAACCAGCCTTTATACATTGGCCTTGGAAAGTGAGCACTCAGCTGAGTGGAAACTGCCCTGTCCTTTCTGGAAAGAAACTTGCATTGGCATTGAACATGTTTGCATGTGTTCCCATTGACGATTAACACAAGTTAAAGGCAGGGTGGGCATGAGGCTGTAGGGTATGCTTACGAGTTTGATGTTGACGTAAGAACACAAGGTATATGATCCTGTGGGAAAAGAGTATGAATGAACTGATTACATATATGGGGTTATTTGCATCTTTAGGTTCTTTCTCCTTTTTTTGGCCATGCCATGAGGCTTGTGGGATCTTAGTTCCCCGATCAGGGATCCAACCCAGGCTCCCTGCATTAGAAGCTTGGAGTCTTAATGACGGAACTGCCAGAGAAGTTCCTGTTTCTTCTCTTTAAGTGGTAATAAGCATTGCAGTTGAAACCCACGTATATTTTCTCCTAGGAAATAGTAAAGAACATTTGCTTTTTATCCCCAAGATTATGAAATAAAGACCTGACTATACAGCTTCAAATAGCGATGAGTCTTCTGAATGTGTAATTTAAAAGATATTCCCGCTCATGTACCTCTTTTCCCTTGTGAATCTGCATCACGTATTAAACAATGCAGTTGTGCTTTCTTTTATCATTTCCCCAAATCAGATGCACTAAGTAAAGAGCAAATATTATGCATGTGTTTCCTTTCCCTCTGAATTTTGTTTTTCACTGTATCATAGGTATTAAGAAATTGGGGTTTCTAAAATGATGATTTTGCTGGCCGTGTGATTAAATAGCGACCTACTTTTTGGCATTAGTGTCCAGAGTTATAAGAGCATTTAAACCACACACATTTTAATGCTTTTTGCTGAAAACTCTAATAGAAAAAATGCCTTCTGGTGGCGCTAGTGATAAAAAATCCCACCTGCCAATGCAGTAGGCGAAAGAGATGTGGGTTCAATCCCTGGGTCGGGAAGATCCCGTGGAGGGGGGCATAGCAACCCTCTCCAGTATTCTTGCCTGGAGAATCCCATGGACAGAGGAGCCTGGCGAGTTATAGTCCATGGGGTCGCAAAGAGTTGGTCATGACAGAAGAGACTTAGTATGCACGCATGATTTTGTTTGCTTATTCAGCATGTGAGGAGTGCTTCCACAAGCAAAGTATCTTCCTAAACATGGGATAAATTTGACGACAGTGCTTCTCTCAGTGAGTCTCGGGTGAACGTGCGGCAGGTAATTAATTACCAGGGGGCCGATGAGACGGGAGCTGCATGGTGGTACAGCTGAGTGCCGTGGAGGAACGCGGTCCGGACGCGCGTTCCCTGCGGTGCGTCCTTCCAGAGCACAGGCCAAGCGCGCTGGTAGGTGCGAGGAGGCCCGCCTGCTGCCCAAAGCGTCTGCTGCCGCTTGTTCTTGCCTTTCACTCTCGGTCGCCCCCAAAGCATCAAACCGCTTGAAGTGAAGCTTGAAGTGAAGTCGCTCAGTCGTGTCCGACTCTTTGCGACCCCATGGACTGCAGCCCACCAGGCTCCTCTGTCCATGCGATTTTCCAGGCAAGAGTACTGGAGTGGGTTGCCGTTTCCTTCTCCAGGGGATCTTCCCGACCCAGGGACTGAACCCAGGTCCCCGCATTGTAGCCAGATGCTTTTACCATCTGAGCCACTAGGGACGCCCTATCAAACCGCTAGCGCCTCCAAATCGCCATGCGTCTCTCTGCAGCCCCATCCTGCGTCCCCTCGTCTCTCCCGTCGCTCTAAACAACTCCTCAGACCTCCATTCGAGCCGGAACCTAGGGCTCGCCCTTGGCATCCTCTTCCACGTGCTCGCGTCTAACCCCCCGTCTTCTCTGCAGTGTGTCTGGAGCCTCCCGTCGCTCCCGGTCCTGCTGCCAGCGCCCTCCTGACCACCGTCGGGCCAGTAGGAGCCTGACGAGCCTCCTTTTCTCTATCTCGCTTTCTCCCTCGTCCTTTTTCAAAACAATAGCCAGCGGGATCTTTCCGTGATCTTTCTAAATCAGATCTTGTCACTTCTCAATCCAGACTTCTTACTTGACTTCCTATTGCAACCGAAGTAAAAACCACGTTATCTCCTGTTCCAGCCC
This sequence comes from Capra hircus, assembly GCF_001704415.2. Taxonomy (NCBI): domain Eukaryota; kingdom Metazoa; phylum Chordata; class Mammalia; order Artiodactyla; family Bovidae; genus Capra; species Capra hircus. The sequence continues at coordinate 1,602,603 of NC_030817.1, forward strand.
CTCCCTCCTTTCCCAGCCCGGTCTTCACCACTGCCTCGCCGCAGGGGCCGCTTCCTTCCCACCGCTTCCCGCCCCGCGGCGGGCACGTGCTAGTTCCACACGGAGTGCTCTTCTGACGCTTTAGCCAGTTGGTCCCTTCTCACCATTTAGGTATTCAGTTCGGTTCAGTTCAGTCCCTCAGTTGTGTCTGACTCTTTGCGACCCCATGGACTTCAGCACGCCAGGCCTCCCTGTCCATTACCAACTCCCAGAATTCACCCAAACTCACGTCCATCGAGTCGGTGATGCCATCCAGCCATCTCATCCTCTGGCGTCCCCTTCATCTCCTGCCCCCAATCCCTCCCAGCATCAGGGTCTTTTCAACTGAGTCAGCTCTTCGCATGAGGTGGCCAAAGTGCTGGAGCTTCACTCAGGTCTTGCCTCAGTGCTACCTCCTCCGAGAGATCTCTTCACCAGAGTCTACTCTGCAGGAGGGTTCCTTTTTGTTTGTTTGTTTTCATGGTGATAGTAATTTACTGATATTAATTATTTCAGTTCCTGTTTTATCATTTGGTATACAGTTTAAAGGCTTTTAATGGCAACCCACTCCAGTATTCTTGCCTGGAGAATCCCACGGACAGAGGGGTCTGGCAGGCTACAGTCCATGGGTCACAAAGAGTCAGACATGCCTGAGGGGCTCACACGCACACACACACACACACACACACACACACACACTCTTAAGTAAGGGAGGAAGCTGATTTCCTTGTGTTCATTTACTTACTTTTCACTGGGGTGTAATTGCTTTACAACGCTGAGTTGGCTCCTGCTGTGCCAGTGAACCAGCTCCAAGCGCACCTCTAGCCCCTGCCTCTGGAGCCTCCCTGTCCCCAGCCTTGATCCTGCCCGACAGGAGGGCTTCTGTGACGTGTTCACGGCCTCCTGTTATGCCCCTCATTGCACAAGTCATGGTTTGCAATTATTTATACATTTGTAATTGAACCTGCATCGTCTCTGTCTCCCCCAGTAGACCAGTGACTCCCTTGGCCCAGGAAATCTGTATTTTCTCTTTCCCCTTCTATTTCCAGAGCTTAACACAGTGCCCGGCACACAGTCAGTCCTAGTATCGTCAGTCCTATAAAAGGATCATTTAAACGCATGGATTGGCTTTTTTTCCTCAAGTTTGATGTGGACCATGTTTTAAGTCTTTGTTGAATTCGCTGCAGTTTTGCTTCTGTTTTACGTGTTGGTTTTTGGCCTCGAGGAACGTGGGGTCTTGGCTCATGACCAGGGATCACACCGGCCCCCCTTACACTGGAAGGTGACGTCCTGACCGTCGGATCACCAGGGAAGCCCCCAAGGCAGACCTCTTCAGATTCCTGCATCTTTAGCTGCAAATAAGAAAACGATGGAGAATTTAGAAAACTATTTTCTGCTTAAAAAAAAACTGAAACTATTTTGGGAACTGTATGTAGCTCAGTATCCCTCACCGAAAGGAAAAGGGTGCAAGTCCTTGAAAATCAGCATGCGGTTACTGTGTGATTTGGGGCTATTTTTAAAAGAGCAACACATTTTGAAATGGAAGTCCTGACTTACAGAAACAAGCTGCTGTTTTTATATGGTTAGGGCTCAGTTCACTGAAACATTTAAGTTCTTGGCTTCACTCTTTAAGCCTACTACAAAGATCACATTAGAATTCATTTTAATAGACATCATGAGCGCAGTATCCAATCTCCTGTGATCACGCTGGGCTCTTTTATTCTGAGAATCGCAGGAAGCAGAGCCCGAGGCTGCAGAACAGTCATGGGGTGTCCCTCAGGCTGGGGACACTGCCAGCTCTATTGTTTATGGAATGTTCGCTCCACCTCTACTTGCGCTGTGCGATTGGTGTGGACTTTTGAGAAACTACTTCTTGGCTCCGCTATCCCAGCTGGAGAAAAACCTGTTGTAATGACATCTGGCTAGGAAAAATGGGATCACAGACACCCGTGGAAAGAAGAGTTAGGAGACCTTGTGTAATAAGTAGTTTTAGCCCTGTCCATCAGATCTATCAGAGGGAAGACTGTTGCGCCTTTTCACAGCCATCATCTCTGCTCCCAGAAGCAGCTCAGGGAGCTCCTGAAGTGTCCACCGTGTTTGCTAATGTGGAGCCGACTTGGCTTTTAACAAAGTGCCTTTCAGCTTTAGAGATCTGTACGAATGAGTACTGCTTACCAAAATCAAGATAACATCTGTGGGCGATAGTACCACTTTCCATTGAAGTTGACAGCTCAGCTGGTAAAGAATCTGCCTGCAATGCAGGAAGACCCAGGTTTGATTCCTGGATCGGGAAGATTCCCCTAGAGAAGGGATAGGCTACCCACTCCAGGATTCTTGGGCTTCCCTGGTGACTCAGCTGGTCAAGAGTCCACCTGCAATGTGGGAGACCTGGCTCGATCCCTGGGTTGAGAAGATCCCCTGGAGAAGGGAAAGGCCACGCACTCCAGTATTCTCGCCAGGAGAATTCCAGGGACTGCAGTCCGTGGGGTCACAAAGAGTTGGACACGGCTGAGCTGCTTTCACGTTCACATTTTTCTTAAAAGGGAAGACAGTCATTTCTGGTAAACTTGTTTTTTTCCAATTTTTAGGGATACAACTTAAGGAGTTTTTAGACATTGTAAGGAAAAAGAAGGAAGCTCAACTGTATCGCAATGAAGTAAGACACATCTTCACAGCTTTTGACAGGCACTGTAAGTATCTTTAAAGTGTTTGGATATAAAAAATTGTTATTAAGGAACGGTGGATGGGAACATATACTCAGAAAGTGTTGGGCTGGTCAAGAAGTTCGTTCAGGTTTTTCCATAACATCTTACAGAACCCAAACTAACTTTTTGGCCAACCCAAAAAAATGATATACTTGGAAGACTACTTTCCCATATTCATTAGCTGTTATGGTAGATGTTGGTGTTCATTTGTTTCCCTCCGTCACAGCCTTAACTCTTGACCTTTACAATGGATGAAATAGCATCAGCAGTAATCTGACTGTACTTAAGATTTGCTTACATTTTAATGGGGACATCAGAAGGGCTGGCCCTGTGGGAATATAGGTGCAGAGCGACTTACGGAAGCTTGGGAGACCACGGGGCCTTTTTCTCTGACTCCTCCTTTGAGCCACACGTGATGGAGGAGTTGTTTTCCCACGCGGGGGTGGCCAAGAAGAGTGGCTTTGGACCAACTCCTCACAGAACGCAGGGTTGAAAGACTTGTGGGGTCCAGGTTCAGTATTTTGGCTTCTGAAATGGTTTTCCTCTAAATAAGAATGTAGTCCTAAAACCAAGCAAGAAAAAAAAATGTGCGTTTTGAAGAATGAATTATTTTGGCAATTCACAGTGAGCGGAGCCTGCTGCCGTTTTTGCGGCGTTGCCTCTTGGTGCTCTCCCTGGGACTCAGGGAGTCGGCAAGGGACAGAGCTGGGAGAAAGCTTCGGGAGCATCTGGGGCTGCACTGTATCACTAGAGTAATACTAGAGTAATCCAGTAATCCAGTGAGGCAGTCTCAGATTACTTTACATGTAAAATCAGCTGTAGATTACTGCTTTTCTCCTGGTTATATATTAAAGTCTCATGCAAATATTATGGCTGAAGTAGCAGTTCACAGGGCTTTTAGTAGTACATGAATGTGACGTATTCTGCTTTCAAATAGATCGTGGATATTTAACTCTGGAAGATTTCAAGAAAGCATTTAAGCAGGTGGCTCCCAAGTTATCAGAAAGGATTATCCTCGAGGTATTCAGGTAAGGCCTCAGAGTCTTTATGCATACACGCCCTTGTTTTACCATCGCTTGTGCAGGTTTTCGGTTTTACGGAGAATACTCTTTTATGCTTATTTTTGACTAGTGGACGTTTTCATCTCGCAGGATATTGTCGTGTTCCAGGGGAGAATTTTATAGTTAGCTGTTAGTCCATCCACAGCCTTGACAGTGGGCTGAAGTGGGTGGAGGCTTACATACCAGGAAGGTGCAAAAATGATTTGTTCGTAGGGGTGGAGAGAAGCAGAGAGAAAGTAGAGCTGCTTTGTGAGGTGATGTGTTGGCCAAACCCGCCCGCTGTTAATGTTAACGTGGATGCTGGCGTGCCGCAGGCTGTGTGCGTCGTGTGGAGAGTAGAGCTGGGTTCATCGGTAGCGGCCCCGCCTTCGTTTGTTTTCGAAGCGGGAGACCCAGGCTGCAGTTCATGCGCACCGGAGAAAGGAGACGTGAAGACCGCCTTCGCACTGTCTCTGTGAACTAATCCTGCCAGGATGGGGAGGTGGCTAAAAGCAGTTTCTGTCAGGAGGCTGCAGACGGAAAGCAGTGTAAGCCGTGCCGGCACACGCTGCCGCGAGAGATGACAGCGCCGCCTCTGCTCTGCCTGCTGACACGAGCTCCTCGTCAACCCTGTCGCCAAGGGTGTTAGTGAGGGTTCAGTCCAGCGCTGAAAGCGAGAAAACCCGAAGTAACAACGCTCACAAAAGAGCCACAAACACGGGCGTCCAGGGCTGATCTGAGGGCAGCGCAGTCGTGAAGAACCCAGACTCCTGCCCTTGTATTCTGGCTGCCTCAGCACCTGGCTTCTCCCTCCTGCTTCCAGATGGCTGCCAAGGTTCCAGCCATCACACCTGAGTTCCACATAGGTAGGCAGAAAGATAGGCTCCTCTTTTTAAGGCTATCCATTGTTTCTTCACACATCCGTGTGACCGAAGCTTAGTTCCAAGGCCATGAGTAGCTATAAGGCAGAGGTGGGTCTGGAAAAATGTAGTCTCTGCTTTGGGCAGTCATGTGTGCTCAAATGGAATTTCTGCTATGAGGAAGAAGGAGGGAAGAGACATCGGCGGCCATCTGGCAGATGTTACCATTTGGATTAAAGTGATTTCATGAAATCTGGCCAGAAGCCAGTCCTCAGTAGTAATTATCAAGCAGGTTATTTGAAATAAGAATCTGCACTCACTGTCATCAATACTGACATATATGAAATTCCTTTGCTGCGTCATTTGCAAGCAGATTATTGAGCAAGGTATGGAAGAGCAAAGGAGTTCAAGCCAGGTACAGCCAAGGTGCCCCAAACAGTGTGACGCAGTTTACTCCAGAATATCCCGGCCTTTCTGATGCTGTGGTATCTCTGTGTGCGTTCTGGGATGAGAGGTGAGAGTCAGTGTATTTCTGCCACACGGTGGTGGCTTTTCACAAAAAGAATGAAGAATTACTTCGTTTTACTTTTACAAAAAGACAGGTGTCCACATTTGCTGACCTTTGGGTGTTAAACGGTTTTAGGAGCTGTCCCCTCGTGTCACAAATGTAATTTTGAAAAATCCACTTAAGTACAGCCTTTCAAAGTAGAAGCCGTGTTTTAGCAGTGAGTGGGAAAGTAACTGCTTCTCTAAAGAAACCTATGCTATAGGGAGAACATTTTTGAGAATGGGTGTTTGGAAATGTGATTCTGTCTTTAGAAATATGTGTCGCCCTCTAAAACCTTTATATTTGCATGCTCAATAAGTCAGGAACAGAGTGTTCTAATCTGTGGAAAAAAGGAAGCGTTGTGATTGGACAGCACAATTTTTTTAAAGTATCAATGTAAAAATTTAATAGCTTTGATAAGTTAGGAGCAACTAACTAATTGACATCAGGAGAGATGAATATTTATTAGCTGAATCTCAATTAGTTCAAAAGCAACAAAGTGGTTAACAAAATAAGACAAAGCCCTTAAGCTTTTTTATAATCAGAGGATGGAATTAAAAACCGAGAGATTCGGTGTCACAACACCCATTTCCTGTTTAGATCTGTCTACGTGAGACCTAGAATTAAAACAAGATGAACTTAGGATTTCCCTGGTGGTTCCGTAGTTAAGAATCCGCCTTGCGGTGCAGGGGCCACAGGTTTGATCCCTTGTCGGGGAGCTGACGTCCCATATGCCGTGGAGCAACTAAGCCTGTGCACCTCAAGCACTGAGTCTCTGAGCCGCAACTAGAGACGGTGTGTGTGCCTCGAAAGACCCGAGTGCCGCAGCGGAGACCCAACACAGCCAAATAAATAATGAATAAAGTATTAAAAAAAAATTGGAATCGCTCAGTCACAGAAAATTCAACCAAGATGTTCAGAAATCATAAATTATGTGAAAATCACATTGTTCTTGTTAAATGTTCTTAATAATTTTGAGTGATGGCAAAAACTCATTTGCCATGAATAAGTGAAATATTTTTCCTCTTTGATTTTTTTTACAAATTTCTGTATTTTATAATGAACATAACGTATGAACATTGTAGCACATGTCCGCATCATCTATGCATAAATATATTCGCATGCCCACAAGTCCTACACTTCCTGGGATGATGGTCAGAGCTTAGAGACCACTGCAGTTAACGACCGAACGAGGCCTTCTGGTTAACCGAACCCAGCCTGCCTAAAGTCGCGTTTGCGATCTCATTCATCCCTGAAGCAGGATAACTGATGCATGATAAGAGCTGAATACAACCGTGGCAGCGAAAGAGAGGAAGGCGCTTCCTGGGCGTGTGGCCGAAGTGGGCTGGAGGAGCAGCGCTGCCTGACTTCCACACGTCTCTGCTTCAGGGAGGCAAATAGTTTTCAAGAGAAGGGAAGAGCAGAGCAGCTGCCGGGGTGCCCGTGGTGCGAAAGATGCCACATTTCTAGGGCTGGACGCTGTGAGAAGCCTGAACGGCTTAGGTGCCCCGCGTGAGTGCCGTTCAGTCCCAGGTTCCCAGTTAGGCAGGGGAGGGCGGATGGATGTCTGAAGACCACCGTAGGGAGGCAGCCCTAGAGGGGGCTTCCGGTTAGACCAGCCCCCTGTGGTTTGAAGGACGAAAGAAGATTCCACAACCTTCAGCTCTTAAATTGCCGAATTCTTCCCCAGGAGACTTCCCCAGGAGGAGCCTCTCTCAGAAGTGCTTGCCCCGTGGCACTGGCTTCATGAGAGAAGCCAGTATCTGTTTTCCTTGGCTTGCGTGGTTTACCCCATCTCAGCATATTTCCAAGTGTCTCTTCTCCTTTGTCCTGTGTCCATTGTGGTCTTTTGTTTTTTTTCCTGTTAGGGTTTTATTTTCCCATCACGCTTCTTTCTTGAGCTATATACCTGCTGAAGTTCCGTTTCATTCTGTTATTTCGCTGTACCTTGTTATTTTACAGTGTCTCCCCTAGGCTTTTCTGTATCTGCTTTCCTCTCTTGTTTTATGGAATTGTTGGCTTTTATTGAGGGAAGCAGTTTTGAGGTTTTATTTTTAATGGTTGATTGCTTGGGGGCTGCTAATTATAGCTTTTTTCTTATAAATTAAGAAGGGAAGTTTTCTACCAAGGGAAAGATTTTGAGTTGTATTTCTGTCTTAAACCAAGAGGTGATATCTTGTGTAAAAATACACACACACAAAAGGTGCTTCTTTACATTACCTCTAAAGATATCATAAAATGCTTGCTATTTGGATTTCAAATTTTAAGGGGACTTGCCTGGTGGTGCAGTGGCTGAGACTGCACCCTCCCAGTGCAGGGGACCTGGGTTTGATCCCTGGTCAGGGAACTAGGTCCCACACGGTGCAACTAGGAGTTTGTATGCTGTAGCTAAAGATCCCACCGGCCACAGCTAAGACCTGGTGCAGAAAAGAAGAAAAAAAGCTTGAGGTTCCTTTCAGTGTTTGAATCTTACAACTTTGCTTTTCACTTAGAGCTGATAATCATGACTTGTATACCTGTGTGCTAAAATAGCTAAGGCTCTATCATAGATGATGTTTCATTACTATTATTAAGAAATTGTTAGGAAACTCTGTCCTTGAAGAACTCTTTTTTCCCCATGCCCACTACTAATGGCACAAGTTTAAGGGGCATGAGACCTCTTGTTGTTCAGTTGGTAAGTTGTGTCTGACTCTTTGCAACCCATGGGCTGCAGCACGCCAGGCCTCCCTGTCCTTCACCAACTCCGGGGGCTAACTCAAACTCATGTCCATCGAGTCAGTGGTGCCATCCAACCATCTCATCCTCTGTCATCCCCTTCTCCTCTCACCTTCAATCTTTCCCAGCATCAGGGTCTTTTCTAAGTTGTCAGTTCTTTGCATCAGGTGGCCAAAGTATTGGAGTTTCAGCTTCAGCATCAGTCCTTCCAATGAAGATTCAGGGTTGGTTTCCTTAAGATTAACTGGTTTGATCTCCTTGCTGTCCAAGGAACCCTCGGAGTCTTTCCAACACCGCAGTTCAAAAGCATCAGTTTTTTAGCTCTCAGCCTTTATGGTCCAGCTCTCACATTCGTACATGATTACTGAAAAAACCATAGCTTTGACTAGACAGACCTTTGCTGAGGTTTGTCATAGCTTTTCTTCCAAGGAGCAAGTGTCTCTGTATTCCATGGCTGCAGTCACTGTTCGCAGCCCCCAAAATAAGATCTGCCACCCTTGCCTCTGCTCCCCCATCTGTTTGCCGTGAGCTGAGTAGCACTATTTGTCCAGTGAAGTAAATCTGAGATAATAGGCTGTTTCTAACACTGCATGTTTAAAACAAGAAAAAAAAAATCTTTCTTCCTTAGTACTAATGGACCTTAATGGAAACTTTGTAGTGCTTTTTTTTTTTTTTTTTTTTTTAATAAAAGCACATTCAAAGCCCTTTAGTGACTCTAAAGGGTAAAGTTAAAACTGTCTAACCTGGCTCTCCAACATCTGGTCCCCTTTCCAAACTCACCTTTCATTCATCATCCCTAATCCCTCTGTTTCTCTCGGCATAACACTCTTCCTTTCAATGTGTGATGTGTGTTCATACTTCATCCTGTTGCCCTTGCTGGCAATACCTTTCTCTACTTCTCACCTGTCCAAATTAGACCCGTCTTTCAAGGTCCTGCTCAGTAAATACTCACACCCAGAAAAAGCCTTTTTTTTTGTTTACATTGAATAGTCTTCTCTCCTTTCTCTGAATTTTGATAGACAGCTGTGTAATTTTTTTAATCACTTGATGAAAGTACAGTGTTTACAGTGATCTCCGTGCAGCTCTTTGGGTTTGCGAGTTCATCTGTAGCTTCCGCCGTTCTCAGCATGTTGCCAGCCTTGTGCGTTCTAGTTACTTAATAATTGTTGGTTCGTTGCCACTTACTCCAAATATCCACTAACAGAAAAATCCTCACTTGCCATTTTCTTTATGGTTTAATTTATTTCTTACAATGTAGCAGAGAGTCCTTTCAAGTGCAGTCGGGAGCTTTTAACCACATATGGCTTTGCCTTCCATTTTTCTCATTCTACATGTGACTTCGATGAATTAACCTCGGATGGCCTCTCTCTGCTTTTTTTTGAGAGGCATTTTCAGTTCCCGATTTAGCCCCAGCTGTTAACAGGGAGCTGGCTTGATGCTCTCTCTTGACGTTACCCCCCACCGATGCCTGTGGTGTTTCCGGCTGGTGTGTTTCTCCGTGGGTATCTCTGCCTCTCCATGCCCAGGAGCCTTCTCCATCTCATTGTAAGCATCGAGATTTGTGCTTTCTCACCACCTGTCGTTTGGCAAAAAGCTCTGGGGAGCTTCTTCTGTTTCCCAGCCATGAAGTGAAGCGTGGTTGGTCAGAAGGCCCGCCGGCGTCCACGATTCGGAGTGCAGGTGGAGCGCCGGGTAGCGGTGTCAGGCGGGGATGCTGAGGCACCAACGTGCTCTGCAGTCACAGCTGGAGGCCCTTCGAGCGGCATCTGGTAGTTTGGGTCTGAGATTCATCCTTCATGCTATGTGGGGAAGGTCAAAACCATAAGCTGTCCAGCTCTCCTTTTCAGAGCATTAAAAATGGGTCGGATAATAAGAGCATCATGACCTGTTGGGTGATGTATTTCCAGTGGTGTGTGTCAGTGGGGTATGGGCTTAAGAATGCCATCTCATTTGTATTTATTTTTTAAAGATTTTTTTTTTAATGTGGGCTGTTTTTAAAGTCTTTATTGCCTGTGTTACAATGATGCCTCTCTGTTACATTTTAGCTTATTGGCCACAAGGCACGTGGGATCTTAACTCCCCAACCAGGGGTCGAACCCACACCTCCTGCCCTGGAAGGTGAAGTCTTAACCACTGGGTGCCAGGGCAGTCCCAAGAAGGCAGTTTCTGAAGGGAGTGATAGGAACCTTCTCGTGTATGCCTTAGGTCACAGCCACGGGAGGGGAAAGCGGCCTCCTGAGCCGGGTGAAGTGAGCTAATGGGCCAAATGGGAGAGTCTTAGAGAGCCAAGGAGCTCAGAGGGGAGTGACGTAGGACAGCGTGTATTTGAGAAAAAAAGATTGCCTATGTTTTTTCAAATCATTGCACCTCTTCTAAAGTAGTATTCCTCACCGTGATCTTTCGTCTCCTAGACTTCCTTTTCGTCGGCAGCTGACTTGTTGGTATCGTTTTCTCAGGCAGTCTCTCTCGAGTTCCCTGCCATTATCCTGTGCATCAGAATGACTTATAAATGTGGTCAGGTGGCTTCCCCAAGATCACAGGTATCAGTAGTTATCCCCTGCTGTGATGAATGTGATTGTCGATCTGAAGTATCCACGTACTTCTGTGTATAGAACAGTTAAACAGCGCTAGAAATCACATCTCATTCTTCTTAACTACACATAGACAGCTGTCACCAGCCATCCCTAGTGTGAGTGTGATGACCAAATAACTAGGCTTCTGAATTTCCAGGCTTTATTTCATGAGTTTTTGCATCTTCTCTGCGATGATAATGCCTTGAGTTTTCTTTCAGTTTTTTTGGTTTCAGAATTTTACTGTCTGAGATTCGGTTTTCTGATGATTTTGTTGCACGCGATCACTGAATGGGGAAATGAGTAGGTATAATTTTTCAAACGGACCTGAGTTTCTTCTCCCTGGGGACTTTCACATGTAATACGGTAACTACAACTGCACTTTAAAAATCCAGGGGGCTTCCCTGGTGGGGAAGAATCCTCCTTCTAACGCTGGGGCTTTGGGTTCCATCCCTGGTCAGGGGGCTAGACCCCCACGTGCTGTAGGGACAGCTCAGTCCGCAAACCGCAAGCTACAGAGCTCGTGCAGTCGGGAGCCGGTGAGAGCCTGTGTGCTAAACAAATATATAAAATTTAAAGCGGGTGCAAAGTCCAGCTGGAGACGTGTTTACGTGCTGATTGTTTCAAGAAAATGTCACTTTTCCCAGGGGATTCTTGGCTGGTTTTGCTTCATGAACAAAAATTATACCCTTGCATTTGAAGACGCTCTCTTTTTAGCAGTAACTTTGAGAACTGGTGATGCTGGTGATGCAGGAATTGACGCCCAGAAACAGGACCAGGAAACCAGCAGAGAAGAGCTATGACTTCATCACACAGATTTTCAAGCAGAAGGTGTTGGTTTCTTCAGTTAAGCTAATTGGTTCATGTTACAAAGACGTACTGTTTCTTTGGAAGAAACATGCAACCTCTTTCGCATTCTGGGTGTCCAGACTTTGTAGCCCTCTCTCATGTTAGACCCATCCAGATGCAAGTCTTGTTCTTCCTTCAAGGCCCAGATGTTAAGGTGTTTCTTACCTCGAAGCCTGACCCCACCAATGGCCTACCCATCACCTCTTAACCCAGGAAGGAAACTGTCCCCTTTTCTCCATTGGAGTGTAATAGCTCTATAACACTGAGTTACTTCCTGCTGTACAGGGAAGTAGCTCAGTCGCATGTGTACATGTATCCCTTCCCGCCCGGACCTGCCGCCATCAGCGCGCCTCCCACCCTGCTGGTACCTCTGGGTCGGCACAGAGCACGAAGCTGAGCTCGCTGTGCTAGACGGCAGGTTCCGCTTGGCCACCGATTCACACGTGGTCAGGCGGCTGCTTCCCTGGTGGCTCGGACGGTGAAGGATCTGCCTGCAGCACAGGAAACCCGGGTTCGATCCCTGGGTTGGAAAGATCCCCTGGAGAAGAGACTGGCAGCCCAGTCCAGTGTTCCTGCCTGAAGAGCCCCGTGGACAGAGGGGCCTGGAGGGCTGCTGCAGTTCATGGGGTCACAGAGTCGGACACGACCGAGCGGCTGACACACACACAGTGTATTGCTGTCAAACCTAATCTCCCAGTTCATCCCACCCTCCTCTTACCCCTGTGTCTCTACGTCTGCGTCTCTGTTCCTTCCCAGGAACTGGGTGCAGCTGTACCATCTTTCTGGATTCCACACGCATGCGCTAATGTGCATAAACAGCCTGAGTGTCCGTCAACAGCTGATGCGTAAGAGGGCGTGGTACAGATACACAATGGAGTGTTACTCAGCCATAGAAAGGAGTGCGCCTGAGTCCTTTGTAGAGACGTGGGTGGGCCTAGAGCCTGTCACACAGAGCGAGGTAGACGAGAGCAAATACACCAACACGTGTGTGTCTCCTCCTTGAAACTCCGGATCTGCCGTAAATGTCTTCTTTATGCTTACACATAGGTATGTGCGTGCGTCAGTTATACGCAGTTTTAGAAAATGAGCTTGATACGAACAGGCGCAGGTGGGGTGTGCAGCCTCACACTCGCAGAGCACGTCTCCTGCACGTCAAGCAGGTGACTAGACTCGATGTAAATGAGTGGCTTATGTAGCGAATGCACTTTTTATTCTGCCTATTTTGTTTTCCGCACTGAATGCCTCCCCAGCGCTACATCAAGCCCGCGTGTTGTAGATAGCTCCAGGGCTGGGGTCAGGACTGGACGGACCGCAAAGTGCGGTCAGCGCCAGGCCAGGGCAGCAGGTGACTCGAGTCTCGTCCCGCTCCGCCTCTTGCCCCTCCTTCCGCAAGTCTCCGAAGCTCTCTGGCTTGTTCCCTCTGCGTCTCCGCCCGGAGGGGGCTGTGCTGATGTCCTGGCAGCTCTTTTTCTCATTCCAGAACCTGCCAGCGGGGTTATCCATCACGGAGGGTGGCATGCCATCTCCTTGATTTTCCCTGCATATCCCAGACAGCGTTCAGAGTCCACCACTGCGTGAATACAGATGTGGTCTGTCAGTGTGACAAAGACTGCTCTCGAGAGAAAATTCCTGGGCATGACAGCTCGCCAAGCCTGGGTTTGGCTTTTGAGATGTCAGTGTGATGAGTGTTATGGCCAACGTTTCCAATCGCTCGTCCGCATATGTGGTGGATACACCGTTCTCGCTGTAATGGCATGAGGGCTATTTTTCTTTTAATCCACCTGTCACATGCAAAACTGCTGCCGCGGTTTCTTTCTTACGACTGAACGCTGCTAACCCTCTCGGTCATCCTTGAAGTTAGTGATAGGCGCATCTCGTGAATGTATTCACACTATTTTCCTCCACAGAAAGAAGAATCCCTCTCTTAGGTTTTTCTTTTGTAATAGCTAACTTCTGGGTGAGAATTTTGACAATTCTGTGTGTTGCCTTTATAAGATAAGAAAAACTTGTATTTAATAAATCCACATTTTATGGGGAATACTTAAATTAACGTGTTTAAGGTGGAAGAGGGCCTTCCCTGGCGGTCCAGTGACTAGCACTCCCTGCTCCCAGTGCAAGGGGCCGGGCTCAGTCCCTGCTTGGGGAACTAGACCCCACATGCCCCCCTAAAAAGAGAAGAATAAGACAGACGTGCCACAGTGACGCTTAGAGATCTCGTGTGCTGCACCTGAGACCCGGCCCAGCCCAGTGAATAAGTGAAAAAAGATGGCAGCCACTGAAAAGGCTCAGAATTAATAGTCTCACATCAGAGTTTCAGCTGTCCCCCCTTAACTGCTGCTGCTGAGTCGCTTCAGTCGCGTCCAACTCTGTGCAACCCCAGAGACAGCAGTCCACCAGGCTTCCCCGTCCCTGGGATTCTCCAGGCAAGAACACTGGAGTGGGTTGCCATTTCCTTCTCCAATGCATGAAAGTGAAAAGTGAAAGTGAAGTTGCTCAGTCATGTCCGACTCTTAGCGACCCCATGGACTACAGCCCACCAGGCTCCTCCATCCATGGGATTTTCCAGGCAAGAGTGCTGGAGTGGGGTGCCATTGCCTTCTCCGTGTCCCCCTTAGAGATAGCCTTAAAAATCAAGACCAAAGGTTTCTAATACTATGTTTTCAACCACGGTAAGCATGACCTGTGTCGTGTGACCTCACAGAGGACGCCTAGCCTTCTTGTCCACCGGTACCCTACCCAGGCCTCCTCTCCCATCAGGCCGCCCTGAGGAGACACATCCTTGTCACTCAGAGCTGCAGAGACCAGCCGCATCAGGATTCCCCCAGGCAGCTTGTTGGCAGGGCCATATCTCAGGTCTCCCTCCAAGTGCACTGAGTCAGATCTGTTTATGTTACTATGATCTCTGGGGGATCCATATGCACGTTAACACTGGAAAATCCCGGGTCCACCCTCCTCATTCCACTTTGAAATGAGAGTAAATTAGCATTACTGTTGAATGTTACCTCCTGACTTCAGTAACTTTTCACCCTCTGCCAGGTGACCCCCGACCCCTCAGCCTGACATGTGGGTCCCCCTCCCACTCCCAGACCTGCCAGGTGACCCCCGACCCCTCAGCCTGACATGCGGGTCCTCCTGCTCCCAGACCTGGCGTGACCAAATCAGAGGCTCCGTCCCGTGGCTCTGATGGTGCCCCAGCCCAGGCCCATCTCGCCCGCTGCTCTCTCCTCTCCTCCTCCTGCCTCTCCATGTTCCCCTCCCCTCCGCGTGTCTGAACAGCATCCGTCCCTACAGACTTAGCTGGACTCTCTTCTGTGGAGCCTGCCCCGATCGCCCCAGCCCACAGGATTTCTGTTTCTGTCCTCAGAGCCGCTGCCACACTTGCCCAGTAATGCATCTGGTGATAGCAACCAGGCCACACTGGCAGCTGCCGTTTGTTGAGTATTTTCTGTGTGCCAGACCCTGTACTGGGGGAATCCTCTGAGGCACGTCCTGGGTTAGGCTCTGGCCATCCGCATTTGAAAGCTTGGAGACGAGACTTTGCTGGTGGTCCCGAGGCTATGACTGTGCCCTCCCAGCGCTGTGAGCCCCGGTTCAATCCCTGGTCAGGGCGCTGGGTCCCATGTGCCACAACCGAGAGTTCCCATGCTACACCCAGGACCCAGCAGAGCCAAACAAGTAAACTGTATCAGGAAAATGCCGCTTGGAGAGCCTGATGCTGGCAGCTGGTGCATAAGGGAGCCAAGGTTTGCTTGCGCTCTGAGTCACTGCTATATTCCCTTCTCACCTCTAACAGCATAAACCTCCTGAGAGCAGGGACCAGGGCTGCCTTTGCAACCCGTGACGCCTGCCCAGGACCAGAGAAAGCGAGGCGTGTTCTCTCTGCCCAGAAGCATTCTTGATAAACCAGTCGTGCAGCTGTATAGCTTCTCCCCTGTGCACATGAACTGGTTTGGTTGGGACTGGAACATCTGAGAGTTCATTTGACTGGTGGTGCTGGTTTAGTCGCTAGGTCATGTCTGACTCTTTTGCAACCATATGGACTGTAGCCCGCCAGGCTCCTCCGTCCATGGGATTCTCCAGGCAAGAATACTGGAGTGGGGTGCCATTTCCTTCTCCAGGGGATCTTCCTGACCCAGGATCAAACCCAGGTCTCCTGCGTTGAAGCTGGTCTCCTGCATTGAAGCTGGTCTCCTGCGTTGAAGGAGGTCTCCTGCGTTGAAGGAGGTCTCCTGCGTTGAAGGAGGTCTCCTGCGTTGAAGGAGGTCTCCTGCGTTGAAGGTGGTCTCCTGCGTTGAAGCTGGTCTCCTGCGTTGCAGGTGGTCTCCTACATTGAAGCTGGTCTCCTGCGTTGAAGCTGGTCTCCTGCGTTGAAGGAGGTCTCCTGTGTTGTAGGAGGTCTCCTGCGTTGAAGGTGGTCTCCTGCGTTGAAGGAGGGCTCCTGCGTTGAAGCTGGTCTCCTGCGTTGCAGGTGGTCTCCTGCATTGAAGCTGGTCTCCTGCGTTGCAGGCAGATTCTCTGCCGACTGAGCCACCAGGAAAGCCCCCATCTGCACGTAAATGAAAACAACTGTTGACAAAAGTGTGAAAGGGGGGCGGGCGCGGCATTTCGTGTGCAGTGGTGGCCAGCGTTCCAGACCAGGCTGCTTCGATGGAAACCCGTGTGTTCCGCGTGGTGCCTTGGGAATTACACCACAATAGCAAAAGAGCTTGCCAAATCAAATGGAAAAGCTAAAAATATTTAAAGCCGCTGACAGAATCTTTATCATCTTAGCTGGGGTGGGAGTGCTAAACTGAATTCCTGACTGTCTCTTTATAAGACAGGGTCACACACTGACTCACTTGCAAGACACTGTTGAGCAATTGCTGTGCGTTCAGCGTCATCTCTTCCCATCTCCAACTTGCCCATATTGCTGCTCATCTTCCCTGCCTGGTGGCACACTGCTGCTGGAGAAGGTCTGGGCCAGCCAGGAGTTCAAGGCACTGCAGGCTTCCCAGGGCGCGTTTCCTTACCCTGCGTGCTCCTGAGCTGACCCCCGGAGAGGCAGCGAGGTGCTGATACCGTTAGCTGTTCCTGGCCGCGCTTCCTTCCTGTCCCTCACCTTCCCCTCCTCCCCACAGGATGAAGGACGGTTCAGTCCCGGGAACAGCTTTGTTGCTGCTCAGACACTCAGTGATGTCAGACTCTTTGCGACGCTGTGGACTGCAGCACACCAGGCTTCTGTGTCCTGCACTGTCTCTTGGAGTTGGTCAAACTCATGTCCATTGAGTCGGTGATGCCATCCAACCATGTCATCCTCTGCTGCCCTCTTCTCCTCCCGCCTTCAATCTTTCCCAGCATCAGGTTCAAATGAGCCATCTCTTCACATCAGGTGGCCAGAGTATTGGAGCTTCAGCATCAGTCGTTCCAATGAATATTCAGGACTGATTTCCTTTAGGATAGACTGGTTGGATCTCCTTGCAGTCCAAGGGACTCTCAAGAGTCTTCTCCAACACCACAGTTGGAGAAGCATCAATTCTTTGGCACCCAGCCTTCTTTATAGTTCAACTCTCACATCCATACATGACTCCTGGAAAAACCATAGCTTTGACTATGTGACTTCGGCACAGTGATGTCTCTGCTTTTTAATACACTGTCTAGGTTTGGCATAGTTTTTCATCCAAGGAGCAAACATCTTTTAACATCCTTCATGGCTACAGTCACTGTCTGCAGTGATTTTGGAGCCCAAGTAATTAAAGTCTGCCACCGTTTCCACTGTTTGCCATGAAGTGACTGGACTGGATTCCCTGATCTTCGTTTCCTGAGTGTTGAACTTGAAGCCGGGGTCTTCGCTCTCCTCTTTGGCCTCCATCAGGAGGCGCTTCAGCCCCCCTGACTGGCTCCTGGTGGTGACTGTGGCTGCTGACCCCTTCCCCCGCCTCCCCTACCGCTGTATCCGCCGCGCCCCCACCTCTGTGCGCTTTAGCTGGCACCCCTTCCCCTCGCTGTGTTCACTTAGCACCCAGGCTCTGGACGGAGCTCCCCCACCCCCTGGTTCTGGCCCGGCCCGGTCCTGTCCCGCAAGCTCTTGAGTGCGTGGTGGTCCCTGGAGTTGCTCCTGGCCAATCTGAGAGCTGGAGTGAGTCCAGGCTGTCTTCTCTGCACTGCACCGGCCTCCCCCGCCAGCCCCCGGCCTCTCTGCGCTGCACCGGCCTCCTCCGCCAGACACGCACACCGCACTCAGTAGCCTCCTTCCCCTTCTCCCCTTCTCCCAGCAAGCGTCGTGTCCGAGTGACCTCAGAACCTCATGTCCAGCTCCCCGAACACACTGTGACCCCCAGCTGCCCGCCATGGTCCCTCCGACGGCCTGCCCAGCATGGAGCGGTGCTCCCTCGCCGGGCAGAGGCTGCTGTGCCTGCTTGCCCAGCCAGACCCATCTATGCCCAGCTCTCCTGCCCAGCTCCTGTGCGATTCCAGAAGCGTTTCCTCTTGGTGCTGAAATCGGGGGCGCCTGTCACTCAAGCGCGTCGTGCCCTGTTGCTGCCCGGGAGAGCCTGAGCTCGTCTGCCTTCAGCTCCCTGTTCAGGGGTGGCAGAGAGCTGGCATGTGTGCCCCCGCCACCCCTCTCTGTGCCCGTTGTCACTCTTCGGGTGGGATGCCGAGTTCTCGGTGGGACATCCGAGCCTGTCTGTTAGCATGTCACACACCATGAGAGCGACCTGCTCGCTGCCGTGTCTGCTAAACCTGTCCCGCGGCCACGCGCGGCAGGTGACCTTGCCTCCGGCTTCATGGGCAGGGTCACGGCCTCTGGGTTTCCTTTCTGCCTCCCTGTTCACCTCCAGGGCTTCCCTGGTGGCTTAGAGGTTAAAGCATCCGCCTGCAATGCTGGAGACCCAGGTTCGATCCCTGGGTTGGGAAGATCCCCTGGAGAAGGCAATGGCACCCCACTCCAGCACTCTTGCCTGGAGAATCCCATGGAGGGAGGAGCCTGGTAGGCTACAGTCCATGGGGTTGCAAAGAGTTGGACACGACTGAGCGACTTCACCTCACCTCCAGAGTTTTCTATCTTCCTTCAACTCGTATTTCTAATTTTTCTTTTTTTTCCCTCTTTTTTCTAGTTCCTCTCCTTTGTTCCTGTATCTTCCTCTCCCCTCCTTCCAAGGCCTTTCTCCGTCAATCACCCCCTGTCCAGCTTATAACTTCCATCCCTGACTGCAGATATGTTCAGTCTCCCTGAACCTACTAGATCAGAATCGCCTAGAAATCCACTCCCCCAACCACAGTCCCTCCAGGCCGCCCTTCTGCCCCCCTTCCAGGTTGTGGTTCTTGTCAGCCTCCCAGGGCGTCCAGCGCTCCTCCTGAGGACTCTCCCCTCGATGCCCGCTCCCCCCACCCCTCTTTTCTGCCCCTGACGGTGATTCCCTTACTGAATGGCTATGGTGATCCCTCGCATCAGCTTTGTGCCCATCCATTCTACAGATAAAGCTGAGCTCCTTTACTGCTAATCTCAAGCCAAACTGGACTGACTTCTCAATTATTTTGTCTTTTGCTTAAAGAAGAACAGTTATAGGACATTGACGTGCAATCAATTTTTTTTTTAAATTGAGGGCAGTTGTGTTGCTGGTACTTGTTAATGTTTTTGTGTTTGTTACACCTCAAAATTGTGGTGGTGTGTTTTTTTTTTTTTTTTCAGAATACTGCTGTCCAATAATAGTAGAAAGAATTTACAGTTAAAATGTCTAAATATGCTTGCATTTATCATTTAAGGATCACGTTAAAGAACACGTTTATTTTTTATATGAGTGGCTATTACAGCTTATTCAGATGCTGTTTCACTCCTCCTTGTCCCTTTTAAAAACACTCTATCTGAGTGCGTCGGCTTTGCGGTGCCGTGTTAGCGCCTGCTGTGCCGCAGCGAGCAGAAGCTGTGGGTGCTCGCGCGCCCGCCCCCGCCCCCCCCATCGCCGCGGGGCACGGAGTTGAGCTCCCGACCCTGTGCACACCTGTTTTACACGTGGCAGTGTGCACACACGTCAGCCCTAACCTCCCTGTTCGTCCCACCCTCCTCTCACCCCACCGTGTCCATTCTCTGCATCTGCCAAAGAACGCATTTAGAAGCACCAATAACAAAGTTTCAAAATGCTTTTCTTAACCTAAGTCGTGGTCTTGTTAAGATTCCTGGTACCCCATTCATGGTTTCAAATGGGAATCGTCTCTGCCTCGGGGACAGCACACGAAGGCTCTCATCCAGGGAGAAGGGGGTGCAGAGGAAGAGTCCTGTTCTTGTTGCCCTGTTTACAGAAATTTCGCTCTGTTTGCTAGAGAGAGAATTTTCAAGAGCTCCGTGAGCGAGTGAATGAGTAAATAGATGAGCAGAGGAGTAGCGTGAAGATCAAAGGTAGCGTGCTGAACGCGCGTGTCAGCCGCGTGGGGCAGTGCCCGCGTCATCTTCTTTACTGGGTTTCCACTGCAGACGGAGAGTTGGAGGCTTTAAAAACTACCAACCCGACTACATGTTCGTGGGAAGATTTAAACTGCTATCATCATAAAATTACTGCACTAGTTTTAAACTCTCAGAAGGCATTTGACAGAACTCTGCTGTCAGAGTCAAATGTAATAAATTGGATGGAACTTTCTCTCTCATACATTGTCCAATAGATAAGCTACTTTTAGTGACCAGATTTGTTGCGGTGTGGGGCCATTCATTCTGCTGGTTACAGACCTGTCATGCCAACAAGTGGCTGGATGTACTTTTCATAGACATCTTGTCTCCAGGTTGGTTGTTCTGGGGTAAAAAAATAACTGGACTTAGTTCTTCAGCAGTACTTATTTTCACAAACTGACTCATTGTGCAGCAGTCAGATTTGAAGCCCAGGTTTCAGTGGCGCTCTCTGTACCCCATCTGTCGCTAGATGTGGTTCAAAGGAGGCAAAGATAAATGACAGTGGATATTCACATGTCCCACGGCAGCCTTCGTCTCTGAGTCAGGAATCTTGGCAGAAAAAGCCCCAGTTTTTTAAAATGTGAAACTACCTACATTACCTCCTCAATCGTTTTTATTTCAAATTAAATTAATGTCCTGGGCAGACACTGCAGGCTCACGTACTATTCAATACCATTTAGTTTGCTATCTTAGTTTCTGATTTTCACCGTAGTTTTGGTCATTGCTTTTTGAGTGTGAGCTTACGGTAGAATAAATCAAATTAGCCTTAGTGGGTACATTTAGTTTTCCCTAATGACTTACTAAGTAAAATATGCCTTCTCCTTAAGTGAAAAGCCAAAGTGGATTATTTTTTATTTGACTGACAAGGAAAGGCATTTTTGATTTTATTTAGTGACTGAAATAAATTACTTTACCACAAATTAAATGTGAGCTATGTATATATGATCCCTCTTTTCATGAACAGACCAGCTTGAGAACCAAGCGCATTGTAGTTGATCTCTTTAACCAGTTGGTGGTGCTGAAAACTCTGGTAAGAAACTAACTGGGAGGCGAGGTTAACCTGGACGCTTTCTTAATAAACATTATTCTGTTAGTTTTTGAAAAATTCGTGCCAAAAATGTGTGCCCAAATTACTGGATCTTCTAAGCTTACACACCAAACCGAGTATCTTTGATGGGCAGCAGAACCCATTTGTAGTGAATTTCCGTAAAGACGTCACTGGCTCCGCAGGATCCACCTGCTGGAAGCTGCGTGGCTGTGTGACGCCCAGGAGTGACACCCTCAGCCTGGAAGTGACCCTCAGCCTGCTGGCTGGGACGGGAAGGGGAGACAACAGTAAGTGCTCGCCCGGGAGATGTAAGAAACACTGCTTTGTATTATTACGACTTAACAAAAACAATGCTATTAATGCGTTTTTTAGGGTCTGTGTTTGTCTTTAGCTCTGTTTTACGGACCCGAGAATTCAGTAGAGTGACAGTCTGCTGCTTGAATGTGTCCTGAGGTGCCCTCGGTGGAGCGTGGAGGCCTTGGAGTCAGAGCTCAGGGGTGCGGCTCTGTCGGTCAGACCTAACCAAGGTTGTTCCTGGGCCTTTCTTCCTGACCGGGGATTGAACCTGGGTCACAGCAGTGGACGCGCCGCGTCCTGACCCTGGACCCCCGGGAGTTCCCCCATGTGTGCTCTCCTAAACACGCACCTCACACAGGTACCCTTTCACCTCTGTCCTGGCCCAGTGTCAGTCGCTCAGTCGTGTCCAACTCTTTGCGGCCCATGGACTGTAGCCCACAGGCTCGTCTGTTCAAGGGATTCTCCAGGCAAGGATGCTGGACTGGGTTGCCATTTCCTCCTCCAGGGGATTCCTTCTCGAAGGGATCTTCCCGACCCAGGGATTGAACCTGGGCCTCGTGCATTGCACATTCTTTACTGTCCTGGCTAAAGCAGTGATCAATAGTGTGTTAGGAGCTTATCCCCACATGGACGCTTTCTTCTGACTTGTTTCAATCTTCCAAACATTGAATACATGGCAGAAAACTTAATGAGACCATCCGAGTTTTAAAAAGTCAAAAAAGAAGCAAGAGCAAGCAAACAAACCCACATTTGAAACAGATAATCCTAGAACTCATATTTTAAATACTAAAAGAATAAAGATTTTTATTAAGCATTGTAAGTTGCATTCAGTAGCCTGCAGATACCCCACACCACAACCCATCCTCAGTCAAGCCCAACAGCAGTTCAGTCCTGCACAACCCATGAGTTCAGGCAAAACTCCCTTCAACTTACAGTAGGATCCTACTCAGGTCTTGCGGGCAGGGATTGGGGAATTACATCTCATTTCTGACCACTAATGTGTGATGAAGAGCATCAGGAGAATTATATGAAAACAAATAAGAGGTGATTCTGATTTCAAGGTACATTGTTTGGAAACATTAACGAAAACATCAACAATACCTGTTAGAACTCATTGTTATAATGTAAAGAATATTAAAATTTAAATTCACCTTTCTGTGTCACCTTAGTGAGGGCTGCCTGTCAGTTCAGGAAATCCAGAACCCTCCGGCAGGGTTGAAATCGAGAGCCCTGCGTTTTCAGCTCATCAGCTCTTTGTTTTCACGGGAGCTTGTTCTGGCTGTGCTGCGTGCCAGCCGCTGTGAGGCTCCTCTGTGGTCGCTGTGAGCGGGAGCTGCTCCCCGGTCTCGGGGCTCAGGCTGCTCCCTGCGGGGGCTTCTCATTTCGGAGCTCGGGCTCCAGGGCGCGCAGGCTCCAGAAGTGCGTGTCCCCGCCGCCAGAGCGCAGGCTCGGCGTTTGTTCCAGGGCCTGTGGGATCTTCCTGGACCAGGGAGCGAACCTGTGTCTCCTGAATTGGCGGGTGCGTTCTTCACCACTGAACCCACCAGGGAAGCCCTGTATCAATCCTTAATAGCTCAGTTTTCTCGACCTGTAAAATGGGGTGACCAAGGCTTTTCCTCCAAGCTGGTGTGAGCTCTAGAGGAGGCAGCGAGTGCTTGTGGGGTGTTGTTTTCCCTACACTTCCTCCCTTGAGGCAGAGCCTGTTTGTCAGTTGCTTCTGAGCCCCCACGAAACCCCTGCATTTTAGCCAGAGTCTCAGGACACGAGGTCTTCTCTGAGTCTCATACTGCCTCGTGCTCCTCTAAAGCAAAACTATTTCCTGGTTATAAAGTGTCACAAGGATTTTGTAGGCTCACAGACCCACAAAGGAGAGACTTGTATAGTTATATCCGGTTTTCAGACATGTGCCTGTCTGTCCTGGGAATATTTATGTGTTGGTCTGAATCTGCCTAGACATGTAAGACTGGGGAAAGATTTCTGCAAGGTGCAGCAACGGGGTTACTACGAGTCTGCGCATCCCTCCATTTATTTGTTCCACAGATTGTATTGAGCATGACTCTTCAGGGATGAAGTCCAGGAAAGCCTCACCCCGTCCCTGAGAGCTGCAGACTTCAAGGGGCAGGAATTGATAGACAGCCCTTCTCTAGGTGACAGGAAGGTCATTATAATTTAAATGTTATTTATAATATTAAGAAAATCAGTTCTAGGATCATCTGTAACGATTTTCTTATGCATTTAGAACTCTGATGATATCATTCAGTTTTCCGGAGCATATTCTGTGTTTGAATGATTGATAGAAGTCAGAAGAGAGCTTCAGTGCAATGCTAATCCTAAAATGCTGTCACTTAGGCGTTTTAGCCAGCATGGAATTTAAAGTGTAGCTGAGTAAAGCAGGGGCCTCCAGTCTCCAGAATCTAATGCCTGATGGTTTGAGGTGGAGCTGATGTGTTAATGGAAATAAAGGCGCACAGTAAGCGTCGTATGCTTGAAGCATCCCAAGAGCATCCCCCCACCTGCTCTGGTCCTTGGAAGAAGAGCTGTTTTCCGTGAATCTGGCCACTGGTGCCAGAAAGGTTGGGGACTGCTGGTGTAACCTGTGTGGGTGTATATTTAGGAACAGCACAGCTAATGACTGGTTAGATCTGATTTTTGAGACACAGAATTGTGGAAGCAGATGTTGGCAGAGACTTAAAAAATCATTGACACCATCACTAAGAAAATGGAGGCTTCACGAGCGTCGTGGCCTCCCCAAGGTTACATAGCCCTGGGTCAAGATTCGGGTCTCCTGGCTCCCAATTCAATGCCAAAGCATCATTTTTCTATCCTCACGTCTACAAGACGAGCCATTTTGGGTGTAAATAAAAGCAAGTGTATGCTTGTTCGGCCTCAGCAAACTTCCATACTAAACATGGAGTGCCGTTTCTGCCCGGTCCATCAGAATGAAAACCTGTAGGGCACGGCAGGCAGTTGATGAAGTTGCCCCTGTGTCCGTTCTCGAACCGAGCAGGGGTTGGGAGCCAGCCCAGGCACGGCACTCGCAGCCCCCAGCCGGAGCAGGTCGGTGCCTGGAAGCCTGTGACTGAGCCGGGCAGGGTTTCCGTCCACCGCCCGCCTTGCCCGCCTCTTGCTTCCCGCGAGATGGATGGCCTTCTGCAGGTGTATCAGTAATTTCTGAGTTTATTCCGCACTCAGAATGACCTCATTGTTTCGCGCTTCTTTTCCATAATTATACAGTAACAGGAAAATAAACCGGCTCTGTGTCCGGCCCACAGCAGAAATCTTGTGCTCTTTATGTAAGTTTGATTTATAGACGTGTACCGCGGAGCGGAGTGACTACGAGCCGCCCGTCTTCCCGCCGCTGGTTGCCATGGAAGCCGAGTACACAGCGCGGTGTCGCTCCAGCCCTGGGGGCGCCTGCGGTGGTTCCTTCCTTTGTTGTTGGCGTCTCTTCAGCAACTGCCTGGCTCTCTTTCATCGTGACAATTAGTCATGCACGCAGGTGTTTTATCTTTCATCTCAAATAGAAAGCGCAAAAAATGTATGACAAAATTTGGGGGAATTTAAATATTCTTGCTTCTTTAAACATGCATTTGTGATTTTTCCCCTCTTCAGTCCCATTGGAAAAATAGGTCATATTGGAAAAAAAAAAGCACATATTAATGTACAGAAATCTCAATAAAGACAGCAATGCAGATGTTTAAGGAGAAGCATTGCCATGCTAAGGAAATCTTAAGGAACTTCAGATTCCCAGGTCTCCCGGTGTTTGGAGCGAAGTCTGCATCTGGGTAATGCTGACCCTCCAAAACCACTGAGTTGCACGTTATCAGCTCCCCTACTGGTTTGTTCTGTTAGTTTCCTTAGGGGTTCGAGCAGCCTGCGTGTTTGCTGGAGGGACACAGTGGACATTAGAGAGTGCACGCTTGCTCACTCAGTCGTGTCCGACTCTGCGACCCCATAGGCTGCAGCACACTAGGTTCCTGTCGCCTCCACTCTCTCCCTAAGTTTGCTCAAATTCACGTCCATCCAGTCGGTGATGCCATCCAGCCGTCGCGTCCTGCGTTGCCCCTTCTCCTCCTGCCTTCTTTCTTTCCAGGGATCAGGGTCTTTTCCCACGAGTGTACTCTTTGCATCAGGTGGCCAAACTATTGGAGCTTCAGCTTCGGCCTTAGTCTTCCTCATTTTAAAAAGGTATTTATTTATCATTTATTTTTGGCTGTGCTGGGTCTTCCTTGCTGCACGCAGGCTTTCTCTAGTCGTGGTGAGTAGGGGGCTGTTCTCTAGCTGTGCTCGAGGACTCCTTCTTGTGGTGGCTTCTCTTGTGGAACACAGACTCGAGAGTGTGCCAACTTCAGCAGCTGTGGTACACGGGCTTTGTTGCTCCGTGGCGCGTGGAATCCTCCTGGACCAGGGATCGATCTCCGTCCCCTGCATTGGCAAGCAAGTTCTTAGCTACTGGACCACCAGGAAAGCCCCCTTACTTTGGTTTTATTGTTGTATTTTTTAAAGAACTTTCACCCCAGTTTAACATAGCAGAGTTCAAAGTACACATCTCCCCACTGTTGATAAATGTTTGCTGATTATCCACCTCCTTTCATTGGGTTTCTAACAAGTCTGTTGGTTAGAAGAGCTTGTCCTGAAATAACTGTCTGGATCTAAAACCGTGCTCCATTCCTGGTTGGCTGTGAGGTCTCTGAAAAGTATCTTAGCTTGCCTTGACTCTCTTATCTGTAGACTGAGCGGCTATAAAATTAAGATAATAATGACTTGTTGGGGGCTTAAAGGGGATGATTCATGCAAAGGACCTAGTTCCGTGCCTGCCAGGGGATAAACACTCGGGCGGGGTGACTGCAGCGGTGGCGATGGTTATCACTGAGAGGTTTGCAGGGAGCTGTGCCAGCTCCAAGCCTAGGGCTCTGTCCCCAGCATCCACGTCCACAAGTAGTTGCCAGCGCATTGTTTGACTTGGGCTCCAGGGGCTGGATTCCTCTTAACACTTTGGATCCTAGCACGGCCGCCTAGAGGTGTTTACGATGGCCTTTTTATCTGCAAGTGGAGAAGAGCAGGCTGACGCTGGAGTCGGCAGCTTCTCGTGTATGACGAGGTCTTGTTTCTCATACCTGGCTGAACATAGTGTCCACGGGAGGCGTGGGGAGGGAGTGGGCTGCCTTTTTGCATCTTGCTAGGGGAGGGTTCTGCAAGGGGATCAAACCAGTCAATCCTCATGGAAATCAACCGTGAATATCCCTTGGAAGGACTGATGCTGAAGCTGAAGCTCCAATACTGTGGCCTCCTGATGTGAAGAGCTGACTCATTGGAAAAGACCCTGATGCTGGGAAAGATTGAAGGCAGGAGAAGAGGGCAACAAAGGATGAGATGGTTGGATGGCATCACCGACTCAATGGACATGAATTTGAGCAAGCTCCGGGAGATAGTGGAGGACAGGGGAGCCTAGCATGCTGCTGTCCATGGAGTCGCAAAGAGCTGGATACGACTTTAGCGACTGAACCAACAAGGGGAAGCGTCTAATGTTTGTCCGCAGAGCCCAGAATCACGACTGACCAGCTCCCTGTCAGCCCAGAATCACGACTGACCAGCTCCCTGTCCACCCCTCACGCCTGGTGTCACTCAGATGTGGCTCCGCCATCCTCCCGTCTTTCTGGAATTGAAGTTTTCAGAGCTGGTAGCAGAAGCATTCTTTGTTGAAGTTCACTCCCCTTGGCAGTCCTCCAGGGCACACGGCAATGCCTGTTTATTTGATTTAGCTTTTGTTTGGTTAGCCTTGTATTTCGTCTGTTTTGCTTTGTGCGGTTCTTTCTCCCCTCCCCAAATTTTCATGTTTAAATTCTTTGGACTTCGTTTCTATTTATTTTACTAGCTGGCTTCATAGTATTGCTCCAAGTTGTTTGCTTTAAGCTATCAGAAAATGAACAGCCTTAGATTAATTTGTCTCTTTCCCCACCGAGCCTGATCCATGCGTGTGAACGAGGCACGCTTCTGTTAATGATTTAAACACAGTGGCCTTTGTGGTCTCCCCTTTGCCACGGGCAAACGTCACAGCCTGGAGTCCCCGCTTCTCTCCATTTGCCTCTTGGCTTTCCCCTGGATGTTGATCGGTAGGCTCACGTCAGTTCCAGGGAGCCAGCAGTTTGACTCCTCGGAATCCTGTGTTTTTCTCCCCTCGCTGTCCTTTTTCCTTCTTTTCCTCCTGTGATAAAAACTCTAGAGGCGGGCTCTCACGTCTTCCACGAGAAGCTCTCAAAACCCGAAGTGACGAGGGCACTCAGGAGACCCCTGTGCCCTGCGACTGCGCTGGGCACGCTGCGCACAGCTTTCCAGGCAGTGCCTGACACGGAGACCCTCTCTAGAGTCTCGGCAACGTTTCCGAGTCCTCCTGAGGCCCCTTCTTGGCCACACGGTCCTCCCCTCGCGCTTACCGAGCGCGGTGCGCTCTCGTCTTCTCTTCGCGCCCTAATCACTAGCGTGGGTGGCCCTCCTCTGTCCTCAGGATTCTGCCTTTGACTTGGAAACAAATGTTCGTCTGCCTTGCAGACGCTGGGGATGTGTAAAAGCAGAGAAGACTGACACCGCCCTGCCTTCTAGGAGCTTAGCGTCTAGTTGGGGAGGTGGGTGATTAGAATCCAAGATGGTTAATCCTCAAGGATGACTGCAGAGCATTGTGGGAGTATCCAGGAAGGCTGCTGGATGCAGGCCGGAAATGGAAAGCAAGGCTGACTCCAGAGGAAGTGATGGCCGATGGGAGACCTGAAAGGTGGAAATATAGCCAGACAGGGATAGCGTGTGCTCTAAGCTGAGCGTATCTGCGGAGCTGAGTAGGAGAGCTTGGTCCTCTGAATAACCGGGATCGTCAGCTGTCCTTGTTTGCCTGGCTGGGTGGGGCCGGAAGGATAAATGGAGAGTGATGAGACCAGAGACAGGAGCCGCACCAGGTCATAAAGGGCCATGTGAGGTGCTGAGGAGCTTGGAGTTGACCCTGAGGTTAATGGGAAGGCGTTGAAGTGTTTTGAGCAGAGAAGCAACGGGATCGGGTGTGTGGCTTACCGCTGTCTTCCACTGCACGATGAAGAAGGGAGTAAGATGTGGCAACAGCAACCCCTGTCTGGATGGGTCCTGGCGCCCCCGTTCAAATGCGCCCACAGTGTGTGTCCAGCTCTGCACACCCAGCTTCTCAAGTTTTCCTGATTAGCACCGAGGCTTGTCCCGAACCCCAGCTTCCCTTTTCTAGCTTCCTGTCTTGACGGCCAGGACTCCAGCTCCTGGCTGATTCTTGCTCTAAGGAAACTGTGTCATGCTGGGCATCTCCATGCTGCCATTGCTCAGAGAGTCCACTGGTTTGCTACCAACTTGGATCTCCTGGAGGCTGGGGATCTAGCCTGAGTTCACGGGGTTCCTTTGACCCTGAAATTCATTGCAGTTTGCATTATTGCACCGTCCTGCCCAGGCCAGCTGACCAGATTGGGTGTGCCCCCGAAGAATCCTCCGAGCCCTTTGTCCCACAAGTGGTTGAGTAATCCACACACTCCACGCTGATCCCCTTCCTCCCTCGTATAGGGCAGTAAACGTGGGGAGGTGGACTGAAGTCAGATGAGCTGAACTCGACAGGAAACCTTGGGCAAGTTGTCTAGTGTCTCCGCGCCTCTGCTCCCTTATAGTTGTTAAGAGAATCGACATGGCCGAGCTGTTTGAGGGATCGAATGAGTGGCTGCATGTTCAATAGGCTTCTTGTCCCATCTTGGTGCTCACTGTTTATTAATCTAGACTGCCTGAGAGAAAGAAGCAGAAGAACATAAAGGAACTTTGACTTGGGGATAATTTGCCACAGACAAATAGGTATTCATCTTCAAAGGGCCCCACCTCTCACAGCGGGTAATCAGGAGATGACACTAATAATGGTACGCCCTGCCCAGTCTGGGTAGTGACCATCCTGGCTACATTCCAAACCTGAGGTTTTATTCTGTGTTGATTTTGTTCCAGAAATTCTCTGAGTTTTCATGAAATTAAATTAGCTGTGCATCTCATAAATTATGCTTTATTCCAAAAGACAGTTACGATGTTGGCCTCAGCTTAACAGTTTGGGCCTCTTGGGACCTACCTTCCCTTTTTAATAGAAGAGATAATAACAGCTATCGGTTGATAAGGCAGGAGAAGACAGCTCTGCCGATGTATTAGTTCACTCCACAAATATCAATACTTGCTGGGTGCCACGTGTGAGGCACCGAGGAGGGTACCTTGGGGGCTACAGGAGCAAGTCAGACAGGGACCGTCTTTCAGAGAGTGACCGTAAGATGAAGTAGGAAACGATGCCTGCTGTAGAAGAATGATTCCAGCCAGGGTCATCCAGGCATTCAGCAGCTGAGTTAGGGTTGAAGACTTCCCGGAAGGAAGGGCACCTCGCAGCGAGCAGCGAGGGCAGAGGCGGGTGGCGGGGCTGGTGCGGGACGCCACGCAGCCCTGGGTGTGACCCTAGAGCCAGCACACAGCGCTTGCCGCCCTCAGGCGCCACCCGCAGCGCTCTGCCTGTCTCGACTGTGGTCCTCGCCAGCCTATGACACAGCTGCTGTTACCACCCCCATTTTACAGATGAGGAGACCGAGGCACAGCAGGGCCAAGTCACGTGGGTCAGATCACCGTAGCTGATAGAGTTTGGCCTTGACCTGGGCAGTCTGGCTCCAGGCTGGAAACACAGGGAGGCATCCCCATTGTGCAAAAGAGACTCTGCCCCGCCCCTTCTAGACCTCTCCCCACGTGCACCCTTGAAAGGGATTTTGAATCTCTTCATCAGTCAGCTCTACTACAATTTATGGATTTCGAAGGAATCATTTTATTTAAGGGCCTTTTGCGGTTCAATTTCAATAGAATAAAGATCTAGACAGCACATAAATTTTTGCAGTCAAAAACAGAGCTCTATAATCTATGGCTGTAACCCTTTTCATGAACCTAAACAAGCTAACTGGTACACCCTTTTTCTGAAATTCCCTGATTTCTGACATTTAGTCATAAAGTCTTTTGATAAAAAATATAAAAGCCTCATACTGCAAAAAAAAAAAATGCTGTATTTTAGACCATCATGAATTGTTTAAGCATCATAATGAGAAACTTTTACGGCTTCAATAATTGAAGTGCATGTTTCTCAGAATCCATCTACTCATCTCAACCTTTTGTTAGACCTTCAAACAAATCATGAAACTGACTGGCTTGAGTTTCTCCGCAACTCTTTCTCCTCCATCACAGGGTGATGGGATGTGCACAGAGCTGTCTGTTAGCTGTTCAGGCTCCGATCTTACATTATGGGGAATTGACTGAGGCAAGTCAGTTAACCTCCCTGGGCCTCAGTTTCTTTCCTAGCTTTAAATACCTTGATTCTCTGTTTCCATACCTTTTGTTTAATTACTCTTTAAAAACGGTTACGATGAATAGCATAGTGAGGTCATTGCCACAGTGAACAAAACGACAGACAGATAATCTGGTCATCAGTTTCATCAGTCATCATCAATTTCATCATCAGTTTCTTCAGGCACCATCATCAATTTATCCAGCAATATTTAACAAATGTTTATTAAGCTCTTACTGTGTACAGGATAAATGTGTGTGTTTCACTCTCTAGCGTTACTAATAACTGCAGTGTTAAATTCTCAGATTTACTTGGAATTTATCTTCTCTCAGTTTCCCCACTGCTAATATATTCTTCGCTCCAATCGAGACTTCAGCAATACGTGAACCGTGAACTTCTAGATGTTCAAGCTGGTTTTAGAAAAGGCAGAGGAACCAGAGATCAAATTGCCAACATCCGCTGGATCATGGAAAAAGCAAGAGAGTTCCAGAAAAACATCTATTTCTGCTTTATTGACTATGCCAAAGCCTTCTTTGACTGTGTGGATCACAAGACACTGTGGAAAATTCTGAGAGAGATGGGAATACCAGAGCACCTGACCTGCCTCTTGAGAAATCTGTATGCAGGTCAGGAAGCAACAGTTAGAACTGGACATGGAACAACAGACTGGTTTCAAGTAGGAAAAGGAGTACGTCAAGGCTGTATATTGTCATCCTGCTGATTTAACTTATATGTAGAGTACATCATGAGAAACGCTGTACTGGAAGAAACACAAGCTGGAATCAAGATTGTCGGGAGAAATATCAATAACCTCAGATATGCAGAGGACACCACCCTTATGGCATAAAGTGAAGAGGAGCTAAAAAGCCTCTTGATGAAAGTGAAAGAGGAGAGTGAAAAAGTTGGCTTAAAGCTCAACATTCAGAAAACGAAGATCATGGCATCTGGTCCCATCACTTCATGGGAAATAGATGGGGAAACAGTGGAAACAGTGTCAGGCTTTATTTTTTTGGGCTCCAAAATCACTGCAGATGGTGACTGCAGCCATGAAATTAAAAGACGCTTACTCCTTGGAAGGGAAGTTATGACCAACCTCGATAGCATATTCAAAAGCAGAGACATTACTTTGCCGACTAAGATCCGTCTAGTCAAGGCTATGGTTTTTCCAGTGGTCATATATGGATGTGAGAGTTGGACTGTGAAGAAAGCTGAGCACCAAAGAATTGATGCTTTTGAACTGTGGTGTTGGAGAAGACTCTTGAGAGTCCCTTGGACTGCAAGGAGATCCAACCAGTCCATTCTGAAGGAGATCAGCCCTGGGATTTCTTTGGAAGGACTGATGCTGAAGCTGAAACTCCAGTACTTTGGCCACCTCATGCGAAGAGTTGACTCATTGGAAAAGACTCTGATGCTGGGAGGGATTGGGGGCAGGAGGAGAAGGGGACGACCAAGGATGAGATGGCTGGATGGCATCACGGACTCGATGGACGTGAGTCTGAGTGAACTCCAGGAGTTGGTGATGGACAGTGAGGCCTGGCATGCTGCGACTCATGGGGTCACAAAGAGTCGGACACGACTGAGCGACTGAACTGAGCTGAGCTGAGTGTCCTTCGTGGCTGCATCATCGCTGCAGACTCTCACTCTCTTTAATCTTATTTTCTTAAACCCCCAACAAAGCAAAGACAAGAACTTTCATCTCAACAGGATCTTTAGGATGTTGCCAATTATTATTAGACCATATACAATACTTTTCTTTCAATTTTTTTCAGTGTAAAGAAGCCCCCTTGTCAACCTGCTGCTTCTTAGGGAAACCCATAGCCATCAAAATATTCACATCTAACCCGGATGGATCAGCTGACATACTAGGTTTAATGGTCTGTAGTGGTGAATTTGTCATAGATTTGAAGACCTCTCCAGGTTGTAAGTTGCCCAGACTCAAATGCTCTGGAAATCTTACACGGACTACAAGTAGAATAGAGGTGTTTAGGCTTATCTCAGCTGTACTGGAAAAAACAAAAAGTCCTGATGAGAGGGGCATCGGATAGTCATAAGTTCACGTGACAACAAAGATTCATTGAGCAGTTTGTCAGCTGTGAGATGGACGATAACAGCGGCCAAAGCATGCTACTTTGCCAGTGCGTTAGTGGGCGCTGGTATTGCCACTGCTTCACGCAGTCCTCACAGTAACTTAGCGAGTCACGCGCTGCTGCTGCTCCTGGTTTTCAGGTGAGAAAACTAAGCTTAGAGGGTCCTCAGAGTCACGCGGTTAGTGCGCAGCTGAGGATGTTTCAGGCTGTTTGTTGTCGCCTTCGGCTCATCATGTTTAAATCGAAAGTCTTTATCCTTGTCCTCAGGTCAGCTCTTTCTTACTGTTCCTGTCAGTGACACCACAGTTTCTTCAGATTCATTCTCACGGTCATTGATTTTTCCCTTTTTGTCCTTGTTCTAAATCCGTCCGGTCACCAAGTCCCTTTGCTAGTTCAGGGTCTGTCTGCTGTCAGCCCTCTTCCCATCACCCTACGCAGGGCTCTAGGACTCACATCTGAAGCGTAGAGGCTGAAGGCCCATTCTTTTCTTTTTTTCTTTTTATTGAAGTGTAGTTGATTTGCAATACTATATAAGTTTCAGGTAAACAGCAGAGTGATGCTGTGTTTTTGCAGAGTGGACTCCATTATAAGTTGCTGCAAGAGAATGTCTCTGATTCCCTGTGCTGTGCAACGCCCCCTGTTGCTTGCCTATTTCATGCATAGCAGAGTCTCTATGTGGCCACCTGTTTCATGCATAGCAGTTCATCAGTCCCGTCCCCGCTTCCCTGGGGTAGCCGTTTGGGGTCTGTGAGTGTGTCTGCTTTGCGTGTGTCTTCATTTGTGTTACTGTTTTGAGCCCACATGTAAGTGACCCCTACAGTGTGTGTCTGTCTTTCTCTGACTGACTTCACTCAGCCTAATGCTCTCTAGGTCCATTTGCGTTTCATTCTTTGTGTGTGTGACTGAGTGATATTCCATTGTGTGCGCGTGTGTGTACACACACCACGCCGTTTTTATCCATTCACCTCTAGACAGGCAGCTTGCTTCCGTGCCCCGGCTATCATAAATAGCGCTGCTGAGAACATCGGGGCACGTGTAGCTTTTCAGATTGTTGCCTTCAGCTTTCCCGGATGTGTGCCCCCGAGTGGTGAGTTTTAGTTCCGTGAGGACCCTCCACCCTGCTCTCCCTGGGGGCTGCCCAGGCCGCTTTCCTGCCAGCAGTGCGCAGGCCCCTCTTTGCTCTCCCCTCCAGCGCCAGGAGGCCAGGCTCTCACTCAGCCTTCAGGTCGGCTGGCCGCCCCTGGCCCTGCTCCCCTGCTCTCCCCGCCTTTATGACGAGCTCGTTACCTGAACCCATCCTGCTGTTCTTGCCCGGGCGTGCAGGGTCGCCCCTTTCTGGGGTGCCCCCTCCCTGCTCTGCGAGCCTGGATGCTCCCTCAGGATGCGATCGGGTCCCCCTCCTCTGTCCCGTGTCCTGTGTCCTGGTCGGCCCAGTCCTCATGACCGGGTCCTTTCCCCCGCACTTTCAGGCCTCTCCGTTGCCTGCCGCTCATGCTGCCTGCCTGGCATTGCTCTTCCTGTGTGTGAGCTGTCTCTCATTGGTGCTTCGGGATGGAGACCAGACCCCCCACCCCACCTCGCACAACCGTCTGTGTGTCATGCAAGTCTCAAGCCCTGTGTGCACGCAGGAGGATGGTAATTTCTGCAGTCATGATAGTCAACTTCTCACATCAAACACAGGGAGTCAGCAGATCGCTCACGGATCCACTAAACCGCATTACTCAGAAACCCACCTCCCTGGAGCCTGACCATGCGCACTCCCAGATCGTCGCATGGGGCCCATCGTCGGCACGGATGGCCACAGCCACTCCTTCCCCCCAACTGTCGGCTCTGGCCTTTGCAGAGCACCTTGGCTCTGTGACCATCTGGAAGTTTATTTCTGTCTCTTTGAAGTTGAGCTGACCTTCTGACTTGGACCAAAGAACAAAGCAAAAAGGAGCAAGTCATCAAACTTCCATGTGACCTTGAAAACTCTCCCGCCCCACAAAGGATTCCACTGGGAACCATACCTCTTGCCCCATTATCCCCTGAGTTTCCGTCCTGTTGCTGTGCAGTCGCTAGGCTGTGTCCAGCTCTTTGCAGCTCCGTGGACGGCAGCACACCAGGCTTCTCTGTCCTTCACTATCTCCAGGACCTTGTCAAACTCATGCCCATTGAGTCAGTAATGCCATCCAACCATCATCTCTGAGTTTTCGTCCTACTGTGTACAGATAGGAGATGTGGTTTGAGACGCTTCTTTTGAAAATTATTTTATTATTTGTTTTTTAATTTGGGTTTAGTTGCTCCATAATGTTGTGTTAGTTTCTGCTCTACAGCAAAGTGAGTCAGGCGCACGCATGCACGTGTCCGCTCTTCTCGGACTCCCTTCCATTTAGGTCACCACGGGGTGCTGAGCAGAGCCCCCGTGCTGCGCCAGAGGGCCTCATCAGCCGGCTGTTTTACATGGAAGGTGCTTCTTTAGCCGCAGTCCTGCTGCACCTTCAAGTTCTGCACATCAGTAGAAAGGGTCTTAAAAGCAGATTATGACTTGTGATGATCAGCCTGCCTCTGATACCATGGTTCTGTTTTGTCTCTCCTAATTTCCTGAATGTAATCCTGGCGTCTCCTCTTGCCTTCTGTCCTACCCACTGTATGGAAACAAGCCCTGTATTTGCCAAACAGCAAATCAGCTTCTCCCTCACAGTATATATTTCACTTCTGTGCTACTGCTGTATCCCAATAACGTTTTCTTTCATGGAAAATGACCATTGCTTCCAGGAGTATATGACTTTTTTTCCCAAATGCATGATGTTTTTAAAAAATGAAACTTCATTTCAGATAAAATGATCTTCAGTTTTATAAAACGGAATTTATTTTTATGGTTCTGTGGCTGTTCATCATTTTAAAACCTATTAGTGGTAACAGGTCAGCTTGAAAAATGAGGAGGTTTAAATTCAGCTTGGAATACCTCGTGATAGATTCCAAACCTGTGCCAGTAAAACTGTGTCTGAATGATTCTTGAATTTATTTTTTAGGGGATAGCTTTTCCCTTTAAGTGTGTATTCAGTCAAGCACAGTTATTCGGATTCTAGTCGACACATAAGACAGCCAGATTCACTTGTAACATAGATATATCGTTCTTGGGGCTTTTACTCCAAATAATGACCTAAAGTGTTGTGTCTCCTTTTCCTGGCTGAGAGAAGGAATCGTATCTTAGAAGCATTTTATTCCATACTGTGTTCATATTGCCTTTCACCTCTTACTGATTCTCAGACTCCAAGAATACCTGCGACAAGGGCAAAGGCTAATAGAATTTTGCCAAGAAAACGCACTGGTCACAGCAAACATGCTGTTCCAGCAGCACAAGAGAAGACTCTACACATGGACATCACCAGATGGTCAACACCAAAATCAGATTGATTATATTCTCTGCAGCCAAAGATGGAGAAGCTCTGTGCAGTCAGCAAAAACAAGACCGGGAGCTGACTGTGGCTCAGATCATGAACTCCTTACTGCCAAATTCAGATTGAAACTGAAGAAAGTAGGGAAAACCACTAGACCATTCAGGTATGACCTAAATCAAATCCCTTATGATTATACACTGGACGGGAGAGATAGATTTAAGGGACTAGATCTGATAGATAGAGAGCCTGATGAACTATGGGCTGAGGTTCGTGACATTGTACAGGAGACAGGGATCAAGACCATCCCCATGGAAAAGAAATGCAAAAAAGCAAAATGGCTGTCTGGAGAGGCCTTACAAATAGTTGTGAAAAGAAGAGAGGCGAAAAGCAAAGGAGAAAAGGAAAGATATAAGCATCTGAATGCAGAGTTCCAAAGAATAGCAAGAAGAGATAAGAAAGCCTTCCTCAGTGATCAGTGCAAAGAAATAGAGGAAAACAACAGAATGGGAAAGACTAGAGATCTCTTCAAGAAAATGAGAGATACCAAGGGAACATTTCATGCAAAGATGGGCTCGATAAAGGACAGAAATGGTCTGGACCTAACAGAAGCAGAAGATATTAAGACGAGGTGGCAAGAATACACAGAAGAACTGTACAAAAAAGATCTTCACGACCCAGATAATCATGATGGTGTGATCACTCACCTAGAGCCAGACATCCTGGAATGTGAAGTCAAGTGGGCCTTAGGAAGCATCACTACGAACAAAGCTAGTGGAGGTGATGGAATTCCAGTTGAGCTGTTTCAAATCCTGGAAGATGATGCTGTGAAAGTGCTGCACTCAATATGCCAGCAAATTTGGAAAACTCAGCAGTGACCACAGGACTGGAAAAGGTCCGTTTTCATTCCAATCCCAAAGAAAGGCAATGCCAAAGAATGCTCAAGCTACCACACAATTGCACTCATCTCACATGCTAGTAAAGTAATGCTCAAAATTCTCCAAGCCAGGCTTCAGTAATATGTGAACTGTGGACTCCCTGATGTTCAAGCTGGATTTAGAAAAGGCAGAGGAACCAGAGATCAAATTGCCAACATCCGCTGGATCATTGAAAAAGCAAGGGAGTTCCAGAAAAACATCTACTTCTGCTTTATTGACTCTGCCAAAGCCTTTGACTGTGTGGATCACAATAAACTGTGGAAAATTCTGAAAGAGATGGGAATACCAGACCACCTGACCTGCCTCTTGAGAAACCTGTATGCAGGTCAGGAAGCAACAGTTAGAACTGGACATGGAACAACAGACTGGTTCCAAATAGGAAAAGGAGTGCATCAAGGCTGTATATTGTCACCCTGCTTATTTAACTTCTATGCAGAGTACATCATGAGAAACACTGGACTAGAAGAAGCACAAGCTGGAATCAAGATTGTCGGGAGAAATATCAATAACCTCAGATATGCAGATGACACTACCCTTATGGCAGAAAGTGAAGAGGAACTAGAAAGCCTCTTGATGAAAGTGAAAGAGGAGAGTGAAAAAGTTGGCTTAAAGCTCAACATTCAGAAAACAAAGATCATGGCATCTGATCCCATCACTTCATGGGAAATAGATGGGGAAACAGAGGAAACAGTGGCAGACTTTATTTTGGGGGGCTCCAAAATCACTGCAGATGGTGACTGCAGCCATGAAATTAAAAGACGTTTACTCCTTGGAAGAAAAGTTATGACCAATCTGGATAGTATATTCAAAAGCAGAGACATTACTTTGCCGACTAAGGTCCGTCTAGCCAAGGCTATGGTTTTTCCAGTGGTCGTGTATGAATGTGAGAGTTGGACTGTGAAGAAAGCTGAGCGCCGAAGAATTGATGCTTTTGAACTGTGGTGTTAGAGAAGACCCTTGAGAGTCCCTTGGACTGCAAGGATGTCCAACCAGTCCATTCTGAAGGAGATCAGCCCTGGGATTTCTTTGGAAGGAATGATGCTAAAGCTGAAACTCCAGTACTTTGGCCACCTCATACGAAGAGTTGACTCATTTGAAAGGAGCCTGATGCTGGGAGGGATTGGGGGCAGGAGAAGGGAATGACCGAGGATGAGATGGCTGGATGGCATCACGGACTCGATGGACATGAGTCTGAGTGAACTCTGGGAGTTGGTGATGGACAGGGAGGCCTGGCGTGCTGCGATTCATGGGGTCGCAAAGAGTCGGACACGACTGAGCGACTGAACTGAACTTAACTGAGATAGTTCATATCATTGCTAGAAAAGTACAAGGCAATTTGGATAGAAAATAATGTTGGTAGCTATAGTAACAGAATACAACGCAATCAGTGCTGACTGTGAAAATAGTGGAAGGATTTGCTTTTGGTTTTGAAGACCGGATCAGCGTGATCACAAGTGTGTGGCGCGGGGCCCTCCCGTGCGCGGGCTCCGCCCCCTTCTGATCTTCCTCTCAGTGCTCCCTTGTTCGCTCCCCTCCCCCACTCTTAAGTAGGCTCAGCAGTCAGGACTCTGACTTTGGTAGACTAGGGAACACGTATGTTGCATTCTTTGAGAAGCCCTTGACGTTGAGGGCTTTGTACTGAGCAGGCATACTCTCATCAACTCCTCCATGAAAGGGTCCCTGAGCACCTACCTGCTGTGCACCTGATGCCTTTCTGGGTCCCAGGGCCAGAGCTGTGAGCAAAGCAGGGAAGTCCCTGCCCTCCAGGAGTTCACGGTCCGTGGTCCGTCATAAGCAGGCAGACTAACTGCGGACACAAGCGAGCTCCCTTCAGGCGCCACGGGGAAAGCGAAAGCGAGTCAGGGGAAGAGCAGCTCACTGACAGCGGGGACAGGGAGGCGAGGGGAGGCCTCTGGGGGCTCACGTCGGAATAAGACCTAAATGATGGAAAGCTGGTTGCTGTCTGAGAGAAGACCATCCTGCAAGAGGAAAGCAGTCACAAAGGCCCTGAGGTGGGGCTCAGCTTGGCAGGATTGAGAAATTACAAGACCGGAGTGGCAGGGCTGCAGTGAGCAAGAGGCAAGATCTGCAGTGAAATTTGAAAGGTATCTTTGTTTAATTAATTTTTGTTGGCGTGCAGTTGCATTTACAGCAGTGAACCACCTACACGTGTCCATGTGCCCCCTCTGCTCTGGGTTCCCTCCGCACGCAGGTCAGCTCAGAGCCCCGGGCGGAGTCCCCTGAGCTGTGCAGCGGGCTCCCGCCCGCCTCCTGTTGCATGTTCAGTGCACATATATCAGTCCCAGTCTCCCGGTTCCCTCCACCCACGGCCTCCCTGGTCTCCGCACGCTGGTTCTCTCCGTCTCCGCGTGAGCCTACTCATGTTTCTGTATGTTGTAAACAGGGAGACACGGGTTAGAGAAAGACGTTGGAGTCCTCAGGACGTTCCGGTTTCTGAGCATCCCTGGATGTGAAGGCGTCCTGCTTGTGTGGTGTAGTATTCCTTTCCTGGATCCTCACCATCTTCCTGTGTTTCTTTTAGTTACCAGGTAAATACAGTTCGGCAGGTTCTTTCTGAATCCGTGCTGGGCACGAGAACCTGATGAGGCTACTGGGCACTTACAGACGGGTACAGCAGCAAGTGTGGCCAGCTTTCCCTGGAAAGCAGCTGCCTGCATTGTATCTGTTACTTTGATCGGTGATCACCTACCTCTTATTTACCTTCCAACATCTTATTTATCCCCAGGCTACAAATCGTAGCGTGCGGTAAGGACTGAATACCTCGTCTAAACGTCAGTCATTTGTAACGTTAGCATGTTCTTCATTAATTAGTTCCTCTTCATTGGAGACAAAAGACAAGAAAAAATGATTTTGAGGCCCGCTTGTGCATCAGGCCAAAGAGAGTTTATCATTTGAATACCTCTTTTCTGGAGGAAGGAAGTTGTTAATAATTACAACTTAATAAAATATATGAAAGTTTTAAAAGAGAAGATGCTTTCTCTTCAGTGAAGTGGCACAGGCCTGCGGACTCTGTTCCGTTATTATGGCGATTCAGAGGGTCTCGCTTAGCCAAGGGATCAGGAAATAATACAGATTATCTCCTTTCTGTGCAGCCTCAGACCATATGCAGTCATAATACACTGACTGAAAATTTCCACTGAACTTAACATCCTAGTGATTTATAAGACACTGAAGGGCGTTGCTTGGAGTAGTTACTGACTCTTCCTTCAGAGATAATGCAAACGTTTTGGTCCTTTTTTTTTTTAAGATGATGGTTTAGGTTTCATTCTGGCAAAAGTAAACTCTGGAGAGCTTTCCATGGTTTGCTGCCAGTAATTCCACTCCTTGGATCCTGGCTTGCTTCATCCTTTCTGACTCTCACTGATTCTGTGGCCTAATAGATTTTCCTCCTGTTTAGAGTAACACTTTAGAAGCCAGCGCTCCGTTTGGCATCCGTCTCCAGAAGGGCGATCCTTCTTCCCGCTGGCTCGGTTCCAGGGGGTCTGGGGAAGAGCTGGCCCGCCTGGCGGCAGGGCAGGCGCCTTCGGGCAGCTCTCGCAGCTTCTCCGGCTCCATCGCTTGCTCTCCTGTCAAAGTGTCTGTGGCATGTGCGTGTGCACACGGGCACGAGTGTGCGTGTGTGTCTGAGATACTTGAGGCTGAAAACAAGATCTCTGTATATTTTCCTCCCAGACTGAGAAACGAACCATTCCATTCCAAACATGGTCGAGAAGCCCCTTGGTTAACCCTGCCTGGTTGCATTTCCCCTCCTCT
The DNA here is from genome assembly GCF_001704415.2 of Capra hircus. Classification (NCBI taxonomy): domain Eukaryota; kingdom Metazoa; phylum Chordata; class Mammalia; order Artiodactyla; family Bovidae; genus Capra; species Capra hircus. The sequence continues at coordinate 1,643,199 of NC_030817.1, forward strand.
GCCCCAGTGATAATCACTATTCCTGACTTTTTAAAATCATTCATGTGTGTCTTTATATTTTATGATACAGATTTATGTATTTTAAGTAATGTGTAGCATTGTTTTTTTTTAATCTCTCAGGCTGGCATAAATGCAAGTTGCCTTTTCTCGTACTATATTTTAAAGACTCAGCCCCCTTGATAGCTCTCGTGTATTTTTCCTCGCTGTGTAGTATTCTGTTGAAGCCTGAAAAGGCAGAATAACCAGAACTCTCTTTTGCCATCTAGAAGAAATCGGGAAATAGATGCGAGTGATGGAGGGCAGTAAATACATATATCAGCTCTGCACGTGTGAGACAGCTCTGTGCGAGGGATGGCTTGCTGGAGTGCAGCCAGCGTTAAATATGCTCACCCTTCTAATCGCAGGCTGTGCAGTTCGCCTGGCACCCCCGTGGCTCTGGGGAGCAGAGTACTGTGTGCACGCCCCCCGCCTCGCAGTCAGGAGGTTCTTACAGAGAGAAGAAGGGGAGCGCCAATTAGATAAGCCGTTTCTGCAGGAGGGATGAGCGAGGAGGTGGAGAGAGCCTGGGAGCGTTACTCCAGGAGAGGCCCCTCAGCGTGGAAGTAGATGGGGAGAAGAAACTTTCCCCCAGAGCACTTTTTTTGCTATTGTACAAGTGCCCCGTGACTTATGGATCCGTCCTCCTGCTGACGGACTCATCAGCCGTTGTCACAGATGCGCTGCAGTGGGTCTTCCCGCGGGTGTCTTCCTGTCCACACGTGGCAGCGATCCTTAGCGCGCACGTACGTGGGAACGAAACAGTCGGGCCACAGGCGTGCGGACCTGCAGCCTGACTTGCTTCCTGAGCGGCCTCTCACGCTCCCTCTCACTCGCGCGTCAGAATTCCTTTCTGTCCACAGCCCCATCAACGCTCGTCACCCAACTCTTTAGTTCTGGCCAAGCTGCCGAGTGTGCACTGGGATTTTCTTACCCTTGTGGTTTCCCTGATTGCAGTCAAGTTCAAGTTCCGCGTCGTGTCTGCCAGCCTGCTCTCTCAGTCGCCTGTTTATATTGCTGGCCCACACGTGAATATTGACCTGTCTCTTTTAATCTGTAGGGGTTCTTTATTTATTCTTCGTACTAATCCTTTCTCATTTAAGTACAGAAAGTCTTTACCTATTTGATGCTTGACTTTACATTTTTTTAAAATAGGGTGTCTTTTGATGTCTGTCTGGAATATCAAAGGGCTTTTCTTTTAGAGACTTTGACGTGTCCAAAATCTGAATTTATGTAGAGAATATGGGTAGTGTCCCTTAAGCATACTAATAGGGTGTTGTGATTTTTTGCCTGTTGAAGTATTTATATTATTTTTGAACAACTGCTAATCTGTCTTCCCTGTTTTAGGCAATTTGAACACTGTTTCTGCAGGATTTCTGTTACTTTTCAAATTCTTTTACACTATAGAATTTAGTGCTTAATGTTTAAATCTTAATACTTTAATTTTTTTTCTCAATATAGTTAATATGCTATACTGCAAGATGCCTCTGATCTACCAAAAAGCAAATATATCTACTGTTTGGAAACTCTGTGTGTGGAATTCTGCTTTTTCATTTTCACTGATCCTATGGTGATGCTGTATTAATGCTTCATTCTCTCCTCAGAGCTTGTGAACATTGGTATCATCCAGGGCAGTCGGATCTGGATTAAATACTGTGCCGCTTATGTAAGGAAGTTGCATCACAAGTGTGTTAATTCTTGAGAAGCCTGGTTCCTTATAGGGTTATAGATTTTCTCCAATTAAAAGATTCTGTAAGAACCCTTGGTGCAGGCTCTCAGATGGCAAAGCGTCTGCCTGCAATGCTGGAGACCCAGGTTCGATTGCCGGGTTGGGAATTGCCCTAGCACAGCGTGCCCTCCGTTGCCGTGACGCCTCAGAAGACCGCGGGGCCTTCCCAGGTGGCGCAGGGGTACAGTCTGCCTGCCAACGCAGGAGACTCAAGAGACCCGGGTGCAATCCCTGGGTCAGGAAGATTCCCCTGGAGGAGGAAATGGCAGCCCACTCCAGTGTTCTTGCCTGGAGAATCCCGTGGACAGAGGAGCCTGGCGGGGCTGCAGTCCACGGGGTATCAAAGTGCTGGACACAGTTAAGTGACTGAGTGTGCACGCAGCACAGGACCGCGGACTGGGCGGCTTAACCAACGGAGATTTATTTCTCGTGCTTCAGGAGACTGGGAAGCCCAAGGTCTAGGTGCTGGCGGACTCGTGTCTGGTGGGGGCCTGCTCCGTGGTCTGCAGACAGATGTCTTCTCAGTGTGTCCTGATGCGGTGGGAGAGGCAGGGGGCTGTCTGGGCTCCCATCTGTGGGGCAGGAGTCCTGGTCGTGAGGCTCCACCCTCACGACCTGATCACCTCCCATAGCCCCCACCTCCTAGGAGCAGCGCTCTGCAGGCGCTATCTCAGCATGGGCATTCGGGAGAATGCAGACAGACGTTCAGTGTGCAGCATATGTGTTACAGGTCGGGCCTTTACTCTCTGTCTGCATCCAGTCGGTGTGTGTGTCTGCGGCTGATTTCCTCGACTGGAAACTTTCGGTTCTTTGCAGCTGGCATTTTTCACTCACTCAGCACCAGGAGAACAGTGTATCAGTAAATTAGCGTCCACAGACTGGCTTTATGGGAGCAGTAGATTCTGTTTGCCTTCCTTGTTTAGCTGGTGCTTTCATGCTAGTCTTTCCAACAGGTTGCGTAAGTAAGTTAAGTGTCACAGCAAATCATTCCAAAGTGGCAAAGTAACAGTTTTCATACACTGCTGCTGCTGCTGCTGCTGAGTCGCGTCAGTCGGGTCCGACTCCGTGCGACCCCATATGCGGCAGCCCACCAGGCTCCCCCGTCCCTGGGATTCTGCAGGCAAGAACACTGGGGTGGGTTGCCATTTCCTTCTCCAGTGCATGAAAGTGAAAAGGGAAAGTGAAGTCGCTCAGTCGTGTCTGACCCTTCATGATCCCATAGACTGCAGCCCACCAGGCTCCTCCGCCCATGGGATTTTCATACACTACTATGGTGCTAATTTAAACTAAAACTAGTTTAAATATGTAAAGATGTAAGTTTGTAAATGTGTGTAGTTCTTTACAATTTTTCCACACATGGATATTTTTATTCATTAAAAATGGTATGATTAGCGATAAAATGAGTACATTCAACCCAAGAGCTAAAATATCATCATTAACCCACATACACCCATGCACTCCTGCAGCCCGGCTTCCTGCTTCCCTCGCTTGAGAACTGCTGTCCAGAGTCGAGTGTTTGCTATCCTCCTGCCTTAAGAATACACACACATGTATAAGCACACACACCTGTGTATTTCCCTAATGCTTAATTTTCCTCACCTTGTCCGTCAGTCGCTCAGTCATGTCCGACTCTTTGCGACCCCCTGGACTGCAGCACGCCAGCCTTCCCTGTCCTTCGCTGTCTCCAGGAGTTTGTTCAAACTCATGTCCATTGAGTCAGTGGTGCCATCCAGCCGTCTCATCCTCTGTCGCCCTCTTCTCCTTTTGGCCTTCAATCTTTCCCTGCGTCAGAGACTTTTCCAATGAATTGACTCTTTGCATCAGGTGGCGAGAGTATCGGAGCTTCAGCATCAGTCCTTCCGATGAATATTCAGGGTTGATTTCCTTTAGGATGGACTGGTTGGATCTCCTTGCAGTCCAGGGAATTCTCAGGAGTCTTCTCTAGAAGACTTCTTCTCTCGAAGAACCACAATTCAAAAGCATCAATTCTTCGGCGCTCAGCCTTCTTTATGGTCCAGCTTTTACATCCATACATGTCTACTGGAAAAACCAAAGCTTTGATTAGACAGAACTTTGTTTGCAAAGTTATGTCTCTGCTTTTTAATACACTGTCTAGGTTTGTCATAGCTTTTCTTCCAAGGAGCTGCAGTCTCCTTTAATTTCATGGCTGCAGTCACCATCCACAGTGATTTTGGAGCCCCAGAAAATAAAATCTTAAAACTATCTTAAAAAAGAGTGTCAAATTTAGGTGTTTTGTGCCTTGGTTTTTTTTCACTCATAATATACTTCTAATATTTATTCCTGTTTTGTGTATAGTTATGCTCATTTTAAGAATATTTAACATCCCACTGTATGAATTTACCATAATTTATCTATTTTCCTGTTGGTGGGCGTTTAGTAATCACCACAAAAAAGAGTTCTGTCTATTTTTGCTGTTACTGTTGGTACTGTACGAACAACCTTATATCATCACTCTTGGTAGCTGTGTGCAGGTGTTTCTATTTGATATGGACTTAGGTTATAAGGTATACAAATATTTACTCAGTGCCAAAATATTATAATACCAAATGATACTTCCAAACCATTTGTGTTAACTTACACTCCAGTCTTTAGTGTGTGAGAGAGTCTATTGACCTGCGTCTTCTCCAGCCCTTGGTATTGTCGCACTTCTTAGGTGTGATAACTCACTGTGGGCTTGATTTAGTAATGATTCAGCTATCAGCTCGCTTCATGTTTGTTACATATCTGTATATTATAGATATATCCGTGGTTTTCACCCACGTTTTTTTCTGTTGCATTTTCTATTGATTTGAACATTTTTTTAATATATGTTCTTGATACGTATATGTTGTCAGTTCACAAATATTTTCTCCCAGTTTGTGGCTTGTCTTTTCACTTTCTTCAGGTATGCCTTTTGAAATATAAATCAAATTTAATTTGGTTAAATTTGTGAATTGTTTTGGTAGTAGAGTGATACTGTCTCATTTAAGAAACCCTTCCTTATCTCAAGTTCAGAAAAATACTCCTGTTTTCGTCAGTTTTTAAAGTTTCGCTCTTGAAAATTAAGCCCTTAATTCTTCTAGGGCTGGTTTCTAAATGTCCATTTACTTGGCTGCGCTGGGTCTCCGGTGTGGCACGGGGCGTCGTGTGGCACGGGGCGGCGTCGCTGTCTCGAGTGGGGCCTCTCACTGCAGCGCGTGGGCTCTCTAGTCGTGACGTGCAGGTTCTTTCAGTTGCCCGTGGCAGGTGGGATTTTAGTTCCCCAGCCGAGGCTGGCACCCATATTGCCTGCATTGCAAGGCAGGTTCTTAAGCACTGGATCACCAGGGAAGTTTCTAAAGTTGGTTTTTGAGTATGGCTTAAGTGTATGAGAACCGAATTTCTTTTTTCTTTATGGATAACCAATATTTTTAGCTCTCTTTATTGACTGTGCCTTCCTCTCTCTGCAGCTCTGCACACTGCCTTTGTTCATGGATTTTCTATCACGTTTCTTTGGTCACTTAACCTGTCCCAGCACCAGTACCGCACTGTCCTCATGAAGTCATACAGTCTGTGGGGAGAGTCTCCCTCCTTACTTCTCTTCTTCAGTGGTGTAGTGGTTATGAGCTCTTTGATTTAAGTTCCAGAACTGGCTTATTGAGCATCAAAAACCCTGTTCACATTTTAATTAGCATTGCATTGAGTCTAGAGATTTTCTGGAGAATTGATGTCTTAACAATATTGTCTTCCTGTCCATGAATATGGTATATTTTCCATTTAATTAAGTATTCTGAAAAGCCTTCAGAAAGCGTGTGCACTTTTCTGCACCATCCTGCTGCCGGTATCATCATCGTAATCCTGACGTTCTCACCGTATGGAGCACTCCAGGGGTTCCCTGCGTGCCAGGCCTCATTCTGTTACTTGGTGTTCGGTCTTCCCACCAACCTCATGAGGTAGTCCTAGTGATGTCTGATATTTTACACAGGAGACTGAAGCACATAGCAGTTAATTGACTTGCCCAAGATCCTACAGCTAGTAAATGGCAGAGGAGGAGGTTTAGTCGCTAAGTCGTATCCGACTCTTGCGACCTCATGAACTGTAGCCCTCCAGGCTCCTCTGTCCATGGGATTCTCCAGGCAAGAATGCTGGAGTGGGCTGCCATGCCCTCCTCCGGGGGATCTTCCCGAGCCAGGGATTGAACCCAGATCTCTTGCATTGCAGGCAGATTTTTTTACCAACTGAGCTACAAGGGAAGCCCCCAAAAGAATGCTGGAGTGGGTTGCCATGCCCTCCTCCAGGGGATCTTCCCGAGCCAGGGGCTGATCCCAGGCCCCCGCGTTGCAGACGGGTTCTTTACCGGCTGAGCCACAAGGGAAGCCCCAAGAAGAATGCTGGAGTGGGCTGCCACGCCCTCCTCCGGGGGATCTTCCCGAGCCAGGGGCTGGTCCCAGGCCCCCGCGTTGCAGGCGGGTTCTTTACCGGCTGAGCCACGGAGGCCAAGATGCAGAGCTGGCGCCTCCAGTCGCGGCTCTGTATTGCACACAGGGTTCCTGCGCTTGTGCTGGATTTATCCCTATATGCTTACAGGTTTTTAGATTAAGATATCATTCACGTGATGTTACGTCCGTTTGAGGTGCCCGTGTGTTGATGTGATGTATTTACATATTGTGATAAGACTGCCTCTGTAGCATCAGCTCATCCCTCTGTCTGGTCACTTGAGGATCATTCCTTTTTCTGGTGAGGAAATTTAAGATTTAGTCTTAGCAAATTTGGAGTTTATAATATGATGTTTTATAGTTTTTGTTGCTATTAAAATGGTATCTTTTGGAAATTATTTTTTAAACTGCTTATCGAAACAATTAAATAGAAATGTAATTGATTTTTATATATAGACCTTATAACCAGCAACCTTGTTAAGTATACCTGTAGGTTTTTGAAGGTATTTCTGAGAAGATTCTGATACCAGTGGGAAATAGAAACATTTTGCTCCTTTCCAGTCTCGTGTCTTTAATTTCTTTTTCTGGACTCGCTGAGCTAGCTAGTACTTCCTGTAGTGATCGTGTCTTGTTCCCAAACTCAGGGAGAGAGACTACACCTTTTTATCATTTATTTTGATCATACCTAGCTATAGATGTTTTATAATTATATCCTGTGTCAGATTAAAGAAGTTTCTCTCTAGTTTAGTACAAGAGTTTCTGTCAAGAATGGGCATTAAATTTTATTACGTGCTTTTTCCTTATCTATTGAGGAGATTTCTTTTTCCATTTAATCTGTTAATGTGCTTAATGGCTCATATGTGTGTGTGTGTATTAATATAAACACAGTTTGGTCATGATACTGTTTTTTATACACTATTATATGGCACCCCACTCCAGTACTCTTGCCTGGAAAGTCCCATGGGCAGAGGAGCCTGGTGGGCTGCAGTCCACGGGGTCTCGAAGAGTCGGACATGACTGAGCGACTTCACTTTCACTCTTCACTTTCATGCATTGGAGAAGGAAATGGCAACCCACTCCAGTGTTCTTGCCTGGAGAATCCCAGGGACGGGGGAGCCTGGTGGGCTGCTGTCTATGGGGTCGCACAGAGTCGGACACGACTGAAGTGACTCAGCAGCAGCAGCAGCATATTCAGTTTGCCAGTATTTTACCTAAGACATGTGTGTGTGTGTGTGTGTGTGTGTGTGTGTACTATCAGCATAGGACCACATTAAAATAAATCCATAGATTGAAATTTTTGTTCCTACGCAAGGTTTGCTTAGATTCAGGCTACCGGTCTATATAAGGGCAATCAGTAGCCATAACTTTTAAGAGATAGCTTATCATTTTTGAAAACCTTTTTCTTTTTCTTCTTTGCTTAAGGTAACTTTCACGTTACCTTTTGGAGATAAGCTTAATGTGGGAAAGTTATCCTGTGAGATGATCCGTGCTGTGTCAGCCCTGAAGCTTGTCTCCTGGCCGCTTCTCCAGTGAAGCCACCAAACCAGAGCTCAGGGCAGAAGTGCCCTTGGGGTGCTCAGCCTCATTGAGTTTGAGCTGCCTTAGGAGTGAGGCCTGTCCCCACTGACTTTTTAACTCAGCGCCTCTAGGGTCGTCTTGTTTTAGTGGCTTACTTACCCTCTTTTCCAGAGCGGGAATTGATCTGACTATCCAAAAACAGACAGTCTTCATGAATTATTAAGTACTTTTTCTCTCGAGCTCTTCTTGCTAAATTCTCTTTTCCAGATACTTATTTTTTTAGACAGAACATTAGATATGTTGGGCAGAATATTGGATTTGTTCAGTTGTGGGAAAGGCTAACCGCCCATTTGTAAGAGATGATGCAAACGTGCAGACTCGGGCCCGTCGCCACGGCTCGCGGCCCGGCGTTCCTGCCGTGCTGTGTCCCGTTGCTGTTTGGAGGGTCTGAGTGTTTCTGAAATCTTAATGTTCTTGTCTTGAATATCATTTAGAAAGATTAACAGCTAAATATTTATTTTCATGGGACATAAAAGCATGTTACCAAGAAATATTGGTATAATTTAATGAACATGCTACTGAATTTCAACTTTTTAATCTTATCTATTATTTATGAAAAGAAACCAACGCAGTGTTTATTTTCATCAAGGTGTTATCTCTAACAGTCATTTTTCGTGAATGTGACTTCCAGATTTGTTAAAATACATGTCTTAAGTATACTTAGACCCAAGGTAAGATAATTGCTTGTAATAATCTATTTCTGAATATGTTCATGGGTTCCTGAGACCACCACCAGCTTTGTGAGTCACTAGAGGAATTCAACATATGACTGTACTTTCAGCTAGAATCTGTTGCAGTGAAAGAATATGAAGCAGAATCAGCAGAGGGAAAGGCGTGCGGGGCTTGGTCCCGGGCACCCCAGGGGCACGCTGCTGTGGGTCCATTCTCACTGAAGTCACACGGGATGTGCTCACTTCCTCCAACAAGTTGTGACATCATGTGTGGAGTGTAGTCAACGAAGGAAGCTTGTCAGAGACTCAGCACCTAGGCTTTTTATTGTGGGATGATTACTGAGGCATTCTGTGAGGGGCATGTTCCAGAATTCCAGGCTCACAGAAGGAAAGCGAGGGTTCACCATGAAGCGTGCTCTTGCGTAGCTGTTTCTGACACAGTGATCCACTCATGACTCAGTGTTGGTGGGGGGCCAGCCAGGAGCCGTCCTTGGAAGCAGGGTGACCAAGCAGGACTGCTGTGTCAGCTCTTGTCTGCACGTGGAGTTATGGCTAAATTTACTCCATGGCAAAAATGAATAAATGTATGTTCTTTATTCGTTTTATCCTCACAACAACCATTTCCTAGAAGAAACCCAGAGAGGTTAAGGAGCTTGTCCAGGGTTGCACAGCTAATCCTGGAAAGTCAGGATTCAAGCTCAGGCTTCAGAATTCATGATTTACCACTTTAGTAATTTTCTGAAACTATTTTAATTTTGTCCAACCTCATGGGTAAGATGTTTTATACATTTTCACACAGCCATGATTCAGAGAAATTGTCTTCATATAATATCTTTTAACCCACAGTGTTTTTTCGTGGCTTTTAATTTCCAGACTTGGAAAATGATTCTGATTACCGCATGCAGGCCTTTCCGGATCTTACAGGCTTTCCTAGGCCTCTGCGCTTCTGAATTAGAGGATCTGAATGGGCTCTATGTTTCCGTTTTGCTACAGAAGGCTTGTCTGGTCTTCGCCCACTAATTTCAGTCCCACTGCTGTGGGCTTCCGCGGTGGCTCAGTGGCAGAGAATCCGCCTGTCCAGGCAGCAGATGCAGGTTGACCCCTGGGCAGGGAAGATCCCCTGGAGAAGGAAACGGCCACCCACTCCAGTACTCTTGCCTGGGAAACCCTGTGGACAGAGGAGGCTGGCGGGCCGCAGTCCGTGGGATCACAAAGAGTCGGATACGCCTGAGCGACGAGATAGCATTCACTCTCCACCTCCCTCAGCGGAACTGCAACCAGGGGAGGTTTCACTGTGCCCAGCATTTCCTGTCTTATTTCCGTCCCTGTGATCCTCATGGTGCTAGCCGTATCCTCTAGCTTGGATACTAGATGATGGTGTAGACGATGGGCTTTGAATGCCCCTAAGGTGGCCATCTGGGATTATAGCTATTAGCTAATAGAGTTTGCCTCTCTGTCAGTCAACTTTAGATTATTTTTTTTTTCTGGTTGAAATGAAGAGATCCACTGTTCACCACATCCATTCCCAGGAGAATACATTATAGCTGCAAGACAAGTTTGAGTGTTAACACATGTGCTGAAATATGATACAGATGTCTAATGTCTTACTGTAATATTGTTTTACTGTTCATAGTCACCTGCCTTTTCGATCCCTGCGTAAGTTTTCTTGCTTTATTCCATAGCACCTGTTCCCGAGAATATATTTACCGTCTGCTGTCTTCTGTAAGTGGTTGGTACATATGTTAGGAAAAGGTTGATTTTTACTGGTGTTGTTCAGTAAATACCTTGAGGATTCCTTGTTATTTTATTTTCAGTGTTTCTTTATCTCAGGATAATACCAAAGTACTACTTTTACTGAAACAGCAGGTAAGAAGTCAAGCTAGAGAACTAAGGTGTGATACTTTCAAGAGCTCCTGGATAGGAAGCAACATATTTTTAGTTTTATTAATAACTTTTTAAAAAGAACTGTGAAACTTTTAAATCGCTACCCGAGGCTGTGTCCTTTATTTCTGTAGGCTTATAGAGCTCACGTCGACTTCGTTATGCTTCCTCAGTCTCACTCATCTTGTTGGTCAAGACCGCTGCTACCTTCTAGTCCGAGTCTTTGCACTGAGGTTCCTTGTTCAAACATTGCATCCTCAGAGAGGCCTGTTGTATCCTAAGTGGCTTCAGCTTATCTCTCCTTCCCCCAACAAGAAATCTCTACTACCCGTTTCATATCACTCACGATACTGACCTCTGAGACCGTCGCTTCTCTTCCTTCGCTCACTGTCTCTTTCTCACCTTTGACTGTAAAGCTCCACGAGGCCAGCGTTGTCTCTCGTCTGTCTTGACTACCTCTGGGTGTTCAAGTCACCACAAAGCACGTGGTCATTTAGCTCTTGTCTGATGAATCAAAGAATTAATTTATTAAAGATGGGCTTTCCAGGCGGTGCTAGTGGTAGAGAACCCAACTGCCAGTGCAGGAGACACAGGAGGTGCGGGTTCAGTCCCTGCGTCGGGAAGAGCCCCTGGAGAAAGAGTGGCAGCCCACTCCAGGATCCTTGCCTGGAGACCCCCAAGGATGGGGGAGCCAGGGGGCTCCAGTCCACAGGGCCGCGAAGAGTAGGGCGGGCTGAAGCAGCAGCACACAGCACGCAGAGAGGTCAGGGCTTGGTGCTCGACGTGGTGTTCAGTCGCTACAGCTCACGTGCGGCAGATGTTCTTTGGGTTTCTGGGAACTTGAGGAGGACATCCAGGCTGACCTTGGATTTAGGTTCCAGTGATTAACTAACTAAAAAGGTAATAAAGTGTATATTTAATCCCTAAGCTTAGTCACCCTTTCCGATTCTTCGGACCTGAAGATTCTGTATCTGGTATAAATCATGACAAAGAGCTCTTGCCAAGTTTCAGGATACCAAATACATACTTCATTTTTGTGTGTCTATTGGAAATACGTTAAACACAGAGAAGCGTAGATAGTAATACAATGTAACACTTGCAACCCAGCTACTCCGTTTTCTTCAGGCAACTGTTGCCATATTTGGTTCAGATTTTTTGAAGAAATATATTACACGAGGAGTTGAAAACCCTTATGCATCCTTCCCTGATTCCTTGACCTTTCTTTCTAGAGAGAACCAGGTGGTCTATATTTTGGTTATTTGTCAATCCTGCGCATGTTTTAATACAATTGCACAGATATTTATCCCTAAACAATTCATTATCTTGGTTTGCATGTTTTGGAATGTTTCATACATAATATCACAGTACGTGTAAGCATGACCTTGATGTTTCTCACTCCACATCAAGGTTTGGAGATTCGTCCGTAATGATGCCTATTATCAATGAGCTGTTACATCTCACTCATTGTCATTGCTGCATATGGTCCCACTGAAAGGCGCTTCTTCACGGCGTCTGTCTGTCTGTGAGCGGCTGGGCCCTGGGTTTGCTCTCAGCGGCTTGTTATTGCAGGTCTTTGTGCCGTGGGTGTCCTTCTGTGTTTCCGCCTGTACTGACGCGCAGGGGTCTCTCCAGCGCAGTGTCTTACAGGCTCTTCTACCTTCTTGCATCAGAGACAATGGGAGTCTCTGCAAAAGCACATTTCAGTGAGCAGGCAGGTCGCTTTTGGTTGAAGGCAGACAGCCTGCCTGCCCAAGGGACTTTGGGGCTCAATCTTGCCACACCTGCCAGCCATCTGTGGCAGAGTTTGGGGAAGCTGTCTTCTGGAGCAGGAGTCTTTGCAGTTCTCTAAAAGGATTCTTTAAAACTGTGCATTTCCTTGCGCGTTTTTAAATTGATGCTAAAACTTGTCAAAGTAAGTTTAATGGTTGCAAAGCATATCTTTCCCGTGTGTTGCGAACATTGACATTTAAAAATGGAGCTGTTATGTCTCTCTTAAATGTATTTATTGAGTACATACCACAGTGACTTGACACTCATCATTTTCCTTTCAAAATTGTGTGAACAAAAAAAAGAAAAGAAAAAAACGTGAGCGAGCATTTAAAATTATGTGAAAATGTTCTTTACCAGTTTGAAATTTTACATTGTTCCTTTCTGAACTTGCATTTCAATTTTTCTTCCCCCACTAAGTTTCTGCCTTCAGTTCAGTTCAGTCCCTTGGTCGTGTCCAGCTCTTTGTGACCCCTGGGACTGCAGCACATCAGGCTTCCCTGTCCTTCACCAACTCCCAGAGCCTACTCAGACTCATGTCCATTGAGTCAGTGATGCCATTCAGCCATCTCATGAGGGAGTTTCTTCTAATGGAATATTTTTTTCATCTTTTTGGCTTTCGCTGCTAGTACTGTTTAGTCGGGCTTATTAAGATACAGTTTAGAGATCACAGACTTGTCCGTAACAGACGTATTTTGGTCTCATGGGTTTTGATGAATGGATACAGTTGTGAACCCAGCCCCATAATCGACATATCAAAGGCTCCTGTCCTTTCCATCCCTCCCTGTACTCCCAGCCTCTGGCACCCCTGATTATTATTGCTATTGTCCCTGTGTTCCTGCCTCTCCAGAACGCCATGTAAGTGGAATCATGCAATTTGTAACCTTCTGTGTTGGCTTCTTTCCCTCAATATTACGCATGTGAAGCTCATCCATGTCGTTGTACAGATCAGGTTAAAGCATCGGTCACATCCTGCTGTACAGAGGCACCAGCTTATCTGTTCATGGACGTTGGGTTGCTTCCAGTTGGAGTGATTCTGAATGTTGCTGCTGTGTAGACATTTGTGTTCAGGTTTTTATTTGGATATTTACCCCCATTTCTTTTGAGTTAATAAGTGTGATTTCTGAGCCACATGAGAGGTGTATGTTTGATTTTATAAAGAACCTGGGAAGCTTTTTCTGAACTCACTTTATTCTTTTTCATTCCCAGAATATGAGACCCCAGTTGCTGTCCGTTGCTACTAGCGCTCAGCATTATTAATTTTTTGTTTTGTTTTTTTTTTTAGCCATTTCTAATAGGTGTATAAGGGTATCTCATTGTGCTTTTAATTCGTGCTTCCCTAATGACTGATGACTCAAACACTGGTTTCTTGTTCCGTTTGCCATCCACACCTTCATAATGCAGGATTTGTTCAAATCTTTGCCTGTATTTTAATGTTCTTTTTAAACTCCTGAGTTGTAAGAGATTTCTGCGTATTCCAGATGCACGTCCCAGCCTGTGACTTTCATTTTCTTTTAAAGACAGAAATTCTTTATTTTGATGAGATCCAGTTTGTCATTTTTTTAGGATCCATGCTTTTTCAGGTCTCACTCTTTGCCTAACACAAGCGTGACGGTTAGTTTTAAGTGTGGCCCTGGCTAGACTGTGGCGTCCAGTTTTTCATCAGACCCCAGTCTAGCTGTTGCTGTGAAGATATTTTTAAGATGTGATTAATGTTTAATTAATTTAACTGGGGCTTCTCTGGTGGCTCAGCAGTAAAGAACCCACTTGCATATAGGAGAGGTATTTGATCCGTGGGTCAGGAGGACCCCCTGGAGAAGGCATGGCATCCCACTCCAGTGTTCTTGCTGGGAAATCCCGTGGACAGAGGAGCCTGGCGGGCTGCAGTCTATGGGGCTGCAAAAGAGCTGGGCATGACTTAGCAACTAAGCAACATAGTTAAATGGTAGACTTTGAGTAAAGTAAATTACCCTTCCTAATGTGGGTGGGCCTCATCTAACCAGTTAATGTCTATAAGAAAAAGACTGAGACTTCTTGAGTAAGAAGGAATTCTGCCTCTAGACTGAATTCAGACTTGAGAGACTGTAATTCCAACTCTTCCCTGACTCTCTGTTATTCTCCCTTGACCTTTATATTTGTCTATCTTTGTGCCAACACCACACTCTCTTAATTATATGATTTTATCTTGAGAGGCCCTTGGGCTGCAAGGAGATCCAACCAGTCCATTCTGAAGGAGATCAGCCCTGGGATTTCTTTGGAAGGACTGATGCTAAAGCTGAAGCTCCAGTACTCTGGCCACCTCATGCGAAGAGCTGACTCATTGGAAAAGACTCTGATGCTGGGAGGGAGTGGGGGCAGGAGGAGAAGGGGACAACAGGGGATGAGATGGCTGGATGGCATCACTGACTTGATGGACATGAGTTTGGGTGAACTCTGGGAGTTGGTGATGGACAGGGAGGCCTGGCGTGCTGCAATTCATGGGGTCGCAAAGAGTTGGACACGACTGAGCGACTGAACTGAACTGAACGGAACTGATAAGTCCTGATATCTAGTAGTGTAAGTCCTAGAGCCTTAGGATTTCTTCAAAATTGTCTTGACTGTCCTAAACTTGGTGCAGTGCCTTGTAAAATTTCAAGCTCACATTCTTGAGCTTTTTACACCATTTTACTGCTCCGTAGGTTTTATTAGCTTTCATTTTAATGACATAGTCAAGAGAACCAAGACAACTGACCCCCAAGCCGATAGTCTTGATAACTGCGCTTGCTGCCCCTCAGTAGGCCAGGGTTTACAGACAGGCATCACTGGTGCCTTTTTATCACTTGTTTTCATTTTTATGTTTTTATCATTTTTTAAACATTTTCCATCATATTGTTTTGTTTCCACTATTAATTTTCAACTTATTATAAACCACCTTCAGTAGAAAAACTGGAAGTGCATTCTCAGTTTAGGATCAGTTTGAAATGTGGAAGGACTCTTTGACTGAGATGTCAGTTAATGTGAGCCCTTTCATCTGACTGTGCAGGCTGTCACTCCAGAGAAGGGAGCCATACACATAGATATTCAGAAGGGCACACTTGCAGAGCTTAGGTTAAAGAGAACTAGAGAGTATTAATAGGCCAGGTGTGAAAGAGGGTGGACTAACATTAACGTGTACACCCAAACATCTCTCTGACGTATCTGGTAGAGCAACTTTGTTCTAGAGAGTTTATTCATAATGAATCTTGCTTAAACTTACTCTGCAACACCCCTGTATTATAATAGGAGGATCCTCACTTCTTTCTTTTTATAATTAGAAAAAGCAGGACCTTAGAAGGTTATGTTCAGAGTCAGTCAAGCTGAATATCAGGTAATCCTATGTCATAAACGCATTCACCCCATGCTTAGAAATCATTTCTCCAGGAATAATAGGAACAGGAGTCTGTATGAGCCTGGCAGTACACGGCAGCCTACAGGCGAGCTTGGTTCGGCAAAGGCAAAGTGTGCGCTGAGTGCTCTCCGACGTGTTTGTTCAGGCATGTGTGTAAAAGAAAACCATGGATGCCTGTAAGAAAGTGATATGTGTTTGATTTTTGTTTTGTTTCTTGGTTTTCTGGGGGAATAAATTAAATGCTGTGTAGCTCATTGAAAAATACAACAAATATAAGTTGGGTAAGTGGAGTGGTTTCATAGAAATGTACCGTAATCAGCATTATAATTGCTAAAGTATCAGTAAGATGAGGAAGAGGGCAGAACAGGTGCTATGGTCCTGAAAAAACCAATGCCAGCATCTGGAACAGAAAAAGTGATTAAAGGGAAAAAGGCAGGAAAGGTCCTAAACTTCATGAAAGAAGAGCTACGTTTCTAACGTCTTTAAATACAAAAGAAAGAAGAAGACAGAGGAGACTACAGAGAAACAGTCGTAAAGTACTCGCCTGCCCACCAGAGCTCAGCAAAAACAGCGGAAAACAGCAGAACACGGGGCTAAATACTGGAAACAGTAGCGGCTGAGTCCTGATCAAAGGACAGGAAGATGGGGGAACGTATTTTGGCAAAAAGAAAGTCAAAAGGAAGCAGAAACTACAGTGTAGGTCAGTTCCAATGAGGTCAAGGACTAGAGGAAAATGATGCCAAGTAGGCCATGTTCTCAGATGGTGAATGTATACCCTAATGTCGTGTGCATTGCTTAGCAACAGGCAATCAAAAAAAATGAACGAGGAAGTACGAAAAGCAATTAGAGAGACATATGCCTGGTAAAGTAATCAGGTACAAGGTGAAAAGGAGACAAGCCAAGATGAAAAGTGAATTTAGACCTTAAAGAAGGTTAAAATAAAGAACATTCACATTTGTTAATTGTCTCTTAAGTCAGTTTTAAAAAACAGACACTGGTTTGTAATAACCATTAAATAAAATAATTGTCCAAAGTAGACCTATTGATTGCTATCAAAAATGTTCTCCATACTCTTTGTGTAAAACATTGAAAATAGATTTAGATATTCATATGGTTTAATATTTTAAGAAAGTGTATTTTAATTCAGTATGATAAAAACAAATCTGTGAAAATGATTACGTAAAAATATGACTTAGGAAGGCATTTGGCAATGATTTCCATCTTTCATTTTCTTATTTTGGATATAAGTTGTTGCTTTGTACATATTTAATACTTTATTTAAAATATTTAGAATAGCAGGTAGCATCCAACATGTTTGTAAAGTTCAAAAGCACCTTTATGTCAATAATAGCTTCTAAAGGCCAGTAGACGCATTTCAAAATAAGCAAATAAATCGATTCCACCCATACTCAACAGTGAAAATAGAACGCATTTCAATATATAAATTTAGATTTGACCTTGTAAACACTGAAAGCATTATAAACCTCAAATACCACAGTTACCACAGAATTCATCTGGTGAAACACCACTGTCTCAAAATATTCTTCAGAGTCTGTCTGAACTGCAAACTAGAATTTTCCTTCTCTCTTTTGAGAGTCTCAAGTTGTCTTCCTCTGACCTGTGTAGGCTGAGTGCCAAAGAATTGATGCTTTTGAACTGTGGCGTTGGAGAAGACTCTTGAGAGTCCCTTGGACTGCAAGGAGATCCAACCAGTCCATCCTAAAGGAAATCAGCCCTGGGTGTTCATTGGAGGGACTGATGTTGAAGCTGAAACTCCAGTATTTTGGCCACCTGATGCAGAGTTGACTCATTTGAAAAGACCCTGATGCTGGGAAAGATGGAGGGCAAGAGGAGAAGGGGACGACAGAGGATGAGATGGCTGGCTAGCATCACAGACCCGGTGGACGTGAGTCTGAGCAGACTCTGGGAGGTGGTGATGGGCGGGAGCCTGGCGTGCTGCGGTCCACGGGGTCGCAGAGTAGGAACAACTGAGCGATTGAGCAACCAGGTGGTGAGTGATCAGCATCGCCGCAGTGGGATCAACTTTTCCAACAGTCTTAGAGAGAAAGCGCGGACTTCATTACAAATGCAGAAACAATTGAACAAAAAATGGTAATGATCAGTCTCTTTATTACTGAGTTTGGGACCTCAATGTCATTACTCATGATACAGTGTAGCAACTTTCTGTGAATTAGAATTTTCCCTGCTCACTGTTTTGGGAATGATCAGCTGAAGTGCATAGTTGGCTCTGGAAATAGTTACTCAGTGACTTACTATATGAAGGGTGCCTTTTGAGTCTCTGATAGCTCAGTTGGTAAAGAATCCGCCTGCAATGCACAAGATCCTGGTTGGATTCCTGGGTCAGGAAGACCCCCTGGAGGAGGGAAAGGCTAGCCACTCGAGTCTCTTCGAAACTCTGCAGTGCCTACCGATTTTGGGGGTGTGTATATGTTGTTTGTCTGTTGTGCTTCTGGTTTGGTTTCGGCCACGTGGCCCAGGATGCAGGATCTTAATTCACCGACAAGGAGTCAAACCCGTGCCCCGTGCAGGGAAAGCACAGACCCCGAACCCCTGGGCCTCCAGGAATCCCTCTCATCGCACAATTAGATTGCCTCGGTTCAGTCAGTGCAGTCGCTCAGGCGTGTCCGACTCTCTGTGACCCCATGGACCGCAGCACGCCAGGCCTCCCTGTCCATCACCAACTCCCGGAGTTCACCCAAACTCAAGTCCATTGAGTCAGTGATGCCATCCAACCATCTCATCCTCTGTTGTCCCCTTCTCTTCCTGCCTTCAATCTTTCCCAGCATCAGGGTCTTTTCAAATGAGTCAGCTCTTCACATCAGGTGGCCAAAATATTGGAGTTTCAGCTTCAGCATCAGTCCTTCCAGTGAACAGTCAGGACTGATTTCCTTTAGAATGGACTGGTTGGATCTCCTCTCAGTCCAAGGGACTCTCAAGAGTCTTCTCCAACACCACAGTTCAAAAGCATCAATTCTTCGGTGCTCAGCTTTCTTTACAGTCCAACTCTCACATCCAAACATGACTAGTGGAAAAACCATAGCCTTGACTAGATGGACCTTTGTTGGCAAAGTAATGTCTCTGCTTTTGAATATGCTATCTAGGTTGGTCATAACTTTCCTTCCAAGGAGTAAGTGTCTTTTAATTTCATGGCTGCAATCACCATCTGCGGTGATTTTGGAGCCCCAAAAATAAAGTCTGACACTGTTTTCACTGGTTTCCCGTCTATTTGCCGTGAAGTGATGGGACTGGATACCGTGATCTTTGTTTTTTGCATGTTGAGCTTTAAGCCGACTTTTTCACTCTCCTCTTTCACTTCCATCAAGAGGCTCTTTGGCTCCTGTTCGCCTTCTGCCGTGAGGGTGGTGTCCTCTGCGTGCCTGAGGTCGGTGTTTCCCCTGGCCGTGTTGACTGCAGGTTGTGCTCCTTCCAGCACACCCGGCCCGCGTGCCGCATGCTGTACTCTGTATATAAGTTAAATAAGCTTGCCTGCCTGCCAAGTCGCTTCAGGCGTGTCCGACTCTTTGTGACCCCATGGACTGTAGCCTGCCAGGGGTTCTCCAGGCAAGAATACTAGAATGGGTTGCCACTTCCTCCTCCAAGGTAAATAAGTGGGGGGACAGCCCACAGCCTGACGGCCTCCTTTCCTGGTTTTGTATCAGTCAGTTCCATCCTGGTACTAACTGTGGCTTCCTGACCTGCATACAGGTTTCTCAGGAGGCGGGTGAGGTGGTCTGGTTAACCCTACCTCCCTTTGTTTTACTAGCTTTAACTCATCTCAGACTCCATGTAGTTAACACATTCCGCAGGATGGTTTAGCTTCCGGGTGACCAGGAGGAAATGCAACAAATAGCAAGAGGACAAACGAGAGAAAACTGTTAACATATGAAAAAGCCTCCCATTCATGTGAATGTAATGGGGGGGAAACGTGTTAAATGTAAGTAAATATGTAATATGTGCGATGTAAGACTTTTCTCATCCTGCGGAGCCCCTAAAACTTTCTCAAAGGACAGGGAGGACATATACGTCTTCCTCAACACCTCGGGACCCAGCTCATCAACTTGGTCAGTTCCTAAAGCCTTCCTGAGTTGGGAGCCGCGTCCACAGGCCTGTCAGGAAGCCCCGGCTCCAGCAGCCTCTGGTCTTCGGCCCTAGACACAGTGACGGGACGGCTTCCCCCGGCCTTTCTGAAGAATGCGTGCAGATTGCAAGAGATGCAGTACAGGTTGTGGGCCGTCAGCACGTTAGCGGTGGCGCTGGGAGGTCTGATGGGAGTCGGGAGGCAGAGGTGTAAATTGCAGGATAACATCAAGGGGAGGTCAGTCTGTTAGTGATTCAGGGAATGTGATGGACTTAAAGAAAAGGCATACATTTCGGGGGAATATGAAGCAGAGGTCAGTACATTAGTAACACGAGGAAACTGGCAGGTTTGGGGAGAAAAGGAGCAAACCGCAGGGCAATGTGAAGCGGAGACGTCGCTGCCCCGGTGAGCTGCTTGTCCAGGAAGCGCGCTGGCCGCACCGACCGTGGCTGGGCGCCGCGGTGCTTCTCTCGTTCCGTCTCGCAGCGGGTCTTCCTGTCTTTTAGAATTGTTAATTACACTCTAAGTGAATATTGTTTAGTACAGAAAAAACTGAGTCAGAAAGATTCCCTCAAAGCCCCCGAATGTATGAACCTGTAAAGCACACACTTGTCAGCTCTAATAATTGCGCATCTTCGCGGGGGGGGACACTTTCCTGCACGTTGTCACAGATTCTTCCACAAGGCTCTGTCGCTTCTGGGTTCAAGATGGAATTTAAAACAATCATGCTGTTTAAAACATTTTAAATAAAAATAAAAAAAAAACATTTTAAATAGCATTTTTAACTGATGTATGACAGGTGACGATAGACCACGGGCACTCCTGGGCCTCTCTTGTTTCTGCGCATCTTATGAGTAAGGCACTGGCTGCCTTTGGTGCCACCGTCCCTTTTCAAGAATGATTAGCAAGCATCCTTGGAGGATGGAGTTAGCGTTTCTTCCCAGAACAAAAGGCAGGCATGCTTACCAGCCATCCTAAAGGGCCCGGGCTCTGCAGGCTGAAGGCCCCTCCTCGGGGGTGTGGCTCTTTACGTGCATAGCCCATCCACATCACATCCCCCCGCAGCATCCGGAGGCTCGGGAGCCGACACGACGGCACGATGCTCGAGCTGCTTGCTGCGCTGTAGGTTATGACGTCCTTCATCTCTGCGCCGGGAGACCTGGACCTTCTGCGGCATCCGTGAGACCGATGGGCTACTTTGGTAGCTTGCAGTGAGACTGAACTCTCAGATCCTTCACAGTTCTTAAGCGTTTCATCAGTGAGGATGGGATGCTCACAGTGACACAGCTTTCTGGAAAAATGATTAGGAAATCACGGTTCCTAACAGAAGCTGAAGCAAGTCTGCGGGACTTGGTTGCGGATATGCTGACCAAGTTATACAGTCACCCAGGCAGTTGGCCGGTCTCTGCTTTGGTCCTTATTGATGAAGAGCTGTTAGGGAGGTAGTTGCAGTGAATTCGCAGACAGCTGTCCATTGCCATCTGGGCTGCGCTTCCTCTTCTTCAGGCGGAGGGCTTCCCCACCAATACGGCGGGCAGCCTCAAGCCCCCGTCATACAAGCTAGAAATGACAAGCACACCGGTCCCTATTGAGTGGGCAGAAAGTTCTACCCCGTTTCAGGTCACAGCTGTGTAGACAGACACCTATTCTGAGAATGAAGGAAATTTTGTGACCGCTGCGGTCAGGTACCAGGAGAGTCCTCAGGGCTTTGGCCGAGTCTCCAGGGAAATGAAGGCACAGGATGCCTGCTGAGGAAGAAAGACAAGAGCTGAGCCGTCCTAGGCTCTATGGCGCCCACTTCACATCCATTTGGAGGGAGAGGTCTCCAAGCTTTTGCAGTGTTTATGAACTGTGGTGTTGGAGAAGACTCTTGAGAGTCCCTTGGACTGCAGGGAGATCCAACCAGTCCATTCTAAAGAAGATCAGCCCTGGGTGTTCTTTGGAAGGAATGATGCTAAAGCTGAAACTCCAGTACTTTGGCCACCTCATGCAAAGGGTTGACTCATTGGAAAAGACTCTGATGCTGGGAGGGATTGGAGGCAGGAGGAAAAGGGGACGACAGAGGATGAGATGGCTGGATGACATCACTGACTCAATGGACATGAGTTTGAGTGAACTCCGGGAGTTGGTGATGGACAGGGAGGCCTGGTGTGCTGCGGTTCATGTGGTCGCAAAGAGTCGGATGTGACTGAGCGACTGGACTGAACTGAACTGATGCAAACTAAACAATATTCTCTTGAAGGTCCATCTTGGCAAAAGAAAAAGTTGAAATAAGGGGATGGTACATTTGACGTTTAAGAGAGCAGTCACTTCTGAAGGCAAGCACAGGGCTTAGGTCAGGAAGGGAGATGAGGCAGCTACAGTGATATTGGTAGTTTTCTAGTTCTAGGGTGGCAGTGGGCTCGTAGGTTTCGGCTTCATTATCAAGCTTCATGAGGTAGCTGTTTGTGAACATTTATTCACTCTTTCGTGTGTATCAACTATTACATAATAAATTTTTATGACCAGGTTAGGGAAGTTTAGTTTATTATTAATACTGTTGGATTGCTGTGAATGGCATAGCAGCTGTTAGATTCCTATGTGGATTTCAGTAGAGTACAGGATAGTGTCTTTCCTTGAGAGTGCTACCTCATCGAACGGGAAAATGGGACCTTGCCCAACTTTGTGCAGGAAATACTGGAGAGGCTCCGTGTTTGACCTTCTTAGATAATCGGGATATCATGACATTTTTGCAAATGAAGTACTCTCATATTTGCCTAAGCTAAGATCAGTTAAGAGTTATTTCTAGATTCTGTTCTTTTTCATTGCTCCTAAAAGCAGGCTGTAGATATTTTATGTATTTATGGTGCTAAGGGGGCTTTATCCAGGCATTTGGGAAATTTAGGAAAACATTCTAGGTACTCTACATACTTCTCTGTCCCAGGAGAATGGAGAAGTCTTATTACCCTTCCTAACTCTGCCTTCTATCTTGGGGGGAGAGAGAGAGAGAGGGCAGGCACCCTCGAAGTCTTTCTCAGGCAGTGAAACTCTAAGGAGAATTCTGTCCTTTTTATCCCCCGAGAATGGCCGCTGCTCCTTGCTGACAGCTGAGCCCCACAGGAGGCTGCTGGGAGCTCTCCAGCCCCTCCTGGTGTGGGAGGACAGCAGCTCCTGGCTCTAGCTGACCTGGAGAGTCAAGACAGTAGGTTCTTTGCGAGGTCACCCCTAGGGTGCTGTCGTCATCCCGCCGCTGAGCGTCTTCACCGCCACTGGAGGCTCAGCGCCTTCACGCTCTGTCGCGTGCACTGTTCCCAGCACGCCCAGCGTGGCTGCTCTCATCACCTCCGTTTCATATTTTCTGTTTGTTTGTTTGCTTGTTTGGCTGCACTGGGCCTTGAGAGTCCCCTGGGCTGCAAGGAGATCAAGCCAGCCCATCCTAAAGGAAATCAACCCTGAATATTCATTGGAAGGACTGATGCTGAAGCTGAAGCTCCATTACTTTGGCCACATGATGCAAAGAGCCAACTCACTGGAAAAGACCCTGATGCTTGGAAAGATTGAGGGCAGGAGGAGAAGGGGCTGACAGAGGCTGAGATGGTCGGATGGCATCACTGACTCAATGGACTTGAATTTGAGCAAACTCCGGGAGACAGTGAAGGAGAGGGAAGCCTGGCGTGCTGCAGCCCATGGGGTAGTTCTAGCTGGAAGGCAGAGTCTGTTCTGCAGACCCTACAGCTTGTGGTTTTAGCCATGCGACAGCTTAATTGTGACAGTGACGTGGGAGCGTAAGGAACTTTCTTCCATCATGAGCATCAGAAGCTATGTAGGGGGACAAGTGGGCGAGCTCTGTGACCTCCAGGCAGGCTGGGATCCTGTTACTCCTGTTTCTAGAGACTTTTATACTTTTCCTTCTTATCAGAACCTTGTTTTGATCTGGGCGCTCAATATTGCTGGGTAAGCTGGAGTTAGCTTTTCTAAAGTGCGAGAAGCAGGGGCGAGCACCTTGGGGAAGTTTCTGTTTTGCTGCACATGGTGGCGCTTCTCGCGCGCGCGCGCTTTTGCTTCTAGGAGAAAGCAGGCAGGGTGCGCACTGCGCCTCTGTCTCTAGTTTTCTCGTGGAAGCTGCGCATGCCACTTTCCCCCTGATCTATAACTGGTCCCTAGGAGGGAAGTGAATTACTTGACTCAAAACCAGGCTTCAGAGGCAGAGTTTGAAGTGTCTTTCTTTATCCTGAACTTGCAGATTTGTCTTTAGTCGGCTGCTGAAAAAATAAACAAACAAACACTTTAACCTGGCTTACAGAGCACCTAAAACAAGGAAGGCAGCAGAAGAGAAGCAGGGGGCGCCTCCCCGGGGGATGCCCCGGCCGGCAGCGTCCGGAAGGCAAGTGCTGGTGCTTGAGACGGGGGCGAGCCCCAGGGCGGTGTCTGCAGGAGAGCGTTTGGCAGGAGAAGGTCCGCGCCTCGGCTCTGTGGGGACTTGACTCCACCTGTGCTTGTTGTCTAGTCACTAAGTCAGGTCCACCTCTTTGCGACCTCGTGGACTGCAGCCTGCAGGCTCCGCTGTTGACATGTGCTTATCCGTTCCTTATTTTGGTGGGAAAGACCGTGAGTGTTAGTTGCTCAGTTGTGTCTGACTCTTTGTGACCCTGTGGACTATAGCCCGCCAGGCTCCTCTGTCCGTGGGATTCTCCAGGCAAGAATCCTGGAGTGGGTTGCCATGTCCTATAGCACAGCCACCAGAAAGCCACCCAGGGAATCTCTCTAGAAGGAAAGGAAGGTTCAAGACCACAGGTGGGGGGTGCCCTTCATTTATGAGCTTCATGTAAGCCACTGTGCTTAGACAAGCGGGTAAGAGGTTCTGGGCTTCCCGCTACGGTCCTGGGACCCTCCTCAACCAGTTACGAGGCCCAAGACTACCTGCTCGTCCAGGGACCAGTTATTGCAGGTGAGGCACTGGCACCCTGCTGCTTGGCCGAGCTCACCGGTGGAAATGGGTGGGGTCTTCTCCTCAAAAGTCACGAGGATCCTTGACAACAGCCATGGGGGCTGTCTGGGGTTTCTAGGGAAGCTAAGCAGTGCCAGCAGCATAGGCATATTTATGTCTTAAACCTTACACCTCCTTACAGAACCTTACGGAGATGTGGGCATCAGTGGGAGAGCGGGAGTGCATTACTTTCAGAGGCGACAGTGAGGCTGTCTGAGAGTCCCTGAAGCCTGTGTCCCCACACCAGCCTTCCCCTGACACACTTGGGCAGCCACCCGTCTGCTCATAGCTCTCAAGGTACCCTGTGGTGTTTGTCTCTGACACTCCTGTGCCGTTGGAGAGTCTGATTTTTTAAAATATATATTTATTTATTATTTATTTGGCTGGACCAGGTCTTCCTTGGGACATGAGGGATCTTCGCTCTTCATTGCAGCACTCACGGTCTTTGGTCGAGGCAGGCAGACTCTTAGTTGCCGTGTGTGGGGTCCAGTTAGTTCCATGATTAGGCGTTGAACCCTGGCCCCCTGCATCAGGAGCACAGAGGCTTAGCTCCTGGACCACCTGGAGAGCCCCAGATGTGAGTTTAAGTAGGCTAAGTGTGGGGGTGTGGCAGGTGGAATTCAAAAAAGGTGTAGATCCTATTTGTTTAGGACAGTTATGCATTATGTAAAACTTATCTAAAACATTTTGAACAGTGTTCCTCATTGACGTATTAGAATGACTGCATCAACAGGAGTTTTGTAGAGGGGAATGGCAAACAAGGGTTAATGGCCAGTGAAAAGCTTCGAGGTCTTTTGTTCTCTGTGTATTTTATCTAAGTTTAAAGAGTTTATTATTATTATTATTTACTTGTTTACTCTCTGGTTGCCATGCGTGGGCTTCTCACGAGCGGCTTCTCTCATGAAGCACGGGCCCCGCGCGCGGGCTCACTGATCGGGGCACGTGGACTTCGTTGCTCTGCAGCAAATGCGATCTTAGTTCCCTGACCAAGTCATGCCCCCTGCATTGGCAGGCAGATTCTTACCCACTAGACCACCAGGGAAGTCCTCAGTTCAGTGCAGTTGAGTCCCTCAGTCGTGTCTGACTCTTTGTGACGCCATGGACTGCAGCACACCAGGCCTCCCTGTCCATCACCATCTCCCGGAGTTTACTCAAACTCATGTCCATCGAGTCGGTGATGCCATCCAACCATCTCATCCTCTGTCGTCCCCTTCTCCTCCCACCTTCAATCTTTCCCAGCATCAGGGCCTTTTCAAATGAGTCAGTTTCGCATCAGGCGGCCAAAGGATTGGTTTCAGCTTCTGCATCAGTCCTTCCAATGAATATTCAGCACTGATTTCCTTTAGGATGGACTGGTTTGCTCTCCTTGAAGTCCAAGGGATTAGGGAAGTCCTAAAGAGATTTTAAAATTCACAATAAATGAATGTCCATTTTTAAAAAACAGGAAGGGTTTTATTTCTTACAGTTTTTACTTGTCTAAATCATACGCTATATTGAATTCTTCAGAAATCTTGGCAAATGAGGCAAAATATATTACATTAGAAAATTTTAACCCCAGGTTCTTTCTTCAAAATATTAGTCAACTGCATTTTGTTAGTATTCACGTTAAGTGGTGACTATGAGAACAAGCACTGGAGGCCACATCGACCGACATGACTCCTGCGCAGCGTGCTCCTGGCTGCCGGGGACACAGAGGCATAGAAGGCGATCTTCCTGTCCTCAGAGACCAGTGCGTGACCTATGCGGAGAAAAGGACAAGGGCGTGGAGCAGGAATAGGAGCAGATTATTTACTGCCTGTTTCCACTAAGTCTAAGTGTTAGTCGCTCAGTTGTGTCTTAACTCTTTGTGACCCCATGGACTTGTCTGTCCATGGGATTCTCCAGGCAAGAATACTGGAGTGGGTTGCCATTTCCTTCTCCAGGGGATTTTTCCCTACCCAGGAAAACACAAGCTGGAATCAAGATTGCCGGGAGAAATATCAATAACCTCAGATATGCGGATGACACCACCCTTATGGCAGAAAGTGAAGAGGAACTAAAAAGCCTCTTGATGAAAGTGAAAGTGGAGAGTGAAAAAGTTGGCCTAAAGCTCAACATTCAGAAACCAAAGATCATGGCATCTGGTCCCATCACTTCATGGGAAATAGATGGGGAAACAGTGGAAACAGTGTCAGACTTTATTTTTGGGGGCTCCAAAATCACTGCAGATGGTGATTGCAGCCATGAAATTAAAAGACGCATACTCCTTGGAAGAAAAGTTATGAGCAACCTAGATAGCATATTCAAAAGCAGAGACATTACTTTGCCGACTAAGGTCCGTCTAGTCAAGGCTATGGTTTTTCCTGTGGTCATGTATGGATGTGAGAGTTGGACTGTGAAGAAAGCTGAGCGCTGAAGAACTGATGCTTTTGAACTGTGGTGTTGGAGAAGACTCTTGAGAGTCCCTTGGACTGCAAGGAGATCCAACCAGTCCATTCTGAAGGAGATCAGCCCTGGGATTTCTTTGGAAGGAATCATGCTGAAGCTGAAACTCCAGTACTTTGGCCACCTCATGAGAAGAGTTGACTCATTGGAAAAGACTGTGATGCTGGGAGGGATTGGGGGCAGGAGGAGAAGGGGACGACAGAGGATGAGATGGCTGGATCGCATCACGGACTCGATGGACGTGAGTCTGAGTGAACTCCGGGAGTTGGTGATGGACAGGGAGGCCTGTCGTGCTGCGATTCATGGGGTCACAAGGAGTCGGACACGACTGAGCGGCTGAACTGAACTGAACTGCCACGTTGCAGACAGATTCTTTACCGTCTGAGCCTCCAAGGAAGCCCCCTAGTTCCACTACGTGAGATGAAATAAGCAGTTCAGAAAAGGGAGCAATTCTTCAGGGAGGGGTGGTCCTGCAGAGGATGAGAGAGGCTCTGATCCTGTAAGGAAGGGGAGGACCTCACAGGTTGCCAAGTAAGTTTGCTTTTCAGTTGCATTTTATTCCATTTCCCCTAAAATTATTATTAGAGGATACTGTTTGATTCCAAGATTTGCTTTGGTATATTACCGTTCCCTATGGGCTTGCTGGGATGCTGGGAACGATTGAAGGCAAAAAGAGAAGAGGATGACAGAAGATGAGAAGGTTAGATAGCATCACCAACTCAGTGGCGATGAATCTGAGCAAACTCCGGGAGACAGTGAAGGCCGGGGAGGAAGGCCTCAGTGACTGAACAGCGGCAGCAATAGAGTCGTTAGGATCTGGTCTGACGGATCACTTCTGTGCGTTCTCCAAAACTTCTGTAATGGTTCTCTATTGTTCTCTTAGAATTATTTTACAATAATGCAATTCTAAATTTCTTTTATAGTGAGAACAAAACTATTGCCGAAAGCAAACTAGAAGATATAAGCATCAACAGGTGTATTTCTCGTGACATGAAGGTAGGGACCCTTTCTTATCTGTAGGAGATAAAGACTGTTCTACTGACATAGTCACTGTCTCCCAGCATCTGTTCCTCACCGCGGCCTTGACTTGACGCAGTCACACGTGAGAATTTCAGAAAACGGAATCTGACTACAAGCAAGCTGGCAGAGTTCTTCCCTGGATTTATTTGACATTAATTTGTTGGGTTAGTCTTCAATCAATAAATTAGGAGTAAACATGAAGTTTCCGTTTAGTGTTGTTTCTTCCCATTAACCATTTCCTGTCCTTGACTCTCCATCTCTTTCCACCAAGTCTGTGAGCGCCCGTCTTTGGCCTGTGAGTTCCTTTTGGGGAGGCCTCATCGGCTCCCTGGAGCTTTGAGTAGTGCTCGATGAAAGCTTAGTGAGTGAATGAAAGCAGCATTTTACGTACGATTAGAAAGAAGACGTACGGAGGAGATTAGGTATAAATACACATGTATGATTTTAATTTTCACCTGTATTTTTTTAAAACAATCTTTAAAAAAAAGTATTGATTTGGCTGCGTCCAGTCCTCGTTGCGGCAGGCAGGAGACAGTAGGCAGGCTCTTAGGCTGCGGCGTCGGACTCTCTAGTTGCGGTTCTCAGGCCCCAGAGCACAGACGCAGCAGTTGCAGCGCTTGGGTGTAGCTGCTCCTCGGCACGTGAGGTCTTAGTCCCTTGACCAGGAATCGAACCCCTGCATTCAAGGTGGATTCTTAACCAACCGCTGGACCACCGGGGAAGCCCCCTAAACAGTCCGCCCTATGAAAGGAACTTCCTGCTGGGCTTACCTAGTCAGAAGCTAATCTTGATTTGAAGGAGGCAGGATTTATGAGCCTCTCAAGGAGGCTTGTGGTTTTGACCATCAGTTATTTTGTAAGAAGGGCCTGTTCTCTGTGACATATTAGCGCGCCCGATGAAGTGGATGTTCACGTTTTAGAAGACCTTTGGCTGCCTCTTCTGCATAATCAAGTTCTTCTCAGAGCAGCTTCCACACTGTAGACGCCGCCTGTGTATTTCAGACTAGTCGACGTAACTAGAATCTGATCACCAGCTTCTCAAAGCTGTCCTTCATTGCCCAGCAGGCGGCTTCCTGTCAGAATTCATTTCCCATTTGGAAAACATCTCTCTGACCCGCAGACTTGTGGACACAATTCATCCTTTACATATTTGAGTCTGCCCCCGTCATCCGTCCTTAGGGCCTCAGACGCCAAAAGACCCTTTTGTAATCAGAGTGATAAAGTCCCCGTAAACGTCAGGGGACGGAAAACTAAGAAGAACGTATGAAGATTTTTGTCCCCTTGATCTTTCTAATTTAAAAAACGCTTTTCGCGTGTATCTATTTCTATTACTATAGTTTAAGAAATTAAAGTAATGGCTATTATGGTTGAAGCCAGATGTTTGCTCAGTTCGTTCAGTCTTTGGATAATTCAATTTAGCTTTGGCAGAGTTGCAGTAAATTCAGTTCAGTTTAGCAAACAGGGCAACCCTTTGGCTGGCCCCCCCTGTTACTGTGGCCTCTACACGAACTGCGTTTTAGTTGCAATAAAGTGAGTGTGAGTGATCCAGATATGACTGCTGGGGAAATTAAAATTCACCATGG
Source organism: Capra hircus (assembly GCF_001704415.2). Classification (NCBI taxonomy): domain Eukaryota; kingdom Metazoa; phylum Chordata; class Mammalia; order Artiodactyla; family Bovidae; genus Capra; species Capra hircus. Next base: position 1,672,734 of record NC_030817.1, read on the forward strand.
AAGATGAGTAGGTTAGGCAGGTATCGTCCAAGAAGGAATTTCATGCTGGAGAAAGTAGAAGGTTTGGCTTACAAGGAGGGGAGTCGTGCCAGGTAAGGGGCACTGCGGTGGGATTCAGCAGGGCAGGTACCGACTCTTGGACAGGGACGGGTCGTGAGAGAATGGTCTTCATCTGGCTCAGGCTGTAGGATGAACCAGAGCCGGTGCCTGGGAAGCCACATTAACTGTCCAAGGCTTAATCGAGGAGTCGTGTTTCCACAGTAAAGGAGACGGATGGGTGAAGAGGAAGTCAGAGCTTAGGACCGTTACACAGAAAGAATCTGATCGCCTCCGAGGCTGACTGGATATTGGGAAGCAGCGCCAAGAGAACTGTCCGTGAGCTCCCAGGGCTGGGAAGCCTGGGTGGGTGGGAGAGCTGTCCATTAGCACCCAGCACCTATGGTGCAGATCAGGTGTTCGGTAAGTGTTTGATGACGGAGTAAATGGCCTGTCTTATATTATGCTCCACCCTGGTGGTGGAGAACTAAGCATCAGAAGCGATTATGAGCTTAAAACCTGGAGATCTCCACGCCCCACTCCCCGCCCCCACCCCCACCCCCGCCTTAGTGTAGATGGACGACTGGACTGGGAAGCAGGCCAGGCAGAGACTTGAGAGGATGCATGTGGCTGGGGGCCAGCCGGGCAAGGAGAGGGCAGGAGAGAGCCCGCAATCTGCAGCTCCATGAGAACAAGGGGAAGACGGGGTGTTTCAGGGAGACAGGGTGGACAGAAGTGTCAAAAAATAAGAGGTCTAAGTTTGATTTTGTCCCAGAGAAGAGCGCCTTGCTGATGCTTGAGGAGCCTCAGGAAAGTGGCAGCAGGGGGTGCCAGCTGGCAAAGACCTGAGTAGGGAGGCCATGTCTGTTTCATTGGTGAGACCGTAGACAAGAGCCTTCCCTCGGTTATTTCCAGCGATGAGCCCCTCTGAAGGAAGCCTACTCCTTAGCTGACTCGTGTTATGTCAGAAAATGCCAGTATGTCATTAATACCTGTAGCTCTAAAATGCACCTATTTCCACACTGTCACCCCAAAACATTATTTTTACAAACCGTTTGAAGATAACATTTTTATTTTCTTTGATTCTACTCTTTCAAAATTTCGTTTATCCCTCTCGGAGATTTATTTCTAGGTCATTGATTCAGATTTCAAAACCAGCGTTTCCTATGAGCTTATTTTATGCCTACTAGAGTTGAAATTCAAACATTTTCTGAGAGTAGCAACTGAAATAGCTTCAAAGACATTTTTCACATCCACCTTGTTTTTTTCCTTTGCTGATTGTATCTTTTCCAAAATACCCCAGATTGATAGCTCCTGGGATATAGTATGCCTGTAGTAACAACACAAGCTTTTGAGAATTGAGAAATATACCTTGTTTTTGTCCTGGTTCTTGAAGAGATTCCTTTGCTCCTGAGCAGAAGCCTCCAGCCAAGGCGAAAAGTGCGTAAGAACAGGAGTCACAGGGCCTAGCTCCAGTTCCCTTCTCTGTTGTGTGATCTTGGAGACGGCAGTAGAAGGTCAATTAGGTCTCTTTCAAAAAAAAAAAATCTCGGAAGATCCTTGTTGGCTATCCATTTTACATAGAACAGTGTGTCGATGGACATGAGTCTGAGCAAGCTCCAGGAGTTGGTGATGGACAGGGAAGCCTGGCGTGCTGCAGTCTATGGGGTCGCAGAGTCGGACACAACTGAGTGGCTGAACTGAACTGTGTGGACATGTCAGCCTCAAACTCGCCAAACATCCCTTCCTGCCATCCTTCCCCCGCTTCCAGCAACCATGGACCTACGGTAGAGCCCAGGAAACTCTGCTCCGTGTGTGTGGCATCCTGGGTGGGAGGGGAGTTTGGGGGAGAAAGGATGCGTGTGTATGGATGGCCGAGCCCCTCTGCACTCCACCTGAGGCTATCACAGCATTGTTAATCAGCTGTGCTCTAAGATAAAGAAAAGTCTGTTTGTTTTCTTAAAACTGCCATGGAATGTGCTACCAAAAGAAAATAATGAAGTAAATCTCAGAATCCGTGAATATACTCTATCATCTAACTCAGTCATCAAGCCTACCGTATGGTGTGATCCCACACTTAGAGATGTTCTGTTTGCGGTGGAGTGTCATCTGCCCCTTTGTTTGGCTGACTCTCTCATCCTTCTAACTGCCTGGTGTGTATTTTCTGGCATCCAGCAGCCCCCAGCCCCCACACCCCAGCACCCAGCACCTATGGTGCAGATCAGGTGCTTGGTAAGGATTTGATGACTGAGTAAACGGCCTGTCGTGTATTATGCTCCACCCAGAACCATCAGACTAAGCATCAGAAGTGATTATGAGCTTAAGACCATGGAGATCTCCATGTCCCTCCCCCCTAACCCACCTTCAGTATTTGAGTTTCTATAAATTGGCCTTTCACATCCATACTTAAAAATATCCCCATCGGTCATGCTCATGTGAGAAGCACTGATCTACCATCTGTGAGTTCCTGGAGGTCCCAGATTTTAGTTTCTATCAGTTCATTCCCGGCCCCTGGGGTAATCTCTGCAGAAAGTAGGGACGCAGTGTTTGTGAACAAAATCTAAACGTCGAGATTAATGATAAATGAGAACAAAATGCTCCTTCTTCTGGCTGCAGATGTAACATCTTGAAACTTTAAATATACTACTCATAATACATTCTATTTTTTAAGAAATGAAATGAATTGAATGCCCAAATTACCAGTTCTGATAAATTTAAAAATTGATGGTTTGTCACCTAATAATGGTGGCTAGAACTCCTTTGCTTTATTTGCTTAATTCTTACAGTTTAGTGATGAGTCATTTCCTTTCATCATTACTTGCCTTCCCATATTGCTGTTGTTCAGTCGCTCGGTCATGTCTGACTCTTTGAGACTCCATGGACTGCAGCACGCCAGGCTCCCCTGTCCTTCAGCATCTCCCGGAGTTTGCTTACATCATGTCCACTGAGTCAGTGGTGTGCCGGGAGCCAGCAGGGGAGATCCCACCAGGACAAGGTCTTGCAGAGGCACCTGACGGGGCAAGGTGAGTCAGGTCTCGAGGGGTCCTCTGCCTGAGCATCTGCCCCGAAACCAAAATCTGTCTGCTTACTGTCTGCTATCCTATACTCTTCTGACATTACAGGGGGCTATCCCCGACCACCTTTCTCTGCAAAAAGTTAACTCAGAGCTCCAACTGGTCTCCTGCGTATAAAAGGAGTGTCTCAGCTCAAATCCTTCTGATGGCTCTCTAACTTGCCTGACAGTTAGAGACTTTTACAACTTGTGATTGTTTACAGCCCCCCAGCCGCGAGAGGCACGAAGCTTAAAACATCTCAATGATATAGAGCCTTTTAGAGCTAAGAATTAGTTTGGTGAAGGGTTTCATTGTTGAGTTAGTGTTTGCCGCCAGGCCTCCATATCCTTTATCTTTTAGGCACCTGGGAGGATATTAATCAATGTAGTTGGGATGCAGAAATAGGAATATAGTAGTTTTGATGTCAGCAACACTAGACTTTGAGTTAATGAACTTTCTCTTTCTTATAAATCACTGTACTCCTCTTTCCTTGTTATAAATTGTTGTGTCCTTGCTATGTAAGAATGTAACCTTAATTAGTGCTTTCTGAGAGTGGCACCAGACTTTAGTAAGAACAACACTTTTAAGGCAAATACGTTTTCTGGTTGATGGACCCTTATCAGAAAGGGCCATAAAATGCTAATAGGCCTCCTGGCCAGAAGATGATGTAAATCACCTAAGACCTGTGTATACAGATGGGTATGCAGCAAGAAAGCCTGGGTCAGAGCTGCTGACCCTGCATGGCTTTGCTTTTACACTTATCTCTATGTACAACTAAAAGTATAAAAGCTTTTCCTGGAAAATAAAGGACGAACCAGTTTCTCGGGCCAGTTCCTGGAAAGACTGGTTCCCCTGTGTCTTCTTTTCTTTCTTACTCTATTTTCTGGCTGATTCCCGTCTGGGGCATAGAGGCTCGCCATGTCTACTTATTTGCCTGGGCTTCTAAGACCCACGCGAGAGGGAGCCCAAGACAGGGCACCCTCCGCTATTCAGGCGGGCGCCTGTGGCCCTACGTAGACGGTTCAAGTCCCTTGTCTCGGGGCTTTATTGGCTTTCTATGTAAACCAAGGAATACAGCCTCTTTCTCTCCTCTATTCTCTTAACTGCAAACTCTTTCTTTATCTCTCTCTAAATCTATGTCTCTCTTGCCACACCGTCCCCGCTTCTAATTACCCTGGATCCACCAGGGCTGGACCCCGACAGTGGTGTTATCTAATCACCTCATCCTCTGCTGTCCGCTTCTCCTTTTGCCTTCTGTCTTTCCCAGCATCAGGGTCTTTTCCAAGTATCTGCACCAGGTGGCCAAAGTATTGAAGCTTCAGCTTCAGCGTCGGTCCTTCCAGTGAATATTCAGGGTTAATTTCCTTTAGGATGGACTGGTTGGATCTTGCCTTGCCATGCACCGTGTTTTACATTGTCTGTAAGAACGGGTCAAGCCGCCCGAGCTGAGAGTGCCGGGTCGCGGCCGCCCGAGCTGAGAGCGCCGGGTCGCGGCCGCCCGAGCTGAGAGTGCCGGGTCGCGGCCGCCCGTGCTGAGAGCGCCGGGTCGCGGCCGCCCGTGCTGAGTGCGCCGGGTTGCGGCCGCCCGAGCTGAGAGCGCCGGGTCGCAGGAACAGCCGAGAGGAGCTACCCAAGTCTGAGGTCAGGGGCGGCGGCCGGGAGGAGCTACCCCGCTTCCGAGGCCAGGGGCGGTGGCCGGGGGAGCTACCCCATGTCAAGGTCAGTGGCGGCCGGGAGGAGACACCCCGCATCCAAGGTCAGGGGTGGCCAGAAGAAGTCACCTCACGCCCGAAGCCACCTCACGCCCGAAGCCAGGAGTGGTGGCCCTGAGGAGCCACCCCGCGCCTGAGGCCAGGGAGAATGGCTGGGAGGAGCCACCCTGGGCTGGAGGCCAGGGGCGGCGCCCGAGGCGAGGGGTGGCAGCTGGGAGGAGCAACCCGAGGAGCTGTGGCTGCGCGGGCGTCGGAGGGCCTGGAGGAGCCATCCCACGTTGAAGGTCAGGAAGGGCGCGGTAAGGCGATACCCCTCGTCCAAGGTAACGAACAGCAGCTGCGCTTTGCTGGAGCAGCCGTGAAGAGATACCCCACGCCCAAGGTAGGAGAAACCCACGTAAGATGGTAGGTGTTGCAAGAGGGCATCAGAGGGCAGACACACTGAAACCACAATCACAAAAAACTAATCAATCTAATCACACTAGGACCACAGCCTTGCCTAACTCAGTGTAACCAAGCCATGCCCGCAGGGCAACCCAAGACAGGCGGGTCATGATGGAGAGAGCTGAAAGAATGTGGTCCACTGGAGAAGGGAATCACAAACCACTTCAGTATTCCTGCCTTGAGAACCCCATGAACAGTATGAAAAGGCAAAATGATAGGATACTGAAGGAGGAACTCCCCAGGTTGGTAAGTGCCCAATATGCTACTGGAGATCAGTGGAGAAATAACACCAGAAAGAATGAAGGGATGGAGCCAAAGCAAAAACAATACCCAGCTGTGGATGTGACTGGTGATAAAAGCAAACTCTGATGCTATAAAGAGCAGTATTGCAAAGGAACCTGGAATATCAGGTCCATGAATCAAGGCAAATTGGAAGTGGTCAGACAAGAGATGGCAAGAGTGAACGTTGACATTCTAGGAATCAGCGAACTAAAATGGACTGGAATGGGTGAATTTAACTCAGATGACCATTATATCTACTACTGCGGGCAGGAATCCCTCAGAAGAAATGGAGTAGCCATCGTGGTCAGCAAAAGAGTCGAAATGCAGTACTTGGATGCAATCTCAAAAATGACAGAAAGATCTCTGTTCATTTCCAAGGCAAACCACTCAATATCACAGTTATCCAAGTCTATGCCCCAACCAGTAATGCTGAAGAAGCTGAAGTTGAATGGTTTTATGAGGACCTACAAGACCTTCTAGAACTAACAAACACCCAAAAAAGATGTCCTTTTCATTACAGGGGACTGGAATGCAAAAGTAGGAAGTCAAGAAACACCTGGAGTAACAGGCAAATTTGGCCTTGGAATGTGGAATGAAGCAGGGCAAAGACTAATAGAGTTTTGCCAAGAAAATGCACTGGTCATAGCAAACACCCTCTTCCAACAACACAAGAGAAGACTCTACACATGGACATCACCAGATGGTCAACACCAAAATCAGATTGATTATATTCTTTGCAGCCAAAGATGGAGAAGCTCTATACATTCAACAAAAACAAGACCAGGAGCTGACTGTGGCTCAGATCGTGAACTCCTTATTCCCAAATTCAGACTCAAATTGAAGAAAGTAGGGAAAACCGCTAGACCATTGAGGTATGACCTAAATCAAATCCCTTATGATTATACAGTGGAAGTGAGAAATAGATTTAAGGGCCTAGATCTGATAGATAGAGTGCCTGATGAACTATGGGCTGAGGTTCGTGACATTGTACAGGAGACAGGGATCAAGACCATCCCCATGGAAAAGAAAGGCAAAAAAGCAAAATGGCTGTCTGGGGAGACCTTACAAATAGCTGTGAAAAGAAGAGAAGTGAAAAGCAAAGGAGAAAAGGAAAGATATAAGCATCTGAATGCAGAGTTCCAAAGAACAGCAAGAAGAGATAAGAAAGCCTTCTTCAGTGATCAATGCAAAGAAATAGAGGAAAACAACAGATTGGAAAAGACTAGAGATCTCTTCAACAAAATGAGAGATACCAAGGGAACATTTCATGCAAAGATGGGCTCGATAAAGGACAGAAATGGTCTGGACCTAACAGAAGCAAAAGATATTAAGAAGAGGTGGCAAGAATACACAGAAGAACTGTACAAAAAAAGAGCTTCACGACCCAGATAATCATGATGGTGTGATCACTCATCTAGAGCCAGACATCTTGGAATGGAAGTCAAGTGGGCCTTAGAAAGCATCACTATGAACAAAGCTAGTGGAGGTGATGGAATTCCAGTGGAGTTATTTTAAATCCTGAAAGATGATGCTGTGAAAGTGCTGCACTCAACATGCCAGCAAATTTGGAAAACTCAGCAGTGGCCACAGGACTGGAAAAGGTCAGTTTTCATTCCAATCCCAAAGAAAGGCAATGCCAAAGAATGCTCAAACTACTGCACAATTGCACTCATCTCACACGCTAGTAAAGTAATGCTCAAAATTCTCCAAGCCATACTTCAGCAATACATGAACAGTGAACTTCCAGATGTTCAAGCTGGTTTTAGAAAAGGCAGAGGAACCAGAGATCAAATTGCCAACATCTGCTGGATCATGGAAAAAGCAAGAGAGTTCCAGAAAAACATCTATTTCTGCTTTATTGACTATGCTAAAGCCTTTGACTGTGTGGATCATAATAAACTGTGGACAATTCTGAGACAGATGGGAATACCAGACCACTTAACCTGCCTCTTGAGAAATCTGTATGCAGGTCAGGAAGCAACAGTTAGAACTGGACATGGAACAACAGACTGGTTCCAAATAGGAAAAGGAGTACGTCAAGGCTGTATATTGTCAACCTGCTTATTTAACTTCTATGCATAGTACATCATGAGAAACTCTGGACTAGAAGAAGCACAAGCTGGAATCAAGATTTCTGGGAGAAATATCAATCACCTCAGATATGCAGATGACACCACCCTTATGGCAGAAAGTGAAGAGGAACTAAAAAGCCTCTTGATGAAAGTGAAAGAGGAGAGTGGAAAAGTTGGTTTGAAGCTCAACATTCAGAAAATGAAGATCATGGCATCTGGTCCCATCACTTCATGGGAAATAGATGGGGAAACAGTGGAAACAGTGTCAGACTTTATTTTTGGGGGCTCCAGAATCACTGCAAATGCTGACTGCAGCCATGAAATTAAAAGGCACTTGCTCCTTGGAAGAAAAGTTATGACCAACCTAGATAATATATTCAAAAGCAGAGACATTACTTTGCCGACTAAGGTCCATCTAGTCAAGGCTATGGTTTTTCCAGTGGTCATGTATGGATGTGAGGGTTGGACTGTGAAGAAGGCTGAGCGCCGAAGAATTGATGCTTTTGAACTGTGGTGTTGGAGAAGACTCTTGAGGGTCCCTTGGACTATAAGGAGATCCAACCAGTCCATTCTGAAGGAGATCAGCCCTGGGATTTCTTTGGAAGGAATGATGCTGAAGCTGAAACTCCAGTACTTTGGCTACCTCATGCGAAGAGTTGACTCATTTAATAAGACTCTGATGCTGGGAGGGTTTGGGGGCAGGAGGAGAAGGGAACGACAGAGGATGAGATGGCTGAATGGCATCACGGACTCGATGGACGTGAGTCTGAGTGAACTGTGGGAGTTGGTGATGGACAGGGAGGCCTGGCATGCTGCAGTTCATGGGGTTGCAAAGAGTCGGACACAACTGAGCGACTGAATTGAACTGGAGAATTCACAACCTATCAGTCTCTTTCAGTGAGATAATTCTGGTATTTGAAGCTATAGTTTCTTGATAGGTTGTGACGTGAACCAGCATTAACCGAGTCACCTCACAGCTCGTGATCGTGTGTATCATATTTCTTTGCTCCAGAGAAGAGAGATGGCATTGGTTTTTAAATAAGAATATTATGCTATCCTGAATACAAAGCCCTTATCATTAATACCCTGTTGGCCTGTGTCTTATTTATTTTTGAGCAACAAAAAACCATGAGGCTTAGCAGATTAAAGCAATAAACATTTCATATCTCATGTAATACCTGTGGGTTGGGAATCTGGGAATGACTGAGCTGCTGGTCCTGGCTTCTCTTGCCTCTCATAAAGTTACACTCAGGATATCAGCTGGGACTGCGGTCATCTGAAGGGCTGACTGGGGCCAGAGGACTCCCCCTCGAGGTGGCCCCCGCAGATGCTGGGCATCCTGGTGCCTCTCGTCCTCATGAGGCCCGCCTGTCAGGGCTGTGGGAGTGTCTTCACGGTAGAGGGACCGTCAGGTGTTTTCTTGGTGATTTCATATATGAACTTTCAGGAAGAAAAGAGAAAGGTTATATCAGTAGCAGTGGTAAGCCTAAATGTGGGTTAAAAAAAATAAACAACACCCAGCTTAACAAAAGTGGTAAGTAAGCCAGGTATCAGGCGTTTACACAATTATCCCATTTCAGAGACATTCTCTTTCAGCTCTCCTCCATCATCCCAGTCCTCTGTCTTCATGAAACTTGCTCACACCCTGGTTCTGGCCTTCCTGTGCAGCCACACTCCGTGGTCCGCGTCTGTCTGCCCACTAGCCTCCTGGTTCTGGCCTTCCTGTTCTGCACACTCCCTGGTCCGCGTCTGTCTGCCCACTAGCCTGCATGTGTGAGGTGCAGAGCTGTGACTTCATCCCTGAATCTCAGATACTCCAGGCGGTGCCTGGCCCTGAGCAGACCTTCTCTGTCTGCTGAGCTCCTCGAGCCTCATCCAGCTGAAGGCCGTTGTCCCCCTCTTCTCTGTAAGGCTGTGTAACTTGATTAAAGGTCTGCAGTTAGTAAGTGGCAGAGTTTGGGGCTCAAAGTTAGGTCTGGGTTTGGTTCATCAGCTAAGATGGGGTTGTGAAGGTTCTCAGAGTCACCTGTGTGTCAGGAGGCCTCAAATGTCGTCCTCGGGAAAAGTTTCTTAGGAGATATCTCTGTATTTACCCAGAATGAATCACTAGGGTTTAAGTGAGATTGCTCGAAGGAGACAGTTTTTTTTTTTTTAATCAAATAAAAGAATATTGAAAATAAACTGGCCTATTGCATGTGGGCTACAAACCAGTTTTTGGTGTTAACTGATGTGCTTTCATCTCTAAGTGGTATGCAAAAAAGCTCTCACCCCTAAAGTGCTGTGGGAAAGTCTCTTCCTCTTTTCCGCTTTTTTCAGGGATTCCACCCAGGTTGATGTGAAAGAATTGAGCATGGTGTTTAGATATGAAGTTGTTGTTCAGTCGCTCAGTCGTGTCTGACTGTTTGTGCCCCCATGACCACAGCATGCCAGGCCTCCCTGTCCTTCACCATCTCCGGGAGCTTGCTCAAACCCATGTCCACTGAGTCGGTGATGCCATCCAACCATCTCATCCTCTGTCATCCCCTTCTCCTCCTGGCTTCAATCTTTCCCAAAGGCAAAAAGATAGGACATTGAAAGATAAACTCCCCAGGTCAGTAGGTACCCAGTATGTTACTGACGAACAATATGCTTCTGGAGAAATAGCTCCAGAAGCAATGAAGAGGCTGAGCCAAAGTGGAAACAACACCCAGTGGTGGATGTGACTGGTGATGGAAGTAAAGTCCAATGTTGTAAAGAGCAATACTGCATAGGAACCTGGAACGTTAGGTCCATGAATCAGGGTAGCTTGGAAGTGGTCGAACAGGAGATGGCAAGAGTGAACATGGACGTCTTAGAACTCAAATGGACCTGAATGGGTGAGTTAACTCAGAGGACCATTATATCTGCTACTGTGGGCAGGAATCCCTCAGAAGAAATGGAGTAGCCATCATGGTCAACAAAAGAGTCTGAAATGCAGTACATGGGTGCAATCTCAAAAACAACAGGGTGATCTCTATTCATTGCCAAGGCAAAGCATTAAATATCACGGTAATCCAAGCCTATGCCCCAACCAGTAACGCTGAAGAAGCTGAAGTTGAACGGTTCTATGAAGACCTACAGACCTTCTAGAACTAACACCAAAAAAAGATGTCCTTTTCATCCTAGGGGACTAGAATGCAAATAGGAAGGCAAGAGACACCGGGAGTAACAGGCAAGTTTGGCCCTGGAGTGCGGAATGGAGCAGGGCAAAGGCTAACAGAGTTCTGCCAAGAGAACACACTGGTCACAGCAAGCACCCTCTCCCAACAACACCAGAGAAGGCTGCACACATGGACATCACCCGACGGTCAGCACTGAAATGAGATTGATTGTATTCTTTGCAGCCAAAGATAGAGAAGCTCTATACAGTCAGCAAAAACAAGACCAGGGGCTGACTGTGGCTCTGATCGTTACTGCAAAATTACAGATATGAAGTTGGAGATCAGTGAATGAGGAGATTGATACGGATCCCCTGACTAAACTGATCACTATAGGAAGCCTTCCTGCAAAGGTCTAGGTCCTAACCTAAGGGCTCAGTGGACGAGCACGTGCATTCAAGTGGTGTCTAATGTGTGAATTACCATGGGGACGGGATGTGCGGTGGAGGGGTGGAGAAGCTGAGCATGGCCCCCAGGCCCCTGGCCTGGGGATCTGAGTGAGTGGTGGCCCCGCTCAGTGTGACGGGGACACAGGCAGGGGAGGGGAGAGGGTTTGATGATGATGTCAGCTTGGGGCACGTCCATGGGACAACCAGGGCAGGTGTTCCGTCTAGACGTGGACCTCTAGGTCTGATGGCTACAGCAAAGAGGAGTCGCCAGGCTCTCTGGGAGAGGGCCTGGGGCTTAGCTGTGTCTCATGATGGTTCATGGATTGTTGGTGTAGAAAGAGCTTCGGAGCACAGGCAGCCTTTCTTGGCTCTGCTGACCTTTTGAGACTCTCGGCGTGAATCGTTGCAGCTCAGTGTCCCAGACAGACTGGGGGAGAGTGGGTGCGCTCTTGCTTGTGGATGTAGATGGGAGCTGCCGCATTTCCTGGCCGACGAGGGCCCAGCACTCTGCCAAGTCTTGCAGAGGCTGCTAAGCGATGCTTGCTTCTACTCATGGCTTGGCAATCTTAAATACCTTCTTTTTTTTTTTTTAATTTGCTATTAGCTTTCAATGATGTTGGTATCTGTTCTGAAATGTCATTCAATTTCTTTTTTAAAAGAAAGCACAAATTCTTCTTTTATTTTCTTGGGAATATGCTTGTTAATAAACTTGGTTCTTCCATGTGGCTGTTGACGTAGATGGTTGTAGTGAGACTTCTTTGATTAGTCATTTATTGTCTGAGTCTATGAATTATTTCAGATGTTTTCTTTCTCTCTGTCTTGATCCAAAGAGTTATCTTGAGACAACGCACTTTGCTTTTATTATATTCGGTAAAACTTCACAGCTTATTCTCTTTTTTTGTGGTAATCTGATAGCATAATTAAAACGTCTGACTTCAGTTCTTTCCTTACAAATACTGCCCAGCTCTTCTGCCTTTAATTAACTGAAATCATTCTTATGTAAACAAATACCGATTGCAGATTGTATTACCTATCCTCCTTTCTTACGAGAATTTAAGTACACCCCTTGTTTGTTAAATTATAGTCTTAAAGAAGCAAGTGACATATTTTGTCATTTTGTACGATGCCAATGGCAAGCAAAGGCTCCCTTCTGTGTTTTCATTCTTGTTACACCTTTTATTTAATATTCATTTGCAGAGCCAGTGTGGGCAGGAAGAGGGGAGACGGGCCTTAGAGTCACACCAACTTGAAACTCAGCTCGGCCACTTCTCAGTGGCGCCACTTTGGATAAATTGCTTGACTACTTCCGGGCCTTGGTTTCCTTGTAGGGAAATGAAGGTGATAGTATCTGCCTCGAGGATTGTGGACATTCAGTAACACAGTGCAAACCTCATGCTTAGCACAGAGCCTGACGTGTAACAGGTGCCCAATAAACGCCACCAATATCTATGTTGGCACAGTAGAAGATGTTCTCTTAGCCAGTGCAGCAGCTTAAAGGAAGCTTCCAGTCCTTATCCAGAGCCGCCTGGTGGGTGCCCGCAGCATGCTGAGCGTTTGTAACCAGAAGCGTCCCTGCAGCACCGTCACGCGTGTCTGCTCCAACTTCCTGAGCGGTTTTCATCCCCAAACCTCGTCTATGTTGTTTGTTCTCAAACCTCCTTATGCCAGCTGAACTTGTCCTTGTAATTAGGTGATTTAATTAAATATTAAGCAAACAGAATGTCAGTACAAAAAGACAGATGCTTTTTCTATTAAAAAAAAACATAAGTTTTGGAGAGACTTAATAAAAGTAACTCAATAAATTGAAGAAAAACTTCCGAGGACGTCGAGTGGTCGTTCTCACAGAGACAGAAGGTAGAATCGTGGTTGCCAGGGACTGCAGGGGAGGGAAACGGAGAGTTCTTCTTCAGTGGGGACCGAGGTTCAGCCGCAGCATTTCTGGAGACGGATGGTGGTGATGACTGCGAAATGAGTGTGCCACTTAATATGACTGAGCTGAGATGGTGAATTTTATGTCGTGTGTATTTTGTTACAATTTTAAAGACTGTTTTAATCTGTCACACGAGCTGTGGGTTGGAGAGCTGTTAGGGCCTGGCGAGCAGGGGATCTAAAAGCTGGAGGAATCCCGCATCTAGGTGGTTTTCTAGTGGTCTTTTAAGGTTTCTTATTTTCAGGAACCTGAAATTGGACATTGTAGGTAATTCGTCTTAGGTGTGGTTCATTCGAGAAAGAGAACAAGTCCTGCTGATCCGTGTACCGTTTCTTAAAGATGAGGCTTTGGCGTAGATCAGAGCATAAGGAAATGACACGTTTATATTTAAAACGTTAAGTCACACGTTTAAGTCACTTGTGTGTCTTAGGGTGGGCTCCTGGGGAATAAACTGAGATGGAGATGTGCAGGAAGCTCGTTGGGGAGTGAGCGCTCTCGGGTCCAGGCCTGGATGGGAGTGAGGGAGGGAGGACCGAGAGAAGGAGAGAGGATGCCCAGGGGAGACGGGTGCCAGCCACTCTCCAGAGACGTGCAAATGCTCAGTGAATCTTTAGTCCAATTTTCTGTTGACAGGAGGAGCTATGTTCCCTCCCTGTGCTTTGGCTGGAGGCCAAACTATGGTAGGGTTAATGGTGAAGTGAAGTTGCTCAGTCGTGTCCAACTCTTTGTGACCCCATGGACTGTAGCCTACCAGGCTCCTCCATCCATGGGATTCTCCAGGCAAGAATACTGGAGTGGGTTGCCATTTCCTTCTCTAGGGGATCTTCCTGACTCAGGGATTGAACCCAAGTCTCCCGCACTGGAGGCAGACGCTTCAACCTCTGAGCCACCAGGGTTAATGGTGACCGCCTTCAAAAGGGCTTATGCCACCAGGTGCTATCACTCCCAGGGTTGTTGTATTCAGTGCCCCGACCCCACGGCAGCCAACCACCGACCCACGCCTCCCCCAGAGGCTCCCGGACACTCACAGGTGGGTCTGGCTCAGTCTCTCGTGGGGCCGCTGCTCCTTTCTCCTGGGTCCTGGTGCGCAGGTTCGTCTGTGCCCTCCGAGAGTCTGCTTCCCCAGTCCTGTGGGGTCCTGTAATCGAATCCCACTGGCCTCCAAAGTCAAATTCCCTGGGCTTCTCAGTCCCTTTGCTGGATGCCCAGATAACCTAGAGCCAGACATCCTGGAATGTGAAGTCAAGTGGGCCTTAGGAAGCTTCAGTATGAACAAAGCTAGTAGAGGTGATAGAATTCCAGTTGAGCCATTTCAAATCCTCAAAGATGATGCTGTGAAAGTGCTGCCAGCAAATTTGAAAAGCTCAGCAGTGGCCACAGGACTGGAAACAGTCAGTTTTAATTCCAATCCCAAAGAAAGACAATGCCAAAGAATGCTCAAACTACTGCACAATTGCACTCATCTCACATGCTAGCAAAGTAATGCTCAAACTTCTCCAAGCTAGGCTTCAGCAATACACGAACCATGAACTTCCAGATGTTCAAGCTGGATTTAAAAAAGGCAGAGAAACCAAAGATCAATTGCCTACATCCATTGGATCATAGAAAAAGCAAGATAATTCTAGAAAAACATTTACTTCTGCTTCATTGACTATACTAAAGCCTTTGACTAGATAGGCCACAAGCTGTAGAAAATACTTCAAGAGACTGGAATACCAGACCACCCTACCTGCCTCCTGAGAAATCTGTATGCAGGTCAAGAAGCAGCAATTAGAACCGGACATGGAACAATGGACTGGTTCCAAATTGGGAAAGGTGTACGTCAAGGCTGTATATTGTCACCCTGCTTATTTAACTCATATGCAGAGTACATCATGAGAAACGCTGGGCTGGATGAAACACAAGCTGGAATCAAGATTGCCGGGAGAAATATCAATAACCTCAGATATGCAGATGACACCACCCTTATAGCAGAAAGCGAAGAGAAACTAAAGAGCCTCTTGATGAAAGTGCAAGAGGAGAGTGAAAAAGCTTAAAACTCAACATTCAGAAAACTAAGATCATGGCCTCCAGTCCCATCACTTCATGGCAAATACATGGGGAAACAGCGGAAACAGTGGCAGACTTTATTTTCTCGGACTCCAAAATCACTGCAGATGGTGATTGCAGCCATGAAATTAAAAGATGCTTGCTCCTTGTAAGAAAAGCCATGACCAACCTAGACAGCATATTAAAAAGCAGAGACATTACTTCGCCAACAAAGGTCCATCTAGTTAAGGCTATGGTGTTTCCAATAGTCATGTATGGATGTGAGAGTTGCACCTTAAAGAAAGCTGAGCACCTTTGAACTGCTTGTTGGAGGAGACTCTTGAGAGTCCCTTGGACTGCAAGGAGATCCAACCAGTCCATCCTAAAGGAAGTCAACCCTGAATATTCATCAGAAGGACTCATGCTGAAGCTGAAACTCCAATACTTTGGTCACCTGATGTGAAGAACTGACTCATTTGAAAAGACCCTGATGCTGGGAAAGATTGAAGGCAGGAGGAGAAGGGGATGACAGAGGATGAGATGGTTGGATGGCATCACTGACTTGATGGACATGAGTCTGAGCAAGCTCCGGGAGTTGGTGATGGTCAGGGAAGCCTGGTGTGCTGCAGTCCATGGGGTCTTAAAGGGCCAGATAACTGAACAGCTGAACTGAACTGAATTGACTTTTAGTCCAGATGGCTTCAGACAAGAGCGTCTTCACTGTTTATGCATGCTCTTCTGAAAGTCTCACTGCATTTAATCATTACATACACCAGGTGTCCCATTTGTGATATAGTAAGACTGCGAGGCTTAATCACAGTAGATAAATGTGTGGGATGTGTTTAATGCTCAAATGATGTTTGGGACTCCATCAGCTTCTAAATACTTTCCAGAATATATTTCAAGATCCATGAAACTTCAGCATTTTGCTTCTTACATTTCCAGACTCTTTTTTTGACATTTGATTACTTTGCATGAGGGATCGCTGAAGCTGTCCATGTTTGTGCCAAAGGTCACCTTCCTCTCACGCCCGGTGGCTGTAGTTTTCTGTTTCCGGATTCTTCCGTGTCTCTCCATCTGCCACAGTAACCTGCCCCGTGACATTTTCCATTTAGGCCCGCATCTTAGTACTCACCCCCAGGCTCTTGACATGAATGATGGCCAATGTCCAGGATGCCCCAATTTCCTTCTTAGATGCGCTCTTCCAGCCCTTAAAAGAGAAGTCCTGCGTGTGTCATTGTTTGGGGGGGGGTTTGTTTGTTTTGTTTCCGTTGTTGGTTTTATTTTTATTTACCAGTGTGTTGGCGTACAGCGCCGCAGCGGGAACTGCGCTCTCGGCGCCGTAGCCGTAACCACATTCACGTTGTTGTGCAAACCAACCGGTAGAACCTTTTCACTTTGCAAACGGAAAGAAACTCCCATTTGCCCTCTCCCCAGCCCTGGCCAGCCACCATTCGCTTTTGTGTTTCTGTGAGCTAGACTACACGAGGTACTTCGTATGAGTGGAATCTTACAGCGTTTCTCATTTGGGGCCGGCTTATTTCTGTCGGCAGCACGTCCTCAAGGGCCGTCTGCATTTAGAAGGCCGAGTGGTATTCCGTCGTGTGTCTGTTCCGCATTTTGCTTATCCCGTCGTCTGGCAGTGGACATCTGGGTCGTGTCCACCTTTTGGTTATTGCGAATGAGACTCGTGAATGTGAGCACGCACGGCTTTATTTTTCAGTGCAGACATATATTTTCATTTCTAGCAGCTTGCCCTGCCCCAAATTGTAAATGGTAAAGAGGGCGTCTGACTTCCTTTGCGAGCGGGGCCATAAATACAGCGCAAGGATACTGTGATTACCCCACGGAGTCTCATTTTCCTTCCGCGCGCTGGCTCCTGCTGACCTTTTAGTAAGAATACTATTCAGTCTCATTTCTGTAATACTTAGGCCTTCATTTAGCCATGTTTTGTTGTTTCCCTTGGTTTCAAATTTTATCTCTTTATGCGAACTGGGAACTGAAGCCTTTCATTTGACTTGTGATCTTGTGCGTTCTGGAAGCTCATACATGTAATCATGGAACAAATAAAGCAGCTGGAAGAACTCTTTCCTGAACAAAACCCAAGTGGGGCACTTGGGTGTGAGCCAGGGTTTCCGCAGCTACCGAGGGAGATGCGAAAAGGCTGCCTTTATGACAACACCGCCAAATCACTTCTGGCCCCAGAGGAAAGTCCTTTAGGCAGTGAGCAGATAGAGGGCAGGGACCTTTACACGATTCATTGCCTGACCGCAAAACAAAGTATTTATGGGAGCCTTCCAAGGTCTCTGCCTGTGTTAGTCCCTCAGTCGTGTCCGACTCTTTGCGACCCCACGGACTGTCGTCCGCCAGCCTCCTCTGTCTGTGGGATCCTCCAGGCAAGAATACAGGAGTGGGTTGCCATGCCCTGCTCCAGGGGATCTTCCCGACGCAGGGACTGAACACGCGTCTCTTACGTCTCCTGCGTTGGTGGGCGGGTTCTTTACCACTAGCGCGTCTGTGGCTTTGCGCTCAGCCATAGTGGGAAACTCTGGGCTCTTGGGTCTGATCCTGGCCTCCCGCTAAACGTGCTCTGTGATCCCAGGGCAGACACTGAGTTTAATTCCCTGGGGTTCCATTCTTCCAACCAAAATTCAGAACTGTATTGTGTGTGTACATGTAACTACTGAACAACTAACTAACGATACACAAAGTCCTCTGTTAACTGCTCCTTAATAGAGGAAAACGTCTAACGTCCTGCAGTGATCAAATCAAAATTTCACTGGACATCTTAAAAAGATTGGTTATTTATTGTATTTGTGTATATACCCTGATGCTGGGAAAGACTGAAGGCGGGAGGAGAAGGGGATGACAGAGGATGAGATGGTCAGATGGCATCACCGACTTGATGGATGTGAGTGTGAGTAAGCTCTGGGAGTTGGTGATGGACAGGGAGGCCTGGCGTGCTGCAGTCCATGGGGTCGCACAGAGTTGGACACAACTGAGCGACTGAACTTACTGATGTATGTACCTATGCATAGGTCTGAACTGACACGTACGAAGGCAAAAAGCTTGGAAGGGAGGTATGTTTTTAGAAATACAGAGAGTGAAGTCGCTCAGTCGTGTCTGACTCTCTTCGACCCCGTGGACTACAGCCTACTAGGCTCCTGCACCCATGGGATTCTCCAGCAAGAGTACTGGAGTGGGGTGCCACTGCCTTCTCCAGGGCACCTTCCCGACCCAGGGGTTGAACCTGGATCTCCCGCACTGCAGGCAGACACTTTGCCGTCTGAGCCCCCAGGGAAGCCCTAGAAATGAAGAGCAGCATCGCAGTTTTTAACCGTTTATCCGTCCATTCAGCCAACGTGGATGGATGCCTGGGTCAGGGCTTCTCAAACTTGTGGTGCGTGAGCCTCGCCTGGAGGACGTTTTAATCACATGCTCCTGGGCCCTGTGCTCAGAGTCTCCAGTTCAGTAGATATTGTAGCAGGGCCTGAAAACCTGCATGTCTGCAAGCCCAAGTAATACTGATCCCGCTGGTGTACAGACCCCACTTTGGGGACCCAAGTTCCAGAGACACTGAGAACTCCAAAGTGAAGAAGGCACAGTCCTGTCCTTAGGGCAGAAAGGGTTAATGTTAATACTCTATGTTGTTGTGACCTTATTAACCACATTATATCACTGTGTGTGTACAGATGTGTTTCCAAGGCATATCAGAACCCATAGCACATACAGAGGCATGGAAAACTGAAGTCACAAGACATGTCCAGGGATGTGGAGTCTGTGTCACCGGAGCAGAGGGCACACAGCTGGCCAGGGTGTGGAGTTTTTCTGGGGGAGGGGGGCATGTGGCAGGAGAGGTGTCAAGAACTCGATGGAGCTCTGATCACAGTAGATGTCGGGTGCCCTAAGGAATCTGATTGTTTTCCTAACAATCAAAGGAAATGGAAAAGGGAAAATTTGAAAATTCACAAGAGCTCCTGAGAAGGTAGAGTTACGGATAGTGAAGACTTCAGTCAAATATAATTGCTAACCCGATCATCTTTCTGGAATCACACTTTAGTTGGAAGTTAATCTTTCTGGTGTCTGATTTCTTCAGTTCTGGTAATTTTTGTGTACCATAAGATGAGTTGGCTTCCCTGATAGCTCAGTTGGTAAAGAATGCGCCTGCAATGCAGGAGACCCCAGTTTGATTCCTACGTCTGAAAGATCTGCTGGAGAAAGGATAGGTTACCCGCCCCAGTATTCTTGGGCTTCCCTTGTGGCTCAGATGGTAAAGAATCCACCTGCAATGCAGGAGACCTGGGTTCGATCCCTGGGTTAGGACGATCCTCTGGAGAAGGGACAGGCTCCCCATTCCAGTGTTCTGGCCTGGACAATTCCATGGACTATACAGTCCACGGGGTCGCAAAGAGTCAGACGCCACTGAGCAACTTTCACTTTCACTCACTTAAGATGAATTACATGGGATTAAAAACGACCTGTTTTCCTTAGTTCTGGAGAAAAAGAAAGAGCCTCCTCATTGAAGTACTGGATTAAGCCAGACTTGGAGCTTAATTCATTAACCCTACTCAGATTCATTGGAAAAGACCCTGATGCTGGGAAAGATTGAGGGTGGGAGGAGAAGGGGGTGACAGAGGATGAGATGGTTGGATGGCATCACTGACTCAATGGACATGAGTTTGAGCAAGCTCTGGGAGTTGGTGATGGACAGGGAGGCCTGGCGTGCTGCAGTCCATGGTGTCGCAAAGAGTCGGAACCGACTTAGCAACTGAACAGCAACAATAACTCAGACATTTTAGCTTGCTGAGCCAATGTTTTAGTGTCGCCCAGTTTAGTCCTGGGAGGTGTGACTCCTCCAAGGCCACGTAGCTAGGTGGTGACGTGTCTAGGAAAAAGGCAGGCGCTGTACCTGAGTGAACCGCGGCCCCTTGTCCCCCCGCCCTCACGCGGCGGCCCCTTGTCCCCCCGCCCTCACGCGGCGGCCCCTTGTCCCCCCGCCCTCACGCGGCGGCCCCTTGTCCCCCCGCCCTCACGCGGCGGCCCCTTGTCCCCTCGCCCTCACGCGGCGGCCCCTTGTCCCCTCGCCCTCACGCGGCGGCTCCCCTCGGCAATGTGCTGCCCTTCTGTTCATTGGCCCCCTCACTCAGCGTCCTGGGGGCAGGGACGCCTGTCCGCCTTGCTCACTCGCGTCTCCCCAGCTCCCAGAACAGGACTGGGCACACAGTGGGTGCTTCTGCTTGTTGAACACAAGAGTAGACGCTGCCAGCTCCTCTCAGCGGGGTTCACCGCCATCAGCAGGGGTCACCTGTGTACGGGGATGGTGGCCCAAGGCCCTTCCCTCCCAGGGGGGCAGAGACTGAGCTCAGGGTGCCAGCCAGCCTGCCCCCAGCAGCCTGTATCCTTCATTAGATCCCTGGCTCAGGCTGCAGGGTTTCAACAGGAGGGAGGTGGCTCCCCAGCCGAGCCCACAAACCCTGGGTCCCTGCTGACCCGGAAGTTACTGGCAAGGAGCCCAGAGCTGACCCACAGGCCTCTGAAGGCTCTGGTCTTCCTTCGGCCTCTGTCCCCAGCCTTCGCCCAGCACCCATATGGGGCAGAGTCCAGAGGAGTGAGCGGGAGGAGGGTCTGTTATTCAAATGCCAGGCATTCACCGAGTGCCTACACTGTGCCAGCCACAGTTCTAGGCTAGGGGGCTGCAGCAGGGAAGAAAAAGAGCTTCCCTGCCCTCAGGAAGCTTATGCTCTGGTGGGGAGAGCAGAGGAAAACAATGAATAACCGTATGGTGTATGTTAACCGAAGCACGAGGCGAAGGAAACAGGGTAAGCAGCCGCGGAGGGGCAGAAAGGGCTTGTTTTCCTGAGACTCGTCCACAGGAGGAGACCCCAGGCAGGCAGGAGCAACAGTGAGTGGGCTGCCGCAGTGGTCTTGCTAAGGATCGATGCTGGCCTGGGCTGGGCAGTGATGGACGTGGTGGTGGTCAGGTCCTGGTTGCCTGAGGAAGGTGCAGGCAGCGAGCTGCGATGTGAAGAGCCCGGTGGCCGGATACAGGTGGAAGTCAAGGAGGACTCTAAGCTTGGGGCCTGAGAAGCTGGAAGGATGGAGAGGGGACCCCGAGGGGAGAAACAGTTTTTGGAGGAAGGTCAGGGAGTCAACTTTGGCCACGATGCCTGTTACACACCCAGGGAATGTCAGGTAGAAAGATAGGTCCCAGGCTGAACTAGAGAGACACCTGGGAGCTCCCGGCGGACAGAAGATGGGCCCCGGGCGGCGCCCACATCCCGACCCCGTCTGAGTGTGCCGCGGTACCCGACAAGGAGGAAGCACAGTCGTACCTGGAATAGGGTGGCTGCTGCTGCTAAGTCACTCAGTCGTGTCCGACTCTTCACGACCCCATGGACCGCGGCCTACCAGGCTCCTCTGTCCATGGGATTTTCCAGGCAAGAGTACTGGAGTGGGGTGCCATTGCCTTCTCCAATAGGGTGGCTAACCAGCAATAAGATGATTCTGAAAGATCCAGGTGAACCCAGGGTCATCACAAGTGTTCTTTAATGGGGAAGCTGGAGGCAGGAGAGTCGGAATCAGGGAAATGGTGGCAGGGGGAGGACTCAGGCCGACAGGACTCGCTCTGAAGGTGGAGGAAGCGGGCCACAGACAAGAGACGCCGGCAGCTTCTAGAACCGGAGACAGCACGGGCATGGACTCCCCCAGAGAGCCCCAGAAGGGAAGGCGGCCCCCGCCACCTCGCTCATAGCCCCATGAGACACATCCCAGCCTTCTGACCTCCCGAGCTGTGATGTGATAGACACATGCCGCTGTAAACCACGCACAGAACCACCTACCTGTTCTCCATTATAGTCCAGGTTCTTTTCTTCTGTGCAGCCACCGTCCTTGTCCAAAATGGTCTATCACTGTGAGCAACTGGAATGCAAAGACATTGACAATGAAATGGATCTCACAAAACCAGGTTTTCTTATTACAGAAGCAACACATGCTTCTTACAGAAAACTATAGACCAAAAAAACACACACCACGCCACCCGTTACTTAGAAAATCACCGTTGAAACCCCTGGGCATCAGCTTCTCAGAGGCTCTTCTATCCCCACTGAAGTAGGGTCACGCCACGTGTGTTTTGGAAACCAGTGTAATTTGTGTAAGCCGTCTGCCAAGTGTCACACTTGGCGCTGTTCCAACTTAGCTCCTGTGGTTTCACGTTTAGCCTCTCCCGAGTAACCCCTGTGGGGAACGTCCACGCTGAATGGTGAGGAAGAACCGGGTCAGCCCGGGAGACACGGCGGCTGGAGGGACGGTGTCCCGGGCCAGGGGCCCCCAGGTGGGGGGCCACGGCGCCTGGAGCAGTGGGGAGCTCTGCGCTCAGTGGAGCGTGGAGGGGAGACTGAGCGGGGAGCCCGAGAGGCTCGGGTCTGCAGCTGTCGCCGAGCGGGATCCCTTTTCACACGGATCGTCTCAGCACGGCCCTGTTCTCACAGCCTGACTTTGACTCCGTTGTTTCTGACTCCCGGTCTAAAGGAACAGGGTCTGGGCCTTGTGGCCCGTGAGCCCACTGCAGCCTGTCGCGCGGTCCCTGGGTCAGGAAGACCCCCTGGAGAAGGAAGGTGCCCACTCCAGTGCTCCTCCCTGGAGAACCCCACGGACAGAGGAGTCTGGCGGGCTACAGTCCATGGGGTCGCAAAGAGCTGGGCACAGCTGGGCGATTTTCACTTTCACTCTTGAAGCAGAGTCGAAGTGAAGGTCATCAGGATTGAGAAGACTGAGGGACTCGAGGCCTAGAATTGTGGTTGAGACCCCACACTGGGGTCCTTTCTGAGCCTTCATCTGATGAGACCGCATCTTTTTGTCTTTCTTTGTTATTAGTCCAGATGTTTCTATCTCAAGAGGTCCCTCCCAGTCAGCGCATAAACACCCTGTTGGGCAGGATACCGACACTGCTTTTCTCGGCCTGTTCCAAGCAATAGGGATTGACCAGGGGCCAGCTTGGAGATTCAAGCAAGGCTTCCTTGGCGCTCCTGCGCGGGCTGCAGGAGAGCGTGCCAACAAGTAGCGGTTCCCCTGCTCGCTCGTCAGGGTGGGGCGAGGGCTGCGTCAGGGGCCGGGCTGGTCTGCCCACCCCTTGGTGCCGCTGCGTGCGGGGGGCCGGGAGCAGTACCGGGCTTCTGCTCTCCACACCTACTGTGTGCTCCCAGCTCTTCAGAAATGGCAGTTGGGGTTTTTGGTCCTTTTTTGTATCTTTTGGTCCAGAATTTGCCCCAGCTGTGCGTGCACACGATTATTTTTAGTCCCATATAGTTTCCTTGTATGTTGTAGCTCCAGGAGCCGTGTGTCCTGGCGTAAGCTCTGCAGCAAAGGGTCCCAGGTTCCAGGACCGCCTCAGGGAGTGATATACTCTTTAACTGACACCTGAAAGATTAGATGGGATCTCCCAGCTTTTCCTCAGGAGCCTCTTCCTGGCATTGGCAGAGGAGGAATTATACAAAAGCCCTAGATTCATTTCTTCGCCTTTTAGGCGCTTGTGCTAACATGGAAACTAATGCGGAAAACACCAGGGGAGGTACAGCTCATGCCTGCAGAAGAAGAGCGCTGATGCTAGTAGCAGCTGACCCTTGCTACATGCCAGCTACTGTGACAAGTCAAAGCGTGTGTCGCTCAGTCGTGTCTGACTCTTGTGACCCCACGGCCTGTAGCCCCTCCCAGGCTCCTCCGTCATGGGACTCTCCAGGCAAGAGCACGCGCGTGCAGACATCCCCTCTCGCGCGGATCTCCCCGACCCGGAGCTCGGACACACGCCTCCTGCGTCTCCTGCGCTGGCACGCGGCTTCTTCACCGCTAGCGCCACCTGCCAGCTCAGCGCTCGGTGCCGGTGATTTCTTAAAGGACCTTTATGTGTTTATCGTCCTGTGGCCGCGCTGGGTCTGCCTTGCTGCGCGGGCTTGCTCTGGTTGTGGCGACTGGGCTCCCCTCCGGTCTCTGTGTGCGGCCCTCTCTGTGCAGCAGCTCCTCCTGTGCCCCCGGGTCCTACAGCTCAGTAGTTAGGGCCCAGCCTGGGCTGCTCCGCGGCATGTGGAATCTTCCTGGACCGGGGACTAAACGAACCCGTGTCCCTTGGATCGGCAAGTTCCAAACCCCTGCACCACCAGCGAGGTCCCGTGTTGATGATTCTTTACTGTCTTGTAACAGTTCAAGGAGCTGGGTGCATTTTCTCCATTTTGTAGATGACGGCTCTGACAATTAGACCCCCCCACTGGGGTCCAGCCCCGGTGGATCCAGGGTGATTCGAAGGTGGGGACGGAGTTGGCGTCCTTGGAAATAACTTATTTAATTACAGATAGAGAGGGATTAGAAAATTAGCAGAGAAAAAGAGGCTGAATAACTTGGTTCACATGGAATACCAATCACCACCTACGTAGCCACAGGCGTGTTCCTGTTCTCCTGAAGGAGAGGAGGCACTGAGGCCCCCCCCGGTCCGATCTTAGAAGCCCAGGCAAAATTAGCAGGCTTGGTGGACACCCATGCACCAGATGGGAATGTGGCCAGAAAATAGTAAGAGAGAAAAAGAGGCTGAATAACTTGGTTTACGTGGGATACCAATAAAATTCCAAGACAAGGAATTTGCACCATCTACGTTGGGCCACCGGTGCCACTTGAATATCGGAAGGTGCCCCTCCTTGGGCTCCTTCTCACGTGGGCTTGAAAACCGGGGCAAGTAAGCAGACATGGCGAGCACCCACGCTCCAGATGGGAATTCAGCCAGAAAAACAGGGAGCAGGAAAGAACGACATGGGGGAATCAGTCTTTCTGGAAACTGATCCGATTTCTTTATTTTTGGGTTTGCTTATATACCTTTTGTTACGCATAGGGATGAATACAGAGTCACGCGGGGGTCAGCAGTCCTGACCTTTATCAAAATCAGGTGCTTCACGTAAATGTATAAAAAAAAAAAGGTCTTAGGGGTTTTACATCATCTTCTGGCCATGAGACCTGATGACATTTTATGACCCTTTCTTTCTGATAATCAAAAAACTTATTTTTTCCAAGGGTGTTTTTTCTTAAGCCAGGCACCACCCTCCAAATAATGTTGCATTCCTATAGGGTGAGGGTATAGTGAGTTACAATCAAGAAAGGAATTAATTTAACCCAAGGTTAACATGATTAATCTTAAAGGTTAATACTTATTTCTCCTATATGCTTAAAGGTTAATACTTATTTCTCCTATATGTTAGTTATATTCATTATAAGGGCAGGGAATATGGAGATTTAGCAGCAAACATCAGCCCAACAAATGAAAATCCTTTCACCAATGTTCCCCTTAAGATCTATTTAGTCTTACGATAGTTATAAAGTTACATTTTTACATAGCAAGGACACAGTGATATATAACAAAGTACAGTGATCTATTACAAAAGAGAAAATTCATTAACTCAAAAAGTCTAGTATTGCTAACCTTAAAAACTACTATATTTCCTTTTCTATATTCCAAATACATTGATTAATATATTCCCAGGTGCCTAAGGATATAGAGGCCTGGCGGCAATCGCTGACTCAACAATGAGAAAAGCCCTCTGCTAACTAAGACTCAAAATACTCCAAAACTCTCTGTGCTGTTTATGGTTGAGAGGTAGTAAACAATCATGTGGCAGGAGTATGGATAATCCTGTCACACAAGCTAGTCTGTCAGCAGAGAGGTTTGACCTGAGACATCCTTGTCCCACCCAGAGCAGGGAATTAGCAACAATTATTGACACAACAAATGAAAAAACCCTTCACCAATATAATACCTAACCAACCCACTATACTGACAATTTCCAACTTCCCAAAGGAATTTGCCTTTAGTAAGTCTAAAACATCTTGTGCCTTTCAGGTTGGGAGGCTGTAAACAATCACATGTGGCCGGACGAACCTGTACAGGTGGGCTAGATAACTTTCAGAGGAGTCCGTAAGCTGAAACACTCTTGTCATGCCCAGGAATTTTTATTGACTTGGAGCTGCGCGTTAACTCCTTCTCCGAGAGAAATGGTGATGGGGGAGAGCCCCCCGTAAAGTCAGAGGTGTAGATGAAAGCATAAAACAGACTCTGGTTTTGGGGGTAGATGCTCAGGGGGTTTCCTGAGGCTTGATCACGCCTTTGTGTATGCCAAGCCTCCTTCCTCATGACCTTTGCCACGGGCAGAGTTCCTCACGCTGGCCCCTGGCACCTGCCCCGGGTCAGTCGGCCTGTGGGTCACAGAGCCCACGTTCAGAGCCAGGCCTCGTGCCTCCAGAACTCAAATCCTCGCTCCACTGTGGCTGGGGAGCCAAGCCCAGCCTCTGCTGGACTCTCACCATCCCAGAGATGTGCTCTTGGGCTGAGGTGTGGGCGGTGCCCACCCCGGAGCACAGACTCTGCCTTTGAGCACCCACACAGCGCTGCCTTCTCACCAAATGCCCTCCCTGCCAGGGAAGCACCCAAAGTCTCCCCACAGTCCCCCTGGAGGTTAAACCTCTGGGCTCCACTTGCAAGAATGCTACAGAATGGCAGGAAAGGCATTTCATTTTCTCACCAACTCTTGGAAATAGTAAAGGTTCATTTCATACTGACGCAGGAGTATGGTGGAGCTTGGCTGTTCAGAGTGCAAGGAGGTGGTTGTACCAATATGAAAACTTCAGTTCAAGGGTTTCTCAGTAAAGTGATATAAGAGGTGTGCAAGGAGGGGCTTCCCTGGTGGGTTAGTGGTTAAGACTCTGCCTGCCAGTGCAGGGGACATGGGTCCCACCCCTGGTTGGGGAAGACCCCACAGGCCACAGGGCAGCTAAACCCGTGCACCCCAATCCATGCACCCTAGGACCCAGGCTCCACGGCAAGAGAAGACGCCACAGGGAGAAGCCTGAACACCACAGCTAGAGAGCAGCCCCTGCCTCCTGCAGCCAGAGAGGCCCTCGCACAGCAGGGAGGCTCAGTGAGGCCAAGAGCAAGGACCCTTCAGACCTCAGTCCTCAAGATGCACAATATTTCCTTAAAAAAGAGGCATGCAAGGAGAGAGCATTTCTCGTTTCATGATAAAAACGAGTTACTCAATAGGAAGGACTGCCTTGAAAATCATCCTCTGCGGCTACTGCTAAGTCACTTCAGTTGTGTCTGACTCTGTGCGACCCCATAGACGGCAGCCCACCAGGCTCCCCCGTCCCTGGGATTCTCCAGGCAGGAACACTGGAGTGGGTTGCCATTTCCTTCTCCAATGCATGAAAGCGAAAAGCGAAAGTGAAGTCGCTCGGTCGTGTCCAACTCTTCGCGACCCCGTGGACTGCAGCCCACCAGGCTCCTCCATCCATGGGATTTTCCAGGCAAGAGTACTGGAGTGGGTTGCCAGTGCCTTCTCCAGAAAATCATCCTCATTTGCTTCTAAATTAGTTTGCTACTTGTTGAAGGCTGTTTTCAGGCAGTGATACCTTGTCCCGTGCAGGCCTAACTTCAGCTTTCATATTTAGAAGATGCATTCACCAGGGTCTTGTACTTGAATGCACTCCTGTTGCGTGCCCAGAGGGTACTGACGGGAGAGACATGGGTGAGCGCACGTCTTTAAAACCTCAGTGCTGATCCTTTCTCTCAGCTTGTAATCACTGACCAGACAAAGGTTTTTATTTGACCCCTGTCTTCAAGAGCGCAAACAGAGTTCACTGTACCTTTTGCAAGAAGTTAAACAGCAGAACGGTTTTTGTTTTACATTCAAAGTTAGGTACATTCCTAAATAATACCAGTTTGTATTAAATTCTTCCCCCTCTGGCACTGCCTCCTTCAACGCACACATAGTGCAAAACACATAGCTAGTCAGTCCACCCTAGAATGGTCCAGAAGAGAAAATACCAGGGAGGGTTTCCTTTACTCTTCATCATGGGCCCTGAGGCCAGAGGGCTGATGACCACACCTGGGTCTCAGTTGTTGCTCAGTTGCTCAGTCGTGTCCGACTCTCTGCGACCCCATGGACTGCAGCATGCCAGGCCTCCCTGTCCATCACCAACTCCCGGAGTTTACCCAAACTCATGTCCATTGATTCGGTGATGCCATCCAACCATCTCATTCCCTGTCGTCCCCTTCTCCTCCTGCCCTCAATCTTTCCCAGCATCAGAGTCTTTTCCAAAGAGTTGGCTCTTCGCATCAGGTGGCCAAAGTATCAGAGGTTCAGCTTCTGCATCAGTCTTTCTAATGAATATTCAGGGGTGATTTCCTTTAGGATTGACTGGTTTGATCTCCTTGTTGTCCAAGGGACTCTCAAGAGTCATCTCCAACACCACAGTTCAAAAGCATCAGTTCTTTAATGCTCAGCCTTCTCTATGGGTCTCAGAAATTATATAAAAAATGAAACCAGGAAATCGAGATCCGACTAAGACTTTATTAAGATCCAGGTGTCAACACCCAGTAGTCGGAAGCGAGGAAGCCACTAGCAGCCCGAGAGTGACGAGCAGAGGAGCTGGCCGTGCCAGAGGCGCTGAGGGTGGACCCTGATCAGGAACGCCCTTGCTTGGCAGCGAGCCACCAGCACTGAAGCTGGCCGGTGGTCTCTTTCCTCGTGTCCCTTCATCTGACCCAGAGATTCTGTCCATGTGATCCCAGCCCCAAGGGACCTGCAAGGTCAGAGCCATCTTCATGACGCTAAGGCACTGTTTGCCTCATCTCACTCTGTTGACATTTGCATTGATGATGCAAAATCTGTGATAGGTGACACTGCTGAGCTGTTTCATCTGTTCTCAGCATAAATCGGGGCAGTAGCACCAGACCACACTGGTAGTCATTGCATTCTTCATCATTTTGCCCTCCCAGTTAAAAAAGTGATAATGAAGTCAGTTTCACTTACGAATATCCTAGATGAAGCAATAAAATATTGCGTTATTAAATCTTAATCCTCAAGTGCACATCTTTTTTTTCGTTTTACCATTCTGAGATGTATCCATCTAGCATTTCCATTACATGCCAGGGCATGGTAGTTATCTCCAGGAAAAGCACTTGCGCAATTGTTTTATAAGTTGAGATCGTGACTGGCCACTGTTTTAATGGAACACCATTTTTATTTGAAAGAATGACGGAAAAACTACGGTTATTCAGACTTGAATATGTGGTCGAAATTTCCTTGAAAATGAGTGAAGGGAGCCTGTCATTTCAAGGAAAACAACTGTGACTGTATTTGTTGCCAAAGCTAAAATTCAAGCTTTCATGTGAAAATTAGAATTTGGGAAACTTGTGTCCACCGCTGTGAGCTTGACAGTTTCTCAATACTAAAAGACTTTATTGGCGCATTCAGTGGCGATATTCACAAATGTAGTTCTAAAAATATTGCATAATGAAATGTCTTAGAAGATCTGTGTAGCTCAGTGAATTAATATTTTCAGATAACCAATGTATGATGTTACAATATCATGGTTGGGCAAAAGGCCGTTGAAAGTACAAAATACACCAAAGCAGAGTATGAAAAGTTAATTGACATGGTCTCAAATTATACATTACAGCTAGCCTTTAAGAGATTGCTACTTATTGAGTTATAGTGTGATATAAAAATAAATATCTACTGTTATAGAAAAAGCCTATAAAATACTCCTCCCTTTTCAACTATATATCTGTGTGAGGCTGTATTTTTCTTTATATACTACAATCATGATGTCACAAAGAATTTAGAAGCAGAAATAAGAATCCAGCTATACTATAGTAAGCATTCCTAAGACCCGCAAAAATGTAAAGTAATTCTCTTATCACTATTTCTTTTGGAAAATTTGCTTAGTTTTCATGAAAAATATTTATGTTAAAAGGTCACTAACTTATTATTTTAAAAAATTAATTAATGTATTAAATGTCCCCAGTTTTTATTTCTAGTATAACTATCAATAATAATAGTGATGTGTGTAAACAGAAGCCTTTGGAATTCTCAATTTTTAAGAGTTTAAAGGAATCCTGAAGTTAGAAAGTTTGAGAACAACTGATTCAGTGTGCATAGAACACCTACTATGTGCTGGGCCGGGCTGGTACAGGGAAAGTATGGGTACTGGACAGACGTGGGTCCTGCCCACAGAACTGACAGTCACCTGCAACTAAACAGATGCCTCCAACAGTGTGGTGAGTGCCACGGCAGGAAAGGCACAAGGCAATGTTCCGTCGGCCCCTGGCACTGCTTAGGGGAGATTCCAGGAGTAATGAATGTCTCTGGTGATGCCTGAAGGATGAGTCAGAGGTAGCCACACAGAGAGCTTGATCGCTTTGCGTGTATGGAAAAGCATGTGCTTAGACAAAAGTCCCCGTGCCAGAGGTCATGCCTTCACTGCAGAGTGAAAGAAGTGGTGTGTAACGCGGTGTGTAACACGGGGGAGGGATGGTGAGACGCGGACCTGGACTGGAAGATGGTAGTCCCCTTGTGAAGGGCTTTGGGAGTCCAGGTGTGAGGTGCAAGGACCTCCCCCAAGGGGAAAGGGGGCATCCTGGGGTTGGGGGAGGTTAAGTTAGGACAGCGACATCAGATTGCATTTTAGACAGATCTCTGCTGAGAGATTGGAGGTCTTGCCCCAAATCAAGAGATCGTGGAGCCTGGGCTAGGGCCTGCGGGGTACTGGAGAGATGTGGACAGATTTAAGGGACATCTGTATGGAGATGTTTACAGATCTAGGTATATAGATTCAGTTTCAGTTTCGTTCAGTTGCTCAGTCCTGTCTGACTCTTTGCAACCCTATGGACTGCAGCACACCAGGCCTCCCAGTTCATCACCAACTCCCGGACTTTACCCAAACCTACATCCATTGAGTCAGTGATGCCATCCAACCATCTCATCCTCTGTCGTCCCCTTCTCCTCCCACCTTCAATCTTTCCCAGCATCAGGGTCTTTTCCAGTGAGTCACTTCTTCGCATCAGGTGGCCAAAGTATTGGAGTTTCAGCTGCAGCATCAGTCCTTCCAATGAACACCCAGGACTGATCTCCTTTAGGCTGGACTGGTTGGATCTCCTTGCAGTCCAAGGGACCCTCAAGAGTCTTCTCCAACACCACAGTTCAAAAGCATCAGTTCTTTGGTGCTCAGCTTTCTTTACAGTCCACCTCTCACATCCATACATGACCACTGGAAAAACCATAGCTTTGACTAGACGGATCTTTGTTGGCAAAGTTATGTCTCTGCGTTTAAAGATGCTGTGTAGGTTGGTCATAACTTTCCTCCCAAGGAGTAATTGTCTTTTAATTTCATGGCTGCAGTCACCATCTGCAGTGATTTTGGAGCCCCCAAAAATAAAGTCTCCACTGTTTCCCCATCTATTTGTCATGAGGTGATGGGACCGGATGCCATGGTCTTAGTTTTCTGAATGTTGAGCTTTAAGCCAACTTTTTCACTCTCCTCTTTCACTTTCATCAAGAGGCTTTTTAGCTCCTCTTCACTTTATGCCATAAGGGTGGTGTCCTCTGCATATCTGAGGTTATTGATATTTCTCCCGGCAATCTTGATCACAGCTTGTGTTTCTTCCAGTCCAGCGTTTCTCATGGTGTACTCTGCATAGAAGTTAAATAAGCAGGGTGACAATATACAGCCTTGACGTACTCCTTTTCCTACTTGGAACCAGTCTGTTGTTCCGTGGCCAGTTCTAAGCGTTGCTTTAAACAGATTGGGTGCAGTTAATGAGAGAAGGGAAGGCATCAAGACTGAATTTGGATTATTTGTGTCTTTTTTTTTTTTTTTTTAGATTCCACATATAAGTGATGGACCAATGAACTTATATACAGAACAGAAAGAGACTCACAAATGTAGAAAGCAAACGTGGCTACCACAGGGGAAAGCGAGGGGCTAACTTAGGAGTTTGGGATTCACAGATGCACAGACGCGCTATATATACTATATATATTTTGTACTTGTTATACGATGAGTAACGGCAGGATCCACTGTATAACGCAGGGCCCTACACTCAGCGCCTTGTTATGCCCTAAAATGGAAAAGGATCTGAAAAGGACGCGCACGCATATCTGAATCGCTTTCGAAGCAACACAATATTGTACATCAACTATACTTCAATTAAAAAAATTTTTAACTAAGATCCTACATGCATCCAGAAAGCTTTTTTAAAGACCAGATCTGGGCTTCAGATTCAGCACCTGGGAGTCATGCCTGATGAAGTTCACTGACAGAAGGAAAGCAGGAGGCCCAGGTTATTAGAGGGAGAGCCACTGAGCTGTGCCCGAGATACCCGAGGGGAGACGCCCAGCCCGTTCCGGAAGCCGAGGAGGAAGAGCTGGACCAGAGACGCGCAGCTGACGGTTATTAGCGCGTGAACGGTAACTGAAGACGCTGGGTGAGTGGGCTCTTGCAGAGACAAGAATCTAAGCAAGAAGGGAAGGCTGTCTGAAGAGAGAATTATGGGAAGTACCAGTATCACCAGTATTCAGGGTTGTGACAATTTAAAACAAGCTAAAAAGTAAGGCAAGGAGATCAAACCAGTCCACCCTAAAGGAAGTTGACCCTGAATATTCATTGGAAGGACTGATGCTGAAGCCGAAGCTCCAATACTCTGGTCACCTGAGGCGAAGAACTGACTCACCGAAAAGACCCTGATGCTGGGAAAGACTGAAGGCAGGAGGAGAGGGGGCCGACAGAGGATGAGATGGTTGGAAGGCATCACCAAATTAATGGACACGAGTTTGAGCAAACGACGGGAGACAGTGAAGGACGCGGAGGCCTGGTGTGCTGCAGCCCACGGGGTCACAGAGGTCGAACACGACTCAGCAAGTGAGCAGCAACAACAAAGAGTGTGCAAAGAGGGCTGAGAAGAGTGTCCAGAAAGTGACGAGGACCAGAGACTGTGCGGTCGCTGAGACCAAGGGGACGGAGGAGCGAGGAGGCTCAGTGAGGACCAGTGTCGTCAGTTAAGTCAGAGAAGCGGGACTTCCCTGCTGGTCCTGTGGTTAAGAAATTGCCTTCCCTGCAGGGGACACTGGTTCGGCCCCTGGTCGGGGAGCTGAGACCCCACGTGCTGTGGGGCAGCCAAGCCCACAGCCCAAAGTGAGAGATCCTGCATTCTGCACCTGCGACCGGAAGCAGCCAGGAATCTAAGAAAACGTAAATAAAAAGTCAGAGGCGTGATTAAGAGTGCTGTCTAGACTGCCGCTAAGTCGCTTCAGTCATGTCCGACTCTGCGTAGCCCCATAGATGGCAGCCCTGCAGGCTCCCCCGTCCCCGGGATCCTCCAGGCGATGTCTCAGCCCCATAGATGGCAGCCCTGCAGGCTCCCCCGTCCCCGGGATCCTCC
This sequence comes from Capra hircus, assembly GCF_001704415.2. Lineage (NCBI taxonomy): Eukaryota > Metazoa > Chordata > Mammalia > Artiodactyla > Bovidae > Capra > Capra hircus. The sequence continues at coordinate 1,706,106 of NC_030817.1, forward strand.
AGGCGATGTCTAGACTGAGCAGCAATGAAGTAAGCGTGAGTCCTTGCCGCATCCAGACGCGCATCAGGGGACGGTTAGGCTCCAGGAGCAGAAGAGCAAGGAGAGCGGAGGGGGAGACAGGGAGACGGGTGGGGGCGGCTGGGAGAGGGAATGGGGGCTGTCACGTCAGCGGCGAGCTTCCAGAAGTCGGAGGAGAGACACGGGTTCGGGGACGGCTGGAGGGGAGCTGTGTCGCCACCAGAGAGCCGAGCTTCGGTTAGGGCACAGGGTGGAGTGAGCGTTAGCTGGAGAAGTTGTCACGGTTTGGATGAGGGTTGCAAAGGAATCTCCAGACACAAGAGTGTTTCAGACAGGGGTGAGTTTATTCAGAACGTGGGCGCTGCAAGCATAGCGGGCTGACCCCCGACAGACCAGGAGAGTCGGCCATTGGAACAGCCGGCTGACTCAGGAGGGTGCCCCCTTCTCACGGTGCATAGCCAACCTTTATAGCCTCAAGACAAAGAAGATTCCTGCTGGAAGGGTGGCATCAGGTGATTGGTTGGGGTCAGGCAGCTGGCCAGTTTGGATCAGGGGGTCTCATGGCAACAGTTGCTATGGGGCTCAGTCGGATCTGGAGATGACCTTGGTGTGGGGCTCCGTGTCTGTGGCCGTGATACGAGGCCTCACACCTCTGACCTTGGCATAGGGCTCCACTGGAGTTAGGGTATTCATTTCAGTCGCTCAGTCGTCCAACTCTTCGTGACTGCGTGGACTGCAGCACGCCAGGCCTCCCTGTCCACCACCAACTCCCGGAGTTTACCCAAACTCGTGTCCATCGAGCCGGTGACGCCATCCAGCCATCTCATCCTCTGTCGTCGAAGTTAGGACCCAGGACGGTTTAATTAGAAGCAGAAGTGCCATGGCTCCCACTGGAAAGGTTGAGGAGGAGGAGAGTGGTGGGAGTTTAGATCAAAGGAGAAAAAAAGCCCAGAGCAGCGTGAGGAAGAGGAGAGGGGAATCTGGAAGGCTTGAGGGGCTCCCCAAAGTGGCCAAGCGTAGCAGTTGCTGGGGAGACAGGCAGGGAACACAGAGAACTCGATCTTATTTTAGATACTGGTAATTTAATCACAGCCATCTTTTCTTTTTACACAATGATGCATTTATATCACAACCTAAAAATTACCCTTAACAATAGCGATTGTTTTTTTAAAAAAAACAAAACAAAGCCTCGTTTTCTGGCTGATTCAGATTATTCCTGTGTGTTCTGCCGTTTACTTTTATGTTCACTAGGTTAGATCTTCAGCTATGTTCCTGCCGTTGAGAGTCCCCTATGTAGAGAAATCTATTCATTATGAACACATTTATTGCTTCATTGAGTTGCCTATTTAAAATGCGGAGAACCACAAATTAAACGTACTGCTTTTCCATTTTGAAGAAAGTGGATGAATGGGCACCATTTTCTTGAATGCATGGTGTTTGTCTTATATCATTAACAGTCCAGATTCATAGGCTAGCAGATGCCAACCCTCGCTTGTTTTGAAGCTTGTTCCTTATTGAAAGGGATGCGCCCTAAGACTTGCACGTGCTGTGTTCTGCATCAGGGGAGATGATAAGACAGATGTAATGGAGAGCGTTGATTTGGGGGGCCAGCTAAGTGATCAACAGACACTGGTCTCCAAAACCTCTTTCTCTGAAGTTAATTATGCAAAGTACAAGACAGTTTCTTTGTTGAAATTGTAAAATAGAATATTTCAAGTAGCCTCAACATAATATTAAGCCATTAAATACTTCTATTAATATATTCCAAGTCTACAGTTTAGTTCAGTTCAGTCGCTCAGTCAAAAACCCCATAGACTGCAGCACGCCAGGCCTCCCTGCGCATCACCAACTCCCGGAGTTTACTCAAACTCATGTCCATGACGTCGGTGATGCCATCCAGCCATCTCAGCCTCTGTCGTCCCCTTCTCCTCCCGCCTTCAGTCTTCGCCAGCATCAGGGTCTTTTCCGATGAGTCAGCTCTTCGCATCAGGGGCCAGAGGACTGGAGCTTCAGCCTCAGCATGGGTCCAAGTCTACGGCCCTGTGCTGAGCATTCATTGTATTCAAGGCCTCGGTGTTGGTCCTGATGCTTTCTCTGATGTCGTTGTTGTTCGGTCGATAAGTCGTGTCTGATGCTTTGCAACCCCATGGACTGCAGCACGCCAGGCCTCCCTGTCCTTCACCGTCTCCCGGAGCTTGCTCAGGCTCATGTCCATTGAGTTTGTGGTGCCATCCAACCATCTCTCCCTCTGTCGCTCCCTTCTCCTGCCTTCAGTCTTTCCCATCATCAGGGTCTTTTCCGATGAGTCGGCTCTTCCCATCAGGTGGCCAATGTATTCAGCATCAGTCCTTCCAATGACAGGGTCGATTTCCTGTGTGGAGAAGACTCCTGGGAGTCCAAGGAGATGGAATCAGTCAGTCCTAAAGGAAAGCAATCCTGAGTGTTTCTTGATGACATATCCTAATTTCTCTAGACTTCCAGTACTGGTAAATGAGAATGTCCCTGTGTTGAGTATGTCAAAGTTAGGACTACGCTGCAGGACAAAGGCGCTGCCAGATGTGAAGTGTGCAGTTAATGCTGAGTGGCTCTGATCTGGAGGTCAGAGGTTTTGCTTTTGAGCTTTCATTGCTTTTTAAAAAAAGATCAATCATTACCCTTAAAAAGTACTTATTTACTCGCTTGCTCTGCGCCGGTCTCCGTTCTGGCGCTCAGGGTCTTCGATCTTCCCTGCAGCACACGGGGCCTAGTTCCCTGAGCAGGGCTGGAGCCCAGGCCCGTGCGCTGGGAGCTCGGGGTTGTAGCCGTTGGACCACCAGGGAAGTCCTCAGAGTTTTTTTTCTTTTTTAAATTTCTTCCCATTGTAACCGCAAGAGGCCATCTGAACCATTTCTTAAGACGTGGACATGGGTTCCCCTGTTAGTATCCAGGCTGGGGCAGACCAACAGAGAGAGCTTGGTCTCCCAGGACACCCGGTTCCGTCACACTCCCCGCCAGGCCGCCTCCGTTGCAGACGGAAGCCCTTCCGCTCTCTCTGGTTGCCTCAAGCTGGCTCTACTGATACTGGGGCCTGGAATTCTTCTGACTCGGCCTGCACTCTTCCCTCGCTCAACGTTCCCAGTGTCGCCCCGGAGCCCGTTTTCCTCTGCACGCGCTCGCCTGCGCCTTGCCTGCGGGCTGCAGGGTCGCGCCTGCCGTCCCGCTCTCACTGAGGTTGGGTCCTTCCCCAGGCACTTTGCTCAGTTCCTCCTTTGAAGGAAAAGAAAGTGAAAGTGTTCGCCACTCAGTCGTGTCTGACCCTTTGTGACCCCATGGACTGCAGCCCACCAGGCTCCTCTGCCCATGGGATTCTCCAGGCAAGGGTACTGGAGCGGGTTGCCATTTCCCCCGGAGGGATCTTCCCGACCCAGGGATCGAACCCGGGTCTCCTGCATCGTGGGCAGCCGCTTTACCGGCTGCGCCACCAGGGAAGCGCGGCGAAGGAGCGCTGCTGCTTTTTTTTTCCGGCTGCCCAGCTCAGCGTGCAGATCTTAGACCCCAGCCCAGGAGCTGAACTCCCGCCCCCCGGTGGACGCATGTGGTCCTGACCGCTGGACCACCCCGGCAGCCCCGGGAATGCTGCTCCAGGAGGGCAGTGCTGTCTGGAGACCACAGCTCCCGCCCTGCGGCAGCGCCTCCCTTTTTGTCCGCCCTCCGGTCGCATTGATTTGCTCTCCGCGTCCATGACGCTGTCGTCCGTCCAGCCCAGTGGACGTAGCGCCTCCACTGGGGCTCAGCTAGAGCCTCTTCCCAAACCCAGAGCCGTGACACCGTCCTGGGAGCCGCTCAGGACTCCAGATTCCAGTGTCTTTACTCTCTCAGCCCGGCAACCTTCATCTCCGTTACTTTCCCGACGGCTCACATAGAGGGCCTTTGTTTAGTCGTAGTGATACCTGGGCCCTCACCGGGAGGTACGCTCTCTCTAAAATCTCACATTCAAAGAGCTCTTTTCCATGAGTCAGGACCTCTGATACAAGCTTGCCTGGTCGGGGTCGGAGTGAGCATCTGTTTCTAGCTTTTTATGGAAAGGTTCCTGGGCTTCCCTTGTGGCTCAGCTGGTAAAGAATCCGCCCATAAATGCAGGAGACCTGGGTTCAATCCCTGGGTTGGGAAGATCCCCTGGAGAAGGAAGTGGCTACCCACCCTAGAGTTCTGGCCTGGAGAACTCCACAGGCTGTGTAGCCCATGGGTTGGCAAAGAGTGGGGCACGACTGAGCGGCTTCACTTTCACTTTCTTTGGTGGAAGGAGAAAATCCTTTATATTCCAAATGTGCTCAGTTCTTTTGCTTGTAAATAGGTGCTGCCCTTCTTTGAATGCTTTTCCCTATTTGTGTAAACTGCTCACTTTGTTTTGCTCCCTTAATTGGATATTTTCAGCATAGCATTTTTTCTCCTCCGCTTCTCCCCTCCTTTTGAAACTCCTTTCAATGTCTTACATCTTTTCCTTGACTTTCTCTCCTCATATCTGTCTCCTTAATTTTTTTTTGTTTGTTTTCCCCCTACCTTTTTTTTTTTAAATTCAGTCTCTCTCTACTGCATCCTGGAAGATTTTCTTAGTTTTGTCTTTCAGTTTATTTAATTTCTCTTAAGCTGTATTGAACTTGCTAATCATATTTTTTCACACCAAGATTTTCAGTTGGTCCCTGGGTTGGGAGGATCCCCTGGAGGAGGGCATGGCACCCCACTCCAGCATTCTTGCCTGGAGAATCCCATGGACAGAGGAGCCTGGCGGGCTGCAGTCCATGAGGTTGTGGAGTCAGACACAACAGAAGCCAGTGAGCACAGACGCGTGCGTGCAAATCAAGCAGTGGCTTCAAATTCAAGCCAGGTGCTCAAGGGCGTAAGCAAGAAGGAGCAAACTTTTTGGGGAGGGATACACATTTCCAATTATAAATGATGTATTACTTATTGCAACTGGAGTCCACTGAGGGGAAAAAGCCGCAACAGCTTATTTCAGACCCAGTACAGCTAGATGTCAGCAACGGAAATGACGTCACTATCTTATTAGAAATACAGCAGAGAGATTACTTAGCAGCTGTCATCCTCGCTGTCTTTTCACATTGCCCTGTAGTTCTTGGTAGAGAATCTAGAAGAGAAAAAAAATAAAAAAATTAAGCCACACTGTTTTCCTCGACTAAATGATTTCTGCTCTTCTGAGAAACAGATCTTAAAAGGTGATGTTTGTTCCATGATTGTTAGGAATAGAACATTTAAAAAATTGTTCTTTTTCCCCCTGGAGACATGTGATTAAACTTTATGATCTTTTCTCTTCCAGGACTCATTGTAAAATTTCTCTTAGCTCCATGTTCCAAAGTCAAAACTCGAGGGCCAGACATCAGCCTCAGGGTCATAATTAGATCTTGAAATCACCCACTTTGAAGAAAAGAATTCCGCAGAGAACTTTTTAGGGCTCTCTTTCCATTGAGATAAAGAGATGCCACATGCTGAGCATCTGTTTGTTTATTCATTCATCATTCAGCCCCAAATAATTATGTTAACAGCCTCTTAAACTCATCTTAGAATGGATATTATTTAATGTATGGAAAGATGATGGAAAGATGCTTGGTGAAAGAGATGCTGAGTTTACTTTTTACTGTATTTGGCCTTTACCTGCCAGGGTTTCTTTCCCCGCCTGCAGAATGAGCTTGCTAGCAGGACCTGCTCAGCATCGTCTTCTGTGTTACGACTCTGTCTGTCCTTGGTGCCATCATTTTGAAGGTGATTTGGGTTATATTGTCTTTGTGCGACTCTCTACTTAAGCAGAGGGAAACCCAGGAAAAGGAAACCAGTCCAGGAAAAGAAGGACTTGTCAAAGGTAAGTCAGAAGTCAGGGCTCATGGCCTCCTGGCGAGCACAGTTCATGTTTTACAGCTCAGTTCAGCTCAGCTCAGTCGCTCAGTCGTGTCCGACTCTTTGCGACCCCATGGATGGCAGCCCGCCAGGCTCCCCTGTCCCTGGGACTCTCTTAATAAAACTGGTTACATGTACCAGCTCACTTAATCCTCTTGACGACCTGGTAGTTCAGTTCAGTTCAGTTCAGTCGCTCTTTGCGACCCCATGAATCGCAGCACGCCAGGCCTCCCTGTCCATCACCAACTCCCGGAGTTCTCTCAGATTCACGTCCATCGAGTCAGGGATGCCATCCAGCCATCTCATCCTCGGTTGTCCCCTTCTCTTCCTGCCCCCAATCCCTCCCAGCATCAGGCTCTTTTCAAATGAGTCAACTCTTCGCATGAGGTGGCCAGAGTACTGGAGTTTCAGCTTTAGCATCAGTCCTTCCAAAGAAATCCCAGGGCTGATCTTCTTTACAGCACAAGTATGAACTAAAACAGTGAGCTTACGGCCACTTTGACTTTATTGACGTGTCCAAAAATGAATATGGCTAAAAGAAAGACAGATGAGGCAGATGCAGATTTTGTAGAAAACACTGATAACGCTTTCAGTCTTTTGATGTTACCTCTGTGCCCAGTGATGAAAGTGAGAGCGGAGAGTGAAAAAGCTGGCTTCAAGCTCAACATTCAGAAAACGAAGATCATGGCATCTGGTCCCATCACTTCATGGGAAATAGATGGGGAAACAGTGGAAACAGTGTCAGACTTTATTTTTTTGGGCTCCAAAATCACTGCAGATGGTGACTGCAGCCATGAAATTAAAAGACGCATACTCCTTGGAAGGAAAGTTATGACCAACCTAGATGGCATATTGAAAAGCAGAGACATTACTTTGCCAACAAAGGTCCGTCTAGTTAGGGCTATGGTTTTTCCTGTGGTCATGTATGGATGTGAGAGTTGGACTGTGAAGAAAGCTGAGCGCCGAAGAATTGATGCTTTTGAACTGTGGTGTTGGAGAAGACTCTTGAGAGTCCCTTGGACTGCAAGGAGATCCAACCAGTCCATTCTAAAGGAGATCAGTCCTGGGTGTTCGTTGGAAGGATGATGCTGAAGCTGAAACTCCAATACTTTGGCCACCTCAAGCGAAGAGTTGACTCATTTGAAAAGACTCTGATGCTGGCAAGGATTGAGGGCAGGAGGAGAAGGGGACGACAGAGGATGAGATGATTGAATGGCATCACCAACTCAGTGGACATGAGTTTGGGTGAACTCCGGGAGTTGGTGATGGACAGGGAGGCCTGGTGTGCTGTGATTCATGGGGTCACAAAGAGCTGGACACGACTGAGCGACTGAGCTGAACTGACTGATGTGCCCAGTAGAGTAGAAGGCAGAGTCGAATGCAGTGCCCAGCCCGGAGTAAGAGCCCCGTGCGTGTCAGCACAGGGGTGGGAAGGCCATTCCTGCAGCAACGGAAATGTATGGCTCACGCTGAGTGGGGGTTCATAGGGAGTGGTGGGGCTTGTGGTGAACTGGAGAGCTCCCAAGTTGCCTAAAGGCTTCCATGTTTAAAAAACTGAAAAACACGTGCTTGCCAAATGCAAACCTGTCCAGAGACTGAGTGTTGCCCCAGCCTCCGTGTCAGAGCTCTGGCGCGTGCCTGTCTCCTGTCTTTCCTCTCTTCCCCTTTCCATACGCTTTACTTCCCACCTCCATCCACCCCGTATCTCAGACTACTTGCTGCTCCCGCCAAGAGCTGCAGTCACAAAGTTTCTGCCTCATTTCAAAGAATAACTAATGTCCGTCAACAGATGAATGGATAAAGAAGTGGTGTGTATATATATATATATATATAGTGTGTGTGTGTGTGTGTTTACACAATGGAATATTATCAGCCATCAAAGAGAATGAAGTAATGCCCTTTGCAGCAACGTGAATACACCGAGAGACGACCTTGTTAAGCAAAGGAAGTCAGAAAGAGAAGGGCAAATACCGGATGAGACCATTTATGTGTGGAATCTAAACTTCGATACAAATCAGCGTATGTATGAAGCAAAAACAGACCGTCGGACACAGAGAACAGACTTGCGGTTGCAAAGGGCGGGGGTGGGGGTGTCGGGGAGGAAGGGTTGGGAGTCTGGAATTAGCAGAATTCCAAAATTAGCTGAGGCAAAGTGTTCTATATAGGATGGATAAGCAGCAAGGTCCTATTATACGGCACAGGGAGCTGTATTCTGTATCCTCTGACAAGCCACAGCGGAAAAGAATGCGAAAGAGAATACACATGTATATCTGAGTCACTTGGCTCTGCAGAGAAATTCACGCAGTATTATCAATCAATTGTACTTCAATAAAGTGAAAAAACAAAGAAACAATCAGAAATGTGCCTAGCTTTGAGAGTGTTTGCTTACATGTGAACCAAGCATCATTTAAAACATTTTATATTATGTGATAACACATGTTCTTCACTGGAAAGTTCTAACAATATAGAAATAGATAAAGCAAAATGTTTCTTTCATCCTCTCCTCTGCCAGTCTCATTCCCCAGGTAAATATTATTAGCTGTTGGGTGGGTATTCGTGCAGATTCTTTTCCGAGCATGTAAAGTGACACGTGTGTGCACACAGACATAGACTGTGTCTATGTAAAGTATCAGTAACACGCTGCGGACCACTCTGCATATGTCACAGACTTCCGTAATAGTATGATTGGATCTCATTCTTTATAACTGCCGTTCTTTCAACAGCTTATCAGTATATAATAGTTAACTTAATCAGTCCCTATTGCGACGTTTAAATTGCTTTAGGTTTTCTGTGTCCAGCTCTCTGCAAGGACATGTGATAGAGAACCCCACTTTCAAAACCAGACGCCTGATCTTCTCCCCCACACCTGCTTCATTTTCCATCTTAATCCCAGAACTCCACCCTCGCGGAGCTCCATCCTTCCTGTCGCTCATGCCCAAACCCTTGGGGGCATCCGGGTTCCTTTCTTTTCCTCCACTGTGTCCACACCAGCTTGGCTCCACACCCCTGCCTTTACCCAGGGGCCTGCTCTCAAGTCTCCTCTCGACCTGTGTGTGCGTCAAAGTCATGTCCGACTCTGTGTGACCCTGTGGACTGTAGCTCAACAGGCTCCTGCACCCATGGGATTCTCCAGGCAAGAATACTGGAGCGGGTTGCCATTTCCTTCTCCAGGGGGTCTTCCCGACCCAGGGATCGAATCCCCGTCTCCTGAGTCTTTGAAGCAGCAAGCAGATTCTTAATCACTGAGCCACTCGGGAAGCCCACTCTTTGGTGTATTATATGATTTTTCTTATTAAAAAGAAGAGATGCATTTGGAAACTGGAACTTAGCCTGAATGTGGTGGTGAGGGTACAAGTGAATGAAGTCTTTCAATTCAAGGATTTTTCGTCTGGGTTCTGTGGATGTAGATCTCTGATGGATATTTAGCATCTTTCTAAATTAGCAACGTGGCCAACCAAGCAGCGTCATCTTAGCAGTGTCCCGGACTTTGCCACCAACAGGTGGTCGTTGTTCAGCTACCCAGTCATACCCGACTCTTTTCGACCCCATGGACCGCAGCACGCCAGGCAGCTTCTTTCACTATCCCCCAGAGCTTGCTCAAACTCGTGTCCATTGAGTCAGTGACGCCATCCAACCATCTCATCCCCCGTCACCCACTTCTCCTGCCCTCAGGGGCTCACAAATATTTTGGGATCATAATTTAGGGGTTGTGGCCACTTGAACTCGCTCACCCTCTTCGCTGCTTTGGAATCACAGAGACTCCTCCTCGCCTTGACTCCTCCCATCCCTCTTCCCATCACTGGGTATTGGTCTTGCCACTAGGTTCTGTTCTTTAGTGTGTTAATGAAGAAGCCCCTATAATACCTTCTTGCTAATTTGTTTTTTTAATACTCATATCTATTCAGTATAATTGGCTTCCTTTTATGCCTTTGAAATTAGAATCTTTATCAAACTGCCACAAGGGTTCATGGTGCACAAACGTTTAAGAGCTCTGTTCCTCGAAGGAACGGTTACCTGCTTGAAGGAGCACGCGGCTCTACAGATCGTCACTGGGCAGCTCATAAACCCAGGTGCCCCCGGGTCCCAGGACCAGGATGGCAGGCCTGTGAGCGCCCAGGGCCGCTGTGTCTGTCATTCGCTCATCCCAGGCTTCTCTATGTGTTTATTCAAATGATTCTCCATGATCTTTCTGTTATTAATTTCTGATTATGACCGCCCTGGCCCTTGCTCTGGGTCGGGCTTAGTTGCCCTGTGGCAGTGTGGGATCTCAGTGACCTGCCCAGGGATTGGACCTGCGTCCCCTGCAGTGGAGGGCAGGCTGGACCACCAGGGGAGTCCCCCCCGCCCCGTGCTTGTCTGTGAAGTGCTCCCACAGGCAGTGCTCTGTGAATAGAGGTGCCGCTCTCTCCTCCCCCGTGCTCCCTGTGGAGCCCTGAACGCGACTCTGACCCGGGGACGCACGTCAGAGCCACTGCCCGGGGCCCATCCTGCCCGACTCCCTCCTCTGCCCACCTCTGCACGTTTGCATCCCCACGGACTGCAGCCCTCCAGGCTCCTCCGTCCATGGGACTCATTCTCCAGGCAAGAATGTGGAGTGGGTTGCCATTGCCTCCTCCAGGGTTCTTCCCCACCCGGGACTGAACCTGTGTCTCCGGCAGCTCCTGCATTGGCAGGCGGATTCTTTGCCACCAGCGCCACCTGGGAAGTCAGAAGCTTTTCGAGCGGTTTGACATTGTCATGATGCCAACTTCTCAATGGCAGACTCGTCTCACTGAACAGGGTGTAGGCCACCTCAGTTCCGGCAAGCTCAAATAGCGAGTCACACGCGGTGCAGGTTATGTAGCTAATAACGCTGTGTGGTAGGACCCTGTTACAGTGAGTGATTATTTCTGGTTTATCAGCGGTACTCTCAAAGTATCTAAAAATCTGTGGAAATGTAAGCCTTTCTTTTTATACCTTACAAGTTTTCATATTTAATCAAAAATTTCATTTTTATTATTTCACATTATTAGTTAATTGAGGAAATAAAATGTGTGTGGGTCATTTTCCCCCTCAGTTTACAGAAGGTAAAACAAGCCTCCCTGGAGTTTCTTTGGTTTGTCTGTCTGGTTTCTGGTGAGAAAATCCTCGTCGTTTCTGAATGTGCCAAGAGCATAAACCCAAAGGTGCAGGTGGAAGTGATTTTGAAGAAACAAAGGCAAGAGTCCGTGTGTGTTTTCTTTGGAACTGCGATCCCTCACACACCGCGTCCCGTTTACGGCTGTCACTGAGGCTGACATCCCGAAAGCATGACGCTGGTGACTTGTAGAGCCCTGCTGGCTGCGAGGCTGTGGGGCCGTCACAGTGTTCAGGGCGGCAGGATCCACGGTGACACGGAAATGCTTCTTTAACGGCATCCAAAAAAGTTCAGCTCAAAACCATGAGAAGGTTTTGAACAAAAGGATACTGGATTCGAAAGCTGACTAAAGCAGATGTTCAGGGTTTCACATATAAACATGAGGGCTTTACAGGCTTCTTAGTAAGTAGCGTTTCAGCTCGCCAAGACTAAAATCCACATACAGTTGGTGAGACATTGGTGAAAGATGGTTTCAAAGGTATTTGCTCGGAATGTTGGGCGAGTCCCTAACACAGAGCGTAGCTTGAGTCCTGCTTCTGGAGCCCCCACAGCTCAGCCTGCTCTGGAACCAGCTCGTGGTGCAGAGGGCTAGCTCACGGAGCGATTAAAGTCAGCAGTGTGCTTTTTCATGGTAGCATGGTCGTTTCACTCACATCCCTGTTTACGTGCAGTTTGAACATGATGGTGATAGGAGGGAAGAATTTCTTTTTTTGGCTTTGTCGCTGACAAACAACGCAGTCTGAACTGTATAGATGAAGGATTAGATTGTCAACAGACGTTGACTGGAGTTTACATTTTGTGTGGGAGCAGGTTCCGATGGTGCAGAAAGCATCCTGAAGACGTCACCCTGATTTAGAGGCTGCACCAGGGTGTAAATCAATAGATCACCTCTCTCATGAGAAAGTCCTGCCGTGAAAAGAAATGTTGGTGGAACTAACCCGTGGGCTTAGTGCTGTCCTAAAGATCGCGATTAGGTAAAGCCTGCTGTGTTACATTCCGAATTATTCTGTGTTATTTGATCCTGTGGAAGCAGGCCATGAACAGCTGTTGCTACGTGCTGAGGTATCAGGATGATCAAGAGGACAATTGTTTGAGAATGTTCGATTTATGGAAGACCTCTGTACATTTCTGTAAAATCAGAAGACAGTTTGGCCCTGGCTTGTTGAAGATATGAACTGGACAAGCAGGACTGCTTATGTATCTAATACCTTCGGTGAGTTTTAACGACCTTAGTACTTCCATGCAAAGAAGAAACATGTTTATCAATGGCTGATAAGATCAAAGGGTAAAACTCGAAAGCTAGCAGCTTGGAAGAACAGAGTTTCTACAGATCATCATGACACACGTTCCATAGCTTAGCAACGACCGGTGACGCAGGCGATGGTCTCGGCACTGCACAGCTGTGACAGGCTATCACAAGACACCTTACGGTTTGAGAAGGCATTTTGAATTTTATTTTCCATCAAAAGAAGATCTATGCCCAGAAGATTCATGGATCCAGAATCCATTTCTTTCATCAGAAGATAGCTTAAATTTAACCATAACCCACAAGATATACTGGCTAGAAGCTAGAACTGGCTTCTGTTGAAGGATTGAAAGAACTCTGAAAATGTAGTCACGCTGTCTCCATTTTGGATGAAACTGTGAAATGAACAAACCGAGCTTGCTGAAACTGCTCGAGAGCCTCTTCTGTTTCATTCTGTGAGACTAGTTTCTTTCCTGTTCTTATCATCACCATCATATTATTATTATGAAAATAAGACTTAGAAATAGCTTAGATGCACTTGATCCCCTACAAGTAGCCTTGCTGGCAAATGCGCCGAGACGCACCCGGCTTAGAAACATCATCAGGCGAGAAGCAAGTCCATTTGCTGTATTAAAACTTCTGTTCTGTGTGCACTCAGTCGCCCAGCTCTCTGCGACCCCATGGACTGTGGGCCGCCAGGCCCCTCTGTCCACGGGGTTCTCCAGGCAAGAACACTGGAGTGGGCTGCCGTGCCCTCCTCCAGGGGTCTTCCGACCCAGGGATGGGGTCCCTCTGGCGTCTCCTGCATTGGCAGCATTCTTCACCAGCTGCGCCACGGTGTTTCTGCGCTCTCTGTTCACTCACAGTGTAGCTGCTGCTGCTGCTGCGTCGCTTCAGTCGTGTCTGACTGTGTGACCCCATATATAGACATTTAATATGGGGATTCATTTTTTCCCTCAAAATGAAAAAAGTTACAAGTGTAATAGTGATCCTAGGTATTAGTTGCCTACATGCAAACTTTCAGTGAACAAACAGCTTACAATTTCCACAGTCCTTTTTCCTTTTGTTTATCTGGTGCTATTTATTGCAATATAATCTCCTGTTGGTTGAACTAGGAATACAAAATTGCAGTTTTTATCTTGCGTGTCTTTTTATTTCACTTTTCTAGGGATTCATTTTTATTAAGTTTTATGAAGTATCAGTTTGCAACACACTGGAAAATTTTTTGAAGGTGGTCCTTTACCAAAGAGAATCTAAGCAGTACTGCCTTAGGGGCCTTAATAGGAAAATGAGACTTCATGAAGACATATCCTATGAAAAGAATTGGTTCTCTTCCAAAGTCTCACAAACTATCAGACATGTTCTCACTTACTTTACTTTGAACCAGAAAAGAGTGTTGGGCCTGAAGTAGCCTCAGTCAGTGGGAGATTTTGCTGCTTACAGAGGTCACCTAATGAAACTGGTGAATAAAGGAGAAAGGAAATTTCATTGGATCCAGTCTCCTGCCTGGTGTTATTCACTCATAATTGCAAATATCGGCTGTCATTGCAAACAAGCCTTTAAAGATCATTTTAAAAGCAATCCAGTAAGTGGCTACATATTGTTGTTGGTAGTGGTCAGTCATGAAGTCATGTCCAACTCTTTGCGACCTCAGGGACTACAGCACACCAGGCTCCTCTGTCCTCCACTGAGTTGGTGATGCCATCCAGCCATCTCATCCTCTGCCGTCCCCTTCTCCTCCCGCCTTCAGTCTTTTCCAGCATCAGGATCTTTTCCAATGAGTCGTCTCGTCACACCAAGTGGCCACAGTATTGGAGCTTCAGCTTTAGCATCAGTCCTTCCAATGAATATTCAGGACTAATTTCCTTTAGGATGGACTGGTTTGAGCTCCTTACAGTCCAAGGGTCTCTCAAAAGTCTTCTCCAACACCACAGTTTCAAAAGCATCAATTCTTCAGCACTCAGCTTTCTTTATAGTCCAGCTCTCACATCCATACATGACCACTGGAAAAACCACAGCTTGACTATATAGACCTTTGTCAGCAAAGTGATGTCTGTGTTTTTAAATATGCTGTCTAGGTTTGTCATAGCTTTCTTTCCAAGGAGCGAGCATCTTTTAAAACAGTCACTGTCTGCCGTGACTTTGGAGCCCAAGGAAAGAACACCTCTCACCGTTCCCACTGTTTCCCTGTCTGTCCGCCATGAAGGCATCCCATGTCATGGGCTACCCTGCTGGCTCAGCTGGTAGAGAATCCGCCTGCAGTGCGGGAGACCTGGGTTCAGTCTCTGGGTTGGGAAGATCCCCTGCAGAAGGGAAAGGCTACCCACTCCAGTGTTCTGGCCTGGAGAATCCCATGGACTGAAGAGTCCATGGGGTCACAAAGAGTCGGACATGACTGAGAGACTTCACTCACTTGTCATGAAGTAATGGAACCAGATACCGTGATACTAGTTTTTTGAATGTTGAGTTTCAAGCCAGCTTTTTCACTCTCCTCTTTCACCCTCATCAAGAGGCTCTTTATTTCTTTATTAGTGATCATAAATATACATCTCATTTATTAGTGGTCATAAATATATATATATATATATATATATCTTAGAGTCAATGGAAAAGAAACCCAAAACATAACATTTTATAATGTTATGCAAATAGATATGATAGCTTATGGTGAACGATATTGGATTTGTGATCTCCGAAGATTTAGCTTCGGGACCATGGACCATGCTTGGTCAAGAGCTTTTGTGTAGCAGAGTTTTATTAAGTGAAAAAGGGACAGAGGAGACTTCTGACACAGACATCAGAAAGGGGCAGAGAGTGCCCCCCTCGCTAGTCTAAGCAAGGGAGTTTACACTTTTTTAATTGGCTATTACAATAAATCAAAAGAATGTCTCAAGGTGGTAAAGATCTTACTAGACCCACTCCCACAATTTACATTTTAAGACGACAGGGTCAGAACGCACTGTAGAAGGATTTTACCAGACCCACCCCATAATATGCATTCTAAGACGGCAGGATTAATCAGAAGGTTTTCAAGAAGGAGAAACCGTCCTCGAGCAGGTGCATTGTTCTATAGCCCTTACTGCAGAGTTTAAACTGAGTCTGTTGTGTGATTATCAGTGCCGGGCTTAAAGAAAAAAAATGTTTTCTGTGACTAAGGCTAAGGAACGTAGAGGGGAAAAAAAAGACTTTTGTCCTTTCCTCCTCCTTGAAAATTCCAGACCCCTCTCTCCTATTGGGGACCCTGGCCTTCTGATCAGCCTGCTTAGGAACTGGCTCAGACACTAAGTGGCTTCAGGTAAAAGCGTCTAGTGTCAGTACCAAGCATGGCGTTTACAGAGCCCTGTGTTCCAGACAGCTTTCCCGATGTGAGAATGACATGCCCTGGAAAATAGACTTGAAATCTCTAAAAGTGACTCTGCTGCTGATGAAACCATTTCCATGAAGGCGCACGTCAAGAATAATAGAACTCTTTGACGAAACAGGACCGTGGGGTGTAGCAACATGTGCTGGCTGTGAAGCTCGTCTTTCAGACCGAAACCCACCCTTCTCTACCCCGGGTGGCCGGTCGGGCCGAGAACTGGAAAGCTACCTTTCTGCTTTAGCAGCCCCGCTGGGCGCCCCTCCTGGTGCGTGCAGGGCGCTGGGGAAGGGTGACTCCCCGACTTCCTCCTGCCTGCCTCCTCCCAGGTCCTGGGGTCCCCTGAGGATCGCCGCGTCCCAGCGCCTGCCGCTGGTTCCAGTTCCCCGTTGTTTCTCACCGTGGACCCCTCAGGGACCCAGCTGCAGCCCCCTTGAGGCTGGGCTCCAGGCTCCCGGGCCGGCCACCAGCCTTTCGGTCCTCGTAACCTCAGGCTCTCCCCTCTGTGTCTCCAGCCCTGACGATGGTAGAGGCTTCGTGTGGTGATGGTTCCGACCCTCTTCTTTTTAAAAAATAACTGCAGTGTTTCCGTGTTGCTGTTTTAGTCCCCTAACTCCTATCTATTTATTATGTAAAATTCTCTTTTAAAATGACTGCTGCCTTTTCTGATGTCCTGATGGCATCGCAGCTGATAAGCTACTAGGTACTGGAAGTGGCCCCGCGGGTCTGGCCTGCATTTGGCTGTGTCTGGCCCTGAACGCAGTGCCAGCGAAAAGTGAGGTCGTCACCCGTGTCACGCGGTGGCTTCAGGATTACTCGGACCAGCCCCTGAGGCTGATGGTGGCGGAGAGCCTACCCAAGGCTGCTGCGTGTGCCCATCATCGTGGTAACAGCAATGACCAAGAGCGGGGAGTGGGCGGCTATTTCTACATGGATGCGTGTTTGTAGGGGAAAGAAGGCAAGCTCGAGTCTCTGAGCAATCAGCTCATGTCACAGGTGGCAAATCTCAAACGCCGCCAGCCCGCTCCATCGGCACCGTACCAGCCTGCCACTACCGGCCTCCTCTCCCCTGAAGTCTGCAAGGGCTTGCAGCTTCCAGCCGCCCTTCCGATGATCCGTTTGCTACTTGCTGGCCCACGTGCCTTAAAACCAGCTCTTCTGCTGAAAACCTCCAATGACGTGCTGTTGTGCTTAAAAATCCAGCCTCTCCAGTCTCCCCTCACCCCACCGTGTTTTCTGATCTTTCTGGCTCGTCCTAGCTTCGGGCCCCCCCGTTTGCAGTGTTCTCTTGCTGGGTCCACTTCCCCGGGCCCTCCCGCGTGGCTGCTCCCCTTCAGCCCCTTCCCTCTGCGAGCAGTCCTCACAGGCCCGTTTCCCTCGCAGCACGCACGGGTCTGCCCGCGTCTCGTCTGGTTCCTTGCTCATCTCCCCCCGCCAGTGGCATCGCGCTGGGCAGAGCCTTGTCCCTGACTGGCTCCCGTGTTCCCAGGACCCGCTGCAGCGCCGCCACTCTGAGCAACGCATGTTTGCTGATTGAATGATCCCGAGAAATATTTCCCTCAGTTAATTTAGAATTTCAGTTAAGAAGCATTTCAAGCATCAAGGAAACATGACCAACGCCCACGTACCTATCAACCACATTTAACAGATTGGGACATTTTGCCGTCTTCGCTTTGAGTGTGCTTTCTGCTTCCTTGTTCTCTTTTTTAGAAGAAATATTAAATGTAAAGGAAATGTGTCCATTTCATCTAAGCTCAAAATTGTTGGCACAAATTATACATGATATTCTCTTAACAGTATTTCTAATAACTAAGATCCGTATCACTTTCAATCCAAATATAGGTAATTTGTGGGGTTTTTTTTTTCCTCTCATCAGTCTGGCTAGAGGTTTATTAATTTTATTGATCTTCCTAAAGAACCATCTTTAGTGTCGTTTATTTTCTGTGTTATTCTTCCATTTTCTAGTCAATTGGTTTTTGCTGTTCTGTTTCTTATTTCCTTCTCCTCATTTTGGTTTACTTGACCTTTTTCTGACTTCTTCAGGGAGATGTCTCCATCATTGATACTAGTCTTTTTTTTCTTTTTCATCTTCAATGTCAGCATTTAAATTTTTGTATTTCCATAATAAGCACTGCTTTAACTGCATTCCAGAAATTTTGTGTTTTCATTATCATCCAGTTCAAAATAGCTTCTAATTCTCCTTGTATTTTATTCTGTGGACCATGGGTTATTAACCAATATGTTGCTTAATTTCCAAATAATTGGATATTTTCCAGATGTTTTTGGTTACTGATTTTTAATTTAATTCATTTCAATTCCTTTAAATTTATTGTGACTTTCTTTGTGTCTCATCATCTGTCTTGGTGAATGTTCCATGAGAATGGAGTGAATGAGCGTCTCTTAGACGTGGGAGTGGGGCTCAGTAAATGTCCTCTGGGCCAGGTTGGCTGCTAGCGTCACTCACTCACGTCACCCTTACTGATGCTCTCTCTTTGTGGTCGGCCCTCTACTGCCAGGGGAGCATTAAATAGTATTAAATAGTCAGGGGAGTATTAAATAGATAATAGATTTGTCTCTTCTCTGAGTTCTCTCAGATTTTTGCTTCATGTGTTTTTAAGCTCTGTTATTAGGTATAGATACATTTAGGATTATGTCTTCCTGATTAATTGATTAACTTATTATTATATAATATCTCTTTATCCCTGATAATATTCTTTGTTCTGAAGTGATATTGATATAGCCATTCCTCTTCGGTTATCTTTTTAAAATTCTTCTACTATCAGTTTATCTCTGTCTCTACGATTAAAGTGGATTTCCTAAGGCTGGCATATAGTTGAGTCATTTTGTTATTCATTCTGACAATCTCTGCTTTTTAATCAGTGTTTATCTTATTTACATTTAATGTAATTATCAATATGGTGGGGTTTAAGCCTGTCATCTTTATATTTCCTGTATCTCCTCTTTTTTCTCTCTCTCTTCCTTTCTCACCTTCATTTCCAGGACTCTTCTTTCCTGTGTGTAGATCTAGTTTTCCATGCTGTATTTTTCTGACAAGCCTAAAGGAGCCTGGTGGGCTACAGTCCACGGGACCGCAAAGAGTCGGACACGACTGCAACTTCACTTCAAAGAACCTCCTTAACATTTCTAGTCTGGCTGGAAATTTCCTCAGCTTCTGTTTTTCTGAAAATGTTTTTATTCTTTCATTTTTGAAGACTATTTCAGCACTTTAAAGTTGTCCTTCTAACTGGTTTCCATTATTTCTGATGACAAGTCAATGGTAATTTTTATATATTTTTTTCTCTAAATGTGTCTTTTTTCTCTAGCTGCTTTTAGACTTGGTGTTTGTTTGTCTTTAGCAATTTGATTACGATGTTCCTTTTAATAGTGTTCTTGCTTAGAGTGTGCTGAGTTTGGATCAGGAGGATTCTAGTGTTCACCAAATTTGGCCAATGTTTGGGCATCCTTGCTTCAGCTGTTTTTCTTCTTCCCTGATGTCTGGTCCTCCAGTTGCATATAAATTAGGCCACTGCGTGTTGCTCCACAAGTCACCGATGTTCTTTCCATTTCACTTTCAACCTTTTTTTTCTCAGATTCAATTTGGAAAGTTTCTATTTCCATTTCTTTAACTTTACAAAGAATTTCTTCTGCAATTATATTTTCCATTCCTCTCTTCAGTGTGTTTATTTATTCTTTTTTAAGTCCTGGAGCACACTCATAATTAAAAGTCCTCATCTACCAATTCTGCCATCTTCGTTGTTTCTGGTTCTCTTTCTTTTGACTGAATTTTCTCCTGTTTGTGGGTCATATTTTCTTTTCGGCATGCACAGTAATGTCTCATTGGATTCTATACGGACTTTATGAGTCTCCTGTTGCCATGTGGCGGATTATCAGGACCCTACCAGCTCAGAGCAGCCTGTTTTGATCTCACGGTTCTGCAGGTTGTAAGTCTGATGTGTTCTGCTGAGTTCTCTGCCTAGAGTCAAGGTGTTGGTTGAGCTGAGCTCTTATCTAGAAATTCATGGCGAGGATCTGCTTCCAGGCCCATGTGGGTTGTTGGCGGAACCCAGCTCCTTGTGGCTGTGGGTCAGAGGCCCTTGTTCTCTGTCTGGCTGTCAGCCTGCTCCTGAAGACGCCTGCATTCCTGCCCGCGTAGGCCTGTCTTCAAAGCAGCAGTGGCGTGTCACACGCTTCTTAACTCTTTGAGCCTCGCTGATCTCCTCTTTTGCTTCCAGCTGGAGAAACTTTCTGCTTTTACAGGCTCATGTGATTAGATTAGGGCCACCTGGATTATATAACAACCATGGGAATGCTCCCTCATAACATTTACCGAGTCTGGGAACTAGAGAATATGGAATATTGAAGGCCATTCCTTGAAATTCTGCCTACCACAGTTACGAGTGTTCTGATGTCGGGAGCCAAAGTTTTTGATGCCTTCTTTTGAGTATTGAGATTTATTTCTGGCAGGTGTTAAATTTACTTGCAAATCGGTTTGGTTTTTCAAGGCATATTTATAAGCTTTGTACAGTTGACTCTTGAACCATGAGAAGATTGGAGCACTGACCCTCTTGTAGTCAAAAACCCACCTACTGCTATCTTCATGAAAAAAAACAGAAATTGAAAGATGACTCACCCAAGGTCAGGACGCTGAAACGGTTTGGATAGAATCAGGACTCAGACTCTAGTTCTTTTGAATCCATGTACCGTGATCTCATGGAGAAGGAAATGGCAACCCACTCCAGTACTCTTGCCTGGAAAATCTCATGGACGGAGGAACCTGGTAGTCTACAGTCCATGGGGTTGCCAAGAGTCGGACACAACTGAGCGACTTCACTCACTGTGATCTCTAATCAGACCCGAACATTTCCCCACACTTAAAGACCTGTAAAATGAAGACACAGGCACCATATTCACTGGGGAGAAAAGCCCATGCGCAAGCAGACCTTGCAGTTCAGTCCTGTGGTTTCAAGGGCGGGCTGTGCAGGTCTAGAGCCCCCTGTACTCCGCGACTGATTTAGCCCTGCCCCCGAGGTGTGGCTTTCCTTGAGTCTACTGAATAGCCACAGTGTCCCGTGCAGTCTCTCCAGTCTTGACAGGAAAAAGCCCTGCCTGAGATCAGCTTGTTCAACTGGCTCATCCCTGGCAATTCTGCCCCAGGTTTTTGCACTCTCATCCCTGCATATCTCAGGGTATCCCAAGCAGGTCCTGGTGGGCTTCCCTGGTGGTGAGGAGGTTAAAGCGTCTGCCTGGGATGTGGGAGACTCGGGTTCGATCCCTGGGTTGGGAAGATCCCTTGGAGAAGGCAATGGCACCCCACTCCAGTACTCTTGCCTGGAGAATCCCATGGAGGGAGGAGCCTGGTAGGCTACAGCCCATGGGGTCACAAAGAGTCAGACACGACTGAGCGACTTCACTTCACTTCTCTTCAAGCAGATCCTGGAGCTCCTTCTCTGCAGGGCTCCTTCTCTGAGGGGCCCCACCCCGCAAATTCCAGACTTTCAGCCACTCCTGATCCAGAGTGAGGGAGCGGTCCAACCGGGCTGGGAGTTTGCAGATATGCCCTTGGAAGAAAAGCTATGACAAACCTAGACAGTGTATTAAAAAGCAGAGACATCACTTTGCTGACAAAGGTCCATCTAGTCAAAGCTATGATTTTTCCAGTGGTCAGGTACAGATGTGAGAGTTGGACCATAAAGAAGGCTGAGCACCCAAGAGTTGATGCTTTTGAACTGAGGTGTTGGAGAAGACTCCTGAGAGTCCCTTGGACTGCAAGGAGCTCCAACCAGTCCATCCTAAAGGAGACCAGTCCTGAATATTCATTGGAAGGACTGATGGTGAAGCTGAAACTCCTATACTTTGGCCACCTGATGCAAAGAACTGACTCCTTGGAAAAGTCCCCGATGCTGGGCAAGACTGAAGGCGGGAGGAGAAGGGGATGACAGACGATGAGATGGTTGGGTGGCATCATCAACATAATGGACATGAGCCTGAGCAAGCTCCAGGAGACAGTGAAGGACAAGGAAGCCGGGCGTGCTGCAGTTCATGGGGCGACAAAGAGTCCGACATGACCTAGCGACTGACTGAACAACAACAAAATCCAAAGAGAATTTTAAATAATTATCGAAATGATTCAAACCCTATCTGCCCTCATGTCCCTACAGCTCTGACAAACCAGATGATAAAATACAGGTGGGGTGGGGAATGGGACTTTTGCTGGCCTACATGCTAAACAGTTGCTGAGGTTAGTTTTTGAGTTTTAATGTTATGCATGTAAACTTTAAATTGTACAGTATTATAGCTTCCTTTTATTAAACAGCTACGTGCACTTATTTTGAAAGCACATAGAAGTACTTTCTAGCTGCTATTGTCGTTCACTCAGTCTTGTCCAACTCTTTGCAACCCCATGGACCGCAGCACGCCAGGCTTCCCTGTCCCTCACCAAGTCTCGGAGATTACTCAAACCCATGTCCGTTGAGTCAGTGATGCCATCCAACCATCTCGTCCTCTGTCGTCCCCTTCTCCTCCTGCCTTCAGTCTTTCCCAGCATCAGGGTCTTTTCCAATGAGTCAGCTCTTTGCATCAGGTGGCCAAAGTATTGAAGCCTCAGCTTCAGTCAGTCCTTCCAGTGAATATTCAGTATTGATTTCCTTTAGGATTGGCTGGTTTGGTCTCCTTGCAACCCAAGGGACCCTAAACAGTTGAGTTTCTAGCAGTAACTACTCAGAATCATTTGAATTGGCTTTGAATATGTGGAGTTTGCCACAAAGTCCTTTTAGGTTTTTCCATAAACATCTTATGAAAAACCCACACGGACTTTTTGGCCAACCCAATAGTTTTCGTTTCCATCCCCTATAGTATAAGAAACTCCCCTGTTTAAACGGTAGGTTTGTATGTGTGCAATCTAGAAAACGGCACAGGTGATCTCATTTGCGAAGCAGAAGTGGAGACACAGCTGCAGAGGACAGTTGTATGGACGCCGAGGAGGAGCTGGAATGGACATATACACCCTACTGATGCTAGGCATTAAACAGGCAACTGATGAGAATGTGCTGTGCAGCGCAGGGGCTGGACCCGACGCTCTGCAGGGACCTAAACGGGAAGAAGGAGACCCCCAAAGAGAGAGGGAATATGAACACACAGAGCTGATTCACTGCTGCACGGCAGAAACTAACGCGACAGCGTACAGCAACTCTACTCCAATAGAAACTAATCATAAAGGTGGCCTGGGGCGGTGTGAAGAATGGCAGCACCGCGGCTGTGAAAATAAGTAATGCGAGTTAAGTCTTTCCCTGTGTGTGGCCACTTAAGGGTTTCAATTTGTGTTTAAAATGTAAAGTAGTGAAACCAAGTAGATGATGAGAGGCATCCTGTTTATGTTTGTTAAGTAGAAATTTTAGTTTACACCTGAACTATTTTACCAAAATTTGATTAAAATTTGATAAAATGATATTTATTGTCCTCTTTGCATTGTTAATGGTTTGTTTTAAAACCAGAGAATAAATCAAGAACATAATGGTTATTGCTGATTATTACATGATTATTACTGAAAATAATTCCATCACGCAGAGGAGAGAGGTGTTTAAGAAATGACATGCCCCTGGTGCTGAATACGTTAGGTGCTCTGTGGGAAAGCCCACGGACAGAGGAGCCTGGCGGGCTACACTCCATGGTGTTGCAAAGCATCAGACACGACCGAGCGGCTTCACTTTCGTGCCCTGAACTTTGACCTCTGTCTCCTCAGCTCAGGGTGACCGCTTTCCCCTGCTTGAGTTTCCTTCCCCTGCATCCCGGTTTGGAGGGCACCTCTAGGCAGAAAGTCAGGACAGTCATCGGGCTCCTTCTTCTGCTTTTCCTCTCCAGAATCACAGGCCCTGCTCTTCGCTGTCCAATCTCTGAAAACCATTTTTTGAAATGTGTCTTTCACTGTTTCTGGCAGAAGGGCTACTCTGGTGCCCTCTAAGTTCTGCGTATATTTCTGTTTCCTGGGCTGGCCGACGAGTTCCATACACGCAGGAACCATTAAGGCATTAGAGTTCTCCAGAGACATGGAAACTATAGGAGACGTGCGTATTTGGAGAGCGATTTATTTTAAGGAATCTGCTCACATGATTGTGAGCTGGCAAGGCTGCAGTCCACAGGGAAGTCTGGAGGCTCAGCCAAGGTTTCTTTTCTTTTTCAAATTTATATTTGTTTCTTTTTTGGCGATACCATAGGGCATGTGGGACCTTAGTTCCCTGACCGGGGATAGAACCTGTCTCTGCCCCCTGCCCCTGCCGTGGAACGTGGCGTCTTAACCACTGGACTGCCAGAAAGTCCCTCAGACAAGGTACTAGACTGCCTCCTGGAGGCAGGATCACTTCTTCTTTGGGAAACTTCACTCTTTTCTCATAAGAGCTTCAAAGGGTTGGACGAGTCCCACCCACCTGGACTGTAACCTGCCAACTCAAAGTCTCCTGACTTAGAGGCTAATCATACCTAAAAGTTAACCTTCCCAGCAACACCTAGACTCGTGTCTGAGCAAACAGATAGGCACCACAGTCTAGGCAAGGCGGTACGAAAAATTAGCCATCACACAAATAATAATGTTCATTTTATACTCCCAGAACCTAGGGTGGTGCCTAGGAATTAAGGACTAAGAAATGAGACTCCGGGAATAAGGAAATAATGTGAGAAATAACGATGGAAGTAGAGGTTGCGGTAGTTCGCAAGAGGCTGCTGTTAAGTAGCTAACCGTATTTCATGGGCAGCGCGGGAGTCTTCTAATAGTTTTAATAAGGGGAATGGGTGATGCAGTCTGTCTTGAAGGCAGCATGGAGACTGAGGTGTAGTGTGCAGAATCACGATGGAGCTGGGGCAAGAATGGCAAGGCCGTGAAGAAAGCAGTGTCCTGGGGATGGAGACGCCCAGCAGTAGGGGACAGGTGGGAACGGAGCAGAGGGCCTGGAGAGAAAAGAGGCAAAGAGTTACTACCTTGCTGGAGAGTCAACACCGAAATTTCACGTGGTTTCTTTGTCTCCTTACTGCTGAACTTCCTGAATACTTTTTTATTTTTTAGAAAGAAAATGAAGACCTTCTATTTATTTGTTCTGGCATGCAGGGTCTTCGTGGCTGTGTGCAGGCCTGCGCAGTTGCGGGGAGGAGGGGGCTCTCTCTGGCTGCGGAGCGTGGCCTCTGGGCATATGGACTTAAGGAGCTGCTGCGCCCCGTGGCGTGTGGGATCTTACTTCCCAGACCAGGGACTGAGCCCATGTTCCCTGCCTTGCAAGGCAGGTTCTTAACCACTGGGCAACCAGACAAGTCCCTGAACTTACTGACTACTTTAGAGAGAGCTTTAGAAAGATGTCAACAAAACTCTGGAAACCAAACTTCCTATTCTTTTTCAAAAAGGAAAAATGTATTTCAACAACTCTACAGCTGTACATATGATTTCTTACTCTGCGATGACAACTGTTATTTTCTCCGTGGCCTCTTTCAGTCTTCAGCCACATCTAATCACAGGGTTTTGTATACTTGCAGTTATGTTAGATGTATCGTTTCATATCCTACTATGAGAGAATACTAACTTATAGCTACATGGCACCACATACATTATTTGACAACAGAAAGGCTTTATGATAAATCGATGAACCATAGTTTACTGAGCTGTTTTCTTTTTGTGGGACACTTGGATTTCCTCCTGGGTTTTTGCCATTATAAAAGATGATGGTATAAGTGATTTTCTACCTAAAGCATTTTTCAACATCTATATTGCAATGTAATTGACATGTAATAACCTGCACATAATTAAAGTACACAGTTTAGTAGTTTTTAAGATGTAGATCAAATGAAATATCACTACAGCCAAGATAATTAAGACAGTCATCACCATCAAATGTTTCCTGGTATGCCTTGGCAGTCCCAGCCTCCTACACCTTCTCACTTTCCTGCTTCTTCTTTACAGGAAATCACTGAAGTGTTCTCTGACACTGCAGATTCGTTCCCGTTGTTATTATATTATATAAATATTAGAATATTTAGAATATGTAGAATATTATATAAATGGAATCACCCTTTTTTTGAGCTGGCTTCTTTGACTCAGCCTAATTACTTTGAGATGTATCCATGTTATCAGCAGTCCATCCCCTTTTAATCCTGAGGAGTGTCTCATTTTATTGACGTGCAAGAGCTGGCTGATGCATCCACATGTTGGTGGCGCTGGCTTTTCGGTTTTGGAGGTGGCAAGCAAAGCTGCTGTGCCATTCAGGTGTGAGTCTTCGCATGTGTGCTTTCTCCCTTGGGTAAACACCTGGGAGTAGAATGGCTAGATGATATGGTAGGCGCGTGTCTAATGTTTTAAGAAACTGCCAAACTTAGCAAAGCGTTTGCATTCCCGCCAGCGGTGCATGAGAATTCCCGTTGCTCTGCGTCTTTGTCAGTACGTGGTCTTTGTAAACGGAGCCATTCTTTAAGGCACGCGGTGGTTATCTCACTGTGGTTTCCAGTCCTATTTTCCTAGTGACCAGAGACGCTGGAACTCTTTTCGTGAGTTTGTTTTACACCTGTGTGTCTTCTTTTTCTCTACTTGTCTACGTGGCTACACCAGCTCTTCGTTGCAGCAGGAGGGGCCTTTAGATGTGGCATCTGGGTTCTAGTTCTCTGACCAGGGGCCCGGCGGGGCCCCCCGCATTGTGAACATGGACTCTTAGCCCCTGGACTCCCAGGGAAGTCCCTGTATATCTTCTTTAGTTCAAGTCTTTTGCCCATCTTTTATTATGTTGTTTACTTTCTTATTATTGAGTTTTGAGAATTCTTTATGTATTACTTTATCAGGTTAGTTACCAAGTAGGTACTCAATGAAAGTATATTAAGAAAAGATATATTTTGCCCTTGTTATAAGGGAAATCTGTTTTCAAAACAAAAATATTAATTACTGTCATTGAAAAGGGATGCTATTGTTATCCTGGAAGGTGTTTTACATGGTAAATATTCTTGAATTATTTTATTTCAGCAACTTTCCTTTGCGTTTGTTGGGTTATATTAGCATGACTTCCGTAATTAGTGATATTCCTTTCCTATTAATTTCTCCTACCTGTTTTTCTTGCCTTTTTGCCATGGCAAGACCCTCTAATAGTTAATTAAATAATGCGTGTGATGAGTACCTTGGTTTTGATTGCTTTTAGGAAACATGCCACTAATGCCTATATATCCACTAACAACAATATCATTAAGGCTTTTGTTTAGTCTTCACAAATCCAAAGTCAAGCATGTACATTGGATTTTGTAAAATTCTTCTTGAAGTCTTCTAATATACTGAGCGTGAGCAAAGTATATGAGGGGCAAGTTACTATTATGAGAAGGACGTAGTTGGTTTCGGTTTCTTTCCATTTTGCTTCGCAGACGTTTCGTCCTTGGCTCTGAGCTCTGGGGAGGCCTTCGCGCTCACTCTTCTTGGAGCTCAGGCTCCTGGGGCGCTCACGCTCTCCGCCGGCCTCGACGCTGTCTCTGGCCTGCTCATTCGCCTTCCCCCTTGATCCTCACCACTTTTTCTCCTTCCAGTTGGATTCTCCGCCAAATCGATCAGCACTCTGATCTCCAGGACGCTCCAGGAGCACTCACTCGCCTCTGACCGTTCACTTCCTCACCAGTGCTCAAAACTCGTCTATACCTATTTATGAAGCATTAATTAAAAAACATTTTATGATGGAATTCCTCTAATTTAGATGCCAGTGCTTCTCTTAAACTCAGATTTTGCTAAGGGCTCTTTTCTTAAGGACAACCTGAAAAAAACGTGATTAAGAACTTCAGTGGAAAATTTCTAGCTATGCACTAACTACGTAATTTTGAATCACTAATATTTTGAAATGTTTTTGTGCTTTCTTGTCCCAGCCCCAAATTACTGGAATGTTCTCTGGAGCTCTGGGGAGGACACTCAGTGTGATGTCATGGTCTAGGGCATTCCAGGCCCAGGTCTTGCTCAGCCAGTAATTCTGCGCGGCTGTGAACAGCTTGGCTGATAGCACAACAAAGGATCCTCATCCCAGAGTTTATCCCATGTCCACACATACAGTGAGAATCATCAAGGGGTTAGGACAGGACTCCCAGAGCCTGGCTCCTGGCACCACAGGCAGGGCGTAGGGAGCTTTGAGCTGCTGGTGTTCTTTCTCTGTAAAATACAGCCTCTCTTCCCTGGTGGCTCAGCAGTAAAAAAACCACCTGCTGAGGCAGGAGACGTGGATTCTACCCCTGGGTCACGAAGATCCCCTGGAGAAGGAAAAGGCAACCTGCTCCAGTATTCTTGCTGGGAAGTCCCGTGGACAGAGGAGCCTGGTGGGCTCCAGTCCATGGGGTGGCAAAGAGTCCTAGGGGACCTAGCCACTAAACAACGAAAGAAGGAGCCACGTGGATTCCTGACAAAGGTGTCCTGGTCGCAGAAAGCCCAGAATTACCATTAGCTGTGTGCAGGACTGTGCTCTGTATCAAGGGACTCGCGTTTCTGATCTGCTTTTGTTGCCAGCTGGATGTGCAAGTTTAGGAAAGCTGACTGGCGCTTCTGAGCCTCACTTCCCTCCTCCATGAAATGGAAAGAGTGAGCTGAGTGATTTCTACAGTCTCTGAAAGGGAAAGCGTGCCTACCTGCTCTTACTCGGGGCGGAGGGTGGAACCGGGTTGCACCCGGGCAGGTCAGGCCTGGTCTCCCCCGCGGCGGGCCAGGGGCAGGTCCAGCTCGCCGGGCTGGCGGGACGGGGCGGGTGGGGGCGCAGAGACGGACAGGGAAGGACGGAGACACGAAAGCCGCCATATCAGCCCGGAGACACGAAGGCTCCCGTCTCGGCGCGGAGACACGAAGGCTCCCGTCTTGGCGCGCCTCTTCTGTGCGTCGCCCCGGAGGCGAGAAGGCCAAGCGAGAAGTTCAGGCTCGCTTCCTCCCTGTGCCTGCGGTTTGATCCAAGCTAAGAAAAGGTTCTGTTTTGTTCTCCTTCCCAGCTGGGAGCTGATTTCAGGAAGACTTCCGTCCGGGGATGTATTTGTTGTAAAGAATGTCAAGCGCGCTGAACAGTCAGCTACGCAGTCACCGAAGGAAAACCCGGAGGGACGCGTGCCGGCCGCGCCCTGCGGGCCGCGATCGAGCCCCGGTGCCCGTTCCCCAGTGCCCTCCCGAGCCTCGCTGCTTTCCCCCCTTTCCTGTGCACTCACACCACCTGAGCCCTCCAAGCGCTCATCAGTGTTTTCCCTTTGTTGGCCATCACTCACAGGATGATTTTACCAACCCTGAGTTTTCCCTTAGCTAATGACTGCGAGCAATGGGAAGCTGGCAGAGTAGAGAAGACGTGTTTGTGTGCGCGCTGAGGGCTCTCGCGTGTGTGTGTCTGTGTCTGTGTGTGTGCGCTGATGGCTCCGGCATTTGCGTGTGTGCTGATGGCTCGGGTATTTGCATGTGTGTGTGCACGCGTGTGTGTGTGTGCTGATGGCTCAGGCACTTGCGTGTGTGTGTGCACTGACAGCTTGGGCATTTGCGTGTGTGTGCGCACGCTGAGGGCTCGCACGTGTGTGTGCACGCATGTGTGTGCCGATGGCTCAGGCATTTGCGTGTGTGTGTGTGTGTGTGTGCACGCGTGTGTGTGCTGATGGCTCGGGCATTTGTGTGCATATGTGTGCTGACGGCTCGAGCATTTGCATGTGTGTGTGTGTGCATGTGTGTGCATGTGTGTGGTTGGGGAGAGCGGTTCTTGTGTATGTGGATGGTGGGGGAAGAGATCTGCTTACAAAAGTAACAAATACTCCTTGTACAGTTATTTCCGAAATGGAAAAAGGTCAGAAAAAGAGAATAGAAACCAACCACATTCCTAGCAAATCAGGAACAACTGTTGTTAATATTTCAGTATGTAGTCTTTTTTGTTGCTGTCCACATTTTTGTTAAAATAAATGAATTTTAGGCCCCATGCTTTTCCACCGTTTTGGCATTTTCAGTTTCTAAACAGCCCCGCCTGCCTGGGAAGTTGCTTCAGTCCTGTCCGACTCTCTGTGACCCCGTGGACTGTAGCCCGACAGGCTCCCCTGTCCGTGGGGTTTTCCAGGCAGTGCTGGAGTGGGGTACTGTGTCCGCCTTCTGGCAGGGAGAGACCCCCGTCTCTCTGTCTCCTGCACTGGCGGGTGGGCTCTTCGCGACGAGTGCCACCTGGGAGGCCCCGCAAACAGCCCCACGATCAGCGTATCTGTTCACACGGTTACTTCCTTCAGAGACGTTCCCAGTTTGGGGAGGACCATACTGGAGAGCGTGGACTTGCTTTTTTTCACTTTTAGGACTCCTGGCTCTTCTTACTAAATTGCCTCATTGAAAACGACACTGCCTCTTTCAGCATCCGCCCTCTGTGCTCTCACTGATGACTGAATGCTATTTATTTTCCAATCTTTGATAAGCTAATAGGTGAAAACAGTATCTCATTTCCGTATTTCCCTGATTGCTAGCAGCACTGAACGTTTGCACGTGTTGGTTAGCTCGTTCTGGTCCTCCTTCTGTGAATTATCTATCCGTGTCATTTGACTGTTTTCTCTTCTGTGTGAGAATATTTACCCATTTCCATTTTTATCACAGCTATTTTCCCAGTGTGCTGTTTTCCTTTAATTTCTATAATGATTTTTCGATCCACAAAATTTTAAGCTTTCATGTATTCAGACTCGTGATCTTTTTCTTCACAATTTTTCCCCAGTGTTTTTATACTGAGAAGGTTTTCTGCATCTAGAGACCAGGTTAACACCCATGTCCGTTTTCTTGGCTGGCTTGAATTTTCAGATTGTTTGGTGCTTTGGGATTTAGTTGTGTGTTTGGCCTGGGCTCATGAGCTAAACATTTGTGCTTCTGATTTGCTTGCCCGCTTCCCTTTATCATTGGTTACAATAGATACTCTCTGTTCATAGAAAATGCCTCGGTTGTCACATTCTGTATTGAGTTCTCTTGCAGACTAGGGATCTTTCCAGGCTGTGACCCTCTCTCTTCCCACGTTCTAACACCAGGAACACACTCCCCCCACCCCAGCTCTTCTGATAGGTTCTGAAACCTGGCATTTCTCGTTTTCACATTGTTCTCGGCTCTTCCTGCCTGTTTATTTTCCGGATGAATGGTAGAGTCATTTCTGTGGAGTTCCAAAGCCTCCCTTTGGGGTTTTGATAAAAATTGCATTCAATCTATAAATTAATTGGGAAGAATTTGGCATCTTTACAGCGTTCATCTTCCCATCCAGAAATACACATATGGACATTTAAAAATATCCTTTTGTATGTCTCCATGGAATTTTGTAGTTCTCTTTATATAAATTCAATGCATTTTTTATTAAAGTTAAGATAATTTTATATATGGGCTACCTTTTTAATGGAATCTTTTCCCCCTTTAGTTTAGATCCACTGTTTTTAATATCACTTTTCCCCCAATGATTGCCAAGTACTGACAAGAATCTAAGGGAAAAATATGTTTGTTTCTTTTCAAGCTTATATACTCAGAGATTTAGAAGTAGAACCGACTTTAAATGTAACGTAAAACTGGAATCCTGAAAAGTCAGATTTATTTAAAAATCATGTAACTAATGGGACTTCCCTGGCAGCCCAGTGATTTAAGACTCCATGCTCCAGTGCAGGGGTCATGGGTTCTATCCCTGGTTGAGGAACTAAGATCCCATACTCTGTGGGTGTGGCCAAAAAAATTACCATGTCACTTATTAGAGAAGGGCTTCCCTGGTGGCTCAGTGGCCAAGGCAGGAGACGCAGGTTTGATCCCTGGGTCGGGAATCTCCCCTGGAGAAGGAAACGGCAACCCCCTCCAGTATTCTTGCCTGGGCGACCCCATGGAAAGAGGAGCCTGGCGGGCTACGGTCCACGGGGTCACAAGGAGTCGGACAGGACTTATCAACTAAACAACAGCGCACTGGGAAGTAGCTGACAGGTGGATACTCGCAGATGCCCATGCTCTTTTCGCCGAGGACATCCAGAACTTAACTGTCCAGAGCCAAACTCACGCTCTCCTCCCTCGTGTTAATCTCCTATGACCGCCACAACCAGTCACCCCAGCCGTAGTGACTCAGCACACATTTGTCAGCGTTCTGTTCCGGAGGCCAGAAATCCAAAATGGGCCTTGCTGGGCCAAAATCAAGATGTCAGCAGGACCACACCGCCCCCAGAGGCTCTAGGGGAAGAGTCATTTGCAGCTTCTGCAGGCCACCTGCATGCCTTGGCTCACGGCACCTTCCTCCAGGTCCAAAGCCAGCAGCTTAGCATCTTCCAGTCTCTCTCTGACTCTTAATTGAGCCTTCTCCTTCCCTACCTTTAAGGACCCTTGAGATTACATGGGGCCCACCTGGAGAGTCTAGGAATAACCTCCCATTGTAAGGTCAATGACCTTAATTCTATCTCTTAATACAACCTTCTCCCCACTTTCCCATGGAACCTAACTGTATTTTTCAGGGTTTCAGACATGGACATCTTTGGAGGGCCATTATTCTGCCTACCTCAGCAAGGATGCACTTTCAAAATGTTGATTTAAGCATGTTAGCCCTCTCCTCGAAGCAGTTCAGCAACTTCCTATAGCCCTTTGGATTATAACCAGAGTCCTTAAGTGGCCCACCAGGCCCTGAGTGATCTCAGTCACCCTGCAGGGTCACTGGACTCCATGCTCATCACGTGTACGCTGGGGACACGGCTTCTTCCAGTTCCTTGAATGTACTTGCTGTCTCTTGCCTCGAGGCCCTTGCACATGCTGTTGTCTTTGCTAGACAGCTCTTCCCTGCCCTGCACCTCTCTGTTAACTCTTCAGGGACCGCTTCCCTGACCTCCGCACCCGGCTCCTCTATCCTGCCCTCTTGTGGCGCCTTCTGTCTCTCTCCCACGGTGCTCGGCTTCCCTGGTGGCCCAGATGGTAAGGAATCTGCCTGCAATGCAGGAGACCTGGGTTCGATCCCTGGGTTGGGAAGATCCCCTGGAGGAGGGCATGGCAACCCACTCCAGTATTCTTGCCTGGAAAATCCCCATGAACAGGGGAGCCTGGCGGGCTGCATTCCACGGAGGTCGCGGAGAGTCAGACACCAGTGAGTGACTAAGCACAGCACACAGGGCACAGGGCGCTCAGCACACTGGTGACTCGACGTCCTGTCTAATCATTTGATTCTCTCCCTGGCTGGACTAAAAGCTGCAAGGGACCCTGTTTCTTTTTGGCTCACCCCTACATCTTCAGCACCTAATGCTCCTGGTTCATAGTGGCTTTTAGGGTGTATCTGATGAATAAATAAATGAACTCGATCTATTTTTTAATATGCTGCTGCTGCTGCTGCTGCTAAGTCGCTTCAGTCGTGTCCAACTCTGTGCGACCCCATAGATGGCAGCCCACCAGGCTCCCCCGTCCCTGGGATTCTCCAGGCAAGGACACTGGCGTGGGTTGCCATTTCCTTCTCCAATGCATGAGAGTGAAAAGTGAAAGTGAAGGCACTCAGTCGTGTCCGACCCTCAGCGACCCCATGGACTGCAGGCTTCCAGGCTCCTCCATCCATGGGATTTTCCAGGCAAGAGTACTGGAGTGGGGTGCCATAATATAATTTTCAAATGTTTATTTTATTGCGTCTCTATTTTTGGCTGTGCTGGGTCTCGCTTGCTTTCTGTGAGCTGTCTCTAGGTGCAGCGAGCAGGGACTACTCTCCAGTTGCGGAGCACGGGCTCGGGGCACGCAGGCTTCAGGAGTTGTATCACGTGGGCCTGGTTGCCCCACGGCATGTGGAATCTTCCCCAACCAGAGATCGAATCCATGTCCCTGACACCAGCAGGCAGATTCTTATCCACTGCCCCGCCAGGGAAGTCCTCAAGAATCTATTTCTGAGAGAAAGGATTCTTAATGGATGTGTTCATTGGCACAGATATAAAAGCAGAAAGCCTGGGGCATTTCCAAAGCCCAACAGACATGCACATCATTATAGATCCATTTGGTAATGTCACGTGGACTCGGCTGCTCAGTGGTATCCAACTTCTTGTGCCTCCGTGGACCGTAGCCCACCAGACCCCTCTGTCCACAGAGTGTCCAGGCAAGAATACTGGAGTGGGTTGCCGTTTGCTACTCCAGAGGATGAAATCATATACATCCATTAAAGTGGAAATAACCAAGACTATAATGATAGGGGGGTAAATGTTTCTAGTACATTTAAATTAGCAGGATACAGAATTTCTTACCCTAATCAGAAAGCAAAGTGCCACAGTGATCACAGTAACTGGTTTAAGACTATTAGAGAGTCAGTGATACTGCTTTTCTCCCGTTTCCAAACTTGCCTATTCACAGGCTCAATACAGCACACGTTCCTTGGATCAGTGTGTGCCAGGCACTGTGTCAACTCTAAGAACCACACCGTGAGTCAAGTGTAATAAAATGTAAGAACTGCAAGTTGACAGTCAAGTGAGGAGGAAAACTAATAATAATATAGTGCAGATGGCCTGGCCTTCATGGGCTATCACTGTATTTGAAACCATAGATTCCTTTACCACAGGAAACCATAGCGCCGTAGGGTAAGAAAATACGTTTAGATTAGGTTCATCATCATTATGGCATTAATATTTTTAGTTTGGGGGGGGATTGTTGGAGTAGACCCATTTCATTTAGGCTTTGAAGGAGATTTCCTTAATTGTCTTTCTAGTCCTTGAAAGTGAAAGTGAAAGTGAAAGTCGCTCAGTCATATCCAGCGCTTTGCGACCCCATGGACTATGGGGTGAAGTCCATGGAATTCTCCAGGCCAGAACACTGGAGTGGGTGGCCTTTCCCTTCTCCAGGGGATCTTCCCAACCCAGGGATTAAACCCAGGTCTCCTGCATTGCAGGTGGATTCTTTACTAACCGAGATATTCTTTACTAACTAAGCCCCTTTTTCTAGTCCTCAATCACCACTTTCTAAGACATAGACTGTATACCCAGAAGGAAAACACCTGGGATCGTGATGAATTTTTCCTGGTCCCTTGGTTCAGCTACATAAAAAAGTTGTGTGCAGGTGGGCACGAGGACCCTACTGATACCTGCCTAATGCAGCTGCTGCTGCTAAGTCGCTTCAGTCATGTCCGACTCTGTGCGGCCCCATAGACAGCAGCCCACCAGGCTCCCCCGTCCCTGGGATTCTCCCAGCAAGAACACTGGAGTGGGTCAGTGCGTCCTCAGCCCCCAATTCTAGGAAACTGGAAAAACAGTTTCCCCAACATAACTTCTCTTGGTTTCACCTTCTTGTACGCAGGTACTCAGTGACTCTGCCTCTGTGCTGGAGCATAATGTAAATACTTAATTTGTTTAATAAATACCCTGAAATAGCCCCATGGAGTTGTTACTAGAAGGGCACGAACCTTTTAACTCACTCCGCCAGCACCGATCAGCACTTAATGTCTTTAATGATCATCGGGATCTTTTTTAGTGGCTGGAATATTCCATAATCAATGATCCGGCCCTGCCTGGAGGCAGGAGAGACTGGATAATGGGAGGAAAATGTCACACTGGATGGGGCCAGTAATTTGAATCCCTAAAATCTGTATTGCTGGGGCCGTTTATGGGCGAGTCCAGTTTCTTCCCAAGGCTAGGAAAAGCCCCACCCCAACCTTGACATACACACATACCCTCACACTCCTAATGTGATTTACACATTACTGAAACCCCACCAGGAACCAGCTTGTGTTCTCAGCCTAAAACCTTTGAAGACTCTCCCTGGCCCTCCCACCCACTCTGGAAGGCAAACGTCATGCCAGCTTCCGGCACTGTGGTCTCCCCGTGGGGAGTGGATTGTCAGTCCTGGGCAGGTGGGGAGAGGTCTGTCAGGACAAGAGGGTCACACACTTTGTGGGACCTCATTAAGGCTGGGGGAAGAGGTGCATCCCTTCTTCTTCCCCCATCCTCATACTTACCTTGGGAGTTACTCTTTCAGGGAAAGAAAAGAAGTCCTGCCTTCTAGCAGGTTTCAATGCTAAAGTGTTCTCTCTGCGCTTGGACTTGGCGGTCCCTTTATCTTAGCCTAGCATTTGATTGATTTGGCCATGTTTATTCTCTCTGCATTTCATAACTTTCTAAACATTTGCTATGTGCCCTCTGAACCTTCATCTCTTTCCCAGCTGAAATTCTCATAGGAAAAGCCCTCGTGTTCATGCCATTTGGTGTGTCTTTGCCGTTACAGGTGGCCTTTGAAGAACAGGGTACTTCTGATAATCTGAGGGAATTGTTTCACTATGAAATGTTTCATTTTTCTTTTTTTATGTTGCTTATTATTGTCCACAGACGCAGAGTTTTCACATGCTGAGAGTATGTTGTAAGCAAAGCCATCAATAATTTATTACAATTATGCAGAAGTAAGGCCAGACGTTCCATTGGCTCAGTGATGCACGTCATTGAAAAGTGGCCTGGGAGGCGGAATCTTATTGTTCCCACATGGATCATTTAGAGCTGTAGTGTGAACAGTTAAAAATTTTTAATTTTTATAAATCCCTGTACTCTTCATTTAGTGAGAAAAATGACACTACGCCCTGACTTGATAGAATTTTCAAACAATGTTCCTATAACCAAGTTATTAATATATAGAATTAATCCCTTGGATTACTGGCGCATCTCTGCTAACACAGGATGAGAATATCTTTCAGGATTTGGCCATGCCACAGTCCCTGGGGTGACTGTCAGGTCCTGTACACTCCTTTGAAATGTGAGGGCTTTTAATTAGAAGGAACAATGGATATTCTTTCTTTCTATACTATTATATTATTATCATTCTGTTGCCAGAACTCCCAGTGGCATCTCATTGCAAGCGAGGCTGGAAAATGTGGCTTAGCTATGTTCTCAGGAAGAAACGGAAACAAGTTTTGTTGGCCACATAGCAGACTGCCATGGAAACAGACTCCAGCCATCCCAGAACGGATAAACAGAGGGTCAGTGATCCCAGCTCCTTCTCCTACCAACTTGTTTTATCCCCACCAACTTGAAATGCCTCTGTTGATCACTGCTGAATTCCCATGTATGTGTGTGTGTATATATGTGTATCTGGATGCCATTCTCATTCATTAACTCCTGGGCCATAAGCACACTGAGGCTTTATATTTTGTTTTGATATCATTATTATTTTTTGGAAAAAAATATTCTCCTGGCATATTTCTTTATCCAGATAAACTTTAGAGTCTATTTCTCTGTCTTCCTTAAAAAAGGAAAGCACAAATAAGTAAACAAAAAATCCCACAGTCCCCCTATCATGTATTATTAAAGATATATTCTACTCGAAAACCTCATACTACTGGGGAAAATGAGCATCACCTGACAATTGGTGTTTTCTGACTCCGAGGAAGTATGCTTTTGAAAAAGCAAGCTTCCCTATCCGACAGGGGCTAACAGCATTATCAGCAGGGCATTTATAAATGGCTCGATGTTTAGAGTTCATATTTCATCTTCAACTCTATTTGTTGCATTAGCAAAATGAAGCTCATTAAGCTTTATTCTTTTAGCTCATCTCTCCGAGCATCTGAACCCGCTAATACTCAGCTTTCTTGTCTGGAAGTATGTAATCTTTCCTACATCACACTTGAAAGTTCAGCTCATTCCTAAACCTCCAATCAAGGCTATGAACTTGTTGTTTTCAGAGAGGCCACATCTGTGCACAGACCCATTACGCCATCTGTTAAAGTGGTCAGAGTTCATCTTATTGCCTCCTTTGTGGAAGGGCTTGTACTGGAAAAGCATGTGTTATTGAAAACACAATTTTCCTCATCATTATGCTTTCTTTCTAGCCAGATCATAACCTGCCAGAAGTCTATGGAGCATAGTGTGAAAAGCTCTTCAGAAGAGCTGTTCTTAAGAGATTAAATGATTGCCATCTCTGGCCCACTTCTTTTATCTCATAATCAAGTTCACGATGATACTAGATATCTCAGCTGAAGTGATTATATATTTGAAATAGACATGGCTTTCTCTCCATTCATATTTCACACTGTTGAAGGCAGGATCATTTTTGTCCCTATTTATATATGTTTAGGGATCTTTACACCTGTCTGCAGGGTTGAAGACTCAAAACTACTTTTTAAAAGCTAAAAATGCCTGGGGGGTGGCTTGCCATTTTAGACTTCTGGTACAAATACACTGGTAGCAGATGAGATCCAGTGTAGATTTGTCAAAATGCAGAGCTGTATCAGCGTATCAATCATAGCCCAGCCATTCGGCTTGAGCAGCAAGAAGCTTGGAATTCACAGCAGCTGAGACACTTGCCCAGGGTCACCCAGCCTCGCTGAGACAAAACCTCACTCCTGGGCCTTTTCTGGTGGGCCACATCGCTCCCTGCTGTATTGAGAGCAGGCCTCTTAGACAGATATGGCATGCGGCGGGAACAGAGGAGCTAGTGACCCAAAAGTATAGGAACCAGATTTTTTTATTATTAGTTCAGAGAGACTCACTTTGGTTTTTGTTCTTTATCCCTAAAGCTCTCTGATATAAGCTATTTTCTGCCATCACAATTTCTCTTCCAGAGACTCAAACTGAGTGAAAAGATCATGTCACTATGTATTAGTGGTTCTGCTAAAACACTTGATAGAGAAGGAATATGAAACTCTTTGCCAGAAATGAGACTTTGGGCTATATGTTGATTGCATTTATCCACGTGTGCACAAGTAGTCAATAATCACACATTCTGAAAGTACATTCTTTCCTCCTTTTAAAATCCCTCTAGTTTCAAATAAGGCTCCTTGTTTTAAAAACCTAGTAAATAGGAAAAAATGAGTCATTATTTATGGTTGATCACTTTTGCCAGCTGTGACTGCATTTCACATCCATTTTTCTTTTTTTTCCTTGGACTGGAGAATCTATTCTGTCACTGTTTAGGAAAAAAACCATATTGGTCCCATCAATAGCTTCCTTCAGCACATAATCACAGCTAAGGCAGTGTAAACAAAGATTTTTGTTGGATTGCAGTGAGAAAGTAACTTCTTTAGAATGCAGAATTAGAGAGACTAATTCAGCATCTTCAGATAGCACCCAAAGGGAAAATCTGAATTATTTCAGGGTTTCTTTCAAAATGGAATAATTGTTTCAAAAATATTGAATTTATGAGTGTCTCCTCGATAGCTACCAAGTTCCAGATATTGCAAAGTTTAGAAAAGATTTCAGGTGGGATACCTGACATGTCAGGATGCTTTTATTTGCACATACCAGGAAATACTTTCTAGACTGCTTTTAACAACCCAGGGAATTTATTGGATCAGGTAACTAAGAGTTTTGAAACTGGGCATGCTTCAGGCCTGGCTGACTAGGCTCCAACTCACTCTCTGATTCTTCTGACTCATCCCTTCACTGTATGTAGCACCATTTTCAGGCTGATAATTGACCATGAAAAGCAGATGCATACATTTTTAGATCAGTGACTCAGAGAACTGTTATGGAAGTTGTACTCTTGTGTCAGGAAAATGACTGCTGTAAGGTCATGTCATCTCTGCATCCCAGCTGTCCAGTGAGAGAGCTTCTTCTTAGCTGACAAACAAAATGCCCAGGCTTCATTATGATTGACCCAACTCTTTACCCAGAATCCACCTGCCAATGTAGGAGACGCAGGAGATGTTCAATCCCTGGGTCAGGAAGATCCCCTGGAATAAGAAATGGCAACCCACTCCAGTATTCTTGACTGGAGAATCCCCAGAAAGAGAGAGGAGCCTGGCAGACTACAGTCCATGGGGTCACAAAGAGTCAGACACAACTGACCGCTGAGCACATATGCACACAACTCTTTACCCATCAGCAGTGGTCAGAGGAGGAATGTCATGTCCTAAGTAGCCAATGATCCCTCAAACCAGTCACTATGGTAAGGACAGGAGGATTAAACTGGTTGCCTTAAGCCAGTGGGATCCCACTTCTGGAACTTGGGGTGGGGATCCATTCACCCAAACCACACAGCTGAGTAGCACAGGTGACGGGGAAGTACCGACAGCATGCACTGTGTCTCTCTTCTAGTCGGCAGAACCTGGTCCTAAGGAGGCCAGAGCTTTGCCTGGCTTGTGTCATCCTTTCTTCCTGGCCTGCCCTTTATCCTCCATAGTTCATCCTAAGTGGCCAGTTCCACCACCCGCCCACGACCAGGCCATAGCTATACCTCTGTGTCCAGAAAGCAGAAGAACACTCTTACATTGAGGTATACAGGATCCTCAGTTCAGTTCAGTTCAGTCGCTCAGTCGTGTCTGACTCTTTGCGACCCCATGAATTACAGCACGCCAGGCCTCCCTGTCCATCACCAACTCCCGGAGTTCACCCAAACTCATGTCCATTGAGTCGGTGATGCCATCTAGCCATCTCATCCTCTGTCATCCCTTTCTCCTCCTGCCCCAGTCCCTCCTAGCATCAGGGTCTTTTCCAATGAGTCACCTCTTCACATGAGGTGGCCAAAGTATTGGAGTTTCAGCTTTAGCCTCAGTCCTTCCAAAGAACACCCAGGACTGACCTCCTTTTAGAATGGACTGGTTGGATCTCCTTGCAGTCCAAGGGACTCTCAAGAGTCTTCTCCAACACCACAGTTCAAAAGCATCAATTCTTTGGCGCTCAGCTTTCTTCTCAGTCCAACTTTCACATCCATACATGAACACTGGAAAAACCATAGCCTTGACTAGATGGACCTTTGTTGGCAAAGTAATGTCTCTGCTTTTGAATATGCTATCTAGGTTGGTCATAACTTTTCTTCCAAGGAGTAAGCATCTCTTAATTTCATGGCTCCAATCACCATCTGCAGTGATTTTGGAGCCCCCCAAAATAAAGTTTGACACTGTTTCCACTGTTTCCCCATCTATTTCCCATGAAGTGATGGGACCAGATGTCAGGATCTTAGTTTTCTGAATGCTGAACTTTAAGCCAGCTTTTTCACTCTCCTCTTTCACTTTCATCAAAAGGGTTTCTAGTTCCTCTTCACTTTCTGCCATAAGGGTGGATCATGGAAAAAGGAAGAGAGTTCCAGAAAAACATCTATTTCTGCTTTATTGACTATACCAAAACCTTTGACTGTGTGGATCACAATAAACTGTGGACAATTCTGAGAGAGATGGGAATACCAGACCACCTGACCTGCCTCTTGAGAAATCTGTATGCAGGTCAGGAAGCAACAGTTAGAACTGGACATGGAACAACAGACTGGTTCCAAGTAGGAAAAGGAGTCTGTCAAGGCTGTATATTGCCACCCTGCTTATTTAACTTCTATGCAGAGTACATCATGAGAAACGCTGGGCTGGAAGAAGCACAAGCTGGCATCAAGATTGCTGGGAGAAATACCAAAAACCTCAGATATGCAGATGACACCACCCAGTGAAGAGGAGCTAAACTACTCACGTAAGGTCTAAATACCACGTATTGTTGGCAGACTAAATAGTATTAAATAAGACATGCACGTCAGACAATGAAGAGAAGATTCCCTTTTTCTGGCTGTCCTTGGCGTTTCAATTGCTTGAAACTTCAAACTTCAGAGCTCTTCT
Organism: Capra hircus; assembly: GCF_001704415.2. Taxonomy (NCBI): domain Eukaryota; kingdom Metazoa; phylum Chordata; class Mammalia; order Artiodactyla; family Bovidae; genus Capra; species Capra hircus. The sequence continues at coordinate 1,747,172 of NC_030817.1, forward strand.
GAAAGGCAATATTTAATTTGCTCTAAAAGTCAGTTCCCAAAGAGAAGAAACTGATCTGTTTCAATAGTGAGTTCCCTGTTACCTGAACGAGACTCTGCTGTGACATGCTACCCATGATGGAAATTTAAATGCCCGTGAGGACTTCATCTCTCAAACTTTCCTCTGTGTCAGCCTGAGATCTTCCTGAAAGCAGAGCTTTAGATGAGGGCTACGCGCAGGTTGCTTCTTTGGGGTACAACCTCGGGGAGCAAGGGTGGGCCGGTGAGTGAGGGCAGGCCTGAGGTGAAGGAGGGCTTCCCCGAGTCCCGAGAGCCACCACTGGAAAGTGACTGTCCACTGACACCCGTCCCCTCACGGGTCAAGAATCACCTCGGGGGCGCTGACGCCGTTTTCATACTTGCGCCTGTGCGGGCGAGGGCCGCCCCGGGGTGAGAGCCATGGCGGACGGCTGGAGGCCCGCGGCGACGGGAGGCACCGCGGCAGAAGATGAGAGAGCGGCGGGCGGGAAGGGGTGCGGCCGCGCGGCGGGGAAGGCGCCGGACGCCGCCGCGCGGGGGCCGCCACAGCCCGGAAGCCCGCGGGAGGCTGCTTCCGGCTCTCCGTGCGTCTCAGTGGCTTCGCTTCACGCGCGTCTTCAGCCAGCTGGAGTTCCCGAGCGCATCGCCGACCGGACGGCCGCCGAGCCCCGCGGCCTCTCACCGCAAGGAGGCAAGCGCGCCGGCGGGGGCACCGGCGGCCCGGAGGGCAGGGCGCCCGCGGGCTGGCGACGCGCGGCCCCAAATGGCCGGCGGCTCGCGCGCGGAGGGCCGCCTCGCCGGGAGGGCCGCCGTAGCTCTCAGCGTTCAGGCAGCAGGACAGCTCTGACAGAACGGCAGTTTTCGCTTTTTTCCTTTAAATTACTCCGCGACGAATCAGAGAGAAAGAGGGCCCCTCTCCCTTTCCCCCCGCCCCTCAAGTTCCACTCAGAAAGCTTTTCTCATCTCAGTCTTTGCCTCCACGTTGAATTTCTCATCCATGTTTCAGGTGAGCGAAATGGGCCGTCAACTTCCAACACCCGCGTGACTATCCCAGTGACTCAGAGCAACTGCCGACTGCCCCCTGTGCGCTGCCAACACAGACGTGCCCGCCGCTGGCTCTGTCATCGCCCCCGAGGGCTTGCCTCCCCGGAGGTCCTCTCTGGGCTTCATCAAACCCTTGGTGTCGGCGGGGAAGCGCACTGAGGCAACTGTCTGCTTAATCCAGCCAAGAAACACGGGTGCCTCCCCTGCCCCGACATCACTTGTTTGGGGCCAGGGGATGTCTTTAAAGCAGTTTTCTAGTGAGTGTAGATTTAGCTGGAATGTTCCAGAGAATGGCTCCACTTTTGGCTCCTCTCAGTTCAGTTTAGTCGCTCAGTTCAGTTCAGTTCAGTTGCTCAGTCGGGTCCGACTCTGCGACCCCGTGAATCGCAGCACACCAGGCCTCCCCGTCCATCACCAACTCCCGGAGTTCACTCAGACTCGCGTCCATCGAGTCCGTGATGCCATCCAGCCATCTCATCCTCTGTCGTCCCCTTCTCCTCCTGCCCCCAATCCCTCCCAGCATCAGGCAGTCAACTCTTCACATGAGGTGGCCAAAGTACTGGAGTTTCAGCTTTAGCATCGTTCCTTCCAAAGAAATCCCAGGGTTGATCTCCTTCAGAAGGGACTGGTTGGATCTCCTTGCAGTCCAGGGGACTCTCAAGAGTCTTCTCCAACACCACAGTTCAAAAGCATCAATTCTTCGGCGCTCAGCTTTCTTCACAGTCCAACTCTCACATCCATACATGACCACAGGAGAAACCATAGCCTTGACTAGATGGACCTTTGTTGGCAAAGTAATGTCTCTGCTTTTCAACATGCTATCTAGGTCATGTCCTGCTCTTTGCGACCCCACGAACCGCAGCCCACCAGGCCTCCCTGTCCATCACTAACTCCCAGAGTTTACTCAAACTCATGTCCATTGAGTTGGTGATGCCACCCAACCATCTCATCCTCTATCGTCCTCTTCTCCTCCTGCCCCCAATCCCTCCCGGCATCAAGGTCTTTTCCAATGAGTCAGCCCTTCGCATCAGGTGGCCAAAGTATTGGAGTTTCAGCTTCAACATCAGTCCTTCCAATGAACACCCAGGGCTGATCTCCTTTAGGATGGACTAGTTGGATCTCCTTAGTCCAAGGGACTCTCAGGAGTCTTCTCCAACACCATGGTTCAAAAGCATCAATTCTTGGGTGCTCAGCTTTCTATATAGTCCAACGCTCACATCCATACATAACCACTGGAAAAACCATAGCCTTGACTAGACGGACCTTTGTTGATAAAGTAACATCTCTGCTTTTGAATATGCTATCTAGGTTGGTCATAACTTTCCTTCCAAAAAGTAAGTGTCTTTGAATTTCATGGCTGCACTCACCAGCTGTAGTGATTTTGGAGACCAAAAAAATAAAGTCAACCACTCTTTCCACTGTTTCCCCATCTATTTCCCATGAAGTGATGGGACCAGATGCCATGATCTTAGTTTTATGAATGTTGAGTTTTAAGCCAACTTTTTCACTCTCCTCTTTCACTTTCATCAAGAGGCTCTTTAGTTCTTCATTTTCGAGGGTGGTGTCATCTGCATATCTAAGGTTATTGATATTTCTCCCGGCAATCTTGATTCCAGCTTGTGTTTCTTCCAGTCCAGCGTTTCTCATGATGTACTCTGCATATAAGTTAAATAAGCAGGATGACAATATACAGCCTTGACTTACTCCGTTTCCTGTTTGGAACCAGTCTGTTGTTCCATGTCCAGTTCTAACTGTTGCTTCCTGACCTGCATAGAGGTTTCTCAAGAGGCAGGTCAGGTGGTCTGTTATTCCCATCTGTTTCAGAATTTTCCACAGTTTATTGTGATCCACACAGTCAAAGCTTTTGGCATAGTCAATAAAGCAGAAATAGATGTTTTTCTGGAACTCTCTTGCCTTTTTTATGATCCAGCGGATGTTGGCAATTTGATCTCTGGTTCCTCTGTCTTTTCTAAAACCAGCTTGAACATCTGGAAGTTCACAGTTCATGTATTCTAGCTCTGTGGTTTTCAACCAGGGATGGTTTTGTCCCGTGACCCTCCCAGGAGACACCTGGCAATATCTGGAGACAGTTTTGACTGTCCCAGTGGGGAAGGGTCCTCCTGACATCAGACAGATAGAAACCAGGGATGCTGCTAAACACCCTACAGTGCACAGGCCTGACAGCCCTCATGGCAGAGAGTGATCCGGCCCCAAATGTCAACAGCATCGAGATTGAGAAATCCTGCTGTACTGAAGATTTAGACATTGTGAAATAAGGTCACTTGTTTAGAAAATTCAGACCAAAAAGAAAGGAAATACTCCTTCAGTTGAAAAAGATATCAATACTAAAGAATATTTTAATCCAAAACAGCCCATAAAACAAATTTGTGTTTAGCTTATAATCTTCCACTTCTGCCCAAATGAATATAAATGTGTATGAGATTACAGTTATAATATACATAGTATTTATTCTTGTTTCCACATAAAACCATCACTTTTAGAGTCTTTTCATCATTTCAATAGAGAATGCTCCATGTTTCAATTCCTTCCCTGTTTGTTTCTCTCCTTCCCCCCGCCCCTTTTTTACAAATAACTTTAGCAAAAGCACATACTCTGCTTTGAAATCTGAATTTGGAGACCTAGCAATGGGGCACTTGTGAATTATTTTACAATGAAAAATATTTTCAAAACATTACAAGAAATTAAGTGTTAAAAGTGTTAGCCCCTCAGTTGTGTCCGACTCCTTGTGACCCCATGGACTGTAGCCAGCCAGGTTCCTCTGTGCATGGAATTCTCCAGGCAAGAATACTGGCATGGGTTGCCATTCCCTTCTGCAGGGGATCTTCCTGACCCAGGGATTGAACCCAGGTCTCCTGCATTACAGGCAGATTCTTCACCTTCTGAGCCAGCAGGGAAGCCCCTTAAAAGAAATTGGTATGATGTAAATATTGTTGCACAAGGAACATGTACTACTTGTGAGAAACATTTGCTGTTTATGTCTTTTTAAAATTTAAAAACAACCTGTTTTTCTCTAGAATATAATGTTAGAGCAGCAGTACAGCTGAGCTTAATAAAAATTTCACAGTGTGAAAGCCTGGCTCCTTCAAGGTAGGGACCACTTAGCCTCTCGATCACAGGGAAACATCTCGTCTGGGCTAAGTCCATGCCGCATCCCAAAAGGAGAGAGAATCTTGCTTAACAAATCAGGATGTACAAAGACAAATGCTAAAGCTTATGGTGATAGAAGTAATTATAACCACTCATCTGACAAGTCCAAAAAATGTTGGAATTTTAACAGATAAGAAAACTGTTGGGATTCAGCTGAATGGACAGAGTGTAGACCCACCTGAAATTCTCAGTGTATCGCACTGTCGCCCTAGGTCCTCTGCCCTTCAAAGTCCAGATAGGATTGCCTGGAACTCCCATTCCACTCCCTGTGGAATTTTACAGCACTTTATAAGCTTTTGCAAGTTTCTGGAAGGCCTGTGGCTCTGAGTTCTCCTTTCTCTCTGAGCTCGTTCAGTTGGTGGGTCATCTTCCCACCCCCCCACCGACTTTTCCTGCTCTGTACCACACCCACTCAGACTGAACTCATCGCCGAACTCCATCCTCTGTGCCAGATTCGGTGCACACACCCCAACCGCACCATCCCCTCTCAGACTGTGTGGCTGTCACAGTCCTTGGAGAAGATAAAAGAGAAGTTATGACACGCAACGCAACCAACCTCAGAGTCCGCAGAAAGGTAGCAGTTAATTCAGGGCCTTTTGAGCACGGGGCCTCTCTTGGGCCAGTTCCCCTCATCACATCCCAGCCTCCTCCCCACCCGTCCGTAGGCCCTTCTTGCACCGTCTCTCTCTTTTTTCTCCTCACCACATGGCATTTGGGATCTGAGTTCCCTGGCCAGGGATCGAGCCTGTGCCCCCTGAACTGGAAGGTCGATGTCCTAACCACTGGACCACCAGGGAACTCCCTCTCTCGTCTTTCTTGTCATCTCCTCCACCCAGATGGTCCTAGAATGTTCATACTGAGTGACACAGAGCGGTTCCACTCTGGAGCTCCTACTCCCCAGGCCCATTCCAGCTCTCCATTTGCATCTCAAAACAAACAAATCAAAAAGTCTTTAATTTAACTGGCTTTACATGGCTAGAAAGCAGTTACTGTTGTTCATGGCTTTATTTATTTTCCCTTCATCTGTCTTTGTAAACTTCACTCCTTTAAAAAGCCAGCTGTGAAATATAAGCCCGTGTGTGTGTGTGCGTGTGTGTGTGTGTGTGTGTGTCAGAGTGAAAGGCGCTCAGCCATGTCCAGCCCTTTGCGACCCCGTGGACTGTATAGTCCATGGCATTCTCCAGGCCAGAATCCTGGAGTGGGGAGCCTTACCCTTCTCCAGGGGACCTTCCCAACCCAGGGGTCGAACCCAGGTCTCCCGCATTGCAGACAGGTTCTTGACCAGCTGAGCCAGCAGGGAAGCCCAAGAGCACTGGAGCGGGTAGCCCACCCCTTCTCCAGCAGATCTTCCCGACCCAGGGATCGAATCAGGGTCTCCTGCACTACAGGCAGATTCTTGACCGAGTCACTAGGGAAGCGTGTGTGTGTGTATTCAGGCTTCTATTTCATTTTTGTGTGTGTGTATATATAGACGTATATTCCTGTGTCCAGTAGAAGAGCGGCCACTTCAGTGGCTCCCAGTGCCTGGGCTCCAGCTGTAGGGCAGGGCAGATGCGGATGTGCCCAGTGTTTTGCTATGGTTTCCAGTTTCCCGCTCTTTGTCTCTTAACTGTTCAGCCTGACACTCAAGGGGTTCCTCCCATTCATTGCTCTTCTAGGCAACCTCAGTTTTTGGAGTCCGTCTCTCACTTGGACTCTCTTGCATCTGGTCTGTGTTTACAGAATGCGGTTGGGCATGGAGACCGCAACTTGACCATTCCTTACGGGCCCCTGAGCGATAGCTCCTAGGTGCCACCATCAGAGTGTTATGTCTCTGCCTAGGATTCCGACTCAAACAGTGAGGACGTACTTTCTTTAATCCCCCCAAACCTCCGGAGAGGCGGTGGATATTCCACAGTGCCATCCACTGTCTCCGCAGGTTCCCTTATTTTACAAATTCGTTCACTCTATAAACAGTCATTGCCAACTGTGGGCCAAGAGATGGGAACCTTGCAGCAAACAAGAGAAAGTTCTTGCCTTCCCAGCGCTTATTTCTAGTTGGAGGTGGACTATTTCAGTGCTGAATGTGTGTCAGTGACGCCAAGACAGCGCACTCTGGTTTCAGAAGGAGAGCGTACTCCTTTCAGGGTTAAACAGCGTAAACAGAAACGATGAACCTTTTTGCATAATGACGTCGGCTTCATCTCTTCAGCACCACCGACTGCCCACCAGCACATCTGCTCTTCCATCACACAGCGATCTGAGTGTGGGTGCTGTGAGAGCTTCCTTGTTTAGAATAATGCCGTCTGCAATGAAAAACAGTATTTTAGCTTTTAAAAGTATAGCTCTGAAATGTGAATTTCCTCTCCTTGAGACGACCATGATATGTATGTGATGAGGAGACGGTATTTTACCATGTCTCATTCTAAATATAAACATGACGCTCCTCCATTCATTATAAAAATGCCACTCCAAGCTTTATGAATAAACTTTCCCATTCTAATACCTCTTGGTTATACTGTAACCATTTTATGATGGGAAGCTTTGGCAAAGATAGCAAGAAAAATAAAAAGTTAATGTAATTACAGAAAGGTTATTTACTGAGAGAATCAGGCAAAGGGGTTTCCTTTTCTACAAGTATTCAGCATCTCAATAAGTGCATAAATGCACACACACACATATATGGAAACAGTTTATCCTAAATATTACTTTTCTAAGTTATCCACTTAACTCACCCTATGAGATTTATAGTTCAATCATGCCAGTTCAGAGTGGAAAGAAAAAAGGTCATTTATCTAATCCAATTCCTTGGGAAAAAATACTTAGGCAATATTAAGAATCTTCAATTATCTAATTTAATAAAGGGGATGATTTATACTCTGTAGTCAGTAACATGTGATACTGATTATTTCTAATCCCTTAGAAGAGATCCGGCATTCCGCTTTTGGTCCTGTGCAGCATGAAATTGTCATGTATATTTCACCAAAAGAAGCAGCAAGAATAATGGGCCTTGCAGTCTGCCGTCATTTTATACTAACATACTGCAACATGGTTTCGCCCTGGGGCAAAGAAGTAGGGATTTTTCTTTTCTTCAAAAGAATGAAAAATTATTATCACTCTATCCCGTACCGTTATAGACTTCAGAGACTTTGGCATGAAATATTCAGAAAGTTTATTTTAGAATTCAATATTTTAAAAGCCTGCTTTAAAACTATTACAGTGATTAGTGGCTCTGTTACTTGGACCAGTCTTTGGTTTAAAAAGCCCTTTGTCCTGGTTGATACCATTTGCTGTTTCCACAAAATGTGGTTTGTGCCAACCCAGGAGCACCACATAAGGCTAGTAATGCATTGTTTTAGAATGCCCCTCAAAGAGGAGCTGTGATCACAGCTCAACAGTTCCCTCTCAAACATACGCTTAAAGGAAGCACTGCTTTCACTGGTAGCAGCCGAACGTATTGCTTACACCACGATTTTCTCCCTCTGCCATGTGTTATGTTAGCTAGGGGGACTGAGCACCATTTCTCTGCTCCCTGTTCAAAAGAGCAATGCCCCTGTCTCAGTGGCCCTAGGGACACTTAGGCGCAACCCAGCTGAGGCCACCCACACCCTCAGCCGACCAGTCAGAGGCTCACGCCTTCACCTCTCTTCCTAGGATTCAGAAAAGCTTATCGGGTGTTTGTGAGGAATTAACTGAGCTTCCGAGGCCACGAATGAAGTCAATGAAAACTCCCGGAGCTTGAGTTAGCTGCGTGGTGATTGCAACACGACCACTTCTGTCTGGAACATCCTGTTTACATAGGGAGATGTGTGGGATAGAGTGTAAAGCCCACGCTTGGGAATTTAACCGTCCTGACTTGAGTTCCATGTCTGTTACCAACACAGTGGTCCTACCAGCACATTGAACATCACCGTCTGCAGAATGGGCGCATCCTGGCATCTGTGCACAGATTCAGTGAGATGAAGGCAGTGCGAGGCAAGACGCCAGTCACTATAGTTATTTACTCCCAAAATGCTTTTCCTTTTTTAAAATATTTATTCGTTTGGCTGCTTCAGGTCTTAGTTACGGCCTGTGGAATCTTCCTCGTCGAGCATGAGATCTCTTTTTTTAAACTGTGGCCTGTGTGATCTTTTTTAGCAGTAGCATGCAGGGTCTTTTAGTTGTGGCATTTGGGATCAAGTTCCCTGACCAGGGATCTAACCGGGGCCGCCTGCACTGGGAGCAGGGAGTCAGCCACTGGACCCCAAAAGGTTTTTCTTACCTCTTAATTGTTTACTCCACACTTCTGTTGTGCAATGTATGATGGGAAAAATCAAAATGGTGTTGGTGTTGCTAAGAGCTCTCTGCCATGGGGCCAGGAGATCAGTAAGGAAGTGTGACTTACAGACATCAAGGTCCTTTGTCATCCAGAGCACCTTCCAGAAACTCAAGATACTTACTGGACTCTTACTCTGAAACAACTTGTGAGTCCTCAAGGACAAATATTTTCTGGCTTGAGTCAGAGTCAATCAAGTTGTCACCGGGCAGCTTTTAACAACCCTGTGGCTTTTCATCTCTTTTTCAGGACACTTTCAGGGCTACCGAAGTTTGTATTTCCTGAATTGCAATTCTTCCAGAATCCGGATAAACTCTCTTCTTCTTTGCAGCCTCCTGCCTTGCTTTTTTGGTTGACAGATGCATGTATATTTATTGACATATCACAGAAAAAAATTGCAGGATGGCTAGAAAAACCATCACTCCTGCCTTTTTTAATATAAAAAATGTAACTTTTACACTTGGTGACATTCCTTTAAATGTATTGAATATATCATTTCTGTAGGTTTTAATAAATACTTTTTCCTTTCCTTTCCTTCTCTCCTTAGGTAGTATCAATGCAAGGGGGAAAAAAAAGGATAGCCATTGACCTCAGCCTTCCTGCAGATAAGACAGAGAAGTGAAGTGTGGAAGTAGGATGAAACTCACCATAAATCACTTTCTGTTTCATTTTCCAGGGAAGTAGATCAAGACTCAGATGGTCATGTCAGCTTCAAAGACTTCGAATATGCCATGAACTCTGGACAAAAGCAAGCCTAATTATGGTGTACTGCTTGTATGCAACTTCTGGGGAGACCAGAATAGATGGTGATGTAAAGAGATGTCAGATTGCACCCTAGCGATGGTGTCATACTCCATACCTTCCATTAAACTCTTTATATGGTCTGCAGATGCTCACGACTGCTTGCATCTCAGACTCCTAGAGGTGGTTATTATGATTATAAGTCATCTTCTTCCATGTGGCCCTAGCCCTAAGTTCGGCTGCTGCTGGCACTGCCACTGGGGTTGTCCCCAACCCTTCCTCTTCACTTGCAGCCCCCGACTCCCACCCACATCACAGGCAGGGAGGCTCCACTCGTTTCCTGGTCCTCGACACCTACCCAGAGGCTCCCTGGCCCTCAGCAGGTCCTAACCCCCAAGGAGAGGGTGTTTTTTTCCTGCCAACAGTGCCGGTTTCCTTCGTGCATTCAGCATCAGTTGATCAAGTAATAGCGCCTGCACGTTCTGAGTGCTGACTGTGTTCCAAGCAGTGAGGAAGGCTTTTGGAAAACCAAGACTAAAGACTTCTCTAAGAAAAGGTGCCATGGGATTTCCCAGGCAAGGATACTGGAATGGGTTGCCATTTCCTTCTCCAGGGGATCTTCCCAACTCAGGGATCAAATCTGTCTCCTGCTTAGCAGGTGGATTCTTCACCAACGAGCCACCTGGGAAGTCTACAATGTATCATTAGTATTCACCAAAATCATCACCAAAAAATGGCCCTAGAGCACTCGCTATGTAAGACAGAGAGACAGATTGGGCTGTAATTAGTAAGTCTTTTCCCAGCTGTACACGCAGAGGAAGAATAGGGTGGGAACAAAAACTTATCTTCAGAATCCATTAGAATGGCCTGGGCCTGGGGTTCTGCAGCAGAACAGCAAGCCCTGGGCTGCCCTCTCCTGGACTCTGACTGGTTCTGGAAGGTTCTTCCATGCACCAAGGGTCTTAGCCATCTGTGTACCTGTTCTCTGTGCTCTGCCCATCCACACCTGGGATCTAGGGACTATGACCCTGGACATTCAGCACTTAAGTAAATACTCATATCAATACTAATATTTTATCTGGAAGTGTTCAGAATCCCAAACATTAACAACACTGTGAAAACATCTCGTTTAAGTCAAATTTTAAAAGGTTTAAAGGTCAAAGAAAAATGTAAATTTGTCAAATAGAAACATTAACCAAGCATCCTTCTAACAGATTATTAGCAGATAAACTTACTAAACTGTCATCAATCAGAGGAACCTAAAGAGACTTCACAACTAAATGTAATTTGGTGTTCTGGATGGGATCATGCAACAGAAGAAAGGACATGAGGTAAACACTAGCAAGGTGTGGAGTTTAGTTCCTAACACTGTATCAATATTGGTTCATTGACTGTGACCCATGTACTGTAGCCAAGGACACACTCAGAGAATATTCATCACAGGAGACCGTGCAAGCGTGTTGGAGCTCTCTCTCCTAGCTTCACAGTCTTTCTATGAACCTAAAACTAGTCCAAAATAAAAAGGTTGTTAGAAAATAAAGTCTTATCCCAAAGTTAGCATATGCTAAGCATCCAAAATGAAGAAAATTTTGAAAATCATTAAGAAGTACAAATAAGTATCATTCAAGAAAAAAGGAGATCAACAGTATTGTTCAGCATCATGTGTGATTTTGGACAAATTGTTCTGACTGATGAAAAGCCCCTGGGCAGTTTTATTCAGCAAGCATTTTTATTGTAATTTGAATAGCTGAGTCATTGATCTTCATCTCAGTACATAAGTGATCCTGCTTTTACAATTTTTAATTTAAAAATTAGAGTAGTTCACCAACAAAATGCCAGCATTCAGTAACTGCCAGAATACCACAACCTTGTATTGCAATGACTCTTTGGACCTTATTTCTCCCTGGAGACATGACAGGAGAGAAGGAGAAGTCACGTCCTCCCGCTGAGCGGCAGGCAGGAGGCCAGGGTGGGAACAGCCACTGGGCATCTCCTCCGACCCAGGGTTAGTCCAGGCGCGCCTCGGTCTCGGTGACAGAAACCTCCCCCAGACCAGCTTAGATGGAAAAGGAATTTGCTAGGAAATACTGGGCTCACCTCTGGAGTCTAACTCTGGGAGGGCAGCTGTGCAGCTGGGTTTCCAGGAAAACACGCACCAACAGCAGGCACGCCTCTGGACCGTGCCCCTGCCCCATGGCCCCCGCCAGCCTCGCAGCACACTCGAGAGGAGCCGGCCCGTGACCTGTCCCACCCCGAGGGCAGACACCCTAGGTAAAGGGGCTGCAGCTGGCTCGGGATCAGTCAACTCTGATTCATCTTGAGAATACAGGCTTGATCCCTGGACACTCACCCAGGTCTGCTGAGGGCTGGTCACAGGGAGAGGAAGTCAAATAGAATGTGTTTGTGCGTGTGTGTGTGTGTGTGTGTGTGTGTGTGTGTTAGTCGCTTAGTCGTGTCCAACTCTTTGTGACCCAATGAACTGTAGCCCATCAGGCTCCTCTGTCCACAGGATTCTCCAGGCAAGAACACTGGAATGGGTTGCTGTTCCCTTCTCCAGGGGATCTTCCCGACCCAGGGATTGAACCTAGGTCTCCTGAATTGCAGGCAGATTCTTTACTGTCTGAGCTACCCGGGGAGGTCATTGTATTTTCTTTTCCAGAAGAAAGCCACATGACCTGGACCTTCTCTAGGAGGGAAGGCACCTCCAGGATTTGATACCTAGGAGGGCCAGGTCTCGGGGCAGAGCAGAGACCAAAGGAGGGAGGGGAGCTGAGAAGCTGCTCATGTCACCGTCCCCCTGTGGCCCCCCAGAACCCAGCCCCAGCCCTCCTCCTGTAAGCTTCGCCCCAGTTTCCCGTGTCCGGGCCCCTGCCCCACCCTCGCCCCGAGCCACGTGGTTTCGTCTGCCCTGTCCACCTGTTGGTGTGCCTCAATTGAACCGTCCACAGATGGGCACCTGTGCAAGTGGGTCCGCTCAGCCTCTCCCCCAGAAGACCCCAAGGGCGAGCGAGGGAGGCATAGCTCGCTCCTCTGGCCGAGCGAGTGGGTATGACCCTGGGCCAAGGGGCAGGCGTGTTTGCCACCACGTGGCATGAAAACCTAGGCAGCTGGTTTGCAACTGAGAGCAGAAAGTGAAATAGACACCGAGAGGGGAACAAGGAAGGAGCTAGTGAAACCCCACGGTGCTGGGTTTCTGGGGAAAGCGCGTACACAAGGTCCAGTCATAGCCCTTTGGGTCCTATGAGGTAACCCTCTTTCCTTCCAGTAAATCTTTCTGCGCAAGCCAGCTGGAGTTGCTCTCTGTTATCTGAAACCAAGAGAACCCTAACTGTTAGGAGCTCAGAGCCAAGGACAGAGTCCTAGGTAACAGCAACATTCACTGGGGCAACAGAGGAAAGAGTCTAATAAACAGACCAAGGAGAAGGGAAGTGGGAGGGAAGGGGGCAGGGCACAGCCTTTAAAAGAGGGACACAGGCAGACACGGCAAACTGACTAGAACCAAGCGGGTCCAAGATGGCAGACAGGCCGCCCACCTCTAGACCCTGAGCCTCTGGGCACGCTCATCATAATACAACAGCAAGCTAGATGAGATACCACGGGCATTGTGGCAGGCCCAAGGTCAACCATCAAGGTCCAAAAGTGGGTGGTGGCCCAACTCCTGGAAATCCCCACCCCTTCCCCAAAATAGCTAGAATACTCCTCCCACTCGCTAGGTGATGAAATTACCCAGCCCTGTAAAAACTGACAACCCCGTACCCTGGTCTGCTCTGGGCTTCTGAGATGGCCCACACTCTGTAGAATGTGTTTCTCTCTAAATAAATCCACTTTTTACTGTCACTTATCTCTCACTGAATTCTTTCTGCAATGAGACATCAAGAACCTGGATTTCATGTAGTCCTGCACCAGGTGTGTGATCTCAGTTAAAAGACCATGGATTCAAGTCCCATTCTGAGTTGATGGTTTCAGTTCAGTTCAGTCCCTCAGTTGTGTCTGACTCTTTGTGACTCCATGAACCGCAGAATGCCAGGCCTCCCTGTCCATCACCAACTGCCAGGGTCCACCCAAAGCTATGTTCATCAGGTCGGTGATGCCATCCAACCATCTCATCCTCTGTCGTCCCCTTCCCCTCCTGCCTTCAATCTTTCCCAGCATCAGGGTCTTTTCAAATGATTCAGCTCTTTGCATCAGGTGGCCAAAGTATTGGAGTTTCAGCTTCAGCATCATTCCTTCCAAAGAACACCCAGGACTGATCTCCCTTAGGATGGACCAGTTGATCTCCTTGCAGTCCAAGGGATTTCATGTAGTCCTGACACCAGGTGTGTGATCTCAGTTAAAAGACCATGGGTTCAAGTCCCATTCTGAGTTGATGGTTTCAGAAGTAGCCAAAGAGGGTAAAGGAAGCTGTTGCCAATTCTCTCTCCCTCAGGGGTATCAGGGAGAGCTGATGTTTCAGTACTCTCCGCCTCAGGCTCCCCTTGCGGCAACTCGGAGGCTATCTCTCAGAGGTCACCAGTGATCCACCAGGGCCCAAACCCACCGGCCCCTCTCGGACCTCGTCCCGCTGTCCCTTCTCTGGGGTCCTCCTCTCTTTGGCTTCCGTAGCGCTGTTCTCTCGTGACATTTCTGGGCCTGTGTCTCCCCACTCTCTTCCTGTGTCTTCGGCCCTCTCACAGGCGTTAGTATTCACCAGGGGCCTCTAACTGGCCAGCCTGCTAGGCCAACAGCCTCTCCAGGGATGAGCTCATTCTCTGCCGCCTTTCTCGGTGCGATTCCACCACACGCCTTTGCCTTCAGTCTGGGTCTCTGCTCCACCCAGACGCGTGTTCTCATTTGCCTCTTGGACACTTCCGCCTCCCTATAAGCTCATTGAACTAAAATTGGACTCGTTTTCCCTGATTTCCAAAATTGGCTTCTCATTCTGCGTCTTCTATTTCTGTTAATGGCGCCGACCCCATTCCCCTGCACAAGCCGTCACCGAGCCAGCCGCCTCGGGAGCCCTCCCAGCCCTCCCGTCTCCCCATCCTCCCCTGCGGTGGCGTCCAGGGACCCACGGCGTCCTGAGCCCGCGTCTGCAGAGACCCCCGAGACCCCGCCTGCCGTCCCGCCTGGCCTTCTGTTCCCGTCGGGCCCTCCATGTGTCCCTCTGTTCACTGGTGTGAAGATGAGCGGAGGAGGTGCTGGTAAGGAAGAAGCAGGCCCTCGCCATGGAATGGTCCAGCATGTCAGCTGTCTTCTCAAAGCACAGCTAGAGGTGGTTTTCTCTCTTCTCAAAGCCTTATAGTGACCCTTTCTATTGGGTCATGGCTAACTCTTAATATGCCATTCAAAACCTTCCCTAATCTAGTCTCCACTTGTCTGTTCAGCTTTATCTTCACCACTACCTCCACCATCCCATCCCACAACCAGGTGACTCAACACACACAGACCCTTAGCCTAGAAACACCAAAATAACAGCTAGATCTTTGCCCCAAATTGGAGGCTAACAAATAACCTTGGAATTCATATCGGATGAGATAATAGAGAAATACAACCAAAGCTAAAATTCCATTAAAAAAACTGGACCACCTTCATCCTAATGAATATTTTCCCCTTCCTAGTTGTCACTTTCAGAGGGAAAAAGGGGGGCGGATTGTGCTAGGTGTTCTGTATTATTTTATTTTATCCTTGAAAATTGATGAGACAGACATTTGCATCCTCTTTTTTAAGAGGAAACCATCTCAGAGTCTCAGCAACTTGGTGCAGGCCGAGTGGTGGCGATGGGTGGAGTGTAGGGTGGTGATCAAACCTGTCAGCCTGACTGAGCACAAACGACTTCTATCCCACTGCATCACTCCCAGCGGGAAGATGATCCGTGGCTCTAGGCCATCGTCTTTGGCCACACTTTGCTTTTGCTCCAAAATGAGTTTATCCAGACTCACTGGCCATCCCGGGTCAAGCTTCCATCACATGACTGGTATTAAATATTAATTCCCATCTTGCACATGACCAAGCTTAGCCCAAATTACCTTGGGTTATTAATCGAACCCACTTTCAAAAGACAAAGATTTGCTACCAGAGACAATATCTTTTAAAAGGTGCTGCCAGCTGGAAGGGCAATTTTCAGAGATGATGAAATGCTCTGAACAGTGTAGAGAGAGACGGGGGGAGATAAGTTGCTCAGTCGTGTCCGACTCTTTGCAACTCCATAAACTTTAGCCCACCAGGCTCTTCCATCCATGGGATTTTCCAGGCAAGAGTACTGGAGTGGGTTGCCATTTCCTTCTTCGGGGGATCTTCCTGATCCAGGGATTGAACCCAGGTCTCCCGCATTGCAAGCAGATGCTTTACCATCTGAGCCACCAGGGAAGCGCCCTGAACAGTGGAAATATTTTTTAAATAAATGTACATGCTCACTGGGCATCACTCACTTATGTGCATTAGTTTTTAACAGCATTTTCAACCATCAGCAGTACTCAGGGTTCATGCGTCACAGAACTGTAATTTAGGGTTAATAAAAACAGTTGGTTGCTTTCCTTTTTCTTAGTTTGTAATTTTTGAGAAATCTGTTTAGAGCTGCAGAATTAGACAGTTAAAATACATACAAATGGAAATTTAATGGCATGAGGAACAGCAGCTCATGAAGTGACCTTTCTTACAAAACACATTTAAATTGGCTTGGCCACATGGATTCAAAACTGGCTGAAAACAATTTAACATAATAAAATATGGAGTGTTCAATCTAAATTTCTCTTGGGTTGCTAAATTGGTAAAATGCTCAGAAGTGTGAATCAAAAAGAACATTAACTTCACAGAAAATGCAGATTAATTTATATGAAAACATAAACCAAAATCCAAATATACTCCTTATTTTATGATTTACTGATACTTGGTGGGAGAAAAAGACTTCAATGGAGAACAAACCAGTTAGGTTTGCTGTAGTATATTCGTTAGGCAGAACAATTTCAATACTATTAAACTTATAGAAAAAAAATTGATCAAAGGTCTAGAGACACACTGCAAGCATTATCATAACACCTATTGTAGGTTTGGTCGTTTTCTTTGTTTTAAAGACGGATGCCAACCTTGCTTGAATTTAAACGATGTTTCTGAGGTTAGTCATGGCAGAAATAGTGCTCGAGGCAATCTCTTGAGCAAGGTCTCGCTGCTGCCCCGACACTCCTTGTGGGTTGAGGTTCATTCTTCTGTCTTTCTTTCCCTCCCTTTACCCTCCTTCCCTCCCTCCTCCTTCCCTCCCCTCCTTCTTCCTCCCTTCTCTCTCTCCCCTCCTTCTTTCCTTTTTGCCTTTGTTCCTACTCTCCCCACCACACCCATAAACAGAATTCCATATATTACACCATCCAGGGTTCTATCTGACCTGCTTTTTGACTAATGTCCAAACTTGTGTCAACAGATTCCAATGCCTCCCACTGCAAGTTGAAACTAAAGTTCTAGTGTATTTTACGCATTTTATCAAATATGAAAACTTTTTGACAATTATCTCTTCAAACACTTCTCTCACGACATTCTGGAGGAAAATGCACTCTCGGAATCCGGCTGTACCTGTGTTATACTCATGACACTATCTGGCATGCCTTTCATTCCCTCTCCTCCTCTTTCCGAGTTTAACTTTCGGTTCAGTAGTTTCTATTCATTCATTGCTAGTGGGAATGCAAAATGGCACAGCCACTTCAGAAGACGGTGACAGTGTCTTACAAAGCTAAACACAGTCTTGCCAACTGATGCAGCCATCATTGTTGTTCATTGGTTTTCTGCTCAAATTGTTTTTTGCACTCAACTGGTTTGAAAACTTCTCTCCGCAAGAAAACTCGCACAAGACTGTTATTGCAGCTTTATTCATCATCACCCCAAACTGGAAGCAGCCAAGATGTTCTTCAGGAGACAACGGTGTAAACAAAATGTGGAACAGCCATGCAATGGAATTATTATCCAGTGATTAAAAGAAATGAGCTCTTATCAGCCCACAAAATCACACGAGTGACTCTTAAATGCATATTTCTAAGTGAAAGAAGTCAAAAGTGAAAAGACTACATTCGCTGTGCACCAATATGACATCCTGGAAAAGGGGAAAATATAGTGATGACTAAAAGACCAGTAACTATCAGCAAGGGGTGTTGAATAGGGAAGGCACAGGGATTTGTGAGTGCTTGTGGCAAAATATATAAGATGAACCTAGGTCATCCTGCAGTGCTAGAAAGAGGACATACTCAGAAAACAAAACAAAAATTAAAAAATAAGCAAAAACCAAAGCAACCACATATTGGTGGGCGGGTATGTCACAGGAACACAAGAACCAATTCTAGAAAATGTCCACGTGGTCAAAGCTGGAACAATCTGAGTAACAAAGAAGTATTGATTATAACCCAAAGTATAAAATAAATATCTGTGAGTCCATACTGATTCAAGTAAATGTGGAATAATTAAACAAATGGAAGAATTGAGACACATCTCATTTGCAGAAGAATTCCAAATAATTAATGTAGGTGCCCTGCCCTCAAAGAGAGGGGGCGTGACTCTCCATCCCTGCAGTATGGACTGCATATAGTGACTTTCTTCCAGGGAGTACCAGATGGAAGAGGGCAGACGGGAACAGTGGTGAAGCCTGATGCTAACCACCTGAGCCAGGTGATCAAGGTCAACATTAACAGGGATAAATCTTGTCGATACTGTGTACTTTGCGTATGTGATGAAAATGACACTCAACCTCTCTGACTTTCCTCCTCAAACCCCGCAGCCTCAGTGCAATCATGAGAAAAACAGCAGACAAATCCCAACTCAGAGACATTCTGAAAAATACCTGACCAGCACTTCTCAAAACTGTCAAGGTCAAAAACAAAGAATCCTTGAGAACCGTCATAGCCAAGAGGAGCCTAAGGAGACGTGACAAGTCAATGCAACGTGAGAGCTGAGATGGGAGCCTGGAAACAGGAGAGAGACACTGGATAGAAGCCATAGGAAACTGAATGAAACATGGGTTTCGGTGAATAGTGATGTATGATATTATTTCATTAATTCTAACAAATGTATAGTCCTAACATAAGATGTTCATAATCGGGGAAACTGGGTGTGAGGCATGTGAGACATCTACACTATCATCTCAATTTTTTTTTTTTGTAAACCTGAAACTGTTTTGAAATAAAAGTTTATTTAAAAATTTTCAGATGTGACTGTATGGTGGAAATTGTATCCCTTGCCACTGTTTAATTTATAGTAAAAGCCCAGATGTCAATTAAAAATATGTAGGGACTTCTCTGTGGTCCAGTGGTTAAGATTCTGAGCTTCTGATGCAGGGGGTGCAGGTTCGATTCCTGGCGGAGGAACTAAGATCCCACATGCTATGAGCTGCAACCAAAAAATAAATAAATGAATTTTAAAAATATGTAAAGAGGGTAGATGGCCTTTCAAAGTAATGTTTTGGGTATTTTGGCAGAAACCAGAAGATCGCCACTTGCTGCTACTGCTAAGTCACTTCAGTCGTGTTGGACTCTGTGCGACCCCATAGACGGCAGCCCACCAGGCTCCCCCGTCCCTGGGATTCTCCAGGCAAGAACACTGGAGTGGGGTGCCATTTCCTTCTCCAATGCATGAAAGTGAAAAGTAAAAGGGAAGTTGCTCAGTCATGTCCGACTCTTCGCAACCCCATGGACGGCAGCCTTAATGGCACTTTTATAAGACTCTGAACTCTCAGCAGTGTCCACTGGACTCAGGCTTTTGCCACACAGAAGTATGTTCACGTCCGGTTATATGGGCTGGTTTCTGACAAAGAAGAGGCCTCATGGATCTGCCCTTGAATTGTGTTTGGAAGAGCTCGGCAAAGCAGAAAAAAGTATTGATCTTGCCCATGAAACTGCTGGTGATAAACCTTTCAAAGAACAAACTCCCTTAGCTTTGGACCTATTGAAATGAAAGCCCTTTATACTTCTTCTGAGCTTCATAATTCCTACAGCACTGAGAAAACCCAGAGGTATGGCTCCTGGATTCTCCCTGTGGCCAGTCTCAAAAAGCCAGCTAATATGTTAATACAGCCGAGATGCGGAAATGACCCACGTGTCCACTGATGGATGAATGGACAAAGGAAATATAAGATATATCTGCATCTAATACCAATGGAATATTACTCAGCCATGAAAAAGAAGAAAAGCTGCCATTTGTGACAACATAGGTGGATCCTGAGGGCATTATGCTAAGCGAGGAGAAGGCAATGGCACCCCACTCCAGTGTTCTTGCCTGGAGAATCCCAGGGACGGGGGAGCCTGGTGGGCTGTAGTCCACAGGGTCACACAGAGTTGGACACGACTTAAGTGACTCAGCAGCAACAGTAGCAGCAGCAGCATGCTAAGTGAGATAAATCATACAGAGAAAGACAGACACTATACTGATTTTCAGTCTTTTTTCCTAATACTTTAAGACTATAAACCTCCTCTAAGCCCTGCTTTAGCTGCATCTGACAAGTCTTGATATACCTTGTCTTCATTATTTTCTTCAAAATATTTTCTAATTTGTTCTTATTTCTTCTTTGACACATAGGCTATTCAGAAATGATTTGTTACATTTTCAAAAGTTGTGGGCTTTTTCGTTTTCGTTATTGATTTCTAGCTAATTCCATGGTCAGAGGACTTATTTTGAATGTTTTCAAATCCTTGAATCAATTCTCTTTTAAGCTCTCCAGTTCTCCAGTGAACAAATACATCTTGCCATGTAGTTAACTAAAATTTAAGTATAATTAAGAAAACTCTGGAATCTGATGTCTTAATTCTCTTGAATGTTTCAATAGTATAAACTTGAATTTGAACTTAAAATCAAAAGTCTAAGCTAACTTGTATTTTAAATTGGAATCACAAAGTGAATCTGTCAATCAGTCTAGAACGGTGCTATCTAAAGCTACCAACACAGACGCCTGAAAGATTCATCTCCTCTGAAGGGCAGCTGGGTTTCCGTTAACTGGCTGCGTGGGACCGTGGCCGCCGCACTGACAGCGCCATCCCGGCGCCGTTGCGCGCGTTTCTGCGGGACCGCGCGGCCGCTCCTGGACGGCGCCCTCCAGCCTGTGGACCGGCTGTTCTGGGGCCCCGAGCCTGGTCCGATCAGGGGGCGAGTCCTGTGCTGACTTTGCAGCGTCACCCGCACAAGGGAGGTACGGCGGGGACCCCTAGCAGGGGCTGAGGGAGAGAAGGCAGTCGGAGGCGGACTCCTGCTCACACCCCTCCCGGGCCCGCGCCAGCCTCCCCCCCCCGGGCCCGCGCCAGCCTCCCCCCCCCCCGGGCCCGCGCCAGCCTCCCCCCCCCCGGGCCCGCGCCAGCCTCCCCCCCCACCCCCCCCCGGCCCCGCGCCAGCCCCCCCCGCCCCGGGCGCGCGCCAGCCTCCCCCGCCCCACCCCGGGCCCGCGAGCCCCTGACTGCTTCGGGGCTGAGCCTTCCTTTCCTCGGGGCTCACTCCCGCGGCGGTCCTGTCCGGGCCCGCCCGCGGCGTGGTGCGATCGGTGCGTCTCCAGCTCTGCCTCCCGCTCTGGATCCCCCGCTCCCCGGGGCCGGCACTGTTTGCGCTGCGCCCTTCGCGGCTGGCCGCGGCCAGGCCTGCGCACGCCGACGAATGAGAGGGGACTGGCTCTGAGACGCAGAGCTCCGAAGTCCCCTCTCTCAGTGGCTTGGCGAGGCGCACACGCTTCTCGGGCCTCAGTTTCCTCTTCCAGTTTCAAGGAGAAAGTTGACTTAGGTAAGACTGCGCATTGCTGGTTAGACGTAAGTAAGGGTTGTATGAACAGAGGGTGCTGTGGCCGAGAAAGCTCAGGAACCATTTGGTGGAAGATGACAAAGGGGGCTTCCTTGGTTTCTCAGTGGTGAAGAACCTGCCTGGCAATGCAGGAGACGCGGTTTTGATGCCCGGTCTAGGGAGATCGCACGTGCGGTGGACAGACAGCCCGTGCGCGGCAACCGCTGAGCCCGCGAGCGGCGATTGCTGAGCCCTCTCGCCCTACGGCCGGGACTCCGCAGCACGAGCAGCCACCGCAGCGAGAAGCCCGCAGGTCACAGCTTCAGACCAGCCCGAGCCTGCCGGAACCGGAGACAAGCCCACGCGGCATCAGAGACCCAGCACAACCAAAAATAATAAAGAGAACTGCGGACACGTAAACACGACAAATGGGGGTTTTCTTACTGTAGAAATTCACGGAAACTTTAAAATGCTGAAGCCCATTGTGGAACTCCCAGGAGACAGTAGAATGCAGTGTCTCACACTTCTTTGATGGACCATGTAACTCGGTGTGTGTGTGTGTGTGTGTGTGTGTACACATGTGTGGATATACAGAGAGAGCCGTCTTAAAGAACTAATGTTCCCTGGATTATACCTTGGGAAATGATTGATTAGCTGTCTCTAAGGTATTTTGGGGCTCCAAAATCACTGCAGATGGTGACTGCAGCGTGAAATTAAAAGATGCTGACTCCTTGAAAGGAAAGTTATGACCAACCTAGACAGCATATTCAAAAGCAGAGACATTACTTTGTCAACAAAGGTCCATCTAGTCAAGGCTATGGCTTTTCCTGTGGTCATGTATGGATGTGAGAGTTGGACTGTGAAGAAAGCTGAGCGCTGAAGAATTGATGCTTTTGAACTGTGGTATTGGAGAAGGCTCTTGAGAGTCCCTTGGACTGCAAGGAGATCCAACCAGTCCATTCTGAAAGAGATCAGCCCTGGGATTTCTTTGGAAGGAATGATGCTAAAGCTGAAACTCCAGTACTTTGGCCACCTCATGAGAAGAGTTGACTCATTGGAAAAGACTCTGATGCTGGGAGGGATTGGGGGCAGGAGGAGAAGGGGACGACAGAGGATGAGATGGCTGGATGGCATCACTGACTCGATGGACGTGAGTTTGAGTGAACTCTGGCAGTTGGTGATGGACAGGGAGGTCTGGCGTGCTACAATTCATGGGGTCGCAAAGAGTTGGACACGACTGAGCGACTGAACTGAACTGAACTGAAGGGATCTTCCAGTTCGGTGTTTTTATGTCTTATGAACGTGCATCCTACCATTGCTGGTACCTAACTTGACTAGTGGTGTGGCTGTAAACTCATCAGTCACACACTTAACCTTCCACTCCCTCCACCCCTGGTTCCTCATCCCCCCTTGCACCCTGCACCCCACCCAAGAGAAGCCACTGAGCAACTCAGCTTGAGGTGCCCATCTGGAGGGAAGGGTCTGGACTGCAAGCACTCAACTTCAGACCTCAGAGAGTAAAGTTACATCAACGCTGACTGAAAGGAGCAGCTGCTTTGAAAATTGAAGCATAAGACACAATGATTTTATTTTCATTTAAATTGACTTTCTCAGTTCTATCATGTTTCTTGATACCATGGATGTAATTGTTTAATATATCTAATCAGAGCCATAACTTAATCTACCAGGCTTTCATGCCTAGGAATTCTTAAAGCAGCAACAGGTTTTTAATATTATATTGGTAAGAAAGCAATAATGAAATATGATACACAGTTCCAGTTCCATATATGATTAGTGAAGCCCTTTTGTGCTTTCATGGACCTGATCCTTTACACGACGGTTGCCAAAGAGATGAGAAAATGTTTTTGCCTTCTCAGCAAAAAGCCCCCAAATTAGGCTACGTGAGTAGAGAATATTTGCAGCAGGTAATAAAAATGGCTGTGAGGCATTGGGAGACAGAAAGCAATGAGTTTATTCTAGTCCGAGGTGCCAGGAATAGCAACAATTTTGTTGCTCAAGAGTGAAACCGTTTATCAGCCTCCTTGGAAAGACAAAAAGGAAAACAACAGCGTTCCAGCAAAGCTTAGTCCTGTGATAAGCTGCGCAGGGGCTGGAACTTGCTCCCCATGATGGTGAAGCCAGTGTTTGGTATAGGCCTGCCACCGGCTGACACAGCTCTCAGCGCTTCACACGAACCGCCAGTTAATTCTCACGGCAACTCTAAGACCCAGGCGGATCCTCGTTGTCGGGACAGGAATAAGCACAGAGAAGCGAAGGCCTGTGGCAGACCCGGGGCTTGAACCTGCACAGGCCGACTCCTGAGTCCGTCCTGGTAACCGCAACGCTGAGAATGGGGCCCCCTGGCCCTCCAGGCCTGAGCTCAGGGCCTCTGGCCTGCCCAGAAGAGCTTCACGTGTTTCCAGTGACGGACCCATTTGCCTGCATCTCTGAGGTCCCTTCAGGCCTCACGGTGACCCTGCAGGCAGACTCTGATGCGGGTATGAGTGTAGCCAGCCAGACGGGTCTCCCAGCACAGCAAGACTTTCTCCTGCAGGGCACCAGCCACACGCTCACTGAAATGGCCTCTCGGTTCCTTGTGGAGCCAGTATCACCAGCAGATTGGTGACTGGAAACATTTACACTTATGGTTTTTCCAGTGGTCATGTGTGGATGTGAGAGTTCAACTATTAAGAAAGCTGAGCGCTGAAGAACTGATGCTTTCAAACTGTGGTGTTGGAGAAGACTCTTGAGAGTCCCTTGGACTGCAACGAAATCCAACCAGTCCATCCTAAAGGAGATCAGTCCTGAATATTCATTGGAAGGACTGATGCTGAAGCTGAAGCTCCAATACTTTGGCCACCTGATGCAAAGAACTGACTCATCGGAAAAGACCCTGATGCTGGGAAAGATTGAAGGCAGGAGGAAAAGGGGACAACAGAGGATGAGATGGTTGGATGGCATCACTGACTCGATGAGCATGAGTTTGGGTGAACTCCAGGAGTTGGCGATGGACAGGGAGGCCTGGCAGGCTGCAGTCCATGGCGTCGCAAAGAGTCGGACACGACTGAGCTACTGAACAGCGGCAACAAAGCACTTATACACGTGCACACTCCTCTTCCCCACACCCACACAGGCCCTCCAGTCCACAGCCAGCCATGCACTGCTGTCCATCATGGGGTTCTCTCTGCAATCCCAGCAAAGGGGGCCATGCCTCTTTTGCGCTCTGTTGGCCCTTTTACAAAGAGTGTGAGCGGCACACTCACCCCCTCATACTCCCAGCCGTGTACTCAGATGGGGAGATGCTCCTGGGTGTGAGCGCCCCTCACGTTTTAGGAGACAGAGGTCGCGTGGCCTGCGGATCCAAGACCCCACCCTGATACTGCCATCTTGCCTCCAGCATCACTGGGCTTTCGCCAGACACATCTGAATTCTGAAAAGCAAAATGCCGTTTTCTTCAATCATTTCGTTTTGAAAATGAGAGAGAGAATGCAAAGTTGACTCAGCCAATGCCCTTTCTGTGCAGATACGAGGTACATTGTAGCTGCGGTTTAAATACTAATTATACGCCAGTTTTCGTTTAAAGTTTTTTTGTGTTTGTTCTTTTGCAGGAGCAGTCAGGGGAGTGACTAAAAGCTTATTCATTTGCAGGGTTTTTATTTTGGAAATGAACATGCTGGCACAATTTTAATTGGGTTTTAGTTGTTGTTGTTTTAATTCTCACAGTGATGGCTTGGCTGTGTCTTTTGGGAGCGCAGAGGGAAATTGGCATCTGGTGTTTGAGGATTCTGGGGATTTGCACCATATTTATGTGTAATAACTATACAGTAAATAAACAGAATGAATAATTAAGTGAATAATGAGTTTCTCAGAAAAGAAGGCTCCTCTTAAGACTGCGACAGACGTTCCCACGTGTGAGCCCCCCCTCCCGCACGGCGATTCCACGCTGCTCTCACTGCGTCATGACCCCGAATGGAAACCAGCGAGGACATTTTTCCAAGTGGAAGTCAAGCTTGCCATTAATCAACGTGGACTGATCCAAAGAAGATATTTTTTTCCAATTGTAAGGATGCTGGCTTTATGTCTCTTAAAATTATCTTTTTTTTTTCTTTACCCTAGAGAGAGATATTTAAATCTTTAATATGAAAGATTAAATATGAAATCCATGAGATTAAATTTCTCCGATCTGTGTTTCTCGGGGGGACTAAAAACTTGAAATTCTGGGAATTCACTGTGTCTCGTGAAATTATATAAGTGCCTGTTAATGCTCAGATTAGCCAGTACAAGGTGCCCTTGCTTCTAGAGGCAACCCAGGCCCAAAATGAATCTTCCCAAAGATGAAACCACTGTGTAATTACTTTCCATTCTCTGTGTGACTTCATCCACTCACTCAGACGTCTTTAAAAAATATTTATTTATGTAGCTGCATGGAGTCCCCGTTTTGGCATTCTTGCACACAGACCTCTAGTTGTGAGGCATTAGCTCTGGAGCACATGGGCTCAGCAGTTGTGACCCATGGGCTTGTTCCTCTGTGGCTTGTCGGATCTTAGTTCCCTAACCAGGGATCAAACCCACATCCCCAGCACTGCAAGGCGGATTCTGAACCCTGGACCACCAGGGAAGTCCCCCCACTCAGATGTTTTTCCTTGTCCATTCATTCATTCATGCACCAAGTATTTACTGAGCACCTACCACATGCCAAACACCATGCCAGGCTCCAGCGATCCCATGGTGGGCAATACCAGACCCAGTTCCTGTCCTTCCAGAGCTTGTATTCTTATTAGGGAGACAACAGTCAAATAATGAAAGTTAATTTGCAAGGAGCGGTGGCTGCGCGGGCTGGCGCAGGAGGGCAGAGAGGAGCTACTCCACGTTCAAGGTCAGGAGGGGCGGCTATGAGGAGATACCCCTCGTCCAAGGTAGGGAGCAGCAGCTGCGCTTTGCTGGAGCAGCCGTGAAGAGATACCCCATGCCCAAGGTAAGAGAAATCCAAGTAAGATGGTAGGTGTTGCAAGAGGGCATCAGAGGGCAGACACACTGAAACCAAATCACAGACAACTAGTCAACTAATCACATGGACCACAGCCTTGTCTAACTCAATGAAACTCAGCCATGCCCTGTGGGGCCACCCAAGACGGGCGGGTCATGGTAGAGAAGTCTGACAGAATGTGGTCCACTGGAGAAGGGAATGGCAAACCACTTCAGTATTCTTGCCTTGAGAACCCCATGAACAGTATGAAAAGGCAAAATGATAGGATACTGAAGGAGGAACTCCCCAGGATGGTAAGTGCCTAATATGCTACTGGAGATCAGTGGAGAAATAACTCCAGAAAGAATGAAGGGATGGAGCCAAAGCAAAAACAATACCCAGTTGTAGATGTGACTGGTGAGAGAAGCAAGGTCCGATGCTGTAAAGAGCAATATCACATAGGAACCTGGAATGTTAGGTCCATGAATCAAGGCAAATTGGAAGTAGTCAAACAGGAGATGGCAAGAGTGAATGTCAACATTCTAGGAATCATCAAACTAAAATAGACTGGAATGGGTGAATTTAACTCAGATGACCATTACATCTACTACTGCGGGCAGGAATCCCTCAGAAGAAAGGCAGTAGCCATCATGGTCAACAAAAGAGTCCGAAATGCAGTACTTGGATGCAATCTCAAAAACGACAGAATGATCTCTGTTCATTTCCAAGGCAAACCATTCAATATCATAGTAATCCCACAGTCTATGCCCCAACCAGTAACGCTGAAGAAGCTGAAGTTGAATGGTTCTATGAAGACCTACAAGACCTTTTAGAACTAACACCCGAAAAAGATGTCCTTTTCATTATAGGGGACTGGAATGCAAAAGTAGGAAGTCAAGAAACACCTGGAGTAACAGGCAAATTTGGCCTTGGAATGTGGAATGAAGCAGGGCAAAGGCTAATAGAGTTTTGCCAACAGAACTCACTGGTCATAGCAAACACCCTCTTCCAACAACACAAGAGAAGACTCTACACATGGACATCACCAGATGGTCAACACCAAAATCAGATTGATTATATTCTTTGCAGCCAAAGATGGAGAATCTCTATACAGTCAGCAAAAACAAGACCGGGAGCTGACTGTGGCTCAGATCATGAACTCCTTATTGCCAAATTCAGACTGAAATTGAAGTAGGGAAAACCACTAGACTATTCAGGTATGACCTAAATCAAATCCCTTATGATTATACAGTGGAAGTGAGAAATAGATTTAAGGGACTAGATCTGATAGAGTGCCTGGTGAACTATGGAATGAGGTTTGTGACATTGTACAGGAAACAGGGATCAAGACCATCCCCATGGAAAAGAAATGCAAAAAGCAAAATGGCTATCTGGGGAGGCCTTACAAATAGCTTTGAAAAGAAGAGAAGTGAAAAGCAAAGGAGAAAAGGAAAGATATAAGCATCTGAATGCAGAGTTCCAAAGAATAGCAAGGAGAGATAAGAAAGCCTTCCTCAGTAATCAATGCAAAGAAATAGAGGAAAACAACAGAATGGGAAAGACTAGAGATCTCTTCAAGAAAGTTAGAGATACCAAGGGAACATTTCATGCAAAGATGGGCTCGATAAAGGAGATAAATTGTATGGACCTAACAGAAGCAGAAGATATTAAAAAGAGGTGGCAAGAATACACAGAAGAACTGTACAAAAAAGAGCTTCATGACCCAGATAATCACGATGGTGTGATCACTCATCTAGAGCCAGGCATCCTGGACTGTGAAGTCAAGTGGGCCTTAGGAAGCATCACTACGAACAAAGCTAGTGGAGGTGATGGAATTCCAGTT
Organism: Capra hircus; assembly: GCF_001704415.2. NCBI lineage: Eukaryota > Metazoa > Chordata > Mammalia > Artiodactyla > Bovidae > Capra > Capra hircus. The sequence continues at coordinate 1,774,951 of NC_030817.1, forward strand.
GAGCTCTTTCAAATCCTGAAAGATGATGCTGTGAAAGTGCCGCACTCAATATGCCAGCAAATTGGAAAACTCAGCAGTGGCTGAAGGACTGGAAAAGGTCAGTTTTCATTCCAATCCCAAAGAAAGGCAATGCCAAAGAATGCTCAAACTACTGCACAATTGCACTCATCTCACACGCTAGTAAAGTAATGCTCAAAATTCTCCAAGCCAGGCTTCAGCAATATGTGAACTGTGAACTTCCAGATGTTCAAGCTGGTTTTAGAAAAGGCAGAGGAATCAGAGATCAAATTGCCAACATCTGCTGGATCATGGAAAAAGCAAGAGAATTCCAGAAAAACATCTATTTCTGCTTTATTGACTATGCCAACGCCTTTGACTGTGTGGATCACAATAAACTGTGGAGAATTCTGAAAGAGATGGGAATACCAGACCACCTGACCTGCCTCTTGAGAAACCTCTATGCAGGTCAGGAAGCAACAGTTAGAACTGGACATGGAACAACAGACTGGTTCCAAATAGGAAAAGGAGCACGTCAAGGCTGTATATTGTCACCCTGCTTATTTAACTTATATGCAGAGTACATCATGAGAAACGCTGGACTGGAAGAAGCACAAGCTGGAATCAAGATTGCTGGGAGAATTATCTATAACCTCAGATATGCAGATGACACCACCCTTATGGCAGAAAGTGAAGAAGAACCAAAAAGCCTCTTGATAAAAGTGAAAGAGGAGAGTGAAAAAGTTGGCTTAAAGCTCAACATTCAGAAACTAAGATCATGGTATCTGGTCCCATCACTTCATGGCAAATAGATGGGGAAACAGTGGAAACACTGCCAGACTTCATTTTTTTGGGCTCCAAAATGACTGCAGGTGGTGACTGCAGCCATGAAATTAAAAGACGCTTACTCCTTGGAAGGAAAGTTATGATCAACCTACATAGCATATTCAGAAGCAGAGACATTACTTTGCCGACAAAGGCCCATCTAGTCAAGGCTATGGTTTTTCCAGTAGTCATGTATGGATGTGAGAGTTGGACTGTGAAGAATTCTGAGCACCAAAGAATTGATGCTTTTGAGCTGTGGTGTTGGAGAAGACTCTTGAGAGTCCCTTGGACTGCAAGGAGATCCAACCAGTCCATTCTAAAGGAGATCAGTCCTGGATATTCTTTGGAAGGAATGATGCTGAAGCTGAAACTCCAATACTTTGGCCACCTCATGTGAAGAGTTGACTCATTGGAAATAACTGATGCTGGGAGGGATTGGGGGCAGGAGAAGGGGACAACAGAGGATGAGATGGCTGGATGGCATCACGGACTCGATGGACATGGGTTTGAGTGAACTCTGGGAGTTGGTGATGGACAGGGAGGCTGGCGTGCTGCGATTCGTGGGTTCTCAGAGAGTTGGACACGCCTGAGCGCCTGGACTGGACTGAACCTCAGCTCTGACAGTTTCTGTGAGAGAGAGTGTGTTAGTCTGCTCAGACTGCATGGCAGATGACTGCAGACTGAGCAACTTAAACAGCAGGAATGGCTGTGTTGCCTCGCAGTCTGGATGTTGCAAGTTCAGGATCAGGGTCTCAGCAGGCTTGGCTCCGTCTGAGGCCTCTCCTTCTGGCATGCTGATCGCAGCCTTCTCTGGGAGCCCTCACAGGGCCTCTCCCCTGTGTGTGTGTGTGCATGTCTGCATTTCCTCCTCTCACAAGGGCACTGGTCACACTGGATCGAGCCCACCCTAACAACCTCACTGTAACTTGATTGGGTCCTTAAAGGCCCTGTCTTCAAACTCAGTCGCATCCGAGTACAGGGAGTTAGAGGTTCAGTGTATGAATCTGGGGACACAATTCAGTCACTAGAGAGAGGTATCTTGTTCAAGCGGAGATGTTAATGAGGTCAGATACCCAAGCTGGGTCACAGGATGGGCTTGCTAAGGGTTAAATGGAAACCTAAAGGATGACTGTGAAAGTCGCTCAGTCGTGTCTGACTCTGCCACTCCATGGAGGCCAGCATACTGGAGTGGGGGGCCTTTCCCTTCTCCAGGGGATCTTCCCAACCCAGGAATTGAACCCAGGTCTCCTGCATTGCAGGCGGATTCTTTACCAGCTGAGCCGCACGGGAAGCCCAAGAATACTGGAGTGGGTAGCCCATCCCTTCTCCAGGAGATCTTCCCGACCCAAGGATCGAACCTGGGGGGTGTCCTGCACTGCAGGTGGTTTCCTTACCAGCTGAGCCAGCAGGCTAAGAGCTAACTAAGCAGAGTGGCGGGGAAGGGAGCTCCGGGAAGAGGGAGAGCAGGCCTAGGGAGGCTGCGTGGGGGCTGCGGGGCCGTGCGGCGCAGCGTGTGGCCAGCAGGGCGCTGACATCACAGCGCGTGGCCAGGCCATGCGGGGCCGCTCAGCCAGGGCAGGGGGTTCTGTCATTTTCGTGACAGCAGTGGGAGGCCGCCAGAGGTGTTTTTTGGTGAGGACCCCAGCTGTCGTGTGGAGGCCAGACAGGAGGCGTTCTGGAGAACAGCCTGAAAGAGCGTGCTGGATAGAAGGGAACACTGCAGACATCCAAGCAAGAAGTGAAAGTGGTCTGGATTCAGGAGGCTGGCTGGGATCGGAAAGAAACCAGTGGATTTGATAGATCGGTGGGGACAATGAGTTAAATTTGGTGGTGCTGGGTTGCAGGAGTGGGCATGCTGGGCGCTGGGTGAGGGAGAAGATGATAAGGCTGTCTCCTGGACACCTGACTTCTGTGACTGGGTGACCTAGGGGTGAGTCAGCAGGATGGAGAACAGCGGAAGAGGCTCGTGCTAGAGCTTGGATCATACTGACAGGATGAGATGGTCGGATGGCATCACTGACGCGATGGACGTGAGTCTGAGCAAGCTCCAGGAGTTGGTGCTGGACAGGGAGGCCTGGCGTGCTGTGGTCCATGGGGTCACAGGGAGTTGGACACGCCTGAGCGACTGCACTGAGCTGACGTCAGTAGGTACCAAAGGCCCCTCGGGCAGTTTTTCTGCCTCAACACAGATGCTTCTCCCCTGCACATGCTACTCTGCCTAGAACGTCTCTCCTATTTATGCTCCCCCCCCACCAATCTTCACGGTTCAAGCCAAGGGTCCACCTCCTCGGCAGCGAGGCCTCCCTGAAGTCCTCACTGCAGGCTACACGTCCATGTTACATACTCTTGCAGCACCTGTAGTTTTTGTCCAGAGAAGTTGTTACAGCCAAAACCACATGGTTACGTGTTTGAATTCTGTTTCTCCCCCTGGAATGTACAGCTTGTTAAGGGCCGAGACTGTATGCAGGCAGGTGGTTCTAGAGCCAGACCCTCTGGGCTCCACTCCTAACTCCCCCACTTCCTCGTGGTGTGGTCTTGGACAGGGTGTTGCTTCTCGCTGCATCTTGTTGGTTTGAATGCTAAGTGTGGATTCTAACAGTGCATTTTCCAGAGAAATGCTGGACAATCAAACAAGTTAATTAGCAGAAAGTACTAGTAACAGTGCTCGACATAGATTAAGCACTCGGTAAATGTCGGCTCTTGCTGCTGTTCATACCTGTATCCCTGAGTGTTTGACGGGCAGATGATCAGATAGATGGATAGACTGATGCATGGATGAGGATAGATGAGGTGACAGGAAACCAAGCTAAACTGAGGGAGCCCAGTGGAAAGCAAGGAAGCCCAAATGGGTATCGTGGAAAGAGGGGCTTGCCCATACGTCAAGACAAAGCTAAATTCCAAGATAATTGGGTTCTACTAAGATAAACTTCTTCTGTATGGTTATTCCCAGGCAGGGGCTTAAAGAATCTCCATCAGGACCAAAATAGACATTTCTCCAAAGAGGATACATAGATGGTACACAGGCACATGAAAAGATGCTCAACACCACTAATTACTGGGAAAACGTAAATCAAATCTATGATGAGACACCACTTCACACCGATGAACCAACTCATTGTAAAAGACCCTGATGCTGGGAAAGATTGAAGGTGGGAGGAGAAGGGGGCGACAGAGGATGAGATGGTTGGATGGCATCACCGACTCAATGGACTTGAGTTTGAGCAAACCCCGGGAGATGGTGAAGGACAGGGAAGCTGGGCGTGCCTCGGTCCATGGGGTCCTAAAGAGTCGGACACGACTGAGCAACTGAACAACGGCAGCCAGCACCTCACCCCGGTCAGAATGGCCATCATTAAAAAACCTACAGCTGATAAATGCTGGAGCGGATGTGGAGAAGAGAGAGCCTCCTTCACTGTCAGTGGGAATGTGCGTTGGTGCAGCCACTATGGAGAAGAGTGTGGTGGTTCCTCAAACACCTGGAAACGCAGCTGCCAGATGACCCAGCCACCCCATTCCTGCGGATATATCCAGACGAAACGGCCATTTGGAAGGATCCGTGCTCTCCAGTGTACACAGCGGCAGGCTTCTCCACAGCCAAGACGTGGAGAAACCCGGAGGCCCATCGACGACTGAGTGAAGCAGACGGTGCACGCGCTCACAATGGCCACAGAAAAGAATGGAATAATGCCGGTGGCGGCAGCCGGTGGACCGAGAGATGATGATACCAAGTGAAGTGAGTCAGAAAGGGAAAGACGGGCAGCATATGCCAGCTCCCATGTGGAGCCTCATGTGATGCAGACGAACTTGTCTTTGAAATAGAAGCGGACTTGCAGGCAGAGAGGAGCCCGTGGCCGCCAAGGAGGGGCACGGAGGGGTGGACCGGGAGTCTGGAGTGAGCAGACACAAACTGGCGCATATAGCTGATTCACTTCGCTGTCCACCAGAAACTAACCCAACACTACAAGGTAACTGCAAAATAAATGAAAAAATAAAACTTAAAACAAGAACCTCCACCAAGCCTTCTTCAATGATACACCTAAGGATTTGTTTCTTAATTTCAATAGGAAAAAAAAATCAATACAACCCAACTATCCTCTCTCTAATTAAACTGACTGCACATTTTCCAACTTAACTGTGAAATTTCTTCAAAAGGTATAATTTAAAAAATAAGTTTAATCTGACTTAAACAATAGATTGATTCATTGATGTATTTATTCTTATGCCCCTCAAACACATAAGGGACTCCTACCATGGGTCAGATGCTGCAACAGGTACTGGTGGTTACCAAGCCACCTAAGCTATTATCCTTGTCCTCAGGGGGCCTAAGAGTCCTGCTAAGTCACTTCAGGGGTGTCCGACTCTTGGCGACCCCATGGACTGCAGCCTGCCAGGCTCCTCTGTGCATGGGATTCCCCAGGCAAGAACACTGGTGTGGGCTGCCATGCCCTCCTCCAGGGTGTCTTCCCACCCAGGGATCGATCACGTGTCTCTTACATTTCTTGACCACTGATGCCACCTGGTGATGCACAGGGAGGCCTGGCGTGCTGCGATTCATGGGGTCGCAAAGAGTCGGACGCGACTGAGCGACTGAACTGAACTGAACTGAATGCCACCTGGACGCCTGAGAGCCCTAATAAACTTTGTAAAGTGATTTCAAATAGATATTTATACCGCCGACACCTGGAAAAAGAAAGCGACGACAGCAGCAAAGCAGTTCTCTACGCCGGGCGGTAGACCGGGAAGGAGCATCCTCAGCCCGGCCGCCGTCCACCCGCGCCCAGCCTGCCTCCGGTAAGGAAGCCGCCAGCCGAGACGGCTCGGGCCCGAGACGGTACGGAAGGCATTCATATCGCTGTCGCTCTAGTTATGAAAGCAACTCATGTCTAGTATTTTCTTTTTGCCCAGAGGATTCTCTTTATGTAATTTATTACAAAATTCAAGGGCATTTCATTAGGAGGAAATGTGCCATATCATTATTATAACAGCTCTCCCTATTTTTGTTCAATTTTGAGACTGACAATCTAAAGACTATTTTTAGCTCAGTCATGTGAGATTATTTGTTTCCTCATTGTGAGAAGTTTTTCCATCGGACTAGTTAGCATGAATTTTATGCTCACTTATTATGTCTCATGCTCCAATTCAATTTATTTTAAAGCAGATTCTTTGAGGGAAAACTGTACAGCTAATTTGAATCGATTCTTCAGAGAGTCTGTTTTAAATGAAGTGCTATACAATTGGCAAAGTGAAAAAGTGGAATTGAATTTTCTTCTTCAGCTACTCACTGGATTCAGAAATCTTGCTTTTCGACAGTGCCAAGGGTGTTGATGTAATGTTTTACACAATTTTCCTAACATTTATTTCAAACTCTGCTGCCTTTATTTTGGTTGTTTGACTCAAAATGATTTCCTGATATTTTCATAGATAAAAGCAGAGTTGTTGCTGAAGGAAATAGTTGGTGCTTTGATAACAAACTTCTTACCACCCAGAGTACTGCCAATCTATAAACTAGCTGCTGTAAAGCAGGGATTTCAATTCCAAAGCAAATGCTGAACATTCATGGACAAACTGAGAGCCATGCGGAATTCAGCTGCATCTCCGACTTCCTCCCATTTGGCCCCAATTTTTATTTCTGCCTTTCATATTTGATGGATTTCCAGCTTGAGGATTGCATGAAGAAAGTAGGCAAGACGCCTGATGGCTTAATTTCCTGTCCTCAGCGGGTGGAGAGGAGCCCGTTGTTCGGCGGGGCAGTGGGCTTCCTACTAATCAGAAACAGCCGTCCCTGGGCACAGAAGGGGACCTGGGATTGATCCATGTGATTGCACCCAATGATTTATATCCGATTATTCACCGTCTAATGGAAAATACATAGAAAACACAAATCTACAATTTCAACTTGAGACACACTTGTTTTCTTTGATGTGTTTTTAAAAGGGAGTTCTATTTCACACTCATCTTTTGCCCAGAAAATTCCCTACATCACGACCAGCATTTCTATTGGTCGAACTCGTGGACTAAGAAGCAGGCTCCCCCCGCCGCACGCCCCCAGTTTCACTCTGCTTCCATCCACGGCAGCCTCAAGTGCATGGGGCTCCTCCCCTGAACTCAGGTGGGTCTTGAAAGAAGCCAGTCCCTGCTTCCTGTGTTTTTGTTCTGCTTACAAAGAAGGCGACTGTGGGAGGTGGGTGCCCGTGTTAGTCAGGGTCCGGGGAAGGAGCAGGCCCAGGCCGACCCCAGCAAACAGTGCCGCTCAGGAGCCCACAAGAGCTCTGATCTTAGTCAAAGGAAGTATAACAATGAATAACAATAAATCTAACCTGGCCAGGGATCAAACTTGTGTCCCCTGCTTTGACAGGTGGATTCTTAAGCACTGGACCACCAGGCAAGTCCCTAAGCATCCTTTTTCTTCAGGAGGTCTGAGTGACCATATTAGTCCCTTAGGTTGTAGATGATAAAAGCCAACTCAAATTCACTGACGTAGAAAAAGAAATCTATTTGCTCACATGGTTGTGAAGTCTGGGGTAAGAATTTTAGGCATAGCTGCACCTGCTTGTGGTTCACACCGTGCCCTTGGAGCTCTCCATCTCTCAGTCTGGGCGTTCTGAGGCAATCTGGAGAAGATGGGGCTCAAAAATTGCAGATTTAAGATCTCGTTATAGCTCCTCAACCCAGGAGAAGACAGGAGGTCCTCTCTTCCAAGGTGCATTTTTAATTATGCAGAGCAGATGCTGAGTGGTCCTCCTGGGATCACAGGCTCACCCGGAAGTCATTGCTCTGAACCCTAGAAGGAGACTGGAATGAATCTGTAGAGTCACTACCTGCTCCAGTCTACTCGAAAAATTAACCAACATGACCAGGAGTGGAGACAGCATCCAAGAGGCGGGTAAAGTCAGGAGATAGCAGCTGGGGCTCAGAGGAAGGAAAATGACGCTTACCTGGGGTGGTTCGGAAATGCTTCACAGCAGAGGTGGGGTTTGAACTGGGCCTTGAAAGATTGAGATTTTAAAAATGGATGAAGGAGAGGATACTGGACTTTCATTCCTGACCATTTTCAAAGGCTCAGGCAGGCTTGGTGGCCCCGTGGGACGGAAAGGATCCCATTGCTTTTCTTCCGCTGCTGTGGGTTTGGGATGAGCGTGTTCTGCTTTGCGCCCTGGACCCTCCCAGAAGCTGACAACGATGGGGAGAGGCTGGTGGTCAGGACACGAGTCTGCAGCCAGGCTCTCCCAGGTGAAACAAGAAGGAACGCACCCCTCTGTAAGCTGAAGAAAGGCTGGTGAGTGTAACTGGCAGTTCTCTTAATCAGTCCAGAAAGGCTTGTTATATAAATAAGTGATTCAAACCTAAAGTGACTTACTGCAGGAAACAGGCATTTCTCCTTTTTGATTTTTGTGTTCCTAGAATGCTTTCTTTTACATTTGAGTGGGATAGGCTTGTAATTTACTACGTTTATTAATTCCAAAGCTCGTGTTGGATTTTACAAACACACTTTTATGCAGCTGCAAGTAGCTGAGTGGTTTTCCAGCTGCTCAGGCAGCCAGAGCCGGTGGCCCTTTCCTTCCAGTCAGGGGTCCATTCTCTGCAATGGAGGCAGCTCTTTGAGAAACCAGGGCGCCACTGGCAGGCTCCGAAGCATGGCAGCTGGCTGGGCATTAAAAGGCGGGGGTGCTGGCGGTGATGATGGTGATGGTGGTGATAGCTCCTGCTGATCACACAGAAGGGGACAGCGGAGGAGGAGATGGTCGGATGGCATCACTAACTCACCAGTGGACGTGAATCTGAGCAAACTCCAGGAGGCAGTGAAGGACGAGGAGCCTGGTGTGCTGCAGTCCAGGGGTCATGGAGTTGGGCCTGACTTGGCAACAGCACAGCCGCAACACTGATCACAGAGGGGAGGCAGCTCGCACGTGAGCCCCGCTTCCTCCTGTCCTGAGGGGGCCGTCATACCATCTTGCCCAGAGAACTGAGGTCCCTTTCATCTCCTTGATGACTGCAAGAGCATCCAGGGATTTACCGTTTCCTAGCTGGTTGATGATGAAATGATTTCTTTGGGTGCAAAGTTTTTTCATTGATTGTCCTTCATGCAGGGAGTGGAGGTGTGGCCATGTTTGCCTTAAGCTTGGCCTCTCCAGATCTGTCTGTCCTGAGAGCATCTCATCCTGAGAGCAGCTCAGCATCTGCCATCTGGCCTCTTAGGGGGCAGGAGCCGTGATGCTCCCTTGAGCGCCACAGTGAGCCTGTAGAAGGGTCCCTGCATTCCGGCAGCTGGAAGTGATAACTAGCCTAACTTAGCTGGGTTGGGCTGACTGGTGCGGTAGATTTTAGTCCTGTTCTCAACCATTTGCTCCCCCTTTCTGCCGCCACCCACTGCCGTGTGGCTTGCCGTGTCTCTTGTGTTTGGAGCGTGCTTCTCCACCCCTTGATACTGGGCTGGGTGCCATGATTTGCACAAACTGACATGTGGACAGGAGAGAGCGGGTGGCAGGTGAGGGCAGAGGCTGTGGGGGCTTCACCTGGCCTCTTGATCACGTGTCCCTTTCTGTCTGCCTCAGAGAGCCACGTTCCCAGAAGGTGCTGCTCCTGCAGCCCAGGTCCTCACGTTGGATGAGAGTGAGCAATATATGTTTGTAAGCCCTGAGACTGTCAGGCTGTTTGTTACAACGGAACAACCAAGTGAAAGCTAACTGATACAAATGATCATTTATTGTCCTAAACATTTCAGTGAAAAATAAGATCAACTATATATATGTATGTTTGTATATATATATATGTATATGTATATATATATGAGAAGGAAATGGCACCCCACTCCAGTATTCTTGCCTGGAAAATCCCATGGACAGAGGAGCCTGGTAGGCTACAGTCCATGGGGTCCCAAAGTCGGACACACGACTGAGCGACTTCACTTCACTTCACTTCATATATATATACATACACACACACACACACACACACACACATATATATATATGGATTGGGCTTCCCAGGTGGTGCTAGTGGTAAAGAACCGCCCTGCCAATACAGGAGATATAAGAGATACGGGTTCGATCCCTGGGTTGGGAAGATCCCCTGGAGGAGGGCATGGCGACCCACTCCAGTATTCTTGCCTGGAGAATCCCATGGACAGAGAAGCCTGGTGGGCTACAGTCCATAGCGTCGTACAGAGTTGGACATGACCGAAGTGACTTAGCATACATCACATATGCATAGATATAGACTGAAGCTGTGACAAGTCTATCAAGGAAAACCAGTCCTGTGTCTAAGAAGACTGATGAATCACAGTCGGACTAAACCAGCAGTAGCAGGAGGCCACTTTTGCACACACATCTCATGAAGGAGCCTGGTGGGCTGCAGTCCATGGGGTCACTAAGAGTCGGACATGACTGAGCGACCTCACTTTCACTTTTCACTTTCATGCATTGGAGAAGGCAGTGGCACCCCACTCCAGTATTCTCGCCTGGAGAATCCCAGGGACGGGGGAGCGTGGTGGGCTGCTGTCTATGGGGTCGCACGAGTCGGATACGACTGAAGTGACGCAGCAGCAGCAGCAACAGTGTATTTAAATTGATATAACAGTGCTGGAGATGGATTCAGATGTAATACTGCTGCTGCTGCTGCTAAGTCACTTCAGTCATGTCCGACTCTGTGCGACCCCATGGATGGCAGCCTGCCAGGCTCCCCCATCCCTGGGACTCTGTTAGTAAAACTGGTTACATGTACCAGCTCACTTAATCCTCATGACAACCTGGTAGTTCAGTTCAGTTCAGTTCAGTTCAGTTGCTCAGTCGTGTCCGACTCTTTGCGACCCCATGAATCGCAGCACGCCAGGGCCCCCTGTCCATCACCAACTCCCGGAGTTCACTCACACTCATGTCCATCGAGTCCGTGATGCCATCCAGCCATCTCATCCTCGGTCGTCCCCTTCTCCTCCTGCCCCCAATCCCTCCCAGCATCAGAGTCTTTTCCAATGAGTCAACTCTTCACATGAGATGGCCAAAGTACTGGAGTTTCAGCTTCAGCATCATTCCTTCCAAAGAAATCCCAGGGCTGATCTCCTTCAGAATGGACTGGTTGGATCTCCTTGCAGTCCAAGGGACTCTCAAGAGTCTTCTCCAACAACACAGTTCAAAAGCATCAATTCTTCGGCGCTCAGCCTTCTTCACAGTCCAACTCTCACATCCATACATGAGCACAGGAAAAACCATAGCCTTGACTAGACGGACCTTAGTCGGCAAAGCAATGTCTCTGCTTTTCAATATGCTATCTAGGTTGGTCATAACTTTCCTTCCAAGGAGTAAGCGTCTTTTAATTTCATGGCTGCAGTCACCATCTGCAGTCATTTTGGAGGCCCCCAAAATAAAGTCTGACACTGTTTCCACTGTTTCCTCATCTATTTCCCATGAAGTGATGGGACCAGATGCCATGATCTTCGTTTTCTGAATGTTGAGCTTTAAGTCAACTTTTTCACTCTCCTCTTTCAATCTCATCAAGAGGCTTTTTAGTTCCTCTTCACTTTCTGCCATAAGGGTGGTGTCATCTGCATATCTGAGGTGATTGATATTTCCTCCAGCAATCTTGATTCCAGCTTGTGTTTCTTCCAGTCCAGCGTTTCTCATGATGTACTCTGCATATCAGTTAAATAAGCAGGGTGACAATATACAGCCTTGACGTACTCCTTTTCCTATTTGGAACCAGTCTGTTGTTCCATGCCCAGTTCTAACTGTTGCTTCCTGACCTGCATACAGATTTCTCAAGAGGCAAGTCAGGTGGTCTGGTATTCCCATCTCTTTCAGAATTCTCCACAGTTTCTTGTGATCCACACAGTCAAAGGCGTTGGCATAGTCAATAAAGCAGAAATAGATGTTTTTCTGGAACTCTCTTGCTTTTTCCATGATCCAGCAGGTGTTGGCAATTTGATCTCTGGTAAGGCAGTTGTTATTATTACACAGTGTCTTTCAGAGGCTTAAACATTTATGTGTGCTCTCTGATGCAACTATGTACCGTCTCACCCACATTTCCTGATTTCCTCCACCTCCCCAACCCTGGTAACCACCGTTCTATTCCCTGTTTCTTGACTTCTCTGAGATTCTACATACAAATGAGATTATGCAGTAATTTTCTTTTCAGATCTGTTATTTCACTTAGCAAAATGTCTTCCAGGTACATCCATGTTGTTGCAAATGGCAAGTTCTCATTTTCTCAGGCTGGATGATATTCCATTGACTTTATATACTACAATTTCTATATTCATTCATTTGTCGATGGACATTTGTATTGCTTCCATATTTTGGTTATTGTGAATAATGCTACAGTGAACATGAGCGCGCAGACCTCTCCTTGAGGTGACAATGATTTCAGGGTCTGGGTTGAATGACCTACCAGTGGTTGTGTTTGTCTAGAGGAGGGATTGCTGCTCACACAGTAGTTCTATTTTTAATTTTTGAGGAACCATCATGCTGGTTTCCACAGTGAAAGTGTTCATTGCTCAGTCATGTCTGACTCTTTGCAACCCCATGGCCTGTAGCCTGCCAGGCTCCTCTGTCCCTGGGATTTTCCAGGCAAGAAAACTGAAGTGGGCATTTTCCCACCAATTTCGCCCATCACCCGGGCAGGGGGCGCTTTCTTTTCTCTGCATCAGGACCACTTACCTTTTCTCTTTGTCCTTTTAGCTCTCCTAACAGGTACGAGGCAATAGCTTGTGGTTTCGGTTTACATTTCCCTGATGATTAGGGTTGAGAATATTTTCACAAACCAGGTGGCCATTTTCGTGTCTTCTTTAGAAAAATGTCTGTTCCTATCCTTAGCCGGTTTTTTTAAGATGGGTTGCTTCTTTTGCTATTGAGTAGTCTGGGTAGTTTAAAGAACTGTGGATGTTAGAAAAACTTAAATGTTCACATGTGGTTCACATCTACTTTAGGCTCTGCGGACCACACAGTCCCCGTGACAAGTCCTCAGCTGCCCTGGTAAGGCCAAAGCAGGCAGAGACAGCATGCGGACAGGCGGACAGCACCACGTTCCAGTAAAAGTTCGTTCACAAGAACAGGCAGATGCTCAGCAGGTGCTGTGGTCTACTAAAGCCTGGGCCAGCCCAGCATTCCTTAACCTCGGCCCTCTTGCTTGCTGAGGCTGGACGGCTGGCTGTTGTGGGACTGTCCTGTGCGGCGTGGGGGGCCAGCAGCGTCCGTGGCCGCTGTCTCGAGACGCAGAGGCACCACCTGCCCCAGTTCTGACAACGAGAACATCCCCACTCTTACTGTTGAGTCCAGTTCTTTTGCAACCCTGCAGACTGTAGCCCGCCAGTCTCCTCTGCCCATGGACGCTGGAGTGGGTGGTCCCCTCCTTCTCCAGGGGATCTTCCTGACCCAGAGACTGAACCCACACCTCCTGCATTGGCAGGCAGGTTCTTTACCACAGAGCCACCAAGGAAACCCAAAATATCCCCCGAGGGTGCCAAATGTCCCCTGAAAGAGGGACAAAAATCACCCTGATGGGGAACCATCAGTCTCTCCTGTACGAATTTATCTTCACGGAGACAAAAGTGCGTGTACGCCCAGGTGCTTTAGGGAATGCACGCCAAAGGCTGTGGGGTCACGTTCCCCACTTCTTTGCTTTCCTGTGATTTCTAGACTAATCATATGTCATTTATTTCATATGTGAAAAGAACCCACAATCATCTAGAAGAAAAAAGCAAAAATGACAAAGAGAAAATAAGATGGCAGAAAGAAACCCATGGGCAGGAAAAAAGGGCGGGTAGGAGCGGAGTGCAGCCTCGTCCCCAGAGGACAGGTTCTCCCGGGTCAGCGTGTTGCACCCGAGACGAACATCACGCCGGGGTTGTGGGGGGCTGATAGGCCAGCCTCTGCGTCGACGATTCTGAAAGATGAATCTGCCACATGGAGTAGGCAGGCATCTTTGTGGGGCAGCGGAAGTGTTCACCAAAGAGAAACAGACTGGATTTTGATTCCCACGTGACACCTCCTCGGGTTTAGAGCCTATGGGGACCTCCAGAGCTGGAAACCTTAAGGGGAGAAGGAAATGGCAACCCACTCCGGTATTCTTGCCTGGAGAATCCCAGGGACAGAGGAGCCTAGTAGGCTGCTGTCTGTGGGGTCGCACAGAGTCGGACACGACTGAAGCGACTCAGTAGCAGCAGCAGCAGCAGCAGCACATCACTAGAGAATAAAACAGAAAGCTGACTCTATACAGCTGCTGCTCACAAAGGCCCAAGCAGTATCATTTTAGCAACCGGAACAGTGCCAGTTCACTGACCCCGGGGAGCCTGGCGCGGTGCTCTGAGATGGCCCCGGGGGTGTGGGGAAGGGGAGGAAGGCTCAAGAGGGAGGTGATACATGTGTGATTACGGCTGATTTTTGCTGTGACATGGCAAAGACCAACACAGCATTGCAAAGCGATTTTCCTCCAATTAAAAAATAAATTCATAAAAAGAAAATATTAGAAAAAAATAAACAAAGTTCAACAATCACAGGTCACATTTGCTCTGTGCTCACCACACGCTGGGCAGGGTGCCAGCGGGGCTTCATGGCTGTCTCCCTCAATCTTCCATAGAAGTTTTCCAAGCTCTGCTCAGTAGGTGCTGTTCCTATGATAGTGTTACAGATGTGGAGACTGAGGGTTAGAGTTAGTGAGTCCCTGGTCCAGGTCACCCAGCTGGCAAAAGCAGGGTGGAGTGGGGGGCAGAGACTGTGGTGTGTGGTCTCTCAGCCAAGAGCTCCCGCCCCTTCTCAAGGCTGGTTATCTAAGCTACAAGGCTGCACATTTCCCCTTGGGATTCAAGTTCTCATTCTGAATGAAAAATATATATATGTTCCCTGAGAATTTCGTTTATAGCAAATCGGTCTTGGTGAGGGGGAAAAGGTTTTGCCCACCCCATCGTTGGTGGGAAGCCGACGAGCAGGTCGGCGGCGGGGCGGCGGGGCGGCGAAGCGGCCGGTCCAGGCAGGAAGTGCCGCGGCGCTACCGGAAGTCAGTCACCCCGGCGAGCGTGGGCGTCTCTTCCGGGCAAGGAGGGCCCCATGGGATCCGCCGGGATCTGAGTCGGCAGAGCAGGGCCTGGCCTGGGTCTGGGGAGGTGGCGGGCACGGCAGAGGGAGAGACCGCCTGCTAGATCGAGGGCGCTGGCCGCATGGAGACAGGCGTCCTCTGGTTCAGACGCAATAGGCGAACCGAGGCTAGAAGTGAGCCTTCTCCTCAACCGATTCCCAGCCGCCATTCCCGCGCCCTCCGCCCCGCCGCTCCAAGCCCTGTGTCTCCTGCACCTCGCCGCCCCCTGCCTTCTCGGGGGAAGGCGAAGCTTAGTTCTGTATTATTATTCGCTTATATTGTCTTGTTTATGTATGAGAGAAAAGGATTGTAGATACAGTTCCTCAGAAAACAGACTCAGGACAGAATGTTTCTTGGGAAATGCTTGTGGGAACAGCACCCGTCAGAAAGTGAAAGAAAGATTGGGCAGAAAAAGGAACGGAAGTTCAAGGCAGCTGCAGAAGAGGCCTCTGCCCAGGTGAGCTCTGAAGGTGGATGCCGCTCGGAGACGGCTGGCACCGCGGCGAGAGGCGGGATGCCTCAGTCCTTCTGCGCGTCTTGGCGACACACGGCCGTGTCCACTGCAAGTGCCCTGCAGGGCTTTGGCTGACTGTGGCGAGCCTGCGGGGTGCCTGAGTGGCTATCTTCAGGGTCTGATGCTTAGTCTCTGAGGCTCAGAACCTGAATGTTTTTTACATGTCCATAGATAATTAGCATCTCTAATGACAAGGTCATGCTAACTAAATCCAGACAACACTAATGAATACATAACAGACTGATTTGTTTACAACGAGACTGGCCATTTGCAGTGATCAAAATGTTCTTTATCTCTCACATCCCTTTTCCCAGGTTTAACTGGAAGCAGGAAGTTACTGGACTCCAAGAAATCTCTGTAAAGAGACAAATAGACAAATTAAATGCCCTCAATTTGTCTTCTTACTGAGATGGGATGAGTAGGACGCGGAAATGTTTGTGACGTGGTGAAGACAGAATATGTTTCTTCTTTCAGTAAGAAAAAAGAGAAGTCTAAGGCTTCCCTGATAGCTCAGTTATAAAAGAATCTGCCTGCAATGCAGGAGACCCCAGTTCAATTCCTGGGTCAGGAAGATCCCCTGGAGAAGAGAAAGACTCCCCACTCCAGTATTCCGGCCTGGAGAATGCCATGGACTGTATGGTCCATGGGGTTACAGAGTTGGACATGACTGAGTGGCTTTTTCAGGAAAACCTCCAAAAGGTACAAGAGAATTGTGGTCCCAAAGGAGGCAAGCTAAAGTGAACCATGATTTCGAGTCACGGGTGGACTGTAGTAAAAGAGCATCAGCGCATGCTGCTGGGAGCACTCCCTGAGTCACCCAAGAGCTGTGACGCTGGACCCAGAGAGAGAGGCGTGGTGCTGGCGCAGGCCTTGGCTCTCCAGGGACTGACATCTGCCTGCGTGCAGTAACGTAAGTGCAGTGTTTTGGTTTTCAACTCAGAATTAACCTACAGACCAAGAAGAGAGGACTTAGGGTTACAGAACAGAGTGGGATGCTGTCAGAACAGTGGAAACGCACAGATCAGACTGACAGAAGGTGAAAGAGGGAAGAGGGAGCTGACCTCTTCATCTCACACTGTGTGGGGGTAAGAAATTTTGTGTCGAGTCTGTGGAAGGAGAAATTGAATTTAAAGTATACTCTTATAAAAGGAACCCAAAGAAGAATTAAAAATAATACAGAGAGCACCAGACTTTGGCAGGGAAAAGAAGTAAAAGCGGAGTGAGTCAATGTTCCTCTTCACTTACGGGTAAGTGATGTACAGTATGGATCAGTTACGAAAGAGGTGCAGGCATATTACTTACAGTTATGGGATAACCACCAGAAGATGCACAAACAGAAATGACCCAGCGGCTGGCTCTGGGCTGTGGTTGTGGGTGGAGATGATTTGAGGAGGAAGAATGTGCCTTCTGTAGAACTTTTTTATCTCCTTTCAAATTTCGAAAACTATGTGAAACTCTTAAATTACCAAGTAAAGCTTAATTATTCACCAGAAAGACATTTGGTGGGTATAAATTTGGCCTGAACTGCGGGACAGAGCTCTTACATTCTGGGAAAGCCCAGTGAAATTCCCTTCACCAGCAATGAGGACCCACCTTTGGTGTTTCCCCAGTTTCAGGACCTGTCTCTACCAAAAAGACCCAGGTCCACGTAGATGCATTTTAATTGGCCGGACTCCGTTTCTCCTGCTCATCTCTCCAGCGTGACCCAGCACCATGGGTCAATGTGAGAGCTGTCTGACCTCTCCCAGGGGGGCCTGCTTCAATCCTCTGGGGCTCAAACAGGGCATAACCGGAATGGGGCCCCCAGCTGTGGCCACATGCTAGGCTCTCTTGGGGAGATTTAAAGATATATTCTGGCCCAGGCTCCCCATTAGACCAATGAAGTCTAGAACCCAGGATTTATTATTTTACAGAGATTCCCCAGGTGTTTCTATCGTGCAGTTAGATAATCCTTGATCCGGGTTAGCTCGTACTTCCTTCATCGTCACAGTCCTGCCCTTTCTTCTTCCCAGCCAGCATCTGAACCTGCCACGACCCCCTTTCCCCAGGGCTCTCCCCCTTATTTCCTTGATCCCCACCCTCCCTGCCTCTTCCTCTCTGCTGCGCCGGCTCAGTCTGCTCCCCGGGGTCCCCTTGCCCTGTTCTCGGGACTCTTCTCTCCGTATTATTTCCAGTCTGTCAAGAATGTTAGCTACCTTTTCGACCCACCATTATCATCACACTTAGGCTGGCTCCCAAATCGTGCCCTCCATCCAAGATCTCTCCCCCAAGATCCAGAACTGGATATCCGACTGCCTACTGGGCCTCTCTAGTTTGACACCTCACAGGTACTTCAAACAAAAACCTGCCCCGTTGAAACTCATCACTTATTACCTCCAGCCCTTTCTGCCATCTTGCTTGCCATGTTAAATGGCACTGATTACCCACCCCCTTTTGGTTACACAAACCCAGACTCCCAGGATCCTCCAGACACCTCTGTCTTCCTCCTCTGAACACCATCCTGTGCGTTCTGTCCCTCTCCAGCTTCATCTCTGCAGCTCGGTTTTGGGTCAGCCCATCATTCCCTGGATGTCTGCGCCGATCTCCTAGCCAGCCTTCCTGCCTTAATCACATCCCCTTTCAATGCTCGCTTGGGCCAGAGGGATCCTTCCAAAGCACAAACATGACTATGTCAATCTCCTGCTTAAGACCCTTCAATCTCTTCCTCGTGGCTTTCCAAGTCCAAACTTAGAACGGTCCCCCAGGCACGCAGCAGCTCACTCCTCCCTTCCTCTCCAGTTTCAGCACCTGCCGCTGCCAACAGATGCCTCGTGTGTCTCCCCAGGCCACCCCCCACTGTCCGCCCCACCCCTCTGATCTGGCAGCCTGCTTCCCCCCAGCTTCCCCCTGCATCTATGGAGGCTGGGATGTCCTCCCCGACCTTCAGCACTCCCCTCCTCACACTTTGAGATTAGGCTTAGACCCCACCACCTCCGACTCTTTGCTCAGCCGTGTCCGACTATTTGTGACCCCATGAATCACAGCACGCCAGGCCTCCCTGTCCATCACCAACTCCCAGAGCTCACCCAGACTCAACGTCCATTGAGTCAGTGATGCCATCCAGCCATCTCATCCTCTGTCATCCCCTTCTCCTCCTGCCCCCAATCCCTCCCAGCATCAGTCTTTTCCAATGAGTCAACTCTTTGCATGAGGTGGCCAAAGCACTGGGGCTTCAGCTTCAGCATCATTCCTTCCAAAGAAATCCCAGGGCTGATCCCCTTCAAAACGGACTAGATCTTGCAGTCCAAGGGACTCGCAAGAGTCTTCTCCAACACCACAGCTCAAAAGCATCAATTCTTTGGTGCTCAGCTTTCTTCACAGTCCAACTCACATCCATACATGACCACTGGAAAAACCATATCCTTGACTAGATGGACCTTAGTCGGCAAAGTAATGTCTCTGCTTTTAAATACTCTATCTACGTTGGTTCATAACTGTTCTTTCAGGGAGTAAGTGTCTTTTAATTTCATGGCTGCAGTCACCATCTGCAGTCATTTTGGAGCCCCCCAAAATAAAGTCTGACACCGTTTCCACTGTTTCCCCATCTATTTCCCATGAAGTGATGGGACCAGATGCCATGATCTTAGTTTTCTGAATGTTGAGCTTGAAGCCAACTTTTTCACTCTCCACTTTCACTTTCATCAAGAGGCTTTTTAGCTCCTCTTCACTTTTGCCATAGGGATGGTGTTATCTGCATATCTGAGTTTATTGATATTTCCCCTGGAAATCTTGATTCCAGCTTGTGCTTCCTCCATCCCAGCGTTTCTCATGATGTACTCTGCATAGAAGTTAAATAAGCAGGGTGACAATATACAGCCTTGACATACTCCTTTTCCTATTTGGAACCAGTCTGTTGTTCCATGTCCAGTTCTAACTGTTGCTTCCTGACCTGCATATAGGTTTCTCAAGAAGCAGGTCAGGTGGTCTGGTATTCCCATCCCATCATCTCCTCCTCTTGGCTGCCTATCCTAGGGCCTGGAAAACAGCAGGTGTGTCAAGAAGTGTTTACAGAATGAACAGACGCACAGCGTTGTGAATCTCAGAGAGAAAGTAGAATTACTGTGTGATGCAAGTGAAAAAGAGAATTATAACTGATCTCTAAGTCTCCAATATCTTGACTTTAAAGGAGGATTTTCAGTGTACTCTAAAGAGCCCTGAGGGTCCCACCAAGCACCCCCGCCAAAGACCCTCAGTGGGGATTCCCATTTTAAACAATCTTGCTTCATTTTCATCGATTCTACATGTTGGTCTTCTGAGAAAAGTCTAGTTTGAACAAAGTTTTTGTAGCTAAGAAATATCTGAAAACCACTGGTGTCAATTATTCAGATAATTAAGGTAAAACATAAATTTCTATTCAAATTACTCCCCATAAAAGTTCTCATCAATATTTCTTTTCTTAAGCAGAATAGGCATGTTTTCTCCTGATTTTACTTAGTGTCTTAATGACATAGTGTCTTTTTCTCCTTTGGGGCTTTAAAAAGAAATTATTATCTTGAGTGGCTACTACATGCAGCTAGTCAAAAAAGGGGGGAATTCAGTCAAAAAATCAGCCTGTGCACAAGCACACATTCTCCCATCTCCAGAGACGATTCTGTAGCTTCAGCATGTCCTTCCAGAGGGAGGGGTCACTGCTCCGGAGGGGCAGGAGACACATCCACTGGCCTGGGACAGCAGAAAGACAAGCCTTCCAAACGCCACTGACGGCTGAATCATTGCACTCAGAATGGCCCCGGAGAGACACCTGGCCCCAATATCCAGTGACTGTCAGCAAGAAGGGCTTGACATCACCTCTTCCAACATCAAAACCCTTTTTTTTGGCAGACAATGTCTAGCATTTGCTTGGCTCATATCCAAATACCCATTTAGGTCAACTTACTTACTTACCTTGGGGCACACTTTCCTCCTAATACATTTTGGAGGAGTTAGCAGGAAATTACGCTACTTAAAATGAGACCGTCTGTGGGTGCTTTACTGAGGCTTTTTTTTAGAGTAAGTATTTGCTATTTCAATAGGTGGTGTTGAGACAGTTGACTCTCACAGAGGAAATAATTAGAAAGTCCTACCTATCCCCATCACAGAAATAAATTAAAGATGTACTGAAGATCTAAACATGGCAAAATGTTCTAGAGCTGTTAGAAAAAAAATAAGAAAATGCCAGAATTGTGAGAAAATAAATTATGAATTGGGGAGAGGAAAGGTGTTTTTTTTTTTTTTTTAAGCTGACACCAAAAAAGACATAGAGATACATCTGATTACACCTAATTAGAAAGCTTTTGTCAAAATAACGCCATGAGCAAGACTGAAAGACAAATGGTAGCCTGGGAGAAGGATTTACAAAAGAGCTAGCAGACAGAGGATTGCTATCTAAGACGTGTATAGTTCCCACAAGTCAGGTGAAAGAAGACATACAATCTAAAGTGAAAACAGACAAAGGATACGCACTGAGAATTTATAGAAGAAATAAGAAAGGGCAATGTGTGAAAAGATAGTCAGTGTCATATATAATGGTTCTTGTTGTTGAGTTGCTAAGTTGTGTCCAACTCCTTTGCGACCCCATGGACTGTAGCCCACCAGGCTCCTCTGTCCATGGGATTCTCCAGGCGAGAATCCTGGAGTAGGTTGCCATTATCTTCTCCAGGGCATATGTAATTAGGGAAAGTAATTAAGGCAGTCCTTTTTTTTTTTGGGTCAATCATTTTGGCACAAATTGTTAAGTCTGAGGATATTAGATGTTGGCTAGGGTGTGGGGGAACTAACTGTCATTGAGAGTGAGAACTGATGCAAGTGCTTTAGAGAACAGGCTGGCAGCATCTTGAAAGTTTGAAAACGCGCGTCCCGTTTAACCCAGCGATTCCATTTCTAGGCATCACCCTAGAGGCACTCCTGCATGTATGCACCAGAAGCCATGGGCAAGGATACATGTCTGTGCTGTTTCCAGCTAAACGTCCACCACGAGAGGAATGTCCACCGTGAGAGGAGCGTCCACCGTGAGAGCAGTGGCTGAAGCACTGTGGCAGTGGAAGCCGCTCCGTCGTGTCCAGCTCTGTGCCACCCCGTGGACTGCAGCCCATCCAGGCTCCTCTGTCCATGGGATTCTCCAGGCCAGAATACTGGAGTGGGTAGCCTTTCCCTCCTCCAGGGGATCTTCCTGACCCCGGGATCGAACCCAGGGCTCCCATATTGCAGGCGGATTCTTCACCAGCTGTGCCATGAGGGAAGCCCGCTGCAGCCGGTGCCTTCTGTGGAGCAGTTTGCTGCCGCTGTTGGTCTAGTTGGCTGCCGTGGAAAGTGTGGCAGATCGGGTGGCTTAGACGACAGAAGTCTGCGCTCACGGTTCTGGAGCCTAGGCGTCAGCAGGGTCGGTTTCTCTGAGGCCGCGCTCCGTGGCTCGTGGACGGCTGGGTTCCCTCTGAATTCACCTGGTCTTTCGCTGTGTCTCTGTCCTAATCTCCTCTTCCATGAGGCTGCCAGTCATATCGGATCAGGCTTTACCCTAATGGCCCCAGTTTAACCTAATTATCTCTTTAAAGATCCAAATAGTCACATTCTGAGGCACTGAGGATTAGGACTTGAACATGGGAATTTTGGGGGCACCCAATCCATCCCATGAAATGGCCTCCACAAGGAATGGGTCAGATATACATCCACAGTACAGTGTCAACTCAGAAAACAACGCTGAGTTGAAAGGGCAAAGGGGGAGCACACACGGTGCAAAGCGTGCATATTACATATGCTACCACGTGCCATCATGGGCATGAAACACACACTCATTCACCGCACAAGAATCTTTTGTATAAGCATGTTAGTGTTCTGGAAGGATCGATTCAAATGCACTGGAGGTGGCCTCTATGTCACTTGGTTAAATGTGACTTTAGCTGTAGTGCTTTATTTTTGTAAAAACACTGGAAGCAAACATGATGAGATGTGAGTGGCTTTTAATTCTAAGTAGTATAATACGGGAGTGTGGTTGTTACAGTCTTCTAGTGTTTACACATTTCAATTATTCAATAAGTTAAAAAAAGCAAAAAGGAAGACCAACTCACCCATTCCCACAGGGACTTTACATTTATTTTGAGGTGAAGTCCAACCATAAGGGCTTCCCTGGTGACACAGTGGTAAAGAATCCGCCTGCAGTGCAGGAGATTTGCAGGAGATGTCGGTTCAGCCCCTGGATCGGGAAGATCCCCTGGAGGAGGGCATGGCGACCACTCCGGTATTCTTGCCTGGGAAATCCCATGGACAGAGGAGCCTGGTGGGGTACAGTCCATGGGGTCACACAGAGACGGATACGACTGAGCAGGCTGAACAACAACAACCACCACCATAGAGGAGCTGCAAACAGGCTGCATCTCACCTCTGCCTCCCTCAAGACCCTTACTCCCCCCACTGCATTCTGACATCAGGAAACTGCAGGATGCATTACGTGTCAGCCCTCTGAACTTCCTTTCGAGTTCTTTCTAAGAAGGTGGTCTATGACCTACCACCTCATGCTATTTCTCCCTTCAGTTCAGTTCAGTTCAGTTGCTCAGTCGTGTCCGACTCTTTGCGACCCCATGAATTGCAACACACCAGGCCTCCCTGTCCATCACCAACTCCCAGAATTCACTCAGACTCATGTTCATCGAGTCAGTGATGCCATCCAGCCATCTCATCCTCGGTCGTCCCCTTCTTTCCCCGGCCTCAATCCCTCCCAGCATCAGGGTCTTTTCCAATGAGTCAACTCTTAGCATGAGGTGGCGAAAGTATTGGAGTTTCAGCTTTAGCATCAGTCCCTCCAAAGAACACCCAGGACTGATCTCCTTTAGGATGGATTGGTTGGATCTGCTTGCAGTCCAAGGGACTCTCAAGAGTCTTCTCCAACACCACAGTTCAAAAGCATCAATTCTTTGGTGCTGAGCTTTCTTCACAGTCCAACTCTTGCATCCATACATGACCACTGGGAAAACCATGGCCTTGACTAGACGCACCTTTGTTGGCAAAGTAATGCCCCTGCTTTTTAGTATGCTATTTGCTGCTGCTGCTACTAAGTCACTTCAGTCGTGTTTGACTCTGTGCAACCCCATAGACTGCAGCCCACCAGGCTCCGCCGTCCCTGGGATTCTCCAGGCAAGAACACTGGAGTGGATTGCCATTTCCTTCTCCAATGCATGAAAGTGAAAAGTGAAAGTTAAGCACTCAGTCATGTCCGACCCTCAGCGACCCCATGGACTGCAGCCTTCCAAGCTCCTCTCTCCATAGGATTTTCCAGGTTGGTCATAACTTTCCTTCCAAGGAGTAAGCGTCTTTTAATTTCATGGCTGCAGTCACCATCTGCAGTCATTTTGGAGGCCCTCCAAAATAAAATCTTTCACTGTTTCCATTGTTTCCCCATCTATCTGCCCTGAAGTGATGGGACCAGATGCCGTGATCTTCATTTTCTGAATGTTGAGCTTTTAGCAACTTTTTCACTCTCCTCTTTCACTTTCATCAAGAGGCTTTTTAGTTCCTCTTCACTTTCTGCCATAAGGGTAGTGTCATCTGCATATCTGAGGTTATTGATATTTCTCCCAGCAATCTTGATTCCAGCTTGTGCTTCTTCCATCCCAGAGTTTCTCATGATGTACTCTGCATAGAAGTTAAATAAGAAGGGTGACGATATACAGCCCTGATGTACTCCTTTTCCTATTTGAAACCAGTCTGTTGTTCCATGTCCAGTTCTAACTGTTGCTTCCTGACCTGCATACAGGTTTCTCAAGAGGCAGGTCAGGTGGTCTGGTATTCCCATCTCTCTCAGAGTTTTCCACAGTTTATTGTGATCCACACAGTCAAAGGCTTTGGCATAGTCAATAAAGCAGAAATAGATGTTTTTCTGGAACTCTCTTGCTTTTTCCATGATCCAGTGGATGTTGGCAATTTGATCTCTGGTTCTCTGCCTTTTCTAAAACCAGCTTGAACATCTAGAAGTTCACGGTTCACATACTGCTGAAGCCTGGCTTGGAGAATTTTGAGCATTACTTAACTCAATGCATGTGAGATGAGTGCAATTGTGCAGTAGTTTGAGCATTCTTTGACATTGCCTTTCTTTGGGATTGGAATGAAAACTGACCTTTTCCAGTCCTTCAGCCACTGCTGAGTTTTCCAAATTTGCTGGCATATTGAGTGCAGCACTTTCACAGCATCATCTTCCAGGATTTGAAATAGCTCAACTGGAATTCCATCACCTCCACTAGCTTTGTTCGTAGTGATGCTTTCTAAGGCCCACTGACTTCACATTCCAGGATGTCTGGCTCTAGGTGAGTGATCACACCATCGTGATTATCTGGGTCATGAAGCTCTTTTCTGTACAGTTCTTCTGTGTATTCTTGCCACCTCTTCTTAATATCTTCTGCTTCTGTTAGGTCCATACCATTTCTGTCCTTTATTGAGCCCATCTTTGCACAAAATGTTCCCTTGGTATCTCTAACTTTCTTGAAGAGATCTCTAGTCTTTCCCATTCTGTTGTTTTCCTCTATTTCTTTGCACTGATCACTGAGGAAGGCTTTCTTATCTCTTCTTGCTATTCTTTGGAACTCTGCATTCAGATGCTTATATCTTTCCTTTTCTCCTTTGCTTTCCACTTCTCTTCTTTTCACAGCTATTTGTAAGGCCTCCCCAGACAGCCATTTTGCTTTTTTGCATTTCTTTTCCATGGGGATGGTCTTGATCCCTGTCTCCTGTACAATGTCACGAACCTCATTCCATAGTTCATCAGGCGCTCTGTCTATCAGATCTAGTCCCTTAAATCTATTTCTCACTTCCACTGTATAATCATAAGGGATTTGATTTAGGTCATACCTACTTTCTTCCATTTAAGTCTGATTTTGGCAATAAGGAGTTCATGATCTGAGCCACAGTCAGCTTATGAAAACTAATTCATTTTGGAGATATTTTCCTGAAGTGATAAATTCCTTTTAGAATTAAGAGGGGCATAAATAAGTAAGATGAGTATAATATCAAATGCAATAAACTTTTTTCCACTGGGAGAAAACAGACTCATGCCTTTAGAAGGATGAAAGCAACCTTCACAGAACTCCTACCCTGGCCCAGGCACTCTGCTATAAGCCTTAAATAATTGTCACTTGAGTTTTGATTTTCATAACCTGTGGAGCAGGTTATAAAGAATAGTAAATTTGAACTGTGGTGTTGGAGAAGACTCTTGAGAATCCCTTGAATTGCAAGGAGATCCAACCAGTCCATCCTAAAGGAAATCAGTCCTGAATATTCATTAGAAGGACTGATGCTGAAGCTGAAACGCCAATACTTTGGCCACCTGATGTGAAGAGCTGACTCAGTGGAAAAGACCCTGATGCTGGGAAAGGTTGAAGGCTGCAGGAGAAGGGGACGACAGAGGATGAGATGGTTGGATGGTCCACCACCGACTCAGTGGACTCAGTGGACATGAGTGTGAGCAAACTCCAGCAGAGAGTGAAGGACATGGAGGCCTGGTGAGCTGCAGTCCACGGTTGCAAAGAGTCGGACACAAGTAAATGACTGAACAACGACAACAACGAGTTCTCGTGACTTGTCCAAAGTCACAGAGTGAGTGACTGGACCAGACTAACTTCAAACCCAAATAAAATATTTTGATGAAAATATTTGGGAAGCCAGAGCATTTTATGACTGTGCGGGGACCAGAAGAGGCATGCTTGTGTGAATTTGTTGGAAATCTACTTCCAGAGCAACAGGTGTAGATTTTTCACTCCAGTTTCGAAATGAGGAGACTAAAACTCAGAAATAAAGTATGTTTGCTCTTGTTGTTCAAGATGACAGAAAAAAAAACACTCTATGTGGTAGGTCTATTGTTAGAATGAGAGAAGAGTCTCAAGGTAAGGCCCCTCCATGGAAAATACATTGTGTGCTTGTATACACTGAGTTCTTTTGTCCCCTTGTATTTTTTTAAAAGTTCATCGGCTGCGTTTGGTCCTGGTTGCGGCATGCAGGACCTCAGCTGCAGCGTGGGAGCACTTCGTTGAGGCATGTGGGTTCTGGTTCCCTGACCAGGGATTGAACCCAGACCCCCTGCATTGGGAGAGTGGAGTCTTAGCCACTGAACCACCAGGCAAGCCCTCAACCCATTGTACTAGTCAGCTCAGACTGCCTGTAACAAAGTACCAGAGTCTTCAGGGACGTAGACGTCAGAACTGTATTTACAGAAGTGTATCTTCTCACAGTTCTGGAGATGAGAGGTCTGAAGTCAGGCGTCGGCAGGGCTGGTTTCCTCTGAGGCCTCTCCCCTCAGCTGTGCGTGCTGTGTCCACTTTCTCTCTTCTTACAAGGATTCCAGTCATAGACTGGATCACGGCCCACCCTAATGACCTCCTGTCAGTTTAGTTACCTCTTTAAAGACCCCGTTGTCAGATGCAGCGATGTTCTGAGGCTCAGTTAGTTCAGTTCAGTTCAGTCTCTCAGTTGTGTCCGACTCTTTGTGACCCCACAGACTGCAGCATGCCAGGCCTCCCTGTCCATCACCAACTCCCGGAGTTTGCTCAAACTCATGTCCTTTGAGTCCACTGAGTCGGTGGTGGACCATCCAACCATCTCATCCTCTGTCATCCCCTTCTCCTCCCACCTTCAATCTTTCCCAGCATCAGGGTCTTTTCCAGTGAGTCAGCTCTTCACATCAGGTGGCCAAAATATTGGTGTTTCAGCTTTAGCATCAGTCCTTCCAATAAACACCCAGGACTGATCTCCTTTAGGATGGACTGGTTGGATCTCCTTGCAGTCCAAGGGACTCTCAAGAGTCTTCTCCAACACCACAGTTCAAAAACAGCAATTCTTTGGCACTCAGCTTTCTTTATAGTCCAACTCTCACATCCACACATGACTACTGGAAAAACCATAGCCTTGACTAGACGGACCTTTGTTGGCAAAGCAATGTCTCTGCTTTTTAATATGCTATCTAGGTTGGTCATAACTTTCCTTCCAAGAAGTAAGCATCTTTTAATTTCATGGCTGCAGTCACCATCTGCAGTGATTTTGGAAGAAGTGAAGTCACTCAGTCGTGTCTGACTCTTTGAGAATTTTCCAGGCAAGAGTACTGGAGTGGGTTGCCATTTCCTTCTCCAGGGGATCTTCCCAACCCAGGGATCGAACCTGGGTCTCCCACATTGCAGGCAGACGCTTCTCCAAAATAAAATCTTTCACTGTTTCCATTGTTTCCCCATCTATCTGCCATGAAGTGATGCAACCAGATGCCATGATCTTAGTTTCTTGAATGCTGAGCTTTAAGCCAACTTTTTCACTTTCCACTTTCACTTTCATCAAGAGGCTTTTTTAGTTCCTCTTCACTTTCTGCCATAAGGGTGGTGTCATCTGCATATCTGAGGTGATTGATATTTCCCCCGTCAATCTTGATTCCAGCTTGTGCTTACTCCAGCCTAGCATTTCTCATGATGTTCTCTGCATATGAGTTAAATAAGCAGGGTGACAATATACAGCCTTGACGTACTCCTTTTCCTATTTGGAACCAGTCTGTTGTTCCATGTCTGGTTCTAACTGTTGCTCCCTGACCTGCATACAGATTTCTCAAGAGGTACTAGGGGTTAGAACTTCCACAGATGAATTTAAGGAGACCCTATTTAGCCTTACCTGGAACCTCAGATGGTAAAGAATCTGCCTTCAATGCAGGAGACCCATGTTCAATCCCTGGGTCGGGAAGATTCCCCTGGAGAAGGAATGGCTACCCACTCCAGTATTTCCTGGAAAGCTCCATGGGCAGAGGAACCTGGTGGGCTACAGTCCATGGGGTCGCAGAGAGTCGGGCACGACTGCGTGACTAACACACACACTATTCAACCCGTAACACCTGTCGCTCAGGGTGAGGGTCCCGCTGCGCCCACGCTACTGAGGAACGAGCGGTTTGGAAGTTTGTATGGTCTGGAGAGCTGGTAGTCTAAAAAAAAAAAAGTTAAAAAGAGAGAGAAAGAGAGCCCTAAGTCATAGATCTCTGGAGGGATGATTAGGGCAAGCACTGCCCTCCTCACGATGACTACTTCCTTCTGAGCCGGTCTTCTTATGGATTCGACTCATGTTGCATTTACTCTAGTTATGTCTCTGTTACAATGATCAGACCCAGTTAGGAAAAGAGGAGCCATCTCTTCACTGCATGAATGAAATCCCTGCAAAACCAGATAAAGCAACATGTTTCCAGCCCAAATTTAACACCAATCTTGACAAGGACAAGCATGTGTCATTCTCTTTGTTGTTATTTACCAAAATTATCTCTCTGGGGAGAAAGAATGGTTTACCTTAAACTAAACAAAAATGTTACTTCTTACAAGACAGCTCCTCTGCTTTAACAATCAAGTGATTCAGTGACTCTCTGCAAGAAAAGGAGTCTTCCTCACAAGTGACTTGTATTTGTCTTCAGATCATTCAAGAGGAAAGAAAATCTTGCCCCCCACCAGCTTATTTTTTAAAACCTCCATTTCAGAAGCACCACATAGCTTGGGACACTGTTTTCCTCACTTTTACTGACTTTCTCTCTTGGCACACACTGAGTCTCACAGCTTTAATTATCACTTATATACAGATGATATTCAAATTTGCACTTCATTTCCAGCCCTTTCCGATGATGTCACCCTTCGCCTCGCCCCAAATTTGGCTCATGTCTTGTCTTGGATGAGCCTCAATTTTGTCTGATTGAATATGGATGAGATGGAGGCTTTGCAGTTTAGTTGTAAATAAACTCTGAATGCACTGGAGTTAGTTTAGCTCATCGATATCCTGCCCCTCCAGTTAAGAGCAAGAGTGTTCTGTGACTGACTCTGAATTATCTCCCTTCATTCATCCGAGATGACGCAGCCAAGGGATTAATCTCCACAAAAGACCCAAAGATCGGTGGCAGTTTCTATCACTCCTCCTTTTGGCCAGATTTCTGGGTATCACACAGTTGAAACTCTGCTGTGGTCTTCGGAAAGGCTTCCAGCCAGCCCCTGTTTTGAGTCTGCGTGAAGTCTGGCCGCCCTTTGGCCTCGGTCTGTGTACACAGTCCCAGGACAAGTTTTCCCTTCAGGCATCCGTGCTAGCTTCTTTTGCACTGAATAACACATAATTTGTCAAGATCCTGGCTGGAGTCTCTGCCTTCACATAAACTGGCTTTTGAAATTATTTAAAATTATAATCTCCCCTTTTCAAAACTTGCTTGCTATTTGGTTTCATCAGGTGGTTGGAGAGATAACCCACACAACACCTTCATACTCACAGAGCGTGCTATCTGAAACAAAAGTGTGTGCTTGAAAACACTAGGAATATTTCATCATAAGTATTAGCCTGTGAGAGACTGACACATAATGAGCAGTACTCACTCAATATGTACTTGTTGGAATAAAGACTGAGTAAATGAATTTGTAATCCTTTGACCCATTTGTGAGTCTTGCTGCTGTAGTTATTTGTAACATTTTTATCTACCTCTTAGGTTATTATGTAACTGCACTGTGTAATTATTATTTCAACCCGAACATATTGCAACTCTCCATTAACATAACTGAAGGGTATAAACTAGAATGTTCGGAGTTGTCAATTAGCCGATGTGTCTTTGTTGCTCTTCTTCATTATTTCATTGTAGCGAACAGTTCAGTCAGCACATTTTAATTAAAAACAAGCATATGTGGGTCCACTGAGAACTCTAGTGTCTGCTAGTACAGTTAGACAAAGACGGCAAATATTTCCAGCAGTGACCATATGATACCTTCCATTCATCTCAGCAAAGATCCTCCAGATCTGATTATTGGGAGGCTGGCAGCTGCACTCGGGTAGGCTTTTCTTTCTTTTCCCGGAGCTGTGTTTTTCTCAGCCTGATGTGCGGTAGAGGATCAGCTGCTGCTGGAGTTCTTCCCAAGGCTGAGGTCCGAGCACCTCCAGGACCTTGCCCAGTTGCTTCCATCACAACATGACCCATTTGTTCCTGCCCATGTGCCATGTGGCCTGAAGATGCTCCAAGGAAACGCACGGTCTCTGACAAGCTCTTTTCCTCTCCTTATACAAATACGTCAGGTATTTTATTTCGAACCTGAAGGTGTCAGGATGGAGCAGGTGCCACCAAGGAAGGCTTCTTGATGGGTGTGGCATTATCCGCCTGAAGTCACCAGGCCCTGGGGGCTGGTCCTCAGCTGTGCAGACTCAGAAGCGTGATTCCATCAGCTTGGTTTCTTACTAACTGAGGATGTGCAGGAGGGTGTATTCGTTTTACAAGAGGGTTTGAACAATTAGAAACATTCTCTCTTGGAACGTCCCTGGTGGTAAAGATGCTGTCTGTGCTTTCAATGCAGGAAGTGCAGGCTCAGCCCCGGGCCAGGAGCTGGGACACTGCAGTCTACATGGTGCAGCCCCCAAAACTTGTAAAAACTCACTCACACAAGTGTCCCTCTAGGATGATAATTGAGAATGGGGACCCTAGAGTCGGGCCACTTGGGGTCACATCCCTGACCTAGGGATTAAACCCAGGTCTCCTGCGTTGCAGGCAGATTCTTCGGTGTCTGAGCTGCCAGGGAAGCCCTTGGAGTGCCGGGCTCCTGTGCTGAAGTCCAGCCACACTGAAGCCACCATCCCAGAACAACTACATGCAGAAGCCGAATAGGGCCCGAGATGCTCAAGAGGCTGCCTGTCTTCCAGCCCGAGCTCCCAGCTCTTGTGGGGCTTCCCGTACAAGCCCTGGACGTGTGTGTGAACCGGTCTCTGAGATGATTCTGGCTCCACTCACAAGCTGACTGCAGCCAGGAGCGGGTCCCCAGTGAGAACCGCCCAGCTGAGTTCAGTCAGCCCCAGGACTGGAGTGAGAGAGGAAATGATGGCTGTTGTTAGCCCATTGTTTGGGGTGGCTTGTCATGCAGCAGTGAAAACCTCGAAAATGCACACGTGCCCACCCTCATATTTGTGTGCAAATCCGTTCAAACAGACCTGAATCCCATCTGACACACACAGAGCCACACAGCATAGTAAGCTGGTAGCAGCGCAACAGTCCCATTATTATCGAATCCGAGACACCTGGCGCCTCCAGAGTCAGCATGCATTGCCTTGATTATTTGCAAATCCCAGATCCGTGATACAAGGTCATTTGCAGTTTTGCTGGGTCATGAATGTGAGCCCCAGGCTCGTCGCGGGGAGCTGGTTTCTCAGCCTGTGAGTGAGGGGCCCTCACTGGCCACCAGCACAGACAGCTCTTTGGTCTCTACTAGCCATTCCCTGGACTGCCTCTGCGGCTCACCGTGTAAGGGATCCGCCTGCAATGCGAGAGACCTGGGTTCGATCCTGGGTTGGGAAGATCCCCTGGAGAAGGGAAGGGCTACCCACTTCAGTATTCTGGCCTAGAGAATCCCATGGACCACATAGTCCGTGAGGCCGCAAAGAGTCGGACATGACTGAGCGACTTTCACAGTCATTCCTTATCCATTAAATTTTTGATGCATTTTTTTTGATGCTTTGCTTCCCCCCTCCAAAAGTGTGAAAAAGTATCAGCTGATGGCTAATCTTAGTGATGGAAGTGAAGGGAAAATATAAAGAGGCTGATAAAAAGAGATTCCCATCCAATAGAAGACATCTCAAAGACTGGGATGTCAGATGTGATGGCGAGCCGGTTTCATGGTGCGAAAAGGGTTAAAAGATGCAACCCCCAGACGAGAAGGCACAACTGGGCAGGTCATCTTGGTGAGAATGCAGAATATGGCAGTTTATAAAGGCATTAGCAGTCTTCAGACAGCATTCATATTTTAACTTAAAATATAGTACCTTTTAGGAGGAAATAATACCCATAGTTATAGTCACCAATTTGTGCTATATCTGAAGATGTAGGAACATCTCTTGAATTTCAAAAGGATGTAGTCCTTAACGTCACCTATGAGATGTTCTACTAGGCTTGTGCAGTGTTAAGAGATAGTGTTAGTCATGATCCTGCCCTTGAGACTCATACAGTTTATCCAGGTGATGGGTGTGGAGGGAGGAGAGGAAATGAAAAACAAATAAGATTTAATATAAATATTTAATAATATTTAATACTCATATGTGGTGGTGAACATCACCTATGATCAGTTGGTATAGAGAATAAGGACCATCAGTTCAGAGGAGAAAGAGTAAGAATTTGAGATCTCCCAAAGGAAAAAGATGCATGCTCCTTGGAAGGAAAGCTATGGCAAACCTAGACAGTGTACTGAAAAGCAGAGGCATCACTTTGCTGACAAACATGTGTCTAGTCAAAGATATGTTTTTTCCAGTAGCCATGTACAGATGTGAGAGCTGGGCCTTAAAGAAGACTGAGCACTGAAGAACTGATGCTTTCAAATTGTGGTGCTGGAGAAGACTTTTGAGAATCCCTTGGACTGCAAGGAGGTCAAACGAGTCAATCTCAAGAAAATCAGTCCTGAATATTCATTGGAAGGACTGACGCTGAAACTCCAATACTTCGGCCACCTGCTATGAAGAGCCGGCTCACTGGAAAAGACTCTGATGCTGGGAAAGATTGAAGGCAAAAGGAGAAGAAGAGGGCAGAGGACAGGATGGTTAGATAGCATCACTGACTCAGTGGACTCAATGAACATGAATTTCAGCAAACTCCAGGAGACAGTGGAGGACAGAGGAGCCTGGCGTGCTACCATCCCTGCAGCCACGAAGATTTAGCAACTGAACAGCAGCAACAACAAAGGGAAAACGTCCAAGCCCCTTGGCCTGGCATTTAATGCCCTCCTTAATCTTGCCCCAGCTTCACCTCCAAACTTCTTTCTATCCTCTATAAAAAGCAGCCCTTCTATTCAGCTTGCTTGATTCATTAAGAAATACACCTGCCCCTCAATTTACAGCCTGTTGAGTGTGAAATAAAATGAAATAAACAAGTGACTTTAAAATGTGCTTTTAAATGTTACTTTAAAAGAATTACACTCTTTAAAATGAACAATAAATGAGCAACACAGGCACATAAAATAATTTTGGAATAACAGAATTTAAACTGCTTGCCTAATTATTTTAACAAAAAATTCCTTAGCAACAGTGATTATAAAAATTCTCATGCATGGTCTACCATGCTCCTTTCCCTTTCTGGCTAGCTGGAACGGAGCCAAGCCCCAGGGTGACCTTGGAAGCTACAGTGTTGAAGATGACAGAGCCTCTGGCAGCTGGGTCCCTGAATGAGTGCGTGAAGGAAGGTCACCTAGCAACCAGGATGACTCCTGTCAAGCTGCTGCAGATGTAAGAAATGAGGGTCTACTGTGGTTGGCCTCTGACATGTGGGGTTTGTTTATTATGGCAACTAGCTTTTTAGGCAATTTGCATTATCTTGACCAATATGATCAGTTAACAGGAGGAAGTGAGGGAAAGCTATCACTATTGCCTAAAAAAGGAGGTTGCCCACTGCACTGGGAAGGGCTAACAGGACAGCTCCCATCAAGAGCAGGGACTCCAGGCGACTCCCCCGGCGGTCCCGCGGTTAAGAATCTGCCTTGCAATGCAGGGGACGTCGGCTTGATCCCTGATCGGGGAACAGATTCCCCACGCTGTGGGACAACGGAGCCCACATGCTGTAGAGCCCGCAGGCCATGACTGGAGAGAGGCTTGTGAGCTGCAATGGAGACCTCGTGAGCTGCAGCTAAGACCTGACACAGCCAAAAAAGAGTATGGATCCCAGTACCAGACTGTAGGGTGGAAGGCCAGATCTACCATTTATGGGGAATATAACTTTAGGCAAGTGCATTAGCTGGGGTTCTCCAAAGAGACAGAAATAACAGGATGTGAGCTGACAGGAAGAGATTTATTCCAAGTGATTGACTTGTGTGATTGTGGAGGGTCAGCAAGTCCTAAATCTGATGGGGAAGGACCACGGGCTGGAGACAAAGGGAAGAGCCACACGTCAAGTGCAAAGGCAGCCTGTTAGGGAACCGGGAAGAGCCGGTCCGCAGGGGAGGCCACAGGCACTCTGCTGGCAGACCTTCTTCTTGCTCAGAGAGAGGTCAGCGTTCTCATCTTTTCAGGCCTTCAACTGATTGGGTGAGGATCACCCAGCATGATGGAGAGCAATCTGCTTTGCTCAAAGTCCACTGATCTAAATGTAAATCTCATCCAAAAACACCCTCACAGAAAGGTCCAGAATAATGTTTGACCAAATATCTGGGCACTATGGCCCAGCCAAGTTGACACATAAAAGCAACCACTGCAAGGAAGTTGATCTCCCAGGGCCTTGGTGCTCTCATCTATAACGTGGAGAGAACGGAAGGGCCTGTCATATCCGGTGAACGCAGAGGATAAACGAATCAGTGCGTGCGCGCAGCACAGCGTCTGCACAGTGCTTGGTGAGAGCTTGCTCTTGACTCTTTTTATCATTAATTACTATTGTCAGAGGCTTTAGTTGTATGCTGCCGCTCTCTGATGAAAGTGCTAGGAAAAATTATAAGTAGAACCACCAAGAGTACAGGAGCATTTGGTTGGGAACACCACTAATGTGATGAGCGACTTCACGCATTAGAATTCTCATAATGTAGAAAATGGAGCCTTGCAGACTCACAATTTACAGGCTATACTGGCCAGTGCTCCATTAATCAGTGGCTATTTTTTCTTGTTATTCCATGAATAAATTTTAATATATTCAATTTTCCCCATAAACTGCTTATTTACTGTTCATATTAATGCAATATAGCAAAGAAACATTCACATGACCAGAGTCTTTCGCAATCTACCAGAGCATTTCTCTTGCATTTCTTTCCCTTCATTCCTGGTGAGAAAATTCAGTTTTGCTCTACATGTTTCTGAATTAACTGTCACCTCTCAGGAGTACAATATCAGCACATATCAAGAGCCTGGTGGCAAGTAGTGTGGTGTAGAATCTGGTTCGCTCGGCATGAACCTTTCCGGTCCTCAGCTTCTTCACACAGTGCTGTCGTAAGGATGGGATAGTGAGTCTCGGCACAGTGCCTGGCACTCAGGAAGCACATGACCAGTGGGAATAGCGATTCTCTGTGTTGTTACAGTGCCCCACCTTGTACCAGCATGCCTTGTATCCGGTCCCTGAATGACTTTGTGGAGGAAGTCACCCAGCCACAAGGATCACCAGTGTCAAGCTGCTACAGATGCGAGGAGTAAAGAACTCTGGTTAATCTTTTAAAGTGGTGTGTGTATGTTATGTAAATAATATGAAACTGTATATTTTTCAAAGTTTTTTTCTTTTTTTAAACTTGAGGAATGTTCTTTTGTTAAGATGTTAAAGGAATAAAAGAGCTGGGGAAAAAAAAAATAAATAAAGTGGTGTGTGTGTGTGTGTGTGTGCGTGTGCCTGCTCAGTCATGTCCGACTCTTTGTGACCTCGTGGACTGCAGCCCACTAGACTGCTCTGTCCATGGAATTTTTCCAGGCAAGAACTCTGGAGTGGGTTGCCCTTTGCTACGTCAGGGGACCTTCCTGACCCAGGCTCAAAGCCACATCTGGGGCGTCTCCTGCATTGACGGGAGGATTCTTTACTGCTGGTGCCACCTCATTGTAGCAGTAAGCTTGCTAGGCGTTGTGTATCACCTTAACCAGCATGGTTGGCTAATATTACAAGACCACTGGCCATTCGTGATGTCCTCTCCACTCTGCAGACTTCACAGGCCTTGAGCATCACAGAAAGTCTCTGCGATGCAGCGTATTAACACCATGTATCTTCCAGCCGCTGTCTATGCTTCTCTTCTTATGAAAACATCTTGTTTGCTCAGACAGTATCATGGGTATTGATTTCAGGGCTTTCTTTAATTTTTTTGAGTATCTATGCCTATGGCACAGCAGAAAGGGAATTCTAGCTTATCTGGGGCTTTCCTAATCTGTTCTGGAGCTGCGTCTGAGTTCCAGGTTGTGGGGACGGGTGTCTGGTCTTTGGCAGCATCCTTGGACGCAGGCTCTCATTTCTGTTTGGGATTTAACTGTCAGCTAACTGGGGAGTTACATGCTAGCAAAACAAAGCTCAAAATTCTCCAAACCAGGCTACGTGAACCATGAACTTCCAGATGTTCAAGCTGGATTTAGAAAAGACAGAGAAACCAGAGATCAAATTGCTGACATCCACTGGATAACAGAAAAAGCAAGAGAGTTCCAGAAAAACATCTACTTCTGCTTTGTTGACTATGCCAAAGCCTTTGACTGTGTGGATCACAGTAAACTGTGGAAAATTCTGAGAGAGATGGGAATACCAGACCACCTGACCTGCCTCCTGAGAAATCTGTATGCAGGTCAGGAAGCAACAGTTAGAACTGGACATGGAACAACAGACTGGTTCCAAATAGGGAAAGGAGTACATCAGGGCTATATATTGTCACCCTGCTTATTTAACTTCTATGCAGAGTACATCATGAGAAATGCTGGGCTGGAAGAAACACAAGCTGGAATCAAGATTGCTGGGAGAAATATCAATAACCTCAGATATGCAGATGATACCATCCTTATGGCAGAAAGCGAAGAGGAACTAAAGAGCCTCTTGATGAAAGTGAAAGAGGAGAGTGAAAAAGCTGGCTTACAGCTCAACATTCAGAAAATGAAGATCATGGCATCTGGTCCCATCACTTCATGGCAAATAGATGGGGAAACAGTGGAAACAGTGAGAGACCTAATTTATGGGGGATCCAAAATCACTGCAGATGGTGATTGCAGCCATGAAATTAAAAGACACTTGCTTCTTGGAAGAAAAGTTATGACCTTACCTGCCTCCTGAGAAATCTGTATGCAGGTCAGGAAGCAACAGTCAGAACTGGACATGGAATGACAGACTGGTTCCAAATAGGGAGAGGAGTACATCAGGGCTGTATATTGTCACCCTGCTTATTTAACTTATATGCAGAGTACATCATGAGAAACACTGGGACATACTGACATAATGGCAGCATATTAAAAAGCAGAGACATTACTTTGCCAACAAAGGTCCGTCTAGTCAAAGCTATGGTTTTTCCAGTGGTCAGGTATGGGTGTGAGAGTTGGACTATAAAGAAAGCTTAGTGCCAAAGAATTGATGCTTTTGAACTGTGGTGTTGGAGAAGACTCTTGAGAGTCCCTTGGGCTGCAAGGAGATCCAACTAGTCCAGCCTAAAGGAAATCAGTCCTGAATATTCACTGGAAGGACCAACGCTGAAGCTGAAATTCCAATACTTTGTCCACCTGATGTGAAGAGCTGACTCATTAGAAAAGACCCTGATGCTGGGAAAGATTAAAAGTGGGAGGAGAAGGGGATGACAGGATGAGATGGTTGGGTGGACTTGATGGACATGAGTTTGAGCAAGCTTCCGGAGTTGATGATGGACAGGGAGGCCTGGCGTGCTGCAGTCCACGGGGTCACACAGAGTCGCATGACTGAGCCTCTGAGCTGGAGTGGGGAGTGTGCGCTCCTTTTGGACTGCAATTCTTCCTTCCATTGGCACAAGTCTCAGCATCTCCATGCTGCTTATAGGTATGGAAGGGTAAAGAGGCCTGAGTGAAAGTCTGGGGTATATAGAAATTTCTTTGTGGGTCAATCAGAAGAAGGTACTAAGGACAAAAAAAAATCAGTTAATATTTTAACATATCAAAAATATAATTTCACCACAGGAAGAAAGCCCGCTGAGGGCAGGAAGTCTGTCCTAAACATAGTCTGTGACTCTGTCCAGCAAATCGAGTTCACCTCGTTAAATAGTTCCTACTGCCATTAACCGATAGAGAGCACTCCAGGGGCCACAGAAACAGAGAGAGAGGACTCCTCAGTCCCTTCTGCAACAGTGACCTCACGCGTGGAGAGGCCCTGTTATGGCTGAATTGTGGTCACTGCCTCCCAGATTCATACCTGGAGCCCTAACCCTCAACATCTCAGAATGTGACCGTACTTGAAGGTAGGGTCTTAAAAAGGTGACTAAATGTTAAAATGAGGTTACTAAGTTCAGTTCAGTTCAGTTCAGTTGCTCAGTCATGTCCGACTCTTTGCGACCCCATGAATTGCTGCACGCCAGGCCTCCCTGTCCATCACCAACTCCCAGAGTTCACTCAGACACACGTCCATCAAGTCGGTGATGCCATCAGCCATCTCATCCTCTGTTGTCCCCTTCTCCTCCTGCCCCCAGTCCCTCCCAGCATCAGAGTCTTTTCCAATGAGTCAACCCTTCGCATGAGGTGGCCAAAGTACTGGAGCTTCAGCTTCAGCATCATTCCTTCCAAAGAACACCCAGGGCTGATCTCCTTTAGAACGGAGGTGGGCCCCAATCCAATATAACTTGTGTTCTTAAAAGAAGAGATTAGATTACAAGACACACACACAAAGAGAAGACCATGTGAAGATACAGAGAATTCCTTTCACCCTCAGCAGCGGCGGCCAAGTCGCAAAGAAGGCAGTGCTCTCCTCTGGCGGCGGACGGAGCTGGGTCTTCAGTCCTCTGCTCAGAGAAGTCTTTTTTTTTTAAGTTAGGCTGTATAAGTTCATTTCTCAATATGCAGTGTTGAACACATTATTTCTGCCTCTGGTCATGTTGGAATAACCGGTACTATTTGTTTTCTCCCTGCCATAAACAACTAGACAACTGGTCAAAATATATGATACAATTATTTTCAGACATTGGACAGCAGGAGTACAATCCCTGAGGAAAGGGAAACAAAATGAGGTGAAAGAACCACGGGGGAGCGATACACAGGAAGCCTGCCTGCATTCACAGTTACCTGGGAAACGGGTCAGCCCCACCCAGGCAGTGTGCAGAGGTCTTGCTGACGGCTGCCTTAGCTTTCTATAGACTGCTGCAACAAATTACTCTAAATGTAGCAGTTTAAAGCAGCACAAATTAGCTCACAGCTCTGTGGCTCAGTATCTCACTGGGCGAGATTCGGATGCTTTCTGGAGGGTCCCGGAAGAATCGATAACTTTGCCTCTTTGGCCTCCTAGACACCCCACTTCCCTTGACCCCTTCCTCCCTCTTCAAAGCCAGGACACTGAGCTGAGTCTTTCTCACCCTCTTTGTCTCTGGTTCTCCTTTCTGCCTCCCTCTTCCACTTTTAAAGACCCTTGAGCGCACTTGGATATTCCAGGATAATCCTCCTATTTTTAAAGTCAGCTAATTGTTGCTGTTGTTCAGTTGCTAAATCATGCCCAACTCTCTGCGACCCCACGGGCAGCATGCCAGGCTCCCCTGCCCTTCACTGTCTCCCACAGTTTGCCCAGATTCATGCTCATCAAGTCGGTGATGCCATCCAACCATCTCATGCTCTGTTGTCCCCTTTTCCTCCTGCCTTCAATCTTTCCCATCATCAGGGTCTTTTACAATGAGTCAGTTCTTCGTATCAGGTGGACAAAGTATTAGAGCCTCAGCTTCAGCATCTGTCCTTCCAATGAATATTCAGGGTTGATTTCCTTTAGGATTGACTGGTTTGATCTTCTTGTTTTCCAAGGGACTCTCAAAAGTCTTCTCCAGCATCCCTTTTCATTTAAGGGAAGCATGAAGATACAATTCATAATTAGGATAAAATTAATCATTAAAAACAGACCCAGAAATAACAGCAATAATAGAATTATCAAACAAAAGCTTTAAAATAGCTCATATTTATATGTTTATGAAATCAAAGGAAAAGATGATCATACTGAGATAGGAAATGCAAACTATATAAAAAAAGAACTGAATGGAATTTCTAAAGAACCAAGTGAAGTTAAAAATTCACAGAATAAGGTTAACAGGAGATTGGACACTACAGAAAAAAAGATCAGCAAAGTTGAATAAATCACAAAAGAAACTACTTAGGCTGAACCACACAGAGGGTAACTGTCTTAAAAAAAAAAAAAAGAAAAGCAGACTTCCCTGGTGGTCCAGTGGTTAAGAATCCACCCGCCAATGCAGGGGACACAGGTTCGAATCCTGGTCTGGGAAGATTCCACATCCCGCAGGGCAACCAAGCCCATGTGCCGCAGTTACGGAGCCCAAGCCAGGTAGCCCGCGCTCCGCAACAGGGAAAGTCATCACAGTGAGAATCCCCTGCACTGAGGTAGAGAATTTCCACACACAGCAAGAGCCAGCACAGCCAAAATAAATAAGTAAATAAATAGAATTTTAAAAATCTTCTCAAAAAAAGAAAAGAAAGGATGAAAACAGCTTTAGCGACTTGTGGTACAAGATCAAGTGTTTTAATGTATATAACATAGGAATCCCAGAAGGGGGTGGGGGGGACAGAAATGCTATTTGAAGAAATAATGGTCAATATTTTCCCAAAGCTGAGGAAACCTATAAATGCACAGATTCAAGAAGCTCAGTGAACCCCGAACAGGAAAAAAATAAAAATAAAAACATCCAGAGAAAATTTAGAAAATAAAAAATTAAAAAGTAGGCAGAGAAAGAAAGCTATTACTACATACACAGGACAAAGTTGAGAATGCACAGATACTTCTCGTCAGGAGCAATGGAAGGCAAAAGATAAGGAAGATGCATTCTAATAATGCTGGAAGAAAAAAAATGGTGGAAATAGAATTCTGTATCCAGAAAAAAATAGCATGGAAACATACACATTACTCTATGTAACACAGAGAGCGAGTGGGGATTTGCTGTGAGACGTAGCTCAGCCCCCGCTTGGTGACCCAGAGGGGCGGGGCGGGCTGGGAGGTGGGCGGGGCGCTCGGGGGGCGGGGTCTTCCATGTCCTTGAGGCTGAGTCGCGTGGGAGCCGGGCAGAGGCCAACACAGTACTGTAAAGCAATTATCCTCCGATAAAAACGGAATACACAGAAAATTAAAAAAAAAAAAAGGAAGCTAAATCAGCCTTTTCATCCAGGAAACCTACCCTAAAAGGAAAGTTAAAGGAAGCTTTTCAGGCGGAAGGAAAGTCATACCACTTGGAAGCTTAAATCTACACGAAGAGAAGAACACTGAAGTGGTGAATGCGAGTGTAAATAAAAAGTAAATGTCTCCCTAAT
Organism: Capra hircus; assembly: GCF_001704415.2. Taxonomy (NCBI): domain Eukaryota; kingdom Metazoa; phylum Chordata; class Mammalia; order Artiodactyla; family Bovidae; genus Capra; species Capra hircus. The sequence continues at coordinate 1,816,253 of NC_030817.1, forward strand.
TTAAAATTGTCTTTAAAAACAATTGAACGTTTAAATTAAAAAAAAAGAAAAAATACGGTGGTCCCCCTACATAGGCACTGTCAAGGTGAGAACTTTCAAAGATGGGAACGTGCGTTCGCTCGTCCGATCGTGTGACAATCAGGTGAGTGAGCCCGTGTGTCTGGGGCTCACTGTCACGGGCCCTGCCCCCGTCTCCCGTCGCGGACCACCCTTCAGCCGCGCCGCCTCCCACCGCTCCTCTCCAGGCAGCTGCTCTCCCTGCCTGTTCGCTGGTGCCAGCTCCTGCGTGCCGGCTGCCGTACTCTGCTACCGGCCTTTCACAGTACTTACCATAAGGTTTAAGATGTTTTCTATTTCTTGTGTTTGTTTTTATGTGTCATTTGGTGAAAAGTATTCTAAATCTATTACAGCGCAGTATTGTATAGCCAATTGTGTTAGTCGGGGGCTTAGGCTAACTCTGTTGGGCCTACAAATTGGACTTACCAGTGCACTCTCAGAATGGAACTCATTCATATGTAGGGGACTTACTGCAATAACGATGCATTGTGGGGTGTACTGAAGTAAAGTGAACAGCAACAATTACTTAAAGGACCTGGGAGAAATGGAAGTACAGCCATTGTGTGGTTTGTAGGGTCCATATTACGTGGTATGTTATGATTTGAGAGCAAACTGATGTTAAAGGTGCATGCTGTGAACTCTATACCCCATCAAAAAACAAAGAAAGAAAGCAGATAATGATAATAAGCCAGTAGAGAGGAAATAGAATCTAGAAATAATCCATAAGAAAGCATGAAAAGAGGAAAAAAGTACCATCAACCAAATGGAAAACAAAATAGTAAGGTGTTAGACTTAAATCCAACCATATCGGTAACTACATTAAATACAAACACTTTCAAAGTGCAGCTGGGGAATTTCCTGGTGGGCCGGTGCTTAGGCGTCCGTGCTTTCACTGCTGAGGGCCGAGGCTGAGACCCTGGGCAGGGCACTAAGGCTGCATGGGTCACGCGGCACGGCTTCTGGAGGGGAAGAAAGGAAACGAGGTAACGTCAGCACAGTGAAAAGGCAGCCCGCGCGACAGAAGAGATTTTAAAGTCGTATCTAACAAGGGATTAATATTAAATATATATAAAGAATTTTTACAACCCAACAATAAACTACAAACACTTCAATTTAAAAACGAGTGAAGGACTTGAATATATGGACATTCCTTCAAAGAAGATATACAGAAGGTCAGCAAGCATGTGAAAAGAAGCTCAACGTCACAGCTGCTGCTGCTGCTGAGTCGCTTCAGTCGGGTCCGACTCTGTGCGACCCCATAGACAGCAGCCCACCAGGCTCCCCCTGTCCCTGGGATTCTCCAGGTAAGAACGCTGGCTGGAGTGGGTTGCCATTTCTAAGGAAATGCAAATCAAAGCCACTTTACACCCATTAATATGGCCATTATTAAAAAAAAAACAAAACAGAAAGTAAACACTGGTGAAGGTGCGGGGGAATTGAACCATTGTGCATAGTTAGCGGGATAACCGCTAAGGAACACAGTGGGGCTCTCCCCAATTACACACAGGTTTACCTCGTGGTCTAGCAGCCCCACTTCTGCCAGATGGATTGGAATCAGAGACTCAGACAGGTGTTGTACACCCACGTTCAGAGGAGTACTTGCTCCCAACAGCCAAAAGGCAGCCCAGGTGAGATCGACAGGTAAGTGGGTAACGGAACATGCCCCATACAACGAAACAGTAACAATCTTTAAAAAGGAGGAGATTCAGACACAGGCTGCAACACAGATCCTGAGACGCTGTGCCGTGCAATAACCCAGTCGCACGCTGAAGATGCTGTGAGACTCCACGCCTGTTGGAGACCTGGAGCAGGCAAACTCACGGACAGACGGACAGCAGGGCGGCGTGAGCAGAGGCTGGGGAGGCTCGGGGGCACTCCCGGAGGAAGCCCCGGAGCGGGGGGTGGTGCCGAAGGCTGCACAGTGTGAACACGCTCAGTGTGAACGCCTCGCTCTAGAAGGGCCGCTGTGGTGCCGTTCGTATGCACAGGTACCCACAGTATTTTTTAAAGATGAAGAGAGGAGGGATAGGCTGAGGAGAAGGGCGCAGGGTTTGGGAAGAAAACCTCTAAGCACTTTTGCCTGAGCTGACGGGAGGTCCTTTTCTTTTTTCCACAGCAGAGGGAAATTCTGGGATTGCAGTCTGGCCTGCCTCCCCAGTTCTCCTCTCAGAGAACTCCTGTGTGCTAGAAATCCGTGGCCAAGCGGGCCTGTGGGTCCGCATGCTGGCATGGGGACTAGTTTCTTCTTACTTCCCAGTTTAATTTAGGGGAAGGCACTTCACCAACGTGCTCAAACAGGAAGGAGAAAGTACCAACACTTATTCTCTCTTACAACAGCCTCAGATTCAAGCTGAAGCTGCTGCTGCTAAGTCGCTTCAGTCGTGTCCGACTCTGGGCGACCCCATAGACGGCTGCCCACCAGGCTTCCCTGTCCCTGGGAGTCTCCAGGCAAGAACACTGGAGTGGGTTGCCATTTCCTTCTCCAATGCATGAAAGTGAAAAGTGAAAGTGAATTCGCTCAGTCGTGTCTGATTCCCAGCAACCCCATGGACTGCAGCCTACCACCATTACCCTTTTCCCTCAGTTCCCTTAAAAACCTCGCTTCCCTACTGGATTTCACAGAGAAGGGAAGTCGGGCTGATCCCACAGGTGCAGACAGAGCCGGTGGCCTGGCCCTCACAGGCTCCTGTGAGGATAAGGACCCTTCCTCTGGGGCTCCTGCTTTTTCCTGAGTGCCGCTTATGGATTCAGGGGTCAGGCCAGATCCCAGAATTGGACATGGCTTTCCTCCCTGAATGACTGAATAAATGACCAATTTATCCAATAACAGATGCTGTGGGGGACTTTCCTGGGGGCCCAGTGGTTAAGAATCCTCCTGTCAGTGCAGGGGACACAGGTTCGACCCCTGGTCTGGGAAGATTCCACCTGCCATGGGGCAACTAAGTCCAACACCACATCTACTGAAGCCCAGAGCCTGGGCACCAAGAGAAACTCTCGGGCACTGCAGCCCAGGGTAGCCCTTGCCCACTGCAGCTGGAGAAAGCCTGCAGGCAGCAATGGAGACCCAAAGAAGCCAAAACAAAGAACTTAAAAAAAAAATCTTATGGATATTCAACTCAGTAACAATTCAAATCTGATGCCAAAGTGGTTCCTTCACACAGAGCAACGGAGCTCTGGCATTGACGTAACTGCTGTTAGGATGAGAATAACAATAATAATACCAACATTGGCTAACATTTGGTATCCTTTCATGTCACACTTTTCTCGTTGACTTATTTAATCACAGTAATGCCATGAGGGAGGTTTTATTGTCATCCCCGTTTCACAGATGTGGAAATTCAGGCACAGAGAGGGGAGATAACCTTCCCAGTTCCATTTTGTTGTAAAGAATCCGCCTGCAGTGTGGGAGACCTGGATTAGATCCCTGGGTTGGGAAGATCCCCTGGAGAAGGGAAAGGTGGCCCACTGCAGTATTCTGGCCTGGAGAATTCCATGGACTATCCCCATGGGGTTGCAAAGAGTCAGACACTGCCTGGAGCCAGCACGGGAGATCCCACTCATGGCAAAGGTCGTGAGGAAGACACCTGATGGGCAAAGGTGAATCAGGACTCAAGGGACCCCCTGGACCTGCTCGAGCATCTACCCCCAAACCAGAATCTGTCTGTCTTACTATTTCATGCCTCTCACCAACACCTCTGACATTAATGGGGGGCTATCCCTGACCACCTTTCCCTAAAGAAAATCAACTTAGAGCTCTAGTTAATAAATCTCCTGGGCATAATAGAGTGTTCCAATCCAAACCCCTCTGATGACTTTCTAGCTTGCCTGACAGGCTTCTCCAGACTCCTACAGCTACGCATGTGATTGTTTACGGCCTCCCAGCTGCGAGAGGCACGGGAAGCCTAAAACATTCTAAAAATATAGAGCCTTTCAGGGAGTTAAGAAATTATTAGAATAGCACTGGTGGAGGGTTTCATTGTTGAGCCAATATTCACTGCTAAAGTTTCCATATCCCTTACCCATTGTGTCCCTGAGAATATATTATTAATATAGCGGATATGTGGGAAAAATAAGTAGTACCCTTTGATTTAACCACATTAGACCTTGAGTTAATAAATTCTTTCCATGCTATAGCCCCTACACCCTTACCCTATAGGAATGCAACCTTATCTAGTGCTTTCGGAGAGTGGCGCCTGACTTTAGAAAAATCACCTTTGGAGAAAATAAGTTTTCTGGTTGACTAATCATCATCAGAAAGGTCATAAAATGTTAGCAGGCCTCCTGGCCATAAGATGATGTAAATCACCTGAGACCTCTGTATATCGGAAGGAATGCAGAAAGAGCGCCTGGTCTCAATAGGGGTCAGGACTGCCGACCCTGCGTGACTATGCGTCTTCCATTATTTTCTATGTACAGCTTAAGGTATATAAGCTTCTTTGGAAAATAAAGTTGTGGGGCTTGCTCACTGAAGCTTGGTCTCCCCATGTCGTTCTTTTTCTCTCTCTTTCTCTTCCCTTCTTTCTCTCTTTCTCTTTCATTTTCAGGTTGATCCCCCGGAGCACAGGGGCCTTCTGAGTTCACTTTCCTGCCTGGGCTTCTAAGACCCACTCGAGAGGGTGCCCAAGGTGGGGCACCCTCCGCTGTTTGGGAGGGCGCCTGCGGCCTACATGAACAGAGCAAGTCCCGTGCTGGGGCTTTATTGGCTTTCTGTGTAAACCAAGGAATATCAGCCTCTTTCTCTCATTTATCTTCTTAACTGCAAAATTCTTTCCTTATCTCTTCATCTATCTCTCCCAGTCGCCGACGCCATCATGCTTTGGATACCCTGGATCCAACCAGGGCTGGACCCCGGTAAGACACGACTGAGTGTCACTTTCACTTCATGTTAGTCATTCATTCATGCCCAACTCTGCGACCCTTCGACTATAGCCCACCAGGCTCCTTGGTCCGTGGTATTTCCCAGGCAAGAATACTGGAGTGGGTTGCCATTTCCTTCTTCAGAGGTTACCAACCCAGGGATTGAACCCGCATCTCCTGCTTGACAGGCAGATTCTTTACAGCCCAGCCGCCACAGAAGCCTTCTCAGTTTCATGTGAAAGCGTTAGTTACTCAGTCATGTTGGACTCTTTGCCACTCCAGGGACTATAGGCTGCCAGGCTCCTCTGTCCATGGGATTCTGCAGGCAAGAATACTGAGAAGAAGACCAGTTTGAGGCTCTGTGTTACTGTATTATCCAAGTTATTTTTCTAGAAATCTCAGGTTGCTGTTTTTCAGTCACTTAGTCATGTTCAATTCTTAACTGCAGAATGCCAGGCCCCCCTGTCCATTATCAACTCCCGGAGCTTGCTCAAACTCATGTCCATTGAGTTGGTGAGGCCATCCAACCTTCTCATCCTCTGTTGCCCCCTTCTCCTCTTGCCTTCAATCTTTCCCCGCATCAGGGTCTGTTCCAACGAGTCAGCTCTGTGCATCCGTTGGCCAGAGTAACCCTGATAAAGCCCAGGAAGCCAGCTCACATTCGCTGAGGCACCACGGGGATTTATCAGCAGTGTGTGCGTGGTCTCGGGCGCGACTGGGTCCGGGTGAGCCACGGTGGCCCTCTCTCTGGTGCTCTCTTGCTCTCCTCTCTCTCCTCTCCCCACATTGTACTCACACGTGTGCTCACCCGGACGTGCACACCTGCACATACACATTGTCTCCACCTCTAGAGTTGCTTACCTCTGTGCCGACACAGTTAAACCAACTAGCATCAGACCTACATCTGAAAGCCTAGCATTTGGTAGAAAGACAGCTTTTTTCCCCTCTCTAGAGTCTCAGCCTGAACCTGGTCTTGAGTCTTGCGGGCCTAACATCCCTAAACCCATCCCTGTGGTTAAGTGGAAGGAAACCTCAGATTGGCCTGACCTGAGCCAGTTGTCCATTTTTTTTTTCTTTTTGGTGGTGCCATCTAAACTGTGTGGACCAAGAATGAGAAGGCAAACAGAGATGTCAGTATTCAAAGAAGGAAGCAACACATGCAGGAGAGACAAAAATAACAGGCATTCTGGCCAGTAAAGCAGCTGCCGTGTCCACTGGAAGTTATCGGCCCACAGCGTGGAGTTGAGGGAAGCTCTGTCACTGGGTTGTGTGCCCAGTAGCCTGATTTCCCCCTACAAAGCTTGCTGGCCAGAGTCCTTGTAAAGATTCTGACAGTTTTGAATTCACGACTCACGGATCACTTAAGAAACGGAGCAACTGCCGTATTTTTCACTTCTTTCTTGATATCCATTTATTCCTTCAACAGATATTAATGCAGCCCTAGCTAGGTGTGAGGATCCTGAAATGCAGAGGTGAATCAGCACCGCGGGCTGGGTTTGTATCCCCAGGTGGGGCTTACTGCTTATTGCCGTTTAATATAGGTTTGCTTGACTATGTCAATCACATGAAGCTTTGGTGTATGATGTTGGATTTTTCTCATGACACCATGTACAGAATTTCAAATGGTACCAGCCAGTCAATACCTGTTTGCTGACTGATTATATGATGATAAAGATTCACCCTTCTGCACCATTATTTTTCCTCTATTGTTTATCTGTTCCTAGATCAATCTGATCACGAGTGGTAAAAATTACCAGCTATGTTTCTGAGAACATTGATGTCATGCTATTCCTTATACGTGGGGGAAATGGAAATTATTTGCCATGGGAACCCCATGTCTACTAATCACTGATGTGGTGGTAAACGTGTGTGGGAATGAGGGATCTCACAACTGTCTTTCTTTCCTTTCTGTATTTTTGCTACCTTTGATCTGGAATTTTAATCTCATTGGGTTAAGTTATTTCTGGTGAGATGTTCAAAGACTTTCAAGTGTCTCTGCCTTTTTGAACATTAGCTTCTTTGTGGTGTATTTTTTCCTAATTATTCCAAATATAGTATAATGACTATGAAAGCAGAAAGGAAAACCATTTTATGTTCTTGAATTTGATTTCATACAGCTTCCACTTAGCACCTCTCTAGTTATTAGATTCATTTCAATGTCATTTCCAAGGTGGCTGCCAGAATTATAATCATTTCAACCCAAGTTTCTATACATTTAGGGAATAAGTCCGTCCATTTGATTTAAGTGCAGGACCTCAACATCTGTGTGCATACATGGCTTAAGTCTCCTAGTTCAGTTATCACAGAACTGGACCAGCGCCCATTATTTGATGTCTTTATTAATTCATTAAATTGATATTTACTGAACACCTGCCATGCGTGAAGGTGGCCAAAAGGTACAAGCTTCCAGTGATGAGTCAGTCCTGAGGATGGAACGAACAATGTGGCGACTATGGATAGTAAAGGTGCACTGTGTCCTGGAAGGTTGCTAAGAGAGCAGATCTTAGAAGTTTTCATCACAAGAAAATTTTTAACTATGTGCAGTGATGACTATTGACTAGACTATATGTATGTGCATGTGTATATCTGATCATTGGTGCTGTGGTAAATGTGTGTGGGGATGGAAGAAGAAAGGAGGCTATCTTCCCGCCTCCCCCCCCCGACCCCACTCTGTGTTTCTGCTACCTTTGATCTGAAATTTTAATCTTATTGGTCACATGCCTCGTGGCCAAAAGGCCAAAACATAAAGTGGAGGCAACATTGTAACAAATTCCATAAAATCTCCAAGAAATGGTTCACATTAAAAAAAATGAAATCTTAAAGAGATTAGCACAGAGAAAGAAACAGAAGCAAATCAAGTGAACACACAGTGAGAAGACGGCCGGCGGTGAGCCAAGGAGAGAGGCTTCAGGAGAGATCATTGCACGTGAGGGACAGACAGAAACGGCAGGCGTTCTGGCCAGTAAAGCAGCCAGCCGTGCTCACTGGGCATTATCTGGGAGTCGCTCAGTCGTGTCCGACACTCTGTGACCCCACGGGCTGCAGCCCGCCAGGCTCCTCTGCCTGTGGGCTTCTCCAGGCAAGAGCACTGGAGTGGGTTGCCCTGCCCTCCTCCAGGGGATCTTCCTGACACAGGGATCGAACTCGGCTCCTGCAGCGCCTGCCTCTCAGGCAGATCCTTTTCCCACTGAGCCACTGGGGAAGCCCTCACATATATATAGTGTATGTATATTGTAATATATATAGTATGCATATTGTTCATATATATAGTGTATGTATATTGTACATATATAGAGTGTATGTATATTGCACGTATATATAGTACGTACATTGTACGTATATATAGTGTATGTATATTGTATGTATATAGAGTATGTATATTGTACATATATACTGTATATGTATATAGTTTCAGGGCTTCCCTGGTGGCTCGGACGGTAAAGCGTCTGCCTACAATGCGGGAGCCCCAGGTTCGATTCCTGGGTCAGGACGATCCCCTGGAGAAGGAAATGGCAATCCACTCCAGCACTCTTGCCTGGAAAGAGGAGCCCGAGAGGCTACAGTCCCTGGGGTCGCAAAGAGTCAGACAGGACTGAGCGACTTCACTAAGACTAAATATAGTTTCAGGCGTACAGATCATTACATTGTATGCCTGAAACTAATACAATTTTATATGCCAATTGTTAATTGAACTTCAATTTAAAAATATAAATAAATGGGTTCCTACCCTCAAGGGCTGGGAAGAGATGCAAATCCCAGAGCAGGGGCCAGGAGTCAGAGAAGGGCCCCGGGGTGGGGGCCCAGTCCCCTCAGCTACCGTGGCAAAGCACCTCAGATGGAGAGGCCTAAACAGCAGAAGTATGGTTTTCATAAGCCTAGAGGGTAGAAGCCCAAGGTCAAGGTGCCGGCAGCGTTGGTTTCTTCTGAAGCCTCTCTCCTTGGCTTACTCACGGCCATCTTCTCATTGTGTGTTCACTTGATTGACTCTCTTTCTCTGTGCTAATCTCTCTTCTTAAGATTTTTTTTTTAATATGAACCATTTCTTACAGACTTTATGGAATTTGTTACAATACCACCTCCTCTTTACGTTTCGGTCTTTTGGCCACGAAGCACGTGGGATCCCAGTTCCCCGCCAGGGATTGAACCCTCACCCCCCATGCTGGAAGTGGAGGTCTCAGCCACTGGACCACCAAGAAAGTTCCTCTGTGCGAATCTCTTATTCTTATAAGGACACCAGTCATACGGAATTAAGGTCACCCTTACAAACCCATTTTAACTTGATTATGTCTTTAAAGGCCTTACTGATGAATATAGTCACATTCTGAGATGCTGAGGGCTGCAGCTCCCCAGGAGGCACAGTGGTAAAGAACCCACCTGCCAATGCCAGAGACACCAGAGACGCAGGTTCGATCCCTGGCTCAGGAAGATCCCCTGGAGTAGGAAATGGAAACCCACTGCAGTAGTCATGCCTGGAAAATTCCACGGGCAGAGTAGTCTGGTGGGCTACAGGCCATGGGGTCGCAAAGAGCTGGACACGTCTCAGTACACACACACACACACACACACACACACACACACACACACACACACAGCTCCAATGTGAATTCTGGGAGGACACAATTCAGCCTATAATGGAGGTTCAGGCAAGTCCTGAGGAAGGGAGATAACTGAGCAGAGACCAAATAAGGGAGCAAGTTGCAGGTACAGGCCAAGTCATCCGCGGAAGAGCGTTTCCGGCAGGGGAAGAGCATTTCCGGCAGGGGAACAGCGAGTGCGCAGACCTGAGCCGGTGTCAGGGAGGCCGTGGTGACCCGGAGCTGTGAGGGAGGCAAGGACGCCACAGGCTTAGGTAGAGGCCAAGGGCGAGGAAGCCTGGAGGCGTGGCAAGGACTGAAGTTTCTTCTGAATGTCGTGGGAAGTCAGAGGACTGTTTTGAGTGAGGCAGGGATATAATTTCACATATGTTTTTAAAGGATTATTTTTACGTTGACAACAGATTTTTCTGTAGACTCCCAGGAATTCACTTGGAAAGATCAAATTGATCTTGAAACCCAGAAACATTTCCTAGAATAGTTGAGATGCAGACCTCAGTGGTTATTCTCCAGTGATTTTCTAAGAATTCTTTCCTTCGAAGGTTAAAGTATCAGCTAAGAATTCTTGGGATTACTGGATTACTGCTGAGGTCTCCCCTGCCACATCCAATGATGCTGAGTTTTTGACAAGAGAAATATTTGGCTCAGTTTGCATATATGGAAAAGCCCTTTTCTTGAGAAAAAACTTTGGTTCTGGTGAGTGGGTCTGTAGTCATCAATTTATAAGGAGTGATATTAAATTGACATTACTTGGGATAGTTTGAGTCAGGGCAAACTCTGAAGTGCCTTTTCCATCTTTGACAAACGTCATCTCTAGAATAGATGAAGTAACAGAAGTGAGTAACAATTTCTTTGAAAGTCTAAAGCAAGTTGTTGCCCCCAGATAAGGGATCTGCACAAAGCAAGTCACATCTCTAGACCCCGACTGAAACAACAGAGAACGCATTCTCCAGAGCCAAGGGCAGGCAGCCTGCACAGCACCAGGCTGTGCCCACACCATCAGAGCATCGGTCACTTAGAATGGCCACATCCGCCTTTACAGAGTGTTCATGTTGCACTCAGATTCAAGCTCTATACTCAGTGAAAGTGAAGTCGCTCAGTCATGTCCGACTCTTTGCGACCCCATGGAATGTAGCCTACCACGTTCCTCCGTCCAAGGGATTTTCTAGGCAAGAGTACTGGAGTGGGATGCCATTTCCTTCATTGAATAGACTGGTAGTCACCTTCGGGGGAACGTGTAAACATAAGCCGTCAATTTTCCCTCTTGCATTGCAATTAAACTTTGTTACTGAGAGCTGCCTTTTGGGATCTGTAAAAACCTTCCTCACATAGAAGAGTATGATGATTTTAGACACACACACTCATAGAAAAACTTCCAACTGTAATGTCTTAATTAAACATAGAATTTTAGGTGAGATGAGTTAGATTTCAAAAATTACAACATGGGTCACTTTTTCAGTCTCTCTTCTTTTGGAAACCCACTCTTCTGTTTTATAAACGGGCAGATGGTAGTGAAAGTGAAAGCCACTCAGTCGTGTCTGACCCTTTGCGACCCCACGGACTGTAGCCTGCCAGGCTCCTCTGTCCTTGGAATTCTCCAGGCAAGAATACTGGAGTGGGTAGCCGTTCCCTTCTCCAAGGGATCTTCCCAACCCAGGAGTTGAACCGGGCTCTCCTGCACTGCAGGCGCATTCTTTACCAGCTGAGCCACCAGGGAAGCCCAGGGGAGATGGTAAATAGAAAGCAAATTTATCTAGTAGATGCCACGGAAATCATTTAGAGATAACCCGAAATGACTTTGAAAGTATCCCTCACCCCCACAGGGAAAGAGAAGGGATGAACCTACCCTGGCCAAATAATTACAATGATACATGTGTGAATTTCCATATTGAAATCCAAACAGTCTGTGTTTAGAAACGTTCCTGTAAAGACTGTCTTCAGGTACCTTGAAGATATCAAATGGCCCGGGACACATCTTTTCATAGTCTTGGTACTGGAGGATAGAAGGCAAAGCATTAGCCAGAACATCTCAGCCCAGTTCTCCAGCGTTTTGAAGCTACCCTTGAAGGCTGAATTAAAAGGATAGCGCAGCGGTTAAGTAATGTCTCATTTGCTTCAATAAACAAAGTTGGAGATTACCTACGATAACACAGTCATCAGAAGAATGCGTTCCTATGCAGTCTGAAGACACGAAGCCTCACTTTGAGCCTGACTATTAAGTCCTTGCTGTGAAGGGGTGGCAAGTGTGATTAACTTGTTAGATTAGCAAGGTTCTACTGCATTTTCACTTTAAGCCAGAGTGCTTTCACAGCTGAGCTGTAATGCTCTGAAAATGCCTGCATAACAAGATCCAGGCGTGGAGTTGAATCCCAAATGGTAAATGGCCAATAGCATTTATCCACTGTTACGTTGCTGAAGCCATCAAGAGCCAGCACGCCTGAAAAGACACTGTGCCTAAGCCACGAAGCACAGAGGAAGGCCGTGCCGGAGACATGGTTCTTTCAAAGATCACGTACAGGGCGTCTCTGGTGGTTCGGATGGTAAAGAATCTGCCTGCAGTGCAGGAGACCTGGGTATGGTCCCTGGGTTGGGAAGATGTCCTGGAGAAAGGAATGGCAACCCACTCCAGTATTCTTGCCTGGAGAATTCCATGGACAGAGGAGCCTGATGGGCTACAGTCCACAGGGTCACAGAGTCAGATACGACTGAGCGTCTAACACACAGGGTGGGGAGGTAGCTCCATTTTCTGGAGAAAACCAGCATGAAGTCCAGGCCCTTCTTAGAAAGCGAGGAGAAAGAATGAAGCTAAATCATCCTATTGATGACTACGTGTCACATTCAGCTCCCGGAGTCCATGCTTGGAAGAGAACTTCAAGGCATCACATTTAGCTTGTTGGCCAAGTGGGACTTGCCGCATACTTGAGTAAACACAGGAAGGGAAGGAAGGGAAGGGAAAGTCGTTCAGTCGTGCCTGACTCTTTGCGACCCCATGGACTGTAGCCTACCAGGCTTCTCAGTCCATGGGATTCTCCAGCCAAGAGTACTGGAGTGGGGTGCCATTCCCTTCTCCAAGGGATCTTCCCAACCCAGAGATCAAACCCAGGTTTCCTGATAGTCTCTTTCTTAGGGCTTCCCTTGTGGCAAGCTGGTAAAGAATCCGCCTGCAATGCGGGAGACCTGGGTTCAGTCCCTGGGTTTGGAAGATCCCTGGAGAAGGAAAAGGCTACCCACGCCAGTATTCTGGCCTGGAGAATCTCATGGACTGTATAGTCCACGGGGTCTCAAAGAGTCAGTCACGACTGAGTGCGTTTCACTTAGAAGAAAGGGCACCAAATCCTTGAGTTCAGGAGAATTTAAATATCTTAGGGAGGCAGGAAAAGGGATCAACTTGCAGAAACATAGAGGAAGGAAGGAAACCCAGCTGCAGCTTACAGCAGATAGCCAAGGGAGTGTGAAAAAGCACTGGGTTGGCCAGAAAGTTCATTCAGGCTTTTCATCACATCTTACAGAAAAACTCAAACGAATTTTTTTGGCCAAACCAATACACTACAGAAAATTACCTTGCAGCTGCCAACTTAGGCTCTAGCTTGCAAAGTTGCCTGGACCCACAAATAGGTTGAATCGGTTACAAACTCTATTTGCTTGACTTGAAGCAGTCTGTGACCTTCATTCCCATGTAACTGATGTGTTTGGCCGATGTGATCCTGGACTTGTGCTGAGCACGACAGGTGAACAAAGAAACTTGGCCTTGGGCTCGGAAAGGTAAGAAGTGGGCGTGCTCACCTGCAGCAAAGGTGACGACGTGGTGGTGGGGTCTTAGGCGTAGGTTTGACAGAGTTAGGAAGAGCTTGGTGATTGCAACCAAGGATGGAAAGGTGGCTCTGCGCTTTGCTTTGTTGGTAGCTTCTCAGAAGAGTTTAGGGTAGGGCCGGGGATGCAGAAGCAGCCTAGAGCTGCAATAGCAAGAGTGTTGGCTCTAGAAAGATAAATGAAATCTAGCTCTGACTCCCTTGGCAGCATCCAAAGTCATAGGGAAGGTATTACTGTTTTCTAAGAGGATGAACAACGACATTTAATTGATTATCTTTGCAAACTTTGGGATATAAGAAGGAAGTGAAATTTTTACCCAGGATTAAGAGTAACCATCATCGTTTTAAAATAATATATACAAGCTCCATGAGGCCTTTTAGTCCTGATGAAAGAAAGTGGAAGTGTTAATCACTCAGCCGTGTCCAAGTCTTTGGACTCTTTGCCACCCCCATGGACTGTGGCCCACCAGGCTCCTCTGTCCATGGAATTCTCCAGGCAAGAATGTTGGAGTGGGTTGCTATTTCTTTCTCCAGGGGATCTTCCTGACACAGAGATCAAAGCCAGGTCTCCTGCATTGCAGGCAGATTCTTTACTGTCTGAGCCACCAGGGACACACCATTTTAGTGCATTGATGTCCTTAACTGAATGGCATAGAAAAAAAATTTTTAATTGAGAAAATCCAAGAAAAAAAAGTAAGATACGTTTTATTTTATACATAGAATCAGTAAAAATAAGTTTCTTTAAGCTTCTGACTGGATATCTGCTATCAAGCGTGACCGAATGGGTTTACACTGGGTTGGAGGGCACGTTTGCAGTGATGTGACTTGAAATATGGGCTCCGTGGCAAAACTTCCCTGGTCCTGGAGGGCTACTTCAAGAAGAATGACAACCATCACTCAGAGACGTGGGAACTGGCCAGGTGGGGTGGGGTGGGGTGTGTGACTGCCGTTGCCCAGTGGAGAGACACACCGTGGGTATTATCTTTGGTCAGATTCTCCCAGAAACAGACTTGGAAATGAAGATTCATGTGCAAGGAACTTTCTAAGGAGCTGCTCCCTGGGGAAAATCAGAGGGGGTGGGGTGGGAATGGGGAGGACAGGCAGGGTGGGGAACACAAAGAGCCGGGACAGAGCTGTTTCAGGCAAGGCTGAGCCTGGCGCGGCCCCAGGGGGCGGGGGTAAGTTACACTTGACCCCAACTCTGGGCAGAGGGCTGGGTTTTCAGAGCGGGTACCAGTCAGTCACTGACCAAAGGACGCCCAGGTGAAGTGACTCTAAATTCCCGTCTTCAGGAGACGGTCACAGTGCTGGCCGTTGGATGCAAACATAGAAGCCAGGGGTAGAGCATCCAGAAACGAAGAATTCTGAGGGCATCAGAGAGAGCCCCTCCAACTGTGTTCATCACGTGTGTTGAAACCCACGTACAGGATAAGAAATAGGAATTTCAGACAAGTCCACGGTTCCAGAGGCAGACGCTTGCCACTGCAGACGCTGGTTTTCAATTGAGCCGCTTCTCAGATGGGTGGGCAGGTCTTTGCAGCTGGCAGCAGCGGAGATGTGTGTATACTTGGTCATGTTTTTACACAATGGCTGGTGATTCCCCTTCGCAGCTGCTGTATAATCTTGTGTGCCTGCCAAGCTCCCCTCTGGCTGCCCTTGTGAGGGTGGGCGCAGGGCTGCTCTGGGGGCGCCTCTGACCCCTGGCACCTAACAAGTCTCTTTCTTATTCAACCTGTGTCAAAAGGAACCATTTTTTTTCTCTCTCTCTTCAGAGGGCTGGAGAGTCTGAGACAGTTCCCTTCCAGAAAACATCATCAAGGACTAGATTCTGTGATACAAATACTCTAAGAGTAGCACGAAAATGGAGCTTAACTGGGACTGGAGGAATCATGGCAGGCTTCTTGGAGGAGATGGGGCTCCGTCCTGGCCTTAAAAGATCAGTGGAATTCAGAGAGATGGAAGGGCATCCTGACAGAGGAAAACAGATTGGGCAGAGGCACAGAAGCAATGAGCTTTTAAGGCGCAAGCTGAAGACCAGCTTAGCGCAAATGAAAGATCGCGGCGCAAGAGGGGGACTGTTGGTCGCCTTGGGCCTGGAAACTGGGTCACGGGCTTAAGCCGGCTCCCACTCCCGCTTGCTTCCGCTTCTTTCTGACTCTCTGCCCAACTCCCCACTCAGGCTCGCTTTCCATCGAGCTGTGATGTGTGCTGGGCCGTCCTCCTGATGAATATGTGCCAGGCTCCGCGAGCTGACAAGCTTTCAATACAAAGAAACAAATTATACAAGCCAGGACGAGAAGCAGAGCAAAATAAAGACGGCGGGGGCTGGGGGTGGGGGCCTCGAGTGGGCAGCCTCTCAGAACAGGCACGTTTCCGAGACTTTTTGGAAAAGGGGAAACCTGATGTGTTAATTAGGCGTCTGTGTCAGTAATGAGACGGCTGGGAGGAAGGTAATGAACGGAACAAAAGGGGCCGCGGAAGGGGCCGCTCAGGCCGAACGGAAGCTCGGGTGTGGGAGAGGGGAGACGGTGCGTTCTTCTTCTCTGTTATTTTAAGTGTGTCTGCGGTCTCGGCTCCAGGAGACAGGGCTCAGCCTCCTGAGTGTTGTAAAGCCCCGCGAATAAGGAGCTTCCGGTGAAAGTAACACTGCGGTTTCTGCCCCCAGGACCCAATTCGGCAGGAAGCGCTGCAGCCTTACCAGCTCCAGCTGGTGGCGGATTTGGGCTTTTCTGAGCGTATTCGGCTCAGAGACAGTGTCTGCCGAGATGGGCCACCAGGAGGCTTAGGGACAGCAAAGCAGCGAGGCCCCCGGGGCACCTGCTATGAGAGAGGCGAGGCCCCAGGGCACCCGGATGAGGGAAGCGCCTCAGGGAGCCTACGCCTCCCCCTGGCTCAGTCCACCCGCTGGAGCGGGTCTGAGCTCCGGGCCCAGGACTCAGACGAGCTTCTAACCCTGGCTCCGTACTTGCTTGCGCTGTGGTCCGATCTTCCGGCTACTGAGCCTAGAAAAGAGTCTCTCTTCCTTGCTGCTGCCAGATCCGTTTTCCAAAAGCGGAGCTTCAGGCTTACCTTTCTGCTTTCAGAACGGGCTCCTGACTGCTTAGCCAGGGGTCCGCTGCAGGCTTTGGGGACTCAGTGAGTTAGTTACCCCTCCGATACGTCACTCTCTTCCACGAAGTAAGGGTGGTGACAGTCGCTGCGTTGTTGAACTGCTGTGACAATTCAAGATAATCCTTATAAAGCACTTGGGACATAGCAAGCGCCCAGTTAAACGTCCACTCTTCACGCTTGGCTAAGGGACTGCTTGGGTACAACACTAGCAAACAGCTCTGTGATCTTGGGCAAGTCTCTCGATTTCCTGTGCCTCAGCTTCTTTCCTGTGAAACAGGGTGATCGAGGGGGTTAGATGAGCTCGCGCCTCCCGGGCACCTCGAGCAGCACTTGGCCATCAGTGAGGCTTCGCTTCAGTCTGCTGTGCTGTCGCCGCCGTCAGCAGCAAGGCCACCATCATCCAGATCTGGGAGAAAAAAGGGGGAGGTTGTGAACATGCGTATTGGAAACAGCCCCAGGTGGCCCTGAGGCGGAGGGAACGGAGTCCACGGAGGGACTGGACACGCCCCACGCTTCTCTGCAGAGGTTCGGGCTGGCCCTGCCAACCCCAGGGTGTTTATAACGAGAGAGGAGCTTCTGGAAACCCAGCGTGCCTGTCACCTCCTGGCCTGTCTGGTTCTAATGCTGGGCTCCCTCCCATCCCAAGACAACTGGAAACGGGGCAAATCTTCCCTCGTCAGCCTGTGAGGCGCATGGTGGTTAAGTGGGGAGTGCGTGCTCTCTGCTGTCCTGAGGGTCCCTCACGGGAAGTTCATTATGTGGACCAGAGGGGCTGTGATTGGTCCTCCCTGCTTTCCTTGCTGAAGGTCATGTGCACCCACTGTGTGTCACACCCCTGAGGCTGTCAAACACATCCCCACCCCTTTGCCAAAGGGATGGGTATGCACCCCAAACAGGCTAAGTCAACATTACTCTGGGGTTTGTGTGGGAGCTGGGGCTGACGGTGGGGTAGGAGTGAGCTTCCCTCCTCTGCACTAGGGTCAAGAGAGCTGGGATCATGGGACTCTGGAGCAGCCAGAGCAGTCTTGCTGCCATGGTGAAGGGATTCTCTCTGGGAGAAGTCTCACCAAGTCAAGCTCCTCATGTCCTTGCCTGAGCCCCCGATACAGCCATACCCGAAGGCAGACAGCCCCAGACTTCCCGGGCACCTGAGCCAGGTAGCTCCCTGCAGCTGCATCTGTCACTGTGCGGGCTAATACAGTGCCTCTGCTTGCAACCGTGAACATTTTTCTTCACATACGTGAAGCTCGTTTCCGCTAGGAGTGAGCACGTGAGAAAGATGAGTTGTCAGGAGTCACCTAGGGGTGAGGAATGGGAAACAGCTGCGACAGGAGGCAGAAAAGCACCGAAGCCTCGAGGAAGTAAACACAGGCTGGAGAGCGACCGGCCGGCTGAGCGTGAGCCGAGGCAGAGAGCAGAGCCGCACCTAAGACGGGCAGAGAACCGGGCCAGGCCCTGAGGCTGTCACGGCCCCGGACAAAGCCCCACGCGGGCCTCTGTGCGGTGGCGCAAACCTGGCAAGTCACTGTTCAGCTGTCTTGAGCTGATTAAACATTACCCAAAGCATTCTAAATCGCAGAGGTCAGTGTGGGCTTGGATCCACACAGCCCTGGGTTTGGGGCCAGCTTTGGGACATTCTAGCTGGAGGATATTAGGGAAGTTATTGGACATCAGTGAACCTCAGTTTCCATTTCTGTACCACAGGGATAATAACACCGTTCTCACGTAATATGCAATGAGGCTACTATTTTATTCAAATTATTCTATACCCCCAGGACCACAATAGGACACGAGCGAGAGAGCCCACAAGTCCATGCCAAAAAGCACAGAGCACACTGAATATGTGGATGAGGAATACAACAGAGGAGAAAAAACTTTTTAGCATGCCTATTATCTGCAAAAAAAAAAAAAAAAGTGTTGATTGACAAGCATACCATTGTGAAACTGTAGGGGGACGCAAATCTGAAAAACGTCCAGACAATAAAATATGAAAAATGGAAAAGTGTGCGATCCTTTTTGGGGCAGTGTTCAGCCTATTCATCGTTATTCACACTGTCTGTATTTGTTTGCCATTTTCGTAGTTCTATTTTAGTTACACAATGTTCTAAGGCGTTTGGGAAGTCCTTCTTGCCATCAGACGCGACACCCTTTCGTCACATTAGCTGCTTCGGGCTCCAGCTCACAGGCCCAACAGAGTTGGGGTGGGTGGCCTGCATTCTCCCGCTTCTGTCCCAGGACAGAGCAGTGGGGTCTGAGAGCGGCTGCGACGCGGCGGCAGAGTCAGTCAGAGAGCAGCAAGGAGGCAGGGTTCTCTGGGCTGACCACTCGTGATGCTTAGGTCTCCGTCTGAGGTGGGGTGGCCACAGAAACAGAACAAGTAGGAAGGATAGATAGATACCATAGGTAGAGAGATAGATCAGTCTAGACCAGTCTAAAAGGATATTATCTGTCTGCCATCTGCCTCTCTATCTATGTCTATCATCTGTCTATCTGCCATCAATCGCCAGTCTAGCTAGCCATGCAGCAGGAGAAAGAGAGAGGCTGAGAAAGAAAACCAGAGGCAGGGATAACTTTTTACATTTTTATTTTTTGGCCGCATGGCACTTGGGACCAGGGATGGAACCCGCACCCCCTGCATTGGAAACTCTAAACCACTGGCCCGCCAGGAAGTGCTGAGACAGAGACTGTTAAGAAATTGGTTTATACGATCACAAAGGCTGGCAAGTCCGAGATCCAGAGGGTGGGCCAAGAGGCTGGAGACCCAGGGAAGAGCTGCAGCGGGAGTCCAGACACCAAATCTGCCCGCAGAATCCCCTCTTCTGCCAGGGAGGGCAGTCATTTTTTTTTCCTATTAAAGCCTGCATCTGAGTAGATAGGGACGTAATCTGCTTTATTCAGAAAGCTACTGATTTAAATGGTAATCCTACATAAAAATATCTTCACAGAAACATCTAAAATAGCATTTGGCTGAATATCTGGGTGCCACGACCTACCCCGACCTACCCGTATTGACACACGGAATAACTGTCATACCTCCTCAAACGGTTTTTGGAACACCTCCCAAATTGAGGCCCTGGATGTGTGTGTTTGGGGGGTGGGGGACACGTGAGCAGAGCTGCTGCTGAGACAGCAAACACAATCCCTCACGTCCTCATGTCTTGAGACTCCCTGAAATCATGAGTGTGAGGGTGTTGGGAGGCCCAGAATGGCAACTGGGAACTCCAGGGATGGAGAGCTGGGTCTTTACATGAAAATGCTCACTTCTGCATCCACAGCCTGGCGAGGCCTGGGGACACTCGGGGTACGGTTTCTTCTTGCTGAGGTAGGTGCTGAAGCCTCGTCTACCCATCTTAATACCTGGTGCCCAGCATATGCTGGGACAGCGTACAGGTATTCAATGAATTTTCAGTTAATGTCTTCATAAATTCTGTATGCCTGGTAATGGCATAGACAAGTGGCTTATTCATTAGAGGGTAAGCTGAAAATACACAATATGATCCATGTTAGTCCAGTGGGCCATTTATGAGACATTGACAGCAGCCGCTGGCAGTAATAGGAGACCCATCTGGGGTGGAGACCCCTCTGTCCATGGGCCTTAAGAGAGCGAGCCATCCTATCTTCCATGGTGTGTAAAACTAGAAGTTTAGACCAGATATCTGTATGATTTATTCTAGTTCTCATGCCTACAATTCAGTAAAAGTATCCAGACAGTGAACAAACAGCGGGATATGGTGTGGAATTCACAGCCACGAAGACGACTCGGGGAAAGATGACAACCGACCCCTGTTCCACCTTCTCTACTTGATTTCAGAGCAGTTGCCTCTCCGAACAAGCAGGCCAAGTGAACTGTGCGGGGAGGGCGCTCAGGAGAAAGAGAGAGGCAGTGGAACTTCCCTCAGCAAAGCCAAAGGGTCCCAAGGAGATGTGACCCTGCTGTCCGCCAACCAAGCCCCTCTGAGAGCAAGAGAAGATCAAACACGACAGGGGTTCCGTCTAAGCAGTTCCGCTTTATTGCCACAAACTCTTGGTTTATATAGGCAAGCAAGGGGGTTTGCGAGGGCCCGCCCATAGTTGCACCAATCACGTTAAAGGTCAAATTATAATATACCATAGTTGCACCAACCACGTTAAAGGTCAAGTCATCATGCGCTTCATTGTAACAAGAGTCTATGGTGATCAGGTGCTGTCCACGTGCACGGAAATCAAGAGAGCCAATCAAAAGTTTTAACAAACAACTTAGGCCCTGCCCTCATCTCTTCCGCCAGGCGCCATCTTAGCTCTAAACCACAAAGCTGGCCCTTCTATTTCAAGGTTTCCCGTTTAGGGCCCAACAGAACTGATTCTTTACCGGCTGGGAATTTCATTATGTTTTAAGAAACTGTTAGTTCTAATGTTTAAAGAGATGTTAGCCTGGATGGGCAGAGAAGGCAATGGCACCCCACTCCAGTACTCTTGCCTGGAAATCCCATGGACGGAGGAGCCTGGTAGGCTACAGTCCATGGGGTTGCTAAGAGTCAGACATGACTGAGCGACTTCACTTTCACTTTTCACTTTCATGCATTGGAGAAGGAAATGGCAACCCACTCCAGTGCTCTTGCCTGGAGAATCCCAGGGACGGGGGAGCCTGGTGGGCTGCCGTCTATGGGGTTGCACAGAGTTGGACACGTCTGAAGCGACTTAGCAGCAGTAGCAGCAGCTTGGATGGGAGGGAAGTTCGGGAGAGAATAGATACATCTATAAGTATGGCTGAGTCCCTTGGCTGTGCGCCAGAAACCAGACAACAGAGGTAACTGGCCAAACTCCAACATAAAATCAAAGTTCAGACGCAGCGGTCACCCTCTCCCTGGCCCCTGCGCCTGGCAGCCCTGAGGGGGTGCAGGCTGGGCTCGGCCCCCAGGACGAGCAGGACCTGAGAAGCGGGCCTGCAATGCACAGTGTGGTGGGCACAGTGTGGTGGGCACAGGCGTGAGAACTGGGAGGGGCAGCAGACAGTGAGGACACTCCAGGGGCGACGGAGTCCAAAGACGAACAAGCAGTGCCCAATCTCAGCGTGGAGAAAGAGGAAGAAGGGTGAAAGCCGCACGACGCTAGGCACGGAGAGTCTCCGGCTCTCCCTTTGGAAGCTGGTGAATATTGTGCATCCAGAGGAAATCTAGGTGGTTCCACGTTACGCAGCGCGCCCTGCAGTGGGGCTGGGACGTGACACAGGTTTGGGGCGCCGCGGGCAAGGGTGAGAGAGGAGAATGTGGCAAGGGCTTGGGCGGGGGTGCTGCAGCGGGGGAAGAGCCGGCGGAAGAGCAGATGAGCCACGCTCTGAGCAGTCACCTGACCCCTCACCATGACCGTGACTGCGGGCTCTGCCCTGCGCCATGAATAGGAATGCTCTCTCTGAGGCTAACAGGGGATGCCTGTCTCCTGAGCTCGCCTGTCCGTGAGGCACCTTTGCTGTAAGCCTTTTGGCGTGACTTGTCTCTTGCGGGTTTTTCTATTCAGTTCAGTCACTCAGTCGTGTCCGACTCTTTGCGACCCCATGAATCGCAGCACGCCAGGCCTCCCTGTCCATCACCAACCCCTGAAGTTCACTCAGACTCACGTCCATCGAGTCAGTGATGCCATCCAGCCATCTCATCCTCTGTCATGCCCTTCTCCTCCTGCCCCCAGTCTCTCCCAGCATCAGAGTCCTTTCCAATGAGTCAACTCTTCACATAAGGTGGCCCGAGTACTGGAGTTTCAGCTTCAGCATCAGTCCCTCCAATGAACACCCAGGAGTGATCTCCTTTAGGATGGACTGGTTGGATCTCCTTGCAGTCCAAGGGACTCTCGACAGTCTTCTCCAACACAAAAGTATCAATTCTTTGGTGCTCAGCTTTCTTCACAGTCCAACTCTCACATCCATACATGACCACAGAAAAAACCATAGCCTTGACTAGACGGACCTTTGTTAGCAAAGTAATGTCTCTGCTTTTGAATATGCTATCTAGGTTGGTCATAACTTTCGTGCCAAGGAGTAAGCGTCTTTTAACTTCATGGCTGCAGTCACCATCTGCAGTGATTTTGGAGCACCCCAAAATAAAGTCTGACACTGGTTCCACTGTTTCCCCATCTATTTCCCATGAAGTGATGGGACCAGATGCCATGATCTTCGTTTTCTGAATGTTGAGCTTTAAGCCAACTTTTTCACTCTCCTCTTTCACTTTTATCAAGAGGCTTTTTAGTTCCTCTTCACTTTCTGCCATAAGGGTGGTGTCATCTGCATATCTGAGGTGATTGATATTTCTCCCGGCAATCTTGATTCCAGCTTGTGTTTCTTCCAGTCCAGCGTTTCTCATTATGTACTCTGCGTAGAAGTTAAATAAGCAGGGTGACAATATACAGCCTTGACGTACTCCTTTTCCTATTTGGAACCAGTCTGTTGTTCCATGTCCAGTTCTAACTGTTGCTTCCTGACCTGCATACAGGTTTCTCAAGAGGCAGGTTTGGTGGTCTGGTTTTCCCATCTCTTTCAGAATTTTCCACAGTTTATTGTGATCCACACAGTCAAAGGCTTTGGCATAGTCAATAAAGCAGAAATAGATGTTTTTCTGGAACTCTCTTGCTTTTTCCATGATCCAGCAGATGTTGGCAATTTGATCTCTGGTTCCTCTGCCTTTTGTAAAACCAGCTTGAACATCTGGAAGTTCACGGTTCACGTATTGCTGAAGCCTGGCTTGGAGAATTTTGAGCATTACTTTACTAGCATGTGAGATGAGTGCAGTTGTGCAGTAGTTTGAGCATTCTTTGGCATTGCCTTTCTTTGGGATTGAAATGAAAACTGACCTTTTCCAGTCCTTCAGCCACTGCTGAGTTTTCCAAATTTGCTGGCATATTGAGTGCAGCACTTTCACAGCATCATCTTTCAGGATTTGAAACAGCTCAACTGGAATTCCATCACCTCCACTAACTTTGTTCGTAGTGATGCTTTCTAAGGCCCACTTGCCTTCACATTCCAAGATGTCTGGCTCTAGATAAGTGATCACATCATCATGATTATCTGGGTCGTGAAGATCTTTTTTGTACAATTCTTCCGTGTATTCTTGCCACCTCTTCTTAATATCTTCTGTTAGGTCCAGACCATTTCTGTCCTTTATCAAGCCCATCTTTGCATGAAATGTTCCCTTGGTATCTCTAATTTTCTTGACGAGATCTCTAGTCTTCCCCATTCTGTTGTTTTCCTCTATTTCTTTGCATTGATTGCTGAAGAAGGCTTTCTTATCTCTTCTTGCTATTCTTTGGAACTCTGCATTCAGATGCTTATATCATTCCTTTTCTCCTTTGTTTTTCGCCTCTCTTCTTTTCACAGCTATTTGTAAGGCCTCCTCAGACAGCCATTTTGCTTTTTTGCATTTCTTTTCCATGGAGATGGTCTGGATCCCTGTCTCCTGTACAATGTCATGAACCTCATTCCATAGTTCATCAGGCACTCTATCTATCAGATCTAGGCCCTTAAATCTATTTCTCACTTCCACTGTATAATCATAAGGGATTTGATTTAGGTCATACCTGAATGGTCTAGCAGTTTTCCCTACTTTCTTCAATTTGAGTCTGAAATTGGTAATAAGGAGTTCATGATCTGAGCCACAGTAGCTCCTGGTCTTGATTTTGCTGACCGTATAGAGCTTCTCCATCTTTGGCTGCAAAGAATATAATCAATCTGATATCGGTGTTGACAATCTGGTGACGTCCATGTGTAGAGTCTTCTCTTGTGTTGTTGGAAGAGGGTGTTTGCTATGACCAGTGCATTTTCTTGGCAAAACTCTATTAGTCTTTGCCCTGCTTCATTCCGCATTTCAAGGCCAAATTTGCCTGTTACTCCAGGTGTTTCTTGACTTCCTACTTTTGCATTCCAGTCCCCTATAATGAAAAGGACATCTTTTTTGGGTGTTAGTTCTAAAAGGTCTTGTAGGTCTTCATAGAACCGTTCGACTTCAGCTTCTTCAGCGTTACTGGTTGGGGCATAGACTTGGATTACTGTGATATTGTATGGTTTGCCTTGGAAATGAACAGAGATCATTCTGTCATTTTTGAGATTGCATCCAAGTACTGCATTTCAGACTCTTTTGTTGACCATGATGGCTACTCCATTTCTTCTGAGGTATTCCTGCCTGCAGTAGTAGATGTAATGGTTATCTGAGTTAAATTCACCCATTCCAGTCCATTTTAGTTCACTGATTTAGTTCGTGAATGTCAATGTTCACCCTTGCCATCTCTTGTTTGACCACTTCCAATTTGCCTTGATTCATGGACCTAACATTCCAAGTTCCTATGCGATATTGCTCTTTACAGCATCAGATCTTGCTTCTATCACCAGTCACATCCAGAACTGGGTATTGTTTTTGCTTTGGCTCCATCCCTTCATTCTTTCTGGAGTTATTTCTCCACTGATCTCCAGTAGCATATTGGGCACCTACTGACCTGGGGAGTTCCTCTTTCAGTATCCTATCATTTTGCCTTTTCATACTGTTCATGGGGTTCTCAAGGCAAGAATACTGAAGTGGCTTGCCATTTCCTTCTCCAGTGGACCACGTTCTGTCAGACCTCTCTACCATGACCCGTCTGTCTTGGGTGGCCCCACAGGGCATGGCTGAGTTTCATTGAGTTAGACAAGGCTGTGGTCCATGTGATTAGTTGACTAGTTGTCTGTGATTTGGTTTCAGTGTGTCTGCCCTCTGATGCCCTCTTGCAACACCTACCATCTTACTTGGGTTTCTCTTACCTTGGGCATGGGGTATCTCTTCACGGCTGCTCCAGCAAAGCGCAGCTGCTGCTCCTTACCTTGGATGAGGGGTATCTCCTTACCACCACCATTCCTGACCTTCAATGTGGGATAGCTCCTCTAGGCCCTCCTACCCCCTTGCCCCGACACACACACACACACACACACACACACACACACACACACACACACACACACACACACAAATTGCCTTCCACTAATCCAGTTGGTCCCTGGTGCCAAAAAGATTGGGGATTTCTGGGGTAGCAGAAGGCTGTTTTTTCTTTACAAGTTTTAGAGCACTATTTGGCTTTTAAAACTGGTTAGTTAGGAAAAGGAGGAGGGGGAGGAAGATAAAGAACCATTGGTGACCTTTAGTAATCCCGAAGTTTAGATTTCCCAGCAAGCTTCCCCAGCTGACTAGTGGTGTCAACTTGGGCCCGTCAGTTCACCCTTAGGAACCTTGGTTTGCTTCAGCTTCTAATTCAGTGTTGTGTTTTGGACCCAACCTGTAAAGTTCCATCAGCGGGAGAGTTTTATCTATCTCATGGAGACATGTCCATTATATATTGTGAAGTTAATAAAGCAGTTTAAAAAGGCAAAAATACTACTACTAATAATAATAGTTTAAATCTGGGGACTTCCCAGATGGTCCAGTGGCTAAGAATCTGCCTTGCAATGCAGAGGAGGAGGGTTCAATCCCTGGTTCGGGAACTAAGCTTCCATTTGCCACGGAGCGACTAACCCCAAGCGCCACAACCAGAGCCCACGCACTGCCGAGAAAGATCCCGTGTGACGCGATGAAAACCCTGCACGCCCCAGCCAAGACTGGAGGCAACCAAACAAGTTTTAAAAAGACACATTTTACAGTTTAAATTTAAATAAAGAAATTAAATTAAAAATTAATTATAAAAATTATAAAATATAGTACATGCACATAAAGAAGAAAGATATCATAATCCCAGAACCTAGGGATTACTTCTGTTGGCTTTTTTGGTACACATCCTTCCAGACATTTTCTAAGAACACATGTGCAATTTTTACATCAAAAAATGGGGCCGTGTCATACATCACTAGTCCTAAAGTTCGAACTTTTAAGATCCTAGGAAATGGCAACCCATTCCAGTATTCCTGCCTGGAGAATCCCATGGAAGGAGGAGCCTGGTGGGCTACAGTCCACGGGGTCGCAAAGAGTCGGACACGACGGAGCGACTTCACTTCAGGAGCAGTCTTCCTTCCCTGTTTGTTTCTTGGTTCCATCTCGCTTTTTCCGTCTTGAAGATCTCCTCACAATAGTGCTGAAGTTTCTGGTTTTATTATAAACACTACAGGTGAGAGGCAGGATTTGGTTTCAGGGGCCAGAGAAGAAAGTTGAGAAGGTCAAAATATGGAGAGCTCTTGGGAGGGTCTGAGAAGGAAGAGTTTCTACCCAGGTGACGTCTCCTTTGGGAGTGGGTTGAATTCTGTTCCCCCAGAAGTTATGTCCAGCTATGTACCAATGTGAAACTTGGACCATAAGGAAGGCTGATCACCGAAGAATTGATGCTTTTGAATTGCGGTGTTGGAGAAGACTCTTGAGAGTCCCTTGAACATCAAGGAGATCAAGCCAATCAATCCGAAAGGAAATCAACCCTGATTATTCACTGGAAGGACTGATGCTGAAGCTGAAGCTCCAGTACTTTGGCCACCTGATGAGAAGCGCCAATTCATTGGAAAAGACCCTGATGCTTGGAAAGATTGGGGAGGGGGAGTGGAGAAGGGGGAAGACGAGGTGGCTGGATGGCATCACTGACTCAGTGAACATGAGTTTGAGTAAACTCCGGGAGATGGTGAAGGGAAGCCTGGCGTGCTGCCGCCCATGGGGTTGCAAAGAGTTGGACATGACTTAGCAACTGAACAAAAAGGTATGTCCAAGTTCTCTCTCCGGGTAGCTGTGAATGTGACCTTC
Organism: Capra hircus; assembly: GCF_001704415.2. Taxonomy (NCBI): domain Eukaryota; kingdom Metazoa; phylum Chordata; class Mammalia; order Artiodactyla; family Bovidae; genus Capra; species Capra hircus. Next base: position 1,843,379 of record NC_030817.1, read on the forward strand.
CTGGGAAATAGGGTCCTTGCAGAGGCAATCAGTTAAGGATATTAAGGTATCCTGGATCAGATACTTGCAGAAGTGTGGACCCTAAATCTAGCAACTGGCGTCTTTATAAGAGAAAGGAGATTTGGGATGCAGACACAGGGACACCCGGAGAAGAAGGTAAAGGTGGAGCCGGATCAGAGGGAAGCGTCCACAAATCAAAGAGCAGCCGGGACTGCTCACACCCGCCGGCAGCTCAGAAAGAGGCGTGGGCCGCATTCTCCGGAGCCTCCAGAGTGAACCAGCTCTGCCAGCACTTTGATGTTGGATGCCTGGCCTCCGGCACCGCGAGAGGACACGTCTGTGTTGTTGTGAGCTGCCGAGCGTGTGGCCATTTCTGAGGGCAGCTCCAGGGAGCTAGTTCGCCGGTTCTGTCTTAATGCTCACTTCTTCCCGTTCTGCCCTGGTTGCCCGACTCCTCCAGTGAGCTGGTGAATACCTTCTCATCAGACCTGGGAAGTCAGTCCTGATAAGTGGGGTCAGGCCTGAACAAAATGCTCAGAAAACATTGGAGCTTTTCCCAGAATAAGAACCACATAATGTACAAATTGGGCCCCCTGGCTCTAAACATTCAAACTGATAAAGACGATCGAAGACTCTGAGTAAAACTACTCAGATAGTGGTTTACAGTTTACAAAGCACTTAGACCAAGCCCCATCTGAGCCTTCCAAATAAAAATAAAGCCCCAACTCTCAGCTCTCGTTTGAAAGTTGCCTCCATCCTAGAGAGTCTGATTAGGAACCTGCCCAAATTATCAAGTCTCATCTTTTCTCTTTGACCAAACTGTTACTGCTGCTGATAATAGCTGAGGAGATATCAAAGAGTGTGCCCTGCACAGAGAGAATTCCCTTCTAAATAAAAATCAGTTTTGCCCCCTTGGTACCCATACATTGGGCATCCCTGGTAGCTGAGAAGGTAAAATATCTGCCTGTAATGCTGTAGACCCTGGTTCGATTCCTGGGTCAGGAAGACCCCCTGGAGAAAAAAATGGCAACCCACTCCAGTCTTCTTGCCTGGAGAATCCCATGGACGGAGGAGCCTGGCGGGCTACAATCCATAGGATCGCAGAGTCGGACACAGCTCTGAGCGACTCACACTTACACATACCTACATCCACACGTTTGTTCCCTACATCTGGGTTTTATTTCTGCTTTGCAAATAAGCTCATTTACACCATTTTCCTAGATTCCACATATATGCATTAGTATACAATATTCAGTTTTCTCTTTCTGACTTATTCTATATGACAGCTTCTAGGTCCACCCACATCTCAGCACGTGGCATGTGGTGGTGGTAGGGGTGTGAGTTGGGAGGCTGGGGTTGACACAGACATACACTACTGATACTGTGCGTAAAGCAGGGAACTAATGAGAACCTGCTGTGTATCGCAGGAACTCTACTCAACGTGGGAACCTAAATGGGAAAGAAATCCAGGAAAGAAGGGCTGTGTGTGGACACAGCTGATTCGCCTTGCTGTGCAGCAGAAGCTAACGCAACATGCTGAATCAGCCATACTCAAAAGAAAACGGTACCAAAAAATCAAGTTTGCTAATAGACATATTTTAGAATTTTTAAGATCTTCTTAGCTATTTTTCCATTCTGTACTAGTGCTATTCGAAGCACGCCTTACTGTAGTTACCCTTCCTGTCATTATTATGCCAGCAAGAAAAAAAAATGCATATCACACTTTCTAAGAAAAGTTGTGAGGGAGGGTTACAGGCAGCATTGCCCATGGGGGCTTATTTCCCATATAATAGGAGGGGTCTGTAAGAACTGAAAATAGATTGATTTGGAGGCAGTCCTGGGGGTCTGACATTTGAGGAACAGGTTCCCAGTTTTGCATTTTCAATGACAGCACTGAATTCCATGAGGTTAAAATTTCAAAAGTTAATTTTGTTTTCAGGAAAATGGTCTATTGTGCTAACAGCTTTTATTTTACCTAAACTGTCATTCATTTGGATTGAAATGTATAAACTGTACTCATTACAGTTTAGATCCACCCAAAGCAGAGAGACAAAGGCCACAGGAGAGTAGTGAGAACACGCGCTCAACTAAAATTTTTATTCTAGTTTTTTTCAGTTTCTTCCTTGAACTGGGCCCCGTGCTGGGTGCTGAGACACCCCATGCAGGAGCTGAGTCCAGCAGGGGGGCTGTGTGGGTGTGGGCAGTCCCGGGGGAGGGCACCCCACCTCGGAAAGGACCGCACCCTAGGCATGACAGCTCCCTGGGGGCTGGCAGTGGCCATCAGGGCTGGGGCGGGGGAGGAGGGTGAACAAGATGAAGGGGACCACCGCAGGTGCAAGGCCCGGAGCTCTGGAGATCACAGAAACTCTGAGAAAGCAAAAACGGGGCAGAAGGGCGGGAAGACGGAGGCTGGGGAGTGGGGCAGACCTCTGAGAGATGAAGTCAGTCCGAGGACGAGGCCTGGATGACAAGCGCCTTGGGGATCAGGCTGAGAAGCCTGCGTGCCCTGTGTCGGCGGGGCTGGGAGATCAGTGCGGTTTTAAGCCAGGTGTGATGTGAGCAGACCCGCGTGTCTCAGCTGGGGTGGCACTAAAAAGAGGAGAAAGGCCAGGGAAGGCCAAGGAAATTGCTCAGTCGTGAGCAAACCCCACTGCCTTAAACGGCAGCGTCCACTTTTGTTAAGTGAAGGATGTGCACGTAGTCAGACTCTTCCACACGTTTTTATCTGTGTCCAGAAATGAAAGCAGCTTAACCATAAAAACTGTTAATAAATAAGCTATTATTCTGACTCTAGTACCCGAAAACAACGAAATGTGAGACAAGACATGAGCTTCTTTCCTTCTTCAGACAAATTGTGTGGCCAAGGTATTAGCATTAAAAGGGGCCACCTTTCATTTCAGGTGCTTGTAGGAGGCAGGCCTAATAAAGGGGGACACTTGAACATTTCCAACCAAATTCCCTCAGTGGAGGGTGTAAGAATAACTTGTTATTTTAAGCACTTTTGATAGATATTTGCATATACAAGCAAGCACAGTCTTTGAACCAGCCCATTATATAACCTCTCTTATCCCTGCAGGTAATGAGCTGCTATAAATGCAGAATTAGATATAATCCTGGGTTTTCTGTGTGAGCGCGTGCAGTCAGACCCATAAGAAATGAACACACTTGTTAGGGACAACAGCCGCCTTCCACTTCACTTACCTCTTAGGAATTATTTTCTGTTCTCAATTCCAAATCAAGAAAAACACACTCCATTTCCCAAGCCATGCTATCAGATAAGCACAGAAGAGGTAATATTGGTAGCAACGGCCAAGAAACGTGTTGGAGTGAGACGTATGAGGCTGCTGGTGTAACATTGGGAAGCAGAGCCCTTTTCCTTTCTCCCCACCTGCTATTTACGGCGTCTCTTTCATTCATTCAAGCGCCTTTTAAGGCTCCTACTCTAGCCCTGTTTTGAATACTACAGTGAGATTTCATGTCGAACAAGGTACATCCCCGCCCTCCCATGGTCGACGAGCAGCGGCCGAGCAGCTGGCGTTCTTTCTGGCGTTTCGGGGAAGGACAGCGTTTGGGCGGCACTGGCCCCACCTCCCCCCAGTTCTGCGGGCAGCCCCGGTCCCGGAGCAGGCTGCCCAGGCTCGACGCTCAGCTTGTCACTCACCAGTTTCAGACCCAGGCGTGTTACTTGTCCTCGGCAAGCCTCATTTTTCTCATCCAAAATGGAAATCCTACAAAAGCCTACCTGATTAATAAAAAATTCGATCTGTAAAATGTCTACATCAAGGCCTGGCACGTGGTGAGGACTCAATTCATATCTGTTATTATCATAAATGCCTCGGCTTCCTGCCAAGAATCATTTTCTACGTGATGCCATGTGTGGGGCAACACCTTGGCTGGTGCAGGGAGACCCAAAGGTGGGCACTGCCTTCTAGCAGGTACTCTGTACACAGATAACCATCTGTAAGGAGGCTGTGCTCAAGCCCGCCGGCCGACAGAATGCCAGAATCTGTAGCAGCTGCAGCCACAGGAGGCTCTAGAGCACAGTAGTTGTGGCACACGGGCTTAGTGGGGTCTTAGTTCCCTGACCAGGGGTTGAAGCCATGTCCCCTGCATTGGCGGGAGGATTCTTAACCACAGGACCGCTAGGGAAGTGCCAGGGCCTGAGATCTTTGCTGGCTGTTGTTGGCTGCAGGCCTCCATCGCGTCCTTGCCACGTGGGCCTCTCCAACACGGCGGTTTGTCTTATCAAGGCACACAACCCAAGCACGCAATAGACGGCGTGTACTAGCAAGACGGAAGCCATAATCTTATGCAGCCTAATCACAAAGTGTAATAGTCTGCTCAGCGCAGTGAGGGAAGCAAAGTCTCCATAGCAACCATCTCTCTGAAGCTCTGAACGTCCATGCACGGTGCCCCTCATCAACATACTTGGGGCCCCAAGTCCTCAATGTCTCCCTAGCAGTTTCCTCAGAGTTAGATTCTGGGAGAAGACAGAAGTGCAGCTTATTTTACCGTCTTATCAGCGACCAGAAGCTCTGTGCCGGTTCTCCACGTATGAATCTTAGCCCCTTGGGCGCTTGTGGCGCTGGGTCTAAGCCCCCTGCTGGCCCAGTGTGCCCGTTCCCCCGTTTCTGCAGGCTTTGCCCCAGACGCTGCTCTGTAATTCCATTTGGGGCCCTACCCTGGGTCCCCTGGAGCCACTTCATTCAGAAGCTTCCAGAATCAAAACAGCCAAGAAAGCTACAGATCTACATGGTCGGAGGAGGAAGCGGGAACCCACCCCCGGATTCTCGTCTGCAGAGTCCCAGGGACAGAGCAGCCTGGCGGGCCACAGTCCCCAGGGTCGAAGAGCGTCGGTGCGCCTGAGCCGGCCCACACCGCAGCACGGCGGCCTGTAGCCCGTGACCGACGGGCGGGGGTGTGAAAAGCTAGCCCCTTACTTTCAGGAGGGGTAAACGCTGCCGAGCAACTTATTCTCCACAGCTCCTCAGGGCTTCACATTGAGTCTGGAACTTTCCATGAACCACAACCTTCCCTGGTTAATTTTTGCTCCCTCTTCTGAGTTCCTACTCCCTGTCTGATTTCTCTTGGGGCAATGTGCTTAATAAATTATTCACACACAAACCATCTCTGCAGGGTCTGTGTCTGGGGAACCTGCCTAAGACAGAAGGTGCCATAAGTAGTCCCAGGAAGCTGGCAAAGAAAGGATTCTGGGTGCAGCCCATTTACTAGCAAGATGGAAGGTAGGGACCCGCATCTGTGGTGGTAGGTAGCTTTCTGTATCTTTTCTCTGTTTGTTAGAAAATCGGCATACCTTTATTTTATAAGAGAAAACTGCAGATAATAATTTATCTCATAGAATAATTCATCTCATCTTACTTACATTTAAGGACATTTGTGGGCTTCCCAGGTGGCGCTAGTGGTAAAGACCCGGCCTGCCAACGCAGGAGACCTAAGAAACAAGGGTTCGATCACCGCAGTCAGGAAGATCCCCTGGAGGAGTGCTTAGCAACCCACTCCGGTATTCTTGCCTGGAGAATCCCCGGGACAGAGGAGCCTGGCAGGCTACAGTCCCTGGGGTCGCACAGAGTCAGAAACTACGGCAGGGACAGCACCGCAAGGACACAGACTCAGACCTCTAGGTCGCCGCGTGCACTAGGGAGCACCGAGGAAGCTGACTCAGTCTACGTGCCAAGCATTCACCGTGGCGCTCTATACTGCTGCAGCTGCCAAGACTTTCACTCTTGGTGAGCAGTGACGGGAGATAGCTGAAAGACGTTGTCCTGGCTTGTGCGGTATCTCTAGCTTTTGAGAAATGACAATCGTCAGGACTATGTAATCAGGTGGCATTGGGCTTGAGTGGATCCAGAACATGCTAGTGAACTGCACAGAGTAGGAACCAGAGTCTACTGTTCTCCACCAACCAAGGCATCTTCATCAGCTCACACCGAGGCCCTCATGGACGGGGCTCCCCCATGACCAGCTGATAGAGGAAAGATCCCAAGTTTGGTTCACCAGTGGACTGACTCAGTACTGTCAGCTCAGCTCAGTTCAGTTGCCCAGCTGTGTCTGACTCTTTGCGACCCCATGGACGGCACACGCCAGGCCTCCCTGTCCACCACCAGCTCCCGGAGCTTGCTTAAACTCATGTCCATCGAGTCGGTATCACCGACTCAGTCCTGTACACTGGCATCAACCGAAAATGGCCAGCTGCACTGGAGTCCCCCCAAGAGGTGGCTCTGATGAGACCAATGAGGATTAATCTTTGTAATAGGCAGAGCTCTGGGCATTGGACCAGGTGATCCAATCTGTGTGGAGAGAGAGGTGGCCCAGGGTAAAGATAGAGAGGACTCACGGGCAGTGGAAACTGCCTCCACTGCGGGGTCGTGGGGCTGGAAGGTGTGCAACTGGAAGACGGGGTACATGGACGTTTGGGGGAAGAGGCCGTGTGGAGTGAAGACCTGCGTCTTGTATACTGATGCCTGCCAATGGGCATACACTGCAGAAGAGGCATGAAGAAACGGGTGGGCGTGCTGGCTCACCAGGCAGGTGTCAGCCAGCACGTGCTGCCCGCGACCTCAGTCCTAAAGGCTCATGGATGTAATAGCCACAGTAACACAAATAGAGGCCACATACACGTGGGTCCAAAAGCCTGGGTGCCTTGTCACTACAGCCGATGCAGCTGTTGCCACTGCTGAATGTCTGACCTGCCAGGGACTGACCCTGCGTTCCCCCAACAGGGCCATTTCTTGAGGAGACCCACCCGAGTCCTGTGTGCATGGCCATGTCCAGCTCTTTGCTACCCCGTGGACTGTAGCCCGCCAGGCTCCTGGGTCCACGGGATTTCCCAGGCAAGAGTACTGGAGTGGGGAGCCATCCTCTTCTCCAGGGGATCTTCCCCACCCAGGGATCGAACCCACGTCTCCCGCATCCTGCACTGACAGGAGGGCTCTTTACCGTGTGCCACCTGGGAAGCCAGCCCAGAGCCTTGCTGGTGAACTAGCTGCGTGGCATCCCTTTCACCCTCGCAAGGGCAGCATTTTGTTCTGAGACTGATACAAATTCATGGTTTGAATTCGCCTTTCCTGACCACAGTGCTTTGGCGAGACTCACTATGTGAAGTCTCAGAATGTCTGATTTATAAACACAGAATCCCACAAAACATTTTTTTTTGTCCCAAAGAAAGCTATTCTACTGGGCAAATGACAAGGGGATCCACGGACTGCACAACACACTCACCGTTCTAACGTATGCTGTACCCACCTTCTGAAGGCAGAGGAAGGCACCAACTTGGAAGTGGTACCCTGTGAGGCTGGGGCACCACCCTGCAGGTCGCTGCACGTGCCTTAGACCAACAGCCTTTCTGTTTTGCTGGGTCTCCAGGGAGTTGAAGACATGGGTCTGGCGGCCAAGGAGTGGGAAGAGGAGCAGCCTGGCTCGCTGCGGCTCCTGGTGACCCGCTCGGGGAAGGCAGCCTTCCCGTCTTCTCAACTCTAAGGCTCTAGTGGCTCTAGCTCCTAGAGGGAGAGAACTTCACACTGAGCTTAAAGCTACCGCTGCAGTCCTACCATTTTGGATTCAGGGTGGGCGAAGAAAGCTACGATCACCCAGGCTGAGGTAACCGACCCTGATCATCATAGGAAGGCAGGGCTGCCTGCTACTTAACTGGGGACGAATACGTCTGACACTCAGCTGATCCACTGGACTCTCTCTCTTTCCCAGTTTTATCTGCAAACAGGCAGTTGTGCCAACCACTGCCTGATAAAGACCTTCAAGGATGAAGATTTGGGTCACTCCGCCAAGCAATCCCTAGACGGGCAGAAGGGCTAGTTGAAGGTTGAAAGGAGCCTAGAATGGATGGTAGAGACGAGAGGTGGTGCATATCAGTTTCAATCTTGGGGCCAGGGGCAGCAGCAAGGGCTGTGGTTTGTCCCACTAGATTTGAGACCAGTTAGCATCTTGAAAAGACTGTGACAATATGGAGACTTGATGTGAGAACATGTGAATCTGAGTGTCACAAGGGGTGGACTGTAGTGGATGCTTCTGGCGCTCTGCCCAGATAGGTTCAGAGCCTCTTCACTGGCCCACTGCACCCTTCCCCCAGCTTCTGGGTGCTTCCTCCTGACGGCTCGCACCTCCAACCTTAATCCACCGTGGCCACTGCACCCAGGCTCACTCTAGAACCAAAAGTGCTCCTCAGACCAAGGGATTCTCCCAGCAAGAACACTGGAGTAGGTGGCCATCCCCTTCTCCAGGGGATCTTCCCGACCCGGGGGTCAAACCCCAGTCTCCCGCATTGCAGAGACTCTTTACTGTCTGAGCCACAAAATCCCAGCTCCCTTCCTTCAAGATGGGAGCGGTTCACTGTGTAATTTGTACTCCAGAGCTGCCTTCAGATCCAGCTGAGGCTTAAACTGCCACCTTGCTTGCCTTAGTCTCCTGCCCTCTTTTGCTTCCCTTCCTAGTTTCTCTGGAAGCATGTCCTTAATAAACTACTTGCATAGAAATCCTTGACAAAACAAGACAGTTCCCTGCTGCTGCTGCTAAGTCGCTTGTCGTGTCCAACTCTGTGCGACCCCATAGACGGCAGCCCACCAGGCTCCAGGCAAGAACACTGGAGTGGGTTGCCATTTCCTTCTCCAATGCATGAAAGTGAAAAGTGAAAGTGAAGTTGCTCAGTCGTGTCCGACTCTCAGCGACTCCATGGACTGCAGCCTACCAGGCTCCTCTGTTCATGGGATTTCCCAGGCAAGAGTACTGGAGTGGGGTGCCATTGCCTTCTCGGAGACGGTTCCCTAGTAGCACATAAACTCTTTGTGAACACTGTTTAGGAAAAAAAAAAAATAAGTTTTAAAATCTCCTACTGTATGTAGCCCAGCATGGGATACCTACCAGAAGTCCATCAGGGGTTTCTTCCTCTAGTAAGAATCTTGAGGATCCTAAGTGGCGATTGCATTAGTATAGTTCAGACAGGAACATCTGTAAATTATCAGTGATACATCAATGTAAAACACATGTCCCAGGTTTTTTGGACAACTCTGATTTCAGTTTTCCAATCTCCCTGTCAGACCATTTCCAGACAGCGTGTTCCAGTCGGTGTGGTGTTTGGACAGCAAAGGATAACGTGCTAGCCAAGAGGCAGCTGCGGGAGGACACTTAAGCAATATAAAAAAGCAGGGACCTGAAGTTAGCAAGCCTGGACCTCAAATCCTGGCTGCACCCCAGCCAGCTCTTCGACCTTGGCCACGTTTTATCCCCGTTCGGACCAAGTTACTAGCTCCTATTTCCCAAGACTGAAAATGAGTCCATCCAGGCAGAGTGCTTAGCACTGCTCCTTGACCTAGTAAAGCTCAAAACGTGGTTCCTTCTGGAAGGGCAAGAAGGGCGGATGAAGCGTCCCCAGTGGGGCTCGGGGACGTCGCAGCCGTTACAGAGCCAGGCGGGGGAGAGGCCGAAGCGTTTGCGATCCCTTTCGCCCCCCAAGCACAGGACACAATACTTTCCCAAGCAAACGGCAGGCGGACGTCATCCCGGCCGGAAGGGCCGGCGGCCTCAGAGGAGAAAGGCCCCGAGACCCCGGACCGCCACGCGGCTCCACCGCCCACCGCCCACCGCCCGCGAGTCTGGGCTGAGATAGGCGAGGGGCGGCCGCGGGATCCCAGGCCGCGGAGGCGGCCGCCCGCCGCCGGTGTCCTAGCAACGCCCATCCCGCCCCTCCCCGCCCCGCGTGGCAGGGGCGGGGCCAGGCGCCGCCGTTGCCATGGTAACGCGTCCGCCACGCCCGACGCCGGCGGCGCCTGCGGGAGGCCGGCGCTCCCGGCCCCGCGTGGGTATCCGGGCGGCGTCCCTCCCGCCGCCGCGGCTCTAGCTCCGGCCTGGGGGTCCCACGCTGTCGGCTACCTTGGCCGGCCCCGCGAGGCCGGCCTCTATCCCGACCTGCTCCCGCGCCGCCAGGGCCCGCTGAAGGCCTGGAGACTTTCCAGCCCGTCTCGTGGGCTCGGGGTCGGTCCTCCGGGCCGGGTCTAGGCAGGAGGAACGTGTTTGGTTCTGGAGTCTCGCAGGACCTTTTTCCCCTCCGACCTGCGCAAGAGGCATACACAGACACGGCCTAGGGTCCCGTCCTTTCCCTCGAGTGTTGCACCTGGAGGGTCTTTCATCTTGTAAAGAGAACATGCAGAAAAGAAGACGGTTTCCAAAACCAGCCTTTTAAAACCACCCTGTCAATAAGTAGCATGTTTCACGAAGGCCATCTTAAGCTGAAAATGCTCACGCCTGAAAGAAGAGTCCGGACTCCGGACTTGAATTTGCATTCTCAGTCCCACCCTGCCGTGAGCTGCGTTTGGAGAACTCACTTGTGGGCATTGAATTTAAACGCAGACGCCTCTAGCTAGTATTGTGTATTATGACTGCTCTGTTAAACGCACAGAGACAAAGCCCCACGACTTTCAGTCATCCTCCGGCTTGAGTATTTTTAACAGAGGCGGAGACAGTCACGTGTTTGTGAGTTTAATCAAATTGACAAAGGCTGTGAGCGAGAAAGGCTTGCTATGTAATGCCAAGACTGCATTAGGTACAGAAAGATGCGTTCTCTTTGGACTTAACTTGAATCCGAGCTTTTCAAATGGAATCTTTTCTTGCATGTATTTTTGTCGATCTCCTGCCAGCGGAAAATTTTAATCAAAATTCTGTTTCTTATATTCGTTTCTATGGTAAATGTGTCTAGGCTGAGATGATGTATTGTCTTGATCAACAAGGAGACGCGCAGCAATCACTGTGAATTGAACACCTTGCTGATTGAGCAACACTTGAACCTGGAGGCAGGAACGACCATAATCGCAGAAGGAGAATCCTCCACGGTGTATTTCACAAGCGTGATCGCAGCTGACGTTTTTTCACTCTAATGGATCATTCACTGGGAACTTTTTTATCCTTCATTTTGCCAGACTATTTAGTCTCTTAGAAAGCCACTTTTACCTACTTTTTAGTTTAAAAATGTAACCGTGGTTGGGCAAATGATCATATATATGAATGTGTGTGCTTGTATATCCCCCCAGTATCAAAACAGAACCTTTATGTTGCATTCAGAAAGCTAAATCAAGCACCTGAAAATAATAGTTATATGTTTAGCACTAACTGGAGGAAAAAGGGGATGTATGAACAACAGGAGGTATAAAGTTGGAGAAAAAACGGATGTACATAATGACTTTTTTTATGCATGAGGTGAATTGCTAAATCTGCTTCAGATTTGGTAGTTTAATGTTAGGATAGTAGAAAACAATAAGTACATTTTATAGTAAAATATTAGCACTTGCAAACAATTTTATATGGTAATTTTCATAATGTCTGATTATGTACATTCATTACCCAGAAGTTCTTTTCACAGAAGTCAGGAAGCAACAGTTAGAACTGGACATGGAACAACAGACTGGTTCCAAACAGGAAAAGGAGTACCTCAAGGCTGTCTATTGTCACTGTGCTTATTTAGCTTATATGCAGAGTACATCATGAGAAACACTGGGCTGGGTGAAGCACAAGCTGGAATCAAGACTGCCGGGAGAAATAGCAATGACCTCAGATATGCAGATGACACCACCCTTATGGCAGAAAGTGAAGAGGAGCTAAAAAGCCTCTTGATGAGAGTGAAAGAGGAGAGTGAAAAAGCTGGCTTAAAGCTCAGCATTCAGAAAACGAAGATCATGATATCCAGTCCCATCACTTCATGGGAAATAGATGGGGAAACAGTGGAAACAGTGTCAGACTTTATTTTGGGGGGGGGTTCCAAAATGACTGCAGATGGTGAGTGCAGCCATGAAATTAAAAGACACTTACTCCTTGGAAGGAAAGTTATGACCAACCCAGACAGCATATTAAAAAGCAGAGACATTACTTTGCCAACAAAGGTCTGTCTAGTCAAGGCTATGGTTTTTCCAGTGGTCATGTATGGATGTGAGAGTTGGACTATAAAGAAAGCTGAGTGCCAAAGAATTGACGCTTTTGAACTGTGGTGTTGGAGAAGACCCTTGAGAGTCCCTTGGACTGCAAGGAGATCCAACCGGTCCATCCTAAAGGAGGTCAGTCCTGGATGTTCATTGGAAGGACTGATGCTGAAGCGAAACTCCAATACTTTGGCCACCTGATGCGAAGAATTGACTCATTAGAAAAGACCCTGATGCTGGGAAAGATTGAAGGCAGGAGAAGAAGGGGACAACAGAGGATGAGATGGTTGGATGGCATCACCGACTCAATGGACGTCGGTTTGGGTAGACTCCAGCAGTTGGTGATAGACAGGGAGGCCTGGCGTGCTGCGGTTCATGGGGTTGCAAAGAGTAGGACACGACTGAGCGACTGAACTGAACTGAACTGATTCTTCATTATGAGCTTAGACCAACGTGATTGCCAGATACTGGTGAGGCTGCACATATGCCTGGCATGGCAAATAGAACTGATCAGCTAAGCCATTTAATTGGATGGTTGTTCTCTGTAGGTAAGTAGAGGTTTGGTTATACCCATGAGTTAGCCCAACCTTCATTCAGAATTCACTGACCATTTTGGAGAGTTACTGCATTTTGTTAGGAATATGTGAGTGTTGAGAACCCCACTAGATTTTCTGCAGCGTTTCCTAATGTGAAAATCATCTCCGTATGAGCATTCCAGTTAGTTTCCAGTATTACAAGGTTTCTACCTTTTTATTTATGGTTATTGTTTCCTTAGGAACCTAATATTTATCAAACACAGGATCCATTTTGCATGCTCACCTTTCTTCTTTTTCGAATCATCAGTGACTGTAAGCTTTGAGCATCTTAGCCTTGTTACTGGCTGCCAGCCTCTTATCTAATGCTGCATTAAACTTGATTTACTTCTTTATCCATACTACTTTAATCTTTTAGAAGCTTATAATCTGAGCTCTTTAATAAAATGTTTATCATATGAATAAACTAACCTTTCTCTACTTTTCCAGATTTCTCTACTTTTGCTCACTTACCTATGTACACTTTCCCTTCTTTAAATATTCATGTTTCCTATACAGTGCAAAACACTTGTTTCTTTAGAAATGATTGTGTTACCACAAAGTGTTCTGGTTTAGTTCTTAGCGTTGTGTGTTCAGATCTCCCAATCTTGGGAAAATAGACATGTGTCTGTTGGCGCTCGTGGTAAAGAACACGCCTGCCAATGCAGATGTGGGTTTGATCCCTGGGTCAGGAAGACCCCCTGGGGAAGGAAATGACAACCCACTCCAGTGTTCTTGCCTGGAGAATTCCGTGGACAGAGAACCTGGTGGGCCACAGTCCATGGGGTCACAGTGAGTCGGACATGACTGAAGCGACGGAGCTAGAAGAGTCCCCCGCCTTGAAATCCTCAAATATTTTTTCCCATCCAGCTTCAAGGTCACCTAATACTCTCTCATCACTGCACAGGATTTGAACAGGCGATGTAGTATAGTAGTTAGACAAGACTCTCAACTCAGGCTAAGAACCCAGTCCTGGTTCTAATGTTTACTAGCTACGTGACTTTAATCAAGGTTTAAGGGAAAAAAACTCAAGGCCTCAGTTTTCTCATCCGTAAAATTGAGATTATAGCACTTTTTAGTTCATTAAATTTGACTGTTTTTAAGAATTAAATAGCGCAATTCTTGCAAAGCTCTTGGCATGCAATCGACAATGAATGGTGTTAGTCAGCGGTGGCTGTCCTCATCAGAGTTCTTATCAATATTAAAACATTGTTTCCATGGTCACCAGTTTACTTAGCCTGGATTAATTTATTAAAGTGTCCAAAGATAGAATTCTGATAGGACCTGAAACAAGACGTTTTGAGCAAGGAGGGCAGGGAGGAGTGGAAGGGGGCAGTCCAGGCACCGGCCAGGCGAGTCCCGGCAGCGGGGTTAACTGTTGGCCTCGGTGGCTCCTGGATCTTGCTGACCAGCAGAAATCGCCCAACCTAGACGTCCACCTGGGTTTGTGCCGGTGCCTCATGAGAACCTCAATTATCCCCAGAACTCTGCTTCAGGGAAGTCTGAAAACCGAGTCTGCGGTGTTCCCACCTCTGCAGCCAAGGAAGGCGCGTGAAAATAAGGCTGGAAAGGCTAATCCTTTGTCCGCTACTCTTCCTCCCAAATGTGAGCCGCCACATTGTAGCAGTAATGGAGAATTTCCTGGTGGTCCAGAGGCTAGGACTCTGTGATCCCACTGCTGGAGGCCTGGGTTCAGCCCCTGGTTGGGGAGTTGAGATCCCACAAGCCACGCAATGCAGTCAGAAAAGCGAGGCAGGAGCAACAAAAAAGAAATTACGGCAGTGAGAGCAGATGCTCCCTGACGACAGTGCCGGCTCCGCGGAGGAAGGCCAGACTGCCCGTACCTGTGGGGATGCTTCATTTTCCCTGCCGCCCAATCACAATCCACTCTCTTTATTCTGTAGTGTTTATTTCTTTATTTGGCTGAGCTGGGTCTCCGTGGCGGTATGCAGCACGTGGTTCTAGTTTCCTGACCAGGGGCCCACCCCAGGCCCCTGCAATGGGAGCTCGGAGTCTCAGCCACTGGACCACAGGGACGTCCCCACCATCCAGCACTGATGTTCCACAACCTGAGAGCTGAACTGCTGAGTTAATCATGCCCCAGAAATGCTTTATCAAACAGTAGGGACAAAGGGAAGGGGACAAAGGGAAGTGATTAGCATATGTAAGTGATCCGTAAAGAGCAAGGCAGGCACGTGCTAGCCACGAAGGCCCTTGGGTTTGCCAGCGTCTCAAGCCCAGAGCTGGTGTTGAGCTTCCTTCTGCCGTGCAGTCTCTGCTCCCTGCGGGCCTGCCAAGCTTCCTTGCCCGGTGGCGTGATCTAAACCTTTATTTCCCAGGTGTCTTGAGTTCTAGGCTGGCTGAAAGAAACTGAAAGTGTTAGTTGCTCAGTCGTGTCCGACTCTGCAATGCCATGGACTGTAGCCCGCCAGGCTCCTCTGTCCATGGGATTTCCCAGGCAAGAGTACTGGAGTGGGTTGCCATTCCAAGATGGCTGGAATCTTCTCTAACTTTTGCCCCTGGGTGTGGCGGTCCTAGGAGGTGCTCCAGAGAATCTGATGGCCCTCAGTGTGTAGCAGTGACCTTAATTATCCCTGAAAGTAAAGAGCTCAGTGATGACTCGGTGGGAGTCTCAGCTTCTAGTCCAGTGAAACCACGTGCTCCCTGCTGGAAGAGTTCGCAAACCTCCAAGTGCACGGTGGCTCCAAGTCCCAGTGGAGCAAAGAAAAGCTTTTATGGGGACTTCCCTCGTGGTTCAGCAGTTAAGACTCCTTGCTCCCAGTGCAGGGCCCTGGGTTTGATCCCTGGTCAGGGAACTAGATCCCACATGCCACAACTAAGACAGGTATAAAAAAATAAGTAAATAAAAAAATTTTTTTAAGCTTTTATGTAGCATTAGGTTTATTTTTTGCTTTTATTTTTGACACATTATTTTAAACATTTATGTTTATTTATTTACTTCTCTGTGCTGGACCTTAGTGATCTTATCTGTGGCTTGTGGGATCTAGTTCTCTGACCTGGGATCAAACCTGGGCCCCTGAATCGGGGATGTGGACTCTTAGCCACTGGACCACCAGCGACGTCCCTGTGTAGCATCGGGTTTCATAACGAGAGGTACTGTCTTCATATTCAGCCCTTGGTTTCCAGACCTGTGAGATCTGCTGTAGGAGAATCCGTGCTGCTACGCGGACAAGGAAAGCACCCTGCGAGGTATGGCTCCAGCTGTCTCCCCTGGCCATTCCCCTCTCTGCCTGGCAGCCTTCGGAGTGATGGTCACACAGGTAGGTCAGTGAGGCGCATGGAGGTCAGCCACCTGCTTTTTCTAGCAGTGATATTCTTTTCTTGGTCAGAAATCATGTTGCATGGAATATCATGAGAACAAAGAGTGCACTTGATGCGTCCATAAATGGCATTGCTGGCAGAAGAGGGTCTAGCCTTTCATATATACATTTTATTTCAGAAGGAATCTGTTCATATCGGTTCATTTTTGCTTAAGAGACTTTAACCTCTTGGTTAGATAGGTCAGTCTTGTTCTCTGAAAAATTATAATTGATTTAGGCTTCTGATTTCTCAACTGAAACCCTTTCACATTTATATAAAGTATTGAAACATTTAAGGGAATATAATGGTTACAGGATTATAGCAATAGTTGTAAGTTCAGTTCAGTCGTCATTGGTTCAGTTGCTTAGTCGTGTCCACCTCTCTGCAACCCCATGAACTGCAGCATACCAGGCCTCCCTGTCCATCGCCAACTCCTGGAGTTTACTTAAACTCATGTACATTGAGTCAGTGATGCCATCCAACCATCCCATCCTCTGTCATCCGCTTCTTCTCCTGCCTTCAATCTTTCCCAGCGCCAGGGTCTTTTCCAAGGAGACAGCTCTTCACATCAGGTAGCCAAAGTATTGGAGTTTCAGCTTCAAAATCAGTGCTTCCATGAATAGTCACGACTGATATCCTTTAGAAGGACTGGTTGTAAGTTACATAAAAATAATATAAACATATGGTTATATTTGGGCTTCCCTGGTGGCTCAGATGGTAAAGAATCTGCAGGTTCGATCCCTGAATTGGGAAGACCCCCTGGAGAAGGAAATGGCAACCCAGTCCAATATTCTTTCCTGGAGAACTCCATGGACAGAGGGGCCTGGAAGATACAGTCCACAGGGGTGCAAAGAGTCAGGCATGACTGAGTGACCAGAGCTTTCATCTCCACTTTCCTGGTTGTGTTTACGAGACTCAGCAAGGTTAGGAGATCTGCAAGAACAATACAAACACTTGGAAAGTTGTTTGTGAAGACAGACCCCTGAGTTACAGTGAAAGGAAATCTAATACAGAGGTGTATGTGTGTTATTGAAAAGCTTGATGGCATTTTATCTGAATCTATAAATCTTCCTTAAAAGTGATTGTCAAGATTTGCTCTATATAAAGAATAAGAAGAATAACTTTCTATAAAGTGTAAAAAGGTCTGTAAATCGAGCCCAAGAGAGAGACTGGTGATCTTCTGTAAAGGGCCCATGGTAAGCACCTTAGGCTTTGTGAGCCCTGTGGTCTTTGCTGCAGCTGCTCACCTCTGCCGCTAGCGCACAAAAGCAAGCACAGACCTTGTGTAAAGGAACAGATGTGGCTGGTGTTCCAATAAAACTTTATTTAAAAAAAAAAAGCAGCCTTCCAGAGTGGCCCATGGACTATAGTTCGTCAACCTCCGATCTAAAAGATTGAAGATTTTTTATTTGTAAGTCAATAGCTTGCTGTATAATTTCAGAGCTAGAAGGAATCTCAGAAATCATTCCCTTCAGTCCGGTAACTGTTTGCTGAGGAGGTTAAGAAGGATTTGATGGGCCAAGTGACTTGTTCAGAGCGCATTATTAAAAGCATGTTTATAACTTAATTCTGTTATAAACTGAAGCACAAAACCAATAATGATGGAGTCTCTGTATTTGTAGAATCTATTTGATGTGTGTTTTCCAAACCTGCTACAAATAACGTGTAACTTGAAGGAGCAGATAAGTGTTTTACAAGCAAGGAGGCACACTAGAGTCTTTTCAGAGTTGGTTGCACTGACCCACTTGGAATTACAAGTGTAGGAAACGACCACTCGTTGCTTTGGGACCCTTATTTTCCTCATCTGTACTCTGATTCCTGTCAGTATCCATGGATTTATCAATAGAAGAAAGCAGTAAATGACTCAGCTCTAACATCCTTTCTCATGTTTGTCCAGAGGCTTTGCCTATTTCGTCTATGACTTTATTGCTTCTAATCAGCTCCCTGTAAGAAATAGCACTGAGGAAGATTGTCTAAGGTATACGTTTTCATGCTGGCATTGAGAAGCATTAATAGGAGTTAAATGTGGAAATCTCAGCATGCTGAGATCAGTTTACAGCCATAAAATATAATTTCCTTCCAAGCCTTTTCAAATCTGGAACACTGAGAATGGCTCGTTAAACTCAAATATGAATGTCGTTTTGATAGTATCAGAAAAAAGAACTTATTTTCATTCTTTATCTTAGTCTTACTACAGAGTTTCTAACACAATCCACTAAAACTAGGTTTTCCTCGATTTGGGGGCAGGGGTCTCACGCAGACGTGCACCTGCATGATGACCGTGGATTTATTGGGCGAATCCTCTCTTTCTCACCAAGTTGCCTCCAATACTCTCTGTGCGGGCTTCCCTGGTAGCTCAGTGGTAAAGAATCTGCCTGCAATGCAGAAGACATGTGCGGGAAACATGGTTTGGATCCCTGGGTCTAGAAGATCCCCTGGAGGAGGAAATGAGAACCCACTCCAGTATTCTTGCCTGGGAAATCCCATGGACAGGGAGCCTGGCGGGCTATTGTCCATGGGCTCACAAGTCAGACCCGACTTAGTGACTAGACAGCGTCTACTGTCTGTTACAAAGTTCGGCACTATGCTCATATATTGTGCGCAGGCTGCTTTCGTCACTTCCTAAGGAGGTTTTCTGTGATGATGAAATGCTCTCTTTAGCCTGATATTCAATAGCTGCATGGTATTCCATCAGCCACATGGACCGTCATTAATTTACCCATTCTACTGCTGGACATTTTGTTTCCAGTTTTGCACTGTTACAAATAATGTTGTGATGAATATCCATATAAATCTTTCTGACCATTTCTGATTGTTCGTGCAAAGATAAATGCCTAGATGTGAAATTGCGGGTCCAAGGAATGTATTTACAGAACTCATTATATACAGTAGTCAAGAGGGTCCATTCTGCTGGACTCCACATGCTGGAGACTGCGCTACGGAGGCTTCCCAGGCGGCGCTAGTAAAGAACCCACCTGCCAATGCAGGAGCCGGAAGAGACGTGGCCTCCGTCCCTGGGTCGGGAAGGTCCCCTGGAGGAGGGCAGGGCAGCCCCCCAGTATTTGTACCTGGAGACTCCCATGGACAGAGGAACCTTGCTGGCTAGTTCGCAGGGTGGTCTATGGTCCACAAGCCCACCTTTGCACAGTCCAAAGAGTTGGACACGATGGAACTGACTTCACACACACACACACACACACACACACACACACACACACAGAGAGTTCAGTTCAGTTCAGTGCAGTCGCTCAGTCGTGTCCGACTCTGCAACCCGATGAACTGCAGCACGCCAGGCCTCCCTGTCCATCACCAACTCCCGGAGTTCACTCAGACTCACGTCCATCGAGTCCGTGATGCCATCCAGCCATCTCATCCTCGGTCGTCCCCTTCTCCTCCTGCCCCCAATCTCTCCCAGCATCAGAGTCGTTTCCAATGAGTCAACTCTTCGCATGAGGTGACCAGAGTACTGGAGCTTCAGCTTTAGCATCATTCCTTCCAAAGAAATCCCAGGGCTGATCTCCTTTAGGATGGACCGGTTGGATCTCCTTGCAGTCCAAGGGACTCTCAAGAATCTTCTCCAACACCACAGTTCAAAGGCATCAATTCTTAGGTGCTCAGCCTTCTTCACAGTCCAACTCTCACATCCATACATGACTACTGGAAAAACCATAGCCTTAACTACATGGAACTTTGTTGGCAAAGTATTCTCTGCTTTTGAATATGCTATCTAGGTTGGTCATAACTTTTCTTCCAAGGAGTAAGCGTCTTTTAATTTCATGGCTACAGTCACCATCTGCAGTGATTTTGGAGCCCCCCCAAATAAAGTCTGACACTGTTTCCACTGTTTCTCCATCTATTTCCCATGAAGTGATGGGACCAGGTGCCATGATCTTCGTTTTCTGAATGTTGAGCTTTAAGCCAACTTTTTCACTCTCCTCTTTCACTTTCATCAAGAAGATTTTTAGTTCCTCTTCACTTTCTGCCATCAAGGTGGTGTCATCTGCATATCTGAGATATTTCTGAAATATTATTGATATTTCTCCCAGCAATCTTGATTCCAGCTTGTGCTTCATCCAGCCCAGAGTTTCTCATGATGTACTCTGCATAGAAGTTAAATAAGCAGGGTGACAATATACAGCCTTGACGTACTCCTTTTCCTATTTGGAACCAGTCTGTTGTTCCATGTCCAGTTCTAACTGTTGCTTCCTGACCTGCATACAGGTTTCTCAAGAGGCAGGTCAGGTGGTCTGGTGTTCCCATCTCTCTCAGAATTTTCCACAGTTTATTGTGATCTACACAGTGAAAGGCTTTGGCATAGTCGATAAAGCAGAAAGAGATGTTTTTCTGGAACTCTCTTGCTTTTTCCGTGATCTAGAGGACGTTGGCAATTTGATCTCTGGTTCCTCTGCCTTTTCTAAAACCAGCTTGAACATCTGGAAGTTCACGGTTCATGTATTGCTGAAGCCTGGCTTGGAGAATTTTGAGCATTACTTTACTAGCATGTGAGATGAGTGCAATTGTGCAGTAGTTTGAGCATTCTTTGGCATTGCCTTTCTTTGAGATTGTAATGAAAACTGACCTTTTCCAGTCATGTGGCCACTGCTGAGTTTCCCAATCTTCCCGACCGAGGAATTGAACCTGGGTCTCCTGCGTTGCAGGCAGATGATTTACCAACTGAGCTATGCGGGAAGCACCCCCCCCCCGACACACACACACCCCTAATTAGCTATGCAATGTCGGGGAAAATATCACTGCAGAGTTCTGAGTCTCCATTTCCTCTTGTGGAAAACTGGATGGTAAAAATTAAATAATCTCATTGCCCATCTCTAAAATTTTGTGGTTCCGTCCATGAGTCCACCCATCAGCATCCTCATCAGTGGGCAACATGGAAGGAGGTGGATGGCCACCGATGCCATATACTTTCATTTACATGTTTAAGGTACGGCCTTGAAATCATCTCTCCCAGCCTCTGGAGTTCAGATACCTGAAATCCCACCCTTAACTCCTTGGGGTTTTCATTCTTCATTCTGCAGGAGCTGTCCTTCCTGCTTGAAGGTTTCTTGTTCTTTGGCTTCAGTAACAATTGCTTCTGAGCCCTTGAACATGCTCCCTCTGCCTGGGATGCTCGTAGCCCCTTTCTGCACTAACCTGAGTCTGAGCGTAACTTCTGGAAAGCAGCCTGAATAAACCGTGATACACGGGCTTGGAGTCAGTCAAGGGCAGGGCCTACCACATACTTGCTGTGTGACCTCGGATAAACCATGTATTCTTCCTAACCTCCACTTCCTTATCTGCATAATGGGATAATGAGAGTATCTACCTCTTGAGAGCATCGTGAGAAGACAGCGAGACTGTGTGTGCAGAACTTGGCCCCCGATGCTTGATTTCTCTCTGAGCTTTCAAGTGCCTCGCGTGTACATCCATCTCAGCGTTTAACACACTGCATCCTGAATGGCCATCGTTTCCTCTCCACTCATCAGCACCGTGTCCGGCACACGTAGGCACCCAGCCACCATTTGTTGAGGGGATAAACGCATCATGCTGTAAACATCTTGAGAAGACCCTTTTTTTCCAGTAGTGATAGTTTCGGTTTTTTATTGTTCTGGTTCATTTCTTTGTTCTTTGTTTCACTACAACGCTGCCAGCAGTGCTTTCCAACCTGGCTTGTCAGGAAACAGAATTAATTCCCTGTAATAGATGTTTAGGGTTGGGGGTTAAGGATGGTCGGCCCAGAGAGACAGAACGGCGCCAAGCAGGGAAATGAGATGGTGCAGAGACTGCACCCCGTGTCTCGGTTCTTCTGCGGGGCGCACTCGAAGAAGATGCCCCAGCGCTCCCTGCTTCCTTCCCTAGTTCTACCAGAACCTCTGGCTCCGCGAGCTCATCGCTGTGGACAGGCTCAAGTCCGTCTGTATACAGATATCCAACGTTGCTTGTTTCTCCCTGAACATCTCAATACAACCTCAGAGAACAGATGAGCAATAGAATATCTCAAATCAGATACCATCACTAAAATTCCTTTAAAAGCATATACATGTTTACAAACAGACTGCCTTGGAAGGTAGCCAGGGGCTGGAGACAGCAGAGAAAGAAAAGAGCTGAGTATATGGGCGGAGGGAGGGCAAAAGGCGTGCTGAAAACTGAGATGTCTTTGGGGGAAGAAAAATCAATATGGGCTATGAATCTTTTAGTATTAGACTGATGGTGAAAAACATCACAACAGTTTTCTTTTAAAAAAAAAACATTTAAAAATAATTATCCATGCACATTAGCTAGTGTTTCTTTAGAGGAAAAAAAAAAAAGACCTCACCATATTTCAAAAATACTTTAAGATAGCAAAGTTGCCTTCAATGTGCACACTGATGTCTGGTCCTTCCCTAAAGTGCTGCTCACGTTTATTGTTAGTTCTAAGAGCCTCAGACACAGGATCCTCATTATGATCAATTCTGGGGCTCACTACCAGTGAATGCCTCATTACTTAAAAAAAAAAAAACCTGTCTTCCCTCTGTACCCCTCCGTATTCCCTTCCCACATCCAGCCGTTCTTTCTCATGGCATTGGAGAGCTTGTTCTGCTGAATTGTGCCCTGCATGTGCAATGCCCTTCACTTACACGTTGCCTTCCCATCTCCCTTGTTGCTGTTCAGTCACTAAGTCGCGTCCAACTGTGTGCGACCCCATGGATCGCAGCACACCAGGCCTCCCTGTCCATCACCAGCTCCCGGAGTTCACTCAGACTCATGTCCACTGAGTTAGTGATGCCATCCAACCAGCTCATCCTCTGTCATCCCCTTTTCCTCCCGCCTGCAATCCTTCCCAGCATCAGGGTCTTTTCCAATCAGTCGGCCCTTTCCATCAGGTGGCCAAAGTATTGGAGCTTCAGCTTCAGCATCAGTCCTTCCAGTGAATATTCAGGGCTGTTTTCCTTTAGGGTTGGCTGGTTGGATCTCCTTGCCGTCCAAGGGACTCTCAAGAGTCTCCTCCAACATCACAGTTCAGAGCATCAGTTCTCTGATGCTCACTCTTCTTTATGGTCCAACCCTCACATCCATTCAACACACCTAATTCAAGATAATAAGAGATACTAAGGGAATATTTTATGCAAAGATGGGCTCAATAAAGGACAGAAATGATATGGACCTAAAAGAAGCAGAAGATATTAAGAAGAGGTGGCAAGAATACACAGAAGACCTATACAAAAAAGACCTTCACAACCCAGATAATCACAATGGTGTGATCACTCACTAGAGCCAGACATCCTGGAATGTGAAGTCCAGTGGGCCTTAGGAAGCATGACTGTGAACAAAGCTGGTGGAGGTGATGGAATTCCAGTGGAGCTATTTCAAATCCTGAAAGATGATGCTGTGAAAGTGCTGCACTCAATATGCCAGCAAATTTGGAAAACTCAGCAGTGGCCAGAGGACTGGAAAAGGTCAGTTTTCATTCCAATCCCAAAGAAAGGCAATGCCAAAGAATGCTTGGACTACCGCACAATTGCACTCATCTCACATGCATTGAGTTAAGTAATGCTCAAAATTCTCCAAGCCAGGCTTCAGCAGTATGTGAACCGTGAACTCCCTGATGTTCAAGCTGGTTTTAGAGAAGGCAGAGGAACCAGAGATCAAATTGCCAACACTGGCTGGATCATTGAAAAAGCAAGAGAGTTCCAGAAAAACATCTATTTCTGCTTTATTGACTATGCCAAAGCCTTTGACTGTGTGGATCACAATAAACTGTGGAGAATTCTGAAAGAGATGGGAATACCAGACCATCTGACCTGCCTCTTGAGAAACCTCTATGCAGGTCAGGAAGCAACAGTTAGAACTGGACATGAAACAACAGACTGGTTCCAAATAGGAAAAGGAGTACGTCCAGGCTATATATTGTCACCCTGCTTATTTAACTTCTATGCAGAGTACATCATGAGAAACTCTGGGCTGGATGAAGCACAAGCTGGAATCAAGACTGCCGGGAGAAATATCAATCACCTCAGATATGCAGATGACACCACCTTGATGGCAGAAAGTGAAGAGGAACTAAAAAGCCTCTTGATGAAAGTGAAAGAGGAGAGTGAAAAAGTTGGCTTAAAGCTCAACATTCAGAAAACGAAGATCATGGCATCCAGTCCCATCACTTCATGACAAATAGATGGGGACACAGGGGCTGACTTTATATTTTTTGGCTCCAAAATCACTGCAGATGGTGATTGCAGCCATGAAATTAAAAGACGTTTACTCCTTGGAAGGAAAGTTATGACCAACCTAGATAGCATATTCAAAAGCAGACATTACCTTGGCAACAAAGGTCCATCTAGTCAAGGCTATGGTTTTCCCAGTGGTCATGTATGGATGTGAGAGTTGGACTATAAAGAAAGCTGAGATCCAACCAGTCCATTCTAAAGGAGATCAGTCCTGGGTGTTCATTGGAGGGACTGATGCTGAGGCTGAAACTCCAATCCTTTGGCCACCTGATGTGAAGAGCTGACTCATTGGAAAAGACCCTGATGCGGGGAAAGATTGAGGGCAGGAGAAGGGCATGAAAGAGGATGAGATCATTGGATGGCATCACTGACTCAATGGACTTGAGTTTGAGTGAACTCCGGGAGTTGGTGATGGACAGGGGGGCCTGGCGTGCTGCAGTCCATGGAGTCACAAAGAATCGGACACGACTGAGTGACTGAACTGAACTGAACTCACATCCATACAAGACTACTGGAAAAACCACAGCTTTGACTAGATGGACCTTTGGCTGTATGAACCTTCTCTGTCTTCACTGTCAAAGACCCTTCAAGGGTGCCCATTATCAGTACCCTGAGCGTGGCCCAACTCACTCCCACAGATGGAGAACAAGGAAAGTGAGGCGGTAGGAGCAGGGAAGCTGCTGAGCACAGAGTACTCACCTTCTGGCTTAAGGAACTGAAACTCAGTGTGAGTCTAGGAATCACCCAGGTTTTAGAGAAAGATAATACGACCCAAGTCTTCTGAGAACAGCTCTCCAACTCTGCAATCACTGTTAGACATGCCTGCTCTGAGCTTCTGGAGTCCCTCCAGCGTCCATCATGTCGTCTCCCCTAGTAGAGCACACGGTTCTCAGTGGTGAGCATTCTCCCTGACCCTAACCCCTTCTCCCAGACCAGTGCCCACACATGAGTGTGCTAAGTCACTTCCTTCGTGTCCAACTCTTTGTGACCCCATGGACTGTAGCCCGACAGGCTTCTCTGTCCGTGGGATTCTCCAGGCAAGAAGACTGGGGTGGGTCACCATGCCCTCCTCCAGGGGATCTTCCCGACTCAGGGATCAACCCAAGTCTCTTACGGCTCTGCCTTGGCAGACGGGTTCTTTACCATTAGCACCAGCTGGAAGCCCACCCGCACGTAGTGCCCCCAACTCATGCTTGTTAAAGGAGCAGCTGAATGCCTGAACAAACGAATAAGTGAATATCCAGAGAAGGGAAGGAAAAAGGAGGCAGACGGCATGTAGGTTTCAGAAAATAAGAAATAAGAGAGCCAATACTCGGTCAATTAACACACAGAGAAGTCCTCAGATGAAGTCTATTTTTCAGCCTCAGCTGGCAGACCTGCTATACAGATTCTTGCTCAGAGTATACGTCAGTTCTCAGTACATGAGAGTCCCAGGGAAATGCCAAGCACTGCAGTGCGGTAGAGCCCAGAGCCACGTGCAAGCACGCAGTCTTAACACTTTGATTTAAATGCAGCTAAAGCTCTATTTTCCAGAAATTTACTGAAGAAAGAAAAGTTCTAGAAAAAAAAATCTGGTTTTGTTATTTTTAAATGTAAACACTCAAATGAGTACATTATCCCGCAGTGAAGCAAATATTGGGTTGGCCAAAAAGTTTGTTCAGGTTTTTGGGTACATTGTTAGAGAAGAACGTGATTGGTTTCGGGCCAGCCCAGTAGTCCCAAATGACTCCTAGCAGCGGAAAGAGTTTGAATGGCAAGGGCAAAGACCGAGGTGCTTGGTGGTAGCTCTATTATCCAATGTCTGCCTTCTCCAAAATGTTTTCTCTTATTGTCCCTTCTCCTAGAACTTAAAATAGCCTTTGTAAGAAAGCCAGTTTTTAGAAGGGTTGTCGATACATTTCTGGGAACTATTCAATTCAACCAAAGTTCAATTACATTAACTTTTATTGGCTAATAGGAATAAGGCACTAAGATACTCATTGTAATACATGTCACCCTTGTACTGAACAAAGGAGAACCATTAATTTTTGATAAAATAAGGTATATGAAAAAAAAAGTGCATGAAAAGCCCAATCTACCCTTCACACTGCTATTGAAATTCTCCTAGAATACAGAGCTGATCATGTGACCGCTGCAACTCAGATGCTCTGGATGACTCTATCTGCTGCAGGATAAGTTTCATCCCTTAATGTGAAAGACGTTTATCTGCCTTATTCAGGCAGGAATGCCCCCTGCCCTGTCGTCACTCCACTCGGACTCTCCCATTTAATGAAGCAAATTCTCTAAAGCATGTGAACCACCACAAGAGCCTTGAGACCACACCAGGTGATTGGATATCCCGTCTTTAAAAATCTGAAAGAGTTCATAAAATCAAAGGACGATCCATAGGGATTTCTCGTGGAATTTCTAAGCAAATACGATGGCTGATCTCTAAATGAAGTTACTTGGATTCCCCTGGTGGCCCGGTGGCCCGGTGGCTAAGACTTTGCCTTCCAATGCAAGGGGGATTTGTGTTCAATAATCCCTGGTCAGGGAGCTAAGATTCTACATGCCTTGTGACCAAAAAACCCAAAACGTAAAACAGAAGCAATTTGTTAATGAATTCAGTAAAGACTTTAAAAATAGTCCACGTCGAAAACAATTTTTAATCAATAAATTGCTGAACAGTGTATTGATGAGCATCCGCTGAAGCAAAGCATGTTCGTTACTAAGGTGACCCATGGGCTTCTCAAGCGCGGCGGCGGTGCTAACCAGCCCTCTGCCCAGCCAGCGCCCTCCGTGTTCATGGTGATTGCTCTTTGCATCTCGTCCTTGTCTGCCGTTCGCTTCTTGAAACTCAGCTACGTCCCTGTGAGGTCTGTCCCTTGCTTAAATGTGCCAGTTCAGCGACTGTGTTTAGACTGTCTCATCTGCAGTTTCTGAAACGTCTGTTCTCAAGATTCAGGCTTTCTGCCTCAACTGCAGAGGATTCATCAACTACCATGAATACGTCTCTATAATCTGCCCCTATTTTTTTTTAAATTGTTCTTGACTCCGGACAGACCCCAGGAGGCACTGGCACAGCAGGTCCTGCCTTGCAGGACACTGGAATGATGGATCTGACTGAGGCTTTGCTGTTTGATCATTTTATAACCACTGCACATGGGCTGCACGAACAGCCCTTCAAAGCCCTTCAGTACTAGACGACTCCTGCTTTTCCGTCTGAACGCGTTACCTCCCTGCCATCCAGCTGCCCTGGGGCATATCGCGTGATCATTTTGCGGTCACATTTATATCTATGATGATAGCCACTTATTGAGGGCTTATAAAGGCAACATGGGTAGATTTAGACTGTGGTTTAAGTGTTGGCTGTGGGCAGGGAAGCCTGGTGTGCTGCAGTCCAGGGGGTCGCAAAGAGTCAGATGCAACTGAGTGACTAAACAACCAATCTAAGACCCTGGTGACTTCGGGCAAGTCTTTCTAAGCTTCTAGCTTCATCTTTTAGACATTGCATTTCCTAGGTGTGAAAGGAAATAACAGCTCCCTCATGGTATTGGGATACACACACAGGTATGGGAGTGAGAGTGTCGGTCGTGTCCGACTCTTTGTGACCCCAGGGACTGTAGCCTGCCAGGCTCCTCTGTCCATGGAATTCTCCAGGCAACAATACTGGAGTGGGTAGCCATGCCCTTCTTCAGGGGATCTTCCCTACTCAGGGATCTAACCCGCTCTCTCGCATTGCAGGCAGATTCTTTACCGTCTAAGCCACCAGGGAACCCCCTGGTGATACAGCTATAGCTATCTAGATACAAGTATGGTATAGGTGTTGGTATATAATTGCTCATCACTTCCCCTCATATGTAGGGTCTGCTTTTCCTGTTTCTTCCTTATTCTGGAATGCTACTTGCCTCCATCCTCCACCTGTCAAAATCCTACTCATATTTCAAAGTTCAGCTAAAAGGCCACCTTTTCTAAGCCTTCTCAAATCTTGCAAGTCAATTCCTCATGGGTTTCCACAGTTCCTTTTTATAGGTTTTTGTAACCTGTTTTCCAGTAGTCATGTATGGATGTGAGAGTTGGAGTATAAAGAAATCTGAGTGCTGAAGAATTGATGCTTTTGAACTGTGGTGTTGGAGAAGACGCTTAAGAGTCCCTTGGACTGCAAGGAGATCCAACCAGTTCATCCTAAAGGAGATCAGTCCTGAATATTCATTGGAAGGACTGATGCTGAAGCTGAAACTCCAATACTTTGGCCACCTGATGCAAAGCACTGACTCACTGATGCTGGGAAAGGTTGAGGGCAGGAGGATAAGGGGACAACAGAGGATGAGATGGTTGGATGGCATCACTGACTCGATGGACATGAGTTTGAGCAAGCTCCGGTAGTTGGTGCTGGACAGGGAAGCCTGGAGTGCTGCAGTCCATGGGGTCACAGAGAGTCAGACACAACTGAGTGACTGAACTGAACCAAACCGTTTTTCCAGGGTACCTAGACTTAGTATAATGACAGACCCACCACAGTCGCAGCCAGCTTTTTTTCCCATCCTGGCCCTACCTTAAGTTTTAGGAACTCTATCCAGCTTCTTTTGCCCAGCTGTTTCTTGCCTCAAGGGAGTGTTTTGTAACCCCTCAGATGACCTTGACCCTGACTTCTACATACTTTCCCAAGCCAATGCTTTTTCTTCAGAGCACTTACTCAGTCAAGCAGTCATTTATGCAAGTATGAGTTAGTATTTGTTTGCCCCCAAGTAGACCATCAGGCCTCTGGGGCAGGGGCCAGGGTCTGACCGGCTGGTCCTTGTGTCCCTGAGGTCTAGTCCAGTGCTCAGCACGTGGGTGATGCCCAGTAAACACCCAGGTTGTAAAGGAACACAGAGCCTCTGGGTTGTCTGAGCTCTGCTCATCTGCAGGTAGCCTTGCCCTCCAGGGTCTCTCATTTTCTCCTTTCTGGTTCTGCTCCCTGTGGTGGTGTGAGAGCAGAATTGATGGCGCCTGCCAAAGCAATGCCTTTCAAAGGAGCTGTCCTCTGAGGCCACCAGGCTGCCACTGACGATCACGATGTCAGATGCACACCGTCCACTCACAGATCTTGGGTCCCACTTCTAGCTGGACTGTCCAGCTGCTTAGAGCAGTGGGCCAGTGCCACGCCCATATGGGCTCCAGCAACTCCAGAGGGGGTAAAGGTGTTCCATGAGCAAGGACACAGTGTGACCTTGGGCTGTAGATAACCCCCATGGACACTGGTTATTGATGGAAGGATTCTGTCCGCTCAGGCCTCACCTTGAAAGACTCAGGAAAGTAACTCACGGCCCTGTTGCATTCAGCGAGTCTCGCTGATCTGGCCTGGTAGCACTGGATTTGCAGCCACCGTGTGCGTCTCTTGCTCCCTCCTCCTCATCGTTGTGCAGTTGCCCACCCGTGTCCGACTCTGAGACCCCGGGGACCGCAGCACGCCAGGCCTCCCTGTCCCTCACCATCTCCCAGAGTTTGCTCAAACCCGTGTCTGTTGAGCTGCTGATGCCTCCTAACCATCTCATCCTCTGCCACACTCTTCTCCTTTTGCCTTTGATCTTTCCCAGCATCAGGGTCTTCTCCAGTGAGTCATCGCTTCGCATCAGGTGCCCAGAGTATTGGAGCTTCAGCTTCAGCATCAGTCCTTCCAATGAATATTTTGTTATTGTTCAAT
This sequence comes from Capra hircus, assembly GCF_001704415.2. Classification (NCBI taxonomy): domain Eukaryota; kingdom Metazoa; phylum Chordata; class Mammalia; order Artiodactyla; family Bovidae; genus Capra; species Capra hircus. The sequence continues at coordinate 1,873,071 of NC_030817.1, forward strand.
TGCTCAGTCGTGTCCGACTCTTTGTGACCCATGGACTGCAGCATGCCAGGCTTCCCTGTCCTTCACCATCTCCCAGAGTTTGCTCAAACTCATGTCCATCGAGTCAGTGATGCCATCCAACCATCTCATCCTCCGTCGTCCCCTTCTCCTCCTGCCTTCAATCTTTGCCAGCATTGGGGTCTTTTCCAGTGAGTCATCGCTTCGCATCAGGTGCCCAGAGTGTCGGAGCTTCAGCTTCAGCACCAGTCCTTCCAGTGAATATGTTTTTTGCTTAATAAGGATTTGTTGTAAGGGTCCCTGTATCAGTAGACGAGTAGTCATCAAGGGAGAAGGGGTTGGGCAGAGACACCCCGCCCCCCGCAGTCGGTGTGAAACCTACCAGGGGACACAGAGAGGGGAGGGCAGAGAGCACAGCCGTGGTGGAGGAGCCGCCTCCTCAGCGCGGCAGCTGTGTTTTGTCTGGATGTTTCCCTCGTTCCCCCTGTGCCCCTGATGAAAGAGAAGGAAGAAGATCTCTGCCTTACAGGCTTCCGCCAAAATCGATGCTCACTGTTCACAAATTATTTCCTTTCTACTTAGGTACGAATCTTACAGAGAAAAGAAAGGAAAGAGGAGAGAAACAGTCTAAGATGCGTGTGTGTGGGCAGAGGGGTCAACGTGAAGAAGCCAGATTTGTGGGCCTGGCAAAGGCCACTCTCCCAGTATCACGGAAGGAGGCTTTTAGTCTGCTAACGGAGCCACACGTTTCCTTATGGAGGCTGGATATTTCAAAAATACATCTGTCTAGAGTGGTAGCTATTTTTTTAGTTTTCTGTTGCATACGGAGTCGTTCCATTCCAGCAGACGGAGTTCGCCACCATTATGCAATAAGTCTTTCACTTCTTCAGAAACACAGCGTCTGTTTTCTCAGTCCCCGCTCTCGGGGTGGATGTGAAAGTCCCAGAAGGCACGTGCAGAGACAGTCAGGCCTTGTGTGGCCGCCCTGCTGCCGCTCAGGGCCTCCTGCGGCGCTTCCTTCTTCCTGGTTTTGAGGTAGAAGGCTATTTAGCTTCTGCTTGACCGCAGTTTCCCAATTAGAGCGTGAATTTTGTCTCATTAAGGTGGGCATTCTTTAGGGTTGAAGGCATGACAGTTTGCATTTCTATATAGTAGAAAAAGAAAACCCCCCTTCTCCCCATCCTTTCTTTTCTGTACATGTTAAAATGAAGCTTTTTCCTACTGGCTGCAGCCTTTGCCCTCCATGAGATGCTGTCGATGACAGATTCAGAAGCCAAGCCTACCTCTGGAAAACAGACCATGAAATACGCGTTTGACATCAAGTGTGTTGGAACGACCACGTCGTGTTTCTTAAACCGTCTTGAGAAAGGAGAGAACTGAGGGTCACATAATGAGATCTGAGTCCTGTGTGGCCTTGGCCATCCTTCAGACTTACCGAGGGTGCTCACGCCTTCATCTGCGCCTTACGCTTTCAAATCTGAGAGAGAGGTGCGCATTTCAAGGCAGGTGACGATCTGACATGAATTCTCGAGCGCAGCAGTGTTCTTTCTCATATTGGGGCTGGAAGTAGGACGCATTATTGGGAGCAGGGCTGAAAATTTGAACCTGGCTTCTCACAGCATTCTGTGGAAACTTCTCAAGCAGCCTCCTACTCTCATCCACCAGGGGAGGGGGCGTAAGGGAAACAGAGGTTATGCTTCGTACTCAGGCGTCCTGCTCACGGCTTTAAAAAGGTGGCTGTCACCGTCTCCTCCCAGGCCCCATGCTGGCAACGCGTGATGCGTTCTAGCAACACCCTACTACCCCACGTGGAAGCTGCGTCACAAACTCCATCTCCCAAGGTGGGCACAACTGGCTTCTGTTTGTTCCTTGTGTTCTCTTTGCCTCTCTTTTTGATTCTCTGCACTCCCCCTCCTGCAGTACCTGACTCTGAAGTTCACGATCAAGCCAAGTGGAGTCCAGTCAAAACATAAGGTGGGCCATTAACTTAAAATTTAAATTAAATGTAAATTTAAATGGAAAATGTTAAAACAATAAAAAGAAACAGGTGAATTTTTAATAATATGTATACTCTTTAATATTATTTAATCGGAGAAGGCAATGGCACCCCACTCCAGTACTCTTGCCTGGAAAATCCCACGGACGGAGGAGCCTGGTAGGCCGCAGTCCATGGGGTCGCGAAGAGTCGGACACGACTGAGAGACTTCACTTTCACTTTTCACTTTCATACATTGGAGAAGGAAATGGCAACCCACTCCAGTGTTCTTGCCTGGAGAATCCCAGGGGCGGAGCCTGGTGGGCTGCCGTCTCTGGGGTCGCACAGAGTCGGACACGACTGAAGCGACTTAGCAGCAGCAGCAGCCTATTTAATAATCTATCCATATCGGCTTCCCAGGTGGCCCAGTGGTTAAGAATCCGCCTCCCAAGGCAGAAGACAAAGGCGACCCGGGTTCGATCCCCAGGTTGGGAAGATCCTCTGGGGAAGGGAATGGCAGCCCACTCCAGTGTTCTTGCCTGGGAAACCCCATGGACAGAGGAGCCTGGCGGGCTACTGTCCATGGGGGTCTGGAAGAGTCAGACGTGACTGAGCAGGCATGGGCAATCTATCCAGAAGGTCATCTCAGCATGTGATCGACATAAACGTTGTAATGTGGTATTCTGCATTCTTTTTTCTTTTCGTTCTAAGTCCTGGAAAAGCAGTGTGTGTTTTACCCGTCCAGGCTGTCTCAATTCAGACTAGCCGTGTGTCAAGGGTTAAGCTGAGTGCAGTGGCTACCTTGCTGGACAGCAAGGAGAGAGAATGTTTCTATTACTGCAGAAAGTTCTCTGGGATGGCACACATCTCACCCATTCATGAGGACTTTGTGTAGAAATTTGTCTCTCTAAAGAAGGCATTGCCAGTCATCTCTCCTCTCCAAAGACCCTTAGGCAGGGCCCCTAGTCAGCAGAATGACGAGCAAGGCCATTTCTGATTATTTGGCCCTAGGGCTCCCATTATACTGAAGGCCTGAAAGCAGAGAGCAGCCTCAGGCCCTTCACTCATCGGCTCCCAGCGCACCGCTGCCTCTGTCCCTGCCTGAAAGGGAGACGGGAAAGTGTTCGTAGCTCAGTCGCGTCCAAGCCTTGGTGACCCCATGGACAGTCCCTGGGATTCTCCAGGACAGAACGCTGGAGTGGGTAGCCTTTCCTTTCTCCGGGGGATCTTCCCGACCCAGGGACCGACCCGGTCTCCTGCATTGCAGGCGGATTCTTTACCAGCTGAGCCACAAGGGAGGCATGGCCTGTTACTCCCTAGTGGGTGGAAATGTTAATTTATGTATCATTCTTTAAAGCACCCAAGTCTCATTTTAAAAGGGCCTGGCTTCCTTCCACTCACCCTCAGAAGAGTGGTTTCCTTGTGAATGTCTGACAGTCAACTCTCTCGAGGCAGAAACCCTGAGTTGTAACCTTTGCCAGCGACTGGGGCACAGCGGGAAAAGATCCACCTGCCAATGCAGGAGACACAGGTTTGATGCCCGGGTCGGGAAGGTTCCCTGGAGGCGGGCATGGCAGCCCGCTCCAGTGTGCTTGCCTGGAGAATCCCATGGACAGAGGAGCCTGGCGGGCTCCAGTCTGTGGGGTCCAAAGAGTCGGACACACCTGAGCTCACGAGTATAAATACTTCCACTGTGAGCACTGATTTCAGGCTCCCCATGTGACATCTCTGAACGCTGGAGTGGGGCAGCGCTTGAGGAGAAAGCGGAAGTGATGCCCACGGTCTGGCAGAGGGGCCTTTGACTCTTCGCTGGAGCACAGTGGTGTTTATGTGGACTCCCCCCCCGACCTCCCATTTTCAGGAACCTGGAGCATCTACATCTTAGAACATCCTTCGTGTACAAAGCAAAACCAGCCAAAGGCCTCAGTGTGTTGGATCAAAATGAGATTTTTTTTGGGGGGGGTAGGCTGTGGTAGGTCTTGGTTGCTGCACAGCTTTCTCCAGTTGAAGTGAGTGGGGCCGCCTCTTCACTGCGATGCTGGGGCTCCTCGGGGAGGACCCACCCCCACTGTGATGCTGGGGGTCTCGGAGAGGGCCCACCCCCACTGTGACGCTGGGGGGGTCTCGGGGAGGACCCACCCCCACCGTGATGCTGGGGCCCGTGGCATCTCCGGCTGTGAAGCCCAGGCTCCAGGCACGCGGGCTTCAGTAGCTGTGGCATGTGGGCTTGGTTGCTCTGCAGCACGTGGATTCTTCCTGGCCGAGGGATTGAACCTGTGTCCCCTGCATTGGCAGGCAGATTCTTATTCACTGCATCACCAGGGAAGCAGGGATAAGAGCGACAAGAGGATACAAACTTGAAAGAAGCAGTAAATAAACCCTCGAGAACTAATGTGCGTATGATGAACATACACATAATACTGTCCTCTCATCACAAAGGACTGTGGACAATTCTGAGAGAGACAGGAACACCAGACCACCCGACCTGCCTCTTGAGAAACCTGCATGCAGGTCAGGAAGCAACAAATAGGAAAAGGAGCACATCAAGCCTGTACATTGTCACCCTGCTTGTTTAACTTCTATGCGGAGTACATCATGAGAAATTCTGGGCAGGAAGAAGCACAAGCTGGAATCAAGATTGCTGGGAGAAATATCAATCACCTCAGATATGCAGATGACACCACCCTTATGGCAGAAAGTGAAGAGGAACTCAAAAGCCTCTTGATGAAAGTGAAAGAGGAGAGTGAAAAAGCTGGCTTAAAGCTCAACATTCAGGAAACGAAGATCATGGCATCCAGTCCCTTCAGTTCATGGGAAATAGATGGGGAAACAGTGGAAACAGTGTCAGACTTTTTTTTTGGTGGGGGGGGAGTCCAAAATCGCTGCAGATGGTGACTGCAGCCATGAAATTAAAAGACGCTTACTCCTTGGAAGAAAAGTTATGACCAACCTAGATAGCATATTCACAAGCAGAGACATTACTTGGCCAACAAAGCTCCATCTAGTCAAGGCTATGGTTTTTCCAGTGGTCATGTATGGATGTGAGAGTTGGACTGTGAAGAAAGCTGAGCACCAAAGAATTGATGCTTTTGAACTGTGGTGTTGGAGAAGACTCTTGAGAGTCCCTTGGACTGCAAGGAGATCCAACCGGTCCATCCTAAAGGAGATCAGTCCTGGGTGTTCATTGGAGGGACTGATGCTGAAGCTTAAACTCCAATGCTATGGCCACCTCATGCGAAGAGTTGACTCATTGGAAAAGACCCTGATGCTGAGAGGGATTGGAAGCAGGAGGAAAAGGGGACCAGAGGATGAGATGGCTGGATGGCATCACTGACTCGATGGACATGAGTTTGAGTGAACTCCGGGAGTTGGTGATGGACAGGGAGGTCTGCGATTCATGGGGTTGCAAAGAGTTGGACATAACTGAGTGACTGAACTGAACTGAACTGATTGTCCTATGATTACATAATGTGATAAATATGGCATTGTCATATTTAATAATGAATAATAATTGAATCCTGAATATTCATTGGAAGGACTGAGGCTGAAGCTGAAACTCCAATCCTTTGGCCACCTGATGCGAAGAACTGACTCTGGAAAAGACCCTGATGCTGGGAAAGATTGAAGGCGGGAGGAGAAGGGGACGACAGAGGATGAGATGGTTGGATGGCATCACTGACTCGATGGACGTGAGTTTGAGTGAACTCTGGGAGTTGGTGACACACAGGGAGGCCTGGTGTGCTGCAGTCCATGGGGTCGCAAAGAGTCAGACACAACTGAGCAACTGAACAACTACAAGAATATTTGCCAAAAATGAGAAGTGCCACAAGTGCCACACTACAATGGCAATTATTAATATATTGCAATATACAAATATATCAGTGTAGCAGGCTGTACACCTTACATGGACACAATGTTACCTGTCAAATTTATTCAATTTAAAAAAATGTAGCCGAGAGTGAGATCAGCTTTCATTCAGTTCAGTTCAGTTCAGTCGCTCAGTCGTGTCCGACTCTTTGCGACCCCATCATTGGCACCTTTTAATTTTGGTTCACTGGCAACGGTAGTACCTGAGATTCCATAAAAAGAAACAATATCAAATACATAAGTGGTTTGAGAATTTACCTGAATTTCTCATTGACCCATTCTTTCAGGGAAAAAAGAAATGGATGTGTGGTTCATGAGGCTGAAAGAAACACTGTGAAGGCAAGACAGTCAATCTTCTGTGTAATACGTAGAGTGCGGGCCTGTAAATTATAGGATCCAGCCTCCAACAAGCCACAGGATCTTGGAGAAACCTTTAAACCTACTGGAGGCCTCGCATCTCCCACCTGTAAGGGGCTGGAGTGACCAGTGCTCCCTGCATGTTAGTCGTGCCCATCACTATTTTTGTCATTTCCTGATGCCACCTGCTCTGCTACTTTCCGAATATTTTTATTTAATCAGCTTACTTTTTGCTTAACTACTCAGCATTTTCCTAAGTGATAGTATCTGTGAAATCATAGCTTCAACATTCTAGTATGCTTTTCCTAATACACATGATATACCAACATAACTGTAACCAGTGTGTGTGTACGTCCTAAAATTGTCTTGTATCGGACATGTGGCTAGTCTATTACGGATGAGGCGGTCCCTGTGGGTCCCGCAGCATTGCTGGTTTGAGAGCCGGCATCATCTCAGCCCCTTCAGTGCTCACCATGGAAATCTCAGGATTGATTCACGGTGCAGTAACCCTTGTCAGTCAAGAAGATGAGTGAGACTGACGGATCAGCTGGCCACATTGTTGTCCAAGTCCTTCCTTACAGACGAGTGTGGTTTGAGACTTCTATTCTGAAACGCATTTGCTCCTGTACCAATATAACTTTCTCATTCCATCAAGCAGCAGAAAGCTCTGATCAAAAATTTAAATGAGCGCATTTTGCATATAATATTTTGTCTCTCACTATTAAGCTCGGTAAATAGGTTGAAATCTGCATATAAATCACTTATATTTGCCTGGATGTCTCTATGGGGGTTGCAGAGATGGTGCTTTAAATATCATGTGAAATTTTTAAGAGATTGCTGGGTATGGAAAAGACTACGGAATTATTTTTATAAAAAATTAGAAAGCAGGACTTTCTTTAGAGTTGATGTGGCTTAAATAATTTCAACCAGATGAACAGTTGTCAACAATTTGCATTTAAAATATAATTAATTATGTCCGTCTGTCTGCTATTATACGAGGAAATTAAGATACCGTACATGTTTATGATAGGAAATTTCTCAATTGTCTTTTTTAATCTACTGTGAAGCTGCACAGTTATTTCCACAGGAGGAAAGAAAAACATATTATGCTGCTAAGTAAGACCAGCCTTTCTCGGATTAGAAATCAGTGAATGGTTTGCGGGATTAGTGATTTCTATTCTCAAATGAAAACCAGATGGGCAAAAGCGACAGCTTAAATAGTTAAGGGAAAAAGCTGGCAGAAAAAAGTCACATTTGATAATTATATTTGTTGTTACACCTTCTCTTCTTTATTGAGATGGTCAGAAACTTGGTGTGAAAGATAATATAACTCCTGAATTGTTTTTTAACCAAATAAAAGTTCAGACTACTTTGGGAACAGTTACGTAAAAATGTGATCATCAAGCAGTTCTTTTTATTAGAAACAGAATTCTCGTTCACAAAAACTTTTCAGTAAATGTTTAGCCCGTTGTTATCTAAATGTGTAATAACATTTTATGCATTTATTTATACATAAAAAGTAAGGTAAGTTTAGCGCCTGCCCTCTGTTGTACACGTGTTAGCGATGTCTGTGTGATCACTCAGCAGGCATTCCAGCAATATTCGCTGTTTTGGCACAAATGCTGGGAACGAATTTACATCTACTCACAAGCTAGAGAGTAGCAAGAGCTAAGCTAGTCGCTCAGCGTTTGAGAGCGCATGATGCTGAAGAAACAGCACACAGCTCGCTACTTAATCCAGGCAGTGTGTCTAGAGCCCCAGATTCACCGGCTCACGCGGTCACCCACCGTCTATGACGGTTTACCGTAAGCTAGCTTCCGGACTCAGCCCTTTGCCAGCATGATCCCATTTATTAGGAGGCGACTGGGCTTCTGCGGGGCTAAGCTAGGAGCCTGGGCTTGCCAGCCAGCATGTGGCAGGGCCAGGTCTGAACAGACACCTCACAGCTGGGCAGTGCTCTCGAGTCGCTGCTGCGGGCCAGGCCCTCAGCTGAGGCCAGAGACACATCCACAGATGTGGGTGCTGACTGTAAGAAGGTCGCACAGCCCTTCACCTAACACATCTGAAATTAAAGTTGGAGGACATGGAACTCGTGTGGCCAGACTCCCTTTTATCACAGATTAAAACGCCGGTGATCTAAAGGGGCAAGTGTCGTATCCACCGAGTATATGGTGGAGAAGAGTATAGACAAACCCAATGCTTCGGTTGCTTAAAATGCTGACAATACTGTTGCAGTATCTCTGTGGCTTGAATATGAATAGATTAGTACTTTGGCCTTTTCTTTGCTCAAACATGTGATAAGAATATGGATGTCAGTGACTGTTGTATATGTCAGCAAAAAATTTGCCAGTCAATCTAAGAAAGAAATGGAAAATTTTATTTGAGCTGCATTTGAGGATTAAAACCCAGGAAGAATATTTGAGAAATGTCTAAGGACTGTTCCACTCTTAGAAATCAAGACGCAGTTATGTTAAGTTTTTTGAGACAGAGGAAGTGAAGTGAAGTGAAGTCGCTCAGTCGTGTCCGACTCTTCACGACCCCATGGACTGTAGCCTATCAGGCTCCTCAGTCCACGGGATTTTCCAGACGAGTGTACTGGAGTGGGTTGCCATTTCCTTCTCCAAGGATCTTCCCCACCCAGGGATCGAACCCAGGTCTCCCGAATTGTAAGCAGACACTTTACCATCTGAGCCACCAGGGAAGCCAGAGATAGAGGACTGTGCATCAGATGGCGTGTTATTGACAGTTTTTATAATCCAGATCTAATCCTGGTGGGTCACGTGTCTGCTTACAAGTTTAAGAGAGAGTGTTACCTCTCAAGGAGTTACCTTGGTGGGGCTGGGAGAAGGATGCTCTTTGTGGTTGAACGCGTATCCCTTCTTCAGGGTTGGGGAGGGCTGGAGCAGACCCAGTGCAAGGCACCGAGGGGGAGAGGGGAGGCCAGAGGGCAGGGAAGAATTTATGTTTGCATTGTTCTTGTCTTGCCATAGAACATGAAGTTTATTTCATGTAGCTATGCCTAAAACAGAGATCAAGAACGTATAAAGGGACTGTTTCTATTGTTCAGTCGCTAAGTCGTGTCCAACTCTTGGCAACCCCATGGGCTGCAGCACGCCAGGCTTCCGTCCTCCACTGTCTCCTGGAGTTTACTCAGATTCATGTCCATCGAGTCAGTGATGCCATCCAACCCTCTCACCCTCTGCCGCCCGCTTCCCTCCCCGCCTTCAAGCCTTCCCAGCATCAGGGGCTTTCCCGGTGAGTCGGCTCTTGGCATCAGGACATATATAGACCATATGCAGGACAATACTCGAGTCGGCCCGAGTGTTGGAGCCTCAGCTGCAGCCCCAGTATCGGCCGCCTTGGCCCAGCCGCTTCAATCTTCCTGGAGCTGTTAGTAATTGTCCTCCACTTTCCCCGGAAGCAGGCTGCACACCTTCCAGCCTGGGGGACTCATCTTCTGATGTCGTGTCCTTTGCCTTTTTGTCTTGTTCATGGGGCTCTCGAGGCAAGCATCCCGGAGTGGTCTGCTATTCCCCGCTTCAGTGGACCACGTCTTGTCCGAACTCTCCACCATGACCCGTCCGTCTTGGGTGGCCCACACGGCGTGGCTCACAGCTTCACTGAGTTACACAAGCCCGTTCACCATGACAAGGCTGTGATCCGTGAAGGGGGTATAATGGGGTGGGGAAGGAATAAATTAGGAGTTTGGGATGAACAGATATACATTATTGTATATAAAACAGAGAAACAAGAAGGGCCTACTGTATAACACAGGGCACTATATTCAACGTCTTGTAATAACCTATAATGGAAAAAATCTGACAAAGGGTATGTAATCTCTATGTTCTATACAGATTTACAATGCTGTATTAGTTTCAGGCGTACAGCAAAGTGATTCAGTCATATGTAACACACTGTGAATCAACTATACTTCAATTTAAAGTTTTTTTAAAAGAACATAAACTAATTCCAGTTAACGCAACAGTAGAAATTGAGTGCTTATATGCTGCACATAGAGATAACTTGGTTCATTCACTCATGTCTGACTCTGCGACCCGTGGACTATAGCCCACCAGGCCCCTCTTTGTCCATGGGATTCCCCAAGCAAGAATACTGGAGTGAGTTGCCGTTTCCTTCTCCAGGGGATTTTCCCCACCCAGGGACTGAACCTGGGTCTCCTGCATTGCAGGCAGATTCCTTACTGTCTGAACCACCAGGGAAGCCACCACTTGCTGGGTAAACAGTGATAAACAAGCTGTGCAGGGTGGGAGAGAGAGATAATTAATATCATTACTGAACAGGGCGATAAGGGGAGGTTCAGGGTGATATTGGCATGTGGCAGAGACGCACAGCCCATTGAAGGGCCACCAGAGTTGGGGGGAGTGTCGGGAGAGGGCAGGAAGGAGGAAGGCAATCCGGACAGAAGGTCGTTCACCAGCCATGTTCCCTCGAGAGGTGGCTGGGCCTGTTTAAAGGACCTGGTGCCGGATCCCTTCCATTTGCTTCTCGAGATCTGCTTCCCCGACTTGGCCCACTTCTCCCTGCCGGGAGACTGGCGCTCAGGGCCTACGCTGGTGGGCACCAGTGTGCCCTACGGCTGCCAGTTGGGTTGTGCCAGTGGGGAGCCCCAGGAGGAGATTTGGACAGAGGAAGGGGAGTGAGTTCAGGCCCATGTTGGGGACGTCTAGCTGGCGGCTGGCGGGTGGTGAGCTGGGACACCGCTCCACTCTCTTCCAGGGTCCTGTAGGTTCGCTCCTCCAGGTGAAAACAGCCTTCAGGTGCTGCTCCACACTCCACCCAGCCCTTTGTACAAAGCCCTGTATAATCTCAGTTTCACCTTCAGGGATTCCTGAGAGAGAGGAGACAGGAATGGGAGTGGTGTTAGTGGGATTAGCCAGGTGGGTGGGGATGGACTCACCGTCCTTGTTACTCACTCACTCAGTCGTGTCCAGCTCTTTTCGACCCCGTGGACTGCAGCACGCCAGGCTTCCCTGTCCCGCATTATCTCCTGGAGCTTGCTCAAATTCATGTCCATCGAGTCGGTGATGCCATCCAACCATCTCCTCCTCTGTCGTCCCCTTCTCCTCCTGCCCTCGCTCTTTCCCAGAATCAGGGTCTTTTCTAGTGAGTCAGTTCTTCGCACCAGGTGGCCAAACAGTTGGAGCTTCAGCTTCAGCAACTGTCCTTCCAATGAACACTCAGCACTGATTTCCTTTGGGACTGACTGGTGGGCTCAGGAGAAGGCTTGTAATCTAGGTTAGCAGAGTTTGGAAGGAGCCCGAGGGCTGACATCAAGGAGAATTCTGCAGGCACAGCAGGAGTCTGGGTTGCATTCTTTAAGAGTTGGAAGAGTTTTGGAGGATCTTTAGCAGCGAAGTGACAAGACGTGACTGATGCTCTGCAAAGGTGGTGGACTTTGAGTAAAGCAAATTACCCTCAGTGATGAGGCGGGGGTGGGAGCTCGGGAGGTGCAGAGGGGGCTGGCTCCTCCAGTTAGGTGAGATTTCCCAATCTCTCCTGAGGAAGAAGGAATTCGGCCAGCGGGCAGCCTTCAGACTCGAGCTACAGTGTCCGCGCTTGCCTGGGTCTCCAGCCTGCTGGTCTACCCTGCAGATTTTGGACTCACCAAATATCTAGGGTTATATGAACCTGTTTCTTAAAATCAATTTGTCTGTCTGTCTGTCTCTCTCTATATATACATATGTATGTGTAGATAGATAGATATGTATATATATGCATGGAAAGAGAGAGAGACGGGCTATACTATACGGCCTGGGCTTTTATTATACCCATTTCCAAGACCTGAGTGTGTGGGCGCGCGCGCACGTGTGTGTGTCTGCTGTCCTCCGTGGAGGGCCACTGGCATGACACGTATCCACTGACTTCCCTGATAAAGGGACGTGGCCGCCGCTCACGCTGTTTTTCCTTTGCCTCAGCAGTCTGTCTTTTGCTTTATTTGGCTTTACCACGTCCCTGGCTTTGCTGCAATAAGGAGACCATCCTTGCTGTGAGTTGCCACTTTGAGTGACACGTCTGTTCTTCCCACCTGCAGTAAGATCCATCTGACCCTACAGGGAATATGTGATAAAGATAAATTTAAGAGTGGAACTGGAAAGTTAGGGCAGCTTTCAACCTGTTTTTCTTTGGAAACCATTGTACAGAGGAAAAGCTCTTCTTTTAGTTCATGGTTGCTGCATATACACAAATACAATGCAAGGTCTTTTTTTTCCCCACAACATAGTAGTCTCTCAGAAGACAAGCTGTTGCCTTAGGTTAGAATCTTTACAAAGTCACTCATAATAAACAGTGCCCTGTGTATAGCTTTATTATCAATAATAACACTATTGGGAGAAGACGTTGTTTTCCTGTTCTTATCAGTTCAGTTCAGTGGCTCATTTGGGTCCGACTCTTTGCGACCCCATGGACTGCAGCACGCCAGGCTTCCCTGTCCATCACCAACTCCTGGAGCTTCCTCAAACTCATGTGCGTTGAGTCAGTGATGCCATCCAACCATCCCATCCTCTGTCGTCGTCCCCTTCTCCTTCTGCCTTCAATCTTGCCCAGCATTAGGGTCTTTCCCAATGAGTCATTTCTTCGCATCAAGTGGCCAAAATATTGGCGTTTCAGTTTCAGCATCAATCCTTCCAATGAACACCCAGGGCTGATCTCCTTCAGAATGGACTGGTTGGATCTCCTTGCAGTCCAAGGGACTCTCAAGAGTCTTCTCCAACACCACAGCTCAAAAGCATCAATTCTTCCGCAAAGAGTGGGACATGACTGAGAAACTAACACACACGCTCAGCTTTCTTTCTGGTCCAGCCCTCACCTTCCTGGGTCGGGAAGATCTCTTGGAGACGGAATGGCAGCCCACTCCAGTATTCTTGCCTGGAGAATCCCACGGATGGAGTGGTCCATGGGTTGCAAGAGTCGGACACAACTTCGCAACTAAACCTCACATCCACACACGAGCACCAGAAAAACCATTGCTTAGACTAGACGGACCTTTGTCGGCAAAGTAATGTCCAGGTTGGTCATAGCTTTTCTTACAAGGAGTAAGCGTCTTTTAACTTCATGGCTGCAGTCACCATCTGCAGTGATTTTGGAGCCCCAAAAAGTAAAGTCTCTCACTGGTTCCATTGCTTCCCCATCTATTTGCCATGAAGTGATGGGACCAGAGGCCATGATCTTCATTTTCTAAATGCTGAATTTTAAGCCAACTTTTCACTCTCCTCTTTCACTTTCATCAAGAGGCTCTTTAGTTCCTCTTTGCTTTCTGCCATAAGGGTGGTGTCATCTGCATATCTGAGGTTACTGATATTTCTCCTGGCAATCTTGATTCCAGCTTGTGCTTCATCCAGCCCAACATTTCACATGATGTACTCAGCATAGAAGTTAAATAAGCAGGGTGACAATATACAGCCTTGACATACTCCTTTCCGATTTGGAACCAATTTGTTCCATGTCTGATTCTGACTGTCACTCCTTAACCTGAATGCAGATGTCTCAGGAGGCAGGTAAGGTGGTCTGGTATTTTTTCCAGTTTGTTGTGATCCACACAAAAGATTTAGCATAGTCCATGAAGCAGAAGTAGATTTTTTCTGAAACTCTCTTGTTTTTTCTATGACCCAGTGGATGTTGGCTAGTTGGTCTCTGTTATGCACTGAGCCCGTATCTCCGAACCGACCGAGAGAAAGCAAGTCTTCCACAGTAATGCAAAAAGGCAGGAAGGGAGTTCATTTCTAGTGCGCTAGGGTCCGAGTCTCATCCGACACAGCGGAATCCGACAGGGACCCCAAACAAAGGGATATGGCGGTTTATATAGTCAGTTCTTTGTCTCAGTTACAGGAGCAGCTGGCGTTACAGGATTGGCCAGACAGGATGAGCGCATGTCCTGTCTCTTTCTGGTTGGTGTGTACGGGAAGTCTTCCTAATTTGGTCAAGGAATGCTGTTTTTTCTTCCCAGCTAACAGGAAACATGACTCAGGTCCCTGGTGCTATGCACCTCACTGAGCCGTCTGGCCTGCCTGACAGTCTCTGGTTCCTCTGCCTTTTTAAAATCCAGCTTGAACATCAGGAAGTTCATGGTTCATGTATTGTTGAAGCCTGGCTTGGAGAATTTTGAGCATTACTTTACTAGCATGTGAGATGAGTGCAATTGTGCGGTAGTTTGAACATTCTTTGGCATTGCCTTTCTTTGGAATTGGAATGAAAACCGACCTTTTCCAGTCCTGTGGCCACTGCTGAGTTTTCCAAATTTGCTGACATATTGAGTGCAATGCCTTTACAGCATCATCTTTCAGGATTTGAAATAGCTCCACTGGAATTCTATCTCCTCCACTAGCCTTGTTTGTGATGGTGCTTCCTAAGGCCCACTTGACTTCACACTCCAGGAGGTCTGGCTCTAGGGGAGGCAGCACCCTCGTGGTTATCTGGGGCATTAATATCTTTTTTTGGTATAGTTCTTCTGTCTATTCTTATAGTGATCATTTATTGGAGCTTCCAAGGTGGCTCAGCGGTAAGGAATCCACTTGCCAAGTAAGAGGTGTGGATTTGATCCCTGGGTCAGAAGATCCCCTGAAGAAGGAAATGACAACCCACTCCAATGTTCTTGCCTGGGAAATCCCAGGGGCAGGGAGCCTGGTGGGCTGCAGTCCAGGGGGTCAAAAAGAGTTGGACATGACTTAGCAACTAAACACCAATAGTAAAATGATCGGTCAAATACATGTGATGGAAATTGTTGAGAATAAACCTTTTAAAAATAATAAGTGAGATAAGTCAGACAGAGGAAGGTAAATACTGTATGGTATCAATTATATGTGGAATCTGAAAAACCCAAGCTCATTAAAACAGAGATTTTGCAGTGGTGGTTACCAGGGACTGGGGCTGGCGGATAAGAGGGATGTTATTTAAGGAGACAAACTCTCAACTGGTGGATAAATAAATCCCAGAGACCTATGCTCAGCAGAGTGTTTATAGTTAGCAGTACCATGTTATAAGCTTCAGAGTTGCTAAGAGACTAGATCTTAACTTTCTCACCATAAAAAAATAAATGATAATTATATGACATAATAGAAGTGTTAGCTAACACTGCCATTGAGACAGTATTGCAATGCATAAATGTACCAAATCAACCTATTGTACACCTTAAACTTGTGCAATGCTATAAGTCAGTTGTCTCAAGAAAAAAAAAGACAGTTTAAGAAGTAATAAAGTAAGTGATTGTGGAATTCATATATGAACTCCATATGAATGGTATTTTTAGGTTACGGTACAATTTCCAAGGTCATTCTTTATTACATAGAGACTCTAAAACTACAGTTCCTTAAACAATTTAGAAGGAAACAAAGGTGATATGCTCTGAAAAACTCTAGAAAACTCAAGAAGTGACTCCAGGGGTGGCAGGTATGGTAAAGCATATGAAGACTTTGAATAAATCTGTTGTGTGAGTGTTTAAAACATGAGATTTAAAATATACATAATTAAATACTATGAGTTGACACTTGGCTATTTCATCTGCATTTCTGAAAGTTTGTATTATATTCACATTCCAAAAGGCTTCTGTGCAGTGCTTTCTCATGGAGTGTTGTCTACACACACAGAGGCCTTACATCCCTGAAAGCTTATATGATCTTCACGTTGCCCAAAGGCTTCTGTGCAGTGCTTTCTCATGGAGTGTTGTCTACACACACAGAGGCCTTACATCCCTGAAAGCTTATATTATCTTCACGTTGCCCAAAGGCTTCTGTGCAGTGCTTTCTCATGGAGTGTTGTCTACACACACAGAGGCCTTACATCCCTGAAAGCTTATATGATCTTCACGTTGCCCAAAGGCTTCTGTGCAGTGCTTTCTCATGGAGTGTTGTCTACACACACAGAGGCCTTACATCCCTGAAAGCTTATATTATCTTCACGTTGCCCAAAGGCTTCTGTGCAGTGCTTTCTCATGGAGTGTTATCTACACACACAGGTGCCGTACATTTAGGCCTGTGCTGTGGGCCCAGTCGCGTCTGACTCTTTGCGACCCCACGGACTGCAGCCAGCCATGGGGGTTCTCCAGGCAAGAGTACTGGCGTGGGTTGCCATGCCTTCCTCTGGGGATTCTTCCCCTCCCAGATCTCCTGCATTGCGGGCAAGTTCGTTACTCTCTGAGCCACCAGGGAAGCCCAAGAACACTGCGGCAGGTAGCCTATCCTTTCTCCAGGGGGTCTTCCCGCCCCAGGAATGGAACCAGGGTCTCCTACGTTGCAGGTGGGCTATTCACCAACTGAGCTACCAGGGAGTCCATGTTTAGGCATAGGAGACACTCCCTAAGGCATGCGCCGTGAGGAAATGCTGCAGGGTCGGGGCGGGGGAGTGTGGAAATCGGTAGAACTACTGGCATTATCTTGATCCAGTATTTCCAGGGCCTTGTCAACATTTTTGGGCTTTTCAAGGAACCAACTCTTCACACTCTGTAGATTCTGTTATATGTTTGTTTTCTGTTTTATTAATTTATCCTCTTGTTATGTTCTTTCTTTCCTTATCTTTTCTTTGGGTCTGTTATGCTGTATCCTTCCAACTTCTTGAGAAGGCAGCTTACCCGACTGATTTTTAGCCTTTTTATTTTTTAAACCTATGTGTTTAATGATAAAAATTTTGTCTAAATAAATTCTTATAAGTTTTGACATATTGTATTTTCATTATTATTCATTTCAGAATATTTTCTTTTGTATTATGCTTTATTTTTAACTTGTGCTAATTAATAACTATGGTCTTTAATTTCCAAATATTTTTGAGGTTTCTAGTTTTTTTAATTATCATTAACTTCTATTAAATTCAATTATAGCTGAGCTGCTGGGTATGATTTTTATTATTTTAGATTTATGGTACAATAAATGGACCGTTTCAGTAAATTCTCCATATATTTTGATAAGAATTTGTGTTCTACAATTGGTGAGTCAAGTTTTCTGTGTGTGTTAATTTTCTTAACTCATGCAATTAACTTATAATCTGACTGATTGATTCTGTCTGTTACCCTATCAGTTTGCTGATAGTAAAATCTTTCATGATGTTTATGGATTTATCTATTTCTCCTCTTAACTTTGCCCTGTAGAGATGTATAACTTAATATCCCTCATTATCTCCAGTAATACTTCCTGCTTTTGACTGATAGTAGTTTGGCCACATTAATTTCCTTCATACAGTGTTCACACAGGGTGTGTCTTCTCATCTGTTTGCTTCCAGCTTCTCTGCTGCTGCTGCTTAGTTGCCGAGTTATATCCGACTCTTTGCGACCCCGGGGACTGTAGCCCACCAGGCTCCTCTGTCCATGGGATGCTCCAGGCAAGAGTACGGGAGTGGGTTGCCATTCCCTTCTCCAGGGGATCTTCCTGCCCCAGGGACTGAACCCGCGTCTCCTGCATTGCAGGCGGACTCTTCACCGCTGAGCCAGCTGGGGAGCCCCGCAACCTCTCTGTGCCCTGAAACTTCAGACGGTGTGACCAGTGTGCTCATTTCAGTCCAGTCTCAAACTTTTTGGTCTCAGCTAGAAAATAGACTCGGTTTGCATTTAATGCCTTTGCTGACGTGTGTGGATTTAGATTCGCCATCTTATCACTTGTTTTCCATTTGTCCTACCTGTTCTCTGTTCCCTTTGGTTTCTTCCTTATTATCCATTAATTCCTTTTTTATTCTTACATTTCTCAGCTCTCTTCACTTATCGGTATGTTTTAAATGATTCTTTTTAGTAGTTGCTTGATAGATCACAACATGCGCTCTTGATTTATCTAACGTAAGATATAAGTTGCTACGTTATTTTTTCTTTGCTAATATCTGAAACTAAAAATACATTTTATGCTTACTCCTCATATTTTGGGCTGTTATTATAATGAATCTTAGTTGTATCTATATATCTCAAGCCCCACAAGACATTATATTATTCCTTCAAGGAGTAAATGTTTAAATTTATGTATATATTTATCAGTCATTCTTTCTTTGCAAATACCATCTAGGATCACAGTGCTTCTTCCTAAAATTTTCTTTTTCATATTTGCGTTAAAGAAGGTTTGCTGCTGAACACAATTCCCAGTTGTCACTCACCTGAAAATGTTTCACTGCACCCTCATTGTTGAGGGGTGTCTTTGCCAGGCATAGAGTTACTGGCTGGCAGCTCTCCTCCTTCAACGCTTTGATGACAAGACTCCATCATCTTCTGGATGCTTTGCTTCTGTTGAGAAGTCAGTGGTGAGTCACACAGCATTGCTCTTTTGATGTTAACATATCATCTTTCTTCTGGAGGCATCTTACATTATCTTTGTCTTTTTATTTTAGCAGCTTTACTATCAAGTGCATGTATTATATATATGTAATACTTGGGTATTCATCAGTTCAGTTCAGTTCAGTCGCTCAGTCGTGTCCGACTCTTTGCAACCCCATGAATCGCAGCACGCCAGGCCTCCCTGTCCATCACCAACTCCTGGAGTTCACTCAGACTCACATCCATCGAGTCCGTGATGCCAGCCAGCCATCTCATCCTCTGTTGTCCCCTTCTCCTCCTGCCCCCAATCCCTCCCAGCACCAGAGTTTTTCCAATGAGTCAACTCTTCGCATGAGGTGGCCAAAGTACTGGAGTTTCAGCTTCAGCATCATTCCTTCCAAAGAAATCCCAGGGCTGATCTCCTTCAGAATGGACTCATTGGATCTCCTTGCAGTCCAAGGGACTCTCAAGAGTCTTCTCCAACACCACACTTCAAAAGCATCAATTCTTCGGTGCTCAGCCTTCTTCACAGTTCAACTCTCACATCCATACATGACCACAGGAAAAACCATAGCCTTGACTAGATGGACCTTTGTTGGCAAAGTAATGTTTCTGCCTTTTAATATGCTATGTAGGTTGGTCATAACTTTTCTTCCAAGGAGTAAGCGTCTTTTAATTTCATGGCTGCAATCACCATCTGCAGTGATTTTAGAACCCAAAAATTTCCACTGTTTCCCCATCTATTTCCCATGAAGTAATGGGACCAGATGCCATGATCTTAGTTTTCTGAATGTTGAGCTTTAAGCCAACTTTTTCACTCTCCTCTTTCACTTTCATCAAGAGGCTTTTTAGCTCCTCTTCACTTTCTGCCATAAGGGTGGTGTCATCTGCATATCTGAGGTTATTGATATTTCTCCCAGCAATCTTGATTCCAGCTTGTGTTTCTTCCAGTCCAGCGTTTCTCATGATGTACTCTGCATAGAAGTTAAATAAGTAGGGTGACAATATACAGCCTTGACGTACTCCTTTTCCTATTTGGAACCAGTCTGTTGTTCCATGTCCATTTCTAACTGTTGCTTCCTGACCTGCATACAGATTTCTCAAGAGGCAGGTCAGGTGCTCTGGTATTCCCATCTCTTTCAGAATTTTCCACAGTTTATTGTGATCCACACAGTGAAAGGCTTTGGCATAGTCAATAAAGCAGAAATAGATGTTTTTCTGGAACTCTCTTGCTTTTTCCATGATCCAGCGGATGTTGGTAATTTGATCTCTGGTTCCTCTGCCTTTTCTAAAACCAGCTTGAACATCTGGAAGTTCACAGTTCACGTATTTCTGAAGCCTGGCTTGGAGAATGTTGAGCATTACTTTACTAGCGTGTGAGATGAGTGCAGTTGTGCGGTAGTTTGAGCACTGTGTTCATAGCGGTGCTTAAATCTAGGAGAGCGCTATCATGTCTGCTCGCTTTCTCATTTTCTCGGCCGCATTGCACCCCAGGCCCCAGGCGCGCCTCTCCCGGATCTCCTCTTTCTCAGACCCTGACTCTATGGATGATCTTTGGGCTGACATTTCTACGGTGTCTTCACCATAGCGTTTGGTGTGCGTGTTTTATCCTCAGCTCTTCTAACTTTTTTCAGAAGGAACATTGGTATAAAGCACCTTTTAGCCTTTCTAAAAGTGTTTTTAAAGCTTTTTAGTTTGTACTGGAGTGTAGCCAATGAACAACGTCATGATGGTTTCAGGTGAACAGAGAGGGGACTCAGTCATACATAGAAATGTATCCTTTGTCCCTCAAATTTCCCTCCCATCCAGGCTGCCACATCAGTCACTCTAAAAGTTTTGATCAATCTTTTAAAAAACAATTTACCTGCGACTGAATATCCACATGTAACCATAAAACTCTTTGTACGTATCAAAATTCAGAGAAACTCTTAGATAGGTGGTTTGATAGGGAGCCAAGTAAGGACAGTCAGGGGTTGATTTGGCACACACTTAAAGAATTTTAAACTGAGTTCTTAAAGTACTCTAGATGATGGTAAAGTATAGCACAATCGTGAGTGTGGAGGTGTAGATCTTTGGAGCTAAGCTGTGAAAAAAGAGTGAGGTAAGGGTTTTAGACAGGTTATCCACTTGAAAGCCAGGACCCCCTAAAATAACTGTGGTACTCTGGCCACCTGATACAAAGAGCCGACTCATTAGAAAAGACCCTGATGATTAAAAAAAAAGAGAAAAGACCCTGATGCTGGGAAAGATTGAAGGCAGGAGGAGAAGGGGATGACAGAGGATAAGATGGCTGGATGGCATCACTGACTCAATGGATGTGAGTTTGAGTAGACTCCAGGAGTTGGTGATGGACGGGGAGGCCTGACGTGCTGCGATCCATGGGGTTGCAAAGAATTGGACCCAACTGAGCAACTGAACAACCTGTGATAGAGTGCCTGAATTATCTTTGACGCGTCTGAGGAATGTAGAGGAATTACATTATTTCATGAACTCCTTCCCTGTTTGTGAAGGGACCCTACTCAGTGGGCAAAGAATCCGCCTGCAGTGCAGGAGACACAGGAGACTTAGGTTCGATCCCTGGGCCGGGAAGTTCTCCTGGAGAAGGAAATGACAACCCACTCCAGTATTCTTGCCTGGGATGTCCCACAGACAGAGGAGCCTGGTGGGCTACCGTCCATTGGTTCCTAAGAGTGAGACGAGCCTGAGCACCTAAGCATTCCTGCCTTGCTGGCCTGGGTGCCACTAGGGGACAGCCCAGAGGAGTGGTCAGACGCTGCAGAATTGGCTGATGTGAGGTTCAAGAGGAAGCCAAGCCCCGTGAAGGCAGAGAGGTGATGACGTGGCCGCTGCAGTGGGGAGCGAAGGGGACATCAAGCCCTTCTGGGCCTCACCCCGCCTCCAGCTCCCAGCCCATCACGTGGGAATCCCGTGAGAATCAGCAACTGCCTAAGAGTCCCCTGAAGAACCCTGTGTCCTTAAGGGAGAGCAGAGCCCAGTTACAATAAGGAAGTGCGGGGAATAGTTTGTGAAGTGATGGAATATGTTGGAGAAGGACATGGCAAGCCACTCCAGTACGCTTGCCTGGAAAATCCTATGGACAGAGGAGCCTGGCGGGCTGCAGTCCGTGGGGTTGCAGTCAGGTAGGACTGAGCGACTTCACTTAGCCTTGCATAGGGATTCCCGGGGATAAAATGGGGGGGTTGGGAGAGAGGAGGGCCCCCATAAGAGACACTCCCATGCCATTTGAAGAGCGCGACGATGAAGTCAGGGCTGAGGTCATCGAGCGGTTGATACTGGGGCCAGTGATGTTTACTCACGACTGTGGGAGAGGAAATTGAAAAATGGTTGCTAACAACACAGCATCCCTCAGACAACTTAGAGCCGAAGAGCTCTGCAGATGGCGCTAACTCAGTTAGGAACTGCGTAACACAATAAGAGGCCTCGTTTTTATAAATTATGTGCATAGATAGGAATAGCTTAGAGTGTAATGATTCACTTATTCAACTTAAATTGCTATACGAAGAACCCCTTAAAGAAAAAGCATCCTAATTTTTGGCATGGTGAAACATTATTGTGTTACATGGCCTGTATATTGAAGACAAGCAACAGAGTGAGCTGAAAAGAAGAGCACCACTGTTAAAATCTTTCCGAATCCCATTAGACAGACGCCGACGCTGTTGCCGTCTCTCAAAAGTAACAAATAGGAAAGACAGGAAAGAACAAGACGACAAAGAGAGAGTGGTGACATCAGGAGGGAGGAAAAGGTTTCCAAACTCTATCGTTAAAAGAAAATGAAGCCTTGAGCAAGAAGCATGTTTGGGAGCAGTGATCACATTTGAAGTTGCCGTGCATGGAATCCTTTTCAAGTGGACAGTCTCACGCTTGACACCACCAGTTTGCCTTTGAGATGCCCAAGGCTAAACTGGCATTTCTAGGACAAATGTGATATATGAATACAGAAAAAGTATAAGGCATTGATTGCTACATCTCTCCCCCATCTTTGTTCATGGTCAAATTGATCATTTTCATGGTGGTCTGTTTGTGGTTGAAAGTAGGCAGAGGGAAGGCATATAAGCCTTTCGAGATAATGTTTTGCAACCAGTATATTCTTTGACTTTCTTTTTATAAACTATGGGCTTTAATTTTTCTTCCTTGGATTTTTTTTTTTCTGTGTAAGTTATCTTTAAGTAATAACATTCTTTTTCTTACTAGTATGCACCGCTTATAATGACTTCAATGAAACATGCGGGTCATTTGGAGCACAGAACGGGTTTGTGAGTCACATCATTACGAAATATGTCCCATTAAGATGATGCACAAGCTGAACTGGAGTTAATGAACCTGCATTCTTGCAGGATAATTCAAACTTTAAGGGTGATATTAACTTAAATAAAATAAGAAAGGGAGGAAAAATCGGGTTCATTGTACACCAGAGATCATGATCATTATCCTCTCAGTTCATAAAAGCATATCTATGGCTCACGTTCCTCTCAGACCATGATTAGAACGGTTGGAGAGCACACACGTCTGTAATTAAGTACCCCTCTGTGGCCATAAAGGAACTGCAAGTGTTTCAGAAGCCTGCAGGAGAAGGTGGGTACCTTTAACCTTTACAGAATGCTACATGGATTGTGTGGAATATTCCCACTTATTATTCCAAGCAATGGTCGAAACACCATGGCCCATGGCCAAATCTGGCCCACTGCTTGAATTTTGTAAATAAAGTTTTATTGGACCACTTTGTGCTGTGCTCCTTTCACACTGTCCATGGGGTTCTCAAGGCAGGAATACTGAAGTGGTTTGCCATTCCCTTCTCCAGTGGACCACGTTTTGTCAGAACTCTCCACCGTGACTCATCCGTCTTGGGTGGCCCTGTACGGCATGGCTCATAGTTTCATTGAGTTAGACAAGGCTGCGGACCATGTGATCAGTTTGATTAGTTTTCTGTGGTTGTGGTTTTCATTCTGTCTGCCCTCTGATGAAGGATAAGAGGCTGATAGAAGCTGCCTGATGGGAGAGCCTGACTGAGGGGAAACTGGGCTTTGTTCTGATGGGCGGGGCCATGCTCAGTAAATCTTTAATCCAACTTTCTGCTGATGGGCGGGGCTGTGTTCCCTCCCTGTTGTTTGACCTGAGACCAAACTGTGGTGGAGGTGATGAGGATGACGGCGACCTCCTTTAACAGGTCACGTGCACGCCCTGGCACACTCTGTGCCCCCAGCCCTGCAGCAGCCACCGCCCACCCACACCCTGCCGGAGACTGCTGGACACTCCCAGGCAACCCTGGGTCTGTCTCTCATGGGGTCACTGCTCCTTTCTCCTGCTCCTGGTGCAGACAAGGTTTTGTTTGTTTTGATGTGAGAGTTGGATCGTAAAGAAAGCTGAGCACTGAAGAACTGATGATTTTGAAGTGTGGTGTTGGAGAAGACTTTTGAGAGTCCCTTGGACTGCAAGGAGATCCAACCAGTCCATCCTAAAGGAGATCAGTCCTGGGTGTTTACTGGAAGGACTGATGTTGAGGCTGAAACTCCAGTACTTTGGCCACCTGAGAGCTGACTCATTTGAAAAGACCCTGATGCTGGGAAGATTGGGGGCAGGAGGAGAAGGGGACGACAGAGGATGAGATGGTTGGATGGCACCACTGCCTCTGTGCACATGAGCTTGAGCGAGCTCCAGGAATTAGTGATGGACGGGGAAGCCTGGCGTGTTGCAGTCCATGGGGACACAGAGTTGGACACGATTGAGCAACTGAACTGAACTGAACTTGTGCTGTGCTCAGTCATGTCAGACTCTCCTCAGTCTTTGTACTGTAGCCCGCCAGGCTCCTCTGTCTATGGGATTTTTCGGGTGAGAATGCTGGAGTGGGCTGCCATTTCCTCCTTCGGGGGTCTTCCCGACCCAGGGATCACACCTGCATCTCCTGTGTCTCCTGCACTGCAAGCAGACTCTTGTGCTGAGCCTTTGGGGATGCCCTATTGGAGCTCAGCCATTCCTATTTGTTTACGTTTTTCTGTGATAGCTCCAGCCCTGTAGCAGCAGAGCTGGGTAGGTGCCACAGATTGCTGGAATATTTACTACCTGACTCTTTAAAGAAAAGGTTTGCCGAGTCTTGACCTAAAAAAAAGATTTTGTTTCCCGCCTGATGAACATATACATCATCGCAAAATGAGTAAAACTGTTAAATTAATCAGATATTGTTTCAGAGCAGAACATTTCCATGGCATAGAGAGTCAAGGTTCAAGGCTCCACCTGATCTACTTAGGAATATCCGTCTTTTTAAAAAACCTATACTTGGCACCTGAAAGTCTCCTGTTGTCAAGAAATCAAATAAATAAATAACAACAATAGCCACTAGTTTCATAAACCGTTCTGCAGCACAGTGCCTCGTGTTCCCCTTCTGGCTCTGCGGCAGCTGTTAACTATCACAGACTATTTCTAGAGCTGTGCTGACATCAGTCGACGCTCATACACAAAGCTGTTTGGCAGGACAGACACTGAGCGCGTCGAGGTTGCTAAAATGAAACAGCTCTGTTAAAATTAACTCTATTCACATCTTTCGGAAAATATCGAAGTTTGCCAAATCAAACCCTTCCTATATCAGTGGGGAAGAACCATTTGCCAACCTCTAAAGAGGTAATTCAGACACAGGAGAGCAAAAAAAAAAAAAAAAAAAAAGAAAAAGGAAAAAACCCTGCAAAATTAAAATGATAAAACAAAAATTTGCTTGACAGCAAAAGTACTTCCAAATGTATGAAACTGAATCCAAAACTGAGCCTGCAACAAATTTAACTGACAAGAAAGTCTGCATAATGGACTTGGTTTTATTATTAATGCTAATCTAGGTGCTTTTTTGTTCTGTTGTGCTGATGGCAAGAAAATAAATGCCCACCGAAGGCAGTAAACCATCTCCACTCCGTTGAAACACTGATTGTCGTTAGATACAAACACTTATCCTTCACTTGTAACAAAGAAAAGTTTGTTTTTTTTTTAAAGAAAGTGCTACCATAGAGGCCATTTCATAATCAAGTACAGCTTTGAAATAGAAATAACTAAATAACAACATTATCTTAAAATAACTAAATGCAACATTTTTTTTAAAAAAAGGTTTCTTTGTAAAATTTAAAACTATGTAGATATTTTATCAAAATGATAAACACATCCTTACATGATTCTTCATTAGTACCTCTTTAAAATGAATAATTAGCCTCACATAGTCCTTATAATTCATGACTGAGGTTTTTATTCCGAGCAACCCATCAAATACTGTATGATATCATGGATCTGTGAAAACTGAGAAAAGAATACAAAGAACTGTGTATGCAGAACAGAAACATGCATAAATGTAGGAAACAAACTCGTGATTACCTGAGGGAAGGGGGCGGGCGGGGGTGGGGGGGATGCGTGAGGGGCACGGGCCTGAGATGCCAGCACTATGTGTGGGATAGAGAAGCGCAGAGATGTATCGTATAGCACAGGGAATTACAGCCGTTAGCCAGTCATAACTTTCAATGGAGTATAATCCATAGAAATACTAAGTCAGTATGGCATACACGTGAAGCTAATATAACGCAGTAAATCAAATATACTTCAATTTAAAAACAGAAACCAAACGGTGTAAATCCTTTTTTCTGCCAACTCACCTCTCCCTGAAAATCAATATTTAAAGTTCTCTCCTCCTCCAAAACCCAAGTCACCTGGGGGATGGGCAGCAGCCAGACAGGGCTTGCAAGAGGTAGGAACCGTGCCCAAGAATGCTTGCAGTGGGAAGGGCCAAGGGTCTGCAAGCCAAGGGGTTCAGGCCAAGGCTGGAGTCTGTCAAGACAATAAACCAGTAAATCTGAGAAGGAGCAATTGGGTTTTGGAGATCAAGACTAGCAGAAGGTCAGAAACTCTTGGATGTTAGTAACAGTAAGGAAACAGACTCTTAAGGTAATATCTGTTTGTGTTTGTCTTTATGAACCTTGTTTATACTTCTCCCCAGCTGCATGCAGAGTAAAGGTCACAGCTACGTTGAGAGTGGAATGACTGTGGATGAACCTTGATCCCGGCTGCAAGCAGTCCCTAATTATAAGAAAGCCGTTACAGACCTGAGTAATGTAGAGATTATTTCACAGCAATTACACCCGTGGTCCAAGCCTGTGCTAATCATTCTAAATTCTCCTGCCACTTGCCTTCTCTATTAATTTATTTACCTTTTCCCACTTTCTAGCTGTGTCTGATCAGTGGTAGACAGAATTTTAAGAAGGCCTCCAGGGTTCCCCAGTGCCGTGGTGTACCCACCCTATATAGTCCTTTCCACCTGAACGTGGGAAGACTAGTGAGTATGAGAGGACATCCCTCTGCGACAGGAAGGGGGCCGGGCACAACCTCTGAAAGAATGACAGGACCTGATGGGAACCACATGGGTCCAAGGTGGCAGAGTTGCTTCCACTGTAGAAAGGGAAGGGAAGGGAAGTCTCTCAGTCGTCCAACTCTTCACAACGCCGTGGACTGTAGCCTGCCAGGCTCCTCCATCCACGGGATTTTCCAGGCAAGGGTACTGGAGTGGGTTGCCATTCACTTCTCCAGGGGATCTTCCTGACCCAGAGATTGAACCCAGGTCTCCTGCACTGCAGGCAGATGCTTTACTGCCTGACCCACCAAGGAAGCTTCCATTGTAACACATCAGTAGATTAGATAACACACCCCCAGAGGCCATGATAGTCCCAAGGCTGACCATAAAGACCCCCCAAAACATTGGGCCATGACCCAATTCCTGGAAATCCCCACCCCTTTCCCTAAGTAGCTGGAATACTCTTGCACTCAGCCTATGAAATTACCCAGCCCTACCAACACGGATAACCCCATACCTTGGTGACTCTCTTGCCTTCCGAGGTGGCCTACATTGTATCTATGAAGGGTGTTTCCTCCCAGAACCTTCTTTCACTTGACTATGGTTAGCTCTTGAGTTCCTTCCTGCACAAAGCCAAGAACCCACACTTGGCGGCCGTCCCAGAGACTCAGACATGACCTGGGGTGTGACCATCCTCTCTCGCCCCACCCTCTTTCCCGTAACACCTCCTTGCATCAGATTACCCCTCTGTTGACTGAGTTAGTCCAGAGGGAAATTACCCTGGATGGGCGTCATCAGGCAGCGCTTCAAAGAAGGCAGACCGTCAGAGGAGGGATAATATCCTGCTGGCCTCAAGCTGAAAACCAGACTGCCATGTCATCAGAGGGGGACCAGCTGGTAGGGACCTCAAGGTGGCCGCTAGGAGCTGCAAGCTCTTCCTTGACTATACAGATACGATGAAATGGGTTCTGCCAACAACCAGGGAGCTTGGGAGAAGATCCAGAGCGTCAGAGGAGACCTCAGCCAATAGGCAGCTTGCAGACTGGTGGGACCCTACAGAGAGAACTCAAGATGTTCCTGGACTCCTGGCCTATGGAAGCTGAAATAATAAATTTGTGCTGTTTGAAGTCAGTAAGTTTATGGTAATTTGTTACACAATAACACACAGTTTATGGCAATTTCTCTGAGTAATGTGTTCAATTTTTGACACTTGGCCTCAAACTCTCTAAAAAGACTACATGAGGATTTGTGCATGATCTAACCCCTGCGGTCTGTCTAAGACTCCATCCAACAAAACTTAACTACCACAATGGAAATGTTCTATATTATTTATGCAGTGGATATGGTAGCCACTAGCTACATAGACTACTGGGCATTTGAAATGAGGCCAGGGCGACTGAGGAAGTGACTTTTCATTGATTTACACTTGGCCATTTGCGGCTAGTGGCTGTCCGCATGGGTGGTACAGTTCCAGATTAGGAATCATGAAGACAACAGCCTTTGCTTTTGAGGTCCTTGATCACCAATAGCTCTCCTTTGAGTTCGAATTTTAAAAAATTGTAATTACAGTGGAATTGCTTTACAATGCTGTGTTAGTTTCTGCTGTACAGCAAAAACATACACACGTAAACACAGACCCCCTCTGTTTTGAATCTCCTTCCCATTGAGGTCACCGTAGAGCATAATCCCTGTGCCACATAACAGATCCCCATCGGTCACTCCTCTTATACGCAGCAGTGTATATGTGTCCACCCCGTCCCCGGGTCGTCCTACGTACGCTTGCTCTTTACGTCTGTCTCTATTTCTGCTGTGCAAATAGGTTCACCTGTATCATTTTTCTAGATTCCACATATAGGTGTTAATGTGTGATATTTGTTTTTCTCTTCCTGACTTCACTCTGTATG
This sequence comes from Capra hircus, assembly GCF_001704415.2. Classification (NCBI taxonomy): domain Eukaryota; kingdom Metazoa; phylum Chordata; class Mammalia; order Artiodactyla; family Bovidae; genus Capra; species Capra hircus. The sequence continues at coordinate 1,901,738 of NC_030817.1, forward strand.
AAAGTCTCCAGGTCCATCCACGTCTCTGCAAATGGCACAATATTTGTTCCTTTTTATCAGAGTGATGTGTTCAGCTTTTGAAATTTAACCTGAAATTCCCTAAAAAGACTGAGGATTTGCGCATGATCTAACCCTGTTGTCTGTCTGCAGCTCAGTCTCTTCCCTAAACCTTCTCTGGCCATTTGAACGATCAAGCTCTTTCTCACCTGGAGTCTCCCCTCCATAAAGAGACTCTTTCTTTTATGCTTTATCTGTCTAATACCTACTTAATATTTAGGTCTCTGTCCAAATGTCACTTTCCAGGAGAAGAATTCTCTGACAACCGGCATCAGTTAGCTACTGCTCACCATAGCTATGTAATTAAATACCTATTGCTCACAATTAGCTATGTAACAAAATAAGCCAAAACTCAGCGGCTCAAAAAATAATGATTTATTATTGCAGTTCATGCACCTTCGGGTCTGTTGGGTCAGCCCAGATCTGATGTAAGCTGGGCTCACACGTGTGCCTGTGGGATGGCTGGAGGCTCTGCCCTCAACCAGGATTGGCTGGAACACATCTGGAAGGTCAGGTTGCTCTGAGTGTCTCTCCGCCTGGGGCCAGCAAGGTAAGCTGGGCATGTTCTTCTCACAGCAATGGCACAAGTGCGGTGTGCTCAGCCGCTCAGCTGGGTTCGATTCTCTGTGACCCCATGGACTGTAGCTCGCCAGGCTCCTCTATCCGTAGGATTCTCCAGGCAAGATACCGAGTGGGTCGCCATTCCCTTCTCCAGGGGATCTTTAGGCAAATATAAATGCATGCCCTGAGACTCTTGGCTCTTGAGACTTAGAACAAGACTGGCACACCATCGTGTCTGGCTCCTTCTCTTGGTCAAATCAAATTCCAAGGCAAAGCCAAAGTTTAGGGTGGGAAGTGCAGGCCACCCCTTTTATGGGCAGGGTTGAAGCAATCATGACCGAGGGCCTGGATATAAGAGAGGGAGGAGAGCTGGGGTTGATGATACAGTATTCCATATTTGCTTCCTGTAAGTTAGAGCCATTGTCCTTTTACTTTTGTGGTTGTCAAATAACCTTAATCAAATTATTTTCCTCTTTGGCTCTTGACTAGCTGGGCCGGTCTGCAGGCTGCAGTGTTGATGGGTGCCACCCTTGCAGTGTCATGGATGAGATCTCCATTCCTGGTGTTTCAGAGGAAGGAGTTTTCTTTCAAGGCTCTTGTACCTGGTAATTGTCACTTATTTGGGAGATTACTTATTTACCGACAGTCGCTCTCACCACGTTGGGAGCCCAGTGAGGTCAGGAATCACATTTGTTTTATTCACTGTGGTGTCACCGGAACCTACCACACTCAATTATTTATTGAATACAAATGAGCAAGATTTCTGGAGAGCATTATAAATGCTGACTATGTCCTGATGGGCAGGATCTGATAACAGATAGTTAAAGGCTGAGCGAAGTTTAGGAGCTCTCATCAGAGCATGAAGAGTATCCTCTGATGAATGAGTTAATGAAAATCAAGAGAAGTGATTGAATAACAGGAGAATGTGTGTGTGTGTGTGTGTGTGTGTGTGTGTGTCTGAATATATAGGGGCGAGAGAATCAGAGGGAAGGAGGGAAGGGAGGGAGGGAAGAAGATAGAAGGAAGGAGGGGTCACTGACGGGTTCTGGCAGTTAGAGACCAGATATATCCACCCTTGGAGCGATCATCCCCCAATCGTCAACGAGTAATCAACCAGAATACACACCACGTCAGAGCCAATAGCAGAATGTAGACCCTGTGTATATAAGATTATTTACATTTGAAGACGCTGATTTTCAGCTGTGCAGGTGTTTCTCCAGAGGCAAACGCCACAAACAGTCCAAGACGCGGAACACAGGACGTTCACTGTTTACAAACAACCACAGCAGGTGTTCGTATAGACTCTCTTTTCTCTCTATCTCATGGACCATCGAGAGTCTCCACAATTCAGAAGTTGCTCCATCTCTAATTGGCATACTCCAATTATTCTGTTATCTGGGAATTCTCGGTTCTGTTTGTAAGAGACACACAGCCATCTTTGATTGTCATGGAACCGCACGGAGTTTCAGAGACAAACACAGCTTTTTGGCTTGGTGTCAGTCTAGGTGGTCTCAGATTCCAGTCAAGGTTTCAGATGGTTCTTCACTCTATTTGCACGCATAGCGGACACATGTCTTTCTAAATCAAGACCACAAATAACTACAGGATGTTAGTGACATCGTACTTTCTTCGCTGCAAGCGGCATCTTGAACTCCAAGTCACGGACGACAGTCTAATCCTACTGACGAGACGCAGCAGGTGCAGGGCTTCTAAATGTCTTAGAGAAACACGGTGTTTGAAAAGTTCGCATTTGCTATTCACACTGATTCAAAAGCCCATGTAAATACTTACTGCACACCCTATCTTCCGATGCTGGAAGCACGAAGCTGTATGACCAGATCCCATCTTCACAGGGCACCCAATCTAGGGGGCGAAGCTGATGTGAAAACTAATGGTTGCAAAGAGAGGTGATGCTTGTTTTAAGAGTGATGCATACAAAGTCAGTGGGCACTTGAAAGAGGAACTCATTGATTTTTCCTGAAGGGCACTCTGAGAGGGACGTGAGGTGTAAGCTCAGGATGAGCTGAAATTTGATAAACGGGTAATGGGTGAAGGGCAGACCAGGCAGGAGACGACATCTGAGAGATGTCAGGGTCCAGACAGTGGATCTCCTTTGATTATATTAAGAAGTCTGGGTTTTACACGCTAGGGCTGTAGTTTTTGAAATGTGGTCTCAGACAACCACCATCATCTGGAAACGTCTTTGAAAGGCAAACCGTTGGTCCTGGCCTTGGATTTACTGTATCAGAAACTCTGGGAATGGAACCCCATGACAATCTTCATTTTAAGGGGTTCTCCAAATGAGTCTCTGGTGTGCTCAGGATTGTGCCAACTACTCTCAGTGATGAGGGGCCAGGAGAATATCTGAGCGGGGAAGTGGCCGGATCAGATCTAGGATTTTTGAAAGGTACCTCTGGCTGTGACATGAAGGAGGGATTTGAATTGGGAGAGGGTCTGGAGGTGAGTGGAGGCAGTGAGACCAGTTAGGAGGCTGTTAAGAGCATCGGTGGGAGCCATGATAAGGAATCCAGAAGGAGGACCTTGCTTTTGCTCTCAGTGAGATGCAGAGATTTTAAGTGTGTAGGTTATTGAGATGCTTCACATCTCGTTAAATAAACCAGTGGCAGATGAGCCCTGAAGCTACTGAAGAATTACTGTGCTGTGCTTTCCAAGTCCCTTCAGTTGTGTCCGACTCTCTGGAGCCCCATGGACTGCAGCCCGCCAGGCTCCTCTGTCCCCGGGATTCTCCAGGCAAGAACACTGCAGTGGGCTGCCATTCTCTTCTCCAGGGGGTCTTCCGCACCCAGGGGTTGAACCTGGGTCTCTAAAGTCTCCTGCATTGGCAAGCAGGCTCTTTACCACTAGCACCACCTGGTCCAGGGGCTCAAAACTTGCCTAAACTAAGTAATCATGGAGCTCATGCCTATGAATGAACATGCACATCCATTTAAAGTAACTTCAGATTCCTAGGAACTTTTTTGTCATTTCATATGTTTGCATCAGATACCGAAATATGGCTGGCATTCTAGAGGTTGTTGTTGTATAGTAGCTAAGTCGTGTCTGATTCTTTGCAACCTCATGGACTACAGCACACCAGGCTCCTCAGTTCACAACTGTCTTTCACAGTTTGCTTAGATTCATGTCCGTTGAGCCCATGATGTCTAACCACCTCATCCTCTGCCGCCTCGTCTCCTTTTGCCTTCAGTCTTTCCCAGCATCAGGGTCTTTTCTAGTCAGTTGGCCCTTTGCATCAGGCAGTCAAAGTTTTGGAGCTTCAGCTTTAGCAACAGTCCTTCAAATGAATATTCAAGGTTGGTTTCCTTTAGGATGGACTGGCTTGATCTCTCTGCTGTCCAAGGGACTCTCAGGAGTCTTCTCCACCATCACAATATGAAAGCATCAGTTCTTTGGTGCTCAGCATTCCTTATGGTCCAACCATAGCTTTGACTATACAGATCTTTGTCATCAAAATATCTCTGCTTTTTAATACCCTGTCTAGGTGTGTCATAGCCTTCCTTCCAAGGAGCAAGTGCCCTCTAATTTCAAGGGTGCGTTCACTGTCCGCAGTGATTCTGGAGCCCAAGGAAACAGTCTGTCACTGCTATCACTTTTCCCCCTTTATTTGTCATGAAGTGATGGGACCAGACGCCATGATATTAGTTTTTTGAATGTTGAGTTTCAGGCTAGCTTTTTCAACCTCATCAAGAGGCTCTTTAGTTTCCCTTCACTTTCTGTCATTAGAATGATATCATCTGCATATCTGAGGTTATTGATATTTCTCCCAGCAGTCTTGATTCCAGCTTGTGATTCATCCAGCCCAGCATTTAGCATGATATACTCTGCTGTGAGTGTGCACACTACGTTGCTTCAGTCGTGTCCGAGTCTTTGTGACTCTTTGGACTGTAGCCCCCAGGCTCCTCTGTCCATGGGATTCTCCAGGCAAGAATACTGGAATGGGTTGCCATGCCCTCCTCCAGGGCATCTTTCCAACCCAGGGATCAAATCTGTGTCTCTTCCACCTCATACACTGGCAGGCAGGTTCTTGACCACTAATGCCACCTGGGAAGCGCTGGACTCTGCATATAGGTTAAATAAACAGGGTAACAATATACAGCATTGTCATACTCCTTTCCCAGTTTTGAGCCAGTCAGTTGTTCCATGTTTGGTTCTAACTGTTGCTTGTTGGAGAATTATGGACAGAAGTTCCTAACATTCATTGTTCAGGAGGCAGTGACCAAAAACATCCCAAAGAAAAAAGAAAGCAAGAAGGCCAAGTGGTTGCCTTAGGAGGCTTTACAAACAGCCAAGGAAAGGAGGGAAGGGGAAGGCAAGGGAGAAAGAACTCAGCTGAGTGCAGAGTTCCAGAGAGTATCGAGAGGAGACAGGAAGGCCTTCTTAAATGAACAATGCAAAGAAGTAAAGGACACAATAGAATGGGAAAGACTAGAAATCTCTTCAAGAAAATTGGAGATATCAAGGAAATATTTCACGCAAGGATGGGCACAATAAAGGACAGAAACCACAAGGAGTTAACAGATGTGGAAGAGATTAAGAAGAGGTGGCAAGAATATACAGAACTATCCAAAAAGGTCTTAATGACTTGCATAACCATGATGGTGTGGTCACTCAGCTGAAGTCAGACATTCTGGACTGTGAAGTCAAGTGGACCTTAGGAAGCATTACCATTGATATGAACAAAGCTAGCGGAAGTGATGGAATTCCAGCAGAGCTATTTAAAATCCTAAAAGATGATGCTGTTAAAGTGTTGCACTCAACATGTCAGAAAATTCGGAAAACTCAATGGTGGCCATAGGACTGGAAAAGGTCAGTTTTCATTCCGGTCTCAAAGAAGAGCGATGCCAAAGAATGTTTAAACTATAATGCAGCCATGCTCCTTTTGCATACTAGCAAGATAATGCTCAAAATCCTTCAAGCCAGGCTTCAATAGGATGCGAACCAAGAACGTCCAGATACACAAGCTGGGTTTAGAAAAACCAGAAAGGAACCAGAAATCAAATTGCCAACATTCGTTGGATCATGAAGAAACCAAGGGAATTCCAAAAAAATGTGAGTTCTGCTTCATTGATTACACTAAAGCCTTATGACTGTGTGGATGACAGCAAACCAGAAAATTCTTAAAGAGATGGGAGCATTCTATAGAAATTCCCAGTACTTTTGAAAATAATATAGTCCTTGTAACTTAAAAAATTTCACAACCATAGACTTAGGTCGGGGGTCTTGAGTGCTATTCTGCTATAATTATTGGTAATGAGACTTCACACAGCATGTGAATTCACCCAGACATGCAAGTTTTAATATCCTTTTTCTTCTCCAATATTTTTTCCTCCTTGTGGGGTTGAGCTTGTTGGCCTGGCACTCAAAAGATTGTTTAGTTCCTCTTAGCGCTTTGCATATGATTAGGATACTGGCCACCAAGTAAGTGATGATTCTTACATTAGAGCTTTACAGTCTAAAATACCCAAATCTCCCAAAAGTATCATTAGTTAAAAGATTATTTTATAACCTGATTATAGTTTCTTTTTACAGAGACAATAGCTCTTTATTAAAACAGATAATAAACATTAAAAAGCAAAGAAGGTAGCCGCATAGAGCAAACGGCTATAAGAAAAATGCATACCTAATTTGCTACATTTCTCATCCATCCTCGACTCGGATCAGTCACTGTTAATCTTTGTTGCGTTCGTTTTTTAAAATAAATTATTTGTTTATTTTTGCGGTGCTGGGTCTTGCTGCTGCGCGGCTTTTCTCCAGTTGCGGCGAGCAGGGGTCCCCAGATCTGTAGAGCCGGCTTCTCCCTGCCGTGGCCTCTGTCGGGGAGCATGCGCTCTGGGGAGTGCGGGCTTCGCGGCTGCGGCACGTGGTCTGGGGGCTGCATCTCCGGGCTCCAGAGCGCAGGCTCGGGGGTTGTGGCGCACGGGCTTAGCTGCTCCTCGGCCTGTGCGGTCTTCCTGGACCAGGGATGGAGCCCGTAGGCGGTTCCTTCCAACTGAGCCACCGGGGGAGCCAGTCTGTTGTATTCGGGAAGCTCCGCAGCATCTTTCTTTCTCCGGTTATCGGAACCTTTGCACTTCCGATCAAAGCTTCTGCTGTTCTGACTGACGCCGTGGCTGTCGTCAAAGGCCCTGGCCCTCAGGATCACTGGGACGGGATCCGCTCGTGCGTCTGGTAGGAGTCACTGAAGAAAGGGGCCGTTTGGTGCGGATGGTGCCTCTGCCCTCCACTCCCTACCGCGACTTTGAGACCATCAGGCCCTTCTCACACTTGATTAAAAATTTGAGACTCATCCTGAACTTCCTTTAGTGGGGCTGGACGGCTTTGATCCGGAGAGCCTTACCTCTGACTGCGTCCATCCTCGAAAGCGTCCCATCTCCTCAAGCTTTGAGTTACATCATCTTTCTCTCCTTGAAACAACCGCCATTAAAAAAAACAAACAAACAAACAAAAAACAACACTTAAAGACATGCAGAATATGTTTATACGAGAAAAATATAATGTTTATATTAGGATTCTCCAGAAGCAGAGAGATACAACCAACAGTATGTATTACACCACACACAGACACACACACACACACACACAGATTTTTAAGGATTGACTCATGGGATTCGGGGCTTGAATGCAGAGTTCCAAAGAATAGCAAGGAGAGATAAGAAAGCCTTCCTCAGTGATCAATGCAAAGAAATAGAGGAAAACAATAGAATGGGAAAGGCTAGAGATCTTTTCAAGAATATTAGAGATACTAAGGGAACATTTCATACAAAGATGGGCTCGATAAAGGACAGAAATGGTATGGACCTAACAGAAGCAGAAGATATTAAGAAGAGGTGGCAAGAATACACAGAACAACTGTACAAAAAACATCTTCACGACCCAGATAACCACGATGGTGTGATCACTCACCTAGAGCCAGACGTCCTGGAATGTAAAGTCAGGTGGGCCTTAGGAAGCATCACTATGAACAAAGCTAGTGGAGGTGATGGAATTCCAGTGGAGCTCTTTCAAATCCTGAAAGATGATGCTGTGAAAGTGCTGCACTCAATATGCCAGAAAATTTGGAAAACTCAGCAGTGGCCACAGGACTGGAAAAGGTCAGTTTTCATTCCAGTCCCAAAGAAAGGCAATGCCAAAAAATGTTCAAACTACCACACAATTGCACTCATCTCACACACTAGTGAAGTAATGCTCAAAATTCTCCAAGCCAGGATTCAACAGTATGTGAACTGTGAACTTCCAGATGTTCAAGCTGGTTTTAGAAAAGGCAGAGGAACCAGAGATCAAATTGCCAACATCTGTTGGATCATCAAAAAAGCAAGAGAGTTCCAGAGAAACATCTATTTCTGCTTTATTGACTATGTCAAAGCCTCTGACTGTGTCAGTTCAGTTCAGTTCATTCACTCAGTCGTGTCTGACTCTTCTGACTGTGTGGATCACAACAAACTGTGGAAAATTCTTAAAGAAATGGGAATACCAGACCACCTGACCTGCCTCCTGAGAAATTTGTATGCAGGTCAAGAAGCAACAGTTAGAACTGGACGTGGAACAACAGACTGGCTCCAAATAGGAAAAGGAGTATGTCAAGGCTGTATGTTGTCACTCTGCTTGTTTAACTTCTATGCAGAGTACATCATGAGAAATGCTGGGCAGGAGGAAGCACAAGCTGGAATCAAGATTGCCAGGAGAAATATCAATAACCTCAGATATGAAGATGACATCACTTTTATGACAGAAAGTGAAGAAGAACTAAAGAGCCTCTTGATGAAAGTGAAAGAGGAGAGTGAAAAAGTTGGCTTAAAGCTCAACGTTCAGAAAATGAAGATCATGGCATGCGGTCCCATCATTTCATGGGAAATAGATGGGGAAGCAATGGAAACAGTGGCTGACTTTATTTTGGGGGGCTCCAAAATGACTGCAGATGGTGACTGCAGCCATGAAATTAAAAGACACTTGCTCCTTGGAAGAAAAGCTATGACCAACCTACACAGCATATTAAAAAGCAGAGAGATTACTTTGCCAACAAAGGTCCGTCTAGTCAAGGCGATGGTTTTTCCAGTGGTCATGTATGGATGTGAAAGTTGGACTATAAGGAAAGCTGAGCACTGAGGAATTGATGCTTTTGAACTGTGGTGTTGGAGAAGACTCTTGAGAGTCCCTTGGACTGCAAGGAGATCCAACCAATCCATCCTAAAGGAGATCAGTCCTGGGTGTTTATTGGAAGGACTGATGTTGAGGCTGAAACTCCAATACTTTGGCCACCTGATGCAAGGAACTGACTCACTTGAAAAGACCCCGATGCTGGGAAAGATTGAAGGCAGGAAGAGAAGAGGATGACAGACAGTGAGATGGTTGGATGGCATCACCAACTCGATGGACATGAGTTTGGGTAAGCTCTGGGAGTTGGTGATGGACAGGGGATCCTGATGTGCTGCAGTCCATGGGCTTGCAAAGAGTCAGACACGACTGAGCGACTGAACTGAACTGAGTGGTAAGAAGTCTGCCTGCCAATGCAGGGGCCATGGGTTCCGTTCCTGGGTTGGAAGATCCGCTGGTGGAGGAAGTGGCAGCCCACTGCTGTATTCTTGCCTGGGAAATCCCTTGGACAGAGGAGCCTGATGGACTGCCGTCCAGGCGATTGCAAAAGGCTCGGAGTCAACTTAGTAACTAAACCACAGCAACTTAATCCATGTGAATTTGGAGGCTGTGAACAATTGGCTAACAGACTAGAGACTCACAGAATAGCTGATTTTGTAGCTTGAGTTGAAAAACTGTCTGGAGGCAGAATTACCTGTTAATTGGAGTACCCCAGTCTTTTTATTTTATTTTTTGTGAATAGACTTTATTTTTAGAGCAGCTTGAGGCTCACAGCAAACTTTAGAGAAAGGTAGAGATTTCCCACAAAGCCTCCGTCCCTGCCCATGCACATCCTCCCCGTGATCAACATCCCCAATCAGAGGGTACATTTGTTGCAGTTGACGAACTTGTGTTAACACATCATCATTGCTCAGAAGTCCATATTTTACATTCGGGTTCACTCTTGGGGCCTTCCCTGGTTGTCCAGTGGTTAGAACTCCGCACTCCCAATGAAGGGGACCTGGGGTTCAATCCCTGGTCAGGAAAGGAGGTCCCACAGGCTGCAACTAAGGAACAGAATATCCCGCAGGCCCACAAGGAAGATCAAAGATCCTGCCTGCCACAGCGGAGACCTGGTGCAACCAAGTGAAGACACAACCCCCTCTTGGTGTTGCAGGGGTGGCCCGGTGGTCCAGTGGTTAGGAGTCTGCCTTTCAGGGAAGGGGATATAGGTTCGATCCCTTGTTGGGGAACTAAAATCCCATGTGATCAGGGCAAGTCAGCGTGGGCTCCAGAGCCCCGTGTTCAACCACAAAGAGCTCTAGCACCGCAACCAAGACCCAGCACAGCCAAAAAGAGTCATTATTGCTGTTGTATATTTTGTGGGTTTGGAGAAAGGTATAAAGACTTACGTCCATCATTACAGCCTCACACAGAGTAGTTTCACTGGCCTGAAAATCCTCCGTGAACCACCTTTTTATCCCTTATTCAACAAATAGTCTTTTGAAACTGTCCAGTTTCGCCTTTCCCAGAATGTCATGCAGTTCATATTATACAGTATGCAGACTTTTCAGACTGCCCTCATGCATTTGACATGCTTTCTCATGGCTTGGAAGCACACTTCTCTGTAGCACTGAGTAATCCTCGGTTGCTGGATGTACCAGGGTCTCAGTCTTTGTCCTTTGAGATGTTCAGCTGATGGGATGAGACCCACCCACATCTGCTGTACTCAAAGTTGACTGATTTAAATGTTAATCACATCTTAAAAAAAAATATCTTCATAGCAACATCTAGACTGGGGGTTGCCCAAATAACTGGATTCTGAACCTAGTTGACGCATAAAGCTAACTTCACAGGCCCATGCCTTGACAACTTGGCACCCATGTACAGCTCCTTAAACCATGCTTAATCTCCAAATAAAGACAGTAACAAGCTCACACTTTCACCTAACATGATGGGACTGTCCTGCACCACACCAAGAGCACAGCTTCCCCGGAAGAAAATGCAGTCCTCAGATGACCTTTACTCTTCTCCTTGACATTTTGTAACCTAAATACAATGATATAAAGTTAACAGTACTTAAATATTATGACATAAAGTCAATACATCCTACATTACATTAGGGAAGAAAAGAGATACGATGTCTATACAGCTTTATAAGTATATAATACGTACAAACACATTCATAACAAAATAAGGAAGAAGAAGTCGTGACAGTCATAGTCCTTGCTCCTGAAACAGGTCATGAGGTCATAGCTGGTATTTATAAACATCTTCTTTCACTACCTATTCCGTATTCCCTTTGCTATCAGGAAGCAGTTCAGCTGCTCAGGGTTCTTTAACTGGTGGGTGACCTAAAGCTTCTTTCCTGAAGGGTCTGGGGCATTAGCAGTCCTGCCAGGGTTGGGTGGTCATAGTTTCCCCTTGCAGACACGGCAACAGGAGAAACTCCGTGGGGTCTCCTGTCTTCCACACACGCTCTTCCTTGTGAGCCAGCAGTCCAGTTTCCCCTTGGTAATCAGAATCAGCCACTGCAGTCAGCGCAGTGACGCCCTCTTTGCCTGTGGATTCAGAGGCATGAGGCCCCCAAAGTATCACTACTTGGGAGGCAGTCCTAACTTCCCGTTCACTGGAATCATGGTTGTGTCTCTCAGCAAAAGCACCTCTTCCTGCAACCAATTCCACCAGGCCAGCAGAGCATAAGATCTTGGGGAAAGAAGCAAAGCTGTTGCCAGGGGGTCAGTAAGAGTGATAGTGAGGGGTGCCCTTCTCATTCCCACCCCTTGAGTCCCAGAGCATGAGCCCTGGTATGGGAGAAATGGCACCGTATAGGGACCCTGATTCAGAGCATCACAGCCTCGCAAGCAGAGCCGCGGGGGGCGGTGACAGTGGATAGGACTTTCTGCTAGATCCACAGATGGTAATCTTGGCAGAAGCAGTATGTATAGGAAAGGCATCACTATGTCCAGAGTGTCCATTTCAGTAAGAACGAAACATTGCCCCTCTCAAGATGGAAGGGATCCAATGTAATTATCCAACTAGCTGGTTGACCGCCCCAGGCAATGATGCCGTATCAGGGACTCGCTGTCATTCTCTGCTGCTGGCAGATTGCACTCTCAGCAGTGGCCGTAACCAAGTTGACCTTGGTGAGTAGAAGTCCATGTTGCTGAGCCTGTGCACACCCTCTATCCCAGCCACCATGGCCATTTGCTCACGAGCCCACTGGGCAACAAAAGGCCTGGCAGGGAGAGAGAGGCTGCTGATATCTGCATGGTGGGTCATCCTATCCACTTGACTATTAAAAGCCTCTTCTGCTGGGGTCACCATTTGGTGAGCATTCTCATGGAAGACAGATATCTTCCAATTGTCTGCTCATTCAGATAGCTCTGTCCACATACCTCTTTTCCAGATCTCCTTGCCTCTGATTTTCTGGTCATATTCCTTCCAAGTCAAACCAGAGACCTCACACAGCCACAGATGGTGAGTTGCTCTCTAACTGAACATCTGGCCATTTCTCCCAACAAGCAAAGTGAGCAACTGGGTGCACGTTCAGAGTTCCACCAGCCAGACGGACCTCACTTCACCACTGTCCTCCAGGGCCATCCCAGGGAGGGCTATGGCGCTGGAGCTGTGCCCTTGGGGTGGCGCCCACATATCACATGGGACTGTTGTACATAAGACCCAGTCCATCCTAAAGGAAGTCAACCCTGAATACTCACTGGAAGGACTGAGGCTGAGGCTGAAGCTCCAATAATCGGGCCACCTGATGCAAAGAAGTGACTCATCGGAAAAGACCCTGATGCTGGGAAAGACTGAGGACAGGAGAGGGGACGACAGAGGATGGGATGGCTGGATGGTGTCACCGACCTGATGGCCATGAGTTTGAGGAAACTCCAGGAGATGGTGAAGGACAGAGAAGCACAGTGTACTGCAGTCCATGGAGTCAAAAAGAGTCGGACACGCTGCGCGATGGACCGGCAGCAACAATATGAGGTCACAGGTGCAGCCTGGAAGAGGGAGGTTGCTATAGCAGGAGTGGGAGCCCAAGGAAGAGCTGACGCTGCAATTTGACTCAAAAGGCAGTCTTCGGGCAGAAGTCTCTGTTCTAAGTGGGCAGTCAGTGTTTTTCAGTTAAGGCCTTCAACCGATCTGATGAGGCTCACCCACATTAAGGTGGTCTGCTTTACTCAACCTCTACTGATTTAAGTGTTAATCTGGTCTAAAGAATACCTTCACAGAAATATTTACAATAGTAAATAGTAAATATTTAAATAGTAAATATTTGCCCAAACATCTGGGTTCTGTGGCCTAGCAAAGTTAACACATGAAATTAACCATCATGATGGGCTTTCCTAATAGGAAAGAGCCTGTCTTCCCTCCCTTCCCCCTCCCTCTCTTCTTTCCTTCTTTCTCTCTCCGCTTTTTCTTTCTACAAACACTTCCTAAGAACCCACTAGATTCCTGATCCTAGAAGCCTACTGATGAAGCTGAGCTGTCTCCTTGGCAACCGTCTCTAACCCAGAATGGAATACAAACTGCCTTCTGAAGCAGACTATCTTCTGTAGAGAGATCACATCCCTTTCCAATTTTAAACCATAACTTACAAGAACATGGTTTTACTATCTCTTTTAAACAGAAAAATAACAAGTTTTACAAAGAAACTAATGGCTGATGCCGCTGTTTAGCTGATGGATGCACTAATTTGGACGCTGCTGCTTTAGAATTTGTCGTGATTGGGTCAGAGATCAGCTCAGAGATTACTTTTGTATTACATAGTTTGTCTTGGAAATGAACGGTTTAAAAATATTTCAGAGGAAAATACTGAACCCACTTTACAAAATAAACTGTTTTCAAGCCATTTAGGTGGTTGTCTATGTAAGTGATAAAACATGTAAGTTACACTACATTTTAAAATAGATTTCTAAAAGCAGGTCCAAAGGTGTCTTATTTATTTGTCAAAACAAACTGGAAAGACCTTGTTACATCCACTTTGATTATAAACTCATAATACTCATAACTGTGTGGATCACAACAAACTGGAAATTCTCATGGAAAAGAGCCTGATGCTGGGAAAGACGAAAGGCAAAATGGTGAAGCGGGCAGCAGAGGGTGAGGGGGTCAGATCGCAGCACTGACTCAATGGAGGTAATTTCGAGCAAACGCTGGGCGATAGCAGAGGACAGAGGAGCCTGGCACGCAGCAGTCCGTGAGGTTTCGAAGAGTCAGACAGGCCTTAGCAGCAGAACAGCAATGGGGATACTCATAGACTTTTTTATTAAGAGGGTTGCTTTTCTAGGAACAGGACTGCCTTCCAAACCGGTAGCTGGAATAGGCTGGGGAAGCCCCGTTCTCGTGGAATTATGTGCTCCGCATCTTACATATCTGTGCTGCCAACTCACGCCTCCTCATTGCAGGTCCCCACCGGGGCACAAGCCTCCCACCGAGGTTTCTCCCCTGGAGATGCAGGGATGGTCCCAGTGCTCTTCACGGGTTCCCAAGTTCCCACCAATCCCAATCACCTGCTTTCCTCACCTGTTCCCAGGAAGGTGCCTCAAGCTATTTAAAAAATCGATATTTAAAATCCCTTGAAATCAGGTCCAGCCTTATCACATGGACATATCACCAATCATTTAATGGGTTCAAAACCATTAACCAGAACAGAAAATGTGTCCAGTAGAGAGACCATCCTCAACTAGACAACACGTTACAAAACCCATTTAAGAGGTGCCGCAGACGGATTGAGAGCACCTGCTTCATAGAACAGTAACGCTTATTGGACGGGGGCCTATCGCAGTCTGTCACACCCTCTCTCATTGGCTGAGCACACGCGCTCTCCCCAGCACCCGAGGAAGACTTAGCAGCCGTTGATGATAGTGAGACGTATGTGGAGACGTATTTTTTCTTTAAATCATGAATGTGAAAAAAAAAAAAAAAGAATATGGAGTCAGTTCAGAAATAAGTAGTTTTATAACGAATGATTGCTGCACAGGGTGATACTAAATGTAGTGTACGTGTAATTGAAAAAGTATTTTGTCTCGAAATGTATTATCTTTAATGCAGAATTTCCATGATTTCAGACCGAGTGTCTCCCCGTGCCAAATTAGTCCCATAATTACAAAAGAAGACAATGCTTATTTTTTTAATTACGAATGTGCTTGTTTATCTTTCTGTGGCTGTGTTCACACAGGCTTTCCTAGTTGCAGCGAGCGGAAGCTCGTCTTCCTGATGGAGCCCGGCTCTGGGGCGCCGGCTCAGGAGCTGTGGTTCCCGGGCTCTCCAGCACACGTTCGGCCGCCGTGGCACACGGGCTTGGCTGCTCCATGGCACACGGGGTCTTCCTGGACCAGGGGTCGAACCCGTGTCCCCTGCATTGGCAGGCAGAAATCCTTAATCACTGCACTGCCAGGGAAGTCCCGGTACTTATTTCTTAACAAGAGCGAGTTGACTACTTGTTTCAAATTTTCTCATCTTACAGGGTATTTTTGACATGCCTCTTAGTCCATACTTAAAAATGCCTAATGCCTTATGACATGGCCATGCTTTTGTAAATAAAGTTTTATTAGAAACAGCCACACTCGTTGTTTACATCTTGGTTGTGGTGGCCCTCACACTCTTGTAAGAATACAGTTGAACAGGGGATTCCCTGTCAGGCCAGTGGTTAGGACTGCCGTGGCCTGGATTCAATCCCTGATCCAGAACTAAAATCCCACAAGCCACGATGTGAAGCCAAAAAACAGAGCAAAAACGAACAAAAACAGAACCTAGTTGAACAGCTGTGACGGAGGCCACTTAGTCCTCACAACCTGAGCTGCGCGCTAGCTGAGGCTCTAGAGGGTGTGACCCCCTGCTGTGCGCTCCTGCTGCTGAGTTGGGCCCAACTGTTTGCAACCCCTGGGATGGTAACCCGCCAGGCTCTGTCCGCGGAATTTTCCAGGCAAGAATCCTGGAGCTGGTTGCCATTTCCTCCTCCAGAGGCTCTTCCTGACCCAGGGATCAAACCCGAGCCGTAAGCATCTTCTGCACCAGCAGTGCAGATTCTTTAGCAACTGTGCACTGGGGGCCCGCCGCCCTCTGCTACAGACACTCACAATGCTTTTGTTCTTCTAGGCAGGTAGAAAGGACTTTCTGGACTTAAAAGATAAATTAGCATAGACTATTTATTTCTATGAATCTTCAGAAGTAAACTACACCACCACCCATCTTAAATTCCTTAAGGAAAGAATTCCCTAGAGAACGTCTGCCCTATATCAATATAGTGTGAGCCACTTCAGTGACTTAAAATTTTCTGGTAATCACATGAAAAAGGTAGAGGGGAACACGTGAAATTAGTTTTAGGAATAGATCTTATTTAGCCAACATATCCAACATATTGCCATTTCTGTATGTGATCGAGACACGACGTTAGTAACGGCATAGTCCCGCCCTCTTCTGTTCTAAGTCTCCATAATGCAGCACGTAGTTCACACTCACAGCACGCCTAGATGCAGATTAGCCACAGTTCAGGTGCCTGCTAGTCGCTCAGACATAGCGGCTACTGTCTATGGTCAGTGCCAGCCTCGAAGCGAGAGTAAGCAGACGCCTTTTTACACTCTTTTACGCTTTTTCCATTGGTCCATTCAACTTGCATTCAAGTTTTAAAATTACTTACATCTTACAAACGTAAGAAAGACTCTTGGAAGACTTTAAATTCTTGCTTAAATACTTATATATTGATTCCCCCCCCCCCTTTTCTGAGCTTGAAAAGTACACTGATGGAAAGCCTAGCAGCAGGGAGTCCACTTACCAGAGCATAGAAAGGCATGAACCAGGGCTACTAAAAAGGAACAAAGGAGGAAATTTCAGTCTTGAGATGCCTTGTGTATTTGCTCTTCTTTTAAATCAGAGTCAGCACCCATTAGCAGGTATCCCATCCGCAGCCCAGGAAAGCTACGGCCAAGCTAGTGAAGCCCAGAAGCTCCCTGAGGGCAGGAGCCCAGCATTCTGTGGATGAATTGAATTCCTTCTCTCTTCTTTTTTTTCCCTTTTGATTTCTTCTCAAGAGCTGTTCCCCTCCCGTTTTTCCATCAAACATGCTTTCAAGTATATGGAGTTACACGGATAATTTGTTGCTGTGCCTTGAACTGTCATTTAATCAATATTGTCTGTCTTTCCTGTTTTTAAATGGTCTGGTTGAAACCTGCTCTCTTTAAAAATTCAGAAGAGAGAGATCCAGAAATCAGCCTAGGTTAAGAAATGGAAAAAGCCTTCATTGTGACATAGAGATTGTTCTCTCTCTCTTTCTCTCTGTTGGTCATATTTAAAGTATATTTGTGTTAAATACTCTTTAATCATCTTAAAATATGTCCATAATTTATATAACCCACCTACCAAATGGCCAAGAAACAAATCTGTGTGCACTTCGTCTGCACCCACAGAAACAAGACACTTGCATATTCCAGAAGCAGGTGCTGGGTAGCCGATCTTTCTAATCAGCAGAAAGTCCCGTGCTAAAGAGAGAAGCCAGTCTTGAAGCAGGCCTCTCCTGGCTCACTGTCAGCAGGATATAGGGGTGGGGTGGCTATTTGAAGACATGACTGTTTCCATCACCTTTGTCTTGCCCATAGTAGGCATCACTAATCAGCCACTATGTCCCTTCCTGCTGAGCATAAATGGAAGCTCAGACACTTTCTAACTGTAACCTCTAGGAAGGCACTATCAAATGAGCGGACTTAGCTTCAAGATAAGACCTATGTAAGCGTCTCTGGTATACAAAGTAGAGTTTAAAGTCCAAGACAGTACTTAAAAGATAAGAAGCAGCTTATAGTCTACAAAAAAATATCCTTTATTGCCACCTGAGGGGCTTCCCAGGGGGCTCTAGCGGTAAAGAACCCGCCTGTTGATGCAGGAGGCGTCGGCGACGTGGGTTAGGTCTGTGGGTCAGGAAGATCCCCTGGAGGAGGGCATGGCAGCACTCCAGAATTCTTGCCTGGAGAATCCCACGGACAGAGGAGCCCGGAGGGCTACAGCCCAGGGGGTCGCACAGAGTCAGACGTGACCGGAGCAACTCGGCACACACACGGCCTCCTGAAGATGGTCTTGCGGGGAGGTCGGGGTAAAGGAGATGACTGTAGTTGTCATGAGCCAGGTGAAGAATGAGCAGCATTGAAACCAGACAAAGGCCATTAAATCTTTATTGAACAATTACCAAGGGTGTAAATATCTGAGCTTTTAGGAATCTCCTTCCCATCTGGGGGTTCTAAACATTTTTACTGGGGTTTGCCGTCTTAAAAGCCCTTACCATACTTGGAGCTACAGGATTTAAAGACAGTGGAATCTACTCTGAATAAAGGAATCACCCTCTCCATTAATGAGCTGCGGATGTCTCACGAATAAGTGTTGCGAAGCTACTGACACACCAGTTTGTCCCTCTGCACATGTCACCCTCCCAGGCACCTGCCTGCGCCGCAGCTCCGCGTTCTCTGGGGGTTGTATTTTATGACAAAGGACACATCGAACGGAACATCAGCCGTGCTGCTCTGGGGTTCGTCCGCTGCCTGGCGACTTTCAGTCTTACGAGCGAGACATTTATTTTCCGCCCAGCTTGGCTCTGCGTGTAACGTGACGGTCTTCTTTCCTAGAGTGTCTCATTCCACCTTTTTGCTGTTGTTGGGTCTTTTGGTTGCTTTAAAAAAACAAAACAGAGAATCCATTCTGCAAAGAAAATGGAATATAGTATTAGCTGCCATTCTTATGCCATTAAAATGATTAAAGGAAACAATGCCTTTTTGTAGCAATAACTCACCTACCCAGAGGTCATTTTTCCAATAATGTCAGTCACTGAGAACACAGCTCGAAGAGAAAGGCCTCTGAGAAGTTGAAATAAACACCCGAGGTCTCGTTCACTCGGCTCACGCGTCTTATTTCCATCTTTTCGCTCTGCCATCCAGCCACGGTCTTTCCTCGTTTCAGACATGATCCTAATAAACCTGGTTACCTGGTTTCTTAGCCCATAGAATATTAGGAACAAATAATCTGAAAAAGATCAAGAGGCTTCTAAAAAGCCACATGATGGCTGGTGACAAGAAGACAGAAAAAGAACCAGACTCAGTGACTCAAAAATCCCAGCAATGAGGAGCCAGTTTGTGTCTGGCCAAGCAGATCCGCGTTCTGCAGTGATCTCCATTCCCCTGGAAATCATGTTTCTCACTACTTCTTTAAGTCACCAAGCTCATTTTCAGTGTTTTCCACGGAAGATGCGGCAGGTAGACAACAGGGCTTCCCCGGTGGCCTAGCGGCAAAGAGTCTCCTGTCAGTGCCGCAGATGCAGGTTTGATCCCCGGGTCGGGAAGATCCCCTGGAGAAGGAAATGGCAACCCACTCCAGGATTCTTGCCTGGGAAGTCCTACGAACAGAGGAGCCTGGGGGGCTATGGTCTACAGGGTCACAAAAGAGCTGGACATGACCAAGCAGAGACATTGCTTTGCCAACAAAGGTCTGTATAGTCAGAGCTATGGTTTTTGCAGTAGTCACGTATGGAGGTGAGAGCTGGACCATAAGGAAAGCTGAGTGCTGCAATACACTGGCCACCTGATGTGAAGAGCAGACTCATTGGAAAAGACCCTGATGCTGGGAAAGATTGAGGACAGGAGGAGGAGGGGACGACAGAGGAGGAGATGGCTGGATGGCATCACCAACTCCATGGACGTGAGTTTGGGCAAACTCCGGGAGTTGGTGATGGACAGGGAGGCCTGGTACGCTGCGGTCCACGGGGTCGCAAGGAGTTGGACATGACTGACAGCAAAGACTTGTTGAGTGAACGGCCGCAAGGCATACGGCACACTTCAGGAGACTTCTGGACGATGGAGATCACGTGGCAAAATGGGAAGCGCGCAGGCTTCGCAGTAAAGCAAATCTTGCTTCCTACGGTTTAATTTAGGTCTCTACCTGGAGTGGGACAACTGGGTGTTTGCATGGGGCTCAGGGTTCACGTAGGAACGAGGGAGGGTGGGAAGTGTTTCACCTCATTCCCTTTTTCTGAAGATTCTTAGAATTTTGTTTCAAAACAGGTTTTTTAAAGAGCAGCTTAAGGTTTGCAGAAGAAGTGAGGGGAAGGAGCAGAGGTTTGCCGTGCGCCCTGCGGCCACACAGGCATGGCCTCTCCTGCTAGGACATCCCTCACTAGAACAGTGATTTTGTTACAGCTGGTGACTCTGCATTCACTCACTGTTACCATCCAAAGTCCACCCCTTACCTTAGGACTCACCCTATGCGTCTGGGCAAACCTGCAGGACACCTGTTCATCATTCCAGCATCATAGAGAGTAGCTTCCCGGCCCTGAAACCCTCTGTGTGCTCTGCCTACCCATCCCTCCCCGGGGTGCTGGTGGAAAAGAACCCACCTGCCTATGTAGAAGGTAAGAAACGAGGGGTCGATCCCTGGGTCAGCAAGATCCCTGCGGGTAGGAAATGGCAACCTGCTCCAGGATTCTTGCCTGGGAAATGTCATGGACAGAGGACCCTGGTGGGCTACAGTCTAAGGGGCCACAAAGCACGGGACAGGACTGAGCACGCGCGCGCACACACACACACGCACACACACACACGCACACACACCCCAACCCCTGGCAATATTCTCACTGTCTCTACAGTTTTTTGCCTTTTCCAAAATGTCGTATTGTATGTAGCCTTTTCAGACTAGATTCTTTCATTTAGTCACATGCATTTAAGATTCCTCTATGTCTTTTCATGGCTCAAAAGCTCATTTCTTCCTAGAGCTGAATATCACCCCATTGTCCAAATGTACTAGTGTCTCCATCGACTCACCCGCTGAAGGCTATCTTCAGTTCAGTTCAGTCGATCAGTCGTGTGCGACTCTTTGAGACCCCATGAATCACAGCACGCCAGGCCTCCCTGTCCATCACCAAATCCCGGAGTTCACTCAAACTCATGTCCATCGAATCAGTGATGCAATCCAGGCATCTCGTCCTCTATTGTCCCCTTCTTTTCCTGCCCCCAATCCCTCCCAGCATCAGGGTCTTATCCAGTGAGTCAGCTCTTCGCGTGAGGTGGCCAAAGTATTGGAGTTTCAGCTTCAGCATCAGTCCTTCCAATGAATACCCAGGACTGATTTCCTTTAGAATGGACTGGTTGGATCTCCTTGCAGTCCAAGGGACTCTCAAGAGTCTTCTCCAACACCACAGCTCAAAAGCATCAATTCTTTGGCACTCAGCTTTCTTCACAGTCCAATTCTCACATCCATACATGACCACAGAAAAAACCATAGCCTTGACTAGATGGACCTTTGTAGGCAAAGTAATGTCTCTGCTTTTGAATATGTTATCTAGGTTGGTCATAACTTTCCTGCCAAGGAGTAAGCATCTTTTAATTTCACGGCTGCAATCACCATCTGCAGTGATTCTGGAGCCCCAAAACAATAAAGTCTGACAGTGTTTCCACTGTTTCCCCATCTATTTCCCATGAAGTGATGGGACCAGATGCCATGATCTTCGTTTTCTGAATGTTGAGCTTTAAGCCAACTTTTTCACTCTCCTCTTTCACTTTCATCAAGAGGCTTTTTAGTTCCTCTTCACTTTCTGCCATAAGGGTGGTGTCATCTGCATATCTGAGGTTACTGATATTTCTCCTGGCAATCTTGATTCCAGCTTGTGCTTCTTCCAGTCCAGCGTTTCTCATGATGTACTCTGCATAGAAGTTAAATAAGCAGGGTGACAATATACAGCCTTGACGTACTCCTTTTCCTATTTGGAACCAGTCTGTTGTTCCATGTCCAGTTCTAACTGCTGCTTCCTGACCTGCATACAGGTTTCTCCAGAGGCATGTCAGGTGCCCATCTCTTTCAGAATTTTCCACAGTTTATTGTGATCCACACAGTTAAAGGCTTTCACATAGTCAATAAAGCAGAAATAGATGTTTTTCTGGAACTCTTTTGCTTGTTCCATGATCCAGCGGATGTTGGCAATTTGATCTCTGGTTCCTCTGCCTTTCCTAAAACCAGCTTGAACATCAGGAAGTTCACGGTTCACGTATTGCTGAAGCCTGGCTTGGAGAATTTTGAACATTACTTTACTTAGCATGTGAGATGAGTGCAATTGTGTGGTAGTTTGAGCATTCTTTGGCATTGCCTTTCTTTGGGATTGGAATGAAAACTGACCTTTTCCAGTCCTGTGGCCACTGCTGAGTTTTCCAAATTTGCTGGCATATTGAGTGCAGCACTTTCACAGCCTCATCTTCCAGGATTTGAAATAGCTCCACTGGAATTCCATCACCTCCACTGACTTTGTTCGTAGTGATGCTTCCTAAGGCCCACTTGACTTCACATTCCAGGATGTCTGGCTCTAGGTGAGTGATCACACCATCGTGATTATCTGGGTCGTGAAGATCTTTTTTGTACAGTTCTTCTGTGTATCCTTGCCACCTCTTCTTAATATCTTCTGCTTCTGTTAGGTCCAGACCATTTCTGTCCTTTATCAAGCCCATCTTTGCATGAAATGTTCCCTTGGTATCTCTAATTTTCTTGAAGAGATCTCTAGCCTTTCCCATTCTGTTGTTTTCCTCTGTTTCTTTGCATTGATCGCTGAAGAAGGCTTTCTTATCTCTCCTTGCTATTATTTGTAACTCTGCATTCAGATGCTTGTATCTTTCCTTTTCTCCTTTGCTTTTCACTTCTCTTCTTTTCACAGCTGTTTGTAAGGCCTCCCCAGACAACCATTTTGCTTGTTTGCATTTCTTTTTCATGGGGATGGTCTTGATCTCTGTCCCCTGTACAATGTCATGAACCTCAGTCCATAGTTCATCAGGCACTCTGTCTATCAGATCTAGGCCCTTAAATCTATCTCTCCCGTCCACTGTATAATCATAAGGGATTTGATTTAGGTCATACCTGAATGGTCTAGTGGTTTTCCCCACTTTCTTCAATTTAAGTCTGAATTTGGCAATAAGGAGTTCATGTTCTGAGCCACAGTCAGCTCCTGGTCTTTTTTTTGCTGACTGTATAGAGCTTCTCCATCTTTGGCTGCAAAGAATATAATCAATCTGATTTTGGTGTTGACCATCTGGTGATGTCCATGTGTAGTGTCTTCTCTTGTGTTGTTGAAGAGGGTGTTTGCTATGACCAGTGTGTTCTCTTGGCAAAACTCTATTAGTCTTTGCCCTGCTTCATTCCGTATTCCAAGGCCAAATTTGCCTGTTACTCCCGGTGTTTCTTGACTTCCTACTTTTGCATTCCAGTCCCCTATAATGAAAAGGACATCTTTTTTGGGTGTTAGTTCTAAGAGGTGTTGTAGGTCTTCATAGAACCGTTCAACTTCAGCTTCTTCAGTGTTACTGGTTGGGGTATAGGCTTGGATTACCGTGATATTGAATGGTTTGCCTTGGAGATGAACAGAGATCATTCTGTCATTTTTGAGATTGCATCCAAGTACTGCATTTCGGACTCTTTTGTTGACCATTATGGCTACTCCATTTCTTCTGAGGGATTCCTGCCTGCAGTAGTAGATATAATGGTCATCTGAGTTGAATTCACCCATTCCAGTCCATTTTAGTTCGCTGATTCCTAGAATGTCAACATTCACTCTTGCCATCTCCTGTTTGACCACTTCCAATTTGCCTTGATTCATGGACCTAACATTCCAGGTTCCTATGTGATATTGCTCTTTACAGCATCGGACCTTGCTTCTATCACCAGTCACATCCACAGCTGAGTATTGTTTTTGCTTTGGCTCCGTCCCTTCATTCTTTCTGGAGTTATTTCTCCACTGATCTCCAGGAGCATATTGGGCACCTACCAACCCGGGGAGTTCCCATTTCAGTATCCTATCATTTTGCCTTTTCATACTGTTCATGGGGTTCTCAAGGCAAGAATACTGAAGTGGTTTGCCATTCCCTTCTCCAGTGGACCACATTCTGTCAGACCTCTCCACCATGACCCGCCTGTCTTGGGTAGCCCCACACGGCATGGCTTAGTTTCATTGAGTTAGACAAGGCTGCGGTCTGTGTGATCAGAAGGCTATCTTAGGTACTTCTAAATGTGGGTAATTATGAACACAGCTGGTACAAACATTTGTGCACAGCTTTTCTGAATGGATGTAGGTTTCCAACTCCTTTGCATGAGTACCAAGGAGCACAATTGTTGGGTCATGTGAGAGCTGAACTGTCTTTCAAAGTGGTTGTATCCGTTTGCGTTGCCGCTAGCAACGAATGAGAGCTCCTTCTGTTCCACACCCTCGTCCGCACGTGGTGTTGCCGGTGTTGAAGATTTTTTCCATTTTTAGGTGTCCAGTGGCCCCTCGCTGTTGTGACTTGCATATGCTAAGCATATATGATGCAGAGCCAGTTTGGGAAACTTTTACGCGAACTGTCGATGCAGTCCTGCTCTGCACCTTCATATCATATAAAGTTCTTCCCCAGCTATAAGGGTGTTCATTCCTTCACTCATCCACCCAGCTTTCAGCAAATACTTTGTGCCTAATATGCGCCAGGCAGTGTGCTAATTGCTGGGGATGCAGCAGTAACAGTAACTTGCTGTTAAAGAAGAAGATCAGGACTGGTCTACTATCACCCAAATCCTGGAATGGATGCAACCTCACCACTGTGAAACTCGGCCCGTGTCAAAGTTGGGTTGGCATTGAACTGGGTCAGCATTCAGTGATGATAGAGGGAATCAGGGTTATTGTTTGAGTTTAATTTCTCCCAAATGTAGAGAATTAATGGAACTAAGAAAGACATGAGGAGAGAGGCCTTGAACTTGAGTGGACAGTCAATAAGCAGAAATCGCCTCTTGCACCCTGCAGTTGGTCACTGGTGTGGCATCAGCCCCGCAAAGACTTCACGGATGGGGTCAATGAGAGAGTCCTCCTCACTCAAAGGGGACACCCCTAGTTTTGACAAGTGTCATCTTGTTTACTGACCTAACATTACAGCATATCTTCATGTTAGGCTAGTCTCCTACCATATCTTCACGTATTGAAAGCAATCCATCATTTAAATAATCCATCATGATCTCATCTGAGATCATGTTTGAAAGTTGGATTTATATGTTGTAGTTACTAGAGGCGTTACCATGACTTTGTTTATAAAATAGTGTTTACTACTTTGAAAGATTCAATAAAATACCAAAGTGAAGCTATTTTAGTTGAGAGGCAAAAAGAAAGGGGGTCAAAGTTAGGTGACTTTCCAAGTAGCCAATCACAGCTGTGCTTGAATATAGAGAAAAATCTAGTCTTACATGAACTTAGAATTTATTATTTTTTTCTTTTATTGGTTTTGGCCTTGGCGAATGTTGGAAATATGATTTCAAAGCCCCTGGGTGTTCCCGAGCAATCACCTGCTTCACTTTACTGACCAGGAAATTGAAGCTCAAAGAGGTGAATGATGCTTATGGCTGTCTCTTGTGTTGGCAGGAAGTTTGTCGGTTGTGGATACAAGGGAAAGGCACAGCTGTTGCTTTCTTCTCAGAAAAGTCTCTCAGGCAGACTGACATCTGAAATATTCTGTTTGGAACGTCTTCTACAGTTACAGAGAATTTCATGAGCGAGTCAGAGTTACCTGCGTACAAAGGATTATTGGTCATTTATGACCACGTTGTTTTATCTGCTGTGCCTAGATTAGCTTTTTGCTGCTAAATGGGAAAGCTGCTAACATCAGCTCTTTCACTTTATTCTAGGCGTGCCAACACAAAGTGTCCACGGGTGCTCTTTTGAATCTCACGGCTTCCTTCTGCCCCGTCTTGCTGCAGCGGTGGAGCACACACTCGCTGTTTGTCTAATGAAGCTGTGACTGTGTATCTGTGTGTGAGAATGTGTGTCAAATTCAGCGGTCTAAGGAATGTTACTACCCGGTTTAACAACTCAGGTAATGGGATTTTACTTGCAAGTTTTTTTTTTCCCTTCTACATGATGAAGAAACGATTGGCCTTTTAATTTAAAGTCTTCCCTTAAAAAGGTTGCACCAGCTACAATCAATTCTGGATAAAAATGTTCCTGCTAATTCATTTTTCACTGAGCCAACCAGTCTGCCAACCAAGCTGCTTCTTTATTTGAATTCAGATTGATAGTGAAATATTTTAAAGCAAACTATTTGTGGTTTATTTTCTTTTTAAACTTTTTTTTATCATTTAAAATCCAATATTGCACAGAGTGTAATTATCTCTTCCCACAAATATTTGCCATAACTTTGGAGTTAAGTTGCGCTGTTTTAGAAGCAGAAGGTAAATAAAAAAGCACTGAACGAAGTAAGGAGCTCCTAGGTTCTGGTGGACTGTATAGCTATGAAAAAGCACTTAACCTCACAGGGCGCCATTTTTCCTGCTTATAAAAGAAAAGCACTGGACTGTTGTTTTGATGTTTAGTTGCGCAGTCGTGTAGGACTCTTTGTGACCCCATGGACTGTAGCCCTCCAGGCTCCTCTGTCCATGGGATTTCCCAGGCAAGAATGCTGGAGTGGGCTGCCATTTCCTCCTCCAGGGGACCCTCCCAGGGCAGGGACTGACCCTGCGTCTCCTGCGGCTCCTTTACCCTGACCGCCGGTTCTTAATGTCTCTTCCAGTGCAAGCTGTCGTGTTTCTATATACTTGACTAAGATGCTCTTTTCTAGACCCAAGGCTGATTCAAATGCGTTTACACGTGAGTGACTTCCCAGTCTCTATCTCTAGCCAAACCTCTCTCTGGAAAGCATGTACCAAAGTCTTAATCTGCTGTGTCCATTTGGATGGTGAGTGGGCATCTCTGATTTAATGAGGCCAAAGCAGAGTCCCCAGTCCACCCCCACTGACCTCCAGGTGAGCTTTCCCAAATCCGTGAGATGACTTTACTGCCCACCGAGGTGCTTATGCCAGAAATCTAGGCTTCATCTCTAGTTAGCTCTCCTTCCCCACTCACACCCAGCTGCCGGCAAGTTCTGTTGACTCTACCTTCAAAAGCAGTCCTGGGTCTTTCCATTTCTGCTCATCTCCTCACCCACGCCTCCCACCCAAGCCCTCACCATGCTCTCCTGGACCACGGCAATCACAGCTCAGCTTGTTTCTCCACTTCCAATCTTGCCTCTCTGCAAATTGCTTCTTTCCACACAAAAGCTAAAGCGAGCTTTTAAAAGTATAAATCAGACCCTGTTCCTCTCCTCCTGAAAGCTTTTCAGTGGCTTCTTATCAAGCTTAAGATAAGTCTGCACTCCTTGCTCCGACTTCTAAAACACTAAGGGATCTGGTGAGTCTGTCCACTACCTCGTATCTTTCACTTTCAACTTCCCCCATTTCACTTGGATCACGCTGACCTTTCTTTTTCTCGAACTGTCAGTCAGGGTTCTCCAGAAAGAATCAGTAGCATCTTTGTATTTATATACATGAAGAGATTTGTTATAAGGAGTTGGCTCACATGATTATAGAGGCTGCTCTATCATCTGACACTGGAAACCCAGGAAACCCACTGGTATGGCCGGTAGCCTGAGTCTGAACTCCCGGGCACCAAGAAAGCTGATAATATGAGTTTGGGGTGTCCCTCAAGTTTGAAGGCCTAACAGCCAGGAACAATGATGATAAATCCCTGTCCTAGGAAAAAAAGCCAGCTCATTGGAGAAGACCCTGATGCTGGGAAAGATGGAAGGCAATAGGAAGAGGGGAAAGCAGAGGATGAGATGATTAGATAGCATCACTGACTCAATGGACATGAATCTGAGCAAACTCCGGGAGACCCTGGAGGACAGAGGAGCCTGGCGCGCTGTGGTCCATGGGGTCACAAAGAGCTGGACACGCCTTAGCGACTGGACAACAGCAAAGGACAAGAGAAGACCATTGGCCCAGATCAAGCGGTCAAGCGGAGAGTAATTCTCCCCTCCTCCACCGTTTTGTTCTAGCCAGGCCCTCAGTGGATTGAGTGATGCCTGGTCCACTGGCGAGGCCAGTCTTGCTTACTCCGCCCATAGGTTCAAATGCCAACCTCACCTGGGAACACCTCCGCAGACGCACCCAGCGATCATGCTGAAAGGAACATCTGAGCATGCGCACGTGCCGAGACCCAGCTGAGCCGACACTAAGCTCGCAGTCGCCGCGTCAGCCTCGCTCCTCCCGCGGGGCTCCTGCGCCGGTTCTCTCCTGTGCCTCGGATGCTTCTTCATCATCGCATGGCTGATTCCTTCTTGTCATTCAGCCCCCTTGAGAGTCACCTTCTTCCAGGAAGCATCCTTCCCTGACCTGACCATTCAGTGTAAAGCATCCTCCTAATTACTGTTCATCATCGATTGTAATGATCATCCGAACACTCATGAGTATCTGATAGTTTCCCTGCTATTCAGCAGCTAATTTTTTTTGCTGACTTTCCCCCATAAAAATGCAAGGTCCGTGAGCACAGACCTGATCCTGATCCGAAACAGCCTCAGCAGCAGCGCGGTACTGACAGGGTCTCAAGCTCCTGCTGAACGCGTGGTGATGGGAGATCCTTCAGAGCCGTGGGAACGCCGGAGGGTGGCGACCACACCGTGCCGCTTGGCCCCGTACACGTGTTCTCACCAGTAGCGCTCTCAGTGACTTTGGAAAGAAGATTCTGCCTTACACAGCCATTATAAACACCTGGATATCTCTTACGGATTTACGTAACAGAAGTGGTCACAAAAGGTGATGCAGCTGTTACAAGCTCCATATGAGGTACCATATGATCGAAAACCAAGAGCAAAAATGAAAAGTAGAAATAGGCCTATAGATAACCTAGACAATGGAAACAGCAGAAAAGAGCTTTAAACTAACTATGATGACTACATTCAAGAAAATAGAAGACAAGATAGATAATTTTATTTGAGACTTGGAATCTATTTTAAAAGAATAAAATAAAAGTTTTAGAATTGAAAAGCATGCTATCTGATATTAAGTAAGTAAAATAAGTAAGTAAAGTCACTCAGTCATGTCCGACTCTTTGCGACCCCATGGACTGTAGCCTACCAGGCTCCTCCTTCCATGGGATTCTCCAGGCAAGAGTACTGGAGTGGGTTGCCATTTCCTTCTCCAGGGGATCTTCCCGACCCAGGGATTGAACCCCGGTCTCCCACATTCCAGGCAGACGCTTTAGCCTCTGCACCACTGGGGAATCCCTTAATCTGATATTGAGTCCCTTGAAGGGGTTTGACAGTTTATCAGATAGAAAAGTTAGTGACTGAAAAACAAGGAAATAGAAAATGTTGAACTGAAGCAGAGACAAAACAATGAAAAAAAAAAAACAGAAAAGAGGGTTAAAGATATATGAGTTACAGTGAGAAGCTCTAACATGTAGCTGATCAGAGACTTGGAGAGGAAAGGGATAGGATGGAAGCAATATTTGAGGAGTATTGGCCAAACATTTGCCAAAACTGATGCAGACCATCAGCCTACAGATTCCAGAAGATCCCTGAACCCCAAGTAAGACAGATACAAAGAAGTCACACTTAGGAACATCATGGCAAACTGCTGAAAACTGGAAACCAAAGACAAAGAAAAAAGACACGAAAACCAGGCAGAATCGTGACACTGGTGATGAGGCTGGCAAAGGCCTCCATAACCCAGACAGCGAGGAGTTTGTCTTTGAATAACGTAGAACACAGTGTGAGGCGGTCTGAGTTAAATCCTATGATTTTATTAATTATGTTTGAGAAGCGCATTTTCATGCTGCCCCACGCTGGACACACTGATACTGCCTGCTGCGCAGTGTATTTCATTCATTCACTTGCCTCCTCATCCACTTAACTTTCTTGCAGATATGTATTCCAGCACCTTCTGTGTGCCAGCCCCTGGGTTATGCTCTTGAGATTCGGTAGCAAACAAGAGGAACGCAGTTGTTACCTTCTTGACCCTGCTCCAGATGCTTTTACAAAATCCTCTCATTTATTCTTCCCGTCCATTCTACAAAAAATGCCCATTTTACACACCTAGGAATGCAAGTGCAGACATGTTAAGTAACTGCCGCCTGGTTACGGAGCCTGCAACCAAGACAGCGGGGATTCAAACCCAAACGCACCAAGTGTCAGAGCTCACATTCTCTCTCTCGGACCCCGTTGTCTCCATGCAAAACATTCACGTTGCCCTTCTGTTTAGCTAAGCCCTACAGATCCTGTCAAGTACAATGGAAATCCTTCTTTCTCTACTAAATCGCGTTTGATTAAGCCACGGACTCTCTTTATCCATACCACACATACTAGCACCAAACTCTACGCTGTCTTCCTGAAAGGTGCAACATGTAAGTCTGGGGGCAGGCACGAGGTCGTAAATTTTTCTGGTTACCTTTGTACCTAGCCAGTGCTGAGGATTATGGTATATTTGCAACTTAATTGGACTCCAAATTTCATCCATTTATTCAAACTTCTGGATTAAGAATGAACCAAAAGAAGAGGGAAAATATTTTGA
Source organism: Capra hircus (assembly GCF_001704415.2). Taxonomy (NCBI): domain Eukaryota; kingdom Metazoa; phylum Chordata; class Mammalia; order Artiodactyla; family Bovidae; genus Capra; species Capra hircus. The sequence continues at coordinate 1,931,798 of NC_030817.1, forward strand.
TGACAAGGATCTTTTTCACCCTATGAGGCCCACAATTCCCTTTCATATTTTATACGCCTCTGTTTATGTACATAATCGCCTTGTGGTCTCAGAGAAGCGTGAGAGCCACAAAAGGTCAAGAACCATTCAAATCAGTCCTAGCAGTCCACACCTGAATGCCCCATCTCAAGTTGCTCCCCGTCTCCCTTTTTATCTAGAAAATCAGAATTTACATTTGATAAGGCATCACAGGTCATTTCCCCCTCGACGCCCATCCTCGAGGCCTGGCAGAGAAAAAGTGCCCGTGTTCACTTCGGAACAGCAACAAAGTTCAGTCCTAATCATTCCAAGGCAATTATGAGAAGTAAGACACGCACCACGACATTTCTGACAGGCTTTTACAATCCACTTTTATTATTCAGCTCTTACTAAAATGCTAATCCCCTGGGAGGAAAAAAAAACCCTCTCTGTATGAGTGCTTTAGCACAAACAAACATCCTAAAGGAAATGGGCATTAAAACCACGCTGACGCTGTTTCAGAGACGACAGTGGAAGGGATGACCAGAGCTGTCCTGCCTCTGAGAAGGGGAGGAGGGAGAACAGGAGCCGGTGTAAAGCAGGGTGAGCTGAGCTGGGAAGGGGGAAGGCAAGGGGGCGCGTCTTCCTAAATCCACGAGCCCTGTGACGGGAGTAAGGGTGAGCCCCGGGGGAGGCGAGACCCAGATTTCCTGATGATGCGCCTCTTGGTCTGATGCCCCGGCAAGGACTTTTAGAGCAATGTTAGAGACGCTGCTGCTGCTGAGTCGCTTCAGTCGTGTCCGACTCTGTGCGACCCCGTAGACGGCAGCCCACCAGGCTCCCATCCCTGGGATTCTCTAGGCAAGAACAGTGGAGCGGGTTGCCATTTCCTTCTCCAGTGCATGAAAGTGAAAGTGAAGGCACTCAGTCGTGTCCGACTCTTCGAGACCCCATGGACTGCAGCCCACCAGGCTCCTCCCTCCATGGGATTTTCCAGGCAAGAGTACTGGACTGGGGTGCCATCGCCTTCTCCTGCATTTCTGCCCAAATAAATGAATAGCCCTTTTCTGACATTAGCAAAAGCAAATCCATATGATCTAGCCTATATAACCATCAGCCAATAAAAATCCAGAAAGCACATCATGAGGGACTCCCCAGTGGACAAGTGGCTAAGGCTCCACGCTCCCAATACAGGGGCCTGGGCTTGATCCCTGGTCAGGGAACTGGATCCCACATGCTGCAACTAAGGAAGCTGTATCCTGTGTGTGTATAAACATGATATATTTATAGACTATATGTAATAAAGCACGTCATGGAATTACACACTTGTAACTACCAAGAAGTGATCGACCTTCTTCTTCTTAATCTTCTGTGGCAACACCAGTAGAACCGCCCTTGGAGCTTTGCTCTAGAAATTAAAATTACAGCCTGTATAGCACCCTAGATTACATCAGTGGGATGGACTAAATCAATGCGTCGATTCTGACTGCCACCAAGTTCTTATGAAAATGGAACACTGCCCAAGGGAAAAAATTGGGGGCTGTTTGGATTACTAACTTTGTTTGTAATCCCACCCATCTCCCCATTTGGTTTAGCAGCTATTCTGAAGAAGCATGCTAACTCACTGCAGTCATGTCCAACTCTTTTCGACCCCATGGACTGTAGCCCGCCAGGCTCCTCTGTCCATGGGATTCTCCAGGCAAGAGTACTGGAGTGTGATGCTGTTTCTTCCTCCAGGGGATCTTCCTGACCCAGGGATCAAACCCACATCTCTTATATTTCCTGCATTGGCAGGCAGGCTCTTTACCACTAGCACCACCTGGGAAGGCCCAAATAATTCTGGTTAATATGCGGTCGCTAAGAGTCGGACACGACTGAGTAACTTCACTTTCACTTTTCATTTTCATGCATTGAAGAAGGAAATGGCAACCCACGCCAGTACTCTTGCCTGGTGAATCCCAGGGACAGAGGAGCCTGGTGGGCTGCCGTCTATGGGGTCATACAGAGTTGGACACGACTGAAGTGACGCAGCAGCAGCAGCAGCAGCAGCTGAGTGCCTGCGTGCTGGGTGCAGCAGCAGCAGCTGAGTGCCTGCGTGCTGGGCACAGAGATAAGTTGCTGGGTCACTCAGTCGTGTCTGACTCTTTGCAACCCCACAGACTGTAGCCCACCAGGCTCCTCTGTTCATGGAATTCTCCAGGCAAGAGTACTGGAGTGGGTTGTATTCCCTTCTCCAGGAATCTTCCTGACCCAGGGGTCGAACCTGGGTCCCCTGCAGACAGGTTACCGTCTGAGGCACCAGGGAAGCCCCTGAGGAGGCACGCATGGTGGGCAGTTCCAGTTCTCAGAGGCATGAAGCAGGGCACGCGAAGGCAAGGAAGGGTGCTGGGGCTACGGTGAAGAAATGCTAGGGGGTTCGAGCAGTGGTTGGCTCTTGGACCCAGGAGCGTGTCCAGGGCTGCCTGGCCCACCCTCTCTGCCCTCTACTGCGGCCCTGTGATGGCGGATTGCACGCCCCTCTGAATCCTACAAAGGGGAATGTGGGGTGGTCGCCACAGCCCATCTCTAGACCTCGGCCCTCTGTGCATGTCCCTCTTCCCTCTAGATTTGTTCAAATCCAGCTTTTCCAAAGCTAGCTTTTCTCCAAAGCTGTGGTACAGTCCTTGCCCTCCCCACACCCAAGAACTGATGACTCGATTCCTGAGTTGTCTCTCTGTCCTGCTAAATTTCCTAGTAGCTCGGGTCCTCTAAGAGAAGCTGCTGGAACTCCCCCTAAAAGCTAGGGACCCCTTGTTTACCAATGTGCTCTCCTAATTCTGACCGTTGGCCACACCTCTGGGCCCCTGTTGCTTTGCTGAGTCTTGCCAGAGCATGTGAGTCCGCCCCACAATGGTGCCCACTGCAGAGCCGGGCCTCTGCGGCAGTGGGCGCCCCGCCAGTGCCCGGGATGGGGCGGTGCTGTTGGCCCAGTTCCGGGTCCAGTGTTAAGTTTTTTCTGGGTCCTGATGCCTCCCAGCCTTCCCTGTTAGAGCCCAAGGTGCACCTCACTGGGTTCTGAGGTATAATATGAAAAGTGCAAGCGTTAGTTGCTCAGCCCTGTGCGACTCTCTGTGACCCCGTGGACTGCAGCCCACCAGGCGCCTCTGTCCATGGGCTTCTCCAGGCAAGAATACTGGAGCAGGTTGCCATTTCTTCCTCCAGCCTTGTTAAAGAGAAGATTCTTAAAATGCCCCTGCCCAAGATCTGGACTTGTTCTAGACTCTTGAACCTTCTAGAATCTGAAGATAGGCGTGGGGCTCACATCACACAGGTGGGTCAGTGGTTTCAGCCGTGGGGAGAGCTGGGGAAGGGGGGTTACTCAGGGAAGAGTAACCTGTCTCTCCCAAGAACAGGAAGAGAACAGAAAAAAGCAACAGAGAGAGGGTTAATCCCAGCGTCAGCCTCCTCTTTTATTTCCCTTCCAGAGATTCCCAGCTCGGACTCAGGTTACTGCCTACCTGACGTGGGTGGTGCAGGGACGGCGCCCCGAAGACATGACGGGGAGGCCTCTGCATTAGGGTCACGGGCAGCCACGCTCTCATCCAGAAAGGGGTGCAGGGGGAGCCGCAGAGGGTGGGGTACGAGCCACAGGCAGGACCAGAATCGCAGTGCGCCCCCAACCCGCCCCCCCCCTCTGCCAGGAGGGTCCGCTGGGGCGGCGAGGCGCTGGGCCCCAGGGCTGCAAGCACACGAAGGCTGGCTGCCCCCATGGGGCCCAGGGATCCTGGGCCTCTTGGGCCTCCATCCACACTCTCATGACAGGCCACTGGGAAGCTAGTTTGAAAGAATGGCTGGTCACCGCTGTGTTGCAGGAGGGCGGACTCAGCTTTGAAGACCACCCTCCTCCAGGGCCCAGTGGCATCTTTCTGAAATGTGGCTGCAGCCTGTGCCCAGTCTTTTTGGCTCCCATGGGAGGGGCTTGGGCCTTGGGATTGGCAGCAACCCCCTGCCCACCCTGCCTGGTTCACTAGTAACTCAGTCTTAGCACTGCAATTTGTTTTCAGAGCAATCTTTCTCTTTTTTAATTTTAACTTCTAAAATTAGCTATTTATTTCTTTGGCCGGGCCGGGGCTTAGCTGCAGCTCGGGACACCCTTCCCTGTGGTACGTGGGCTCTGCCTGGCAACTCAGGAGCTTCTCTCTAGCAGAGGCTGCAGCCTCAGGACTTGCTCTCAGGTCTGTTGCTCCGTGGCCAGCCCCCAGCCAGGGATCAAGTCCGTGTCCCCTCTACCGGAAGGTGGATTCTTAGCCACTGGACCACCCGGGATGTCCCTAATTATAATTTTTTAAAACAATATGCTGTTATTATTAAAAATTCAGACACAAAAAGGAACTTCACTAAAATTATTAAGGACTTTTGCAATTTCTTAGGCCCTTTTCTCGTGCTGTGGAGGAATATAAAGAAGTAAGCAAAGGACTCTTAAAGAGCAATTGTTCAGCAAACTCTATAAGCCATACATGTAAGCATGGAGATTACAAGGCTGTCTCTGGCATGTTTTTTGAGCTGCAAAAACAATAAAAAAATTCCTTAGGAATGTTTTTCCAAGTGTGGCCTGTGGCCTCATCTATATTAGATTCACTGAGGGGTTTATTTAAAAACGCTTATTTGTAGTCCCAATCCCAGACCTCCTGAAACAGAACCTCTGGAAATGGGACCCTGGAAATTGCATGACTAGAAAGCACTCCAGATGAATCTTTGTGCCACAGAGTTGAGAATCAACACCCTTGGAGTTTAAAAGAGAGAGAACACTTTCCTCCACAAGGTGACAGGACCATCTCTGTGATGGTGAGATCTGGGAGGTTCCCGGAAGGATGCTCCCAGGTCGCCGTCTAGCAGCTCCATTGCAGAACTGATCACATTGGGAACTAACTTCCTGTTCCTTGCCTGTCTTTCTGGTGGATAAAGAACTCTTTAAGGAGAGACGTTTATCTTCTTCACGGGAATCCAGTTGGCCCACTGTTGGCTCTTAATAAATATTGGTTGAGCAAATGAATAATCCTGTGTGATCTAAACAAACAAGTTTGAAGAGTTAAAGGATGGGGCTCTAGGAGGAGTGAGGGCATGGGCCAGATCTCAGTGACTGGAAGATCAAGGTCGGTACTTCCACGTGGCAGAGAAAAAAGATTAATTCCAGGGACCAAGTGGAGATAACTTGGCAGAACAGAGGCGTGAGAGCGATCACTGGGGTCCTGGAGGGTTCAGAGGGGATGTAAACTCTACGCTGTATATTCTGTGAATGATGGGGGGGGGTCTCCAAAGATCAGGGGCCAGAAGGTGATGGAGCCAAGTGGTATTTCAGGGTAAGTAATTGTAGGACTCCAATGGCACTCACTCCAGTACTCTTGCCTGGAGAATCCCGGGGACAGGGTAGCCTGGTGGGCTTCCGTCTGTGGGGTCGCACAGAGTCAGACACGACCGAAGCGACTTAGCAGCAGCAGCAGCAGGGACTGGCCTGGTTGTTGGTACAGGTAGGACTTGCTGAGATCTTATAGCCGTCTCTTCCATCCAGGGTCCTGACTCTGAGAAATCTTTGTTCTTCTTTAGCTCCCAGCTGCTTAGATCCCCAGGTCTGGTGGGCTTCTCCCATCTCCTCATCTGTGTGAGCATGACTGGGAAGCAGGGCAGAATGCTGGGGCCGGGTCAAGAGGTGAGGGGCTGACCGGAGGCAGAGGCCAGGGGAATGGAGATAAGCTGAGGAGCCGCTCCTGAGGCAGAATCTGCAGAATTCAGAGCCTGAATGTAGGGCAGGAAGGACGAGCGTGGTCAGGATCACGTTGAGGTCTTTGGGTGCTGAACACGGGGATATAGAAGGAAGAGGCTTGGAGCGGGAGGGTAAATCGCTCAGAATAGGAATACAGATGTTGAGTCTGAGGCAACAGCAAAGTACCAGCATCGAGCAGATGAGCTTTTTGGCAACAGAGGTGTGGAATTCAGGAGGGAGCTGGGTGCTGGTTACGGGGTCTTGGTGATCACTCTAAGCCACAGGAAGGGATGTGATCACCCAGAGAGAGAGCGAGTGGGAAGAAAGGAGGAGGAAAAGCCCACGATGGCACGCCAGCATCAGGAAGCAGCCAGAGGAGGGAAGACTAGGAGGGGCCGGCTGGAAGGTGGGAGGACAGCAAGAAAGTCAGGCTTTGCAGAGCAGGCGCTCCCAGGAGACAAAGCAGCAATGTCCCCGGGGCGCGGGGCTGTGCGGGGCGCTCTGCAGGCTTGGCAAGGGGCGCCCACGGGAGCCAGGGCGACGGAGGCAGGGGGAGGGGGGCGGACAGTGGCCCATGCCTTGCAGCCCTGTGATGGGACGGATGACTACCTTTCTCCCTGAGTATCGGGGACTTTTACTCCAGACGGCTGAATGTGAAGGGGTTCGACAGGAAAGGTGGGGTGCCTTTCACTGAGACCTCCACACCCCCACTCAACCCCCCAGTCTCTTCAACCCACCCTGCTCTCAGCTGAGACCGAAGCATTTGTTCCTTGGCTTATTTTTGTGGCTGCTCAAAGTAAGTGTAAGTGAAAGGCATAATGATCTCTTTGCCTACTTGTTTTATAAGAAATGATTCCACGTCCACATTTAACTTGCTGGGAGAATAATAGGAAAGGCTTGCATTCCTGGTTTGCATCAGCAGAAATTCATATTTTCACAATCTTTTAAGGAATCAGTTCTTTGCTCTTTGAGACAAAATGATCCAATCTCACACTGAAAGTTCCTTATTGCCAAGTTCAATGTCATCAAGAAGAGTCAGTAGATGAATTACAAGTATGCTCCACAATGCGATCTCTACAAGACAAAGGGAAAGGCTGAGTAAGGAAGATGAACGGAATATGGAAACTGTTTCTTCTCTATTTGAAACAGCAGCAGCAAAAATGATGTTTTCTCTGTTCCTTTGAAGGTTTGTTTTGTTTTGTTTTTTGTTTGGGGCTAAAACTAATGCATTACATTCTTTAATGTCCTAAAAAAAAATAATTACCCTGCCTACAGTATGAGAAACATGTATACAATACATGCTTCATTTTATCCATACAGAAATGTATCTGAGATTAAATTTGCTTGCATTTCTGGTTGATTCAATTAGCAGCAGCGGCCAAGGTAACTAGTTAAATCCCCCACGGGAGCAACTGGCTTATTCGGTGACACAGGCGGCCTCGTGCCTAAGTGTGGTTCTTATAAGGAGTCCGATGACAGAGTGAGGGGCCTGCAGACCCAGCACTGGGGCTCGACACACGATGGCTGGTTGGCTCAACCAGCATCCACCAGAGGGACCATAAGGCAGGGCCCTCGTGTCGGTCAACACAGGCCAAGTCTAGCTGGCCTAAGCTGACGGGGCATTTATGCCCAGCTTGGCAGGCGGCCCACAGAACGCCCCGGGTGGGCTGGAGGCGGGACCAGCAACGCGGTGACGCAGCGGTGTGAAGCCTGCGGTCTCCGGCAGAGCGGCCTGTTGATGAACCTGCCGGGGACCCCAAGGACGCTGCATGGCGCCCTGGCGGCTGCCATCGCGCCTGCGGCACCCTGCACCATCCCGCTGCTGCGCGGCGGCGGCTGCAGGCGCAGCCCAGGTCACGCCCCTCCCCGCCCCCAGCGGCGAGAGAGCCTAGGGAGTCTTCAGCAGGGGCGGGCGCTGGGGGTGCCCAGGAAGGAGATCAGAGGCAGCTGAAAGGAGTCACAAGTGTCATTCTTGCTCTTGAGAACGGGGACCACGTCTTCAGCTCCTCGACGGGCCCAGACCCCGCACAGTGCCCCGCACACGGTGAGAGTCAGGAGCACTTTCGGGGATGAGGCGCTTTGCCAGCGAACATTCAGGAGAGACTCACGTGTCAGACTCCGAACAGCCTAGAGGCGCTTCCCAGCGGGCGCTGAAGAATCCAGCTGCCAACGCAGGAGACACAGGAGACGTGGGTTCGATCCTTGGGTGGGGAAGATCTTCTAGAGGAGGAAATGGCAGCCTGCTCCAGTATTTTTGCCTGGAGAATCCCGTGGACCGAGGAGCCTGACGGGCTACAGTCCATGGGGTCAGAAAGAGTCGGATACAACTGAGCACTCACGCTTTTTTTTCCCTCAGTAACCTAGAGAGCGGAGCCACCTGAAGACATGCACGTCCTCACTGCTGAGAGCAGCGGCTCTTTCCCTGAACTTGTTGTAATGTGGCTACGGGGCATTCACGGTCTCCACGCCAGCGCCACTAGCAGGACTCACCATCTGCCCTTTGGAACTCTGCTTCTGACCCCCATGAGTACATCACAGTTTGCATGGTACAAGAAATAAGGTAGTAAAAGTAAGGAATAAAAGCAAAGCAATAAAAGCCTCGGGTCCCCTTCAGGCGAGAGAGGGAAAGGGCCCCTCTGCACTTTAAGATGAGCGTCTCAGAAGCTGGGCTCCGGGTGGCCAGCGGATAATCGAGGTGGTACTGGGCAAGACTGTCCGTCGGCACTGCCCGCCAGAAGGGAAGGCCTGGAGCTGACTGCCTGGAGAGTCGTCCATTTCCCCTGGAAGAAGGGACGCTCTGGGGGCTTACATGGTAAAGTCGTCAAATATCTCACGTCCAAACAGCCACCTTAAAATGACTTCCACGCAGGCAGCGTTTTTCTGTTTTTATTTTTCCTGAGGCTAGTGTTTGCTCTGTCAATGTTCAAGATGGTGCCTTGCCGACCCTGGAAACTCAAGGAACTTTTCTTGGTGGTGATAACAGCTAGAGATAACATTCAAATGCCTCTTATTTTGGTGACAACAATAACAAAAATTGGCAATTCTGAACCCTAAGGAGGTATTTTTATTAATGTATACTAAAAGCACAGATGATGTACTATACATACCTACTGGGTGAGTGTTACTGATTTTGACTCATTTTAAGAGGATTATTGCTGTTGTCAGCTGAGCATTGGTTCCAAAAAAAGAAGGGTTCCAGTACCACTCACCCAACTTCCTATAATGTCAACATTGTGAAAATGTCCCTGATACATTTATCAAAACTAAGACATGGAAATGGTATACGCTGGCAACTGGACTACAGACTTCACTGGGATTCCCCAACCATTTCTTGTCAATGAGATACTTCAGTGCTAATCTGAGATGAAGCTTCCAATGCAGCGAGAGAACTGCATTGATTCAGATGGACTGGGATTAGCTAGGGAGATGGTTCAGAAAACTGTAAAATGTACCATTTTATGTGCCAAACATAAATATGTTTTACATTTTGGTCCTCAATATTTTGCACGCCTGATCTAATTTCATCCTCCGCAGAAACCGCGTTGGCAGAGTGGGGTGGGGATGGTGGTGGCAGGGGTGGGTGCTCTCACATCCCCTTAACAGCGGACACAGCGGCGTCCAGGATTCCAAGTAAAGTGCATGGACAGCAGCTGGAAGTGGCAGGGCCGCGGCGTGGCTAAGGCCTCTCTGACCCCCAAGCCCGTGACCATAACCCTCACCACCGCGGTGCAGACTGAGCCAGATGGCTCTTGTTCAGTCGGGCCTGACTTTGTGCGGCCCCACGGACTGCAGCACTCCAGGCTTCCCCGTCCTTCACCAACTCCCGGAGCTTGCTCACACTCGTGTCTGCTGAGTCAGTGACGCCACTGAACCATCTCATCCTCTGTCGTCCCCTCTCCTCCCGCCTTCAGTCTTTCCCAGCATCAGGGTCTTTTCCAGTGAGTCAGCTCTTCGCATCAGGTGTCCAAAGCACTGGAGCTCCAGCTTCAGCATCAGTCCTTCCAGTGAGCATTCAGGGCTGATTTCCTTTAGGGTGGATGCTGCCTCTCAGTCAGCAGTCTTGCCCAGGGGGACCCGCCTTCCGATGGTCATCGGGATCAACCGTGACGGGACTCTGAGGTGGGAGGTTGTTCTGTGACGCTGACTGGTGACTTTGAAGTGAATGGGGCTTCCTGCCTGGTGTGGAACCGGTTCATCCCAACCCCGCGCGCTTTGCCAGCTCCTTCTTCCTCCTGACTGGGGAGGGGCGCAGCTGACATCCCAGGGAGCCCTTCACTTTTCTTTCCTGAGTGTTTCAAGGCTTAATTAACGTGTGTAAAGTGATCTGAAATGAGGGGCTAGAAAGAGCCAGGGAGCGGCAGCATGGATGATCACCTGGGCGAGACAGCTGAAAGGGGGGCCTGGGGGACCCCCAGAGCCCGCAGCTCCGCCGCCAGCTGGCTGGCCCAGAGCCAGGCCAGGCTGCGTCTGGCTTTCTTTCAAGGCCGATGCTGCAGCTCTGCTCGGGAGTCAGACCCCGGGATAAATCACTCCTAAAGGATGGAGCCAGAGCCAAGGAAGACGGGTCTGAGGACACAGGTTGCAGCCGGTTTTGTAACCGGCCCTAGAGAGAAGGGAACACCAGCCCTCTTCCACTACTAGAGGGCTGTCTGCAAATGACCTGATTTGGTCAGTTAAGGAGGAGACGAACACAGCGAAGCGAGGTTCCTTCATCCCTTTCGATGAGTGTGGATTCACGGTAGTGATTTAGCGCGGTCACCGGTGGGAGGCATGAAGTCTCTTAGAAAGTGGGCGAAGGTAAAGTCCGAGTCACATGCAGGCGTACGTTCTCTTAAGTGTAGCTTCGCAGAAGGGCGAGGCCATCGGTTTTAGCGAGGGTGTGAAGGTTCGTGACCTCATAAGGGCAAAGGCCCGTGGCGTTTTATTGCAATTGAAAGCATTCAAAGAAGCGAGTGGAAAAATCTCTCAACATCACCAGCTGCCGTCTGTATCTCGAAAGTTGGTATTATGATGTCATTTCCAGCTGAGTGCGGATGTCTGCATCTCTCCGTGTGGGTCTAAGTGGCGGCTAGATAGGCAAGCTCTCCTACACTGTGTATGCTGGTGGGGCAATAGAAGGAGAGCTTGGATAATCCAGAGTTTATCTTGCACTTCCATCACATTTTTGTGTCCTGCTTGGGCTAACAGTTGGGCCGTGACCCATCTCCTGAGGCCACAAACTGAGGGTGTGGCTGTGGGCAGCACCTGCAGCTTTGGAAATCAGAGCAGAAGGAGACCTACTTCCCCTGGCTTCAGTCAGAGAATTCGAGAAGACTCCGATCGGCCTAGTACAGGGTCAAGGGCCCAGCCCGGGGCCAACCGTACAGGCAGAAAATGAGGGTCACACTATAAGCTGCCTGGTCCATTTAACACCAGGTCCATCAAGTGAAACGGAAAGTCCCCAAAAGTAGACCCGAGGAGCCACCCCGACTTGTGTTGACTCCAGCTGAGCTGTTAAAGAGGCTGGAAGACGCTCTGGTCCCCAGAAAGGGACTTTCAATGGCCAGGACCCGCCAGAGTCTTCCAGTTTGTTCTTTTCTGGACATCGTAGTCTGATTCATCCTGGAGCTGTGTCTTGGTGATGCCTTTGGTGTGTGTGACATCTCGTCGCCCATGGGCCACAGAAGGGTCATTTGGAGCTACCAGCAATGAGTTCCTACAGGTCTGCATCTGTTCCTGCCCGAGCTAATATAACAGTAACCTCCTCGTGACTCTCCCTGCCTTTGTCTTGCTCCCTTCTAAATCATTCTCACAGCCTAGAATGACCCTTGTAAGACACATGAGTACACGCGTGCTCAGTTGGGTCTGGCTATATGCAACCCCACGGATGGTAGCCTGCCAGGCTCTCTCTGTCCGTGGGATTTTTCAGACAAGAATCTGGAGTGGGTTGCCAGTTCCTCCTCCAGTGTGAAAACACAGAGCCCTTTTTAACACTACGATGGTGAGCTTTACGTGTCAACTTGACTGGACCATGGGATACCTAGATATGTGGTCACACATCTGGTTACATCAGTGATGGTGTTTTGGATGAGATTAATATTTGACTCAGTAGACTAGATAAAGCAGATTGCTCTCCCTAACGCCGGTGGGCCTCATATCATCAGTTGAAGGCCTGAATAGGACAAAAAGGTTGAGGAAGGAGGGATTCCTCCTGCCTGATGGCCTTGAACGGGCCTTGAACTGATGGACATCTGTTCTCTCCTGCCTTCAGACCCCAGCTGAAGAATCTCTACTTCCTGGGTCTTGAGCCTGCTGTTGTTCAGACCACGACTGCACCAATGCTTCTCCTGGGTCTCTAGCTTGCTGACTGCAGGCCTTGGGACTTCACCCTGTCATCATGTCAGCCAATGTCTTACAGTGAATTGCTTTCCATAGCTATATGCTTCCTTAAAGCTATCTCTATCTTTACATCCTATTGGTTTTGCTTCTGTGCAGAATCCTGGCTGAGAGAAATGCCTTTTCGTTCACTAAATTCACTCGCTTGAAAAATTACCGAGCACCTCCTGTAGGCTGGATGCTGCTTTGCATCCCTAGAAATGATCCCTGAACAAAGCGGGTTCCTGGTCTTGTGTGACTTTTGCTTATATGGGGGCTGGTGGTGAAGGGAGAGAGGCAAGGAACAGTTAGCAAATGAGTGAAGGGTGAGTACAAGGGGGAACAGGAAACAAGCACAGCAGAATGGGGAGGCTCGAGACGCTGAGGAAGGGGGCACTGGAGCAGAGGTTTAAGGGAGAGAGAGGAGTCGCCACGTGCAGGTCGAGGTCAAGTGTAAACGAGGTGGTCACCGGCCCTGCCTGCGTCTGCGCGGGGCCTGCAGGCACAGCCTCCTCGTTTCAGCCTCCCTGCCCTCCACGCAGCTCTCTGCCCACCCACCTTTCATGCCCTCACGCCTCTGCCCACACCTGTGATGCCCCCTCCGTGAAGTCCTGCTTCTGCCCACGCTTGCTCACACCTTAACCTCTATCTGTCCTTGCAGATGCAGTCTCGTGGTTTCTGCCGAGTCTGCCCACTGTGGGGACTTGTTGACCCTCTTTTGTGCCCTGCAGACTTGTATCTGGGCGGCTACTCTGCCCATAGATAATCTGTGCCATTTGGGGCAAGTCTGTCCATCTGTAAAATGGAAATAAAAAGAGTCCCCTGCTTATAAGGGGCCAGAGATGAGAAGATGCAGGCACGATGACTCAGCGCCTCGGAGCTGCCGTTATTGCTGTTCTTCCGTCCCCCCTTCCTCCTGACACCCCCCTCCCCTCTTCCTGTCTCTCGGTTCACCCCCAAAGGTGGGGCTAGCCCCCTGCCCCTTGAGCCTCTCAAGCAGCCTGTCTGCTCCCCCCGGACCTGGCTCCACAAAGAGCCGGCCCTCCCCAATCCTCACCCACGGCCATCTCCTGCGTCTCATCAGCCCGGCCCAGACCACATCCTGGCTTCAGACCCAGGCTTTCTCCTGGCTTCCCACAGCTGCTTGACCTCTTGCTGGTTGGTTTCTTGATGTCTTGACCATGAACCCCCATGTCCTAGTTCCCAATAAAAAAGCCCCCAGATCTGCTGGGTCGGACGTAGCCCCTGCTTAGGAAGGGAGGCAGTGGGGTTTCTGTAGTAGGGAAATAAAACCATTTCAAATGTTTACCATGGAAGGATTTTTTTAAATAGACTTTTAAAAAATCACAGGTTTAAACTGACAGAAAAGTTGAGAAAATAGCAAAAAAGTATCCATCCATCTCACGTTCACTTTCCCTAATTACGAACATCTTACACGTCAGTGATTGGTGCTATTACAATCAATGAACCAATACTGATACAGCATCACCAGCTAAAATCCATACTTTATTTAGATTTCCTTAGTTTTGACCTGATGTTTTTACCTTTTTCTGTCCCTTGATCCCATCCAGTATACACAGTACATGGAATGGTCATGTCTCCTTAAAGCTCCTCTTTGCTGTAACAGTTTCTTAGCATTTCCTGGTTTTTAATGACTCTGAAGCCTTCCTCAGTGATCAGTGCAAAGAAATAGAGGAAAACAACAGAATGGGAAAGACTAGAGATCTCTTCAACAAAATTAGAGATACCAAGGGAACATTTCATGCAAAGATGGGCTCGATAAAGGACAGAAATGGTATGGACCTAACAGAAGCAGAAGATATTAAGAAGAGGTGGCAAGAATACACAGAAGAACTGTACAAAAAAGAGCTTCATGACCCAGATAATCACGATGGTGTGATCACTCATCTAGAGCCAGACATCCTGGAATGTGAAGTCAAGTGGGCCTTAGAAAGCATCACTACGAACAAAGCTAGTGGAGGTGATGGAATTCCAGTGGATCTATTTCAAATCCTGAAAGATGATGCTGTGCAAGTGCTGCACTCAATATGCCAGCAAATTTGGAAAACTCAGCAGTGGCTGAAGGACTGGAAAAGGTCAGTTTTCATTCCAATCCCAAAGAAAAACAATGTCAAAGATTGCTCAGACTACCGCACAATTGCACTCATCTCACATGCTAGTAAAGTAATGCTCAAAATTCTCTAAGCCAGGCTTCAGCAATACGTGAACTGTGAACTTCCTGATGTTCAAGCTGGTTTTAGAAAAGGCAGAGGAACCAGAGATCAAATTGCCAACATCCACTGGATCATGGAAAAAGCAAGAGAGTTCCAGAAAAACATCTATTTCTGCTTTATTGACTATGTGAACGCCTTTGACTGTGTGGATCACAATAAACTGTGGGAAATTCTGAAAGAGATGGGAATACCAGACCACTTGACCTGCCTCTTGAGAAATCTGTATGCAGGTCAGGAAGCAGCAGTTAGAACTGGACATGGAACAACAGACTGGTTCCAAATAGGAAAAGGAGTCCGTCAAGGCTGTATATTGTCATTGTCACCCTGCTTATTTAACTTCTATGCAGAGTACATCATGAGAAACACTGGACTGGAAGAAACACAGCTGGAATCAAGATTGCCGGGAGAAATATCAATAACCTCAGATATGCAGATGACACCATGCTTATGGCAGAAAGTGAAGAGGAGCTAAAAAGCCTCTTGATGAAAGTGAAAGAGGAGAGTGAAAAAGTTGGCTTAAAGCTCAACATTCAGAAAACGAAGATCATGGCATCTGGTCCCATCATTTCATGGGAAATAGATGGGGAAACAGTGGAAACAGTGTCAGACTTTATTTTTTTGGGCTCCAAAATCTCTGCAGATGGTGACTGCAGCCATGTAATTAAAAGACACTTACTCCTTGGAAGAAAAGTTATGACCAACCTAGATAGTATATTCAAAAGCAGAGACATTACTTTGCCGACTAAGGTCCATCTAGTCAGTTCAGTTCAGTCGCTCAGTTGTGTCCGACTCTTTGCGACCCCATGAGTCTTAGCTTTGTGCTTTTTGGGGAGTAGCTCTGTGACACCTCTTCTTTTGTTATGGTTGTCTTTTCTGATTTTTCTGTTTCTTTAGAGTAAGTTTTGATAGATATAAATATTTCTCTAAGGCCACATAGCTTTGCTTATAAGTTTTATCAAATATTTAAGGATGAAAAATACCAGTAATAGAACATCTCAGAAAGTAGGAATTGTGGGGACACTTCTCAACTCATTTTATTTACTTATTTATTTTTAATTTTAATTTTTACTTTATTTTACTTTACAATACTGTATTGGTTTTGCCATACATTGACATGAATCCACCACGGGTGTACATGAGTTCCCAATCCTGAACCCCCCTCCTACCTCCCACCCCAGGTCATCTCTCTGGATCATCCCCGTGCACCAGACATACAACTTAGTGTGCATTCAGGTCATCTGTTTTCCTAACTTTTTTTTTTTTAATATTCATTTGCTCTGTAATAGACCGACATTAGTGAACGGAAATATTTTGCTAATTGATCTTTTTGTCATCACTAATTTTTGACTCTTATAATCTTTGCTTTAAGCTTATCAGTGCGCTGCCGTGTAACCATTCTGCTACTGAATCATACATTTAGCTCTAAATTGTTGCAAGTGCCTTTCTATGGTCACTGAATGCCTTTGAATGAAGGTACCTTTATCTGATATGAAGATCATACCCGCTGTTCTTGTTTGTTTGTTTGCCCTTTACTAACATTTCTTTGCAAATCCTTTTACTTACTTTTCCAAATCACCTTGCTTTCAATTGTGTCTTAAAAACTGATGTAAACAGTATTTTTTATTTGTAAGGTAATGTGAATGTCTTTTTCTTTTACTAAGTGAATATAAGCTATTTTTGTTTATTGATATAGCATATGTGTTTAGGTTATCTTAAATTATTTTAAAATAACTGTTTTGATAGCTTGTAAAAATCTTTGGAGAAGGAAATGGCAACCTACTCCAGTATTCTTGCCTGGAGAATCCCAGGGACGGGGGTAACCCTAGTGGGCTGCTGTCTATGGGGTCACACAAAGTCGTCAAGGCTAGGGTTTTTCCTGTGGTCATGTATGGATGTGAGATGTGGACTGTGAAGAAGGCTGAGCGCGGAAGAATTGATGCTTTTGAACTGTGGTGTTGGAGAAGACTCTTGAGAGTCCCTTGGACTGCAAGGAGATCCAACCAGTCCATTCTGAAGGAGATCAGCCCTGGGATTTCTTTGGAAGGAATGATGCTAAAGCTGAAACTCCAATACTTTGGCCACCTCATGCAAAGAGTTGACTCATTGGAAAAAACTCTGATGCTTGGAGGGATTGGGGGCAGGAGGAAAAGAGGATGACTGAGGATGAGATGGCTGGATGGCATCATGGACTCGATGAACGTGAGTCTGAGTGAACTCCAGGAGATGGTGATGGACAGGGAGGCCTGGCATGCTGTGATTCATGGGGTCGCAAAGAGTTGGACATGGCTGAGCGACTGAACTGAACTGAATGGCTCTACGTGGGCTTCCCTGGTGGCTAAGGTGGTAGAGAATTCGCCTGCAGTGCAGGAGACCTGGGTTCAATCCCTGGGTTGGGAAGATCCCCTGGAGAAGGGAATGGCAACCCACTCCAGTATTCTTGCCAGGAGAATCCCCAGAGACAGAGGAAACTGGTGGGCTACAGTCCCTGGGGTTCAAAGAGTCAGACACGACTGAGCAACTAAGCTCAGCATTGCATCCTTTTGAGGAGTGCTGCTCAGACCATTTTGTAAATTACCCGTCCACTGGGATTTGCTGGTGTACACAGAAGGGAATTAATGCAGGGCATTGCCCTACAGGTGACAGAGGATCTGAGACGCAAACAAAGGAAGAAGTTACCAGCAACTAATTTTAGCAGAAAGTCATTAACATCATTAAGCTGGACAGTTAACGGGAAGTCGTAGTGCTACCTGAGCCAAGGGCTGGGGTCACCGGGCAGAAGCCTTAGTCAGATGCAGTCACAGCTGGAGATGCTGTCAGAGGCAAGAGGGAGGTGAAAAAATTCTCTGGCCTTAACTTCTCTCCCACCTTCCACTCTTTCTCCAACACTGCTCATGGGCCATGTCTAGCTATTAGCCACCTGACCCAGGATTCTGTAAATCTCAGCCTGCAAGAGTCAGCTCCTAGCAAAACAGAGCAGAGGGCGAGGCTGAGCTCTGAAGCTGAGCTGGTCTAAGACTGGGACCACTGACACTCGATCACCCGGTACCTGTGAGGCAGGAGATAGATGAGCCCCACCCTAGAGCGTAAAGCAATCGGAGATTCATCCCCTGTGGACCGAAACTCCAAGACAAGAACAGCAGGAAGATTAAGGGAGGAGGCTGGGCCCTGCCCAGACCACATGTCTCTCGTTCTCGAAGTCAGCAGACCGCCCTGACCACACATGCGCAGAAAGGCTCTTTGGAGGCCGAAGGAGACTTATGTCAAGGGATGTTCTACCCAGATGCCTGTTTGGTTAGATCCTTCTCAGCTAAGAGATGCGTGTGCACACATGGGAGACTCCTGTGAGTGTGTGCTAAGTTGCTTCAGGCGAGTTTGGCTCCAGGGACTGTAGCCCACCAGGCTCCTCCGTCCATGGGACTCTTCAGGCAAGAATCCTGGAGTGGGTTGCCATTTCCTTCTCCAGGGGATCTCCCCAACCCAGGCCTCCTGCATTGCAGGTGGATTCTTTACGGTCTGAGCCCCCAGGGGAGCCCCGGGGGGTTCTGAGATATACCAGATACAGGCTGAGAACCGGACAAATCAAAAGGATTGGCGAAAGGAAACGCAGAAGAAATACCTGTGAAAGCGACTTGGACTGTCCGAGGGCACGGCTCGGGAGCCCTGCGTGTGCCCAGGCGCCTAGCCGCACGCGCCGTCCTCTTTTCCTCTTGATAAATACTTTACATGTTTCACCACTTCCTGTCTTTGTGGGAATTCTTTTTGGCAAAGCCAAAGGCCCAGGGCTCTTGTCACTGATCACAAGTCTAGTGGCTGGGATCTGGTGCTTCCGCCACCTCCACCCAGCCCAGTCTCCGGCTGGGAGCCTGAGCCCTGGCTCCACGCTGCCGCAGTCCCAGGCCGTCCGAGACCGCCTGTAACACGGTTTTCCTGCAGCGCTTACACCACCGCCCTGCAACTGTCTGCCTGTCTGAGGGCTCTGTATGATGCAGTCTTTATTCTGTATACTCAGAGCCTAGAACAGTGCCTTGCTGACAGGTTTTCAATGTGTGAGGTTTACAGAATAAATGAGTAAAGGGTGGTTTCTCCTGACCAGCCCATCTTCGGGTGAGCTCTGGCTTTGAGGGACTGCTCGCCACTAGCTTTTCTTTCCAGTTGCTGACCCCCTCCTGTTGGTGCCAAGATGTCTTGCGGCCTAGCGTTTGTGACATTTGAAGGCCACAGTGGATGGTGTGACTGTAAAGAGATCATTTTTTCTTAATTAAAAAAATTTTGTTTATGTCTTTATTGAATTTGTAACAGTACTGCTTATGTTGTTTATACTCAGGGTTTTTGGCTGCGAGGTATATGGGATCTTAGTTCCCCAACCAGGGGACCCACACGCCCTGCACTAGAAGGCAAGAATATTAACCACTTAACTGCTGGGGAAGTCCCTAGACCAGCTGTCAACAAAGGAATCAAGTGAGTTCACCGAGTAAGTTTTGCATTACTCCTCCAAAGTCCGTGTCTTCCACGCCTAGCCGCTTTCTTGTGAGCTGCATAAGAACAGGAAAGAGTCGTTTTTTTCAGAGTCAGGTATTTCTGTGTTTTCCGTTAAGTGTCACCCTGCCCTCACCTGGCTGGTAGTTAGGTGGTTTGGGACCCATCATCAGAGCAGTTACATTTCCTTTCGGCGGAGGGAAGGAGGAAGTGGAGTGCCACAAAGAGAACTGACTGGTGACTTTCCCAGGGGTGCCGGAGGGCTGAGAAGTCACTCCCCGCTTGTCACTGGGTCCGGACAGGATGGCCAGACTCGCTCCAGCAGGCCGCCTGGAATCGGAAACTTCTGAGGCTCCAGAGGTCCTGTGTACTTTCAGTGCTGGGACGGAGGAAACCTCCCTCCTCCACGTGTCACGTGGAGTCAGCCTCTGATGAGTGTGAAAAGGCCTGCGGGTGACAGGGGCATTGCTTAGCCCCAGAGCGCCGAGCTTTCAGTCTGCCAGGGTGCCCTGGTCCACCACAGGACAGAAGTCTGACCAGTCAGCTTTCTCCTTTAGCAGAGATGAAGACCTTTGCAGCTAGCTTCTTCTTTCCATTCTGCTAGATCGCTGCTCTACAACAGGTAAGAAACTGAGGCTACAGGAACCTATGTTTTGGACCCCTCATTTTCCATAGTGTTTGTAGAGAAATAGTTGGGGGGCCAGGTGGGCACTTGAAAAAGCAGGAATCAGTTGGAAGTGCTGGAATCTTACTTGAGGATCTCCGCTGCTCTAAGGACCAGCTGTGTGATTTTAGACAAGTCACTGTATTCTTTAGGACCTCCACTTCCTTGTTTGAAAACCAGGGATTCTAGTGTCTGTCTTATCACAGAAGTGGAGTAAAGATTACATGAGATATCTGCAGGAGGACTTTGAAGATGGTCAAGTGTAACCTAGTACAACTGTTTCTTTGCGTGGACATCAGGCAGCAGAAAAGGTGCCTTTGATGTTTAATTAATGCTAAAAATCTTCCATTACATTTATTTAGCTATAATTGGGAAGGAGGAGGGCAAGAGTAATTTTCGAAGGGACTTTTTGAGCTCCTAAAATAGAAACTCAGAAAACACATATTTGCTTTTCCTTTTGGTGTCAAACCACGGTACCATTGTTATTAGTAGTTTTGCAGAACTGTGACCTTCAAACTCTGTGATGTCAAAGACAGAAAGAAAGCTCCCAGTCTTGAAGCCTTTTAAACAGGCTTTTCAAACTAAAGCACTTTTATTTTGAATTGCGAGCCAATAGAATTGTCCTCTTAGATGAGTATTTGCAAGTTTAAAAGTTGCCTTCCAGGTGGGCCGCAGGAAACGCCTGTGCTGAGCGGGTGCTGAAGGCCCTTTTGGGAGCAAATAAGGGAAATCTCTTCTTGTCAACAGACTTTTTGCAGTTAGAGGGATCTGGAACTTACATTTCCCCTAATTGCACATAAACTGATTTGTGTATACATCTAGGGTCATCACTTACTTTCAGTTTAGTGAATTTGTGAATTTTTGCATTTGTTTTAATTTGTAATTAAGTTTCCTCCACGAAGCGCACCATATGCCACCATTAATTCTTGCTCGTTGATTTCTTAGGCGATACATGAGTGCATATTCTGATGCAATTTTTGAGGTCTTTTG
Source organism: Capra hircus (assembly GCF_001704415.2). Classification (NCBI taxonomy): domain Eukaryota; kingdom Metazoa; phylum Chordata; class Mammalia; order Artiodactyla; family Bovidae; genus Capra; species Capra hircus. The sequence goes on from NC_030817.1 coordinate 1,952,253, forward strand.
AAAATCAAATGACTACGTGTTTAGCCATATGGGCCTTTGTTATTTAAAACAGCACATGATAACCAAGAGCAAAATGCAAAAGGACGCCTTGGGGGGAAATCGCTGGAGAACTGTTTAAAACTTAAACACGTCATTCTTGATCTTAAACAAAAATTTTGGGGGGGCGTTATATTTTTGAAACCTGTCACTTCTGACCCCGCAGGGTCTCTCACACTCTGAACGTAGACTGTCTCAAGCGCAGCAGGCGAAACTGCGGGCACCGGGACCGCCCGGTGCCTGAGGCGGGGGCTGCAGATGCGAACACCCGGCTCCCGCGCGTCCCGCGGGCGCCCCTGTTTCCGTCTCGGTGTCCCGGGCGGGGATCCGACACGCCGCCCGGCTCGCCGGCACCTGCCGCGGCCGCGGCTCGGCCTGCGCGGGGCCGGACGTGCGGCTGCAGGCGGGCGGCGCGCGCTAGGACCCGGCGGGCCCGCGCCCGCGGAGCCGCCGACCCGGGCGGGCGCCGGGCTGGAGCCGGGTTCCGGCCGCGACCGGCGGCAGCTCGGCCCGGAGACGGCGCGGCCCGGCGGCGGGGCCCCCGCGAGTCCAGCGCCGCCGCGGCCCCCCGATGCGGCCGCGAGGAGCCCGGGGCGCGCGGCCGATCGCAGGTAACGCCCGGGGGGCCCCTCTCGCGCCCCCGCAGCCCCTGCTCTGCTTCGGCATTGTCGCGGGGCGCCCTCGCCCTTCGGGCTCGGCTGCATTTTGGGGGCGCCCGGGGCTCTTTCTAAGGTGCCCGTCCCCGTGTCCCCAGCTGGCTTCGCCTGGATTTATAGCCTGCACTTCACATGGGAGAGATCCGGGGGACGGCGAGTTGCATATTTTTTATTAGTTCTGTCTCAAAAGTAAGTTCATTAAAAAAGAAAAAGTTTCTCAGGAACGTGTGGATAGTCACTTTAAAAATAGAAAATTTAAAAAAACCCAGCAGACAAATGGATAATTTATTAAAATGATCAAATAATTGCAGTCATTCCGTTAATTACTTTCTGAGTCTTTACTTTTGTGGGCTCCCCAAGACATTACTTTCATTTTCAAGGAACTAGCGTGTTAAATGTGGAGTTTGGCTGGCAGAGTTTACAGCATCGCTGTCGCAACTGTTTTGCTATCGATTATAAACAGAGTGTCAAATGTGGGGGCAGTTTAAACCTCTTTTCAAAATACTGTAACTGGTTATCCTGATATGACATCTACAGACGAGAGTTTCCTTTGAAGGCAGTGAGAATATTTCTCTTTTTGGAGAAGCCTTGTTTGGCGGAGAAAAACCATGATTCCTGGCTGGGGAGGCTGGAGAGACTATTTTTCATGCTTTGTTTATACTGCCCGATTGACATTTGGGGAAGGGAAAACGCGGTCTTTCTCGGCAGCTTTTCGTGGTGGGATTATTAATTTATTTAATTTATTAGTTTCAATTGGTTGGGCTCGGGGAGCCCTCTGTCACAGGATGTGCTTAGAGGTGACACGTTTGCCAGCAGCTGGGACACAGGATTGCAAATGTGAAATGTGCTTCTGCCCCAAGGTCTGGTCTGCTGGGAGCTCCCGTGTGGAGCTGTCCTGGGCTGGGTGGGACCGGCTCATTGAGGAAAAAGGGAATCATTTTCCTCCGCTGAGGAAGACATCCTGTTATATCCCTTTTGTTCCCTGTTTTTCATTGATCGCCTGCTCTGCCTTAGAGAGGGGAGAGCGCAGAGCTCGGAAGACTGCACAAATGACTCCAGCCCACTCTGCTCTCACACCGATTGGTCAGTTAGATGGAGACTTAGGGAAACAGTCACCCAAAACCGTCTTTGAAAATCATGCTGTAATTTCAGAGTAGCCTTCTCGGGCCCAGATTTCTGCAAGGTTGATTTCTAACTCGGGCGCACTTGGGTTGAGACACCTTGGTATTTAGGTTTTTGTTGTTGCTTCTATTCAGATAAAGTAGGCCATTTTGGTGACAAATTTTTTGCAGACGTCAGCTACTAGCTTGCGTTTGTAGACATATCGCTTTACAATACGATCTCGGTGATTTCTGCTTGGGAGTTGTGGAATGCAAAGTTATTCAACTCAGAATAATTTTTCCTAACCGTTTTTTGGATCTGAAGAGTGAAATATTACCATCAGCGGAGGGGTGCTCAACTGTTATCTTTGCTTTGATAATGTAAGTGTCTTGTGCAGTATCATGCACTAAATTTCTAAATTTTAGTCTGTAACAGGGAAAGAAAAAGGCCATGCATGAAGCACCAACAATCAAAATCATTGTGCACTCCTAAGAAATTGTGACATCTGGTTTGAGGAGAATGCTTTTCCGATTCAAGAGAAAGGGCATCCCTCACCTTAATGTGGATTGGTAAATGTGAAATGTTCTATGTAAGAGGAGAAACATAAGGCCAGTGGACAACTCCATTTGAGGCTTGAAACACCCCAATTAAAGAAAGACCGTCCCAGAAGTTGTTAAATGTATAAACACTTTTCTGATTGGCTTAAAAATTTAGACACAGGAAGTGGATGGTATCTAATAACCGATGAGTAGAGACATGGTTGTCATGGAAACTGAAACGAGTAATCTCCCCGCCACCCCCCAACACACATACACTACCATAACCACCACTTAAAAAAAAAAAAAACCCGCAAGTCATCACAGATGCCTGGAGAACGTGCTGGCTTCTCTAAGCTTTCCCACAGCATCTGTTGAAACCTGAGACCGTGCCTGTCAAATCAAGGTCATTTTACAACAACCAAAAATGCAGTCTCCTGGATTTCATAACTGTATCTTTATTGAAAAGATGTGAGGGAAAGGGCTGAAAGCAAGGTACTTTGCATTTTGTTACCTCAGAGTTGAGCCCAGGAAGGCCGAGAAGCATGTATTTGATCACTTAATTGTGGGAGCAAACTGATTCGTGTGTCTGCTCTTTGTGGAGCTGTAAAGACTAGGCTGTTACCTGGGGCGGAAGAGTCACGTGGGGACAGTATAATGAAGAGTTTCTGTTTGCAGGAGACTTCAAACTTGAACTGTAGCGATCGAATGCAAAGAACTGTGGCATTTTGGAGCTTTGCTCGAAGGCTCCCTGTGTAGGATGGTCGGTGAATCCGGTGCTTTGGGTGGGATAAGGAAGGGTGCTCTCAGTAACCGAGCTGGGGAAGGACACTCCCACACAGAATTAAGAGCTCTTTCAAAACTCCAGTTATTATGATTCCGTTAACTTAGAAAAAGTTTCCTTTTCTGTGGGTAGAGAAGAGTGCTGTAATTTTCAGGATAATTGAGAGGCTCCCCAGCTCAGGGTTGTGACTATGTTCAGGATCTTGGTGGTGGTTTTAGTGAGTAGAGGAAAGGGGAAATGTTTGGGGATCTCCCCCTTTCACCTTGCTAAGCGAGACGTTAGCCAAGGAGGCTGGACTGTGACTTTGGGGGACAACATTGAAGCTTGTAAATATAAAGCCAGTGCATTTCTTATATTTTTCTAACCTTGTCCGTGGTGGTCTTTAAATTTTGAAGTGCTTGGTATTCATTTAGAAATATCCTTCTTCCAGTCATGATGATTTATAGCTTTGTATGGCTTAATCTTAATTGAAAATGGTCAATTTTAATCTCAATTAACTAACACTTTGATCTTTTAAAAAAAAAACAAGCAGAAAATTTCCCTTGTTTTCATCAACTAATTGCATAGAGGGGGAGCAGGGAGAGGAGGTGGAAAGAATCCTAAATGTACTGTAATAGCTCCTTGCTACCCTGCATCTGTGTCATAGGAAGTATAGACATTAGAAGCAATCCAGCATCATTGGGGGCGATCTAGCATGTATTTCATGATCCCATGTGGTCAAATGTTTACCTGATTGAGGTTTGGTGAAAAAGTTCATGCCTGAATGGCATAACTGTTCTCTTTAGCAAAGGGTTTCCTGTTAGGAGCTTTCTTATCTTCAGCTATGTTCATTGGCAGGAAACTTGTCAGTTGCTTGTTTTTACAAACTGAAGGAAATGAATGGGATTTGTTAGTTTCAAGAGTCTGCCTTCGTGTGCCATTGTCTGTGAAGCAGTTTGCTCAGAACAGTTCATTTTTAACTGGACTGTTGAGGAGTGCAATCAAATTACTTCAGATCTTCGGCGTTTCTGTTCATTTACTTTTGGCTTTGAGATCAGATAAACTGATCATTATACCGCGATGTACAACTTACTTGACCAACACGCGTTAACAAGATGTTCAATAAAATTCCAGTTCATTTTCAGTTGTCAGATATATAGACACTGACTGAAGTTGGCGTTTTTTGATGACTATGCCAAATTTCTAATAATTAGCCCAGCATACCAATCAAATGCCAGTTTTGTGGAGAGGTAAAGGGAAGAGGCGGCTTCATCCCCCTCTTGGCTTGCAACAGCAAAGTCCGAGAAGAGTGAATGTCAGGTACATGCCTCTTGCTGACGGTTTACGGGAGAGTTGGAATTTGAGGCGGGGCTGTAGTCAAAGCCAGGCTAGAGTCTATGTGAGAAAAACAAATCGTCGCCTTGAAAAGATTTGTTGTGCAAACCTCCCGGTTCATTTTTGAATATTATAAATAAATATATTTAGTCGTTTCAATTCATGTTTTGAAGTTTGGAAGAGGAAAGAGGGCGAGGTTCTTTAGAGGAAAAGAAGTGCATAACCTCCCTTCGCAGAGGCCGGCCGGGGAGGGCGTTAAGAGGGCCTCAGGGAGGGGGCCGCTTGTTGCAATGGTTTTCACACATTTTTGAAGACATCACTTTGGTTTTATATTTAGCACCAAATGGAATCTTATGTAAGACCCTAATATGTGAGTGGAGTAAAAAGAGAAATGCTTTGGTGGGAACCCAGGGCCAGGAGCCCACGGTCTTCTCCTGGGCTGTGGCCTGGGAGCCTAAGACCCCTGTGAGCTGTTGGGAAACCACTGGTTTTAAAGTGCCCCAAGTCTTCTCTAAGGAAGGCCCAGGGGAATTGCCTGCAGAGTCCTGGAACTTCTGAGCTGAAGAGGGAAGGAACTTCTGCCCTGACGCTTGCGGAGGGCGCCTGTGCTCGGGGGAGCAAACAGGACTGCAGACAGCAGCTCTGCCAGGCTGCCCCGTGCAGAGCCAGGCTGGGCCGGCTGCGGAGAGCCCTGCTTGTGTCTGTGACGGGGCGAGGGCAGAGGAGGTCTGCACAGGGCCTTCTTTCCTGGAAGTCACGGGAACGGCGTCGCGGTCTTTGAGACGAGGGGATCCTCGTCGTCCTGGACGGTGGATCGATTCTGGTGCCACCTCAGCGTCTGCTGTAGCACTGTCCCCCTATTTCTCAGTGAAGATGATTTCATGTTAAGTGTCATTCATGAAATGAACGTTTGCCAGGCTGTGTGATCTGCTTGGCAGTCACAGTAGTGTTTGGAGTGTTGAGGAAAATGATAACGCGTGGATGATATTTGAATATCATCAAATATTCTCGGATTGTCTCTTCTGTTATGAGATTTACAGAAACGGCAGTGTTGGGTCCCCCTTTTTACATCCCGGAGGCCATAAAGACTAAGGTTTCTAGGGTGGCGGGCGGAGGGATCCCCTTCCCTTCCACTAATTTTGACGACTCCGTGACCGTGTGTGCCTGGTGGTGGGAGGGAGCAGCAGAGACTGCGGGCTGGGTGTGGAAGCACCGTGCTTCCCAGGGCCCCAGCAGACCTCCCTGCGTTGTTTCTTGGGGGCTGCGCAGCTGGGGAGTTTACAGAAGTAGAAGGCATAGCCTCCTGAACGATTCTTTGCGACCCCACGGACGGCAGCCCACCAGGCTCCTCTGTCCTTGGGATTCTCCAGGCAAAAATATGGCGTGGATAGCCCTTCCCTTCTCCAGGGGATCTTCCCAACCCAGGGATCTAACCCGGGTCTCCCGCATTGCAGGTGGACTCTTGACTGTCTGAGCCACCAGGGACGCCCTCCCGTCTGCAGGCTCCTGTTAGTCCCACTGCTTCTGTCCGCTGCGTGGGGTTGGAGGTGGTGATCAAAGTCATCGATCTTCTGGGAAGCCGCAGATCTTCCAACAATTTGTGCTGAAGCTTTTTCTTTTTTTTTTAAAGAAGATATTTCCCTTAGAAAGACGAAGCTGATACAGGCACAAAATAGTCGGCTGTGGTAGCAGATAAAATGATTGTGTTTCCCTTTTGTTTGTTGAATTGAGTTGAATAAAGGGTTTCACGTTCGGGCTGTGGAAAGCTATCATCCCTCCTCCCACCTGCATTTCAAAGAAGGAGTGTGTCCCGTCATAGGAAACCAACAGAGCCGTCCCGGGCGTGCTCATAGTAGCAGGCCAGTAAGAGCTTATTTTCCAGTGTTCTTGGGGACTCTGTTTTGGAACTCAAAGCTGTCCAAGGTACCATGACCTTGCTGAAGCTGGTAATGGCGGACTCCAAGTATTAGATAACGTGTGTTCGTTACCTTTGCAGATGGCACTTTATCTTAAAATTCAGTTCAGTTCAGTTGCACAGTCATGTCCAGCTCTTTGCGACTCCATGGCCTGCAGCATGCCAGGCCTCCCTGTCCATCACCAACTCCTGGAATTTACTCAAACTCATGTCCATTGGAGGGCCTCCCTGGTGGCTCAGAGGTTAAAGCGTCTGCCTGCAATGCAGGAGCCCCGGGTTCAATCCCTGGGTCGGGAAGATCCCCTGGAGAAGGAAATGGCACCCAACTCCAGTGTTCTCGCCTGGAGAATCCCTTGGACGGAGGAGCCTGGCGGGCTGCCGTCCGTGGGGTCGCAAAGCGTCGGACACGACTGAGTGCCAGGGATGCCATCCAACCATCTCACCCTCTGTCTCATCTCATCATCTCGTCCCCTTCTCCTCCTGCCTTCAGTCTTCCCCAAGCATCTTAAAATTCAGACAGTGGCGAATCCTACTTGAAGAGCGAATCCTACTTGAAGAGGTAATTTTTACTATATTATACAAGGTTACATTTTAGGTGACCTCAGATATCTCTTTAAACTCTGAAATGTTCTGACTTGGCAAACTTAACATTTTTGCAGCCTTTAAAATGGAAACAGTTTCCATTTAATGACTAGTTAACACTTTCACTTTTTAAATAATGGCTCTAAATTAAGACTGTCATATTGTTTCATGTTACTGGATTTAGCCTTTAGAATGGTCTCGGGAAAGAAGTAAGTTACTCATGGTGAGTTTGGCAGTGTTGGATAATACAGAAAAATCACCTGAAATCGGTAAGGGCTTTTCCTTTATCAGGTGCTGACCCAGTTGATTCTTATGATGACCTAGTATTAATGCAATGTTACTGCCAGTAAGAAATGACGGTAATATGCATTACGGCGCCATTTTACAGATGAGGACGCCCAGGTCACTGTGTTTCCAGGGCCAAAACCCTCTGGTAGCCAACTCGCTCTCACCCTCAGGCCCCCTGCCTCCAAGTTGCAGGCATTTTCCACCCCACTGGCTTCCTCACGGCCGCTCCTCCGTGTCCTGTCCAGGGTTGATTGTTGAGAGCTCTGTCCACGCTTGAGACGGAGTCTCCTCCTGCGGAAAAATGGCAGGGGTGGCGGTGGGGTAATATTTGTTGTGATTTTGGCAAGAAGTAGGGTTTTACTTCTTGACATTCTGTATTCCCATATCTTCTGACCATTACTGATGGGAGGAACTTTTTAGCTCCCTTGTCAGAGGTTGTCTTCCTTAATCCGCCTTCATCCTTTGAATTTCCCTTCATGCATCCCCGAGCACATTCACCTAGTTGGTAAACAAAAGGCTGTTACTGCAGGGATATGATTTTCTTGAATTACCCAAACATTACATTTAGAATTTCTCTTGGTGGCATCCATAAAGACAGATTTCCAAGACAATGTTTTCTCTTATTATTGTTGTTGAGCCACTCAGTTGTGTCTGACTCTTTGTGATCCCGTGGATTGCAGCACGCCAGGTTCCCCTGTCCCTCACTCTCTTTTATAATTCACACAAACTGCTTAACACTCTCAGACATGCCAATATGGGGATAGCTCCTTTGTTTCTTTCAGAATGAAAAAAAAAAAAACAACAAAACTGGCTTAAATTGTCAGATTAAGAGGGTGTTGGCTCTCTCCTTCTTGGGACACCTTTACCCATAAATTGTACAAACTCCACAGGTGTTTATAGAGACCAAGCAAAACTGGGTTAGTCTGATTTCCTCATCTAAGCAAGGAGCTCTGCTCTTCTGCTAGCAAAGGGGAAAGAAGACAAGTTAAATCTTCACTGGGCATCCCACGAGGCCTGGGATGTATGTGACCAGTTGGAACTCGAAATAGAACCGATGCGGGCATTTTCACTAACGATGCAGGTGCCTGGCGCTTCCTAATTCTCTTGAAGATTTCAGGTGAATGGTCAGTAACTAATTCATATTTCACATGCAGACTGTCACAGATTTCACATGTGAAATCATTTTTAAGAATTGATCTAGGGACACGCTCAAGATATATATACACCAGTCTGGGGAAATGAGTTGTACACCCATTCATTCCATGAACAGTTGTTGAGTGACTGCTGTGTGCAGGGGACTGTGTGTAGGGGTGTAAAGGGGATGCGGTCGCTGGCAGAGTCTGCCATCCGTTGCCTAACTGACTGGCTTCTTAAACTGGAAGTATCCCCCAGTGTGACCCTTGTGAAGTTTGTGTTCTAAACTGATCTTGACAGGCAGAAGTGACACCCTCCCTGAGTTCCTCTCTGCAGGTATAAATGCCTGTTGTTTTAGTTTCAAAGTTGTCCCTGCCAGGAGGATTCCAGGGTGGGTAGTTTATCTGGGAGATGACCCCAGGAAGGGGGGGCAGGTGGGCCGCCAGTGGGGAGTGGTGCATTGCTCCCGCCCTGAACCCTGCCGCCATCCCTGGCTACCCTGCTCAGGGGAGCCCAGGACAGCCGCTTGCTTCGTGGACCATGGACGTTTGTCGCCAGGGCTCCTCGCTGCTGTCTTTGAAATCCACCTCGTGGTCACCTCCTCATCTCGAGTTTTGGTGCCACACTCTGAGAATACGGCCGGAAACCTGGGGGTCCTGTCCCTCCTGACTCCTTCTTTCTTCCGTCCTGCTGAAGACCTCTGTCCCTAAACTGCTCGAAAGAGGGGAACTACCCACCCTGGAATCCTCCTGGCAGGGACAACTTTGAAACTAAAACAACAGGCATTTAGGCAACGGATGGGGAAAGAGGGGAGTTAGGCTCCTTCTCCATCCTCTGTCTCTGGCTTCAGATGCTGGAGGGCTGTGGGCACCAGGACATCCCTCTCCTGAGAGGTACCTGCTCTATCAAGAGGCAGAATCCCCCAGGGAGAAGTCAGAGCAAGCAGCAAGTGGCTGCACTGCCTTCTTACCTGCTTTCTCTTTGCCATCATTAACTGGACTCAGGAAGCGGTGGGCTCTTCTTTCACTTCCCCTCCACCATCCCATCCTTCCACCATCCAGGCAGGAAGATTAGGCACTTCACTGTCCCTCGTGGGTGAAGGCAGCATCTCCCACTGCCTTCAGGCCAGTTCTCTGAGCTGGGTCCTCCAGACTCCTGTAGAGGGTGAAAATCCCATCCCTGACTTTCAAGGCTGTGGAATCTCTGCCTGTGGCAGAGTCTACTAGCTTTCCGCATATGTCCGTTAACTACCGCGTTTCTAAGACTCGCTTGCAGCTAAGGAAGGCAACATTCTTTCCGCTTGGATGTAAGTAGATGCGAAGTGTATTGCTTCTGGTTTGTGTCCTTGTTTTTCTTTGTAATGTTGCCACACACTTTTTTATTGTGGAACTGCATGTAGTTTAGTTGTGTGTGCTTTCATATAAATGGAAATATTATGCACGTATACACACAAATGCACACCATTTGTAACATGTATGGATATGCAGTATAGATGTCTGTATTTATACATATATGTAAACATATGGTGTCTGTATATTTGTCTGTGGTTACATTTGTAGACAGATGGTTTGTTAAGTCAGCACACCTATGTAACCAGCACCTATATTAAAAAAATAGAATGTGAGCTTCACCCAAGAAGTCCCCTCATGGCTCTGAGCCATCACATTTTGCAAGATGACCACTATCCTAGTTTGATCTACTTTTTTTTTTTTTTAACTGAGAGAAGTATGTTGACAGTCTCTTACTAAGATTATAGATTATATTTTTTTTCTTGATATATTTTGAAGTTACACTATCTGGTATGTACACATTTAGAATTCTCACGCCTTCTTGGAGATTTGAATTTTATTATTATTACGAAGTAGTACACTTTAATTCTCACAGCACTTTTTGTGTTAAAGTGTATCTTGTCTGGCATCTGTGTGACAGTTCTAGACGACAGTGGGATACAATCAGCTTCTTCATTGTTACTTTTTCCTATTTTAGGCTTCCATTCTTTGTTTTCTCAAATTCTCTACATCCTAAATTTTGTTTTTAAATAATCTCATTCATGTGTTTATTCTCGGCTGTGCTGGCCCTTGGTTGCTGGGGGCTTTTCTCCAGTTGCAGCGGGCTGGGCCTGCTCTCTGGTTGCCCTGTGTGGGCCTCTTGCTGTGGTGGCCTCTCGCTGTGGTGGCCTCTCTTGCTGTGGGGCACTGGCTTTACAGGGTGAAACGTCAGTAGCTGCGTCGCATGGGCTCAGCAGGTGTGGTTCCCGGACTCTAAGCACAGGCTCAGTGGTTGTGGTACAAGGGCTTAGCCGCCCTGAGGCATGTGGGATCTTCCAGGACTAGGGATCAAGCCCGGTCTCCTGCGCTGGCGGGCAGACTCCTTACCTCTGAACCAGCGGGGAAGCCCTATACCCTGTACTTTAGGTGCATCTTCTATAAATGACGTAATGCTGGGCCTTTTTGTAAACTCTGTAATATCTTTTAAATGAACTATGTAATCCGTTTATATTGCAGTTTAGATGTATTTCAATTATTCCTTCATGTTATTTCCTTCTTTGAATTTGTCCTAACTCTTCACCTTTCTTTTCCTTTCATTTCTTATCTTCCATTGAGTTGACTTTCCCCCTTATTTCATATATTATGCTATAGTAGTTTGGAAGTTTTACACTCTATTATTATTCTTTTAGTGGTTCTCTAGAAATTTCAGCATGCATGCTATTAAGAGGTTGAAGGGAATCAGTATCTTTCCTCTCCTTCTAAATAATGCAGGGACTTTAGATCATTTAATTCCAGTCATTACCACCCCTCACCCCCTCCCCTGCTAGCTGGGGTCCCATTTTCAGTGTTTTAGTTCTGTGTTTTTATTTCAGCCTTGTAAGGTAGACGTTATCATTTTTAAGTATAAATGTTTGTTCAGATCGACCCACATAATTACTGCTTTTCGTGCTTATAATTCCTTCCCCAACGTGCGCCCTCCCTTCCCTGCCATCACATCTCTTCAAAGATTTCATTAAGTGAGAATCAGTTGAAGGAGACCTGTTTTGCCTATTGTTTGTTGGAAAATTCTAATTCTTTCCCTTTTTTTCCCCCCCTTAAAGTATAGTTTTGCTAGGTATAAAATATATTTTTGTTAGGTATAAAATTCTGCTTAGAGCTTCCCTGTGGCTCAGTGGTACAGAATCCACCTGCCAATGCAAGAGACACAGGCTCGACACCTGAGCCAGGAAGGTCCCACACACCGTGGGGTCACTGAGTTTGTGCACTGCAGCGATTGACCCTGTGACCCCAGCTACAGAAACCTGTAACCCCTGAGCCTGTGCTCGGCCACAGAAAGAGGCCACCGCAATAAGCCTGGGCGCCACAACTAGAGACAAGACTCAACATGGCCAAAAATAAATGAGTAGAGTAAAATTATTTTGTGAAATTCTGGTTGTTTTGCTTAGGAATTTTTGTTTCTCTTGTGAATTTGTGGATTGATGTCTTTCATCACTTCCAGAAGATTCTCACAGTGCTGTCCCTGTTGTGTACTTCTTTTCTACTTTTGAACGTTAGATGAGGCGTATGTTAGACTTCTGTTGTCTTCTCTGTGTTTTGACTCTCTTTTCACGTTTTCTGTGTCTGTGTTTTTATGTGCTACGGTTGACAGTTTTTTCAGTCTTTCCCATTTTCTGTATCTAATCCGGCTAATCTTGCTCACAGTTTATATACTTGTTTCCTTCTGCTGTATTTTTAATTTTACACTGTGTGTCTGATAATTTTTAGACTTTTGAGAAACTGAAATGGAGTTGATGTACAATATTATGATCATTTAAAAATTTGATGTCTGCAGGTTCAATTGTGCTATGTCGTTTCTGTTAGCTGTTCATGATGCTTTTTCCTTATGCATGTGTCTATTTGTGATGTTTATTCTACTTTGTTTTATTTTACTGTGACTTTATTTTTTTAATTTTATTTTTTAATTGAAGTAGATTTGATTTACAATCTTGTGTGCAGCAAAGTGCTTCAGTTATACACACACACACACACACACATACACACACATACATTCTTTTATTTTATGTTTTTTTCCATTATGGTTTATTGTAGAATATTGAATATGGTTCTGTTTCTGTTTTGTAGGTAAGTTCATTTAAGGGTACACTTAAGTGTACCCTCAAGGTCAGTTTTCATTCCAATCCCAAAGAAAGGCAATGCCAAAGAATGCTCAAACTACTGCACAATTGCACTCATCTCACATGCTAGTAAAGTAATGCTCAAAATTCACCAAGCCAGGCTTCAGCAATACGTGAACTGTGAACTTCTATATGTTCAAGCTAGTTTTAGAAAAGGCAGAGGAACCAGAGATCAAATTGCCAACATCCACTGGATAATCGAAGAAACAAGAGAGTTCCAGAAAAACATATTTCTGCTTTACTGACTATGCCAAAGCCTTGACTGTGTGGATCACAATAAACTGTGGAAAATCCTGAAAGAGATGGGAATACCAGACCACTTGACCTGCCTCTTGAGAAACCTATATGCAGGTCAGGAAGCAACAGTTAGAACTGGACATAGAACAACAGACTGGTTCCAAATAGGAAAAGGAGTACATCAAAGCTATATACTGTCACCCTGCTTATTTAACTGATATGCAGAGTACATCATGAGAAACACTGGACTGGAAGAAGCACAAGCTGGAATCAAGATTGCTGGGAGAAATATCAGTAACCTCAGATATGCAGATGACACCACCCTTATGGCAGAAAGTGAAGAGGAGCTAAAAAGCCTCTTGATGAAAGTGAAAGAGGAGAGTGAAAAAGTTGGCTTTAAGCTCAACATTCAGAAACCGAAGATCATGGCATCTGCCCCCATCACTTCATGGGAAATAGATGGGGAAACAGTAGAAACAGTGTGGGACTTTATTTTTTTTGGGGGGGGGGCCTCCAAAATCATTGCAGATGGTGATTACAGCCATGAAATTAAAAGACGCTTACTCCTTGGAAGGAAAGTTATGACCAACCTAGATAGCATATTCAAAAGCAGAGACATTACTTTGCCGACTAAGGTCCGTCTAGTCAAGGCTATGGTTTTCCTGTGGTCATGTATGGATGTGAGAGTTGAACTGTGAAGAAAGCTGAGTGCCAAAGGACTGATGCTTTTGAACTTGCTGTTGGAGAAGACTCTTGAGAGTCCCTCGGACTGCAAGGAGATCCAACCAGTCCATTCTGAAGGAGATCAGCCCTGGGATTTCTTTGGAAGGAATGATGCTAAAGCTGAAGCTCCAGTACTTTGGCCACCTCATGTGAAGAGTTGACTCATTGGAAAAGACTCTGATGCTGGGAGGGATTGGGGGCAGGAGGAGAAGGGGACGACCGAGGATGAGATGGCTGGATGGCATCACCGACTTGATGGACGTGAGTTTGAGTGAACTCCAGGAGATGGTGATGGACAGGGAGGCCTGGCATGCTGCGATTCATGGGGTCGCAAAGAGTCGGACACGACTGAGCGACTGAACTGAACTGAACCATACTGTTATTATTTTCTGAGACTTTACTGGTGGGAATTATTTGAGGTGTGAACTGAAGGTGAGTTTCGCTAGATTTTGCATTTGTTTCTCCTTAGAGCCTGGGATCATCGCCAATTTGTAAAGCAAGGACTTAAAAATTCTCAGGTGGAGGTTTGGGGACCAACCACACAGATGATTCATACTCAAGTCCATGTGAGAATTGTCTGTGATTACAAATTGTTGGTAAAACTTTCTCCCCTCTACTCAGTGCTGGTTTTTGAGGCAGGCAGTTCTGGCAGCCTTCTGGAGCCCTGTTGCTGGTGGGCTCTGACTTTGTCAGAGCCAGCAAGTGTGTTTGCTGTTCCCTATGCCTTGCTGACTTGTAAAAATAGAAGCTCGAGTTCTCCCAGTTTGTTAAAGCCTTTAATGGGAAAGTTGATAAAAGTTTTATGCTGTGAGTGTGCCTCGTTTTCCTGTCAGATTATAAATACATTTCAAAGCATTTTTCAGTAAATATTTTGTCCAGCATTTTTGATTGCTTTCATAGGATTTGAGAGGTATCTATTCTGCCATACTGCCAGAAAAGGAACGTCCATCCTTTCTCTTTGTATTCCTTATTTAATAATCCAAATAGTCTCTGAAACATATGAATGCGTCTGGGCTACCAGAGTGAAAATCATATGTGCAAAAAACAGTAGAGGAAAAGCACAGTAATTATTTTCAAAATATTACCTCCTAACACGGAGAAGGCAATAGCACCCCACTCCAGTACTCCTGCGTGGAAAATCCCATGGGTGGAGGAGCCTGGTGGGCTACAGTCCATGGGGTCGTGAAGAGTCGGACACGACTGAGTGACTTCGCTTTCACTTTTGACTTTCATGCATTGGAGAAGGAAATGGCAACCCAGTGCAGTGTTCTTGCCTGGAGAATCCCAGGGACGGTGGAGCCTGGTGGGCTGCCGTCTATGGGGTCGCACAGAGCTGGACACGAGTGCAGCGACTCAGCAGCAGCAGCGGCAGCAGCGATACACATTCTAGGGTAATTAGGCCATAACTTGTATCAGTCGAGGGAACACCCGAGTGTGCATTCGGTCACTAAGTCGTGTCCGACTCTTTGCGACCCCATGGACTGTAGCCCGCCAGGCTCCTCTGTCCATGGGTTTATCCAGGAAAGAAGACTGGAGTAGGTTGCCATATTCTCCTCCAGGGGATCTTCCCCACGCAGGGTTCAAACTTGCATCTCCTGCATTGCAGGCGGATTCTTCACCACTGAGTCACCTGGGAAGCCTGAGCTAACACAATTCGCTCCAATAAATTCAACATAGTGCAGTGTATCAAAACAATGGATATTGACTCCTTGTGTATCCAAAATGGGTGTCCCGTTAAAGGGTGGCTCTCCTTCAGGCGGTGGGAGGGAGCGAGGCGCTTTCCTTCCTGCGGCTCTGCCGTTAGCAGTCTGTGCCTCCCAAGGTCATTGTGCTTCTTGGGACCACACTGGCCAAAAAGGAAAGACTGTGATACTCATGAGCGACGTGTTTCCCCAGCCAGTCCTACACGTGGCAGATTCCACGTCTGTTGCTCTTCTGTTAGCTGATACTTGGTGAGATTGCCACATCTGTCTGCAAAGAGGGGTTTGTGAGCAAAGGGGTCTGGATGTGTGTCTAGGACAAAGAAGAAACGGGTTTAATGTTGATAAGTAACCAGTCCGTCTGTTACGTATCTCCTCCCTGAAACTTCAGCCCAACCTGATTTCTCACTGCTCCTGTTTCACTTATGATCAGCGCCACCAGGTTTGGATCTAATTATCCTCAATTATATCATGTTTGTATAGTTTAAGTCCCCCAATAACTTCCTTGAAGGTGTGAACTTTGTTCACAACTTTTGAAACTGTCTCCTGCCACTCAATTTTGGACACCCTCTATGCTCTATATAAAAAAAAAAATCAAACCTGTGAGTGAAAGGAGAAGTTTCTTGTTTTGACGTCTTTGTGGACGCAGCGTTGTGGTCTACAGTCTATTCATTATGTGATTCCTTCAGCTGGTCTTCTTAGATTTGAAATATGTCAAAATAAAAATTTGGAGAAGAATAAAAAGGCATGGAGTTTGGAGGGGGCATAGTGAGCAACAGCGGCGTTTCCACGGGAGCGTCAGTTCAATCTGCCTTAGTTGTCTGTCCTGCAGTGTTGAGATCAGCCTTTTCGGCTTTTTCTGGGTTGGGATGAGAATTCATCCAGTCATTCTGGAAATATTTCTTGAGGTCTAGGGAGTGCTGGATATTGTGGAGAGGCAGGGCGTTGGAAGATGAACAATACAGATAAGACTCTGCCCTAGAAGGGGTTGGTGCAGACAGACTGCTTTGAGTGGAGAAAGACCTTTGTTGTTGACTTTGTGATTGATACAGTGATAGTGAGGTTCTAGCTATTTGTATGACGTGGGAGAGAAAAGGGCTTGGGGCTGCCTCAAGTAGAGACCTTAAGTAGAGACCTTGCCCTCCTTTTCCCTTTGGTCTTGGATCTTGCATAGGGAGGCCAGCCTTTCTCCAGACTAGTATTTAATAGCAAGCAGAGGAACTCGGCGCTTGAATATTTTTCAGAGCCACAGATCATCTCAGCTGGGTTATTGGCCTCAGCATTACTCTCTCCTTGAGTTTAACTCATTACTTTGTTGTCAGGCTCAGTGTTTTCAATGCTTCACTTCTATTTTTTTGGTTGCTATTGGTTTCAGTAGATGAGAATGACGTATGGACCCGAGTTAAATTGTTGGAGGGATGATTTGTTTTCTTCTCATTGAGTAGCTTTCTTTCTCTACTGCGGTGTACTGTGGATGGGAAAATACACGGACATCTTAGTGACTCTAATCTATTATCCACCTGCTCGGATGCAAACACAATGCATCTGGCAAATTACTTTATATACTCGATAAAGCCTGTGTTTTGGAAAAATGCTGGGGTGTTTATATACAAAACATTGTTTTGAATCAAGTCATCTAAGATATGCAGATGAAGAAAAGGAAGTGTAATCTGAATAGCATCATCAAAATTCCAGGAAGGGTCAGGCTGCAAAATACACCACGTGGTGCGTCTGTAATTAGGTATTGACCATGTTTTAATTCGGTTGAGCAACTCCGGGGCTTAGCTCTGGCACTGGTCAGAGAGAAAGCTTTCCAGCCCAGAGGAGTTCACTTTAGAAGATGGCTCGGTGGATAATCTCGATCTTTCACAGCC
Organism: Capra hircus; assembly: GCF_001704415.2. Classification (NCBI taxonomy): domain Eukaryota; kingdom Metazoa; phylum Chordata; class Mammalia; order Artiodactyla; family Bovidae; genus Capra; species Capra hircus. The sequence continues at coordinate 1,969,295 of NC_030817.1, forward strand.
AGGGCAGAGCCAGCCCTTCACTTGTTCATGTCTCCTTCATGGAGTAGGGCGCAGAGTTTCTGGCCGACGAGAGCAGAGTGCGGAATTGCAGGGGCGGGGGCGTGGTGTGGTGCTCAGCTCTCTGTTTGGAAATTATGTCCATTTTCTTCTCAGCTCTAAGGCTCCTCTTATCTTTTTAGAAAAATTTCTCTGTTCTTTGCAAGAGTTTCCAATACTACTTTTTTGGAGGTACCAAGTCTCAGCCAAGGACATTAATTTATAGAGCCCATGAATGAGCAAGCTGGGAGGAATAGTTAACTCCTCCTATTGATACAATGAGCTCCTGAATGGTATCATCCCACATTGAGCAAGGGCTCATTTGTATCCTTAATATCAAATATTCTGTCAATACAAAGGGAAGGGACAAGACCTCCACATTCTTGATGTGGCCGATGTGAATTTTAAATCGGTGTGTACCTTTTAAGCAGAATGCTCCATGTGCTATTATCGGGTGCCCATGTATTTTGGTTTGTTTGTGGTGGTCTCGGTTTGTGCCTGCTACCCCAGTGCAATCACTAATGCTGCCTCCTTTCATTTGAAAAGCATCCTGATTGTTCATATGATAAATTACGATCACCTTCTTTATAATGGTAGTCAGTATGTCTAGCAATAGTAGATCAAGCTTGTTTAGACCAACTCTTCTGCTGAGAAAAGCTGCTTAAAAAAGAATCCGTTTTAGAGGTATTGGAGAACCATCAGGGCCCTGAGGAATTTCAGAGCTAAGATCTGGGGGGAGGAAAGTCCCCTCTAAGAGGTGAGCCCAGCTTTTGCATTTTCTTTAAGGCAATGATCTATTCCAAAAGTAGTTGTTGAGACACTGAAAACTTAGAGCTTTCAACAAACTCGTGGGGCTGGGGACATGGTAATTGTCCTCAAGTCCTGCCAAGGAGCAGAAACCCTAGTAAACAACCTCAGCTTTCATTTGGAATCCTGAATCAAGATGAACCAGAAATAGAAAAACTCTCACAGGGACTGAAGCCAAAAATAAAATATTTTCAGATTAGTGTCACTAGCTTAGAAGCCTGCCAGAAGCAAAAGCAAAAATCCTCTCTGGAGGAAGATACATCTTCCAGAGCCTCATGTTCACTAGAGTTTTTCATGCACTATATCTGTCAACCAATGAAAAATAACTGGGTATATGAGAAAATAAGACATAATAAAAAACCAAGAAAAAAATCTGGCAAATGAGATGTACCTACAAGGGATCCAGATAGTGAATTAATCAGATATAAACTCTAAAATAACTATGATTAATATATTCAAAGAATTAAAAGATAAGATTTTAAAATTTGCCAGAGACCTGAAAATTATAAATAAGAACCCAGGCATGAAAAATACAGTCACTGAAGTTAAATAGACGAGCTTTGAAGGGTGATGGAAACGCTGGAAGGCTGGCCTATAGTGACGGCTTTGGTTGTACAACTGAGCGAGTGCACTGAAATCATTGAATATACATTTATAACAGGTGCGTTTTTATGGTCGGAAGATGATACATTAATAAAGCTGTTGAGAAACCGATGGATTCAACAGAATCAATGTAGTTGAAGAGAGAGTTAGTGAACTAGAATATAAGGCAGAAGAAAATACCCAGATGATGCACAGAGAGGCAAAATGATGGGAAGGAATTTGAAAGACTTGTGAAATGTAGGAGAAAGGCCTTCTATGCAAGTAACCAGAGTTTCAGTAGGTGGGGAGACAGACATGGAAAAGGAGGAAAATTGGGAAAGAGACTGGGAATCATCCAGAACCAGTGAGTGACAGAGCTGCAGCGTTGCGAAGCTCTGGGGCACCAAGCAGGGCCAGTATTCAGAAATTTCACCCAGAACAACTCAGCACAGTTTCTGAAAATAAAAACAGGGAGAAGAGCTGAAAAGCAGTCAGTGTTGGAGGAGTGGGTATCTCTTGGCTTCAAAGGAGCAACGATACCATCAAAATAACAGAAGTCAGAAGGGAATGGATGATTCAAGTTGCTGAAAGAAAACCACTGTCAATCTTAAATTCTGTATCTACCTAAACAGTTCTTCAGAAATGAATAAAAAGCTAAAAATATGTAAGAAAATTATTATGAGCACATCTGTCCTGAAGGAAATACTAAAAAGCATCCTTTGGACAGGAGGAAAATTATCGCAGATCAAAGCTCAGAAATGAAGGAAGGAATGAAGAACAGCAGAGGTAATAATTAGTTAAATATGAATAAATGCCAACCATGCAAAGTAACAATGATTTTGTCTTGTGGAATTTAAAATATATGGAGAGTAAGTACATATGATCAAAGCAGAACTCAAGTCTGGACAAATTAATGAAATTAAATTGTTGTAAAGCCCTTATGTTGTAAAGGAAGTGATAAAAACTGAGCATTAGCCATTAATAAGGGATCATGCTTTTTACCTCTGGATAATCTTTAAAAGGATGAGGAAGGAATGTATAAATAATAAGCCAAGAAGAGGGGAAAGTAGGGTAATAAAGACCACTCAGTTCAACAGAAGGTGGAAAATGGGGGAAAAGGATCCTAGACTAGATTAAGACGAATACAAACTGGTAGATTTAGCCCCGACTATCTCGGCAATTTTATTCAATATAAGCTGAGTAAATAATTAAATGTCAAAGATTATTAGATTGAATTTTTTAAAAACCTATATACAGCTCTAAAAATACATTCATTATTTTAAAATATATGGAAGAGTCAAATATAAGAGGGTGTAAAAAGATATGCTATGCAAACACTGGCCAAAAGAGAGACTCTATAGCTCAATTAATGTCAGATAAAGTAGACTCTCTAACAGGTAAGAAGTATTGTCAGAGATGAAGAAAGATGTTTCATGACGGAAAAGATTCAATTTGCCAGGAAAATGAAATGTTTCTAAATCTATGTGCATTTTTAAAATACACACACACACACAATCATATACACACAGTCACACAAGAAGTAGATATTGATATAGTTAGAAATTTTAACATATCTTTCCTAGTAACTGCGACAATGAGCAGACAGTAAAATTCAGTTAGGATTATAGACAGTTTGAACAAAGTTAATTAACAGACCTGATCTAATTATAAAACAGTGCACTTGACAAACATACAATACTCATTTCTTTCAAGACGCAGAAGATATTTGTCGACATTGCTCATAGGCTGAGTCATTATGCAACTCAGCAAATTTCAAAGGATTGAAACCATACAGAGTGTGTTTTCAGATGTCAGTGACATTAAACTAGAATCCAACAGTCAAAAAGATAACTGAAATATCCCTGTATGTTCATAAATTAAGCAATCATGGGTCAAAGAAGAAATGGCCATGAAAATTAAATAGTATTTACAAATGAAAGACAGTGAACTATGAGATACCAAACATGCAATACAGTTATAGTTATGACTAGAGGGATATTTACATCTCAAATATATACATTAGAACAAAAGAGGTTTACAAATCAAGAACCTAAGCATTAATTTCAAGAAATTAGCTAAGGAAAGCAATAAAGCTTTTTAAAAAGGTAGGAATAAGGAAATAATACAAATAGGAGAGGATAGAATGAGATAGAAAACAGACATTCCATGCATAGTATCAGCAGACCTTAAGGACTAGTAAAGCAATGAATTCTGGTGAGATTGATCAAGGAAAAGGCACAAATAGTTAATATGAGGAACGAAGCAAGGACATCACTAGCTTCAAAAGATAAGTTCAGAATATGATGAATAACACCGTGGCAAATTATGAAATGAAAATTTTGGAAGAAATGGACAAACTTTCTAAAAATATCACTTATCAAAACTGACATAAGAAAAATAACAGTGAGTAGCTCTCTCTCTACGCATATGAATATGCAATTAAAAACCTTACCGCAAGGACAACTTCAGACCCAGATGGTTTTTCTGTTAAATTCATTAAATCGTTAAGGAAGAAATAACACATATTTTCCACAAACTCTTCCAGGTAAAAGAAAAGGAGGAATACTCCCAACTTGTCTTGAGAGGTCAGCAGAATGTTGATACTAAAACTTGACATAAATAAGAAACATTCTGGGCCAGTTTTACTCATGAATATAGATTCAAAAATCCTAAACAAAGTACTAGAAAACTGAGTCCAGCAGTAACTGACTGCATAATGGTCAAGCTGATTATCTGCAGAACCGTAAGGGTGAGGTGATAATTTTGAAATCAGTCAGTGTAACTCAATATATAACAGAATAAAAATCATGTGATCGTCTGTATGAATACAGGAATATGTGTGATGTAATCCAACATTTATTCATGATTTTTTAAAAGACTCAGCAAACTAATGAATAAACAGGGAGAAAATTTTCTTACTCTGAGAAGAATACCTACAAAAAATACTGTGTAGAATTAAAAAGTAGGAGACGTCATGCATAATGGGTGAAATTTTAAAACTTTAAGAAAAAAGACGTAAGTCAGTTTTCACTGCTTCTGTTCATCACTGCGTGACGGAGCCTAGCTAATACAATAAGGCACAAAAGAGAAGTGCAGAGATTAGGGGTGAAAGGAATAAGTGAAACTGCCATTATTGGACACTGTAACTGTGTATATAGAAGATTCAAAAGGAATTTCAGGTAAATTATTGGATCTAAAAAGTGAATTTACCAAGTTGGCGGGATACAAGATAAATATGAAAAAATAGATTCTCTTTCTACTTATTATCAATAAAGAGATACACAATGAATTTACATCAGAATAAAAATAATCAGATATCTAGGAATCTAACAGAAGTTATGAGGACCTATCTTGAAAACCATTTGCCATTATTGAGAGAAGTTGGTATAAGCAAATGGAAGGATATGTCATGTTTGTGAATTGGAAGCTCCGCTTTTTTAAAAAGGTGTCAGTCTCAAACTGACAGTAAGATCTCAGTCGGAATCTCAAGAGGGTTTTCATGAGAATTGATGAGCTGACCCTAAAACTTATATGGAAACACACAGGGCCGAGCATAGCCAAGGTACTCTTGAAGAAGAGTGAGAAAAGAGGGCTCGGTCCACCAGGTCCCCAGACTGATTGTTGCTCTGCTAGAGTGACTGAGGGAGCGTGGCCGTGCTGCAGCGTAGATGAAACAGACTCGTGACGAAGAGTCCCAAACAGAACTGTGTTTACACAGACACTCCATCAGTGATTGAAAATCCCATCCCCTTGTTTATTAAACAGTCCTGAGACAATTACATAGCAATATAGACACTCGACCCTAAATTTACAACACACGCCAGAATCCATTCCAAGTGAATCCAAGATCTACGTGTGAAAGACAAAAGAATAAAATGCCCAGAAGATACTATAGGGTAATGTACTCATGACTTTGGCTAGGAAAGGAATTCTAGCACAGGGTCCAAAAGAGCCAGCCGTAGAAAAGACAGGAAAATTGGGCTGCATTACAATGAAGAGCTTACGCTCATCAGGAGACGCAGGTAGGAGAGTGAGAGTCAAGTTAGAGATACTCGCAGTATCTGTGAAAGGACTTCCCCGGTGGCTCACACGGTAAAGCGTCTGTCTACGATGCGGGAGACCTGGGTTCGATCCCTGGGTCGGGAAGATCCGCTGGAGAAGGAAACGGCAATCCACTCCAGTACTATTGCCCGGAAAATCCCATGGGCAGAGGAGCCTGGTGGGCTACAGCTCCAGTCCATGGGGTCTCAAAGAGCTGGACATGACTGAGCAATTTCACTTTCCTTTCCTTTCCTTTCATGGAAAGAATATACAAAGAATTCCTCGAATCAGTAAAAGAAACAGAAAAATGGGTAATAGGCCTGAACAGAAGCTTCACAAAAGATGATAGCCATATATCCAATAGACGTGTGAAGAAAATGCTCTAATTTGTAAGTTTCAGGGAAATGTGAATTAAAAACCACATCAGTTCTATCCACTGCCTAAAATTAAAAATGACTTTGAGTGCCAACAGGTGCTCAGGGTTTGGAAACAGAATTCTTATACACTGCTGGTGAGACTATAAATTGGTATAACCATTTTGCAAGACTAATTAGTATTATCTAATAAAATTGGACAAAGGCATATTCTGTGAGTCAGCAGTGCTAATCTGATGTACAGATTCAAGGGAAAAGTGAATACATATTTACCAAAAATTATGGAGAGAAAAGTTCATGGCAGCAGTATCCATAATGGAAAGAAATAAAGTGAAGGTTTCAGTCGTGTCCGACTCTTTGCAACCCCATAGTCTCCAGGCCACAATACCGGAGTGGGTAGCCGTTCCCTTCCCCAGGGGATCTTCCTGGCCCAGGGATCGAACCAGGGTCTCCTGTATTGAAGGCGGATTCTTTACCAGCTGAGCCGTGGGGGAAGACCAATACCAAGTCAAAGAGTATTTAGCCCGTTCATAACGGCCTGAAACTGAAAACCAGCCTGTGTCATCGAGTGTAATATACTGTGTGCATGTGTATGCGTGCGTGCACACACACACACACACACACACACACACTCTGGCATATTTATATATAAATAAAAAGGATACACCAGTGAAAGCAAACTATAGCAAGCATCACAGGCTAGATGGGTCTCATTGATGTTAGGGTGTGAAAGAAGTCACACACAAACACACTCAGTCTTGATGAAACTATAGGCTTTAGGGAGGCTTGGTTAGTTAGCAAAACTATAAAGTGATTTCTATCAAAGTTAACATAATAGATGTAGGGGAGGAGAAGGCTGCTAATTAGGAGGAGAAAGATAAGAGTTCCAGGGGTGCTCGCGAAGTTCTGTTTTTTGAGTTGGGTAAGGATCACATGGATGTCAGCTTTGAGTTAAATCACGGAGCTGTACAATTTGTTTTGTAGACTTCTCTCTGTGTATTTTATGTTAAAATTCATGACGGAAATGGTTTAAAAATCAGCAATGTATCTTTGGGCTTCCCAGTGGCAAAGAACCCACTTGCCAGCGCAGGAGTTGCAAGAGATGGGGGTTCAATCTCTGGGTCGGGAAGGTCCCCTGGAGAAGGAAATGGCCACCCGCTCCAGTGTTCTTGCCTGGAGAACCCCCTGGACAGACGAGACTGGGGGGCGGTAGTTCATAGAGTTGCAAAGAGTTGGTCCCGACTGAGCGCGCGCACTCAGTGTACCCTTCCCATCATCTTCTTGATTTTCAATCAATTTAAAACATTGCCCTTTGACTTGGTATTGTGATAATTAAGACCCCTTCCCTGCTTTTGAATTCACGCCGTTTGTATTATTACATAAACACTCCACGCATCAGTGAGACCATGATAAACCGTGGCTACAGATTCATTTCTAGTGCAGCTTTTCGTCCTTTCCCTATGAATGGACATTGCTTCTTTTTGAGTGTGGACGTGCTTGGAGACACACACTCTCTTCCCTCCCTCCCTCCTTTTTCCTTTGTCTCTAGTTCTGCGTATCCTTCTAATAGCATCTCTCGGTCCCGTTTTGCTCCTGGGCAAACGTGTCGGATCTGGTGGCCCTTCTGCTTTGCCGTTTCTGGTGTTATCTGCTCTGATTGCTCTGGAGCCTGTTCTGGAACAGCTTTTGTGCAGGGATTTCTTTCTCATCTGCGTTCTGTATCGTTCCTACCTCCTGGATCCCATGTTTTTTCCTTTTTGGTTTGCGGCTTTTGTCGGAGCGTATCTGCTAATCAGTTCAGTTCAGTTCAGTCGCTCAGTCGCGTCCGACTCTTTGTGACCCCATGAATCGCAGCACGCCAGGCCTCCCTGTCCATCACCATCTCCCGGAGTTCACTCAGACTCACGTCCATCGAGTCCGTGATGCCATCCAGCCATCTCATCCTCTGTTGTCCCCTTCTCCTCCTGCCCCCAATCCCTCCCAGCATCAGAGTCTTTTCCAATGAGTCAACTCTTCGCATGAGGTGGCCAAAAAACAAACCTGGGAGATACATTTTCAGAGAACTTAATCTTGAGAAATGTCTTCATCCTCTTTCTTAGTCAGTGGTTTGGGTACATATATGATTCTAGATTGAAAGTTATCTTCCCTCCATGTTATGAAGGTAACACGGGGTTGACGTCCAGCTCCTGTTGTTGAGAAGTCATGTGCCATTTTGATTGCTCATCTTTTCCATGTAAACACAGTTTTTTTCTTTCTGGAAGCTTTTAGAATTTTGTTGTATCTTTCTGAAACCTTTCAACTGAAAGACGTATGCTCCTGTTTTAGGGAAGGTATGGGTTTGTATCTGTTTGTTTATGTGTTGTTTTTAATCATTTTCTTCTCACCATTTTCTTTGAACACTTAGACTCTAATAGTTGAACTTTGGACTGATTTTTTAAATTTTCTTAATTTTTCCCCTTTTGTCTTCATCATCTCTTTGTCTTATTGCCTTACTTTCTGCATGATTTCACCCTCCTCATTTCCAAATCATCTGTTGAATTCTTAAGTTTTGTCCGTCATATTTCTAATTGCCAAGAACTTTACGTTTTCCCTTGCTTCTTCTCGCAACATCCTGCTCTTTTCTTTAGAAAAAAGGAAGCAGGCAGTGCCTCCTCGTATCTTGCATCATACGTTAATTAGGGTTTTCGCTATTTCCTTCTGTTCCCTGCATTCTCCCCGTTTCCTCAGACGTTCTTGCTTTTCCTGGTTGCTTAGAGCTTCCCTGGGGGCTCAGATGGTAAAGAATCCGCCTGCAATGCAGGAGACCTGCGCTGGGAAGATCCCCTGGAGGAGGGCATGATGACCCACTCCAATATTCTTGCCTGGAGCATCCCCATGAACAGAGGAGCCTGGCGGGCTACAGTCCGTGGGGTTGCAGAGTCGGACACGACTGAGCGGCTACGCACCCGGTGTCTTACAGCACCGGTTTTCCTCGGACGCCCTTTCATAGTGAAACGTGAAGTTCTGGAGAGTTTATTGGAAGCTGTGTGCTGGAGGGGGCTTCCTGTGGATGGCTGGCTGGGAACCCAGTTGTTTTTCGATTTTAGCATCTCTCCGGAGCTTTCCTTCTGGGGCCATTGCTTTTCTTCAGAGAAGGGTCTGTATGAGGGGTAAGCCTGGGTGCTGGCATTCTGATAGCCAGCTGGGCAAAGGGAAGCAGGCTCTTGAAGTCCATTTCGCCTTCTGTTTTTAGTCTGGCATCTCACCCCTGAGCTCTTCCTTGCAGTTTATCCAGCGTTAATCCTGATTTGTGTGGGACAGAGGGAGGAGGAATCGCCTGGGTATGCCTAGGAAACGTCGAGAACATGAAGGTCTAATGTTCCATTGTAGAGTCTGTAACTAACCTCCACACCTCACTCCCACCGTGCTCTGTGTTTGATGCCCCAGAGCCTCAGCGGGATTCTGTGAAGCTAACCCTTTGGCATCTGATCAGTCTCCCCTCTGGGGGAACCTGTCTCAGCTTTCTTCACTGTGCCTGAATTCAGCCGTCACGCCTCTGTCTTCTAGACACTGCTTGACAGCTCTCACCTCCTCTCTCATTCCTTTCGTCCGTGTGGGTTAGCTTACCTCTTTGAGGACAGAGCTCAGGACTGTACATCTTTAGTTTTCTTTGGGCGCATTGACTGGCTGACTTGGTGCCCACCTCCCTAATCACGGCAGCACTCGCTGTCGTGCTTTCTTGACCCTTTCTCTCATGCCCTCTCTGGTTTCTCGTTCACAGGTGGGTGGGAGCAAAGGCTGATGCCTACTCGGGTGCTCCATCCAGCTCTTGCTGGGTTCCTCTTTCTGTAGCTTGGGTGCCCAGCAGACCTGGACCCTTCTCGGCATTAGCCCATCGCAAGAGCCCAGCGCTTCTGCCTCTTCCCAAGCTGCCCTGCTTCCAGGTTGTCCGGAAAGGATGAGTAGGGAAGGGAAGGAAGATAGCTCTGACGTCTCTAAGGGGCCGAGTTTCTTTTCTCCTCCTAGCCTAGGTAGAAACGGAATGCTCTTCAAATAGCCCTTGGAGGTTTTGTGGTATGAATTCAGCTACACAGCCCTTCTCAGGATGGGTTTGTTGTTGAAATAAAAAGTCTCTGGGAATATGCACACCCCACTCCATCCTCAGGGCAGATTTTGAGACGCTGCCTCTTGACTGCTGTTGCTAGGTGATTTCAGGGTGGCTAACTCCCAGTCCTGGGCTTGTGTTCCCAGCATCTCTGACTGATGCTGCCTGGCGCTGTGCAACTCTTCTGCTGTAGACCTCAGCTCGGCGGCCTTCTCTCCCTCCTCCTCCTGCCGTGTGGCGTGAAATAGGCCACATGGCCACAGGGTTCTTGAATTATAAGGAGCGCTGAGACCATGCCTGGTGGTCTGTAGAGCCCTTCTCCCTCTTCCTCCTTAGGAACTGGAAAATTGTTTAAGCACGGTCAGTTTCTTTGCCATCCTTGAGATTTTTTTTTAATGAGACTCCTTTGACTTTCGTGAGTAATTTAATTTTATAGAAATTAATAAAGGTTTTGGCGAGAATATTGTGTTTTGAATGGCCCATATCTATAGGTAAACTTGAAATGCTTCAGTAAATCTAGTTTCACGGTGATCTGGAGGGAAGAGTGCCTCTCCTCTATAGATGATAAGAACACATCATCTTGTACAAAGACAGATATGGTTTTAATCTCATGATCTGGAAGTGTCTGTAGTAGGCAGTCAGCTCTGTTATTTATTGATGGGGAAAAAATGGTTGCAGTTCACATATCCCTTAAACATTGTTGTGTGTGTTTGTTCCTGGCGGTGCTGGGTCTTCCTGGCCATGAGCAGACGCGCCCTCACCGCTGGGAGCAGGGGCCACTCTTGTCGGGCTCAGGGGCCGCTCTTGTCGGGCGCAGGCTGCTCATCGCGGCGGCTGCTCTGTAGCAGAGCACGGGCTCTGGGGTGCTCAGGCAGCAGTATTTCTGTCTTGCATGCTCTAGAGCGTGGATTCAGTAACCGTGGTGCTTAGCTGCCCCACGGCATCTTCCTGGACCAGGGATCGAACCTCTCTCCCCTGCATTGGCAGGCGGATTCTTAACCACTGGACCACCAGGGATGTCCCTCAAATATTCTTGAGTAATTTAATTTTTTGGTAGGCACTTCCCAAGTGTAAAGTAGTTTATGTGAAAGAAGTGAACGTGAAGTGTTAGTCACTCGGTCGTGTCTGACTCTTTGCGACCCCGTGGACTCCCCAGGCTCCTCAGTCCATGGAATTCTCCAGGCAAAGCTACTGGAGTGGGTTGCCATTCCCTTCTCCAGGGGGTCTTCCCGACCCAGGGACTGAACCCAGATCTCCCACGTTGCAGGTAGACTCTTTACCAACTGGACCACCAGGGAGGTCCTAAAATAGTTCATAGTTAATAATATCTTACAACAGGTGTCTTAATTTGTGACGTCTGTTTTGCCGTTAGTTAATCTTGAAGGGTATATCAAGAAGTTGCCCAGTTGGAAGATAAACGTGGTATATCCTTTCGGAGATGTGTAGTTGATTATGTTTTACCAAATTCCAGGCCAAAAGTATTTCAGTCACACACACACACACACACACACACACACACACACTCACACTAGTTCCGTTTCCTGGACATCCTTGACTAATATACATAATGGTCTCTGGATACGCAAGCACAGGAGCAGACAGTTGCTCTGCTTGTGCCTGGGAACAGCCCAAATGGTCCACAGGTGAATTGAAAAAACAAACGATGGAGCATCCGTACAAGGCGACACTGTTCAGAAACACAAACGAGTGGAATATCAGACATGCAGCAGCGTGGTGCACCTCAGAATAATCTGCTGAGTGGAAGAGAAACAGTGTGTTGGGGGAGAGCGGTGTTGCACAAGCACGTGTGGGCACAAAGGACCGTACGGATTGAGGCCGGCAAGGGGGACCTCGCTGAGTCGCTCACTCCCTTCTCTTGCCTGAAGCCCTCCAGTAGGATGAGACTGGCTCCCCTCGTTTAGGGAAGGTGGTGCCCGTGTTTGGCAGTGTTTTGTGCTCTCTAACTCTTGGCTGTGCACATACGATTGCTCAGTGTAACAGAGCACTGAACAGTGGGCTCTGTTCACAGAACACCTTTCAGTTAACGCTTCTCAGCATGATAACTGTCTTAAAAAACAATCACCTGAGAATTGGCAAAAAAACTCTCTAATAACGCTTCTCAGCATGATAACTGTCTTAAAAAACAATCACCTGAGAATTGGCAAAAAAACTCTCTATAATCAGGAAGGAAACAGATTTTCCTTCATATAAACATGAAGGAAACATGTCTTCTAACACTTCCATGAGAAACTCGTTTCGTTCACCCATTTTATAGATGGCAAAGTTGTGGCAGAAGAGAAATTCAGAGTCTAATAGAAGTTCTTAAGAAGCTTATTTCTGGAAAATCTTGGGAACAGAGTTTCTCTTGAGTGAATTTTCCAGAGTCTTCTAGAAATACTAATCTGATATCTGGAAAGATGGGCATTGGCATCCAATAGATTTAGATTCAGATTCTGACTGCCTGTGATTACCTGAATGACTTTGGACATGTACCCCTGGAGACCTCAATTTTCTCTTCAAAATGGGAATGAAAGTGAAAGTGAAAGTCGCTCAGTCGTGTCTGACTCTTTGCAACCCCAGGGACTGCACAGTCCATGGAATTCTCCAGGCCAGAATCCTGGAGCGGGTAGCCGTTCTCTTCTCCAGGGGATCTTCCCAACCCAGGGATCGAACCCAGGTCTCCCGCATTGCAGATGGGAGATTCAGAATAGGAATACTCTTATCTCAAACGTTAGGGGAAAATCCAGGGGAATGTATTTATTCACTTATGTGCTTATTGACCAAATATTATTGGGTATCTCCTCTGTACTCTGAATGCCAAAGAATTGATGCTTTTGGATTGTGGTGCTGGAGAAAACTCTTGAGAGTTCTTTGGACAGTAAGGAGATCACACAGTCAGTTCTAAAGGAAATCAACCCCGAATATTCATTGGAAGGACCGATGCTGAAGCTGAAGCTCCAGTACTTTGGCCACCTGATGCGAAGAGCTGACTCATTTGAAAAGACCCTGATGCTGGGGAAGATTGAAGATGGGAGGAGAGGGGTGGGCGGCAGAGGATGAGATGGTTGGATGGCATCATTGACTCAATGGACATGAGTTTGAACAAACTCTGGGAGATAGTAATGGACAGGAAAGCCTGGTGTGCTGTATTCCACGGGGTTGCAAGAACTTGGACACTTCTTTCCGACTGATCAACAACTCTGTAGCAGTGAGGATGGTCAGTGTTTCTGCTGTCATGGGGCTGACATTTGATTGAAGGGATAAGGAAGCACTAAGTAGCTAAACAAATAAATATGTAAGGTACTGTCAGGCATGAAATAACCATACAGGGTAAAGAACGGTAAAAAACGATGGTGGTGCCACTTTGATAAGGGTGGCCGGAGAAGAAGTCTTTAGTTATAAAGTGTTGGCCAAAGGGCACAGTACGTGCAAAGGTCCTGAGGTGGGAAACAGCTTGCGCATCTGAGGCACAGGAAGAAGGACCGGTGTGGCTAGGGACTGGTGCGCAGTGGAGTGAGTGGGAGATGAAAGCCAGGGCCCAGCTCGTCGGACCTCACGGGCAAGATAAGGGCGACTTTATCCCGGGTATACTGGGAAACCAACAGAGGATTTTAAACAGAGGGGTTGCTGAGTGTGATTTGTTTAAAAATTTTTAAAAATTATTTTTATTTATTTATTTTTTTGGCCACGCTGTGCAGCATGGATCTTAGTTTCCCCAGCAGGGATCCAGCCAATGCCCCTGCATTGAGAACAGAGAGTCTTAGCCCCCCGGACTGCCAGAGCAGGCATACTTTTTGAGACTGATTTATCTGTGGCTGCGCTGGAGCCTCGTGGCGTGGGCTCTCTGGCCGCGCAAGTAGGAGCTGCTCTTCGTCGGGGTCTGTTGGCTCCCCTGTGGCGGCTCGTCTTGTGGCTCACGGGTTCTTGGCGTGCAGGCTCCAGCAGTCGCAGCCTGCGCGCCCTCCAGCTCACCCCCCATAGTTGTGGTGCCCCGTTCCTCCACTGCGTGTGGAAGCTTCCTGGACCAGGGATCGAGCATGTGTCCCCTCTTATTGTGCCATCAGAGAAGTCCCTGATTTATTTTTTTGGGAGAATATTCTGCCTACAGCGTGGAGGATGGCCTTACAGGGAGGCCACTTGAGAGGTATGACCATGTCTGGGAGAAAAGGGATTTCAGTTACAGTGCTAAGTTGGAACAGTGAGAGTAAAGAGATTCAGGATATGTTTTGGAAGCAGAGCTCGTGGATTGGAAGTGGGGAGAGGGGAAAGGAGCAGTGGAGGATTATTTGAGGAGTTTGGAATGCAGTGTCATTTCGTGAGATTGGAAAGACCTGAGGGAGGGGAGTGGCGCTCTGGAATTTACGGCCTAAATTTGAGATGCCTGCGGGCATGTCAAGAAGGCAGTGGGCACTGATGTTTGGAACTTGGGGGGCAGGGTCGTCGGCACGTGGCTGGTGTCCACAGCTACAAGATTGGGTGAGAGCGTCCAGAGAGGGGGTGCAGAAAAAAGGGTCCAGAGCAGAGCCTTGAGCACTAAAATTTAGCCATCCGACCAAGAAAATATGCACTTGCAGAAGTAACTGAGAACAAGCTTTCATTGAAGTCGGAGAAGAACTGGGTTGTGGTGTCACAGAAGCAAGAGAAGAGTCGGATTGAACAGCCAGCGCTGGACACGCTCGATGAGAGTTACGCTTCCCCTTAATGGAAATAGTAGCATTCCTTTATTTTAGGTCTTTCAAAGGATATAATGTTACCTTTCATCCCAGCATAAATTCAATTTGCAGTGACATTTTTTACCTCTTTCATATGTCTCTCAAGGTTGAAATATGGAGCCCCAAAGAGCCGTGGGTTGGTTACCCCTCTTCGAAAGCGTACATTTACCAGCTTGCAAACCTACCAAGCAAAGATTTCTTTTTCCGCCTTAAGTTCACATGATTTAATTTGCCTGAGTAACCTGCTGTCATAGGTTTTCACAGAGTCCTGACATCTAGCAGAGTAATTAATGCTTTAGGCTTTTAGGAACTGTTTCAGGATTTTATTAATCACCGTTGTGATTGCACATATGAATTATGAAGGAGTTATTTTGGTAGTTGGATTTCCCCCTCAGAAAAATTTCCATATTTGTTCATTATGAACTGATAGCCTGGAGAAGAAGAATAAAAATGGAGAATATTTGCTGGGTCCTATGCCCACTTTTCAAATTATCCAGAATCAGGATGGCTTCACCGTACACCAACAGAGCGTGAGTTGTTTGAAGTTGGTAGTCAAGCGGTTTCTCTTTGCCGCACCATAAATTAATTAGAAGTTCTCTGTGACTCTCCCAAATATATGGATTTTGTGAACTGTTTAAAGAAGCATGCAATCAGGAGGAATTTGTGTCTTATGTGTGATTCTGCTGTGATTCCCATCATTGGAGGAATCGCTCTTAGAACTATAATGACTAGTGTGTTATTCTTTGAGGGGGAGGTCTTCCAGGAGAAGAAGGGTATCCTGGTAACCGGGAAGAAACAGGAACCTATCCTTCTGATTTCTTTTTCATTTTATGTACAGAAAACATTATGGAATTTCACAATTATGGGATAGTGTTTGAGATCAGTGTATGAAAGAGAAATGTGATTGGGGGGGGGGGTGGTGTTTGTCTAGTCCCTAGGATTCAATCTGCAGTGTGAAAACCAAAACACAATCACTGTTTTCTTTGAAACTCTTCCCCCTAAGGCATCTGCTCAGGTTTTTGCAGGTTCTCTGCATAAATGTTCGTGTGGCCGCCTTTGGGTCCCGCTGACCACTTTCCTTAGGCTTGGGGGTAAATGTGAGTTTCCCTTGTGTTTAGAGGAAATTTTACTCCATGCATTTTACTCTGGCAAGAGAAGGGAACGGGGCTCTTTTCCATGATTAGAGTGATTTTCTGTGATTCCGCCATACTTGAGGAAGATGGTTGAGATGACAAATAAAAGACAAAGTGGTTATATCAGTGTGGGGGCGGAGGCAGCCGCCCTCAGAATCCAGTGCAAATGCCTGTTATTGCTCTAACTGCCACTTTTACTCTTCCTAAGTGGCCGGTGGGGATGCGAGGTGGGAGAAGGAGCTGGGTGAGGCAGGAGGAAGGCCATTGGCAAAGTCAACAGCGGAAGCATTCAGGCAGGGCAGCAGACGTCTGACCTGGATTCTGTACAGATAAGGCGAGGATTCAATATGGGCAGCTGGGCCACCCTGCTCTTTCTCCAGTAGCTTGCTGTGACAGACTAATCTTAGGGTATTTTCATCTTAATTTACTCGCATCCTGCTTTTTGTAGGTAACAGCATTTCTGCCAAAGGTGATAAATTGGCTAAAGCTTACCATTAAGATTCTTTCCTCATATGAGTGTTATATAATTATATATACATTCGGGCTCAAAGGTCCCCGTCTAACAAATTCCCTGCACAGAAGTACCATTTGAGGGCCCATTCTCTCATTAATTTTATTTGACATTTATGTCAACATTACATTCCTAGCCTAAAAGGAGAAACGACATGCGTACACAGGGGTGTGTTAGAAAGTGGAGTATTTAGTTTGGCAGTGCAAAGCAGTCAGCTAAGTCTGCGAAAGCAAAATGTTCTAAATTAGTTAATACAAAGCGGTCTAAATGCACTCAATTGAAGTTGTTCCACAAAGCGCCAAGTGCCCGCTCACGCGGCTGTTCTGATACTTAACGTTTTCCCTCTCAGGGTTCCCGGAATTTCCTGACATGGTGTCTCTGGCAGATTACTAAGGGGTCATCAGAGGGGAAAGAAATCGGGGCTGAAGATAAATCGCTATGGTGTCAGGAGTGGAAGGTGCAACAATCAAAGACCTGACTCTCCTCCCACCTGCACTGACTCCAGTGAGGATTACCAGCAGAGCACGGTGCGTGGCGCCCCAGTTCTGCCGAGTGAAGAGTGTCACGGACACCGCCACTGAGGCGGGAGGGCCGTGGGGAGCCCCCTCCCGACATCGAGAGTTGCTGTTACTTCTCGGACCACGTGGCTGTGGCATCGCTTAGCGCTTCCAAAAGTAGACAGAAGCGTGATCTGGGGTTGTTAACCCTAAACCAGAGAGGATTGTTAGAGAACACGCCTGACTTCTGGTCCGCTGGGTTGAATTTCGAATCCCTGGAGGCGTAGAGGGAGAGAAGTCAGAGAGAGGGATGGAGCTAGCTGTGAGCAGTGTCCAAGGGCCCGAGCATGGCGGTTCCTTTCTGTTCCGGAATGCTGACTCTGACATCTTTGTGGTTTGTGTGCTCTCGAGCTGGGTTTTGTGCGCTCCTGTAACAGTGAACTGTAGACTTGGGCTTTTGTCTTGCAGAGAATTCACCAGCAGCAGAGAGAACTGTAAGTGGAGGTTGAATTTGAATCTGTAATGTGAGTGGGGAGTGGGCAGATGTCTAACCCCCTCACTCTTTTTCGCGCCAACTTTCACCCCTGCCCCCCATGTTTCCCCCAGCCCTGCCAGCCTGTTGACTCACCCCAAATAAACACCACAGCCCCCCTACTTCTGTCTTTAGGATGAATCTGGAGTGTCGGGGTGGATGGCCCGCAGACCTGTGAACCTGTTCGGATGACCGCGGCCCTCAAGGTCATCACCTTGAGTGATTGTAACTATGACCGTCTGGAGTCAGTATCTCTTGGGGTCCCCTTGGCAGTCTGGCCCCTTCATGTCTCTGAAAGGTAGGGACTTTATCAAGGACGGAGAAGAGGAGGATAGTAGCAGCTTGTGAAGGGGAAACTGAGTCTGGGGTGACCTCCTCACTGTCAGTTCAGACACCGGTATTCTCAGTACCTCCCGCTGGCTTTGAGGACTTTGTGACTGTCTCACCTGCTCTTGTCTGCTTAAGCGCCGGCTCGTCTGGCTAGGCTGTTAGGGTGCAGGGCAAGCTTTTGTGCTGGTGCTTGGGGGTCTATGTTTTGTTTCGGAGTTCTGGTATACCCTGCTAACTCCCTTAAAGGCGCTGCGTACAGAACTGAGAACTTCATAGTGACCTGGCTGTCAAGGCAGTTCTGGATTTCATGGGGAAGAGCTGTGAGCTGGAAGGGCCTGGAGGTCTGGGCTGCCTTTGCACATGTGGATAAACCCAAAGAGTTAGGAGCCAGGTCCAGGGACAGTTGCCCGCTCTGTCCTCCTTGTCTGTAGGATGGTCAGAGCAACTTCCTACTGCAAAGCCGAGGCCGTGGGATGGGAGCTGGTGGGAAAACCGGTGCTGAGAGCGGTGACAGTTATGCTCCAGCACCTTCAGACAGAGAGGCCCCTCAAGACTGTGCCGTCAGGTCCTGAGGCTGTTAGCTGTGGGTGGTGGAGCTGGGCCTGGCGCCTGGTGCCCGCGAGTCCTTGGTCCAACTGTCCCTCAGGGCTTTCTGGGGGTGAGACAAGGAGAAGCTCTTTCTCTCTCTCTGCCCTCCCCCCTGCTCTCTCCCAGGCTGTCATCGACTCCACAAAGACCTAAAACCTTGTTAGAGAAGAGTGCTCACCGTGGGAGGACTCTGCACTTGTTGAGCCCCCGCCTCCACTCTAAACTCAGTTAATGAACTCCCGTTCCCTTAGAAAGCAGCCGTCTCCCTGGACCTCTTGCTGCTGATGCCGGTGGCCCTTAGCTGTCTGTGTCTGTTCAGGTTGCTAGAACAAAACGCCGCAGGCTGGGTGGCTTATAAACAGCTAACATTTGTATTTCTCCCAGTCTGGAGCTGAAAATCTGGGATCAGGGTGTCCGTGTGGTTGGAGGAGAGCCCTCTTCTACTTACAGACTTGTCTTCATAGCCTTCCACAGCAGAAGGGGCTTAAGAGCTCTCTGGGCCCTCCTTTCTAAGGGCGCTAATCCCATTCACGAGGGCTCTGCCTTCATGACCCAATTGCCTCCCCCAGGCCCTGCCTCCTAACACCGTCACATTGGGTGTTAGGGTTCAAACACGTGAATTTTGGGGGGACACAAACATTCCAACCATCACAAGGGGTGCCACCTTGCAGCCAGGGAGTGGCAAGGGTCTGCCCTGGAGAGGACTGAAGGATGCGGGGCTGCAGGAAAAGTGGCTGAGATCAACTGGAGTTGTAGGCAGTGACCGCGGAGGTAATTCCCTTGACCTCCTGTCCTCTTAAAAAATGTCCCCTGTTGGCTGAGTCATGTTGATGTTTGGCAGAAACCAACACAATTCTGTAAAGCAATTATGCTAAATTAAAAAAAAAAAAGTCCCCTCTTCTGACTTCCCTGGTGGCCCAGTGGTTAAGAGTTCTCCTGCCTGTGCAGGGGACACAGGATCAATCCCTGGTCTGGGAAGATCCCACGTGCCGCAGAGCAGCTCAGCCTGGGCACCACAGCTGCTGAGCTCGCGTGGCACAGCTCCTGCAGCCTGTGAGACTAGGGCCCGTGCTCCGCAGCAGGAGAGGCTCCTGCAGTGAGCCACCCCGGCTTCGCGGCTAGAGAGGAGCCCCCACTCGCTGCACCCGGAGGAAGCCCCCGCTCAGCGGCGAGGAGCCCGCGCTCTGCAACAGAGGCCCAGCGCAGCCGCACGCCAGCTAAATTTTAGAAGCCTCCCCTTAGCCACTGAGGGCCTTGCTTTGCACAGATCCCGCCTCCTCCCGTGGTCTTCAGGCCTGGCCTGGAGAGCCGTGTCTGGGGGCCCCTATGTCCTGTCCCCCAGAGCTTGTCTACGAGCATCTGGCTCATTGCTTGGCTGGGAGTGGGAGCTCCACTGGCGTCCGTGCTGTGTGCAGCAGGGCCCGCAGGCAGGCTTTCCTCCCCATGCAGTTTAGAAATTGCTAGTGGACTAACTCCGTGGATGGAGGGTCCATTCCCTTTCTTTGACAGAATATTTGGAAAAGCAAGCAGTGCCCCTGGTCTTCTCTAAACGCCACCTCATTGGCATTTGGCTTCTTGTAATATATTTTTAATATACTATATATGCCGTATCAGAGTAAATCAGTAGGTATGTTTTGAAATTAAATATTTGCCAAGGGCTAGGTTCTCCCGATGTTAAATTATTGATAACAAACTTCACAGACGCTGCATGAGACTTGATGATATATGAGTTTTGAGTGACCTGCCATTTATTAGACTTTATCTGCCCATGAAATCCATTTCCAATTCAGACCGTATCTACTGCAGGATTGCTTGCCAGAAATCTATTCCCAGGTTTCTCCTTATTTCAGTGAAATATCTCTGGCTCAGCACCTTTCCCAAGGTGGCTGATCTAATCAGGGCCCAACCACTTATCGCTTCTCATTTCCTTCGGCAGGTCTGTCCAACTGGGAAGTGCATCTCGGGGGCTCTTGGGAGCAGTGGTCGACCTCCCCCGCTTTGCCCTTTCTCCCCCGCTTAGAGGAAGGTGAGCTCCCTGAACCGCAGCCCCGCTCTGGGGTCCGTGAACAGAAAGAGGACCACTTGTGTGGTCAGGAAAACGGGGGTGGCCTCGCTGTCTTCCCTGGTGTCAGGGGCCGTTGGGGGCCTCCCTGTACTCGGCAGTGCTCACTGAGCCCGAGCAATCGGAGCCCGTTCGCTGGCACGGCCGGCCGCTGGCCCCCTGTCTTCTGCTCCCCCTCCTCGCTGACTTCCGTGTGGACAGGTGTGTGCTTCTGGCCTCTGCAAGGTCCAGCTGGCAGGGGGGCTCCAACTTGTCATCGCAGAAATAAAATTCGTCATTTCTGTGTCCCCCACCTCTGTTCTTTCATGTTTAACCAGCATTCGGAATGTTTATACACACATCAGGGGCCCTGTTTCTCTTTCCTAATTAATTCAGAAAAGGAGCAGAAAAGAGAAAGGGGCAGATCGGGCTGAGAGCAGCTTCTTTGCTTTTCTTAGAAAAGGCAGTTGAATGAATGTGGGCGTCTGGAAATTTCAGAAATTGCTTTTGGGCCCTCTCAGTGCCGTGGTGATTCGTGGGCTAGTCCCGGACTGATCAGAGTTTACGGACAGGTCTAAACTGACCGAATCCGATGGCAACCTTTCCTGCTCGTAAACGAATGGCCAGTGGTACTCCATTTTCCCATGCGCAAGGGAGGATAAAAATTTCCACATATATTACCTTTTTAATTATTTGAAATGTATTCTTTTTAGCCCTACTTCTGAAATCCTTTTCTCTGAGGACATTGAACCCAATTTAACCTTTGTCGTGATGATTCACAGTCATCTTTCTAAACATCTAGAACTGTGTACTTTAGCGATTCCAGAATCTTAACAACCTCAAGGGTGTAGTGTTTTAATTAAATGAGCATTTCCTCTGTTCATTGTTATCAAAAAGGCTAAAATAATAGACATGGGATAATGGAAAGAGTTCTAAACATGGTATCAAAACACTGGCTCTAATTTAAGTTTAATTATTAGTTAGCTGTTGGACTTTTAGCGAGTCGCTCAACCTCTCTGAGAATATACTTCTTCCTCTGTAAAAATAGGATGTTGGACTGTAACATTCCCAAGACCATTCTGATTTCTAAACTTTTGTAATTTTAAGGTGGAGGACCATGATATTCTCTAACGCCAGTTGTCCTAAAGGGCTGCTGAGGTTGGGATTATTTGTTTCTTTAAGATACAGCCCAAGACTGCTAAG
Organism: Capra hircus; assembly: GCF_001704415.2. Classification (NCBI taxonomy): domain Eukaryota; kingdom Metazoa; phylum Chordata; class Mammalia; order Artiodactyla; family Bovidae; genus Capra; species Capra hircus. The sequence continues at coordinate 1,990,766 of NC_030817.1, forward strand.
ATTTTTCTAGCTATTGTGTTGGCTTTGAAACTTTCTTCTATTCCATGGTTTGCAAACTGTAGCCTCTGGGCCAAATTTGACCTGCCACCTGTTTCTGTAAATAAAATTTTATTGGAACTCAGCCATGCTCCTTCGTTTACACATTGGTCTGTGGCTTATTTCGAGCTACACTGGTGAAGTTGAGTCGTCACAACAGAGAAAGTATGATCCATGATGCCTAAAATATTTACTCTCTGATCTTCATAGGAAAAGTTTGCCAACCTCTGCTTGGTTCTTTTTTTTTTTTTTTTATAAGGCTGTCACTTTTCACTGTAATCACTTTCTCTCCTTCCAGGAATCTGTTTTAATTTACCATATCTACCTGGCTAGAGGTTAAGAAACCAGACAATACAACTGATTAGAATTGTGTTCAAAGTAAGAGTTAATTGGTTCTGGACAAAAGTTCAAGGGTGCCGAGTGGATGAGCTTTTTAGCCACTGAGAGGTCCTTCTTTCTCATTTAAATGCCTGGGTCATTGTGGAGAGCTGGCGGGCTGCAGTCCCTGGGGTCACAAAGGGCCGAGTCTTTGTGAGTTGACATGACTTAGCAACAGAACACACCGCACAATCCAGGTAGCTGAAGTCTTTCCACAATTAGAAATTTCTAGAAACAGTTGCTTTCAGGTTGCTGACTGTGATGACGGATTGGCTGTAACGTCTGCTTCGTCCGAGTACGAGTCACTTCGCATGTGTGACGTCTCCTATCACGGTGAGGCTCAGTACCAGAGTCGTGAACTGAACTTGAGATCGAAAGACCCGGGTTTAGGCCCTCCTCAGCCGTTCCATGCCTGTATGATCTTGGGCTGTCAGTCCTTTGCAAGCCTGATTCTTCGTCTGTAAAGCGGGAACGGCATTCACTATGATACATCGTAGGACGTGCTGCGGGGGCTCTGTGTTTAGCTCCTCCCTCAGCTGTGCTTTCCATCGCTTGGGTGGAGCAGGTGTGAAACCTAGACTTATAGGACCTGAACTGGGCCACAGCCCATGGTGGGCAAGATCACTACGCCTTAAAAATTACCTTGTGACTCCAAGTGTTTCCCCTTGTTCTCACACCCTGGTGAGTAATCCTTGCCAGAGTGCTGGATAGGCTGAGCTCCTGATAAAGTCACATTTTGATTCCCTGCTAGGCCCTTGTTCCTGTGACTCGTTCGATGGTTGGTAAAGTGAAGGAGTTGTGGTGAGGGGAAGAGGCAGGCCTTCCTGGGCCCCTAGTTGTAATGGCATCCACCCCAGGGGTGGGGCCAGTGGTAAAGAGCCCGCCTGCCAATGCAGGCGGATGTAAGGGACACGGGTTCAACCCCTGGGTTGGGAGGACCCCCTGGAGGAGGGCACGGCAACCCTCTCGGTATTCTTGCCTGGAGAATCCCGCGGACAGAGGAGCCTGGCGGGCTGCAGCCATGGGGTCACACAGAGTCTGGCCCGACTGCAGAGACTCAGCGCGCGAGCGCAGCTCCGGTCCGCTGCCGGCGACGGCACTGCTCTGTGGGTGTGAGCCCCCGACTCTTTGTGACCCTGTGGACTGCGGCCTGCCAGACGCCCCTGCCCAGAGCGGTTGTCATTCCCTTCTCCAGGGAATCTTCCTGACCCAGAGATCGAACCTGCGTCATCTGCCTGTACCTGCCTCGGCAGGCGGGCTCTTCACCACCGCACCGCCGGGCAAGTACCTGTGCGCACAGATGCTGCGTGGAAAACTGCCTCCCTCTGTGGTCTGTAAGTGTCTTAAAGGCGGGCACTGTTCTTTACATTTTAGCTCCGAACCCCCATTGACTCGAACAATATCTGGCCTCGACATACGCATGTTGAATTGATTTCGGTTTTCTGGCAGCACCAAGGTTTCGTGGAGGTTGACTCTCTATGCTTACTGCCTGTCTAGAGAGTAGCCATGCGTCTGTAAAATGCTCCGTGTCAGCACACAGCCATCTGGTGGAGGAATTAGCCCTTCCCTGAGGGGACAGAGGGCTTCCCTTGTAGCTCAGTTGGTAAAGAATCTGCCTGCAATGCAGGAGACCCGGGTTCCATCCCTGGGTAGGGAAGATCCCCTGGAGAAGGAAGATCCCCTGGAGAAGGAAATGGCAACCCACTCCAGTATCCTTGCCTGGAAAATCTCATGGACAGAGGAGCCTGGTGGGCTGCAGTCCATGGTGCTGCAAAGAGTTGGGCATGACTGAGCGACTAACACTTACTTACTCAAGAGACAGAAGGAGGCAGCCCCGGCTACAGGCGTGGCAGAGCTGGGCCGAAGTCTTACCCCGCTGCTCACCCAGGATGGCCCCGCCTTTCCATCTCTCCTGTTCTTGCCCTGACTCTGAGGCTCCACCCACTCCTCACCTTTAGTCTCTTTTGCCCCGTTGCTGCCCTCGGATAATCTGGATCAGACTGTGGGAACTGAAAAGGAAGACTGATGTACAGCTCACCTTGAAGGTTATCCTCAAAAGGGCCGAACCATCCATGACCCAAGACATGTGTAAGCTTCCTTTCCTTTGGCTGCTTGGTTCAATCTTTTTAAAAAGTTAATTAATTTTTATTGCTGTATAGTTGCTTTACGATGTGGTGTGAGCTTCGACGTGAGTAAACACTTATATTTATGTGTATGGTCCTGGTGGTGGTGGACTAGTCACTAAGTTGTATTCAACTCTTGTGACGCCACGGACTGCAGCCCGCCAGGCTCCTCTGTCCATGGGATTCTCCAGGCAAGAAGACTGGAGTGGGCTGCCATTCCCTTCTCCCGGGGATCTTCCCGACCCAGGGATCAAACCTGAGTCTCCTGCGTTGCAGGCAGATTCTTTACCATCTGAGCCCCCAGGGAAGCCATGTGTTACTTATCTCTTGCTGGGAAATGAATAACAAACACTTGGTTCCTTCATTTAAACAGCTGCTGAATCTGTGATTTGTGCCAGGCTTTGTGCTGCTTGTTGGGGTTGTAGCAGTGAAAAGCACAGAGGAGGCCTTTGCTTGCAAGGAGTGTGTATGTGACTAACAAGGGCGTAGACAGGTGAAGCAACTGCGAATTGCGGCGAGGAGCGATCGAGGACGCGAATGGTAGGGGTCAGCTCCGGGGAGGCTGTCCCGAACCGACCCCACAGGATACTGCTCTCCTTTCTTCTGCGTTACTGAAGTCTCTCTGTGTGTTTCCTTCTGGCTGCGCGGAGTCTTCCCTGCTTCGCTCTCCAGCTGCGCAGAGCGCGGTGGGGGGGCTCCTGGCGTGCGGGCTGCTCACTGCGCGGCTTTTCCTGCCGTGGAGCGTGGGCTTCAGGGTGCAGGGGCTTCCGCTGCTTCCTGTCCGCTCTGCGGCCCTGGAAGGCAGACTCGGTGGGCTTCTGCGGACGGCAGACTCGGTGGGCTTCCGCTGCTTCCTGTCCGCTCTGCGGCCCCACACGGCAGACTCGGGGGCTGTGGTGCACAGCCCTAGATGCTGCACTGCCATGCGGGATCTTCCCAGGCCAGGGATCAAACCCGTGTGCCCGGCACTGCCAGGCAGGTTCTTAACCGCTGGACCACCACGGGCTTCCCCTTTACAGAACCTTTAAATCCAGAAGGAGGAGCTTATTACGTCAATGGTGGAAAGAAGAGCTTCCAGGAGGAGGGCGCAGCGTGAGCCAAGAGCCCAAGGGCGATGAAGGGGTCCTGGCTCATGTGTGGAATTGCAGCAGCGGGAATGTGAGGGGAGCGGGGCCCGGTGGAGGCCCTGGAGCTGACCCGCTTTGGGGAGGGGCGCTGGATTTATTTATGGGAAACCTTGGGCTAGGGTTAGTCCTGGAGGCCGAGTGATGTCCCTGGGCTCCACGGGATCAAGCGAAGACAAAGATAACATTCTGGTGCATTGTATGGAAGTGGGAGGGACAAGGAGGTCTTGGGATGCTGACAGAACCTCGGAGGTGGAATTTCCTAAGATGAGAGAGATTTGGGGGAGGGGTGGAAGGACAGATTTGGGGGAGCGGCCTTTAGTTCTGCTTCGGAATGAGCTGCACCGGCGGCACCGGCGCCTTTGGAGCTGATGAGCGTGAACGGGGGTAACCTTTCTTGTCCGCTCGTGAGTCACACATACCATGCTCTGAAAAACGACCAGCCTTCTTGCTTACATGGGACTCTTCCCTGGATACCACCTTGTACCTGGGTTTACACCATGTCACACCTTCAGTAAACGCTTACAGGAGGCACTCAGTAAATATCTGGTGATGGCTTGTCTGCACCGAGCATCCTCAGCTTGTTCAGAGCTCGACTCTGAAGCAGGAACTCTGTGGGTAAAGGGGAAGAGAGGCAAATGAAGAGGGGTTTTTTTTTGGTGCGTGTGTGTGTGTGTGTGTGTGTGTGTGTGTGTGTGTGTGTGTGTGTGGTGTTGATGATGAAATGGCTATTTTTCTAAAAAGAGACTTCAGCTGAGTGGGGAGGATGAAATGAAAGCGAAACTGGCTTGAGGGACACATCTAGGCATCTGGTCCCTGCCCGCTCCCTCTTGTTCTCCAGACTCAGCGTCTCGGGTCGGCTCGGGTCTCTAGACTCCGAGGGTAGCGGCCAAGGAAGGGGAGTCAGGGTCCCACCTGCACACCCGTCTGCCCTTCCCTTTTCTGTCTGTCCCTCCTTTTTCTTCTGTTCTTTTATTCCCACCTTAGAGAAGAAAAGGCGAAGTTTCCTGGAGGGAAGGAGAGGAGGAGAGTGAAGCTGAGAGCTCCACTTGCAGGTCGTGGGCCCAGGGATAGCGTTTGGACCATGTTGCTGCAGTCACACACGAACCCGAATGAGTCATGAGTATTTCATGCCCTGAAAACCAGCAGGACGTCCATCATTTTCACCGCATTGTCTCGGCGTTCCGGAAGATTGAAGCTGGTGATAGCGGTACCTCTTCTTAACTCAAAAGTACATTTCTGTGACCTGTCCCGTCTCCCCAGCTGGTGATTTTTGACAAAGCAAACTAGTAAGGGTGGCGTCTTGCGATTTTAAAAGGTAAGCATTTGTTGCATTTTTAAAAACATATAAGTTATTTCTTCCCTGGAGGAAAGTAAAGAAATCTGTGATAAAATAATAATTAAATGCTGACAGTGCTAAATTTCTACCCAGCGTGAGCTGGCGGCAGTTTCATACCAAAACATTAGGTCATTGGAAGAAAAAAAAAACCTGATTAAATACCTCTGTCGGCTTTTCTGATTAGCTGTTCCTAAAATGAGTCCATGACAGTAATGAAAGGGTGTAATTTGACAGCCGCAATTTACTCTTGGAAAAAAAAGGTAAGATGGAATGGTGCGTCTGAGTGAGGGTTTTTCCAGGAATTTCTTGTTGGTCTCTACTAGTGGGGTTTGTTTCATAATCGTTAGTTTCTAGCAATTTTGAAGAGCCCCCCAGCTGAAAAGCTGATTGTGTAACTGGGATGCGGGTGGAGGGACAGTCTCAGCGCCAGCCTCCCTTTTTCTTTTCTTGTCTTCTGCAGGTTTCGTATTTCTGGGGTTAAATGACCTTGATACGAGCAGGTTTGGGAAACGCAGTGTGGGTCGTGGAGAGCCTCTTACCCTGTGTATCAATTCTCTGTGCCTGGCAGCTCGCAGTGTCTCTCTGTATTAACTTGCCGTGGCAGGAGGGCTGCAGGCCAGATTTGATGTGAAGATGCAGGGATTATGTGGCACATGGTGAAGGCAGGGACCACCGCTCACCGCTCTGTCCCCTTTCTCCTTGACTTCTGGTGATGGGAAGGTTCTTGAGTTGGCAAGTGCTTTCCTCTTTCAGCCCCGTCACACTCTCACCGTCAGTAGATGCTCGAGCAGATGACTTTCTTGGCTGGGGTGTGATGGGGCATAGAGTTTCAAACCTGAAAGAGGATGCGGTGCTTGCTTAGGTTAAAATGCTCCCTTTCAAAGATGCGGATGCTGGGTGGAGGTCCAGCTGAGGGGTGGCTGCAGAGGGGAGCCTGGAACTCAGGTCTCCAGGTGTGTTGGTTTCCCTTTGCTGTCCTACGTCCCAGAGGCTGTAGTGAAGCCAGTGTGCTGGTGCCCCAGGGCTGCTGTGACAAAACGCACCACAAGTGAAAGTGAGGTGGAAGTCGCTCAGTCGTGTCCGACTCTCTGTGACCCCACGGACTATACCGCCCATGGGATTCTCCAGGTCAGAATACTGGAGCAGGGAGCCTTTCCCTTCTCCACCAATCTTCCCAACCCAGGGATCGAACCCAGGTCCCCCGCATTGCAGGCGGATTCTTTACCAGCTGAGCCACAAGGGAAGCCCAAGAATACTGGAGTGGGTAGCCTGTCCCTTCTCCAGGGGATCTTCCCGACCCAGGGATTGAAGCAGGGTCTCCTGCATTGCAAACTGAATGGCTTTTAAAAAATTCTTTTTAATTAAAAAAAATATGTGTTTACTTGACTGTGCCAGGTCTTAGGCCTGGCGTGCGGGATCTCTGTTGCAGCACGTGGGATCTTTAGTCGCAGCAAACTCTCAGTTTGAGGGATCAAACCTGGCCACCTGCATTAGGGGTGCAGAGTCTCAGCCACTGGACCACCGGGGAGGTGACTTTATCACCAGGGAAGTGGCTTTAACTAAGGCAACAGAAACTTTTCCTCTCGCATATCCTGGAGGCTGGAACTCCGAGATTGAGCTCCTGGCTGCGCTGCGCAGACTGAAGGCTCGTGGGGCCCTCTGGGCCTCTCTAGCTTCTGGGGGCGCTGCCAGTCCTCGGCACCCCCTGGCCATGGCATCACAGGTCCAGCCTCTGCCCCAGCGTCGGGCGCCTTTCTCCGTGTGTGCGTCTCTGAGTCTTTTCTCTCCTCATAAGGGCGCCTCTCACACTGGACTTAGGACCCACCTTCCTCCAGCAAAACATCGTCTTAACTGATTGCATCTACACGTTTCCGAATAAGGTCACGTTCTGAGGTCCCTGGAGTTCGGGCTTCTGTGTGGTTTCGGAGGGGACACAGTTCAACACAGACCGGGTGGGCTCAGGTAAGGCTCTCCAAGGGAGGGCTCCTGGAGCTGTCGAGGGGCGATGAGTCGTTGTCTCCTTCAGCTGTACTCTGAGAGCTCGTTCTGTCTTGATGCCTTTCCTGTCGAGTGCAGGAACCTGAGTCTTCTCCGTTTATTATTAATGAGGGTGATATGTAGTTTCACTTTTTAGCAGGGAGTGAGAGCGTGTGAGTCAACCCGAGGATTAGCCACAGAAAAAGGATAAAGTTAGAAACAATTCAAAGACGAGATTTGAGCTGCAGACATTATTATGGAGATGCTCTGGTTTCTTTTTCCGTCTCATTAAAGTCCTTCAGTTTGGAGAGTTGGTTCTATTTATTCTTAGGCCTGCATGCGTGCTTGGCCATATACTAGTTCTATATTTATTTATAATTTAGAATAATTATAATTTAGAATATACAGTAATTTATTCTATATTACTTATTCTGTAATTTATTCAGCAGTCACAATTATCCTACTTGTCTCCTTAAGTATTATTTTTTTCACTCTCCCCTCACTCTAAATTTAGGCTTCCCTCATAGCTCAGTTGGTAAAGAATCCACGTGCAATGCCCAGAGACCGGGTTCAATTCTTGGGTTGGGAAGATCTGCTGGAGACGGGATAGGCTACCCACTCCCGTATTCTTGGGCTTCCCTGGTGGCTCAGCTGGTGAAGAATCCACCTGCAATGCGGGAGACGTGGGTTGGATCCCTGGGTTGGGAAGATTCCCCGGGAGAAGGCAGGATTCCATGGACTGTATAGTCCACGGGGTCTCAAAGAATTGGGCACGACTGAGCAACTTTACTTTCACTTTTTCACTCTAAATTCGCCTTCTGGAGAGCGTGCAGTTTGATTAAAGCGTGCAATTTGATTTTATTATTTATTCACTTACTTGGCTGCATTGGGTCTTAGTCGCCGCACGTGGGGTCTCTCATTATAGCAGGCGGGCTTAGTTGTGGCCTGTGGGGTCTCATTAACAATCCCCCACCAGGGACTGAACCTGCGGCCCCTGAATTGGCAGATGATGCCTCACCCCTGGACCACCAGGGAAAGCTCAACATTTTCCTCCGTTCTGTCCTGTCGCGCTCCAGACAGTCCGTCTCGGCGCCCGTTTCCTGCCGAGGCTGTCTGCCTAAGCTTGCCCCGCTGAGCCTCTTTCAGACCACACTGCCCCGCTGGTTGACCTGCAGACGTCGTCGGACCGTCCGCCCTCCCACCCCGCTGTGGCTTCTTTGGCCGTGCTCAGCGTCCCCTCTCCTCTCTGCCCTTCCAGACACCAGCCGCCCTCAAAGCCTCCATCGCCCCTCTTCTGTTGATACTGCCCGGACAGGAGGTGATCTCCTCCTGAGCGAACGCCTGTAGGACTTCTTGTCAGGAGCGCACAGATCGGCCTTTCCTGCTCTCTCACTAGAGGAGTCGTGAGTTAGCAGCCACGGGCCCTGCCTCCTAGCGCGGTTCTGCCGTTGAGACTTTGTGTGGCCGTGGGACATGTCTAGGGCTGCCTGTCTCGTCATGGTTCTGTGAGGAGCAGGTGAGACAGAACCTGAAAGTTATATGAAACTCGTCTATTTCCTTCTGTCTTTTTGGGTGCTCTGGGCCCTCCCTGTCGTGTGCGGGCTCCTCTCCAGGGGCGGGGCCCCGGTATTTCCTGGCAGGGGCATCTTTTGTTGTGGGGCATGGATTCTAGAACACGTGGGTTCAGTCGTTGGGGCATGCGAGCCTGGTTGTCCCCTGGCATGTCGCATCTCCCTCGACCAGAGACTGAACCCGTGTCCCCTGCATTGCGAGGTGGATTCTGATCTCACTACTTAAATAGTAATTACTTAACGCAGCTCAGTTTACTCACCCATCAGTCAGTCAGTTCAGTAGCTCAGTCATGTCGACTCTTTGCGACCCCATGAACCGCAGCACGCCAGGCCTCCCTGTCTATCGCCAACTCCCGGAGTTTACTCAAACTCAAGTTCATCGAGTCAGTGATGCCATCCAACCATCTCACCCTCTGTCATCCACTTCTCCTCCTGCCCCCAATCCCTCCCAGCATCAAAGTCTTTTCCAATGAGTCAGTTCTTCGCATCAGGTGGCCAAAGGATTGGAGTTTCAGCTTCCGCATCAGTCCTTCCAATGAACATTCAGGACTGATTTCCTTTAGGATTGACTGGTTGGATCTCCTTGCAGTCCATGGGACTCTCAAGAGTCTTCTCCAACACCACAGTTCAAAAGCATCAATTCTTCGGCGCTCAGCCTTCTTCACAGTCCAACTCTCACATCCATACATGACCACTGGAAAAACCATAGCCTTGACTAGACAGACCTTTGTTGGCAAAGTAATGTCTCTGCTTTTTAATATGCTGTCTAGATTGGTCATAACTTTCCTTCCAAGGGGTAAGCTTCTTTTAATTTCATGGCTGCAGTCACCATCTGCAGTGATTTTGGAGCCCCCAAAAATAAAGTCAGCCACTGTTTCCACTGTTTCCCCATCTATTTGCCATGAAGTGATGGGACCAGATGCCATGATCTTCGTTTTCTGAATGTTGAGTTTTAAGCCAACTTTTCCATTCTCCTCTTTCAGAAACTTTCATCGAGGCTCTTTAGTTCTTCTTTGCTTTCTGCCATAAGGGTGGTGTCATCTGCATATTTGAGGTTATTGATATTTCTCCCAGCAATCTTGATTCCAGCTTGTGCTTCATCCAGCCCAGCGTTTCTCATGATGTACTCTGTATAGAAGTTAAATAAGCAGGGTGACAATATATAGCCTTGACGTACTCCTTTCCCACCTTGGAACCAGTCTGTTGTTCTATGCCCAGACCTAACTGTTGCTTCTTGACCTGCATACAGATTTCTCAGGAAGAAATCAGGTGGTCTGGTATTCCCATCTCTTGAAGGATTTTCCACAGTTTGTTGTGATCCACACAGTCAGAGTCTTTGGCATAGTCAATAAAGCAGAAATAGATGTTTTTCTGGAACTCTCTTGCTTTTTCCATGATCCAGTGGATGTTGGCGATTTGATTTCTGGTTCCCCTGCCTTTTCTAAATCCAGCTTGAACATTTGGAAGTTCACAGTTCACTTACTGTTGAAACCTGGCTTGGAGAATTAGTCATCTGTAGAATGGAACTATTAATCAGTAGTACTTGGTGAGTGTTACTCTGCTAAAGCCCATGGGACAGTACCCTGGAGAAGGAAGTGGCAACCCACTCCAGAGAGTCCCATGGGTGCAGGAGCCCGGTGGCCTAGGCCATGGGGCTGTGAAGAGTCGGACACGACTGAGGGGCGAGCGTGCGGGACGGCACCTGACTCGTGGCGGTGGCCACCCTCACCTCCTCACGGTCAGAGTCTTCGGACGGGACCCTGGCCCCGTGCGGATGCAGGCTGAGCTTTGGCACCTGTCCCTTGCGTAGGCTGGACGCTGGTACCAGACGCTCCATAAACACTTGCTGGCGGAGTCGTGAGCTCCAGTCTTGCTCCTGTGTGCAGTACTCACATTAACTTTTCTCTCTCTTTTCCCAGGGCATTAAAATTCCCACTGGTCACTCTGGAGCCTGGAAGTTTTTAAATGAATAGAAATCAACTCTCTGACAGCAGTGCTGATATGGGCTCCAAGCCTAAATGAGTGTGATAGGTGAATCGCTGTGGTGATGCAGACGCCACATTCACAAGCGGCCCAGATTCATTTTCTGTTGATACCTCCTCATCAGGATGTAACATGGGCATGTTTTGAAACGGAACGTCCTCTACTAGTTTAATTGAGTGTAGTTCTGAGTGTCAAGGTTTGTGTGATGTCCCCGTAGTAACCCTTGGAAGACGTTGTCCTACAGACTGGTGGGACAGAACAATTCTGGCATAGCTTTCGGTTTCATGTCTGGTGTAAGGTAACATTCCTGGTCGTCTCAGTTGAGGCTGTTCCTCCTGTATCCCTGAGCTCACTCTCAGGGCTGATTTCAGCCAGAAGGCGCCTGGACCCCCCATTCCTGTCATTTATTACCAACATCCTTTCCAGCTGGCCTAGGCACGTTGTTCAGTCACTAAGTCATGTCTGATACTTCGCGACCCCGTGGACTGCAGCATGCCAGGCTTCCCTGTCCTTCACTGTCTCCCGGAGTTTGCCCAAACTCATGTCCACTGAGTCAGTGAGGCCATCCAGCCGTCTCATCCTCTGTTACCCCTTCTCGTCCCGCCTTCAGTCTTTCCCAGCGCCTGGGTCTTTTCCAATGAGTTGGCTTTTGGCATCAGGAGGCCAAAATATTGGAGAAGATTCCAGCACCATCAGTTCTTCGGTGCTTAGCCTTCTCACATCCATACACATGACCACTGGAAAAACCATAGCTTTGACTAGACAGACCTCGGTAGGCAAAGCGATGTCTCTGCTTTTTAATATGCTGTCTAGGTTGGCCATAGCTTTTCTCCCAAGGAGTGAGCATCCTTTCATAGGGCATGGGCGTGGGAGGCGTTGCCTGCTCTAAATAATCTGGAGCAAAATCTGTTGGAAATTTCTGAGCTGAGACTGCGTCTGGAGGCCACAGAGCAGAGTTAGGAAGCCGAGCGCGGCTTGCAGCGCCGGCTCGGCTCGTCTAGCGGTCGGCTGTGTGGTCCCGAGAGAGTTGCGGCCTCAGGGCCCTGTGTGAAGGGCTCGCGGGACGCATGCAGTGAGTGGCGTAACCGGTTTTCTCTTTCTTTTGAATTTCCTCAGAGATAACAGACATAAGTCACTTGCAAGCAAGTAATACTTGCTGGGCGGTGTAATTTTCGGTCCATAACCATAAGTCATGGTGAAATAATGAGACTCAGACTTGTAAACCGGCGTAGAGTCGCTTCTAAGATCAGTGACAAGTTCGCCGCTGCTCGTAAAGCATAAAGCCCAGGGCCAGAGTTTTGGTGTCCAGAGTGTCTGGATCGGGACTGAGCTAGATGCGTAACTGAGGGCAGGCCGTGGTTGCCCCTCCTTGCCTCCAGTCACGACAGGTGGGCCGAGGGGTGGCCCCCGTTCTTTCTTCTGTGACCCTGGCGGGGGTGGGGGGGCGTGTGGCCACGTCCCGCTCTTGCTGATGCCCGTGATGGGCTTGTGCCAGGAAGAGTCGCCGGGCGGACCCTCACTGTCTCGGGGAGACCACCTCTCCCCGCAGGGTGTATTTGAACTAGCGTAGCGGCCTCTTTCTCCTCAAAGAGCATCTCCTCTCTTTCCCGACCCCCTCCCTTCGGGGGTGAGGGGAACTTGGCTTCCGGACCCGAATTGTTCACAGAAGCTCTGATACGTCGGGCAGAAAGCGGCAGTCCTGGCTTGCTCCTGGTTCTCATCCTGTGTCCTCGTCCGTGGCCGCGCCGGGTCTTCGTGGCTGTGTGTGGCCTCTTCTCCAGCCGCAGGAGGCAGGCCCGTTCTGTCGCGGTGAGTGGCTCTCCGCAGAGGTCGTCTCCTTGCAGAGCGCGGGCTCCCGGACTTGAGTCGTGGTGGGCAGGCCCCGGGGCCTGTGGCTCGCGGTTTAGTTGCTCTGCAGGATGTGATTTCTTCCTGGACCGGGGGCTGAACCTGTAGCCTCCGCGATGTCAGGTGGACTCTCAACCCCTGGACCAGAAAAGTCCACCCTACGACCTCGGCGTTGCACTTTCTCACCTTTCGGAAGAGCTGTGTCTTCCTCAGGTGCTGCAAAGCCAAGTGGGCATCTTAGGTGACGGATGAAGAGCTGTTTCGAGGTCAGAGTGGCCGAAGCCTGCTCTAAGGCGAGCAGGTTGCAGGGATGCAGCGAGCGTCTCAGAAGGGAGTGAGCACTCGGTGGCACCCACCTTGCCCTGTGGGCACCCCTGCCTTGCAGGTGGCTCCCCAGAGCCCGCTTGTGGCGGGGCTGCACGGCCTGCTTTGTCCCTCGCCCCTGATGCTCGCCTCCCCCGAGGGACGGGCGGGCCCTGATCCTCAGACGGAAACGTCCCCCGTGCAGAGTGAAGGACACCCCTCGCAGGGCCCTGCCGCCGTGTCCAGCCACGGCCTTGAGTCTTGCTTCTCTTCCGTGTGGTGGCCTTGTGCGTTGCTCAGTCGTGTCCAGCTCTTCGCGACCCCGTGGACCGCAGCCCGCCAGGCTCCTCTGTCCGTGGGATTCTCCAGGCAAGAACACTGCAGTGGGTTGCCATGCCCTCCTCCAGGGGATCTTCCCCACCCAGGGATCGAACCCGCGTCTCTTATGTCTCCTGCACTGACAGGCGGGTTTTTTATCATGAGTACCACCTTTGAAGCCCAAGCTGGCTGTCTTTATCGGTTCCCTAAACTGGGCCCACCCCTGTTTCTGAGCACGAGCCTTCCGGCTTGCCCGGCCCTGTCCAGACCCTCCCGCCCAGGATCAGCCCAGTCGAGGGGCCCTGTTCACCTCCACCCGCCCTGCCCCTCAGCTTTGAGCTCCTGGCTCACCCAGCCTGCTTTCTGTCTTCCCACTGCCTCTTCCCTGCACTCACTTACTTGTTCTCTGCCCTCTGTGCTTTGTACACGTGGAGATAATTCATGCAGGTTTTAGCCGTATGTTCCTGGCCAAGGTATACAGAGAGAGAGAGATGTCTGTAGAAGTATGAGCAAGTCTGTCCTTTTTGTCCCATCGGTCACGACATGTGGTAAATTTTTATATCTGAAACTGCACCACCCGGCCAGAACCCAGGCTTGAGACTTGAACCCACTGTCTGTTAATCGAGATCACACACCTGGTCTCAGCACTTAGTGAAGCTCAGGTTGTAATGTCTCACTGCAGAAAGAATTCAGCGAGAGACAAAGTGTTTGGTAAGAAGCTGATTTATTTAGAGAGGTCCACCCTCCAGAGATAGATACAGTCCATCTCAAAAGGTGAGAAGAGCTTTGAGATGAGCATACTGAGATGGACAGAGCGTGGTCTATCTCAGACGGCGAGAGCCCTCGAAATATGGTGTGGTTAGTTCTTACGGGCTGGATAATTTCATGGGCTAATGAGTGGGATTATTATTCCAACTTTTAGGGGGAAGGGGCCAAGGTTTCCAGGAAATCGGGCTGCCACCTACATTTTGACCTTTTATGGTTGGCCTCAGAACTGTCATGGTGTTGGAGGGCGTGTCGTCTCGATGCTAATGTATCAGGTGAGACTCAAGGGCCCCCAGAAGCCGCATCCTGTGCCATCGTGGACCCTGTGGGCTCTAGCCAGTTTCCTCGCGTCCTCAGGGCTGTCAAAGCTTCCCTGGTAGCTCAGTGAGTAAAGAATCCACCTGCAAAAAAAAAAAAAAAAGAATCTGCTTGCAGTGCAGGAGACCCTGGTTCGATCCTTGGGTCGGGAAGATCCTCTGGAGGAGGGCATGGCAACCCACTCCAGTATCCTTGCCTGGAGAATCCATGGACAGAGGAGCCTGGCGGACTGCAGTCCAGGGTGTCGCAAAGAGGCGGACTCGACTGAGTGACTGAGCGCGCGCAGCGGTATGTGATTCCTTTAAAGGTTGTGCCCCGTCCCCTTCCCTCCTGATAGTGAACGCTTCTCAATCGAGTCTGACTCTTTGCAACCCATGAACTGCAGCCCACCAGGCTCCTCTGTCTATGGAGTTTTTTAGGTAAGAATACTGGAGTGGGCTGCCAATTCCCTTCTCCAGGGGATCTTCCAGGCCCAGGGATTGAATCCAGCCTCCTGCGTTGCAGGCACATTCTTTACCGTCTGCGCCACCAGGGAAGTCCAGTAGGAGGGAACCCCTTCCCTCCTATTTCACATCTTTAACGTTCCTCTGTCTTAATTTTTAAATTTTAAAGTAATTTTGTCTGTTGACTAAAAAGTTGCACACCGTAGAGTTGCGAGTTAAGTTTTATTTGGGGCGAAAAGAGGACTGCAGCCTGGGAGACAGCACCTCAGATGCTCTGAGAGACTGCCCCACAGAGGCAGTGGGGGAAGGTCGAGATACAAGATGCTGGTGCAGGGGGAGTCCAGTGCGATCAAGGACTCATTTTACAAAAGGTTTTTTGCCAGTCACGAGGAGCTGATGTCACCGGGAAGGGATTTAGTGCTTCTTTAGATATGAGGAGATGCAAGGACTGGGATCATGAAGTCAGTTCCTGAAAATACCTGAACTGTCTGAAGACCTGCTCCACCAGTTTCCCTGGAGCACAGAGTGCCTCACTCTCCACCCTGAGCGCCCCTCAGGGGGTGTTGAAGGTCGGCAGCTGCCGCAGCTCAGGGTCCAGCCTCCAGAGACGGATCAAGAGTGCCCTTGTTGTTACTCACTCGCTGGCAGATACTCTTGGCAAGTGCCAGGGTGTAGTTGACATGTCTGTACTTGCTGTTTCTACTTCTGCATAACGTGAGCTCACCTGTTGTGATGTTAAGCACCTCCTCTGTGCAGTGGAATCTTTGCCTTCAGCACTGGCCCTGCCCCAGTGGGTGGGTCTAATGCTGCAGACCTGCTGGGAGGCCTGCTCTAACCGGCCAGCCCTTCGGAGTTGGGCTGGAGGGCGGGACACGGGTCGCGCTCAGGTCCGGCTGGCTGAAGCCAGGGGTCATGCCCCCCAACGTGGTTTCGCCTCTCTGAGAGTGGCCCACCTTCCGGGTGTTCAGCAGACCCCACCTCTCAGCCTCCTGCTCCCGTGTGGGCCTGGGGCTCCAGCTCCCGCCAGGGCATTTCTGCATGATCCGGACATGCTTGGTCTCCCAGAATTTTTCTGAAGGGTGAATACTAACCTTTACTCAGAGTGGAAATTAGGGAGAGTTCTGTGGACAGGGCTGCCTTTGAAGGAAATAGATGAGCTGAAGTGTTAGCTGCTCCGTCGTGCCTGACTCTCTGCGACCCCATGGACTGTGGCCTGGCCGGGCTCCTCTGCCCCTGGGATTCTCCAGGCCAGAAGACTGGAGTGGGTCGCCGTAACTGAATTAGAGGATGAAATGAATGCCTTTCACTGAAGGCATCAGCTCAGATTTGTGAAATACCACTCACCGTACGTTCTGGCCACTGGCATTGGAGACGGTCGAGACCTTGGGTGACAGTCTCGAGAGTTTCGGATGGAAGCCCCGTATGGTGCTAGAGTGTCTGCCCGCCACGCTCCCCACCTGCCGCAGCCCAGCCTGAACCTCCACGGGGCCCACCGAGCCCTTTCCTGCCCCGAAGGGTCCGGTGGCAGCCAGCCAGGCCCTCAGAGGCAGCTCTGATTGTATTTTTCTCTTTCTGCTTTTGTCCCCATCGCTAACAGCTCTGGATTCCCCTGCCCAACTGCCCTTCCCCATCCCACCACCCCAAGACAGGGCAGAAGGTTTTCCAGCTCTTTTAGGTCCTTCCTGGCTCTCTTCCCAAACTAGCCGGTGTCTTCTACCCCGAGCCCCTTTCTGGTAGACCAGAGACCAGCTCCCCAGGGACAGGCTAGAGTATACTTGGCGATCAGTATTCTGCGTTGGACCCAGAAGCATTCCTTGCCAATAGCACCACATTGACTGGCCCCTGTGGCTCACGACCTTCTCCTCCTCTGCCCTCAGAGGGCTCCTCCCTATGGGAGTTTCTGCCCTGATTCTGCCCCCAGAACATTCAACATGGGAGGTCCCCTCTGGGCCCCCTCCTCCGGGGGAGGGTGCATCAGTCCTCCTCTGTCTCTCCTCCACCTGGTGCTCAGCCCTTCCAGGGTGCTGATAATAGGCTGATGTGCACAAGAGTCAGCGCTTGTCTCGGCTTTGGCCTGAACCACAGAATGAGAACAAGTAAAATTTTAGTTTCCCTTATTGCCATACGATGAAAACCGGCCAATAGAAAATGCAAAGTTATCATTAGGAAAAAAGAGACTTCTTTTTTCGCCTTTTCTGCAATGTAAAAGGCATTTAACATAGTTGACACCCACCTAAATGCACACACTCCACACACGAATCATCCGACTGAAAGGTGAGCTCCACGAATTCTGGTCTTGGCTGCAAACCTCCAGTGAGCTCTTTGGTCAGACCTTCAGACAATCAAAACCTTGGCTTCCCTGCCTATGAAATGGGAGTAATATCTTCCTGCATCCTTACCAGCTTATTGCAGTTATTCTTTAGTGTTTTTTTTAAAAAATTTATTGCTCTGTAGTTGATTTACATGGAGAAGGTGATGGCACCCCACTCCAGTCCTCTTGCCTGGCAAATCCCATGGACAGAGGAGCCTGGTGGGCTGCAGTCCACGGGGTGGCAAAGAGTCGGACACGACTGAACGACTTCCCTTTCACTTTTCACTTTCATGCACTGGAGAAGGAAATGGTTACCCACTTCAGTGTTCTTGCCTGGAGGATCTCAGGGATGGGGGAGCCTGGTGGGCTGCCGTCTATGGGGTCCCACAGGGTCAGACACGACTGAAGTGACTTAGCAGCAGCAGCACCACGCATACATCAATCCCAATCTCCCAGTTAATCCCCTCCCCTTTATCCCCATAGTCATGAGTATGTAATCTACATATGTAATTCCCTTTCTGTTTTTTAGATAAGTTCATTTATACCTGCTTTTTTTTTAGACTCCACATATAGACAATATCACATGATATAGTCTGTCCCTGTCTGACTGTCTTCCCTTCCCGGCTCATCTCCGGGTCCATCCATGTTGCTGCAAATGGCATCACTCTGTTCTTTTTTTATGCTGAGTAACAGTCCACTGTATATAGGTACTGCGTCTTCTTTATGCATTTCTCTGTTGATGGGAGTTATTAAATTAGATAATATATGAATGAGCCTAAGCAACTACAAAGTGAAAGTGAAGCTGCTCAGTCGTGTCCAACTCTTTGCGACCCGTGGACTGTAGCCCACCAAGCCTCTCCGCCCATGGGATGCTCCAGGCAAGAATACTGGAGTGGGTTGCCATTTCCTTCTCCAGGGGATCTTCTCGACCCAGGGATCTAACCCAGGTCTCCCACATTGCAGGCAGATGCTTTAAAGCGTCTTAAAGGTTAAAGCGTCTTAACAAACTACAAAGAACTACACAAAAGACTGGTGTGGATATTATCTGCTAGAGAGGCTGCCTTTGATGAAAAAAAAAAGCAAGTGACAGAAAGTCACTTAAGATATGAACATACAGTTGATAGGGAAGAAAATAAATGGTTCTTAAAGATATGAAAAGATCCCTACCCTCCCTGCTGATAAGAGAAATAGAAACTAGAACTTCAGGAGATCATGTTTACTTGTCAGGGTCTCTCTCCCTTTAGTCGCTCAATCCTGTCCAACTCTTGCGACACCATGGACTGTAGCCCGCCAGGCTCCTCCGTCCATGGGATTCTCCGTCCATGGGATTCTCCAGGCAAGAATACTGCAGTGGGTAGCCACTTCCTTCTCCAGGGAATCTTCCCTACCCAGGAATCAAACCCAGGTCTCCTGCATTGCAGGCAGATTCTTTACCAACTGAGCTATGAGAAAAGCCCCACTTGTCAGGTTGGTGAAGTTCAAAACAGTTGGTAGTGCTGTGTGTTAGCCAAGGTGAGGAGGAGATCCACATTGCTGGGGGCCGGGGTGGTGTATGAATCGATACGGTTGCTAGAAAGTCACGTTGGTAATGTTAACTGAAATGAAGGTGCAAAAAAGCAAGATGGCTGTCTGGGGAGGCCTTGCAGATAGCTGTGAAAAGAAGAGAAGTGGAAAGCAAAGGAGAAAAGGAAAGATATAAGCATCTGAATGCAGAGTTCCAAAGAATAGCAAGGAGAGATAAGAAAGCCTTCTTCAGCGATCAATGCAAAGAAATAGAGGAAAATAACAGAATGGGAAAGACTAGAGATTTCTTCAAGAAAGTTAGAGATACCAAGGGAACATTTCATGCAAAGATGGGCTTGATAAAGGACAGAAATGGTATGGACCTAACAGAAGCAGAAGATATTAAGAAGAGGTGGCAAGAATACACAGAACTGTACAAAAAAGATCTTCATGACCCAGATAATCATGATGATGTGATCACTAATCTAGAGCCAGACATCCTGGAATGTGAAGTCAAGTGGGCCTTAGAAAGCATCACTACGAACAAAGCTAGTGGAGGTGATGGAATTCCAGTGGAGATGTTTCAAATCCTGAAAGATGATGCTGTGAAAGTGCTGCACTCAATATGCCAGCAAATTTGGAAAACTCAGCAGTGGCCACAAGACTGGAAAAGTCAATTTTCATTCCAATTCCAAAGAAAGGCAATGCCAAAGAATGTTCAAACTACCGCACAATTGTACTCATCTCACATGCTAGTAAAGTAATGCTCAAAATTCTCCAAGCCAGGCTTCAGCAATACGTGAACCATGAACTCCCTGATGTTCAAGCTGGTTTTAGAAAAGGCAGAGGAACCAGAGATCAAATTGCCAACAACTCCTGGATCATGGAAAAAGCAAGAGAGTTCCAGAAAAACATCTATTTCTGCTTTATTGACTATGCCAAAGCCTTTGACTGTATGGATCACAATAAACTGTGGAAAATTCTGAAAGAGGTGGGAATACCAGAGCACCTGACCTGCCTCTTGAGAAATCTGTATGCAGGTCAGGAAGCAACAGTTAGAACTGGACATGGAACAACAGACTGGTTCCAAATAGGAAAAGGAGTCTGTCAAGGCTGTATATTGTCACCCTGCTTATTTAACTTCTATGCAGAGTACATCATGAGAAACACTGGGCTGGATGAAGCACAAGCTGGAATCAAGATTGCCAGGAGAAATATCAATAAGCTCAGATATGCAGATGACAACACCCTTATGGCAGAAAATGAAGAGGAACTAAAAAGACTCTTGATGAAAGTGAAAGAGGAGAGTGAAAAAGTTGGCTTAAAGCTCAACATTCAGAAAACAAAGATCATGGCATCTGGTCCCATCACTTCATGGGAAATAGATGGGGAAACAGTGGAAACAGTGTCAGACTTTATTTTTGGGGGCTCCAAAACACTGAAGATGGTGACTGCAGCCATGAAATTAAAAGACGCTTACTCCTTGGAAGAAAAGTTATGACCGACCTAGATAGCATATTCAAAAGCAGAGACTTTACTTTGCTGACTAAGGTCCATCTAGTCAAGGCTATGGTTTTTCCAGTGGTCATGTATGGATGTGAGAGTTGGACTGTGAAGAAGGCTGAGTGACAAAGAATTGATGCTTTTGAGCTGTGGTGTTGGAGAAGACTCTTGAGAGTCCGTTGGACTGCAAGGAGATCCAACCAGTCCATTCTGAAGGAGATCAACCCTGGGATTTCTTTGGAAGGAATGATGCTAAAGCTGAAGCTCCAGTACTTTGGCCACCTCATGCGAAGAGTTGACTCATTGGAAAAGGCTCTGATGCTGGGAGGGATTGGAGGCAGGCGAAGGGGACGACCGAGGATGAGATGGCTGGATGGCATCACGGACTTGATGCACGTGAGTCTGAGTGAACTCTGGGAGATGGTGATGGACAGGGAGGCCTGGCGTGCTGCGATTCATGGGGTCGCAAAGAGTCGGACACGACTGAGTGACTGAACTGAACTGAGTTCCATTTCTTGAAATTTATCTGACAAATGAGTTTGCCCTTGTGCAAAATAAGGCATCTCTGTATTTACTGATCTTTACTGATCAGGAATGACTTTGAAGATATTTTAAGTGAAAAATGCAGTTTACAAAAAACAGGATTTTTTTTTTTTGTCCTTTAACAAAGGAAAGAACTGCTAATATTTGCATTGATTATGTCTGAAAGGATACTCCAGATTTAGATAATTGTTTTAGGGGTTTTTTCTTTCTTTTCTTTGTCCCCCTCACCTCCAACTTTGGTAGTAATTGCTATTTTTTGTTTGTTTACTGCCCAGGAGTAGAATTGGGTGGCTGGTGACAGGGGTGATAAGATTACTTACTTTTCTCTGCATATCCTTTCTAACCTTTTGAATTTTGTCCATATGCAGCCATTACCAATTTTTTTTTTTTTTAATTGAAACAAAACGGAAGTAAGCAAAACGTCAAAGTGAACCCAAAGCCTTATAGATGGAGCCCCAACTCTACTTTTCTTGCTACAATAAAGCAACAAAGAATGAAAGGAAGAAAGTCACTTAAGAGGAATTGCTCGGGTTTTTTTTTGTTTTGCTTTTCCCTGCCCTTCTCCGTGCTTGACTTTCATATGCCTCTCTGAGAGTATTTTCCTTTCAGTCTTTGGGAAACTAACTTGAGCTGGCTCCTTACAACTGCAAAAAGAGATTTCATTTCGTGATTCTAAGGAACCAAACGGTCGTGTCCGTGCTCTCCCCTTGATCTGCCAATCTTTATTTCTGAGATCTGAGTCACCCTTGAGAAGTTGTGAGCATCCAGCCTAAACCTAGACACTCATTTTCCCTGACTTCCCAATGAGCAATGGCAGTAGCTGGAAAGGACCCTTGGGGCCTGCCACCCAGGGATTCGTCTCCAGGGTAATTGAATGGCTGTTCGGGGGCTGCGGATCCTGACTGGGTATTGAACGTCTTGTTAGGAGACAAGTTCTGCGTTTCTGCTTCATTAGGAATTACAAGTTGTGTATTTGGGGATTATGCCTCCCGGGTTCTGCTTTCTTTATTTTTACATATTATTTAAGCAAAAAGGTCCTTAATTGGGCTTGTCTTATAACTTGATTAACCCACAAGCACTGCTTCGTAGAGCTCTTCTTTACCAGCTTGTCCCCGTTGTGTGATTATGGGGAGCTCTGCGTCTTCATTGCTGTGAAGGCCAAATGGAGCCCTCTGGACTAGGTGGGGCCTCTTGAAAGTTTTCAAGTGAGGAAAGCCCCCATGAGCCCTTGCCACATGGGGTGTTCGAAAGAGCCCCTTCATGTTGACCTACCGTCGCCTTCAACGAGGAGAAATCAGCACAGCCCACGTGGAGATGCCCTTTAGGCGCCAGTAAAGAGCTTATTTTATTGTGTATGTGGACCGTTTGGCGTTAAAGGCTAAGGGTCGTGTTTGCATTTCCATTAGAGTCACCTGCCTGTTGGAATGGGTTCAGCTTGTTTATACATTATTCATACCTGTAAGTCAGAGAGGAAGCTTGATTTTGTGCCACGTGTGTGAACTGCACGCCTCTGTTTGCTGGTAGGGACTCGGATTCAGCTAATATTTTCACAGACCCTTTCCAGCAATCCTTATAGCCTCACTTAAGCAAACAAATAGTTATATCCTTTACAAAACAACGGAGCACACAATTCCGAGTGATTTTTCAGATGCTCTTTACAATGATTGGCCCAAGGCCTATCCTAACATCATGTACTATGGAAGCAACTCTGAGTTCTTTGAAGAAGAAAGAAAAATCTCGAGGCAACAGATTTCCTTCTGTTTTCCTTCAAGCGGTTGGCTCCAGTTCAGTAATTAGTTTTACGTAGCTTATAAAGTCCTGAAAATGATTGTGTAGACATTGCTACCTTTCCGTAGGTGACTTCTTACAAGGTTCCCAGTCTCTCTGGAGTTCCAGCTTTTTGGAGTCTTTGCAAAAGAACTTTGGCCATGGCATGAGATTAAAACAGAAGCAGAGGAACCAGATAGCCTTGGCAAGGGCAGACTCTGATGTCCAAGACTGAGTCACGGTGAGGTCCTGCAGATAGAGTGCGCCCCAAGGCAGCAGCTCTCTGGCAGAAAGGAAGAAGGTGTTGGAGTGGGAGCTATGGGGACTCTTCTCTGTGCGCGTCCTGAGGAGGACTTCCCTGTGGCCCAGATGGTAGAGAATCTGCCTGCAGTGCAGGAGACCTGGGTTCGATCCCTGGGTTGGGAAGATCCTCTGGAGAAGCGAACAGCAACCCACTGCAGTATTCTTTCCTGGAGAATTCCATGGACAGAGGAGCCTAGTGGGCTGCAGTCCATGGGGTTGCAAAGAGTCGGACACGACTGAGCAACTAACACTGCGACTACTGCTGCTGAGCACCCGCCACACACTCAGCTCTGTGCCAGCTGCTCACGCGCTATGCAGAGACGGAGCGGTCGGCCAGACGGAGGGGCCCACCACCCGCTGTGCAGAGACGGAGCGGTCGGCCAGATGGAGGGGCCCACCACCCGCTGTGCAGAGACGGAGCGGTCGGCCAGACGGAGGGGCCCACCACCCGCTGTGCAGAGACGGAGCGGTCGGCCAGACGGAGGGGCCCACCACCCGCTGTGCAGAGACGGAGCGGTCGGCCAGACGGAGGGGCCCACCACCCGCTGTGCAGAGACGGAGCGGTCGGCCAGACGGAGGGGCCCACCACCCGCTGTGCAGGGACGGAGCGGTCGGCCAGACGGAGGGGCCCACCACCCGCTGTGCAGAGATGGAGCGGTCGGCCAGATGGAGGGGCCCACCACCCGCTGTGCAGAGACGGAGCGGTCGGCCAGACGGAGGGGCCCACCACCCGCTGTGCAGGGACGGAGCGGTCGGCCAGACGGAGGGGCCCACCACCCACTGTGCAGAGATGGAGCGGTCGGCCAGACGGAGGGGCCCACCACCCGCTGTGCAGAGACGGAGCGGTCGGCCAGACGGAGGGGCCCACCACCCACTGTGCAGAGATGGAGCGGTCGGCCAGAGGGAGGGGCCCACCACCCACTGTGCAGGGACGGAGCGGTTGGCCAGATGGAGGGGACCCACCATGCATGCATGCCGCGCTGCGCAAGGCCGCTTTAGTTGTGTCCAACTCTTTGCAGCCCCATGAACTATAGCCTGCCAGACTCCTCTGTCCATGGGACTCTCCAGGCAAGAATACTGGAGTGGGTTGCCGTGCCCTCCTCCAGAGGATCTTCCTGACCCAGGGATTGAACCCACATCTCTTATGTCTCCTGCATGGGCAGGAGCTGCCTGTGAAGCCCCGGGACCCAACATAGGAACGGTAAATACCCTAGAAAGTTGCGTGGAGGCGGCCATGGGCCCAAGGTTCCCTTTCACCCCTTCGTGGGAGATGATGTCACATCTCGGACTCCTAGTCAAGAGGCGGCACTGGGGGAAGCTGGAGGGGCCCTTTTGTTTGAAGGGGGGTGGTGGAGATGGGTTGCAGAGATGTGGTGATGTCAGCAAGGAGGGCTGGTATTGGTAGGGCAGGTTGGACCGGAAATGGGTTAGGAGTGTGGCAGCATCAGAACCTACTCTGCTTCTGTGACTTTGACGTGAGTTTCACAAAACTAATCTGAATGGTTCAGAAGACTAAGAACAAAGGAGATTAACCCCAGAAAGTTAGATCTATAACTCTTGATCCCCTTAGCGCAATGAGATGCCCCCATAAAGGATATTTTCCCCTACCTCACCATCCCAAAAAGGCAAAAAATTGGCTCTTTTGCCTGGTGCCACAGTGAAAATATTTCTACAATTCTTGGTAAGTAAATGGAGTCTTAGAGCTTAAACCTCTGCCCCGGGCAAGGAACCAAAGGATGTCATTGTGCATAACTTCAAAGGCTGATAAGATGTTTAAGGTCGCTGCTCTCTGAAAGAGTTTCTTTCTTTTAAGGCCAGCCAGAAACATTCTTGTGCACGGCCCATTATTCCAACGAGAATTGTCTCTCCAGTACGTGGAGGCGCCCGTGTTTTTTCTTTTTGCTTGCTTCTGCCCCACAGAATATATTCTGTCTCTCTGCCCGACAATTGTTGCATTGTGTTTGGATGATGGATGTCCAGTAAGCATGATATTAAAAGCGCTACCTTTTCTGTCTGGCGGAATCAAAGACGCAGTGGTTCTGCCGCACAATTTCCGTGTTTGTGTGAAGCAGTCGCTCCAGGACTTAGGGCTTCTTGAAATCTGGGGAACTATGACTGGTGTGGGGTTGGCTGGTGAAAGATATGTGAGCTGCTTTCTCACCATCTCTGATGCCTCTCGGTGGCAAGTGACACAGGTGATGTTCAGAGCCTCCGTTTGTCAAGGACACGTCTCTCAAACTTTTCCGGTTTTCCCCTGAGCAACGCAGAACGTGCTGGTGTCTCTCTGTCACCAGCAGACGCCCTCAGCCTGTGAATACAGGGGTGGGAGACTTTTGGTAAACTGTCCAGGAGATGGGACGGTCCTGGCTGTGCCGCTGGAGACGTTTGCTGTTGACTGCCTGTTCTTCCACACAGAATAGCTTCCGGTGGAAGGGACTTTTTATACATTCTGATTTTGAAAATGGAGACCTGCACTGTCAAATCTAGGAGAAGGCCCCCAGAATGGAGGAGAAGGCGCTCTTGAAATGATTCATTACCCCTGGGGTGGCTGGTGGAACATGGAGGCTTTGATGGCTGGGGATGGTGACACCTCTTTTGCGTCTTTATAGCGCAGAGCTCAGAGCTCCTAGGGACTCCGCAGATGCCAGCGGGTGGTTAATAAAAGTATAATTCAGGGTTCTGGTGCTCGCTTATTGTTTCTCTTGTTCTTCCCCTGAATTCTTGGCCCAGAGGATAGAGGTAGAGACAGAACCCTCTGGGCCTGCCTTATTGCATGCCACAGGGTACCCGTCACCGCCTACCATAGAAGGCGCATTAGCCAGCCTAGCAGATAAAATGTAACGTAAGTGAGGACTTGGGACCCTCACTGTTTGAAACTCCCCTTCTCACATTGCAGACCGGTGCCCTCAGGCAGACTGGAGATAGCTTAATACGAGCATGTTTGTAACACTCTGGTTCCAACCAGATCAAAGGGCAGTGAGCCTGCCTGGGCCACAGCCTCCAAGACGGAAACTGGACCCTGAAGTGAGCCTGTGTGACTTGGCCCTGCCTTGAATCTGAGAAGAAATACCAATTCGGTTATGGCTGTTTGAGCCTTGGGATGGAAACTTTGAAGTCTCTTTGCCTATAATAAATTGGATTCAGTGTCTCCCTTAGCCTGCCCCGACCCTGGACTAGTTTAAAATTGGGCCTTTCTTCTGAAGTGGTGCTTCTTGCTGGGGCCCTTGGGGTAAATGAAGTGATCACCCAGAAGCCACACAGGTGCTGGGATGCTGGGAGCCCGGCAGGGCTCAGCACAGAGGCCGGGCCTCTCGGGATATTCCGGATGTTATTGGACAAGTGAAGGTGCTGGAGCTTCCCTGGCGGCTCAGATGGTAAAGAATCCGCCTGCAATGCAGGAGACCTGGGTTCAATCCCTGGGTTGGGAAGATCCCCGGGAGAAGGGAATGGCAACCCGCTCCAGTAGTTTTGCTTGGAGAATTCCACGCACAGAGGAGCCTGGTGGGCAACAGTCCATGGGGTCACAAAGTTGGACGCGACAGAGTGACTGACACTTTAGCTTTTCACTTTCAGAGGCACGAAAGCTACAGGTAAAGAGGACCCTCACCTTCTTTCCTTGAACAGACTGTGGGTGTGTTGGTGTTTTTGTTGCCTGGATCAGTTTTTTTTTTCAGACTTTTAGGTTCCATGGATTAATAAATTTCGAAAGAAAATTTTCTTTTCTTTCTTTTTTTTTTTTTTTTTGCAAATAATGGCTTTAAAAATTGCCACTTGCTACCACTATTACTAACCTAGACAGTGTGCTATAAAGAAAAGATATCATTTTGCCGACAAAGGTCCATATCGTCAAGGCTGTGGTTTTTCCAGTAGTCATGTATGGATGTGAGAGTTGGACCATAAAGAAGGCTGAGCACCGAAAAATTGATGCTTTCCAACTGTGGTGCTAGAGAAGACTCTTGAGAGTCCCTTGGACTGCAAGGAGATCCAACAGTCAATTCTAAAGGAAATCAGTCCTGAATATCAGTACTGAAGCTCCAGTACTTTGGCCACCTGCTGCAAAGAGCCAACTCATTGGAAAAGACCCTGATTCTGGGAAAGACTGAAGGCAGGAGAAAGGGATGACAGAGGATGAGATGGCTAGATGGCTTCACTGACTCAGTGGACACGAACTTGGCAAAGTCTGGAAGGCGGTGAGGGTCAGGGAAGCCTGGTGTGCAGTCCATGGAGTCGAGAAGAATCAGTCACGACTTGGCGACTGAGCAGCAGCTGTATTATAATTCGACAAAACAGTGGACCTTTGAACAAACTAGGAAAAAAAATCAGTAAGAATTTAATTTCAGAATAAAAGCAACCTCTTAAATATAATACACTTAGCATTATATATATTAAAAAAATCTTAACACATTGTTATAATTTTTCTCCTTTTGCTTCTGGCCAGTGAAAACTTTGTCACTGATCAGAATTGGTCTGTGAACAGGTTATTAGAAAAGTTGTGTTGGCTACATATATTAATATATATACACACATATATACACACATACAAATTGAAAGAAAGCATGATTATCATAGTAATGACATTTACATTATTACACAGTAATACATTTTAATTACAGAGTACTTTTACATATATTATCTCATGTGATCAGTTAGTGTATGCCTTTGAAACATAAATTAGTCTTAATAGCCTAAGCTAAATAGAATTAAGAATAGAAGGGAAGTCTGGTGTTTAAACTGTTAGTGTCCTAGAGCCTAGAGTCAAATATGAATAATTTAAAAAATTATCTACTGCTTTGATTTTTCCGTGTTTCTCTACTCTGCTTTATTAGTGAGAGTAAATAAACAGATAATCCTGTGATGATATACATGCATTTTTTTTTTTTCCGGCTGCACCGCCAGGCATGTGGATCTCAGTTCCCTAAGCAGGGATGAAACCATGTCTCCTGCAGCTGAAGTGTGGAGTCTTAACCACTAGACGGTCAGCGAAGTCCCCAGTATGCGCACATCTTTAGAAACCTATGCGTAGCCCACTCCGATACAGGCATGTACTAATATTTATGATGTATTTTTCTGAATAAAAATATCAGAATATATATTCTGATGAACGTAAACATACATGTGGGGAAAAGTAAAATCATCTGAAATACTTTAGACCACACTCAGACCACAGGCTCCTCTCCATGACACAGCACAAAGGGCTTGACCAGATATCCCAGATGACCAACAAACTAAAAAAAGCCTTTTTTTCTTCGGGGTTATATTTACACACCATTTTGTTTTCTTCCAATGAAAAACAAAAGCATCTGCCACTGAGCATCTGCTCTGAATCAGGCCCTGAGCTTGCGCTCGGGGAACACACACCTGGCTGGAGAAAGAATGGTTGTGAGCACAGGATAAATATGAAGTAGAAAAGGTTCCGTGCAGGAGCAGAGCTTCAGGGAGCACCCGGGCTGAGAGGAGGGGTGGAGGGCTCCACGAAGGCTTTCTGGGGTGGTGTTCGGACTTGACCTGAAAGAGTAGGCAAGCCTTAGGCTTGTGGAAGGTGGCAGCCACCTGGACAAGCTGATGGGAAGACCCATCAAGCCCTTTTCATATTAAAACTAACAACTCGGTTTCCTGCGGGCATTTGTCTTGATAGCGAGTGATGATAATATATCAGTTTCCATCAAGTTGCGTTTTATCATTGTACTGGTTGCGGAGGAGGCTGCTTTTAGCCCCTGTGGTGCATTTTAATGTGTTGCAAAAAACATGGCAAGTTGGCGGGAGGCGTGACGGACCCGTCATGGAGGAGGGGCTGCCGAGGCCGCAGATGGGACCTGCCACGTCTGGAACCTGAGCGCTCCACCTGAAGCCGTGTGCGTTCTCCACGTTAGAGGAGACGGCGGGCACCAGCTGGCTTCCCTCGCAGCGCTTCGGAGGGTGTGTGCACCGCTCCCGGGCCGCTGCATCTGGTTGCCTTTGCCCTCCACATCCCTGTGCTGGGCCCGTGGCTGCTGATGACTTCAGCAGGTTCAGGATTGCACGAGAAGCGGACCCCTCTGTCTGTGTGTGTGCAATTTTCTGAATGAAAGGAGTTTCTTTTCTTTTTTGGTTGGGGGGTGTTGTGCTGTGCGACATGTGGGATCTTAGCCCCCGACCAGGGGTCTAACCCGAGCCCCTGCAGTGACAGGGTGGGGGCTTAACCGCTGGACCGCCAGGGAAGTCCCCCAAAGGGTTTTTTTTTTACGGAAGGAGGTGAAACATTATGAACCTTGTAAAGGAAGTTTTTCTCAAAGAAAAGTTTGGGGTCAAGTGTGAGTGTGTTTTATGGTACTCCAGCCCCTGGCAGCTAGGCCTGGGTCACACCAGCACTCGGGAAGGGCAGACCAGCCTTCACTCAGGTCTGATCATTTGGGAGGTCACGGCAGCTCGGCCAGTATATCTGGGGGTGGTTTTCATAAGCCAACACAATCAGTACCAAAACTAACCTTCTGTGGAGGAAGCTTGGTTGGTTGGTGAGAAAAACCATGTTACCTTCTGTCCTAATAGTAAATTTGTTGTGAATGAGGCCTGGCCTTTAGTCCTACGTTTCCCCATCATGCCCTCAGCACGGGGATGGGAGCTCAGGGCCCTTAGCAAGGGCTTGCCGATTAGTGACTAATGTGCTCAGGTGTTTGCAAAAAAACGGTGCAAACACCTTCACCCCCAAAGATGCATTTGAATCCAGAATTCCTTGTAACACTGAGGCTCCGTCTTTGTAACATTAGTAGTTTTCCAAAATACATGTTTTTAAATTGAAGCATCATTGACCTAGAACACTGTTTTAGTTCCAGGTACGCGACGTAGTGATTCGATATTTCCGTACCTCGCAGAATGGTCACTGTGACGTCTAGTTGCCACCTGTCACCATGCAGAGATATTGCAGTATTAAGCACAGTATTCCCCATGCTGTGCATCTCATCTCTGTGACTCATTTATTTTGCAACTGGAAGTTTGTTCCTCTTAATCGCTCTCAACCTACTTCATTCATCCCCTACACCGAAAGATTCTTGAATGCTGTTCTTTCCCATTGCTGTTGAATATTCTCATCTTAAAACAAACTTGTGTGTATACCAGGATGTGTAAGAGATTCATCGCCCTACAGAGTGAGTTTCAGTGGGCTTTTCTTTTCCTGATCACTTAGTCTTACGTTTACCATCGGGATGTTTTCTGTCTCTCTCTGACTCCTGCATTTGGAAGCGAGTGAGTTACAGTACGTTTTGATTTGGTTTTAATCCATCAAAATCAAGTTAGTTATAAGTGATGGAAGAGCTTACTCTGTGTAGTCCGTGCTGCCTGGAGACATCAGCCACATGCCAAAAGCTTGCTCGTTGCCCGGCAACCTTGCCGGAGGAATAGATTTTCTGCCACTGGCTCCCTTTTTAGTCGAGGCAGAATCTATTAGCACTACTCTTCTAGCCTGGAGAACCGGAGCTGGAGTTTAGCTGCAAAGAATGGTCGGAGGGTTTTGTTTTGTTTTGTTTTTTAAATCACCCAGCACCGTGTTTCTGACTTCCAAACTCTACTGCTAATTTCATTGACTTCCAAGTAAAGATTTAGAGCTTTTTAATATTACGTAACACTGCCCAAGCTAAAGAGGTTAGTTTTGTGCCTGCTTGGCCCCCTGAAGAAGCTCACTGTTTAGTTTCTGTAGAAATGATCACGCGGGGCATGGGTGGGAACCATGATCATCCAAGTTGAAGGTGGAGCAGGTAAGAACGACCTCATTCCCCCTCAGACTTTTCCAGGTCCCCTCTCGGGGTACTTTCTCCTACTTTCTAGTAGCAAACTTATCCTCTGACTGTCGAAGCTGTTATTTCTTCAAGTATGTACGATTGCGCTCTGATTGCAAAGTGGCTCTGTATTCCTTTCTCTTATCCTTCAATCAAAGAAATGTCTCTTCTCCGTCTGTAGCTAAATACTTCACCAGCAGGGCTGATGGCTTCTGTCTGCCGGGGGAGCTTGTGGGGCTGTCAGCTCTATTGTTTTGCTTATGCTTTTAATGGAATAGCTTTGGGTTTGTAGCAAGAGAGGATGGCCAAGCCCAGCGTCAGGTGGCTGGAGTCATCTGCCTCTGCTGAAATGCAATTTTAATAATGGACTGTATCAGCTCCCTGTGTTTTCCTGCTCCTTTGTAAAACAAAGGACGATCTCAGCGCCTTAACCCGTTGGTGGCTGGAAAAATCAAAATCCCTAAGAACCACTTAATTAAATGCCAGTTGCTTCTCACATTAGGAGTCTGGCATAGAGGCTGCAGAGATGCCCCGCACAGGAGAGCAGGGGCTTGCTCTTATTTTAGGAAGTGGACATTAGCCTCCTCGTCCATTTTGCCCTTTCCAAGGGCCAGATGCAGAAAGGAGCGTACAGTGTGTGACTCAGCAGTGAAATGAGCTAAATCAAGACAACTGTGGCTAACTCAAACAGTCTCAAAATGCATTTGTTTATTTGTTCTGATCATTGTAAACTTTAATTATCATAGCTCAGGTCTTTGGGGTTCTATTTTCCAAAATAATCTTAGAATGCTACCAATGTAAGGAACCTTTAAGAGAATAGTTCAGGCACCCCAAAAAGGAAATCAGAGAGTGGAAAAGTTTGCTCAAGAATGCTCAGCTGTTTTGAGAGTGGCAGGACGGGTACCAGAATCCTGGTCGGTTGACTTTTTTTTTTTTAATATATTACTTATTATAATTCATGAGCAAAGATCATTTTAACATTTATTTGTGCTGTCTTCCATCTTTTTCCTTAGTGCCTTATAGTTTTCATTGCTCAGCTCTTTGACTCTCTCAGTGAAAATTTTTCTTTTCTTGGTGGCTGTGCAAGGTGGAATCTCAGTTACTGACCAGGGATTGAACCTGCAACCCCTGCTTTGGAAGCTCTCTGCTTTAACCACTAGGCCACTGGGGAAGTCCCCCAGTCAGTTGACTTTAAGGACAGAATTTTAATGACACCCAAATGATATGTTTGAAATGGAATGAGAAGGGCAAAGCTCCTGCTTCCGCAGTGCAGATTCCCAACAAATACTTACGGCATGCCTTCTGCTCATGTGCAGGTAGGTACTGGGCTGCATGCTGGAACAAGGGGAGGTCCTTTACCTGCAGGAAATTACATTCAGAAGTGGATGATCCCCACAGTCAGCAGCGGAACGATAAGAAAATTACAGGTTGTGATAAGCCCTTAAATAAGATATAAGGGGACACAGGAATGTTGGTGACAGTTAGATAACAGAAGTATTGTCTGCTGAGGGACTTCACTCTTTGGGAACACCTGCATTATTACCACTAACAGAAGGTATGTTGGAAAAACATGTTGAGGAGATGGAAGCCTTGGGAGGGTTCACGGTCACCCATTATGTTGCCTCAGTTAAAGGTCTGCCTGTGAGATTGAGAGCTTCCTAGGACAGTGTCCAAGCCCAGACTGATGCTGGGGACCACAGGACTCTTCCGACCCTCAGAGGCCAGAAGTCAGCCTCTTTGCTCTCTGGTTGCTTCACCTGTTATTCAGCTTCTTCATGTAGCATTTCCCACTTACTGTATCTTAGTCATTGATTTTTGATTCAAGTGGGTCGACTTCCCCGGTGGCTCAGATGGTGAAGCATCTGCCTACAGTGCGGGAGACCCGGTTTCAGTCTCTGGGTCGGGAAGATCTCCTGGAGAAGGCAGTGGCCCCCACTCCAGTGCTCTTGCCTGGAAAATCCCCCGGACAGAGGAGCCTGGTGGGCTGCTGACCACGGGGTCGCAGAGAGCCAGACAGGACTGAGCGGCGGCGCTGTCTTTCCTCCTTTGGTTGGGGTGGAGTTGCTCTGAAACGTTGTCAGGTTCTGCTGTACCGCGGAGTGCACACGTCCCCTCGTTTTCTGGGTCTCCTCCCCGTCTAGGTCACCAGCGAGCCCGGAGGGCAGGTCCCTGCACTGCCCTGCAGGCTATCCTGCGTGTGCACGCTCAGTCGTGTCTGACTCTTTGCAGCACCGTGAACTGTAGCCCGCCACTCCGCTCTGCCCGTGGGATTTTCCAGGCAAGAACGCTGGAGTGGGGTGCCATTTCCGTCTCCGGGGAATCTTCCTGACCCAGGAGGCGAGCCCCAGCTTCTTGCCTCTCCTGCACTGGCAGCCTGATTCTGTGCCACCAGCACCACCTGGGAAGCCCAGGTCCTAATTAGCCATCTAGTTCATACCCGTATCAACAGTGTATGTGCATCAGCCTCCCGCTTACTATTGAAAGTCTCTGTATGGAACAGATATTTTGAGGACCAAATCTGACACACTTATATCAAGGCGTATTCCCTACAAGCTCCTGTTATCAGCAATCTGGGGACATTTTATTCTAGCGAATTGGATTAAGTCGCATCGCTTTCTTTCTTCTTTCTAACTAGTTGCTTTAGTGCTCCAGGCATACCAGATTTTTTTTTTTTTTAATGTGTGCTATGGGCTGGAAGAAGCACAAGCTGGAATCAAGATTGCTGGGAGAAATATCAATAACCTCAGATATGCAGATGACACCACGCTTATGTCAGAAAGTGAAGAGGAACTCAAAAGCCTCTTGATGAAAGTGAAAGTGGAGAGTGAAAAAGTTGGCTTAAAGCTCAACATTCAGAAAATGAAGATCATGGCATCTGGTCCTGTCACTTCATGGGAAATAGATGGGGAAACAGTGGAAACAGTGTCAGACTTTATTTTTGGGGGCTCCAAAATCACTGCAGATGGTGACTGCAGCCATGAAATTAAAAGATGCTTACTCCTTGGAAGAAAAGTTATGACCAACCTAGATAGCATATTCAAAAGCAGAGACATTACTTTGCTGACTAAGGTCCGTCTAGTCAAGGCTATGGTTTTTCCAGTAGTCATGTATGGATGTGAGAGTTGGACTGTGAAGAAGGCTGATGCTTTTGAACTGTGGTGTTGGAGAAGACTCTTGAGAGTCCCTTGGGCTGCAAGGAGATCCAACCAGTCCATTCTAAAGGAGACCAGCCCTGGGTGTTCTTTGGAAGGAATGATGCTAAAGCTGAAGCTCCAGTACTTTGGCCACCTCATGCAAAGAGTTGACTCACTGGAAAAGACTCTGATGCTGGGAGGGATTAGGGGCAGGAGGAGAAGGGGACGACAGAGGATGAGATGGCTGGATGGCATCACGGACTCGATGGATGTGAGTCTGAGTGAACTCTGGGAGTTGGTGATGGACAGGGAGGCCTGGCATGCTGTGATTCATGGGGTCGCAAAGAGTTGGACACGACTGAGTGACTGAACTGAACTGAACTGAACTGAACTGATGAAACCTAGTGTGAGGGTTTGCTTTCGTTGTGGGTCTGTGTGCAGCAGGTCTGTTAGAGGGTAGTGAATTGACTTGGCCAAGTGGAGCATCTGTTTCAAAGTCTCAGTCTTCCCACGAATCTCACGGTCATTTTTTGCTGGCTTTGCCACTATCTCTGTATATCTCCTTAGAAGTATCCTGGGTCCTAAAGATCTGGTGTATGTTTACCACGGACGGATCTTGTGTTTCCTCCCTTTGCCGAGTTGCTGACTCGACTCCGAGGCTCCGAGGCTCCGAGTGAGAGAGTGACGGCAGGCGGCTTTCTCGCTGTCCTCTGCACTTTCTTTGTTCTCCGGATGCTCTGTGACGTCTGGGTATCAGATGTCAGAGAAAACTGGAAGCGGTGGTGAGGTCAGTCTTCTTGTAATTTCACGTTAACTTCAGTTCCTTGCAGGTGTGGCTGGGACAGGAGTTTCCTTCAGGCTTCGCTTCCATTTGGGCGTCTTTCTTGCTCTTTTGCAAGGTGGCTGATGCTGTCTTTCACTTGCATTCAAGTTGAGAGGATCTTCATTTTAGCCTGAGAAGGCACAGCTGCAGCGGACTGACCCTAACGGGCCTCCCTGTCACCCCGGAGTGTCTCACACGGCGGTTTGTGAACATTGAAAGCTTGCTCTTTGCTGAGCACTCGCTGGATGATTTGACTCTCTCAATATTCCTGCTCACCGTTGGGGGCAGGTAACGGCATTATTCCCATTTGACTCATGTGGAAACTGAGGCCAAGAACGTGTGAGCCATTTTTAAGCCAAGGTCACCTCGTGCGTGGCGAGCTGGACCAGAAGTTGGACTTCGCGTGATTGTAAAGCCCCTACTGCTGGCGGCGCTGGCTACGATGCCCTCTTTACGTGTCCATCATAGCTACTCGTGTTTTCCTTTTAACCTATGACAAAAATTAGCCTGTCCAGAAAATTACAAGGAAGGGAGGCGATGTATTTGTTGTGTCTTTTTACAGAACGCTATCCGGCAAGATGTTTCTAGAAGGCAGAAAACAGCATTAAATGAATTTGGTCAGAACTGCACAGTAAATCCCCTTCTAGATGATTCTGAATTCACTTTTTTCATGTTAAAAATGTCTGAGCCATCCTTTAGTAAGAAAATATTTTTATTCTAAAATTTAAAATTTAATTTCCCCAATTTTCCATTAGACTACAAAACCGTTTTTTTTTTTTTTTTTCTCCTAATGCCTTTAAAAGCACAATTTAGAGAAGTCTTCAAGTAAAAGGGAAGGAAGGGACTTGGTGCTTTCCACTATAGAACTGGATTTTAAAAAAAGAAGAGAGGGAAACAGAATGCGCTCAGCTTCCCCGAAGATCGTGGCCTCCTGTTTCTCCCAGCTCTACTTTAAAGCTGCTTTTATTTTTTACCCAGATACCTCCAGGGCGAGAAATATGAGTCCCCTGCTCTTTTCCCCCTGACTTGAGACGTTAATTAATTTAAAAATAATAAATTTTAAAAATAAATAATTAACCCCTGACCAGAGATTGACCCTCGCCCCCTCCCGCTGCACCGTCAGCAGTCTGGCTATGGACACTGGGGAAGTCCCAAGACTTATTTCTTCGCCTCAGTCTCTGCTAGGCTTTTCACACCTGTGCTCTTCCCCCTCCAGCGTACACTGAGCTCCTTGAGAGGAGAAACTGGGCTCTACCGTCTCTGTGGCCTCACAGCGGCTCAGTAACCATGTGGGAAATAGGGAAATGAACTGCATTTCCAGTCCAGGAGCAAATGCAGGATACGGGTCTAGTTTTCCGAGTCGACGCCCGCCAGGAAACAGCGCCCTCTGTGAATGACAGTGAGGCTTTGGAGTAGCTGCAGTAACTCATCTGTATCACTAGGGTCACCTTTGGACACTGATGCCTCCTGTTGTCTAATTTAATTAGTAATTGTGTTTTCCGTTCCAATTGAAAGCGTCAGAAGAAAGGATGGTGATAAACTGTGGTATTTGGTATTATTATTGTTATCTAATTATATTTACTATTGTGACGGTTTTAGACGGAGGCACTTTTCAAGGAGGAACACGTCTGTGTAATCTGATTGCTTTTTCTCTTCTTCCCCAGCTCCTGTGTAAAGTCCAGTATTAAGTATGAGCCCTTTTTCACACATGTAAAAATCGATGCAGGCAGATTTGTGGTTATTTTTTTGTTTTGTTTTTAAACAAATGCCCTAAGGTTATATGCAAGTCCACCTTGAATATGGAGCTCGAGCCTCGGGTCTTTGCTGCGATGTCAGCCACTGGCTGACAAAGGCAGTGTGGTTCCAGGGGACGCTGGCCCAACAGGAGGTTGGAAGATGTGGGGTCTGCTCGGGCGCTGCCGTTTACTTGTTGGATGGCTCATTCCTTCACTCTTCAGGCGTTCTGTGGACCATCCGCCAGGTGTCCCGTGCTAGGCTAGCTGCTAGGGCTACAGAGATGAGTAGCCCAGTGTCCTTGTTCTTAGGGAACTTCCTGCTTAGTGCACAGATTCAGACGCGTGAACCAGCGAGCTCAGAAAAGTCTGTGGGCACTTTGCTAAAAGTGTGTCCCTGTAGGGTGGGAGCCCCAAAGAAGCAGGGGCAGTGCTGTCTGCGGCTTCAGAAAGACTTCGTGGCAGAGGTGATTTGGGGGACTGCCCTGGCATCCAGCGGTGAAGACTTTGTCTTCCAGTGTGGGGGGGCGTGGGTTCGATCCCTGGTCGAGGAGTTAAGATCCCACATGCCTTGTGGCAGAAAACCCAAACCGTAACACAGAAGCAATATTGTAACAAATTCAATAAAGACTAAAAAAAAAAAAAAGATCCATATTAAAAAATATCTTAAAACAGAAAAATGTGATTTGGGGTTGAGTTTTTTTGGGGGAAAAAAAAATCTCATCCAGGGATTATGCCAAGAGAAGTAATTGGGATGTATGTGTCTCTCTCATTTCTGGGTCGTGAGAGTCACTGAAGAGGTCTAAATGAGAACGGCGCAGTCATGTTTGTGCTTTAGAAAGCTTTGTGGGGAGGATGAGTCCAGTCTCCGGGAGCCTCCCTTTTCTCCTCTGTAAGGTGCACACAGGTACCACCCACTTCTCTTGCCTCCGGGGTTTATTTTGGGTTGCATTTCTCTAGAATGCAGCAGGAATAGCTGGCCTGCACTCACTTTTTTCTAAACCTTTGAATCCTCACAGCAACCCTGGGAAGGTCATTATTGCCATTATTTGCATTATACTTTATTTATTCATTGGCAGAGCAGTGCGGCTTATGGAGATCTTAGTTCCCTGACCAGGGATTGAACCCATATCCTTGGCAGTGAAAGTGTGCAGTCCTAACCACTGGACCACCAGGGAATTCCCATTATTTGCATTTTAGAGATGGGAATGGTCATAGGCTGACCGTCTGACCCAGGGAGACACAGCCAGGATTTGAACCTAGGTCTGCCAGATTCTGGAGCCCCTTTGCCCTTAGCCAACCACGTGTTGCTGGCAAGTCTCTCTTGCTCTTCATTTCTCGCCTGAAACATTTTGGCTGGTGGCTGTATCTCTTCTCTAGCGACCTATTAATGTAAAGTGCTGATGTCCTGGAAAGCCTCCAAATCAGCACCGAACAAACGTGCCGTTATTTGCAACCGTTTCATCTTTGTTTTTAATAAGGTAGTCTTTTATCATTAAGTAGAACCAAATTTACCTGGAGTAGAACATGTAACTTTAATTCTTCTGTGCTCACTGGGCGTTACAAGGACGCGTGTTTCTATGGGCATACACATAAATCTTCCTTCCGGTGTTAACAGAAGATTGATCGGGATTCTGACTTCGTCCTTTTGGGGAATTCCTTTGAAGATCCGTATTGTGACTAGGTAACAGCAAAGTGGAAGACGATGTAATGAGATGGGTTAGAGCAGAGGAAAGACTTTGAATGGGGCAGCCTGTCGGAAAGAGTTGCCAAAGAACGGAACAGACAAAGGTTAGGAAGTAGCTTTGGCAAACTCAGCAAGCCCTGCTTGTTGAAAAGACGTTCTGGAAAATATTCTAGAAGTTCACACACAAGCAGTTGTAATCCAAGGACACGTTAACGGCACCTCTTTGGTAAAGAAAACTGTATTCACTATGTTTTCTCTGTGCTTGGTCACTGCAGGGTGGAAAGCGGCTGCATTATCTGCCAACCATGAATGAGTTTCTTTAGGAATCGACACCTGGACATGCAGGAGGTTCGAGAAGAATAATTAAAATAAAGTGCTGTCTCGTGTCTTCACCTCTGTTCACTGTGCCAAAAAAGAGCCCTGAAAAATGCCAGGGTTGCACATATTGTGACTCGGGAGGGACGTTTTCGTCACCTTCAGTTCAGTTCAGTCGCTCAGTCGTGTCCAACTCTTTGCCACCGCATGAATCGCAGCACACCAGGCCTCCTGTCCATCACCAACTCTTGGAGTTCACTCAAACTCATGTGTCCATCAAGTTGGTGATGCCATCCAGCCATCTCATCCTCTGTCTCCCCTTCTCCTCCTGCCCCCAATCCCTCCCAGCATCAGAGTCTTTTCCAAAGGGTCAACTCCTCACATGAGGTGGCCAAAATACTGGAACTTCAGCTTTAGCATCATTCCTTCCAAAGAACACCCAGGGCTGATCTCCTTCAGAATGGACTGGTTGGGTCTCCTTGCAGTCCAGGGGACTCTCAAGAGTCTTCTTCAACACCACAGTTCAAACGCATCAATTCTTCGGTGCTCAGCTTTCTACACAGTCCAACTCTCACATCCATACGTGACCACAGGAAAACCATAGCCTTGACTAGACGGACCTTAGTCGGCAAAGTAATGTCTCTGCTTTTGAATATACTATCTAGGTTGGTCATAACTTTTCTTCCAAGGAGTAAGCATCTTTTAATTTCATGGCTGCAGTCACCATCTGCAGTGATTTTGGAGCCCAAAAATAAAGTCTGACACTGTTTCCACTGTTTCCCCATCTATTTCCCATGAAGTGATGGGACCAGATGCCATGATCTTCGTTTTCTGAATGTTGAGCTTTAAGCCAACTTTTCCACTCTCCTCTTTCACTTTCATCAAGAGGCTCCTTAGTTCCTCTTCTCTTTCTGCTATTAGGGTGGTGTCATCTGCATATCTGAGGTGATTGATATTTCTCCTGGCAATCTTGATTCCAGCTTGTGCTTCTTCCAGTCCAGTGTTTCTCATGATGTACTCTGCATATCAGTTAAATAAGCAGGGTGACAATATACAGCCTCGACGGACTCCTTTTCCTATTTGGAACCGGTCTGTTGTTCCATGTCCAGTATTAACTGTTGCTTCCTGACCTGCATACAGATTTCTCAAGAGGCAGGTCAGGTGCTCTGGTATTCCCATCTTTCTCAGAATTTTCCACAGTTTCTTGTGATCCACACAGTCAAAGGCTTTGGCATAGTCAATAAAGCAGAAATAGATGTTTTTCTGGAACTCTCTTGCTTTTTCCATGATCCAGCAGATGTTGGCAATTTGATCTCTGGTTCCTCTGCCTTTTCTAAAACCAGCTTGAACATCAGGAAGTTCACAGTTCACGTATTGCTGAAGCCTGGCTTAGAGAATTTTGAGCATTACTTTACTAGCATGTGAGATGAGTGCAATTGTGTGGTAGTTTGAGCATTCTTTGGCCTTGCTTTTCTTTGGGATTGGAATGAAAACTGACCTTTTCCAGTCCTGTGGCCACTGCTGAGTTTTCCAAATTTGCTGGCATATTGAGTGCAGCACTTTCACAGCATCATCTTTCAGGATTTGAAATAGCTCAACTGGAATTCCATCACCTCCACTAGCTTTGTTCGTGGTGATGCTTTCTAAGGCCCACTTGACTTCACATTCCAACATGTCTGGCTCTAGATTAGTGATCACATAATCAGGATTATCTTGGTCATGAAGATCTGTTTTATACAGTTCTTCCATGTATTCTTGCCACCTCTTCTTAATATCTTCTGCTTCTGTTAGGTCCATACCATTTCTGTCCTTTACGAGCCCATCTTTGCATGAAATGTTCCCTTGGTATCTCTAACTTTCTTGAAGAGATCTCTAGTCTTCTCCATTCTGTTGTTTTCCTCTATTTCTTTACATTGATCACTGAAGAAGGCTTTCTTATCTCTTGCTATTCTTTGGAACTCTGCATTCAGATGCTTATATCTTTCCTTTTCTCCTTTGCTTTTCGCCTCTCTTCTTTTCACAGCTATTTGTAAGGCCTCTCCAGACAGCCATTTTGCTTTTTTGCATTTCTTTTCCATGGGGATGGTCTTGATCCCTGTCTCCTGTACAATGTCATGAACCTCAGTCCATAGTTCATCAGGCACTCTATCTATCAGATCTAGGCCCTTAAATCTATTTCTCACTTCCGCTGTATAATCATAAGGGATTTGATTTAGGTCATACCTGAATGGTCTAGCGGGTTTCCCTACTTTCTTCAATTTAAGTCTGAATTTGGTAATAAGGAGTTCATGATCTGAGCCATAGTCAGCTCCTGGTCTTGTTTTTGTTGACTGTATAGAGCTTCTCCATCTTTGGCTGCAGAGAATATAATCAGTCTGATTTCGGTGTTGACCATCTGGTGATGTCCATGTGTAGAGTCTTCTCTTGTGTTGTTGGAAGAGGGTGTTTGCTAAGACCAGTGCATTTTCTTGGCAAAACTCTATTAGTCTTTGCCCTGCTTGTAGGTTTTATGAAGACCTACAAGACTTTTTAGAACTAACACCCAAAAAAGATGTCCTTTTCATTATAGGGGACTGGAATGCGAAAGTAGGAAGTCAAGAAACACCTGGAGTAACAGGTAGATTTGGCCTTGGAATGATCAGACTTCAGCTACTCATAAAAAATAAATACAGCCGTGTATTTATTTGGGCTGTTTCTTGAAGATCTTTTAGAGTAGATTTCTAGCTGAAATTTCACCGCCAGTTAAAAAAAGAAGAAAAAAAGAAAAGCTGCGCTTCCTTAAAACATTAGGCGTGTCACGCGAGAGTCAACGATGGAATCGTAAAGAGAAAGCGCCCCGTTGAGATGCAGCAGCGTCCTTCACACTCACTTGTTGCCGGTCGGTCGCTGAGTCGTGTCCGCCTCTGTGTGGCCCCATGGGCTACAGCACGCCGGGCTTCCCTGTTCTTCACTGTCTCCTGGTGTTTGCGTACGTGTCATTCATGTGTTTGTAGGTTGTGCTTTAGTGGGGAGGAATATTAAGGGAATGAGAAAGCATTTATTAACTAGAAGAGCATTGCAAAGAAGTATACCCCCATTGAAGCAGCTGTTTTAGAAGAGCAGGTTCTGGAATGTGAGTGGAAGTATATGTCCCGAGATTCAGCTGCCCGGCATGTGGGAAGAGTTGGGGTAAATCTTGGAGGTGCGGGGCCACGGGTGGAGCTGAGCTCGTGGCGTCTGCGTGGGAGTCAGTGTCTCTGCTGGGCTCATGGGTTCTCACACTCGGATGGGCTTTGGAGTCACTTGGGGGTTGAAAAAACTCAGTGCCTGGTTCTGTGCCCAAGTGAAAGTTGAAAGTGCAAGTCGCTCAGTCGTGTCTCACTCTTTGTGACCCCATAGACTACAGTCCATGGGATTCTCCAGGCCAGAATACTGGAGTGGGCAGCCGTTCCCTTCTCCAGGGGATCTTCCCAACCGAGGGATGGAACCCAGGTCTCCCTTATTGCAGGCAGATTCTTTACCAGCTGAGCCACCAGGGAAGCCCAGGAATACTCTGTGTCCAGAGGTTTGGCTTATGGGTCTGGAGGGTGCCTTGGGCATTGGGATTTTTAAAACCTCACCAGAGGACTCTGGCCTTCAGCAAAGATTGAGAACCATGGGCCTAGAAGATGCCCAGTTTCTTTCTTTTCTGATGCTCTTTGCTGCTGGGGCAGCTGGCTTGTAGGGACTTTGGTCTGGAAGCCTCCTTCTTGAGTGAGGGGCAGAAGCCTCAAAGCTCACCCAGAGAGTGCTCAAGCCTTCGGTGTGCTGGATTCCTCTTTCAGAGGGCTGAAAAGTAAAATCCTAGTGTTCCTTTGAGAAAATGGATCCTGAGACTTCTTTCTGTCATACAGAAGATCTTACGTATATTCTCTCTGAACTCCAAAACAGGCAAAAAGAGAAAAATTAACAACAGCATCCAGA
This sequence comes from Capra hircus, assembly GCF_001704415.2. Classification (NCBI taxonomy): domain Eukaryota; kingdom Metazoa; phylum Chordata; class Mammalia; order Artiodactyla; family Bovidae; genus Capra; species Capra hircus. The sequence goes on from NC_030817.1 coordinate 2,032,604, forward strand.
TGCAGGCACACTTCCAAGTGATTGGAAAATGCTGAGATGATACTGATTAAGGTGTCTTCAGGCTTGAGACCTGACCTGAAATTACTGTTGGAAACAAAAAAGGAAACGAAAGAAGAGTACACTCTCAGTTATGGGCCCAGCGGTCAGAACTGTGTACCATCCTGACTTAAGCGGAGCTTTTCCCTTTTGTTTTCGGGGTGTCCAGGGAATACCAGATGGTATGGTGTCACATAAATGGGAGGAAACATAGCTCTTAGTTTTGTGTGTGTGTGTGTGCACGTGTGTGCTCAGTCATGTCTGACTTTTTGCTGCCCCACGGGCTGCACCCCGCCAGGCTCCTCGGTCTATGAATGTTTCCAGACAAGAATGCTGGAGCGGGTTTCCATCTCCTTCTCCAGGGGATCTTCCCGACCCAGGGCTCGAACGTGCGGCTCCTGGCGTGGCAGGAGGATTCTTTCCCACTGCGCCACCTGGGACTTGCTAACAGTAAGCACTGACCCTCCATAATTCCCAGCTGTTTTTCTCAGTCCGTGAAACAGGAGTCACGCTGTGGCTTCTACTCCAAAATAAGACGCAGCAAGATAAAGCACATTTACTTCCTCACAAGAAACTGCCTTCCATGTCGATATTTTAGTTTGGGGTGATTGAGAAGGGGCGTCTTGACCTCAGCACCAACCAGAAAAAAGTCAGGAAGTCACAGTGGGTATCCGGGTAGGCCTAAGAGGCGGAGAGCAGGCTTGAGCAGCGTGCCTCTCGCAGGCTGCGCCCGCAGAGCTAGCGGTGGCTGTTGCTCGCTCACTAAGTGACCTGCGACCCCGTGGACTGTAGCACGCCAGACTCCATGGGGCTTTCCAGGCAAGAGTACTTGGAGTGGGTCTCCATTTCCTTCTCCAGGGCATCTTCCCGGATCAGGGATCAAACCTGCGTCTCCTGCATTGGCAGGTGGATTCTTTATCACCGCGCCACCAACATTTAGACATGCTGTTAAAACACAGGTTCTGAACAGATGCAAGGTGGGGCCCGAGCGTGTCTCCATCTCTGGGTGGTGCTGATGATGCTGTTCCCCGGCTCACCCTTGAGAGGCCCGTCGGTCCCCGACATCTGCGGGGCTGAATCTTTTCTTAGGGCCGCGGGAAGAATGCAGGACGCGATGGAGGAGCCTGGCATGTGGCTGCCTCTGTGCAGGCAGTGTGTGGAATCATACATTTTTGGCTTTGAGTTCATGTGGCCCCAAGCAGCTTGGCGTGATCAATGTCTATTTGTGTTCTCGACTGCTCTTTTTATAGATGCGAATTTTTATACGTTTCCATCCTCTCCATGACCGTGAGGCAAGCCCAAGTATAAAGATGTAGTTTCTGTCTCCACTAATATTTCCCCGTTTTTATTGAATTCTGGTATGTAAGCCTCCTGCCTTTCTCTGTGATTCGATCTAATTTATCTTTGGAGTCTTTCTTATCTACATGTGCGGCTAGGTCTCTTTAATCTGGTGCCTACTGTGGTAATTAAAGAAAAATCTCTAGGTAAATGGTGAAATTATTCAAAATAATCATCTGGTTGACCTCATCCTTATGGGTTATCGGTGGAAATGTTGGGGCAAAATCAACCTGCCAGCTCGGTTGTGAATAAGGTCCTCTGCTTATATTGTGTTCCCAGTAGATAGAGTTTTGTTTCCCAATGTGCTCACACATTATTTAAGGTTCGTAAAGTTTAAGAATAGACGTAGTTTTGTGCGATCTAATTTAAATGTAGAGTTTGGAAAGGGAAGAGAGTTTTTAAAAACATGGTTGTGACATGTTTATGATAAATATGTGAAAACGGAGCCCGTGATTATGCTGGTGGTGTATGTATATTGTATCTTGTCAACAAGAAAGCTCTTATGTTTGTGTATTTCATATGGTATTTTCTTCCTTAAAAAAAAATTAGAGCTGATGATGTCTCTTGGAAGACTTCAACACATTCTGGTTTAAAATAGTCCTCTATGACTGGGCTTCTTCTAGAAGTTTCCATGGCAGGCCTGTTGAAATGGAGCTGGTCGGATTATCGGTGTGCATCAGAATCCACCTGTAAGGCTTATTAACGTACGGACCGCCAGGCTCCATCACCGGTTTCTGGTTCCGGGGGTCTCGGGTGAGGCTGGGGGACTTGCTGTTCCCCTGCTGCCAGCTGTTGCCGATGCTGCCGGTCGAGGTACCGCCTTTGAGAACCACTGCAGATTCAGCCCTTGCTCCGTGTCGACTAACACCAGCTGCACGTATGGTGCGCCTGGCTGATGCGTCACCTGGGGGCTTGTCAGAAATGCAGCATCCAGGGGACCCTCCTGCACTGTTGGTGGGAATGTAAACTGGTCTGGCCACTACAGAGGAGAGTATGCTGCTGAGCCGCCTCAGTCGTGTCTGACTCTGTGCGACCCCATAGACGGCAGCCCACCAGGCTCCCCCATCCCTGGGATTCTCCAGGCAAGGACACTGGAGTGGGTTGCCATTTCCCTCTCCAGTGCATGAAGGTGAAAAGTGAGAGCGAAGTCGCTCAGTCGTGTTTGATTCCTAGCGACCCCATGGACTGCAGCCCACCAGGCTCCTCCGTCCATGGGATTTTCCAGGCAAGAGTACTGGAGTAGGGTGCCATTGCCTTTTCCGGAGGACAGTATGGAGGCCCTTAAAAAAGTAAAAACAGAGCTACCATATGACCCTGCAATCCCACTGCTGGGCATATATCTGGAGAAAAAACATGGCCCCAGAAGATGCGTGTACCACGCCCCAGGGTTCACTGCAGCCTTCTTTACAATGGCCAAGACATGGAAGCAGCCTGAATGTCCATCAGCAGAGGAAAGGGTGAGAAAGACGCGGTGCACACAATGGAATGCTACGCGGCCATGAATGGTGTCAGGCCACGTGCAGCCACGTGGATGGACTCAGTATGGAGAGCCACACTGAGTGAGGTGAGTCAGAGAAGGAGACACATGACCTTCCTTATACGTGGAATCTGAAAAGAAATGGTACAATGAACGTCCTTACAAAACAGAAGGAGACCCACAGACTCAGAAAGCGAACGCATGGTTGCCGGGGGAGGGGACAGCTAAGGACTTTGGGAGGGTCATGTGCACATTGCTATATTCAAAATGGTAAACCAACAAAAACCCATTGTATAGAGCAAGGAACTCTGCTCAGTGTTAGGTGCCAGCCTGGATGGATGGAAGAGGGTTTGAGGAAGAATAGATATATGATTATGTCTGGCTGAGTCCCTTCACTGTCCACCTGAAACTATCACAGCATTATTAATTGGCTAAATGGCAGCCCACTGCAGTGCTCTCGCCTGGAGAATCCCCTGGACAGAGGAACCTGGCAGGCTACAGTCTATGGGGTCGCAAGAGTTGGGCACGACTGTGTGACTAAGCACACACATACCCCAACACAAAATGTTTTAGGTATTAAAAAAAAAAGAAATGCAGCATCTTAGGCTCCACCCCAGACCCACTGAAGCAGAGTCTGCACCTTAACAAGGTCCCACGTGACTGATGGGACTTCCCAGGTGGCCTAGCGGTAGAAAATCTGCCTGCCAATGAAGAGGCCGCAGGAGACGTGGGTTAGATCTCTGGGTCTGGAGGAGGAAATGGCAGTCCCCTCTGGTATTCTTGCCTGGAGAGTCCCATGGACAGAGGAGCCTGGTGGGCCACACTCCATGGCGTCGCACAGAGTCAGACGCGATTCAGTGACTTAATACTTTGCAGGCGACTGCTCTGTGACAGTCACTGTGGCTGGAGGTGGCCTTGGGACCAGACCACACAGGCAGCCTGCAGGGATGGTGGAGGGCTCAGAGAGGAAGAAGGACTGGACTGTGCTGGGTTCCAGGTTAGAGCCAGAGCCGGGCGGTGGGAACCGCACGGAGCCCGTTATTCCCGTATCTCGGGACCTTTCTCACAGCTGCAGCCATCTCAGACTCCTGCGGCCCTGAGAGGGGGGGTTTCTGTTGGATTAGCACGTACTGAGCCCTCCCAGAGCCTGCAGTGTTCTCACCTGAGACTCCCATGTCAGAGGAGCCTGGTGGGCTACAGTCCATGGGGTCGTGAAACGTTCAGACACGACTTAGTCACTAAACATCAACAATAGCCATCTTTCTGACAGTATCTTCTCTGGCAAGCTGAGGTCCACCCGGCCACAGCTGAACTTGCTGAGACGAGTTTAACTCTGTATTATTCCAAGAAGTAATGTTTGATCACTTTCTTAATTCTAGAGAAAATGACATATTTATTTTAAATCACTCACCTAAGAAGTGTAGTGAAATTACAAATAGTTCGTCACTTAAAAAATGGAGCTCATCTCATCAGATTCATTCATTGCACCTTCTGCCCTGAAGTTTTGCAAGTACTCGGGAGACTGGCAGACAGATGAGCCTGTAGATGGGAGATTGGGGCAGAGGGCCGCTTCGCTGCGGATTCTTCTCCAACTTTCTCAACAGCCACAAGACTGTGTAGTGAAACCTGAAGTCCATAATTATAATCTGGAGGCATTGTCTAATCCAGGAGAAAGTGAACACCCACAGAAAACTGGAATAGCTAGGAAGTTCAGTGAATTAGAACCCAAAGTGTCCCCTTCCTGGGTAAATGGAAAGTCTAATGCATTTTCCTTTCTTTCAAATTGATTAAGTGACAAACATTTGGAATTCTTAGGTGTCACTTCCTTTAAAGAGGAAGATAGTGCCTGACATCGGCAAGTATATTTTCTGCCCTTGTTTCCCAGTGATTACAAGTTAAAAAAAGAGGAATGGGGGGGGAGGCGGAGAAGCACTATAAGAAGACAGTCAAAGCCTCTAGACTTCACAGTAGTGCTGCCAAAAATTTAAAATTCTTCTTTAGTTGTGTGCCAGGGTAAGCAATGCCACAAAGCAGGGTACATCTTCCTAAGGTACCTGTTTCACCTGAAGATTTGTTGGGGAGGGGACAATGTTATACAATCTGACTAGTAATTTATGTTGAACATTCTGCTTATATTCAAACAAATAAGTTATTTATGGACTAGGCAATAACTTGTATACCACTTTTTTTTGGGGGGGGGTGTATGTATATCAATTTTTACATGAGACTTCAAGAAATCAGGTTTCTGTGGCTGGCTCCTATGGGTTATGGGCTTCCCAGGTGGCATGGTGGCAAAGAATCTGCAGTTCTCTCCCTGGGCAGGATCCCCTGGAGGAGGGCCTGGCAGCCCCCTCCAGCGTTCTTCCTGGAGAAGCCCCTGGACAGAGGAGCCTGATGGGCTGCAGTCCTTGGGGTCACAAAGAGTTGGACACAACTGACTAACTGAGCGTGTATGCGCGCCCTGTGGGTTACGTAGGTACCTAGGGTTTGATCCCTTTTATACTCTAGGAATACACCGGTCAAAAGCATTAAGAAGCATGTCTTAACACGTTAGGTAATCTTTCCAGAAATTACCTTTATTGAGGCATCGCTGACGTATAGTACACTGTACATGTTCAAAAGGTGCCGTTTGGTAAGCTTTGACATGTGTGCACCTGTGAATCCATCTAACAGTCAAGGTAATGAAGATATTCGTCACCTGCCAAAGCTTCTTTCCTCTCTGTAATCTCTCCTTTCATCCCTCCCCTCCTTCAAGTAGGCAAGTGAACTTCAGTCTGCCTGCTGTCCCCATGGGTGCACTGTCTAGAATTTTCCATGGATGGAGTCACATAGTGGGCAGATGTGTTTGGTGTGTGTGTAGCATAGTATAAGGAGGTGTGCCCAGCTCCTTTCACTCAGTATAATTATTTTAGGCTCAGCCACGCTGTAGTGTGTATGAACACTTCTGTCTCTTCACTGCTGAGCTATATTCCTTTGAACGAGCTTACCACAATTTATTTTTCCGCTCACTGTCTATAGACATTTGAGTGTTTCCAGTTTTGGGCTCTCAGAAGCAGGCCTGCTCTGAGTGTCTGTGTGCAGATCTGTGTAAGGTCACATGCTCTCATCCCCTCGCGTTGATGCCCAAGAGTGAAATGCCGGGATTGTATGGTAGGTGTGCATTTAGTTTTTAAGAAACTGCCAGAATGTTTCCCTAAGTCTTTGTACCATTTTACATTCCCACCATCAGTGTATGAGAGCTCTAGGTGCTTCACATCCTGGCCAAAATTTGGTGGGGTCTTTACAAATTTTAGCCATTCTAACAGATACGTAGTGGTGCTGCCACTGCTGCTGAGTCGCGTCAGTCGCGTCCGACTCTGTGCGACCCCATGGACGGCAGCCCACCAGGCTCCCCCGTCCCTGGGATTCTCCAGGCAAGAGCACTGGAGTGGGTTGCCATGTCCTTCTCCAGTGCGTGAAAGTAAAAAGTGAAAGGGAAGTCGCTCAGTCGTGTCCGACTCTTGGCGACCCCATGGACTGCAGCCCACCAGGCTCCTCCGTCCATGGGATTTTCCAGGCAAGGGTACTGGAGTGGGCTGCCATTGGTGGTTTCTCATTATAGATTTAATTTGCATTTCTGTGCTGACTTATGTTATTGAGCATCTTTTCATGCTCTTATTTGCCATTAATATGTCTTCTTTAGTGAGAAAGAAAGATAGTGATAAGTTGTGTTTGACTCTGCGATCCCATGGACTGTAGCCCACCAGGCTCCTCTGTCCATGGGATTCTCCAGGCAAGAGTACTGGAGTGGGTTGCCATGTCCTTCTCCAGGGGAACTTCCCCACCCAGGAATTGAACCCAGGTCTCCCACGTTGTGGGCAGATGCTCCCCTGACTGAGCTATGCAGGAAGCTTCTTTAGTGAAGTGCCTGTTGAGGTCTTTTCCCCAGTGTATTGTCAGTTGGATTATTTACTTAATATTGAGTTTTGAGAGTTTTAAAATATATTTAGAGACAAGTTTTTTTTGATCAAGTATGATAAAGGAAATCAGCCCTGAATATTCATTGGAAGAAACTGATGCTGAAGCTGAAACTATATAGTTCTTTGGCCACCTAATGCAAAGAACTGACTCCTTGGAAAAGACCCTGATGCTGGAAAAGACTGAAGGCAGGAGGAGAAGGGGACGACAGAGGATGAGATGGTTGGATGGCATCACCAACTCGATGGACATGAGTTTGAGTAAACTCCGGGAGTTGGTGATGGACAGGGAGGCCTGGCGTGCTGCAGTCCATGGGGTCGCAAGGAATCAGACACTACTGAACAACTGAACTGATATGCAAATATTTTTATTACAATCTATAACTTATTTTCATTCTCTTAATTGTGTCTTTCAAAGAGCAGGCATTCTTAATTTGAAGTCCAGTTTATCAATTTTTTCTTTTATGGATGGGACTTTTAGTGTTATAACTAAGAGGTATTTGCCTAACATGAGATTCACAGAGGTTTTCCCTTATGTTTTTCTCTAAAAGTTCTATAGTTTTGTATTCATTTCTGTAATCCATTTTCAATTAATTTTTGTATATATTACAAGGTATGTCAGAGAAGGCAATGGCACCCCACTCCAGTACTCTTGCCTGGAAAATCCGTGGACAGAGGAGCCTGGTGGGCTGCAGTCCATGGGGTCGCTAAGGGTTGGATATCAATGAGCAACTTCGCTTTCACTTTTCACTTTCATACATTGAAGAAGGAAATGGCAACCCACTCCAGTGTTCTTGCCTGGAGAATCCCAGGGACGGGGGAGCCTGGTGGGCTGCCGCCTATGGGGTCGCACAGAGCTGGACATGACTGAAGTGACTTAGCACAAGATATGTACTGAAATTCATTTTAACTATATGGATTTCAAATTGTTCCAGAACCATTTGGAAACTTTCTTTTCCTACTTAATTACTTTTGTACTTTTGTTTAAAATCAGTTGACCAAATAAATACCTATGAATCTGTTTCTGGACTCTGCATTTTGCTTCACTGATCTGTTTGTCTTAATTCTAGTACCACACTGTCTTGATTATTGTAGCTTTATAATACGTCTTAGGGTTATGCAGTGCAGTTCCTCCCTATTCATTCTTTTTGAAAGTTGTTTTGGCTATTCTGGGTCCTTTGTGCTTACACATAAATTGTTAATCATCTTGGTAGCTGTTACCAAAAAAGTGATGGGATTTTGATTCAGATTTTGCTGAATCCAGATTAATTTGGAGAGAATTGATATTTTAATGAATTGAGTCTCCTAATCCATGAACATGGTATATCTCACCATTTATTTAGGCCCTTAATTTCTCTCAGTAGTTTTCTGTGGTTCTTAGCATACAGGTCTTCCATACCTTTTGCCAGATTTATCCTTCAGTATTTTAATGTTTGTATCTTGCTGTAAATTGTCTTTTCAATTCTGATGGTGTGCCAAGATATAGAAATATAGCTGTTTTTTATACTGATGTTGTATTCTTCAACCTTGCTGAACTCACTTACTAGTTCTAGCATCTTCTTTTGCAGAGTGTTTGAGATTTTGTACGAAAATGATTACATCATCTGCAAATACAGTCTTACTTTGTCCTTTCTCATCTGATCGCCTCTTCTTGTCCGAAAGTTCTGACTAGAACCTACAATGAAATATTAAATAGAAGTGGTGAGAACAGAAAATGTTGCCTGTTCCTCATCTTAGGAACAAAGAATTCAGTCTTTCATCTTTATGTATGATAGTAGCTATGGGATTAAAAAAAATGTGTTCTTAATTAAATTGATGAAGTTCCTTTCTATGCCCTTGTTTGCTGATTTTTACCAAGAAAAGCTATTGGATTTTCTCAAATGTTTACTGAAATGAGCATATGACTTTTTTAGTTGTTGCTATGGTGAATTAGACTTCCCTGGTGGCTCAGACGGTAAAGAGTCTGCCTGCAATGCGGGAGACCTGGGTTTGATCCCTGGGTTGGCAAGATCCCCTGGAGGAGGAAATGGCACCCCACTCCAATGTTCTTGCCTGGAGAGTCTCTTGGACAGAGGAGCCTGGTGGGCTGCAGTCCATGGGGTCGCAAAGTGTCGGGCACGACTGAGCAACTAAGCACAGCAGAGCATACGGTGAATTATATTGACCGGATTTTCTAACATTGTTTCAACCCTGCATCCCTGGAATAAACCCGTTGGTTATGTGTATGTGTGTGTGTGTGTGAGAGAGAGACACATTTCTCACTGACTCTAAGTTGTAAACATTACAGTCTTTGTGAAGTGTTTGCTGTTGGTTGCACTGGGTCTTCTTTGCTGTGCAGGCATTTCTATAGCTGTGCTGAGTGGGGCCCCTCTCCTTGGCAGGGGCTTGTCTGGTGCAGCTCGGGCCTGAGGGCACTCGGGCTTCCGTCCTTGCAGCAGCGGGCTCAGCAGCTGTGGCTCCCGAGCTCTGGAGCACGGGCGCAGTATCCGTGGCACACGAGCTGAGCTGCTCTGCGGCGTGTGGGGTCTTCCTGGACCAAGGATCAAACTCTTGTCTCCAGCACTGGCAGGCGGATTTCTTACTTCTGAGCCACCAGGGAAGCCTTGTTAGACATTTTTGTTAAGAATTTTCGCCTGTATGTTCCTGATGGCGCTTGGTGTTTAGTTTTTTTTTGTGTGTGTGTGTTTTGCCTGGTTTTGGTTTTGGAGTGATCCTCATCTCACAGAATACAGTGGAAAGCATTCTGTCTTCTTCAATTTCCTGAAAGTATCTGTGAGGAATTAGTATTATTTTTTCCTTAAATGTTTGGTGGAATTCATCACTGAAATCATTCGGACCTGGAGTCTTTTTCATGGGAATGTATCTTTCCCTGAAAGTTCAGTTTCTCTAATAAATGTAAGCTTATTCAGATTGTTTTCCCTATTGACTTTTACTAATTTGTGTGTTTCATGGAACTTGTCAACTTAATTTAAATTATTGAATTTATTGGCATAAAGTTGTTCATAATGCCCATTTTTAATAAATATAAGCTGTAGTGATATCACCATTCTCATTCCTGATTTTTGCAATTTTTTCTTTCTCTCCCATTTACCTGGTAATATTAATTAGAGATTTATTAGTTTTATTGACCTCAGAGAGCTAGTTTCTAATTTCATTGATCTATTTCCTATATTTTTTGTTTTCTATTATATTTAGTTTTGAGTCTATTATTTTCTGTCTTCTGCTTGCTTTGGGTTTCATCTACATTTTACTTTCTCCCTAGTTTCTTAAGATGGAGGATAATAAAGCTATTAATTTGAGACTTTTTTCTTTTTTAATGTAGGCATTTAGTGTTTTTTAAACTTCCCTCTAAGTCTGCGTTAGCAGTGCCCCACAAATTGCAATGTTTTTTTTTTCCAATTTCATTCAATTCAAAATACTTTCTGATTTTTCTTTTGGTTTCTTCTTTGTCTTATGTGTTATTTAGAGATGTGCTATTTATTTTTCAATTACAATAGTTAAGAATTTTCCAGTTTCATTCTGTTACTAACTTCTAACTTAATTCCGTTACGGACGGAGAGCATCTTTGTTTGGCGCTGTCCCTTCATGCATGGATGTGTTTCCAGCTCAGGATGGCATCCCCCTTGGTGGGCGTTTCGTGGGCGTCTGCACGTGCGGCGTCCTGCTGGGCGTAGCGTTCTCGGCGCTAGGTCAGCTTTGAGGAGAGTGTGCGCGTCTTCCGTCCTCACTGCCTCCCTGCTTGTTCGCTGTGTTAGTTCTGAGGTCTTGGGCTGTCACTGTGGACTCACCCATTTTCCCTTGCAGTTCCAGTGCCTCCTTTCACGCACTTAAACATTCTGTAACTAGATGTCGAAACGTCAAGGGCTGTTGCGATCTCTTGATTAGCTGGCTCCGTCGTCATTATGAAATCACCCATCACTCGATGAGGAATCCTCTGTCTGACAGCAGCAGAGCCGTGCCAGCTCACTTTAGCCTGACGGCAGGGTGCTGTGTCTCCTCTCGTCCTTTCTCTCTGTGGCCCTGCATTCACGGTGAGCTGTGTTACTGCAGCGGCTGCTGTCTTGGTGGTGTGTGTCTGTAGCATCTCTGCCTTGCGGCAGTCTGCCCCCAAGTGATGGTGCACTAATCGGTATATAGTGTGAGAGCGTTAGGCGAGCACGTCGCTCTCTCTTTCCTCCTGGCCTGTGTGTCGTCGTTGTCACAAGTCTTATTTCTGTGTTTGTCATGAACTTTATCACTCATTGTTATTATTTTTGTTTGAAGTAATCAACTGCCTTTGAAAGGGATTTAAATAATAAGGAAAACAGGTTTTTATGTTAACCTATACAGTTATCATGTCTGGTGTTTTTTTATTGTTTTGTATGTATCTGAATTTTTACCTGGTATCACTTTCCTTCCTCCTGAATGACTTCCTTTAAAATTTCTTAAGGTGCAGATCTTCTGGTGATGGATTATTTTAGCTCTCCTATGTCTGAAAAACGTCTGTATTTCACTTTGTTTTTGAAAGCTGTTTTCATTGGGTGTAAAACTCTAACTTGACGGCTTTTTCGCTTCGGCTCTTCACAGTCGGCTCCACTGTCTCCTGACTGGCACTGCCTCTGGTGAGCGGTCCGCTGTCGTCTCTGCCTCAGCCTTTCAGGCGGGTCCTCCTGCCCAACGTGTCATATGCCCCTCTGGGCACATCCATCATGCGGTCTCTGCTTTCTATTTTACTTTTTCCCTCCAGGAGTTCAGCTGCCACGTGCCTAGGTGTGCTTCGGCTTTCTATATCTTGTTTGGTGTTTACTGGCCTTCTTAAATGTGAAAATTTAGGCCTTGAAACAACTTGGGAAATGTGGAACGTTTACACGTTTTGTTTCTCATTCCTTCTCTCCCGCCCTTCTTCCCAGACTTTAATCGCCGTGCATGACCTTGGTAGACAGAGACATAGAAGGCCGTCTCATAGATCCTAGAGGCTCTTTCTCCAGTCTTTACTTCTCTCTGTTTTATAGACTAAAATATATTGTCTTCAAGTTCATAGATTTTCTTCTTTCCATTTTGCTCTTAAGGCTATTCAGGAGACTTTATGATTTCAGATTTTAATTTTTCATTTGGTTCTATTTGGTTCTTGTTCATTATGAGCATATTTTGTTTATGCTATGGATAGAGTTTTTGTGATAAAATATCATGTGCATAGTTTAAATAGGCTTTTAAAAACTTTGTAATTCGAAAATCGAGGCTTCATTGGGCTCAGTCTATCTGAGTGCTTCTGACATTTCTCTTGAGTGCAGGTAATAGTCTATTGTTGCTTTATGCGTGTGCTCATTGTGGATTGTAATCTGGATGTTGTGGGTGATACAGTTTAGACACTCTGGATTCTGTTATTCTTGGAAAATGTTGATTGCTTTGTTTTCTTTCATCAGGGAGTTGTCTTGAACTAAGTCTGATTCCAAGCCCCATCTCTCTTTTGTTGGGCAGTAGCTAAGTCTTTTCAGTTCTCTTAACCTTTGGCTGAAGCCTGCAGTCTTCCTCACACACATAGAGCCACAGATTTGGGAACAGTTTTTAGCACAGAAAGTGGGACTTCTTCTCAGATTCTCCTTTTCTGGAATTTCACCCCTCACCTGATGGCTGCTGCAGATGCCTCAGGCTGTCTTAAGCGGTTCCTTAAGCTGGTAACACCTGGAGGGTTTTCTATCCAAGTTTTAAGTGCCTCATGCAGCACTCACTAGTGAAGTTGGTGTGTAAGTGAAAAGTGAAAGTGAAAGTCACTCAGTCGTGTCAGACTCTTTGCGACCCCATGGGTATAGTTCATGGAATTCTGCAGGCCAGAATACTGGAGTGAGTAGCCTTTCCCTTCTCCGGGGCATCTTCCCAACCCAGGGATCTAACTCAGGTCTCTCGCATTGCAGGTGGATTCTTTACCAGCTGAGCCACAGGGAAAGCCCAAGAATACTGGAGTGGGTAGCCTATCCCTTCTCCAGCGGATCTTCCCGACCCAGGAATCAAACCAGGGTCTCCTGCATTGCAGGCGGATTCTTTACCAGCTGAGCTATCATGGAAGTTGGTGTGTACTGGTCTTAAAAAACAAAAATTCCGTCTATTTCCTTTTCATTCATTCAAGCGTAGACTGTTTTTGCCACTTTTGTGACTCCTTATGTGTTTTAAATCTAAAGTTCAACATTTGTTATTTGGAAGAGGATTATTCTATTAGAGTCCCTTCTATTGTTAGAAGCAATCTCTCCTCTTTCCCTAACATTTGAAGTTTCATCTCTGGCTCTAGGTTCTTAACCCTTCCTTGGCTTGCCCCCTGCCGACAGAGCGTGGCTGCCCCGCTCAGCCCCTCGCCAGTCTCGGTCCTCTGCTTCTCCTTGAGGGATTGTGGGCTGTAGTCACTCCATTCCTATTGGCCTCATTCCAGGATGAGCTTTATCCTGTTATACCTGACCTTCTGGCCCTAGGCCCTCCTTCTCCAAACCATCTGCAACATCTTTGCCCAAAACTGTCTCACAGTCCTACTTTCTGCCTTGCTCAGACAGCTTCATTGGATCTTCCTTGCCTATGATGGGGTCTGCTTGCTCACAGATGGTGGGATACTGGCAGTTCTGGAAGCCAGCTGCCCTCACATTCCTCTTCACGACCCTCTCTCCATAGTTTGCAGTTCAGAGGAGGCAGAGAGGCTAGAAATGAGTCACTTCAGCTTCACGCCAAGACTACCCTCAGCACGTAGCTCAGCTTCAGAATTTCAGGGAAATGGAAAACCTCGTTTTCTTTCAGATAAATTGGCCTCCTCTGGCTTGCCACCTGAGCGTCACGGGCATTTGCAGTTGGGTGCAGCCTACCTGTCTGACCTCATTCTTCCCCACCCCTCCAATTTCACAGTTGCCTCCAGCTTGGTCTCCCTCCCCTCTGAGCAGGTTCCACGCTCATTCACCTGCCTATGGATGAGCGCTTGTGAAGAACTCATTCTTTGAGGCCTAATTCCAATTCCTTTTCCTCCGTGAAGTCTTCCCTGATTGTCAGAGGTTGAAACTCATCTTGCTCTGTGCGGGGCTCTCTTGCTCCTAAGTTATTTCGCCAAGTTTCATTGCAAGTAACAGAGACCCCTTTAAACAAACTTCATTGTTCTGGAGTGGGGGAGAACGTATTTTAAGGAAGCTTCAGTGCCTTACTTGCTGTTTCCTATTCTCTGAATCCCGATTCTATATTCCCAAGGCAGATAATCGGGCACGTGTAGCTTGGGTTAGGTACGTCCCCTTCCTCCAGCTGGCCCAGGCTAGGAGAGCAAGGTGACACGTGACAAACATGGCAGCCTGCAGGAGAGCGTTCCAGTGATCAGAGGGCTGATCATGGAGGAAAACTTGACCCCGAGGTGGCGGGGTGCACACACGCTCTACTGGGCGGTTCCCTGGCAGGTTTGCATGGAGGGGAGGGGAGATGGCCCTCAGGGCAGGGGTCTTTCTGGGGCCTCCAGCTGGAGGGTTGCGGAAGGTCCTCGGAAGAGGAAGAGGACGTGGAAGGTCCAGGGGAGAGCATAATTGGAGACGGGGTTTGCCTGTGTCTAGGTGGTGTCACCCAGCAGTGTGCTGGGGAGTCTCTAGGTCCCTGAGCTCCAAAGGGCATCGGTGGCTTAGGGTCTTAAGACCGCAAGAGCCTGTCTTATTGATGGCCGGCACAGGCTAGGTGGAGTTCTGTGGGGTGTGCAAAGCAGGTTTCTGAATGACCGAAAATCTGCTTGTCTGGGCTATTTTTAAAATAATTGGATATGCACAAGTTTGAGTCTGGCATCAGCAGGCTTTTGAGCTAAGAGTCTCAGAGTTCAGTGAAGAAATAAACAACCCATGGGCCAATACACATGGGTCGTCTTCAGCTCATTTGTGGAACACCTGGACGCACCTCTGTTGATCTTTGTAGCGGCGAGGGCCGTGGAAAGGAGACGACAGTTTCCACGCAAAGCTAGGGCTTCTACATGGCCCTTTCAGGCCTTGTTACGACCCACGCAGCATAATAGGTGTTGGTGTGCGTGCCATCTCCTGGACGCTTCTTGGCATATTCGTCCATGTGTTAGCTGGAGTACCCCGGACCTATACGGGTGGAGAATACGGAGCAGGGTTTGTTGGACAAGTGAATGGATGAATGAGTGAATGCGTGCTTTTCTCTTCCCTGAAATGCCCTGCATCTGTCTAAAAGCTGCTCATGCAGGGTCACCTCCCCGGTGACGCTTTCCCTGACTGGTCTTCATTTTGTATTTTCTGGGCTCCTCTATTCCACTGTGTTGACACAGTGGTTGCGTCTGTACTCCTACTGAAATTGCAAGCTTCTAGAAGGTTGAGGATACGGCCTCCCTCTCTCTAACCTTCTACATGGCTGGAGTCGTGCCCTGCCCTGGGAGTGTAGAATGCTCGCCTGCTTGGCTGGGCGTGTGCTAGGTGAGGCCCCGGTCCTCACGTGGGTGGGGGGAGCCCCGCTGACGGCTCACCTGGAGAGTCGGGACGGCAGCTGCGCTTCAGGAAAGCCTGGGTGGCCAAGCAGAGGACCAAAGGTGACCGGCCCCAGAGGGGCAGCTCAGACAGGAGGGCAGGGGCAAAGTCGGTGCTGGGAGAGCGTGGGAGAGGGTGGGTGGGGTCCGCGGCCGGGTCAAGGTGAGCAGTTCAGGACCGATACTGCGAACGGGGGCCCTTGGCCAGAGTGTGTGCTTTACAGAGTGCACGCGGGTAGGCTGACCCGGTTCCCATTCCAGAGCCTGACACGCCCTGGGAGGCCGGCGAGCACCGTCGTCTCTGCTTGACCCCTGTTGTTGTTGTTGTTCAGCTGCTCAGTCGTGTCCAGCACTTTCTGGCCCCCGTGGACTGTAGCCCGCCAGGCTCCTCCGTCCATGGGATTCCCCAGGCAAGAGTGCTGGAGTGGGCTGCCATTTCCTTCTCCAGGGGATCTTCCCGACCCGGGGATTGAACCCGCCTCTCCTGCACTGGGAGGCGGATTCTTTACTACCGAGCCACCAGATTGCTAATCCTGATTACGGAAGACAGATCTTGTGTGGCAGCAGAGAGACAAGGCACTGCCTGTAGAATACCAAGCGTGTGTTCATCCTGGAATTTCGTTTACTTTATTTACTGCCGCACCTTGGAGGAGCAGAAGCTTCCATTTCCATCTGGCCTGTGTGCTGATATCAAAGATTAAAGCATCGGAGAGAGGAGAGACTTTGGCCAGATTCCATTTTTCTAAAGCTCAAAATCCCTGAAGTATTTATCTGCACAGATAGCCATCTCTGTGCGTTCAGTATCTGCACGCAAATAAAAAGCCCTTCTGTGTGTAGGTGCTTCACCGACGGTGATGCTGTCTGCTTCCCTGATATGCACAACTTGTGGGTGAAATAACTACTCTTCTGTAATAATTCGGGTGCTTAATTTGGACAGTTTGAAAGCTGGGTGTTATTTTTTGTCTCTGCCCACACCTGATGGCATTTGAAATCCCTGCAGCCATTTTGAGTGGTGTGGCTTTTGACCGATGCCCCGACAGAGATAAGGGGCAGGCGTCCTCCTGAATCCCAGAGGCGACCACACTGTCCCAGTTACGGCTCCTTAAACAGTCCTTGGGTACCAGGGGCTGGAGGAATGTTTTCTGTTGCAGCCTGACAGCCTCAGCATTCATGACTGGTCGTTCTAAAAGCCAGGCCTTTAACTCTTCGTTACATGTGTTATTTTAACAGTTACACATCTTTGAATACATGCTGGTTGGTGGGTTTCCACCAAAATGGTCTTCCCTGTAATTGAAACACTTCTGAAAAGTAAAGCTTCATACCTTCCTAAGTGACAGTGTGTGCCATACGTCAACAATGGTGAGCTTATTCTTAGTGCCCTAAATCTTGGGAAGAAATGTTTTTCTACGCTTGTCCAAAGCAGATTTTCTGTCTAGAACTAGCCCTTCAGAATAATATGGAGCGCGCTCAGCTGTGAATGTTTTGCCATCTCTGTGCTGTTGAAATGACACAGATGACGATCAGTTTAAACGCTTGGACCCCCTCCTCTCTTAAGGAGAGTGCTGCAGATAGATGGGTGGGAGGCACTGAATAGAGTGAGGCTTGTAGAATGGCAAAACGCACAGATGGAGTGGGGAAGATAAAATTCCTCGAAAGCACGAGCCAAGTGTGTGAGGAACTAAAATTAACCGTAGTGTGCTAGGCTGTGTGGGAGTGGGGAGCGACAACAAGCTCTGCTCCTGACAACGCGCGCGACCTTGGCCGACGTCTCGGGGCCTCAGTCTCTGTAGCGAAGCCTGGTTCCAGCTGACGATGTCCTTTCTAAGGTCTGAGACGCTCGGCTCTCAGATCTTGTGATAAGGAACGTTCCTTGGCAATTTAATTGCACTTAATGGAGGTAACGTTGCTGTTGTCTTGGCATGTGATTTACGCAGAGGTTCACCCTGGGAGGAGGTGAGGAGAGTCCTGAGTTTACAATGCAGGTGCCGAGGTCTCGAGTCTGAGTGATGCCGAAGGCCAAGGGCGAATGCATTGACCCTAGCTGGTCCCTCTGACCTGCGGCAGAAACGCCCTACCAGGGCCGCGTTGCTCCGTTGTCCCGGCTGTGCAGGTCTGTGCGCTGGGAGGGGAGGCCTGCTCACCTGGCTGTGAAGACAGCCTCTCCCATTCCCCACCTCCCCTTCTCTCACTCACCTCTTCCCGCTTCCTGAGCACTTTCTCCTCCCTTCTGGCTTGTCTTCTTAGCATCTTCGTTCCCATTACCAGCATCTTCACCTGGTTTTCCAGCCGTGCTTTCCCATGAGCCTCTGGCATCCTGGGGAAAAAAAAGGTAGAGCTGTGTCCCCTTCGCTTGTAGTTAATCTGGAAATTCAATCAACTTTTCTGTTAGTGTCGGGAATGGTGTGTGTGTGTGTCAGAGAGAAAGAGATAAAGAAAGGGAAAGAGGCTGTTACAGTTGGTGTGATAGCACCTAGGATTTTGAGATCAAAACCAAGCAAACTCAAAAATGGCAGCCCTGGGGACATGGTTCAGTACCGTGGAAGCCGCATCTGGGAGGTAGGGCTTGAGGAAGCTGAGACCGCCTGGTATCTTGTATTTCACGCTTATCACTTTTGCCACCCAAGAGTCCGTCCCCAAGCCACCTGGCAGGCCTTGCTACCCCGTCCCGAGGGGGTCAGAGCATGCCAGCCCCAAACCCGCCGCTTCAGCCTGTTGGTCACTTGGAGCTGAAGGCACCCGAGAAGCAGTGGCTTCAGGGAGGGCGCTGCCCTCCCCGTCTCCACTTCCAAGCAGAGCCTGGGCTTCCTGGGAGAAAGGCGTCCCACTCTATCAGGAGGAGAGAAATGTTCTTATCGTTGGAGAAGGGGAGTTGAAGCCGTGATGGGTCTGCACAGAGACACCTTTTTCCTAGAATAACCCTTCTCTCCCATTCGTTTCCCCCATATGCTTCCAAATCGCTTTCCCATTAACCCGTTTTTCCTTTATTCTGTCCCATCTCTGTAGTTTTATCACTCTGTGTTAAAAGTGTGTGAACCCCTGGGTCTCACTAAGCCTTTGGGTGTCATCTCTTTCTTTGAAGTCACCTGTCCCATGTAGACATACTAACATCAAGTACCATTTGTGTGTTCCTTCTTCTGTTAATCTGGCTTTTGTCAGTTTAATTCACAGGTTCCAGGCACAGAACCGAAGAGGGTAGAGGAGAAGCCTTTTGTCCCCTAGAGAGCCCACACAGCTGGCTGTGTGCCCAGTGCCCCCCTCAGGACGTGCTCTGCTCTGGGGCCCTACAGAGCTGTTTGTTCTGTGGAGATTGCAGGCAGATGGCTAAGAGCAGGGGTTTGCTGGTTTCTGAAGGCAGCTACTGCCCTTTTTGACTCCAGTGAATCTGCACTGTTCATATGAGGACCACAAACCTCATTAAGGTTAATTTAGGTCTAGGATCTTTAGGGGATGACCTTTAGGCTTCTGAACTCTGAGTGAATGTGATTTATAATGTGAATTATAAGCCAGGAAGGTTTTCTGAGAACCCTGACCCCAAGAATGATCTGAATGTGACTTGAGGGACTGTCTGGACATTCAGGAATGCCTCCAGGCCCGCTGCGGCTAGGTGTGCACTTTGGGGATGGTGTGTTTGGGGCTTCTCTGATGACTCAGTAGTAAAAAATCCGCCTGCAGTGCAGAAGACATGGGTTCCATCCCTGAGTTGGGAAGCTCCCCTGGAGGAGGAAATGGCAACCCAGTGTAATACTCTTGTCTGGAGAGTCCCATGGACAGGGGACCCTGGCGGACTACAGTCCATGGGGTCTCAAAGAGTCCGACACAGCTGAGCAACTGAACACTCTTGTATCCGAGCAGAAGTCACTTTGGAGAAAAATCAAGTGGTGGAGAACTTGCCCATTCATTTCAGTCTGTGACTTCCAAGTCACGGAATTTCCATGCTCTGAAAATGCACTGTCATTCTGGACGTGCCCCTGACAAGTGGTCACATAGCTTCTGGGAACTTAGGAGGAGCTGCTCACGTGCTTGGCCTTTGTGCTGAAGATGTGGACTGGCAAGACGCATGGCCAGGCCAGAGGGCAGCAGGGGTCCTGGGCTTACGCTGAACACGCAAGCCTGTCTGCTCAGCTGAGGCTGCCTGCAGGACTCTCTCTGGTTCCATGAATATTGTGAGATTTTTTTTTCTGGATCCTTGTCGTGGGTTTTGGAACTGAAGTCGGTTCTCAAAGCAGATCCCAGATTTTGTTGATGAGGAGAAGCGCAGTGTGAAGGGTATTGGGAGCTGGGGGTGTGGGTTCAAGCCCCGGCCCTGCCATCACGGCAGTGAGACCCTTCATGGGTCATGTGCCTTGCCAGTCATCACCGTCTCTGCCTGCATGCTGAGGAATTCCCTTCCCGCTTCCAGCTTTTCTCCACGCAACCCCGTCTGCACGTAGGAGTGGGAGGCCCCTCTCCTGGGAAGGTCTGCCTGCCAGCTTTGATCTGCCTCTTGTCTGTGTGGGTCCCAGGAGGGGGAAGGAGGAGGAATCCAGACTGAATGGTGAATGAGAGCTGAGGAACACGGGGAATGCCTTTTCCCGTGCAGCCCGTGCTTGTGAGACAAGACAAAAATACAACGGATCCTTTTGAAATCTCCCAAGAACTTTCTTCAGATGGAAAAATACCATTAGAAGTATGCAGGCAATCACTGAAGTTTTTGAGAATGATGGTTGTTGGCACTTTACAATTTCCACTAAAAATTAAACTCTTTCTTTATTTCGCAAATATTTAGGTATCACACACTGGAATAGATGCAGCCGTGAACAGAACAGACAAAATCCTCACCCTCCTGGGACAGACAGACTAGAGGAGAGATGAGCAGTGA
Organism: Capra hircus; assembly: GCF_001704415.2. Classification (NCBI taxonomy): domain Eukaryota; kingdom Metazoa; phylum Chordata; class Mammalia; order Artiodactyla; family Bovidae; genus Capra; species Capra hircus. The sequence continues at coordinate 2,052,727 of NC_030817.1, forward strand.
GCAGAGTAGATACTATATGTCATCTGCAAATAGTTGTAAGTGCTGTGGAGAAAGACACATACTTTTTGTGTTTTTAATTGGCTGTGCCACAGGGCTTGCGGGATCTTAGTTTCAATGCGCAGGATCTTTTGTTGTGGCTTGCAAACTCTCAGCTGTGGCACATGGAATCTTAGTTCCCTGACCAGGGATCGAACCTGTGCCCCTGCAGGAGAAGCATGGAGCGCTTACCAACAGGCTGCCAGGGAATTCCCCAGAAGGGCTTTATATACATACATACATATATATATATATATATATATATATATATTTTGGTGGTGACCATTGAGTTTTATTTTATTATATACAAATATCAAGGGCTAAAAATATCTTCAAAGAGTCAAGGACGGAGAATAAAGTGAAGCCATTTATTCATGTGGATTGTATTAAATAATCATCAAATCTGTGTGTTTATGAAGAATGGATCCTTTTAAAATTTATTTAAAAATATAAAACATTTAAATTAGCTCTGGGATTTGCCTTGAAGTGACATGTTAAAGTATGTAGATGTACTAGTCTTTCCAATCAGTTCAGTTCAGTCGCTCAGTCGTGTCCGACTCTCTGTGACGCCATGGACTGCAGCACACCAGGCCTCCCTGTCCATCGCCAACTTAGTTTACTCAAACTCATGTCCATCGAGTCGGTGATGCCATCCAACCATCTCATCCTCTGTTGTCCCCTCCTCCTCTCGCCTTCAATCTTTCCCAGCATCAGGGTCTTTTCCAGTGAGTCAGCTCTTCACATCAGGTGGCCAAAGTATTGGAATTTCGGCTTCAGCATCAGTCCCTCCACTGAACACCCAGGACTGATCTCTTTAGGATGGACTAGTTGGATCTCCTTGCCAACCAAGGGACTCTCAAGAGTCTTCTCCAACACCACAGTTTTTCCAACAGAAGAAAGGAAAATTAAAAAACAATAAAATTATTATAAAATAAAAAAAACAATGTAAAGAAAAAAGAGGCGTCAAGGACATATACTATTTTTTTAAGGACGTATGCTTTTAAAAGACCAACTGATGGGAATTATTTTATTTTTGCCACGTGCAAAGCCTGTCGTTTGGAGAGGTGGCGTGGTGCTGCCTAATGTCATAAGGTCGCAGCCCGTGTGGTGTTCAGACCCTGCTGCTCAGCGCGGGCTCCACGGGCCAGCGGCCCCGGCATTCCCTGAGCTTCAGCTCAAAACGCAGACCCTCAGCCCCGCCCCAGACGGCAGCGTCACAGCCAGCTGCGGACAGGCGGTCCGCCGGCTTGTTCACGCCCTAGTCTGTGACTGGTCATCGGAGGCCGGGGAGTCTGCTCAGAGCACATCCGCTTACGGTCTGGTGACCTTGGGCAGGACCCTCCCTGCCCGTGGATGCCTCAGTTTCCTCCTGAGGAGACTGGAGTGGCATTGATGTCCTCTGCTCTGGGCGAGTTCTTCTTTTTTTCCGAGTCTGTCCCTCCCCTGCCATCATGTTCCGCATCCAACAGACCAGACTCTCTCTGAGACGGCAGAGGTCGAGACGGTGCGTGGGGAGCTGATGCTCTGGACACTGTAATTCCCAGGATATGCTCTGATCTCTAAACAGAGTGTTCCAGATGCCCAAGGGGCTTCCCAGGAGGCTCAGTGGTAAAGAAACCGCCTGGCAATGCAGGGGACGCAAGTTTGATCCCTGGGTCCAGGAGATCCCCAGGCAGAGGCCATGGCAACCCACTCCCGTGTTCCTGCCTGGAAATCCCATAGACAGAGGAGCCTGGTGGGCTACAGTCCATGGGGTCGCAGAGTCGGATGCAGCTGAGAGACTGAGCAGGCACACACACTCAGTCCCGTGACAGGGACAGCGGTGCCTTCTCTGAGCGTGTAACACTGCTCACCCACCTTCAGTGGGCGTGTGCATTGAGCAGAACTGCAGGTGTGGTGGCTGCTCTGTAGAGAGAGCTCCTATCGTCTCTGGCCAGGCCCCTCATGGGCCCAGTGGTTCCAGATGCTCAGAGGCACGTTACCTCTGAGGGTGCGTGGAGATGTGGCTTCTGATGCTGTACCGACTGGTCCGTATTAGCACTGGGCATCACACACTCCACCTCCTGGGGCAGAGACACCGCCCTGTGGCCCGGGCACGGAGCCTGGAATCTCAACGGTCTAATTTTGGCTCGGCTCTTCCGTGCATACCTCATTTTATTGTGCTTCCAAGATTTTTTCTTTTTTTTTTAGATTTTTTTAACCAGTTGAAGGTTTGTGGCAACCCTGCAATGAGCAAGTCTTTGGGGCTGTTTTTCCAACACCGTTTGCCCACCTTGTGTTTCTGTGTCATGGTCTGGTAATTTTCGCGGTATTTCAGACTTTTTCAGTGTTATTATATTTGTTACAATGATCAGTGATCTCCAGTCTTACAATTGTGAAAGGATTATGGCTTGCTCAAGGCTCCCAGTGATGGTTCGTGTTCTTTATAGCAATACGTAAGGTATGTGTGTTACTGTTTAGACAATGCTGTTGCCCACTAAATAGGCCACCATATAGCATAAACACAGCTCTACCAGCCCTGGGAAACCAAAAATCCCTGTGATGTGCTTTATCTCGGTGGTCCGAAACCAGGCCCCAAATACCTGTGAGGTGGGCCTGTGTTAACTTCTGGGGAGTTGAGGCAAGTCACCTCAGATGCCTGGATATCAGGCTGCTTATTGACCAGGTGAGGTTATAATAATAGTCATTTCTACTTCCCAGGCAGGTTTTTGAGGCTTCATTCTACAAGTGCTTCTGAGAGCTGTTTTTAAATGTGTGATTTCCATGCTTCAGTCACTACATTCTAGCATACTCTTTTTTTTTTTCCTAACGAGTGTGAAGTTCTCTTCCTGCTCCTCATGGTTTAATAGCTGGAGCGCTGATGAACAGGTTGTGGCAAACGCCTATTAGTGTTACTCTCAGATTACCGTGGGTTAAGGAGCAAACGAGGCATTGGCCTGTCTTGGCTCTTTCTGAACGAGTCACATACTTCCCATTGTTTGTGTCGGTCACCAGTGTGACCTGCGTAAAGTTAGGGTCGATCTCTTCCAGAATACGGCTTGGCCTTTCTCCTTATGATGAAGTTAAGGCAGGCTGCTGTATGCCTTGCAAGCAAGCAGAAGGACCTTTTCAGCAAAGCACTTGCTCAATTAGGGAGCTGTTAATTGAACGTCGGTTTGGGGCTGTGGTCAAATTCTCAGCTTTCCCAAGCATCTCCTGGCCTGCTGCGGGCTCTAGGAAAGCTGTCTTCACCTGTCACTGCTGTGTTCCGTTGGTGGGGTCACTCGATAGCTGCGTCTCACCTTACTGACTTGGAGTTCCAGATGAGCCCAGTGCCTGCTGGGATCGGGTATTTTCAGATCTTTGCTCTTGTCCTGTGAGACGGACTTCTGGGCTCACTTGACCGACTGCTTAATCAGCTGCTGTCCACGCTGCGTAAAGCAGATGGGTTCAGGGACAGTGTTTTATTAGCTGTGTAATTTTAGGCAACTGACAGAGGATAGCAAGTGAGCAAACACCACGTGCTTCCCTGGCGGCTCAGACAGTAAAGAATCCGCCTGTAATGTAGGAGACCCGAGTTCAATCCCTGAGTCGGGAAGATCCCCTGGAGGAGGGCATGGCAACCCACTCCAGTATTCTTACCTGGAGAATCCCACGGACCGAGGAGCCTGGTGGGCTTCAGTCCACGGGGGTCGCAAAGATTCGGAAGCGACTGAGCGACTAACACACACACACACACACACCACGCTCACAAACAGCACCAAGACTCCCGTGGGCATGCCACACCTCCGCTCATGTTCAGGCTGCAGGGAAAAGTTGCGACCATCACAACTTAACCCCCAGAGGCCGTGCAGAGGGCCGAGTCCTAGACCAGATGTCTCTTGGTCGTACCCACCTTTATGTGGATTCTTTGCCGGGGACGGAGATCATTCTAGACCTCTAGGATTCCTGGAGGCCTGTCAGGGAACAGAGTGCTTCGTGACAAGGTCTTGTCAGGTGTGGAAGCGGCTGGGATACATGTGGGGTAGATCTGGGAGCTCTAGAAGGTCTGGGGGACTGGGAGGCGGTGACACTGGGTTTGGGAAGCGGGTCTTGAGGGCCGCGGTCGCCTTGGCAGGGAGGTTGGCCTGGTCGTGTCCTAAGCTGCCGCCCTGTTTCTTGCTTTGGCCGTGCCGAGTCTTCTTTGCTGCACCTGGGCTCTCTCCAGTTGCAGCAAGCGGGGGACACTCTCCAGTTGCGGCGTGAGGGCTTCTTGCCGTGGTGGCCTCTCCTGTTGCTGAGTATGGGTTCCAGAGCTCAGCTGCCCCTCAGCATGTGGGATCATCCTGGACTAGGGATCGAACCGCTGTCCCCTGCATTGCAAGGCAGGTCCTTAACCACTGGACCATCAGGGCATCCCATGGTGTCATCTAAAGAGTTTATACCGAGAAGAGGGTCTTGCCAAGCAGCATGCAGCCTCCCCTTGGAGATTTCCCGCAGACTTCGGGCTCTGATTGGGATAAAGGTGGCAGGGGAAACGAGGGAGGCGTGTCGGTCCGCTGGTGACTGGCCCAGGGTGTCGCGGACGCGCTAACCCTCTCTCACACAGAGCCGTGGCTCTCTGCCCTGCCCTGGCTCTCTCTGGTGCCCTTGGGAAGATCTCCAGTTTCCATCCACTGGAGCGCATTGCAGGGCAGTCCGTTGGGATTTATTGCCAGGACAGATCCAGCAGCAATGCTATCGTTTTGTTCTCCCAGCGTATCAATAGGTTGGTACAGGATTGCTCACTTCTGTCACACCCATTCCCCATTTCCGAGTGTGTCGACGTCAGCACGCGCAGTGTTTGGACCACCCCGAGGCCTGGTAGGCTTCCTGCAAGCATATGAGTTGGATTCTTGACACATGGTTTTGGAAGTGGGCTAACACAGCACCTTGGATTTCAGTCTTGCAGGGACTGGCATCCCCTGAATGCGTGTGAGTGGATTAGTGATCACGTGATCCTTAGCTTGTATATTCCCTGGCTGAGTGACCCAGTTAGAGGCCTGGCCCAGGGACAGAATGAGCAAGGCTTGCTGGGCACTGTCAGGAAACCCTCCCTGCTGGGGCTGGAGGCTCCTGCCATCCTGTTCATGGGCACACACGAGAAGGGAGAGAGCCCCTGCTGCTGGTCTGGCCCTGGGTCACTTCCTTTCCGGCTATGTGGATAAATAGAAAGAAGTAAAGAATCCAGTGGGCTCAGTGTTAGAGCTTGTTTCACGGCGTGACATATGTCTTTTGGAAGGAGCCATTGTGCATGATTTTTTCATCCAATTGTTAACCAAACGTGAAACACTTATGGGTTAATAGGTCCAGGGAGGAATGAATCGTTATTGCATCCTTATCCGTGCCCAAGCTGAGCTTCGGAGAGGCTGAGACCCGGGGAAAGTCGCAGGCTCGTAACTCACCAGGCTGCAGCAGGCTCCCGCCCCGGACCCCGTCTGTGCTCCTGTTGTCTCTCACGTGGCGAGGTGGCTCCGTCTATAAAACGTGTGGTTGCTATGAGTCGCTGTTGTTGGTAAGGAGAGTTGGAAACACTCTCGTTTCTAGATTGCCTTTCAGATATTCAAATTCATGCACCAGCAGCATATGGCTAGGCCTTCCATTTTTCACTCAGATGTCTTCCAATGTGCTTCACATCAGGTTGGAATTTTGAAAATGCCAACTGTATACTGACTGAATGTGAGAAATGAAGAAAACTTTCATAAATTAAGAAAAAAATTGGTGATTTATTTTTCTGTGTTCAAATAAATGAGCTGTATGGGTTTTTTTCCCCCCATTTTGGTTTATTTGCATCTTTTAAAACATTTTTTTTTAGTTTTTATTTTTATATTTGTATCTTGATAATATTGGCAGGAACAATGTTGCCTGTGTATCCTTCACTAATTTTCTACAAGAGACATGTACTATAGCACTTATCAGAGGAAGAGGGACCACGGTGGTCTTGCCCATCACCTCTGTAGGTCAGGTGCATGGACCTCACTTTGGGCGGAAGGAGAAGCCTCTGCTACCCTCAGATGGCTGTGTCCTCTCGGCCTGTCCAAAGTTTTGGTCCAGCAATTACCTGATTCTGATTTCTTCCCATTTCAAAGAGTTTCAGTTGTAGGTGCCATTTATACTTTTGTTGTTTACCAGGTAGGAGATTCTCAAGCAGTTTAATAAAGGAGGGATTTTATCGCAGGCTAGTCGCAGGGAAAATGAGCTCAGTGTATGAGTTCTGCATAACTTTCATCAGCGTCAGAGGCACTATTGCGGGAAAGAGTGCCGGCTTGTGAATCAGAAAACCACCCAACATGGTGGAGAGAGCTCCAGCATGGGTCCCGACGAGGTTCATGAGCTTTGTGATGTCTGCTTGTGGAAACGACCCCCACCCCCGCTGTCAAACCTATTAAAATGCACCGCAGTCCACACGCCGTAGAATTTATATGTCAGACATCTTCAAATCTCCGTTACTATTCGTTGTCAGGTAGGACTTTATGCCCTACTAAGAGGAAATGCTGCCTAATATAATGAGGTGCAGCATTTCAGAGTTCACATGGAGAAAAACGTGCTTTTCTGGAGCTGATGAAAGATGACTCAGTTAGGAGCTGAGTTGCAGCCGGGTTGTCGAGACAATGCCGAGTTTTGTAGTGGTGCTGGTTCAGTTGGTCAGTCGGGTCCGACTCTCTCTGACCCCATGGACTGTTGCCCACCAGGCTCCTCTGTCCATGGGAGTCTCCAGGCAAGAACACTGGAGTGGGCTGCCGTTTCCTTCTCCAGGGGATCCTCCTCACTGAGGATCGAACCCAGGTCTCCTGCATTGCAGGTGGCTTCTTTACCAGTTGAGCCACCAGGGAAGCTTCCTTAAATTTTGTAGATTTTATTACAATTTATTTCTAACCTACAAAGCTAAAACACCCGTATAACTATTACTCATCTTTGGCAGGGCTCAGCATTTTGCCATTTTTGCTTCAAATATGCAAAAAACTAAGACATGAAAGATATGCTCATAGACCTCTGTGTGTCCCTGCCCAGGACCAGGACCCAGCTCGCCCTTGTGCCCCCTGTAACCGCCGTCTTGAATTTGGTGCTTACCATTTCCATGCACGTTTGTAAACTTTTACTGTATACGTTTGTATCCATCCATCTGTTTAGTGTCTTTAAGACCAAAAGTCCTAGTGGGTACTTGTTTACCAGTATCCATTCCAGCTTTTTTGCTTTTAACAGCAGAACCCCAGAGCGTTAGCTGAACACCACCAGCTAGGATGGCCACGTGACCAAGTTCTGGCTGATGAATGACCATGGAAAGGATGAAAACACCCTCTGAACTTTACTGTTAAGAAGGAGGCGCAAACCTTTTGAGTTCTCTTTCCGTCTGGCTTCTGATTAAGGCGGGGAGAAGAACGTGGTAGTAAGCTAATTAGCCCATGCAGTCGTTGGAAACACAGCAAGATAGCAGTGATGAGACTGAGGAACTCTGGGTCCCTGCCTTCAGGGCGTCAGCTGCCCACCTACAGCCCACTCACTCCCTGTCCTGTCACCGGGCTGCCCACCGTCTCAGGCTGTTCTGTGGGAATTAAAAACAAAAACATGTTTTTTATTTAAGTGAGTATTATTTGATCGCTATTAAAACTGACGCCAAAATGTCCCAATAGAAGCGGTTCCCATTCTGGTTATGAACACTATTAGTGACTTATCGTGTTAAAATTTTTCACTTACGTAGGGAGGATTAAGGTGAACCACTGGGGTGTGATCCTTCGCATCCCAGATTGAGGAAGGAAAATAAGACATTTCACAGCTGCCCCAGTGGCTAGGTGTCAGTGGGCCTGAGCCCGTGGAGGGCACGTGAGTTGAGCTCCTCATCGTCCATGGAGAAGATTCGTACACAGTGAGGACCCCTGACTGCTCTGTTCCCAACTGGAGACATTTAGAGCAAATGTCCCGATGACTGTTTGAGGATGAGAAGGAAAAGTTTCTGTTCCCAGGAGGATTTTCTTCCCACACGCTGTCTCAGCATCAAAGTGGACACCTTTTTTTTCTTTTTTAATTAATTCATTTTTTTCTGTCTGCACCGGGTCTCCACTGCTGCATGAGGGCTTGCTCTGCGTACGGTTCTTGGGGGTTTCTCTCTAACTGGCGGGTCAGCTTCTCCATTCGGTGGCCTCTCTTGTTGCAGAGCTTGGGCCCTAGAGCACGGGCTTCAGCAGTTGCTGCAGGCAGGTTTGGTTGCCCCCAGGCACGTGGGATCTTCCCAGACACCGGGTCGGACCCCTGTCCCCTGGACTGGCAGGATATTCCTAACCACTTGACTGCCAGGGAAGTCCCCCAAGCAACGCATCTCGAGAGGGACCTTCCTGGTCAATTTCTCTTCTCCAAGAGGTTGCCCCCAGACTCCCCATTTCCTGCGTGACAGACGGCAGAGCAGCTGCTCAAGGGAGAAGGAGACCCTCACTCTCTGGCTGGCAGTGTTGCAGCTCCAGCCAGGGTGCCAGGCTGGGTGGGATCTTGCTTTCTGCACGGTGACTCAGGAGCTCTGCCCAGAGGGGCAATGTCTGTGTTAGAACCCCGGGGGGTAATGGGGGAGTCCAGGGGCCCCCTCTAGTTCTTTCCTGTCCCCCTTTGCAGCCCTGATGCTGTCTGATCACTCACTAGCTTGTTGTGCCTGATCTCCTGGGTCAGCTTGGCTTCTGGCCTGAAAGGCAAGGCCTGGTCTTCGGCTTCCCTCCCACAGGGCACTTAGAACAGACTGCAGCAAGGCCCCGGCCCCTCCTCTTGAACGGGACTGGTACCATCCGTTCCAGTCATACTGGGTCTATCTCGACCCTGGGCCTTCCCCCACTCCTCCTTGTGTTAAGAGCTGGACTGTCACAAATGAACTTACCTGCCAGCCAGACTGGCAGACACAGAGAACAGATTTGTGGATGCCCAAGGGGAGGGAGGGTGGGTGAGGGAAGGAACGGGAGTTTGGGGTCAGCAGGTACAGACTGTGGTATACAGAGGAGAGAAAAGCGAGGTCCTGCGGTATCGGACAGGGAACTACATTCAGCATCCTGCGATTCGATCATAATGGAAAAGATTGTGAATGTGTGTCACTGAATCCTCGACGGCGGATGCGATGGTCGGACGGCATCACTGACTCCATGGACATGAGTTTGAGCACGCTCCAGGAGTTGGTGATGGACACGGAGGCCTGGTGTGCTGCAGTCCATGGGGGTCGCAGAGAGTCAGACACGACTGAGTGACTGAACTGAACTGATAACTAAATCCCTTTGCTGTACAGCAGAAATTAATACAACATCAACTACAATAATTTTTTTTTAAAGAAAGGCAGCATCAAGAAAAAAAAAAATTGGGTTGTCAGATGAGTGATTCTCAGACTTCCTCCATCTTTGTCTTGCTTTGATACAGGAGGTCGTGGGTGCCCCTACCCCGTCTGTGGTCTGCGCTGACTGCTTTAAAACGCACAACAGAGGCTCCTGGCCTGAGTGAGTAGACAGTGAGCTCTGCTCTAGCTGAGACCCACGAGCTGAGCTGAGCTCAGGAGTGCCCATAAATTACATTCATGGTGGGAAAAAACAAAGCCAAGCGATACCAAATTCCTTCCCTCCTGTGGAGGCTGGAAACTCAGCTGTGCAGAGAGTCCAGTGCACAGAGAAGAAAAAAGGGCCCAGGTAGCAGGCCGCGGGTGCATTTTGGTCTGGCTGAACCACAGATGTCGTCGGGCAGATTTTCAAATTCTAAAAAAAAAAGAGAAAATTAGAAGTGAAAATTCCCTTAAAGCACCAGTTCACCAGAAACTCAGTTCCAGGTGGATTGTTTTTGGCACTCATTGCCGCTCTCTCCAAAAAAGTATTCAAGTTAAAAATTAAAATGAAATGTAAACTAAAATTTAAAAACTAGCTGCGTGTGCACTTGATGTTTAAAATCTTATAATGCCAAAGAAATGGCAAAGTAAAATAGCAAAGGACACTGTCATGTAAAAACAGACAAGAGTGTTTTGAATGATAGGCAAACTGCTCATTAGGTGACTGGCTTTCGGCTAATTGATCTACAGTCAAGAGCATCCAAAGGTGGACACTTTTGTGCTCAGGGACACTTTCTCGGGCCTGTTTTCATTTTATTTCAGACAAAAGTCTGATCAACTCTGTTATTTGGTTTCCCAACTCCTGGCATATTAGAGGTGAATCAAAACAGGGCGGGTACCGTCTGAGCCAGGCCACTGTGTGTGTCAGAGGCTGGCTGGTCCCCCGACAGTCAGGGAGGGAAGCGGAGGCCAGAGGGAACTCACAGGTAATACAGGCTTAGAGCACTGAAGTGGCGAGGCGGGGCCTGTCCTTTCTGCAGCCCTGTCCTCCCCTCTTGCCTTGAGATTCTCTGGCTTCTGAGGGCACTTCTGTCTTCTAATGTGTGTGATGCCAGCCAAGCCATGAAAACTGTTTACAGCAGGCTATGCACTTTGCCCCATGCACTGTCCTCTCATACAGTCCACTTCAGAGAGGTTTTCATTAAAAGGGACCAAACCATTGGCTCTTGAACGGGAGCCTCCATTGGAAGGCACTCGTTTCCCCTGCCCTCCAGGAGGTGCCTCCTCAGAAGGCTGCTTGTAAGGGTGCCTTCTGCTGTTTGACAAGCTCCCCAGGCCAACCTAGAACGGGTGCCGTGGCCTGGAAGAATTCACTCCCCGAAAGTGAGTTCACCTCCTGCACCGAAACGTAGCCGACCCAGTGCAGTTCATTCTGGATATTCAAGGTGGTGTGGGCAGGAGGTCGAGAATAGCCCAGATTACCATGAAATCAGCTTCTGAAGATCTGGAGGCTTCTGGTCCAGAATGGCTTTCTTCTCTGAGGAAAGGTATTAAGACTTTCCAGAGAAACAGAGCCAACGGTACGTGTGTGTGTTATCTTTTTCTTTTTTTCTTGTGGACCACTTTTAAAGTCTTTACTGAATTTGTTATAATATTGCCTCTGTTTGATGTTTTGGTTTTTTTGGCTGCCAGGCATATGGGATCTTAGCTTCCCGATGAGGGATTGAACCCACCCCCTGCAATGGAAGGTGAAGTCTTAGCCACTGGCCTCCCCCAGGAAGCTCCCATATGTATATTTATCTTAAGGAATTAGTTCCTGCGGGAAACGGGCTGCCTGAGACCAGGAAAGTTGGTCTAGGCTCCAGTGAAAGTGCAGGCGAAAAAGCAGGTCCCAGTTTCAAAACAGGCAGAAGGAGCGGATTCTCCCTCGAAAGATGTTTGTTCTTTTCCGGCCTCCGGTGCTGGGGTGGGTCCCCAAGGGATGGGATGGATCCCCCCATGCCAGGGAGGGCGGCTGGCTTCACTCGGTCCACCGAGGCGAGTCTCATCCAGAAACGTCCTCAGACACACCCGGCATCACGTTTAGCCAAGTCTTGGGGTACCCTGGGGCCCAGTCCAACAATTAACCATCATAGGTGGCTACTGAAAAAGGCTGAAAAATGAATCATCACAGAACACCAAAAGAAGCTAAAACATCAGCCATCCCCGGAGGCTAGAACAGCTCGCCAGTGTATCGCCGCTTCCTGCCAATCCCAAACCCCATCTGCTCCGAAGGCCGAGGAGCCCCTGACCATCTTTCCCCTCCAGAGCCCCCTCTGAGGAGCGGCCAGGACTGAGGGTGGGACGCTTGGGCAGGAAGGGGGGTCAGGGATGGGGCGAGTGGAGAGGGTGTGCTTTGGGGGCCGCTGCTGACCCATCCCCTTCCACCTGTGGAGACATTCGGGTGGGTGAGGGCTGAGGCCCATTGCCTGACCTTAAACACCGGCCATAACTGAGCCTCACAGCAGTTTCTCTGGGACTTAGCGTCTGTCCTCTGATAAGTATTGTTGCTGTAGTTAAGTCTGTACCATCGAGTCTGTAGATAATTGTTGCTGCAGCGTTCTAGTCCTTGACAACTGCTGCGTTTGCGAGCACGCCTGGAGGGGCTGTGGCTCTTGGAAGGAGCATGGACTCAGGTGCCGAAGGCAGAGTCGTGCCTCTGAATCAGGTGTGGCTCCAGGCCAGTCCCTGACCTGGGGGCTCAGAGCTCTCCCACAGGAGATGAGCTTGCTGGCAATTGCCGAAGGAATCACGGTGGAATCTTGTCATAGCGCTTTATGAAGGGCCCCTGGCGGCTCAGACAGGAGAGAGTCCACCTGCAGTGCGGGAGACCTGGGGTTGATCCCTGGGTCGGGAAGATCCCCTGGAGAGGGGAACGGCTACCCACGCTAATCTTGTCAAAGTCGAATGAGATGACCTGTGTGAACGTTCTTTGTAGTGTTCAACAAGTACTGAGAAGGGTGAAGTAAACATAAGGAAAAACTATTTTTATCCCTTTGACCCTGCTCCTTAAGTTTGTAAGTACTGGCCGGGCCCTTGTCGAGTCGTGAGCGGACCTGGAGACTGTTGTGAAGTAAATCAGAAAAACAGAGATTGTATATTAACGCTCATATGTGGATTCTAGGAAAGTGGTTTTGATGATCTAATTTGCAAAACAGGAATAGAGACACCGACATAGAGACAAAACGTGTGGACCCCCAGGCGGGGGTGTGCGGGCTGAGCTGAGTCGGGGGGGCGGGGCTGACGTGTCCCACGCTGCTGACACTGTGAGACGCTGAGGGCCTGCTGTGGGCTCGGGGGCCCTACTCACGCTGCGTGTGAGACGGTGACACTGAGGGCCTGCTGTGGGCTCGGGGGCCCTACTCACGCTGCGTGTGAGACGGTGACACTGAGGGCCTGCTGTGGGCTCGGGGACCTACTCACGCTGCGTGTGAGACGGTGAGGGCCTGCTGTGGGCTCGGGGGCCCTACTCACGCTGCGTGTGAGACGGTGACACTGAGGGCCTGCTGTGGGCTCGGGGGCCCTACTCACGCTGCGTGTGAGACGGTGACACTGAGGGCCTGCTGTGGGCTCGGGGACCTACTCACGCTGCGTGTGAGACGGTGAGGGCCTGCTGTGGGCTCGGGGGCCTACTCACGCTGCGTGTGAGACGCTGAGGGCCTGCTGTGGGCTCGGGGGCCCTACTCACGCTGCGTGTGAGACGCTGAGGGCCTGCTGTGGGCTCGGGGCCCTACTCCGTGCTGTCCGGTGGCCTCAGTGGGAGGAACTCCAAAAAGGAGGCGATCTATGTGTGTACTTAGTTGATTCACTTTGCTGTACAGTAGGAACTAACACAAAATTGTAAAGCAACTATAATCCAGTAAAAATGGAAAAAAGATAAAGAGCCATCGCTATGTGCCCTGTTGATACTCAAAGACTAGGCCTTCTGTGGGGCCCTCGCATCTTGCTGAGACCGCTGCAAAGACGTGACAGCGCATTCCACCAGCAGCCCGTCTGTCTCCTGTTCTGCCTTGTCTCATGGGTGAGTTGATCATTATTATTATAGCATGTAGCCAAGAATGATTCCATTTAGGAAAACAATAGTGAAACTTTGCTGATTTTTGTAGGATAATTTTGCCATGGCCTCTGCAAATAAAGCAGTGATTTCTTTAGCGCGTGCCAGTTCAGAGTCACGGATCTGTACTTTCGAAGCCTACGGTTGACTGTTTGGTGTGAAAATCGTATTCCAGTGAAGCATGTAAGCAAGCGGATCTGAAGTATGGCCGTTTTCATCTAGATTGCCTGTTAGTAACTGGCCCCAAGAGATAGGTTGTAAGGAAGACTTTGTTACTTTTGTTGACTGTGATGAGTAGCCCCAATATTTACAGTGGCCTCCCGGTTTGAAGAATGGGAAGATGGCCCAACAAGACAAATGTGGCATCTACACATTTTGGCTTTTAGGGGTAATGAAAGAATTTGACTTTTTCTTCACCGATCCAAACATTTGATAACGGCAGACATTTGAACTCAATGCAAATACAAGAATTTCAGGAAAATACAATTTCAAAAAATACAAGATTTCAGGAAAATCACATTTCCTTCTGAATGATGGCAGATTTCCATCTGGTTAGTCATTCACTCATTCTAATACCTTCTTCCATGGGTTTAGGGACAAAGAGCACCTGGGGACAGATGAAACCATTATTGGGGTTTATGCTTTGCCTAATTGAAACAGTTGTATTTACAGCCTGCTGATACAGCTCTAGTCAGAGGGGAGAACCACTCTGGAAAGTTTGCAGAACCTTTCTCTGCCTCTCATAGAATTGCCCTGGCACATTTTCTGCTAGCATCTTCACCGGAGTGTGTTGGTAGCTGTTCTTCGGTGAGATGAGATGGCTCACCTCTTTTTGTGTGCTGTGCCACCCCCTTTTAAAAGAAAGAAACAAAGTTCTCCGTTTCTCCCAGGAGAAGTTTAAGAAAGGATCCATGCATATTTGCACCACCTTAAACAGACTCCCAGCAGGCTAGGTTGGCATACAGCTCTCATTTCAGCCATCTGTATTTTCAGGTGTACCCTATGTATTTAGTACATCATTTGATAATGCTAAAAAAAAATATTAAAGCAGTGTGAGACTAAAGGAGAAAGAAGATGAATGTTAGCATTCCCCTGGGGTTCATGGGTGAAGGAATTAACACAGCGTGGCACTCTACCCTAGCTGTGTTTGTTTCCATGGCAACAGCCTCGTACATGTTTCAGACTGTCCACAGTGACACAGTTGCAGAAATAGTAGCTTGCAGGTTTCTGATATCGCATCAGTGGACAGGCAGCACGCACTATATTAAGTGTAAAGGAATTTAAAATGCAGCTAGGATTCAGATGTATATTAGCTCAGCTAAACGATGTTTTGGGGATTTCGGCGTCCCCTCTCCTCACGACAGCAAAATCTGGGCAAAGTTGAAAGTTGCAAGATTCCAGTCAAACAATCGTCCTTGCTCGGGTGAGTGTCATCGAATGAAACCAATGTGAGTGAGTTCCGAAGGTAAGAAAATGGCCTTGGCAAATGACATATTTAAGAAGGATCTTGCCAGCGAAGCTGGTTTTTCGGAGGAGGGGTAGCGATGGGTAAATAATGAAAGCTTTGGTTGAAAATCGCTGAGTCTTAAAGCAAATCAGTGTGCACCGGAATCTGACTGCTGTTGAGTTCACAGCAACTAAGGTGTCTGAATGGATCATTGCAAAAATTGCTTTTTTTATAAAAGTGATCCGGTGAGGAGCAGAGAGGTTGACTGGATATGCAGTTAAAGAGAAAGTGGGGCTCCATTGTCTTTCTGAAAGCTTATGTAAATATCTCCCTTCTTGCCAGAATGACCCTGGCTTGTCTTTGACATTCTGACGCTACTTTTTGGTACTGTTTTACGGTTCTGTGTGTTTCTATCATGTTGCCACGTTGTAGCCTGATAAGACTTGAGTGTTGGTTAGAGAGCCACCAAGTAAAGATGATAGACTTTGTAAGTGTGTGACTTTGCAACCAAATTGTACGGTAATTTAGGAGGAGAAGTGTTCAAATGGGTATTTATTTACAGGCTAGACCTCTGCTTTTGAATAGCAGCCTAGGTATTAGGTTAATGGATTTTGATGTGCACATTATGATTGTGGGAGCTTTCAAGTACGTGGTAGTTCAATTTATACTGTTTTTCATGTCAAAATATTTTTATTTATGCCCATTATTCAGTGTAAGCCTGCATTTACCTTACAATTTTATGATTCATGTATCAGGGGAGAGAATGTAAAATGGCATGGAAATTTAAGCTAATCTATTCATTTGAGGAGGATTTATTTTCTGACCATAGGTGGACTTTTACAAAAAGTGGTATGAGAAACACAGCTCTTGGATTTGTGGGACTGTTTCATGTGGGCACAGGGAACAGCCCCCAGCATCTGATGCATGTTCTTCTTCACAGCGAATATTTGGTTTGGTGAAAAGAGAACACCCGTAGGGGTGACGGCGTTCTGGAGCTTCCTGCCCACCTGGGCATGTAGGGGGCTGGGAGAGACTGTGGATCATAAATCAGGGATGGAACCCCAGGGTGTTTGACACCTACTTGCCTTTCTTTGGGGGTGTCCCTGGTGGCTCAGATGGTAAAACATCTGCCTGCAGTGCGGGAAACCCGGGTTTGATCCCTGGGTGGGGAAGATCCCCCGGAGAAGAAAATGGCAGCCCCCTCCAGTATTCTTGCCTGGAAAATTCCATGGATGGTGGAGCCTGGTAGGCTACAGTCCATAGGGTTGCAAAGAGTTGGACACAGCTGAGCAACTTCACTTTTCTTCTAAATAAGGTGATCCAGCGACTTCCTTAGCAGTCCGGTGACTAAGACCTTGCCTCCCGTCGCAGGAGGTACATACAGGTTGGATTCTGGCTGGGAAGCTAAGGTTCAGTAACTAAAAGCAAAAGTGGCTCCGTGGTGTCCGACCAGTTTTTGACCCCATGGACTGCAGTCCATGGAATTCTCCAGGCCAGAAGACTGGGGTGGGTAGCCTTTCCCTTCTCCAGGGTATCTTCCCCACTCAGGGATCGAACCCAGGTCTTCCCTGTTGCAGGCAGATTCTTTACCAGCTAAGCCACAAGGGAAGCCCAAGAATATTGGAGTGGGTAGCCTAGGCCTTCTGCAGAGGATCTTCCCAACCCAGGGATCGAACCGGCGTCTCCTGCATTGCATGCAGATTCTTTACCAACTGAGCTATCAGGGAAGCCCAGGATTCAAAACAGACTGTACAAATGGTCCACATCAAAAAAAAGAAAAAAAATACTAAGTTATTCCAAACTGAAAGTACTGTTGACCCCTGCCTCTCAGCGATGCTCGTCTGCAGTGCCGACCAGCCCGAGATGGGGGCTGAAGTCAGCATCTTCCAGAGGGATCTTTTTTGTTGGTGGCCCATATTTAAAGGCTTCCCTGGTGGCTCCGATGGTGAAGAATCCACCTGCAGTGCAGGAGGCCTGGGTTTGACCCCTGGGTCGGGACGATCCCTTGGAGAAGGGAAAGGCTACCCATTCCAGTCTTCTGGCCTGGAGAACTCCATGGACAGAGGAGCCTGGCGGACTACAGTCCACGGGGTCGCAAAGATCGGGACACAGCTGGAGAAACCAAGCACATCCTGAAGGCAGCTCCTTCCTCAGAGGGGGTGCCCCTCTGCCTGTTCTCACACAGAGCCCTAGCCCATCCTTGGGGCCGGTGGGAAGGCAGGCTTGCAAATCCCGTCCCCAGGCCTGGGCGCCTGGCCCGCCCAGGTATCCTGGTGAGCAGCTTGCCCCTGTGGCAGCTGCAGGAAGGCTCCTGTGCTTGGCGCCTCCCGAGGCAGAGGAGTCAAATGCCGCTGGTGTGAGGGTTTACTTGATGTTCCACTATTACACTTGAGGAGCCCTGGAGACCTTGGGTTCATGAGCCTGAAGCTCTGAAACTAGAAATCAAGAAAGCGCCAATGAAATGCGTTGTTTTCTTTTAAGGTGTTTTTTTTTTTTTTTTTTTTTGATGGGGATCATTTGAAAGTCTTTATTGAATTTGTGGCACTATACTTCTGTTGTTTATGTTCCGGTTTTCTGGCCACAAGACCTGTGCAATCTTAGCTCCCCAATCTGGAATCGAACCTGAAGCCCTTCGTTTGGAAGGTGACGTCTTAACCAGTGGACCGCCAGGGAAATCCCCCAGTGAATGACTTTGGATGATGGTTCAACTTTTGTCTGTTTGAGGAATGCAAGCCCTTCCAACAGTTGAGACATTTGTATAGTTCTTTTTTTTTTTTTTTTCTTCATCCCCAAATATTTTCCAGTATTAAAAAAAAAAAAAAAAAAACCAGTCTAGGCCATGTTTCGGTAACTCTTTCCTAAGAATAGAAAAACAGAGAAACCTAAACCTAGAGCCCCAGGCTGCACCCGTCATTCAAATGTGAAACCCTGGCAGTGCTGTAGGAAACTCCATTGCTTCCATTTGAAGGGCCAGGAAATTGATTTGGAAAAAAGTAAATTTGAGGGATTCCCAAATAGTGGCGGCATGAAATGAATAACAGAAAAATGGAGGTACAGACTGCTTTTAGTGTTACCAATGGTAAATGGTAAGAGAATTGCCAGAATAAGCTACCTGGGCACAGCTCGCTGGGAGTCTCCACTGCCTCGCAGTTACTGACGGCTCTCACTGCTCACAAGGTGAGAGCCAGTCCCCAGGCTGGTGTCCAGCCTTAGTCCCTTCCAGCCTTCCCTGTGGCTCGGTCTCTCTCTCGGGCACCTGGGGGCCTGTCCCAGGGTAATAAATACTGTATCTTGGCCCCGGGGGGACGCCGCTAGGCCTCTGCCCTTGCTGCTGCCTCTGCCCAGATTTCTTTCCTCCCAGCCCCCCAGCTTGAATTCCAGTTCCTCCAGAAAACCTTTCGGATCCCCCCTCTCGCCCTCACTGGGGTGACTTTTCCATCCTTTCCATCCTTCTACCATGTGTCCATAACAGTTGGGCTTCAAATTGTAGCACTTATTTCACTGTATTAGGATGAGTTGTGTCTTCTCTTAATTGTGATGTAAATTTATCAGAGACACAGGACCTGATTTAGGTACTTCTGTAGCTTTGGCCAGACCTAGAACAGTATTTCAAACTTGTATTTCACTGAATTCTTAAACACTCGCAAAGATACGCGTCACCGAGCAATCAAGGCCCAGAGACGCTGACCACTGTCTTCTGCTCAAAGGCAGTCTATTGGATACTGAGATCCCTGAGGCTGTGTCTGCCACAGCACCGGGCATCAGGACCAATTCGGCCACTTTCAGGTGCTTCCAAACGTTTGGCTGTTTGGCATCACCCAAACATAGAAACCAGGCGGATGGCTGATAATTTTTTTTTACCTTCATGGAATCAAAGATTTTAGAGCCAGAAGGAACCTCAGGGAGTGAAACTCATGTTGCAGAGGAGAAAACTGACTTTTCCCAAAGCGCACGGCTGATCAGGGACCCAGGTGAGTAGACCCAGCTGGCCCCTCCATCCGCGGCCCTGCCTCCCGGGCAGCGGCCTGGGATTGCACTGAAGACCGAACCAGTCAGTTTCCTTTCTGCCCCGAGCCATGACTGGCTGGCCTTCTAGCTGCAAACACCGTCATCTGACAATAATCCCCTTCACCTCTCTTTGCTAAAGGCTGATATCACCGGGATAGAATTAAAGACAAAAGTAGACTGAGAGCTGAACTCCGGGGGACGGAGAGCAACGCTAACAGTTCATTAGCCATCGCTCGCTGCAGCTACAGCAACTGCTGGATTCCGTCAAGTTCAGACCCTTAGAAAGAGTGGAAAAAAGAAAGCACATACTTTCCAGGCCCGGGCGCTGCACGGCCGGCCAGCTGGGCGTAGCACCATGGCAAAAAGATCTCTTCAGTTTCAGAAATTCGAGACCCCGAGCTTGCATACAGGGCTGTGGCTGCAACCGGGCCTCTGGCATTGCTTCTGCCTGCAGTTGTATCAGACTCAGCTCCTATGGGAAGCCCATTAGTGTCTGAAGAAAGAACCAGCCCTCCAAGTTGACATAAGGAGCAGGCTGATATGTGTGTGTGCGTGCGTGCGTGTGTGTGTGTGTGTGTGTGTGTGTGTGTTTAAAGGCCTGTGTCCGAGGTCAACAGCCTTTTTAAGAGAACTCTTGGTTTTCTATGTAAACGTGTACTTCCTCTGGCCTAGAGTTAGCCTGTTAAGGGAATAAAGCACAATTCAGATTTCTGAGTTGGAAGCCTGATTAATCTCTCTGCCAGTTACATATGGAAATAAATTAGTAAATGGTCCATCTGGGACTAAACTACTGCAGAGATGATAAATTATCTCCATCATATGTCTGTGTTGCTGCAGACTGGGTTGTGCTCACCAGGAGCTGCTGAAAGATGTCTGGATGCTCTATCGTGGTCAGAGGAATAAAAGTTAAAAAAAAAAATTAGAAGTGAAAAATTTACTTTAAAAATTTACAAGTGAAAAATTTACCTTGAAATGTCTTTTGAGAAGACTGTCTGGTTGATGCCAAGTTTGTGCCTTAGGACTTTGCTCTGTCTGCAAATATTTAAAAGGAGAGTCTGAAGGGCATAAGAAACATTTTACTTTTATATTTTCAAAGGCCAAAACAGTAACACGTATTGATTGGTACTCACATGTCTTAGTGAATATAATTATACGTACAATAAAAATATACCCCTGTGTAATACTGCACTTTATAATTTTCATAGCAACTTCTTGTCTATTTTCTTATTTAAATTTCAAAGAAGGTGAGGCAAGTCAGTGTCTCTAATTCTTGACGGATGAAACACTGAGGTTTATGAAGCAGCCGATTCTGATTCCAGCTTGGTTTCCATCAGAGCCTTGCATAACATCAAAAGCATTTTCAGTTCCCCGCCATTCATCCAGCAGCACCAGGAAGTAAAGCCTGCTGTTTATGTCAGTCTTCTGGAAGCCAAAGTCATACGTTCTTGATCATAAAAAGTAGTTTTCCTTTTCTCTCTAATTGGAGGTGTTGAGTATTGGTTTAACTTTCCCGGGCATGGTTTTTTTTGTTTGTTTGTTTGTTTTAATGATGATACTTGCAGCTAACATTTATTTTTTAAAAATTATTTATTTATGTGGCCGCGTCTGGTCTTAGTTGTGGCAGGCGGGAGGTTTCTGTTGTGGTGATTGGGCTCTCTCTGGTGGTGGCGCACGGGCTCTGGGCCTGGCTGGCTCAGCTGCAGGACACAGACTTAGTTGCCCTGCGGCGCGAGGGATCTTAGTTCCCCGACCAGGTATTGAACCTCATCCCCTGTGTCGGAAGGTGGATTCTTACCCACTGGACCAACATGGAAGTCCCTGGACATATTTTGATTTTTTTAATTGAGGTGTGATTGACATAAAATTGTAGTAGTTTCAGGCGTGTGACGATTCGGTGTTTGTATACGTTGTGAAGTGATTGCAATAAGTTGAGTTGACATCCGCCACCGTTTACGATTTTTATTTCTTGTGACGAGAACTTTTAAGACCTACTCTCGGCAGCCTTCGTATGTGCAGTGTGGTCTTCGTAACTATAGTCACCCTGCTGTACACAGCGTCTCCAAGGCTTACTTCACCTGTGACCTTTTAACACCCCTGCCCCCCTTTCTCCTAGTCCCTGGTCTACCTGTTCCTTTTGCCTAAAGCACGTCCCTCTCCACCGGAGTTATTTTATCAACTAAAAGCATCCTCGCCCTCAGGGGCATTTTGCAAATGGCTTGAGGGGACTGTGGTATCCAGATTCTTCAGTTCAGTTCAGTTCAGTCGCTCCATCGTGTCCGACTCTTTGCGACCCCATGAATTGCAGCACGCCAGGCCTCCCTGTCCATCACCAGCTCCCGGAGTTCACTCAGACTCACGTCCATCAAGTCGGTGCTGCCATCCAGCCATCTCATCCTCTGTCGTCCCCTTCTCCTCCTGCCCCCAATCCTTCCCAGAATCAGAGTCTTTTCCAATGAGTCAACTCTTCACATGAGGTGCAGTGTTCATGTATGGATGTGAGAGTTGGACTGTGAAGAAAGGTGAGCACCGAAGAATTGATGCTTTGGAACTGTGGTGTTGGAGAAGGCTCTTGAGAGTCCCTTGGACTGCAAGGAGATCCAGATTCTTACCCTACTTTAAAATTTTCTTTTGGGTCTTCCTCCAGAGCAAACCCTCCGTAGTTCATCCTTGAAGCAGCCGAGATGCTCCCCTCTTAAAAAAAACAATCCTTAAAGTACAGAAAAACCAGACTGGACTCGGATAGTTGCCTGGTTTGTCCGACATCAGCTTCTGAGCACGCGGCAGGTGCCCCTCCTTCACGCAAGGAGGAGATGCGGCCGGCCCCTTGCGGTGACTTGTCTGCTTGGCTGTGACCTTGTCTCACCCAGGTCACCTGTAAGTGGCTCACTTTCCGGTGAGACCTGGCTCCTCCGAGCATCTGAACAGCTCTCTGGGCTTTTGCTTCAGCTTTTGCCTGTTCCCGTCTATAAAAATCCTGCCTCAATCTCAAGACCCCTAGTACTGTCTCGACGCTTTTCCTTACCCGCTTCCCCACCCCAGAGGTCTCCTTGGCGAGCGTCTGTCTGTCCGTCCGAGGGGCAGCGCAGCTGAGCTCTATCTGAGTCGCCTGCGTCTCTGTCTTTGGTGCAGTTGTTGCTGTTGTTTAGTCAGAGTCGTGTCTGACTCTGCGACCCCGTGGACTGTAGCCCAGCAGGCTGCTCTGTCCATGGGATTCTCCAGGCAAGAAGCTGGAGTGGGTTGCCATTTCCTCCTCCAGGGGATCTTCCGACATGGACTGAGGAGCCTGCGGGGTCACAGTCCATGGGGTTACAAGAGAGTTGGACACAACTTAGTGACTAAACAGTAACAAACACCTGTCTCATCTCCCACAGAAGACAGTGCATTTCTCCAAGGCAGGGATTTCCTCATCGTCTCTGACCCCTCCTCCTTCCCTAACCCCTAGCCTAGTACTTTGTCCTTAATTGAAGCCTAAGATGCATTAGAGCACGGTGCTTTAAGGGAAATAAACGCTCACTTGGCTGCCTCGGGCCTTCACTGTGGTCTGCGGGATCTTCAGTTGCCGCAGGGAGATCTGGCTCTCTGACCAGCAGCTGCGCTCTGGCGCCCTGGACTGGGAGCCCGGGTCTTAGCGGCTGGACCTCCAGGGAAGTCCCTCTGGAGTAGGATAATTTTCTTTTGCAACAACAGACTCAGTGTCTTTGGATGGGTAGATGAATGATTTGAGAGGTATCAGTGTCTGCCATGGATGGCTTGTTAAAGAAGATCCCTGGGACCCACCTCCCAATATGCAGATACAGTGCCCCGTGGGCGGGACCAAGAATTTGCAATTCCAACAGGCTGTCAGAACGACACTGATGGTACCCCTTCATGGGCCACTGTTTGAGATCCACCGACTGAATTTATTTCCTAATATTCTCACTCTAAGGCTCGTAGGCTCATACCATCCTTTTCTTTTCCTTTTTTTTTTTAAATATCTTTTTGGAATCTTATCTTTTGGCTGCACCAGGCGGCATGTGGGATCTTGGTTCCTTGACCAAGGATGGAACCTGTGCCCCCCTGCACTGGTGGCATCGAGTCTTAACCACTGGACCACCAGGGAAACCCCCTCATTCTTTCATGAGAGGGTCATTGCTGTCTCTTCCTTGAGGTGTAGGCCAAAAAAAAAAAATCTTCCACCAGAAATTATTATGCTACTGGGCTTCCCTGATGGCCCAACGGTAGAGAATCTGCCTGCAATGCAAGAGACACAGGAGACCCAGGTTCAGTCCCCGGGTCGGGAAGATCCCCTGGAGGAGGGCACGGCAGCCCACTCCAGTACTCTTGCCTGGAGACTCCCATGGACAGAGGAGCCTGGCGGGCCGCAGTCCGCGGGGTCGCAAAGAGTCGGGCACGGCTGAAGCGACTGAGCAAGCATGCATCTCGTGTGCCAGCTGTTCTATTCTGGAAGCTTAGTGGTTGACTATAGCCTCCAGACTTGCAGCCCACATGTGAGCTTTAGCTGGATGGGATCTTTTTCTCCAGAAATAGAGCCAGAGTAATTTTATTCGACAACGACAGACTAAAGAGCCACTGACTTTGCAGCCTGTCCACCTGGTCTACCTGGAGGATCAAGGTTGGGTTCGTGTGGTGGAACCCTGGTCCTGAACGCTGGCTGGCACTCTGATGTTTTTCCTTTATATAGATGAGTGTTTCAATGGCAGCTGTAGTGAAATAAAATGATCTCACAAATGTCTCAATGGCAGCTATAGTAAAATAAGATGATCTCACAGTGTCTGTGGCATGTATTTTTAAATGCCTGGGTTCTTTTATGCCCCATGAGGCAGTTTCAAGAATACTCCGTCGTGAAAGACGTGATGCTTCAATAACTTTCCAAGAGATAAAGAGGTGCAGTTGCAATTGACTTCTTCATTGAAGTGTGTCGTGCTTTAGAGAGGTAGGCTAGAGATGACGTCCCCTGTGGTTGAGAGGGTTCGCTCTCCTTTGCTCTAATCCTGTCTTCCTTCTGCTCCTCTCCACCAGCCGCTAGACGCGCCATCTCCTGGAAGACCAGCGTTCTTGTGACCATGGAGGCCTCTCCGTCCTTTCTGTGACTGGAACAATGCTGACTGTGGTTTCCTGGACCCATTCTGACTCAGGTAACCACGCTGTGCCTTCCCCAGCTGGTTTACACCTCAGGGAGACTGCACGGAATAAATGAAATACCAAAGCCGTATTGGAATGCCAATGCCAGATTGATTGCTTTTCCAGCAATTGATATTCTCTCCGTCTTCTTCCCGATCTTCTTAATGATCAGTTTATGCAGCTGATCAAACTGACGGTGCGGTCAGTCAGTCAGTGTAGGCATTAAGATAATAAGAATGTTCAATTGCGTCTTATTTAAAACTTCGGGGTGTGTCGTAGACTCACAAAGCCATAGGAGCGTCGCTGGGGATTTCCATATAGAAACTAGCTTCTCCTGTATGTGGTTTCTCGAAATCATTTTCTTTCCCATAATATTGGATAGGCCAAGAAGTTCGTTTGAGTTTTTCCAGCAGATCTTAAGGGACAAACTTTTTGGCCAACCCAGTGCTGTGTTTCACCTGAATTATAGTAATCTTCCTCATGTTGAACCTTTGAATTGGGTTTCATAAATATTGTTAAGTATCTGTTTTGTGTGCTCGGGACAGATGGGGCTAAAAAACTACAGGATGTATAAAAATATAAGGTATATCCTCAGGCAGCTCACACTTGAGCCAAAGAGCCTAGATTCGCTGGTAAGACAATGGCGGACGGTGCTCAGCTGCTGGCTGAGGCTGTGTGCGGGGGTGGTTCTCTGGTTCAGGGAATGAGAAGACTCTGAGGAGGACTGGGACTGAGATACTTAGAGGAGAATTCATGGAGGACAGAGGGCCTCCAGCGGGCCATGTCACTGGGGTCATTCCGCCGGAGGGAAGAGGATCTGCCTGGCCTGACTGCGATGGTGGGAGTGAGCCCGGCCAGGGAGGGCCTGGCGCCTGGACCAGATGGGTCTTGGAGGACCCTGAGCCTCTGACCCAGCCAGAGCCAGGCTCCCATGCTGGGCCTTGTCCCGTTAAGGTTCCCCCAGGGAACCCTGCCTGCCCTATTAGAGCTGCCTTGGCTGACAGCTGCCTGCAGGGGACCCTGGTCACCCTGCTCCCTGGCTAGCTTTCTGCCTCTTTGGGCTTGTCCACACCTGGCCTCTGCTTGTCTGCTGAGTGTCTGCCGTCCACACCTGCCCCCTCCCCTCCACGCTCAGACTGGCAGGCGTGGCTTGACGGGGCCCCGGGATGAGCCAAGTGCCCTGTGAAGTCAGGGCCTGGTGATTCCAAGGAGCTGATTCGGAGCTGAGAAGTGGAATGGAAGGGAAGGGTGGGAAGCAGAAGCAGGAGTCTGTATGTTGATGCCAAGAGTGTACCAAGAGTTCTGAAACCCAGAATATGGGGAGGGCCTCAGGACTGAAGCTGCAGCCGCAGTCGGGGTGGGAGCCCAGCGGGCTGGCTCATTTTGCGATGGCCCAGCGGACCCCGCCTGCACTCAGCTCTTTTGGGTCCAGCACGGCCGCTTCCAGGGCTGGAGCTGCTGCTGAGGCTGCTGCTCGTCCGGGCAGCTCTGCCTGGCCACCCTCGCCCTGCCGCACCGTGCTCCATGGGACCAAGCCCCGGGCAGACCCAGGAGCTCCAACCTTCCTGGACTCAGAGCTCTGTGTCCCAGCCTCCAGGAGGTGGAAGAACCGGAACAGCAGGGTTTCTGTTCTCCCATGAAAGCAGTTGCTGAACCTGTTGTTGCCCTGCCTCTACTAAGCCTGGGTGGGTCAACGAGGGCCCGCCAGGCAGGTGTGGCTCACTCCTTATTGTCGGGGGTGGACAAGCCGACACGGTTTTCACACTTTTAGATGATTGGAAAAAATTAAAAGAAGAATAGCATTTTTTTTCTTCATAGAAATGATATAGAATTCAGATTTCAATGTCCCTCAGTTAAGTTTTGGGGACTTCACATGTGACGCTGGTGGTAAAGAATTTTCCTGCCAACGCAGAAGACATGGGTTTGATCCCTGAGTCAGGAAGATCCTCTGGAGAAGGGAATAGCAACCCACTCCAGTATCGTTGCCTGGAGAATCCCATGGACAGAGGAGCCTGGCGGGCTACAGTCTATGGAGTTGCAAAGAGTCACGACTGAACGATTAGGCACACATACAAATTCAGCTTTACTGGAACACAGTGAGTTCAGCTCAGTCGCTCAGTCGTGTCTGACTCTTTGCAACCCCATGGACTGCAGCATGCCAGGCCTCCCTGTCCATCACCAACTCCCAGAGCTCACTCAAACTCATGTCCATGGAGTTGGTGATGCCATCCAGCCATCTCATCCTCTGTTGTCCCCTTCTCCTCCCACCTTCAATCTTTCCCAGCATCAGAGTCTTTTTTAATGAGTCAGTTCTTCACAACAGGTGGCCAAAATATTGGAGTTTCAGCTTCAACATCAGTCCTTCCAATGAACAGCCAAGACTGATCTCTAGGATGGAGTGGTTGGATCTCCTTGCAGTCCAAGGGACTCTCAAGAATCTTCTCCAACACCGCAGCTCAAAAGCATCAGTTCTTTGCCGTTCAGCTTTCTTCATAGTCCAACTCTCACATCTGTACATGACCACTGGAAAAACCATAGCCTTGACTAGATGGACCTTGGTTGGCAAAGTAATGTCTCTGCCTTTTAATATGCTGTCTAGGTTGGTCATAGCTTTTCTTCCAAGGAGCAAGCGTCTTTGAATTTCATGGCTGCAGTCATCATCTGCAGTGATTTTGGAGCTCCCCAAAATAAAGTCTGACACTGTTTCCACTCTTTCCCCATCTATTTCCCATGAAGTGATGGGACCGGATGCCATGATCTTAGTGTTCTGAATGTTGATTTTTAAGCCAACTTTTTCACTCTCCTCTTTCACTTTCATCAAGAGGCTCTTTAGTTCCTCTTCACTTTCTGCCATAAGGGTGGTGTCAGCTGTATATCTGAGGTTCTTGATATTTCTAAGATGAGCTTCTCCATCTTTGGCTGCAAATAATATAATCAGTCTGATTTCAGGACATAGTCATGCTTATTCATTTCCATATTATCTTTTCTATTACAAGGGCAGAGTTGAATAGGTGGGTCAGAAACCATAAAGAATTCACTTTCTGACCTGTTACAGGAAAAAAATTGCCATTCTCTGGACTAGGCAGTTGCATAACCATTGTTTGCAAAATTTGAGGTGTAGGCCTTTTTCCTTCATAAAGAAAATACGAGGGCTTTCCTGGTGGTCCAGTGGTTAAGACTTTACCCTCCAATGCAGAGTTTGATCCCTGGTCAGGGAACTAGATCCCGCATGCCTCGCAGCCGAAAACCAAAGCATAAAGTACAGTGTTGTAACAGATGCAATAAAGGCCTTTAAAATGGTCCTCACCAAAGAAATCTAAAGTAAGAAAAGAACATAGGATGGAAGGTTGAGT
The DNA here is from genome assembly GCF_001704415.2 of Capra hircus. Taxonomy (NCBI): domain Eukaryota; kingdom Metazoa; phylum Chordata; class Mammalia; order Artiodactyla; family Bovidae; genus Capra; species Capra hircus. The sequence goes on from NC_030817.1 coordinate 2,080,062, forward strand.
AGGATTTGAATAAGCTAGAGAGGAAGAGAGGAGTCTTCTAGACTGAGGTAGAGAGTCGGTCATCCTCTGTTGGATCTTTCTGTTCATCTGTTTAGCTTTCAGTTAAACCTAGATTTGACACCAAGGCTGTTTCATTTCAACAACCTAATTATTAGGGTTATCTTTAAAATGAGGTGTCCAGACTTCTTCGGTTAATATAGATGTTGGAACAAATAAACACCAAATTAAAATATACCCTGCATTTTGAAACTTTTTTCACTTGGCACCGAGTATGAACTATTTTATTTTAGACCAGATAAACATTTTGTTTTAAATTGAGTAAGCATTGAAGATTTGCCATGAGTAGGCTGTGGCATTTAATCTTGGCAACATTCTCCCAGTCTGGTGGGGTTTTATGATACTGTTGAGTGAAAACTGGTGAAAGCTGGAGATGTGGGTTCTAGTCCTGCTAACCTGTTGAGCCAAGGTAGGCTATGTCACACACCAGGGTAAAGAGCACACCCCCAATTTGGGGGCTTCCTGCAATAAGGGGTTCATTTCTCACTCAGCCAGCGTTGGACTGCGCCAATGTGGCTTTGCTGCCTCCAGCTTCTGAGGTTTCCTGTCTCCCCCATCTTGTGACACCTACGTCTCAAAATGTTGCTTCCTCGTTGCTGTGATATGCGAAAAAAGAGTTGAGAACACACACCCATTCTTAGGTGGCTTAGACCGGGAGTGACTCAGACCAGCTCCACACTGATAGTCCATTGGCCAGAACTAGTCACGTGATTCTCGTTGCTAGGAGACTGGGAAGGAGGGAGGAGCAAGAAGGATGCTGAGGGTCCATCCTGCCCCTGCAACACGGGGTCACTGCGGGAAAGCTCAAACTTTATCTGTCTTTTGTCTGCTCTTCATTAAAGGCTAATTAACTAAGGCCTGTACTTTTTCACACCGTTTATGAAAGGCTCAAATAAAACAGTTTATGAAAGAGCTGTAAAAGGTATCGCACGTTGTAAAATATGTAGGCTGTAATTGCTACCTTACTTCTTCACCGGGTTTGAATGGCGGAGGACTGGAGTTGGAATAGTCACACACGCGCCAGCGTGCCTGAGGGTGTCATAGCGTTTGCCACTGACCCAGCGCATTATGATACAGCCGTCCCTTTCACACCCGGAAATATGCTGGTATGGACAGTACATAGATATGACCACCCCAGCTTCACCCCACTGGTCCTCCTTGGAGATTAATGTCAGCTACTGTTTACTGAGCCTCTTCTGAGAGTCACGCTATTCTGCACTTTTGCCTTCCTGGTTTCATTTAATAGCCCAAACAAACTTGTGAAGTAGGTGCAAGCAATCTCATTTTAAGACGAGGTGACAGGCGCAGGGAGGGTTAAATTCCGCGCCATCGCAGCTAGCGAGTCGCGCCGCTTTGCTCTGCGCCCCGGTCTGTCTTGCTGTCAAGCAAATTCCACGTGACTGCCTCACTCATCCTTCACGAGGGTCGTGTCCTCGACCACGTGGCGCCCCACTTCCCCGACACTGGCTTTCGAGGCCACACTCTGGGAGAAGGTTACCGCCCTGAGCGGTGAGCCCAGTCCTTTAGGACCCGGATGAGAAGGTGAGCCATGAAGTCGCGAAGGACTTCTCTAGAACCAGCAGATGGCGGGGCCGGGGCTGGTGAATTCCACTGCTGTCGGTGGGTCCCTCTTCACTCTCCTCCCCGATGTTGACAACTGCAGCTTGTTTTCAAAATGGGCACTGCCTTTATCTAAAAAAGATTCTATTTTGAAATCTTGGGTGGAGTAGACGTTGAGCCAGTGAAGACTTGCCATGTGTGGTGCAGTTGATCCAAACAGGCATCTTCCCAACGCAAGCAGCGAGTGCAGACCCAGCGCCATTCTCAGCAAGTTTATTTACAAATTTGTTTATTAGAAAAAAGAAAAAGTCAAACCACAGCTGAAGACCAGTGTGGTTGCAGAATAATATCGGATAAAAACCCATCTAATCAGGAGACGGTTTTCATTTCCTTGACTCCTGGCATTCCGAATCACTGATTGTTGAAAACCGACCCTGTGGAATCAAAGGGAACAGACTCTGAAAAGTGGACCGACTGTATCAGAACCATCCATTGCATTGCTGGCTTCCAGAAACAGTGCGCCCCCCCCCCCACCCCGACAGTTATACATGTGGCTTCTAACTGTCCAGAGAAAACTAAAGGAATTCCATTATGAAAGAGGAATTAGATGGACATTTCTAATCCCGTCTCATAAACAGTATAGGAGTAACTTTAAAATATTCTGCTTTAAGCATGCATTTAATTTGTGCTCTGGGAAGCAAATAGTGTTGCTAAGATAAAACATTCTAATAATGATTTATGTAAATTTATTTGTACAAAGTAATGGTGTAGTTGCCTATAGCAAATTGCTTGGAATAGGAAATGACATTTATGAGATTTTTTTTTTCCTTCCAAATGAATACAATGGAGAAAATAAGAGACTCCAGAAAGGAAAAGAGAAATCCACGTTCAGCATGGCGTCTGAGGGCAGAAGACACAGAGACAGCGCGACGGGTTAGAGGGTGTGCAGACAGTCGAGAAACCCAGTTCAGTGTGTTTTCCTGTGATGGTCTCAGTATTTGTGGCATTTGTGGGCCACGCCAAAAGTGTGTTAAATTCTTAGAAGGCTAGAACCCTTTATTTTATAATCATAAACTGCGCAGACACCAAAGCTCTTTCCGAATAGCCAACGACGGATCACTTGTTGTCAAAGTGCCCCGAGAGACAGGGTACTTACAACACGGGGGGCCAAGAGGCCAGCTGTAATTAAAAACTGGGCAATTAATCTCAGTTCCCAGTTCCTTTAATGTCAGGGGAAGTGATGCTTGAGTCGTAAATGGGGCCCGAATGTTAATAAACCAAACAGAAAACTCACCCAAGGACTGATTCATCCACCTACTGGGGAGTTTTCCTGTGGCCGCCCACTTAGCAGTCTTGGTAGTGGCTCTGAGGTGTTTCCCAGAAACATTTCATTTATTCCTCGTACAGGTGACTGAGAGAGTTTCTGAATCTGTGCTTTGGCCTTGTAAATAAATGCCCATTAGAATTTGCCAGAACCTTTGGAAAAGGAATGATATGAAGACCTCTGTTGTGGAAGGCATTAATTGCTTTTTCAAAATATTTTTACCGTGTCACTTGGTCGTCACACTCATTTTTGCGAGGAAGGTAAGAGTTTGTGTTCTGTTTATAAACCGAGGGGCCGCAGAAGCCTCCCAGGAGGGCCACGCAGCGGGACTTCGGTGGCAGGATGGGGAGGGAACCGCTTCCCCACTGCTGTTTGTCTCATTGTCATCAGGAACCAAGGCTGATGAGAGAGATTTGTGAACTTTGGAGGACGCACTTCATTCACAGCAAGATCAGGGCTCTGGTCCCTTGTAAAGCCTGCTGGAATGGCGCTGACCATCCTCAGGGAAACGGCCTGGTCTGATTGGACAGAATGGCGGCCGTGGGACTGAGGCCCGAGGGCTGACGTTAGGACTCCTGAGAGCGGGCGGAAAGCCTGAGCAGGACTTCAGAAGGCAGGGAGAACGCCGCGGGCTTCTAGGGAAGAGGGGCTGGCCGGGGCTTGCAGCAGTGCCGTTAAAGTGAATCTCCTGTGAAAGTATGGCATCTGGTCGGGGTACTTTTGGTGAAGGGACCCAAGGGCCCCAGGGGGATGTTAGGGACAAGATATCGGCCAGAATTTCAGACTCCTGTCCTGCCTCTTTCCGGCTGAATGACTTCGAGTATAGATTTCTGAGCTGTGGATTCCTAGAAGATAATGGGAAGTATCTGAGCTTGCATTTGCTCATCTGTAAAATGGGGATAGTGATATTTACCTTGTAGAGTTGGAGTGGGAATTAAATAAAATAACTCATAAAATATTTGGCACAGGGGAAGGATGGTTGGGTGAAATAAGGGAAGGGAATTAAGAGAGGAAGGCTTCTGGCAATAAAATCATGGGAGCGTCATACCCAGTACAAGGAATAGGGTTGGTGACACTGGAGTAGTTTGCATGGTGAGGAAGGGTTACTGGACTTGTCCTGGTGATCCTTTCACACTGTATTCTGTTGTTGGAAGACTATTCCCTGAAACTAACATAGTGTTGTGTGGCAACTACACTGCGGTTAAAAACAAATAAATAAATGAAAGTTAAATATTTGGCACAGTGCTTGGCAGACAGTAAACACTCATTTTATGATAGCTCTTAAATGACGATAATTGTTCTGACTCAAGAATTATGGTTTTGACTGATAACTGGTAATGAGATTAAAATCCATTCGTTAATGAGGATGAATTGGACAGATTTCTAAGTCATTTGTTTCTCTGTACTGCAAGATAGCAGGGCCAGTATGAGAACTCATCCATTCACTCAACAAACAATGCTGTTTTAAAAAATCATTTATCGACGTAGGTTGCTGCGAGTCCTCGCCGCGGCGCGGGGGCCCCTCCCTGGCCGCGGTGCGGGGGCCGCTCTCCGCGCTGGCTTCTCCTGCTGTGGAGCACAGGCTCTAGGTGCCAAGAGCTTTGGTAGTTGCGGTGCACAGGCTTCGTTGTTACACGGCGTGTGGAATCTTCCCTAACCCGGGATCGAACCTGTGTCCCTGCATTGGAAGACAGATTCTTATCCCCTGTACCACCAGGGAAGTCCCACCAAACAGTTCTTGAGGCTGAAGGTCTCTGGCAATCTGTTTGCCAAGAAGGGAGAGGCCAAATACAGAACTCTAGTCTCAAGGGTTGAGCAGGACTTTTACCCAAAGGCCCTGAACGGGCCACTTTAACATATACGGTCCTTGTTTTGCAAGAATCAGAGATTAGGCTGGTCTACATCTTTAGCGGTTGTGGAAAGCCCAGGTTTGGGTCCAGACTCTGCCGGTTGGTTGCCTTCAGAACCGCGATCTTGGCCGGGGGAAGAGTAGGTTCACGTCAAGAATAGATGGAACCCTTTGGTCCTTGCTCCTTCTGCTGTCTGCCTGCAAAAGGAGGTGTTCGCCTCCTTCACACTTGTGTTCTTGGCCACTGTGGGTCGGGCCCCTAGGCTGAAAGCGTGAATGCATCCTTTTGTTAGAATTCATTTCCGTTAGAAGCACACATCCCCCTTCCTTATCAAGGGTTGAAAGGAATCCATTGTAAAATGTGTTGATTTTTCTTCTTTTGAGTTGGGCATATAGTTCTATCACCTTAGAAAAGGTGTTTCACAGGGATTCTTGGAAGGGAGGTAAGGAAATGTGAACGGTTCTCAAGTGAGGTGAGGAAGTCGGTAATAATTCTTGGATTTGGGGTCCAGTCTGTCTATTTCGGTGGTCCCCGAACACCAGGGCTCCTCCGGGGTGGACTCTGATGCGGTGTGGTGGGGGCGACAGACAGATACGGACAAATAAGGATTCAAAGATGAGCTTTTCCCCAGTCCAAGGCAAAGAGAAAAATAAGTGCAAGAGAGTGCCTTCAGTACGCTTTACTAGGAAAAATAAAAAGTTGGCCACCTACGCCTCTCCTGAAACCACTTTTGGAATCTTCTCGTGGTGCAGAATCGACCTGGGCACCTCCTTGCTTCGGTTTCTCCCGTCCCGTCCCCCTGGGTCCCTCCTCACCTCCTCCTCCTCCTTTCTCGCTCCTCAGCTGTTTTCTGGAGATGCGCAGCCTCTGGCTTATCCTCCTTATTTAACAGGAGGTGGGCAAGTGTTAGAGACGTAGCAGCAATTAAGACTTCTCCGTCATTCACGGAGGAGAAAATAAAGCCCTCTGGATCGATAATTAGGCGTCTGTCCGCAGCACTCTGGCTTAAGAGTAACACAGACTGGGACTTGCCTGGTGTCCAGTGGTTGGGACTCCACGCTTCCACTGCTGGGAGCATGAGTTCAGTCCCTGGTTGGGAAAGGAAGATCTTGCATGCTGTGCGGTGTGGCCAAAAAATGGTGAAAGTTAAAAACTAAAGAATACACAGTCCCACCTTTGTCTCCTTGTGGAGACCTGGCAGACGGCATTGCCCCTGCAAAGGCAGAGGGTGGGCTATTACTTCCTGGCAAAACGTGCCGTGTTGTGCTCTTTCCCCATAGTGGACATTTACGTGTCCACGTTTATTTCACTCTCTCTCTGATACATGTGTGTGAACTCCCCGAATAGATATTTGGGTGTTGACCAGGGATGGAGTCATCTGAGCTCAAACTCAGACTTGTGCTCATCTCAAAGCTGCCTGCAATGCAGGAGGCCTGGGTTTGATTCCTGGGTCAGGAAGATCTCCTGGAGAAGGGAATGGCAACCCACTCCAGTATTCTTGCCTGGAGAATCCCATGGACAGAGGAGCCTGGCGGGCTACAGTCGAGAGTTGGACACGACTGAGCAACTAAGCACCATATCTCCACCAGTGAAAGCCACGTAACTCAGGTGAGAGGCTTTTGGTTTAATAGGAGAGAGTTAGGTTCAAAGGAATAACTGCAGCTCAGAGCAGGGCCATCTCCCAGAGTCTGAGAGGAGGTCTGTTTTGAAGCTGATACCCTTTGAAAGAGAATGGCATCCGAGTTGCCCTCGTTAACATGGCGGCTCACGGTGAAGGAAGGAAAGGCGCTCTGCAAAGGGCAGGACAAGCCCAGCCCTGCCTCTCAGTGGCTGGACTTTTAACCGACACTCAGACGCTAGCAGAAGTGGGCTTGTGAAATGAACACCTCTTACGGCAAGTCAGTCCAGTCCCCTTTTTCGCATGTCTTTATTCTTGCTGGGAGCTGCGGAGACCTCACTGTCTTTGACCTTTCTCCCTTGAATACCAGAGGCTGTCATTGCCCCAGAGAGAAAGCATATTTTTCCAGGTGCACAAAGCGAGGCAAGGAATGGGTTGCGGTAGCTACTGGAAGGTCTAAATTACTTGCCAATTAGAATTTAATCGCTTTTCTCTGGGGTTAGTTGGATCTGTGAATGGACAGTTTCTCCTCTGACTCAGTCTTGGGTGAGCTGAAAGAACCCTGGGCGATGCTAAGCTCCAGGTGAGGACTGCATGCTTTATAGAGAGTTCCACTGGGTCCTCTAAGGCAAATAAGGAGATGCTATGCTTTCTTTTTTTTTGCAGACTGGTGTGTGCCCATATGATAGGAAGTCAGGTACTTGATAAATTCTTCTATATAGTGACGGCTTACTATTTGTATGGCACTTAACTTTATCCCTCACGTGAAAATACCTGAAACATCCTAAGAATCTGTTTTTGGGCTATAAATGTATATTCCTTTAATGCATTTGTATATGTAAATATATATGTGCAATGTGTGTATAAATAAACCAGTGACATCATTTGATTCTAGGATGGTTTATAGGATTCATTGATTTCTTAAGAAAATATCTAAATCACCCCCGTTGTAAGTGGTCCCCTTTTTTTGTTTTTGAAACATCTGATGAGCATTTCACTATTTTTCTAGAAATATATTTACTCATTTGGCTTCACTGGGTCTTCAGTGCGGTGCTCTGACTCTGGAGCGCGAGGGTTTAACAGTCGCAGCGTGGGCTTAGTTGCCCCTCAGCCTGTGGGGTCTTAGTTCCCCGGCCAGGGGTCGAAACCGTGTCCCCTGCCTTGGAAGGTGGATTCTCAGCCACAGGCCCACCAGGGAAGTCGAGAGGCATTCCTCTTTAATACCATTCCGTCTCCACTTATTTTTCAATTCTTTTACCCAGGGCACCGTAAGTAACCTCTGGATGTGTGTTGCTTAACTGAACAAAAATGGCAACAACCTGCTATTTATTTTATTAAGCAGCTTGAGCAGAGATGTTTGGTCTGATTGCCCGAAATTGTTAGCTTATCACCAAACTGCCCTGATGATTCTTATTATTCAATTTGCATTGCTTACAATGATAATTCTTACTACATAAAAGAGCACGATGTTTTATTTGTATAGTTCTTTCATTAATAATTTAATTGACTGTTTCATCCGAGTGGTTCTGCAACACGCACATCAAAGTTCCTAGAGATCAGCCCCTGGGCGCCTTGGGAAGTCAGAATTTAGATATAAACTGTAATGTGCAAGGCGCGGATACGGGTGGTTAGCAGTTTCTTTGGCCTTAACATCCAGTGGGTTGGCTGTACATTTCCCCTCGTCTTTATTTCCAGGCATTTTGTTGACTCAATCACCTGTGACTCTGATCTGGTCATTTTAACAACGGACTGCAAGGAGATCCAACCAGTCCATTCTGAAGGAGATCAGCCCTGGGTGTTCTTTGGAAGGAATGATGCTAAAGCTGAAGCTCCAGTACTTTGGATACCTCATGAGAACAGTTGACTCATTGGAAAAGACTCTGATGCTGGGAGGGATTGGGGGCAGGAAGAAAAGGGGACGACCGAGGATGAGATGGCTGGATGGCATTACGGACTCGATGGACGTGAGTCTGAGTGAACTCTGGGAGTTGGTGATGGACAGGGAGGCCTGGTGTGCTGCGATTCATGGGGTCACAAAGAGTCAGACACGACTGGGCAACTGAACTGAACTGAACTGAGCTGAAGAAATTAGATCCTGTTATAATTATTTAGGGGCTTCCCTGGTGGCTCAACTGGTAAAGAATCCGCTTGCATTGCAGGAGACCTGGGTTTGATCCCTGGGTTGGGAAGATCCCCTGGAGGAGGGCATGGCAACCCGCTCCAGCGTTCTTGCCTGGAGAATCCCATGGACAGAGGTGCCTGGCAGGCTATAGTCCGTGGGGTCGCAAAGCATCGGACATGACTGAGCGCCTGAGCGCCTGAGCACACAGCCCACACATAGTTGTTTGAATCACTAAAATGACTAGATTGATACCGATTTATAAGTGAAATAGATAATGATGGCTAAAATAGTAAATCTGACCCCAAATGATTGAGTCAGTGGCTTCATATCGGCAGAATCTTTGTCTCTGGGGTCTCTTCTTCAGAAATGGGAAGATTTTTTTGGTCACAGCTTAGCAAGTGTTCCAGGATGACGCTGCAATTGTATGAGACATATGTTCTGATCCATTTGCCGGAGGAGAACCTTGTGGACTCTTCCCATGTAGGAGAGCACTACAAGGTTTGTCTCCATTCCTGCTGTGAATAAAATGATGAATTGAAATATGACTTTGGAGTCATGAGCAATAGTGAACATGATTTTGGGGGTGTCAACCCTTAGTGATATTCCAGGAACTGGCTTTTAAAACTCTGGATTTAGCAGAGAGAGAGATCTGATGGAGAAGCTCCTGTATGACCATTCCTGCCTGACATCAGGGCGGGTACTCGCACGTGTCAATCAAGAGTGCTCCCCGGGAATCTTCCGCTTCAGAAACGGGGGTTTGTTAACACTGTTGCCTTCTCCTCTACTGGTGGATGGCACATTTGGAGCATGTTTTAATGTCCAGCCTTGCGCCTGGGACGTGTTCACTAGGGTCTCAGGAGCAGAATTGGAGAGTTTAGGGGATTGTTTGAGAGCTGTTTATATTTTGGCCCCACTGCGCAGCTTGTGGGATTTGAGTTCCCAGACCAGGGATTGAACTTTTGGAAAGGAGTTTGGTTTCTCATAATTAAAAACTGTGTCTACATCTGTAATAAACTACTGGATTCCTAGTACTGCAAACCCTCTGGAAACACAGCCAGTTGCCAGTTCAGTAGAAGGTCATGATCTGGCAATAAAGCGGAAGCTCCAGTACCTTGGCCACTTGATGCAAAGAGACAACTCACTGGAAAAGATCCCGATTCTGGGAAAGAGTGAAGGCAGGAGGAGAAGGGGATGGCAGAGGATGGGATGGTCGGATGGCATCACCGCCTCAACGGACCTGAACTTGGGTGAACTCTGGGAGATAGTGAGGACAGGGAGCCCTGGCGTGCTGTGGTACGTGGATCGCAAAGGGCCGGACGTGGCTTAGTGGCTGAACACAACAGCAGCGGCAGCGTGGTCTGGTGACTAAGTGATGCGCTTGTGTCCCTGAGGGCAGACTAGGTGATGGGGTAACCGATGCCCCCAAACTAACAGATAAGCCCCCAGACTAAGGGGCATAAAACAATGAAGATACTATTTCTTGCTCATCCTGTGTATCTACTGAGCTTGGCTGGGAGACTCTGGTCTAAGTCGTCCTCATCCTCACCCCCGGATGGAGGTGAGGGAACACGCCCCATCACCAGGACTGAGAAGAAGGGGAAAGAGCGAAGCTCTTGCTGGCTCCCAAAGCTGTCCAGGAGTGACAGGCGTCACACCCACTCACGCTTTACTGGCCAAATCTAGCTCCCACCTGACTTCAACAAAGTGGGGAAAATACTGTATAATTGTGCACTCGGAGGAGAGAGCGCTGGACTATTTACAGACAACTTTATGGTGCCCATCGTGCACAAGCCGTGCTCAGCCACTCAGTCATGTCCGACTCTTTGCGACTGCACGGACTGTAGCCCGCCGGGCTCCTCTGCCTATGGGATTTTCCAGGCAAACATACTGGAGTGGGTTGCAGTTTCCTTCTCCGGTGGATCTTCCCAACCCAGGGATTGAACCCACGAATCCTGCATCGGCAGGCGGATTCTTTACCACTGTGCCACCTGGGACTCCTCAGTATTACTGACAGAACTCTAAAAACCTAGCTCAACAGAAGCCAGTGAGCAGAGCTTATGAGAGAATTCTTTGCATCCTTCAGAAAAACGGACCAGTCACCTGAAATGGAGCTGCTTCGTCTCTTCAGCACCGTCCTTTCCCGAAACTGGACGGCAGTGGCCGGAGGCTCCAGCCTCCCGGATTCCTGTCTCACACACAATCTAAGCCACTTGAGCAAGCCTTTAGTGTGCCTGTTTGCAGGTGGGCCATCTGTGGAGCACCCCTGACTGTCCCCGGCTTGGCTAACCCGGGGCCCTCTCAGCTCCTCCTGCACCGACTTTCTGGACAGCCACATCCCTTGGTTTCCCCTTTTGGGTGTTCACTGTGGACTGTCTCCGAGTTTGAAAGGCATCCTTTAAGCTGCATTTTCCTACGTGGGCATCTGAAGATTTCTTCTTGCAGAGACAAAGCCCCCTGGGTTGGGCTATTGCTCTGTGCGTGCGGCCCATGGTGGGCGGTCATTCCTCACTCCCGGCTCCCAGAGGCCCCTTGTCCTTGCCTCCGTCTTTCTGGCGTCTTCCGTCCGTCTCTGCCAGTCTGATCCAGGGCCCTGGCTTCAAGTCTGTCTGTTGGAACTGAACACTTGGATCTGGGCTTGTGTTGTTGGTGTAAGGATTTCCAGCACGGCCTTAGTTATGTTCTTCAAGGAATTTATATCCACAGAAGAGAGCCTCGCGGAGCCAGCAAACCCAGCTCTGGAACAGAGCCAGGAGTTGTGCAGTGCTAAGTCGCTTCAGTCGCGTCCGACTCTTTGCGACCCCCTGGATGGCAGCCCACCAGGCTCCTCTGTCCATGGGATTCTCCAGGCAAGAAAACCAGAGTGGGTTGCCATGCCCTCCTGCAGGGGATCTTCCCTGGAGTTAGGGAGAAACAAAAAGTGTCTCAGCGAACAAAAGAGCTTGCCTCAGACCTGTACACTAAACCTTAAGTTGATCATTGCTGGTTCTGCGTTGTAAATGTAGCCACACTGTTAACTAACTTGGTTGTCTGAGTCCCAAGAAAACTTAGGCACAAAGAGGTTAAATAATTCGCCTAAGGTCTCAAAGCTACAAGTGGTGGAACAGGTTCTTAGGATTGTAGACTTAGAAGGATAATCACTGTTTGCGATGGTGGCAGCGAGATAAGGAGGCAGGTTGGACTGTATTTACCTTTTGTTTTTTTAAAGAAAGTAGTAGGAAGATACGTAATTATTGTAGGATGAGTCCTTTCAAAATCTTTCCTTTTCTCCTTTGCGTTTAGCTTCCTTTCTTTTCTCAACTATTTGTAAGGCCTCCTCAGACAACTATTTTGCCTTTTTGCGTTTCTTTTTCTTGGGGATGGTCTTGATCACTGCCTCCCATACAATGTTATGAACCTAGACGGCATATTAAAAAGCAGAGACATTACTTTGCCAACAAAGGTCCACCGAGTCAAAGCTATGGTTTTTCTAGTGGTCATGTATGGATGTGAGAGTTGGACTATAAAGAAAGCTGAGCACAGAAGAATTGATGCTTTTGAACTGTGATGTTGGAGAAGACTCTTGAGAGTCCCTTGCACTGCAAGGAGATCTATCCAGTCCATCCTAAATGAAATCAGTCCTAAATATTCATTGGAAGGACTGATGCTGAAGCTGAAACTCCAATCCTTTGGCCACCTGATGGGAAGAGCTCACTCATTGGAAAAGAGTCTGATGCTGGGAAAGAAAGGTGGGAGGAGACAGAGGATGAGATGGCTGGATGGCATCACTGACTTGATGGACATGAGTTTGTGTAAACTCTGGGAGTTGGTGATGGACAGGGAGGCCTGGAGTGCTATAGTCCATGGGGTTGCAAAGAGTCGGACATGCCTGAGCGACTGACCTGAACTGAACTCCCTTCAAAATGGCCAGATTTATTTTTTAATTCTAGTGTCTGAAGAGCATCAGTTGGGTGAGAAATTCCAGCAGGTGGAACGAGGCTTCCTAATTTGCCAAAAGAATGTGAAGTTACTCTACGTTCTCTCTGCCTAACATCTAGTTTAGCTGGTGTATAATAAATGCTTATGAAAGGTATTGTGTTTTTTTTGCATAGTCAAGGTGAAGACTTGACTCGGTCTGTGTCATGCTGACCAGCCTGGTTCTGGTGGGCCTGGGTGTGAGCTGGGGGGCTTCAGGAACATTTGGGAGTAGGGAGCAGTTCAGTTTAATCTCTCAGTCGTGTTCGTCTCTTTGCGACCCCATGGACTGCAGCACGCCAGGCCTCCCTGTCCATCACCAACTCCCGGAGTTCACTCAGGTTCACGTCCTTCGAGTCCGTGATGCCATCCAGCCATCTCATCCTCTGTCATCCCCTTCTCCTCCCGCCTTCAGTCTTTCCTGACATCGGGTTCTTTTCCAGTGAGTTGCGTCTTCGCATCAGATGCCCAAAGTAACGGTGATAAGTAACAGAAATGCATGTTTGTGAGTGCTGGTAACATTCTGAGAAGTCGGCATGTATTGACTCACCTATTTCCATTTTACACATGAAAATGCCGCGGTGCAGTGAGGTTAAGTGACCTGCTTGAGGTCACGACATAATTGGAAAGCAGCATGGTGGAGGGAGTGCCAAGCAAGTCTTTTGGTTTAAGAACTTTGTGCATTGCCTTTTGTCTTAGTTTGTTCGAGCTGCTGTAGTAACATACCGTGGGCTAGGTGGCTTGTAAGCAACAGAAGTGTGTTTCTCAGGGCTCTGGAGCCTGACGGTCTACGGCCAGGGTGTCAGCACGGTCTAGTGAGGACCCATTTCTGGATGCAGGTCTCTGCGCTCACCTGCTGGAAGAGGCTGGGAGCTCTTTCGGTCCTGTCTGCCTCTGCAGCCCCACGGACTGTGGCCCACCAGCCTCCTCCATCCTTGGGCTTCTCCAGGCACGAAGACTGGAGTGGGTTGCCATTTCTTCCTCCGGAGAATCTTCCCGACTCAGGGAACAAACCCATGTCTGCTGCGTCTCCCGCACTGGTAGGCGGGTCTTTACCACTGAGCCTCGGGGAAGCCCTGGAGTGCGCTGTAGGCTGTCTTTTATCAGGCACTGCTCCTGCTCACGAGGGATCCGTTCTTGTTACCTAATCACGTCCCGAAGGCTTCACCTCCAAATGCCGTCACACTGGGCGTTAGGATTTCGGAATGAGGAGTACACCATTATTCAGACCATTTTTAAGTGGAAAAAGAAGGGCAAGTTTCGGGAATGTTGAGTCCTATTTACATTAAAAAGCTTAAGTCATGTATGCGTATGCGTGTATTTATATGTGTGTGTGTGTATGTGTTTATATGCGTATGCGTGCATGTATTTATGTTTATACACTTATTTTTGGCAGGACGCATAAGATGAGCGTAGAGAGGACTGAGCGTTCAAGGTAGGAGGGAAGGCAGTGCATTCCTGAATCGTTTTGTCTTAAAAAACAGCAAAACAAAAAACCCAACACCAAGGGTGCTTTCTTTGTAAGGTTCACATGGGCCTGCTTTGTTTGGGTGGTGTGGTAGGGGCCATTTACATTTTCTTTACGTTTTTCTACATCTAGAAATGATCTAGTGAATCATCGAGATGAAAAGGAGGAAAAAGACGTGGAGGTGGTGGTCCAGAGACACTGGGAAGCTGCTCGAGTCTGGAGGCTCCTGGGTTTGGGGGTTAGGGGAGTAAGGCCTGTTGGCTGACTTCTCCCTGCCTGGGTGCTCAGTGAATAAAATACTGGAATAACTGTGTTTTCCATAAAAATTGGAGTAACATTTAAAGCTAATGTTTCCTGTAGTGATGGATGCATGTATTTGTGAATATACTAAAAACCAATAACATGTACACTTTAAATGGGGAAAAAAATAGTAAAACAAATCTCTTGATCAACCCAGAATGATACTCTCCATCTCCGACATCTCAGTACCTGCAGAGTTGAGATTTAAGTGGAAAATTCCAGGAATGTCCTCCAGTCTGTAGCACCAGCAGAGACCTTCACCTGCAGGAGTGAATGGAATGTGACCTCTCGGTCCCTGAAATGACAAACAGCTCAGGTTGGAGGTGTTAGATCACTCTTCAAAGCCTTGGCAGTGCTTGAATCTGTTGAGTTTCAGGGAGCCCCTTTTGCATGTGGTCAGTGGTATAACACACCTCCTCCAGCCATCTTGCTGAACTTACTGAAGAGTTAGGTTCATAAACTGAGTGAAGGGAGCTTTCTCTGCAAAGATTTCCGGGAAGGAGGAATCACTCAGAAGTCTTCCAGGGGGTGCTGGGTGGTATCTGAACACTGTGGTCAAGCGTGTGTGATGCTGGGATTGCCTTTCAGTGGGCCAGGAGGGTGAGTGGAAGTCTGAGTTTGAGAAGAGTAGGCCCCCGAGCTGCCTTTAAGCTCCAAGTTAGCACAGGAGCTCCGTGGGGTGGGGAACCGGGGCAGGCCCGGAAACGGTGAGAAGATGAAGGCATCAGAGAGCCCCACCTGTGACTTCCCTGGCCGCTTCTCCCACCCGCGATCCTTCCTTATCCTTTCCTGCCCACTCAGCTGACAGGCCCCGCAGAAGCTGGGTGGACTCTGCACTGCACGCGTCGGGGCAGTGGGCGGGGATTCTTGCCCCTACGTGTCTCTGATGCCCCAGGCGTTGGGGCACAGAAAACCATCAGGGCAGCCCCAGGCTTTTATGGCCCTGGAGCGGGTGCCACGGGGCTTTCTGAAATGAGTGGGTGCAGTCTGAGTTTCCAACACGCCCTCCTAGAAGTTCCTGATAACCTTTCCCAGGTCTCTTCTCCAGCAGGACTTGCTCAGCTAGGTGGTGGGCATGAGAGAAAAAACGGATTATGTGGGAATGTATTGCTCATGAGGCGACTGTTGACAGCGTTAGCCAGATTCCGTAACATCTCAGTAGGATACATTTGACCTTGAATGAATTTTCCGATGTCAGGGGTTCCCCTAAGGAAGAAGAGGAGGATCTTGACTTCTGTCTGCCTGGTCGGGAGAGCTCACCAAAGTGGCCCTCCCCTCAATGGAGGGGTTTGCCCCAAAGGGGCAAATGTTCCTGCTTTCCTTTAATCAAATTTATTTTTTTTAAGTTTATCTTTTTCTTTGTTTTGCTTAACATGTTTTTTTAATTTAATTTATTTTGAATCGGAAGGTAATTGCTTTACAATACTTCGTTGGTTTCTGCCATACATCACCATGAGCCAGCCCTAGTACACGTATGTCCCCTCCCTCTTGAACCTCCCTCCCATCTCCCTGATCAATTTTAAATAGCCTCCTGGCGTTTCCTTGGCTACCAAGAATTCAGAACTATGGAGGCACAGACTCTAAGCTCCCTGCGGTACCATCAGGAAGCAGTCATTCATGAGAAAAGTAGACGTTCACGGATCTTATTTCATCAGACAGAAAGCTGGTCTTACTTTACAGACAGGGCCTGTCTCTGGCGTTTGTCGTAACCGCAGCGCTGGTCCTGGTAGTCCGCCAGCACCCTACAAGGACAGGTGGGCCGGGAGGCCACTGAGCTTTTCTTTCATGCTAGTTCTCAATTCTGAGACACCCTGTGCTCCCGTCCTAGTCTGACTTCTTCTAACAACCTATCCATCTTTTCCTGTCTGTCCAGACAGTTGCCCCCTGGATGCCTTTCCTGACTGCACCAGCTCAAGGGGTATCTGCTTGAGGGGCACCTACTCCAGACACCACAGTGTATGTTTCAAGTCATTTCCAACGAGTCTTAGATAAAGTGCTTTATTTTGTAAAGGACTTGCTTTTTATTTTTCTTATTTTTATTAGAAAGACTTTAAGGCTAATAGCATTGCTCAGCATCACTTTCTGACATACTTTCTTCATTAATTAAAGATCCGTTATTCACTTAAAAATATTTCTTAAGTATTGTGGGTGCCCCTGGTGGCTCAGACAATAAAGAATCCTCCTGCAGTGTGGGAGATCTGAGTTCCATCCCTGGGTCCGGAAGGTCCCCTGGAGAAGGAAATGGCAGCCCACTCCAGTATGCTTGCCTGGAGATCCTGTGGACAGAGGAGCCTGGCAGACTACAGTCCATGGGGTCATCAAGAGTTGGACACGACTGAGTGACTAAGCCCAGCACAGCGCACTGCAGGCCAGGGATTGCCCTGCTCCTGGGGACGCGGTGGTGAACGTGGGGTGGAGGTCCTTGTCCTGTGACATCTGCATCCTGGTGGGAGAAGACAGGTGACCAACAGACAAGAGATTTCTAATCATGATCCGGGCACTGGAGGAAGTAAACACGCTTGGGAGAAAGCGGCTGTGGGCTGTTCTGGGCACACCGTCTGTGGGGAGGATGCTGCGGCTGAGACCTGAGGGAGGGAAGGGAGCGGGAGAGAAAGACTGCGATCGTCCCTCACCTGCAGTCCCAGGTGGGAGCCAGGTGAGAGGCAGGTGGGAGCCAGGTGCATGATGGGGTCCCCGTAGCAGGGAGGCTGCGGCTCCTCACCTCAAGGGCCCATCTGGTACCTGGAATTTCTTGCCTTTTTTTTTTTTTAAATGAACCTTTATATTGGGAAATAATCATAGATTCGGAAGTTGCAAAAACAGCATCGCGAAGACCCTTGCACCCTTCCTGTCTCATCCTCTATGATAATATCATAAACTTTAGTACATCATTAAAACCAGAAAGTCAACATTGCTACAATACTATTAATTGGACAAACCTTATTTAAGGACTTTACCGGCACTTAAAGGTGCTCGTTGCATATGAAGGACTTGCCTCTGTGTGTCACCTTTTTTTTTAGCTTTTTCATCGGAGTGCGGTTGCTCTACAGCGTCGTGTCCGTCTGTTACATTTTTAACGTGCACATTTCGTCACCTCCTTAAAGCTTAGTTTGCTCGTGGTTTCAGGAATATCTTACGTATTCAGTGAACATTAATCGAACACCTACCACATATCGGTTTCCTGTTGCATTCTGGACACAGGATGAACGGCACAGAAGCAGAGGGTGTCGAGGGGCTTCAGTGACTGGTCAAGGAAAGCTGTCCAGAGAGCGTGTTGGGCTGAGCTGGGGAGGTCTGGATGAGAGAAGGGATGAGCCATCCTGCACGTGCCAAAGGCCAAAAAGCAGTGAAGTTGGCCAAGGTAGGTCAGCAGGTTTCGAGCATGAGGGGCCCTGGGCGTCTGGGGTCCTTGCCTCTTTGCAGATCACCTGCTGCACAGCTGAGGTGGGACCTCTGAGAATGACTGTAATTGATGGACTGTTGCTGTTGTTCTTTAGTTGCCAAGTCGCATCCAGCTCTTTTGCGACCCCATGGGCTGTAGCCCACCAGGCTCCTCTGTCCACAGGATTCTCCAGGCAAGAACACTGGAGGGGGTTGCCATTTCCTCCTCCAAGGGATCTTCCTGACCCAGGGATCGAACCTGTCTCCTGATTGGCAGGCGGATTCTTTACCACTCAGCCACCTGGGAAACTCCGTAATTGATTGATAACTCTATTTAATTTATTTTCTGTCTGATCCATTCTTTGGGGCAACAAGGGCACTCACTGTCTACTGTGTGCAGATCTGACCCAGAGAGGCTCCTGGGTGCTGCCCTGTGAGGCCCCCTCCCAGGCAGAGCAGCAAGAAGAGAAGCCCGTTTACCATCCACTCTGACAAACCAGCGTTCTGCGCAAGCGCCCGTGTTTGCATGTCATTGGCATCTGTTGTGCATGAAGGGACGAGGTGTTGGATGCTAGTAAGATGTTTCCTTCAGTTTGAAGCAGGAGAGAGAGGCGTGTTGATCACTGGTTCCACACAGACCAAACAGCACCCGTCCACAGGAAAGGGAGCGTGCGCTTTTAATCAAAACATCTAGTACTTGGCTATGACCCTTTGAGCTTGTCATTCTGGGGCAATGACCCTGTTAGACATGATCTGCACTGCCCGTCTGGAAGGCTCAGCAAGAAGGGTCTAACTGGGATGTCCCTGTCTTTTAGAATGAAATGCAAGACAAAGAAGCCCCCAACCCTGCTCCCCGCCAGCTCCCCATCAAGAAGGGGCTTGGCTTTGTACAGGAGGAAGTGGACAGTGGACCCCAGATGAGTGTGCTGTGGGCTCCCAGTGGAGTTCCCGCCTGGACTGGGTTGCTGGGGTCCTCTCAGCTTCCCGTAGCCCGTGCTGGGCGGGGTTTGCAGTCTTCCCCTCCTTCCAGTGGGGAGAACCTGCCGCCAGTGCAGGAGACGCAAGAGACGTGGGTCGGATCCCTGGGTCCGGAAGGTCCCCTGGAGGAGGGAATGGCAGCCCACTCCAGCATTCTTGCCTGAGAATTCCAAGGAAAGAAGAGCCTGGCGGGCTACGTCCATAGAGTCGCAAAAATTCTGATACAACTGAGCGTGTGTGTGTGTGTGTGTGTGTGTGTGCGCGTGAGAGAGAGAGAGACACACGCCCCTACCGCTGTGGGGCTGACAGTACTGAGCCATCTGTCATCTTACGTGGACGTGTGCCCGACACCCATCACACAGTCCCCGCCGAGCTGTTTGTCCAGCCTTGGGCGCAGGTCGCTGAATGCAGGTCGCTGGAGGCAACTCTCAGGGGTGGCTCTGATACCATATAGGCGGTTTCCTTCCAAGCAAGGGCTTCCGGGTTTCATGACGGTTGTGATGGACCCGCCCGCCACCCAGTTGGCACTTGGGCCAGGAAAGCCGTGGTGGATGGAGGTGAGGAGAGACGCGCTTCTGGCCGAGAGATGTGCAGACCGCGTGGAGAGATGCTTCGGGTGGAAGGTGAGGCTGGACTGGGTGATGGCCTCGAAAACCCCAAGGTCTCTTTCCGAACAAACACACTGTCATGCTACACGGGAGGCTCATGATGTCAACGCAGATCTAAGCTCACTCTGATTAAGAGGGTGCTTTTCATGAGCCACCTCCTCAGCGACTGTCCAGCAGCAGTTCAGGGGTTTTCTTTCTGAGGTTTCTCAAGCTTTTACTGGCCTAAAAGAGCAACAGTATCGTTGTCATTTTAAGCCACCATACGTGCTATGTGCTAAGTTGCTTCAGTCGTGTCCGACTCTTTGCGACTCTATAGACTGCAGCCCACCAGGCTCCTCTGTCCATGGGATTCTCCAGGCAAGAAGACTGGAGTGGGTTGCCTTGCCCTCCTCCAGGGGATCTTCCTGACCCAGGGATGGAACCCGTGTCTCCTACATTGGCAGGCAGGTTCTTTACCACGAGCACCACCTGTTGCCTCTAAAAAATGTTTTTTTGGGGTGCATCTTGTGGCACTCTGGCTCCCCAAACAGGAACTGAACCCCTGCCCCCAGCAGCGGAGGCACAGTCTTAACCATTGGGCCACCAGGGAGGTGACCCCCACTTTTTGGAGAGCACTATTGCTCTTTTAAAGGATCCATCCTGCACACAGCTCTTTGCTGAACACCGTGTGGGGAGAGCTGGCTGATGGTCTGTGATCCAGAGACCCCGCTGTTGACAGTCCCTTCGAGCAGGCGATATTAGCTTAGTCTTCCTATGAGAGGAGGCACACAGAGGAAGCAGCAGAGAATTACTGTTCCTGGTCTGTTTGGAGAGCTTGCAAACGAAATTTGTTTCCTTTTGTCCTTTTCCACTCAGCAAATACTGACTTTGACTCTTGGCTGTGAGTGGGGCTGGAATGAGCGTGGCTAATCTCTATTTAAGGGCTTTATCTTCTCCAGGGCAGGATCAGCCAAAACTTTCCACTGTAATCACTGACTGGGACCTGGAGGGGGTCCTGACGGCTGAGTTCTCCAAGGCTCACATGGGGCCAGCCAAGAGGGCTCCACACCCAAGACAAAGTAGCCGGCGCATGGCGAGGGCAGCTGGATAACTTTCGGGCAATTATTTGATCTCAGGCATGCCAAGGCTGCTCTTGAAGCTCACATTATTCACACGCATAATAGCCAAGCTCTCGGTTCACACTGGAGGTCTCAGCCGACTATAGAAGGAACGGGGTGATTTTCTGAGAAGTGCACTGTCGGGCGCTTGGTGAAAGGCACCCGAGAGGCGGTGGCGTCCACAGGTGACCCATGTGCTGAGTGTGGGGGGAGAATGATGTGCTTATCCCAGGAGGAAAGGCCGCTCTCCAGGGCAGAGCCCAGATCTCACAGGAGGGGCCGCCCAAGGGACTGTCTTGGAAAAGGTACCTTGTGTGTTTCTCATGTAGGATCAAGACAGGAAGACCTGAGCCTACAAGGCCCAGGGAGTGGGCTTGGGTCCGCACAAAGGGAAGAGACGCAGATGGCAAAGTGCGCAAAAAACGATGGACGTTTCTTAGCGGGGAGAAGCCTTGGAGGGCTTGGCTCAAAGAAGCCGTCGGAGTCACAGTTGTTTCTGACCCGCTGTTTCACCACGCTGTCCCCCTCCCTTCAAATCTTCTAATCACTCTGACACCAAGAGTAATGCCCGGACTTCCCTGGTGGTCCAGTGGCTGAGAATCCGCCTGCCAAGTGCAAGTGACAAGGGGAGGTTTGATCCCTGGTCGGGGGAAAAAAAAGGGGACCCGTAACAGCAGATTGGTATTAAAGACAGATATAGATTCCAGGTCTTGGTTTAAAAAATATTAAGATCTTTTCCTCACCTTAGTTTGCATCTGGTTTCTTAGGCCAAACACGTATGATGGACTGTCACACTGTTTCAGCTTCTAAATCACTTCTTCAGTCATTCAACAGATATTTCTTGAAGACCTACCGTGTGTCAAGCCTTTTACTCCTGTTTCTGTAGAGACAGCCAGTGTATCACCAGCAAAGCTCTTTCCTCCGCCCTTCAGAGAGGGTTCTAGGTGACTGTATGATTAATAAAAACGGGAAAACACGGGAAAGATAGTCTCCGTAGTGTTTCTGCAAATGGGTTCCTTGATGTCCATGCTGCTGCTGCTGCTAAGTCGCTTCAGTCGTGTCTGATTTTGTGCGACCCCGTAGATGGCAGCCCACCAGGCTCCCCCGTCCCTGCGATTCTCCAGGCAAGAACACGAGTGGGTTGCCATTGCCTTCTCCAATCATGATGTCCATGATTTCTTACAAAACCAAGAGAAATACGATCTCTGCCTTTCTCCCCCTTTCCCCAGTAAGTACTTCTGTTGTCTCCCGTTTTCCAGGTGAGAACACTGAGGTTCCAGGTAGTTAAGCAGCGTGCCCGAGGTCCCACAGGTAAGGGTGGTGCTGCCAAGCTTTGAACCTCGGCATTCCATGCTGCGGCCACGATGGCCTCCTGGGTCTTCCTTAGCGAACGGGTTCACGGGTCGGGAGGCCAAACCAGAGTCAGACCTCAACAGCTGGGGCCTGGGCTGGACCGGAACTGCCCACACAGCTGCTGGGTCTCCCTGCCGCGTCCTCCTGGCTACACCTTCACAGAGGCTTTGGGAGAGGCTCTGGAGACAATGCCCTGAGGGGTCGCGCGCTGCATGCGGCTCTGAAGGAAAACTGCAGAAGTGTGTTCCGAGAAGAGGCTGTTGCTGTTAGTTATTAACTAGTAGCGCACAGAGGACAAGCTGAGCCAAACTGCATGACTGTTATGTGAAGCTTGTGGTTACGGGAAGCGCGTGGGCTACGCGTGAGTTGGCGTTATTAATAATGATACAATGTCAGTTCCCATTTTCCAAGAACCTGCAGAGAACTAAACGTCCCATGCTGATGTCTCCCATACCTCATCTGAGTCTCCCCTAAAGCCCTGGAAGGTGGCTATTGTTACTCTGCTTCGCAGATGAAGAACCAAAGGTTCAGAAGAGTTAAATGACTTACTCAGGGCTACACAGCTTCTCAGTAGTTCCCCAGCTCTGCCTCCTCAGATTAGGCCCTTTCTACTACCTCATTCGTTTGTTAAAATATTTACTGAGCACTCACTGTGTGCCAGCCATTGCTCCCTGGGCTGGGGGATGTTGTGGGGAAACAGTACACAGGTCTCTGTTTTCTGGAGTTTACATCAGACGACGGTGGCCAGCGGAGCCTGGGACCCCTCCTTAAGTAAACAAGTCGGAGACCAGGGTCCCCAAGGGAACAGGAAAGCAATGAACCCACGGGGCCCAAAGCTTCTAGTGGTGAGGAGTCCTTCAGCCATGTGACTCGAGAGCTGTGGATCCTTCAAGGAGGTTTAATCACTTATTAGTGTCTGTTAAAGGGAAAGTTAGAGATCAAATTGCCAACATCCACTGGATCACGGAAAAAGCAAGGGAGTTCCAGAAAAACATCTATTTCTGCTTTATTGACTATGCCAAAGCCTTTGACTGTGTGGATCACAATAAACTGTGGAAAATTCTGAAAGAGATGGGAATACCAGAGCACCTGACCTGCCTCTTGAGAAACCTGTATGCAGGTCAGGAAGCAACAGTTAGAACTGGGCATGGAACAACAGACTGGCTCCAAATAGGAAAAGGAATACGATAAGGCTGTATATTGTCACCCTGCTTATTTAACTTACATGCAGAGTATATCATGAGAAACGCTGGGCTGGAACAAGCACAAGCTGGAATCAAGATTGCCGGGAGAAATATCAATAACCTCAGATATGCAGATGACACCACCCTTATGGCAGAAAGTGAAGAGGAGCTAAAAAGCCTCTTGATGAAAGTGAAAGAGGAGAGTGAAAAAGTTGGCTTCAAGCTCAACATACAGAAAACGAACATCATGGCATCCGGTCCCATCACTTCATGGGAAATAGATGGGGAAACAGTGGAAACAGTGTCAGACTTTATTATTTGGGGCTCCAAAATCACCGCAGATGGTGATTGCAGCCATGAAATTAAAACACGCTTACTCCTTGGAAGGAAAGTTATGACCAACCTAGATAGCATATTCAAAAGCAGAGACATTACTTTGCCAACAAAGGTCCGTCTAGTCAAGGCTATGGTTTTTCCAGTGGTCATGTATAGATGTGAGAGTTGGTCTGTGAAGAAAGCTGAGTGCCAAAGAATTGATGCTTTTGAACTGTGGTGTTGGAGAAGACTCTTGAGGGTCCCTTGGACTGCAAAGAGATCCAACCAGTCCATCCTAAAGGAGATCAGTCCTGGGTGTTCATTGGAAGGACTGATGCTGAAGCTGAAACTCCAATACTTTGGCCACCTCATGCGAAGAGTTGACTCACTGGAAAAGACCCTGATGCTGGGAAGGATTGGGGGCAGGAGGAGAAGGGGAAGACAGAGGATGAGATGGCTGGATGGCATCACCAACTCGATGGACACGTGAGTTTGAGTGAACTCCAAGAGTTGGTGATGGACAGGAGGCCTGGCATGCTGTGATTCATGGGGTTGCAAAGAGTCGGACATGACTGAGCGACTGAACTGAACTGAAAGGGAAAGTATTGGGCTTCCCTGGTGGCTCAGTGGTAAAAATAATCCACCTGAAATGCAGAAGACCCATGTTCGATCCCTAAGTCAGGAATATCCCCTGGAGGAGGGCATGGCAACCCACTCCAGTATGTCTTGCCTGGAGAATCCCATGGACAGAGGAGCCTGGTGGGCTACAGTGCATGGGGTCACAAAGAGTCGGACATGACTGAGCAAGTAACACACGAAGTGAAGAGAAGTGAAAGTCACTCAGTCATGTCTGACTCTTTGCGACACAGTCCATGGAATTCTCCAGGCCAGAATACTGGAGTGGGTAGCCATTCCCTTCTCCAGGGGATCTTCCCAACCCAGGGACTGAACCCAGGTCCCCCGCACTGCAGGCAGATTCTTTACCAGCTGAGCCACAAGGGAAGCCCAAGAATACTGGAGTGGGTAGCCCGTCCCTTCTCCAGCAGATCTCCCTGACCCAGAGATCAAACCAGGGTCTCCTGCATTGCAAGCGGATTCTTTTCCAACTGAGCTATCAGGGAAAACACAAAGGGAAAGTACAATTACCATAAAAGACCCAGAATGGGCCATTTTGGAGTTAGGCAGTTTGTAGGATTTTTGTTGTTTGTCTTTCTAAAGAATATTATTATTATTTTTTTGGCTGTGTGGAGTCTTAGCTGTGGCATGTGGGATCTAGTTCCCAGCCCAGGGAGGGGACCCACACCCCTGCGTTGGAAGTGTGGAGTCTTAGCCACTGGACCACCAGGGACGTCCCGGGCAGTTTGTCGTTTTACGACTTGGGCTGACTTGGGAACAGGCTGCAAAGGGCCGACTCTGTGGCTGATGGGCTAGTGGTCCTGCCTCCTTGCTTTCCTTTTCAACCCACCCAGCCGGCCCCTGGCCCCCACCCTAGCCCCTGGGTCAGGGAAGGAAGCAGATGCCCACCAGCCTGGCCGACTGGGGCACGTGGATGGCACTGGTGTGCACCTGTCCAGCTCCTTTGGCAGCCCCGCCACCACTCACAGTAGGCCGGTAGCAGCTGCCCTCCCCCATCGTCGTGAAGATGCAAACCGCAGCTCTGTATTTCCAGGCACTCAGTTCTCCAGGTGAGAACCTCAGAAATGTGCTTGTTTTCCCCTGCGCCCAGACCCTTTCGCTCTTGCCCCGCAGCTGACTCCACCCCAGCTCCCAATGACGCTGGTGGGCATTTTCTCAACTGTTCCTTTTCCCACCGCTTCCTGATTTCAGGCCCTATCTCTGTCCCCCAGTGTGTCAACAAATGCTGACTGAGTACTTCATTAGCGGAGAGTCTAGTCAGGGTGCGGTCAGGGTCCCTTTAAATCCTATCTTACAATGAAACAGCTGGGCCGCAGGAAGAAAACTGGCCCACAGTGTTATTCCCAAGTCACGGTCTTGCAGTCTGTTCATTGCAGCGGCCACCGTGCAAGCACAAAATATATCTTCAGTGTGAGGGTATCTGAAGACTTGGGATTTTGAGCCATTTATCAAATGCTATTGCTAGGATGAAATACGGAGCCCATCCCCCCTGTTCTCTAGAATGTACAAGAAGCATGGTCTCCGAGAATCATTCCCACTCCAGGATAAGATAAGGGGTTGTAGATAATTAACATAAAAATGGAAGCATTCATTTTTTCCCCTTCTGATTACCAGTTATTGTTTAATGTTAACGATAAAGAAAACATTAAAATCCTAACAATTTATAAGTGCTTATCATGGGAAGTTTAAAGTCCCTAATGATCCACCCATTGAAGACTTTTTTGTGCATGTATTAACATATCTAATCCTGTTTTACAAAAAAGCAAACTTGATACGTGGTTTGCAATGTACTTTTCTCTCTGAACACCTTTTCCCATAAGTACCATGGTTTGCCTTTTTTTTTTTTTTTAAAGCAGTTAGCTTTCATTATGTGAATGAACCAGGATTTAGCTAACTGATCCCTTTTTGATGGACATGGGGTTCTTTTCCTCTAAAATAATTTTCCTCTTTTTTTTTTTTTTTGGTAGTGCCACATGGCTTTCGGGATCTTAGTTCCCTGACCAGGGACTGAACCTGGTTCTTGGAAGTGAGAGTGTGGAGTCCTAACCACTGGGAATTCTAACAGTTTTCCTCTATTACAAATAATGCTGAAATAATTCTTGTACACATATATCTTTGCACAACTGCATATTTCTGGACAATGGATGCCTACAAGGAAAATTGTTGAGTCAAAGGCTATGTGCATTTTACACTTCATAGATATTGCTAAATATCCCCCTAAAAAGATAAGACCCATTAACACTCACATCCATTGAACGAGACCCTCTGTTTCTTTACATCTTCACCTACTGGGGCTTTTACAGATCTTTTAAATGCGGGAGCTAAATATTTCTCGGGATATTGTCGTTATTTGGTACAATTTGAGTTGATTTTTTATGTGTTCGTTATCTCTTCTGTCCAGGGACAAACTGTTTAAAAGCATGGTGGTTCCATTTTAGATAGCCATTTCTTTTCATTTGGGGTTTATATCTTCAGGCTTTTGAGAACCTGAAGCCCTTCAAGTCTAGCCCCTTCCCGACATTTTTACGCACCGTTTGCTGTCGGAGCTTTCGCGTTTCCTGGACCCTGGTCACATGCTCTTGAATGCGGATGCGCTGGCCTTCTCAGGGCTCCATAAGGGAAAAGAACTGATTTCCGAGGGACGTCTCAGCGGGCCAGGGCTGAGGAAGCGTCTTGAAGCTGGCTGATTCTTGCGCGGAAGCTTCCCATCCAAACGGGCTTCCCCCAGCGGGCTTCGGCACACACATTTCCTAACCCAGATGGCCTCGCCGGCCTGGACACCTGGCCGGGGGGAGGGGGCCGGCACCCCCTGTGTCCGCATTAGTGATGCCCCCGTGACGGCGCCGGTGGTCTGACCGCGCCCCCTGCTCCCGCAGGGAGACGGGCCCGCCGGGCGGCCGTCCACAGCTCCGCTCAGGCACCCGCCAAACCAAGGTGGGTAAATTATCGCTCTTTGCACGGCCCCCTGCAGTGAGAGGCCCCGTTTATCTTACCCACGTGCCCTGCAGTGGAGTCTCAACCACTGGGGAACCGGATGCCCTTCTTTTAAAAGCCGCTTTAGGAAGAAGCAAGATCATCTCTAGAGACAGCAGTGCAGTGGCCTCCTGGTTTTGGACGCCTTCGTCTTGTTTTTCTGCTTTTCTTCCTCCCTGTCCTTTTTAGAAAAACATACCTTTATACCTCTGCTGGAGAGAAAGCACGCGGAGCCCTGCTCTCTCTCCAGCCTGTTCTAGGGGGTGACTTAGGATCAGTCATTTACACACTAGTCTGAAGTGGGGTACCGGATTTTGGACACAGCAATAGAGGGAGGAAGAGCCTCAGGTCGGGGCTTCACAGTGCGGCTGCTTCCGACCCTCGTTTTCGAGTGGCAAGTGAACTCAGAGATATTTAGACAAGGCAGGAGGTGGAGTAAACCTGCCGTCCTAAGAAATCTGAATGACTTTGGCAACGCTGAGGTCCAACCACCCATGCTTGGGCGATGAGTTCCAAACATACACTGTGTGTGTGTCTGTGTTTTAAAGCTTTTTTAATTTAATCCATGCAGCATGTCCACACGCGCCTTCAAATCTTTTCACCCGGGTAGCGAGTGAATACATGCGGTAACAGGAAAGTGAATCTGAAGTGTTACAACAGGCAGGCTGGGATGGTGAGCACTTAACCTGGAGGACTGTCACCCTGAAGCTACAGGAATTCTCCGGATGAACGCGGGGACGTGCCGCACCTTCACATCCTAGCCCCGATCAGGCGGACATCAGCATGGTGACATGCTACTGACAGGTCACCCGATGAACGGAAAGCATACCAATCCATAGGCCAGCCCCCGGAAAGCACATCAGTCATGACACGCTCCAGAAGCTCCGTTTCTAGGACTCTGGGCCCAGGGCCAGTACGTGGTAGCTGGTGGTCATTCTTAGGGTTGGGGTCCCTCTTTGAGGAATCACATTTCCTGACAACCGGGCAGAATGTTTAGAGCATCTTGTTGCCAGACAGTCTCCGCCTCCCCTCCTGAGAGCAGCTGGTCACCAGGGATGCCCCGCAGGGCTGGGCTGCTGGTCGAGATCGGGCTGACTCACTCCATACCTCCCTGGTTGTCTTCAGCCTCCTGACATGGAGAGCAAAACCAGAGGCAGCTGAGGTCTGGGACTGCTCTGAGGTCTTCAGTCAACACTGACTTTTCCCTCTTGCTCTCTTGGCCTTCACTGGTTAGCCTGAGATTTCTACTTGCAGTGTCCTGGGCCCTTTAGTCTGAAAGAGACCTTAGAATTCATCCAGTCTGCCGCGCTGGTTGCAAACTGGAAAACGGAGACATCCTTCTTTAAGCCTGTGGTACGAGGATGTTGCCTCCAGGCCATGTGATGTCCCACAGATACCCAGGAAGGGAAGGCTAGCCCGGGGGGACTTCTCGGGCAGGCTCCCTGTTCCAGATTCCTTTAACAGGCGAGTCTGGAAAGTTATTTCTGTCAGTGGTACAGGCAGCAAAGTTTTAAGAAGAAAAACAGACAGTGTTCGTTTTCTCAGCTGGAGAGAACTTTGGAGGAGAGCCGTTCCTGCCCGTCATCGTCAGAAAAAGAGACTGAGGTCCAGAGTGGATCCCAGGCTTTAAGGCTGACTTATGGCGGGTTGGATTGGGCTCCAAGAAATTGTTGAAATGTAAGCAAAGGGCGTTAACCAAGACTTGAAGGAAGGAGGAGGGGGAAGGGAATCCTGCCAGTGGGGGCCACGGGCTCCGAGGCACCTGGGAGAAAGTGCAGGCGGCAGCTGAGGGCCACGGGGGCCTGTGCGGCTCTGTACCTCGGTGGGCAGACGCTGACAGGGATGACTGCGTAGGATGCTCTTGTCTGGCCTGACGCTCCGTGAAGCAGGGTATTAGGAGCTGGTGAAATAATGCACCTTGCGGAACACACTCCTTTAAGTCCTGTTGTAGAAACATCTCTGCGGAGGTTGGGAGCATGTGAGGACGCCGTGAAGTGGGCTAGAGCGGGGTCCTCTGGGGGCCCCTGGAGGTGGACACAGCCGCAGTCAGACATCCTTCTCCTGCCACCCCCTGGCGGCCTCCTAATGCAAGAGTGGGGAGCAGCGGGAGCCCGTGACTCCTCCGTCCAGTGTGGGTTCAGAGCCGCTGCTCATCCAGGTAGCAGACAGCAGGGGCGGGGCCGTCGTCTCTGCCCCCCGGGCACCCAGCAGACTCTGCTGTCAGGGTGGCCCTGGCAGTGGCTCTGGGACAAGGGGACGGGGCCAGAGTGCCGGCTGCAACAGGGGTGCCCGCATGTTCTGCGTGTCTCCCTGCTGGGCCGCCCCGCCCGCCTCTGGCCGCCCCCTCCCAGCTCTCACCGCCCCCCTCCCACCTCTGACCGCCCCGCCCGCCTCTGGCCGCCCCCTCCCAGCTCTCACCGCCCCCTCCCACCTCTGACCGCCCCGCCCACCTCTGACCGCCCCGCCCACCTCTGAACGCCCCGCCCACCTCTGAACGCCCCTCCCACCTCTGACCGCCCCGCCCACCTCTGACCGCCCCGCCCACCTCTGACCGCCCCGCCCACCTCTGAACGCCCCTCCCACCCTCTGACCGCCCCCTCCCACCTCTGACCGCCCCTCCCACCTCTGACCGCCCCTCCCACCTCTGACCGCCCCTCCCACCCTCTGAACGCCCCCTTCCACCCTCTGAACGCCCCCTTCCACCCTCTGAACGCCCCCTCCCACCTCTGAACGCCCCCTCCCACCTCTGACCGCCTCGCCCACCTCTGACCGCCCCGCCCACCTCTGAACGCCCCTCCCACCTCTGACCGCCCCCTTCCACCCTCTGACCGCCCCCTCCCACCTCTGAACGCCCCCTTCCACCCTCTGAACGCCCCCTCCCTCCCTCTGACCGCCCCCTTCCACCCTCTGACCGCCCCCTCCCACCTCTGACCGCCCCCTCCCACCCTCTGACCGCCCCCTCCCACCTCTGACCGCCCCCTCCCACCTCTGACCCCCCTCGCCCACCTCTGACCGCCCCGCCCACCTCTGAACGCCCCCTCCCACCTCTGACCCCCCTCGCCCACCTCTGACCGCCCCGCCCACCTCTGACCGCCCCCTCCCACCCTCTGACCGCCCCCTCCCACCCTCTGACCGCCCCCTCCCACCTCTGAACGCCCCCTCCCACCTCTGAACGCCCCCTTCTATCCTCTGAACGCCCCTCCCACCCTCTGACCGCCCCCTCCCACCTCTGAACGCCCCCTTCCACCCTCTGAACGCCCTCTCCCACCCTCTGATCGCCCCCTCCCACCTCTGAACGCCCCCTTCCACCCTCTGACCGCCCCCTCCCACCTCTGAACGCCCCCTCCCAGCTCTGACCGCCCCCTCCCACCTCTGAACGCCCCTTTCCACCTCTGAACGTCCCTCCCCGTGGGTCTGTCCCCCTTAACTGAAGAAATAGGACTCTCACGCTAACTGGATTTCTTTCGAACTCCAGCTTTCTGTTTCTCCCTATGAACCCACCTCCCCAAGAGGCCTCCTGATGGCACGATCCTTTTTGGATGCGCAGGAGCCCTTGGGCAGGGCTGTCGGGCCCCCGCCGGGAGCTGGCTGAATTGCGTGCACAGGGGGAAGTGGGCCTGGCGGCGCCGCGGCTCCAGAAGAGAAGGCCCAGTGCCTTGGAAGCTGGCCTCCCGCCCCCTCGAACGTGGCGGTTCCAAATGTCGCCTTGGCATTTCCTTCTCAAATAAATTCTGTCTTGTTCATATGACAAGAAGACCGGAAACGCGGAGGGGGGACGTCCGTGCTGATTTCTCAGGCCTCTGATTGACTTGCTGTGTTGACATGCTGAAGTATTAAATCTCCTTCATGGATAAATGTGAACATGGAGATTTTCTCCTGTTGAGCACTGGAGACCTGTGCTTTATTTTGAGTCAAGGAAAAGGATCCAGACTTCCACGCTGTGTGAGTGTGTGTGTTAATAGGAAAAGACTAAATGGTAAAGAGTAGTGAATACTTGTGAAGAGCCATATGGATTTGTAGAAAAAAGGATCACAGATGGGTCAAAGGTTTGGAGATAGCCTGATAACACTATCGTCAGGAGCTAAGGGAGGGGGATGATTTGGGTAAAAGAGCTGTGTTTCATTGTTGAGTCCAAACGTTTATACTTCAGTCCTTTACAAAGTTCTTGTGAAACACGCAAGGGAGATGCAAGGGAAAAGCCCACCCATTTGAGGAGGAGAAAATGAAGGCGGGGAAGGAAGCTGGCCTAATACTGGGTTGGCAGGAAACTTCGTTGGTGTTTCTTCCACTAACATTTTCTGGAAAACCTGAAAGACGTTTTGTCTGACCCAGTAATTCTGGAACAAAGGTAGGATTTGAATCTAGAGTTTCTTTTATTGAGAATATAAATAATTTTTCTTCTTTTTGCTCTGTCTGAAAAGGCCTCGGAGGGAAAGAAGCTCATGGTTTCCCTGTATGGTCAACTCTTAGCCTCATGAGGGGATGAAGGGGAGAGAACTGGGAGGGAGTGGAGGGAGCTGGTGAGTCATGCTCCCCCTTGCCTCGCGTCCTGGGCGTCCTGGTGTCCGGCATGGCGGGGGCATCCAGGCGCCCGGAGTCCAGCGTGGCGGGGGCGTCACGGGCGTCCTGGAGTCCAGCGTGGCGGGGGCATCCTGGTGTCAGTGTGGGGGGGCCTCCCGGGCGTCCCGGAGTCCAGCGTGGTGGGGACGGGGAGAGCGCGTGTCGACACTGGAGCCCTTCATTGCCAAGCAGCTCCTGCTCGCTGTGATCACGGGCCTGGTAGAGAGCGGGGGGCGGGGTCTTTCTGAGGCACAAGCCACACAGCTCCGTTTTCACGTCCACAAATTACCTCTTAACCTGCAGGGGGTGGGGGAATCAGTTATTCATTTGGAATTTATTTGGCAGTTTTAGATTAGGAAGAACAGAACATTTTCTAAGAGGCAAGTATTACAAGTGCTTTTTTGAGGTTAGTGGTGTATCTTTAATGTATGTGTGTAATCAAAAAGACATTTGAAAACCACTATGGACATTTACTTTTAACTGCAGATATTTATAGACAAGCTCAAGCAAAACAGACTTGATGCCAAAGACACAGATTGGGTGTGGGTCACTGTTTATATGGAATGATGGGGTTTTTCGCGCTGCATCTGAGGAAACCTCTTGTGTTCCTGGAGGGTGTGGGGAATGTTTCCTAGTAGAGTTTCTGTTTGGATGGTAGCTTCAGTCGTGTCCGACTCTTTGCCACCCCATGGACTGTAGCCCACCAAGCTCCTCTATCCGTGGGCTTCTCCAGGCAAGAATACTGGAGTGGGTTGTCATGCCCTCCTCCAGGGGATCCTTCTGACCCAGAGATTGAACCCTCATAGGGAGCTGATAATTTTCCTTGTGGCAATATTAGCTGCCACACAGTTTTTTCCAATGGAGAGAACGTTGAAGGGAGGCTGGTGTGGGGTTGCTGGATGGCTATTGAATGAACTTAAATCCAGTCCTCAGTTCCTTATTAAAATACCTGTTAAAGGATTCTACAGTTTCCCCTTGGGGCTTCTTCGGTGGTTCATCAGTATAGAATCCATCTGCAGTGCAGGAGACCCAGCAGATGCGGGGTCCATCCCTGGCTTAGGAAGATCCCCTGGAGAAGGAAATGGCCACGCACTCCAGCATTTTTGCCTGGAGGATCCCGTGGACGGAGGAGCCTGGAGGGCTGCAGTCCATGGGGCTGCAAAGAGCTGGACACGACTGAGCCCGCATGAATACACGTGAAAGCGTGGCTCGAGGGAAGAGAGAAGTGAGCAGACTCAGGTTGTGCACCCAGCTCTCATCTATTCATTAAATCCCTGGACTTTGTTTTTTATTTAATTAATTTATCATTTTGCGACTTCTGGGATGTTAGTTCCCCGACTGGAGGTTGAACCCCAGGCCCACGGCAGTGGAAGCACAGAGTTCTAACCATTGGACCTCCAGGGAGTTCCCCCAGCTCTGTTTAAACACTTGTGCCGAGCCCTCCAGTGCCTCTCGCCCCGTGAGCGGCTGGAGGAGGGGCCTCCGGGGATCTCAGGCCCCGAGTCTCCTGAGGATGCTGGGGTCTGCAGTGGGCGGGGCGGCCGGAGCGCTCCCATGGACTCACCAGGTTGCTGATGCCTGGGGCGCTGCTGTCTGTCTCCAGGGCTCGGGTCCCCTGGGAACCTGGGGCTGTGCTGAGACTGGGGAAGGAGTTTCTGTATTAGTCATGTGATGATTAAATCACGGAACTGCCTCTCACCTGGTGAAAGGCAGAGCTGCAGTTGACTGGCCCTAGCTCAGCCCAGTGTCCCTGCCCCCCGAGAAGACAGGGGCGCGGCTCCGTGGACTGAGCCTCACCTGGTGCGGGGTACAGCATGCAAACACTTCACAGACGTGGTCCCAGCTGAGGCTCCCACTCGCATCTGGAAGCAGGCACTCGTCACCCCCTTTGACAGGCGGGGCCCTGAAGTTCAGAAGGCAAGTGAGCAGAGCAAGTGATTCAGTGGAAGAGGCTGAGATTCCAACTTGCTCCATGACAGCACCTTTAACCTCTGCTCCGTACTGCCTCCCTCTCTGAGAGGCAAGCTCTACCATAAACATTAAAAACAGACACCTGAAGCCAGGGGACTGTGTGAGTGGGGGGCCCACCGAGTGGCAGAACGCTGGGAAGCCGAGGAATGCAGAGGCTTGAACGGGCAGAAGCTTATTTCTGATGAAAGGTGTGGTTGTTTTTTTTTTGGCTTGTGGGATCTTAGTCCCCAACCAGGGATTGAACCCACAACCCTGCATAGAAAGGTGGATTCTTAACCACTGGAGCACCAAGGAATTCTCATTTCTGATGAAAGTTGAGGCACAATAAGCTACTCTTAGCTGCCTTTTCGGGGGGGTTATAAATGAGGAAATTGGGGTCTGAGTGGGTTGAGTGAGAGAGAGAAATAACCGCCCTCCCTCTATTCTCTATAATAACCTTTTCTCCGGCTTGTGGTTTGAAATCAAAGGCCACTGGTTACACCTTGCATACCTGTACCTCCCAAAGACTGATAACATACCAGGACCTGACCTTTGTTGTTGACTTTTTTCCTTGAAAGAATTTTCCTTGCTGGGTTCTAGCTTTGCTTATTTAGTAGGTATTACAAGATGATAGGACAAATAGGAGATACCAGGGACACACAGACAGGAAAATTTAAGTTAAAATGAGGAGAAGGAATC
This sequence comes from Capra hircus, assembly GCF_001704415.2. Classification (NCBI taxonomy): domain Eukaryota; kingdom Metazoa; phylum Chordata; class Mammalia; order Artiodactyla; family Bovidae; genus Capra; species Capra hircus. The sequence goes on from NC_030817.1 coordinate 2,114,046, forward strand.
AATCATTCTGTTTCCACATCAAAGGAATGTTCCGATGTGATAGGTACTACTGTTGACCTTTGAACAGCATGAGTTTGAACCACATGGGTCTACTTAGATTTTTTTCAGTAGTAAATATAGTACCACAGTACTGCACGACCTGTGGCTGGCCGACCCCACAGATGTGGAGGGAGAGCGGATAGGGAGGAATTACGTATGGGGGTGAGGGCTGATGGTAAATTATGCTCAGAAAACAGTTCTTCCTGCCATGCCTTCAGAATGCACGCACCAGGGTATGAGCGAATTATTCGCGGTGGATGTGCCCCTCAGGACTAATCCTATTTTATGAATGACATAGAAGCAGGGAGGTGAAAACACTGACATGACCTCTCAAAATCAAGCCACTGGTGGAAACAGCCCTCGAACCCAAATCCCCTTCCGCTGACTCACAGGGCGGCTGTTCCATTAAGCCGTCCTAGGCCGCCAGAAACTGGTGTCAATGGTGGCTTTGTCCCCTCTTCCTTTCTCTAAGGGGCCAGCTAGTACACAGTGTAGGCTTTGCAGGCTCTACGGTTTCTGCCGGGACAGCTCCTATCTGCCTAGGTCTTGGGAAAGCAGCCCTCAATGGCCGGGGCTTTGCTTGAAACAATTTTATTTACAAACACAGGCAGTGAGTGGCCTGGACTGGCTGGCAGGCTGTAGCTGCTGTCGAGGGTTCCCTCCTCTTCGCTCCTGATGTTGGGCGGGGACGTCAAGTGAGCTGTGAGAAGCGTTCCATTTGAACACTTGAGCAGGCCCTGAAGTTGGGTCCGGGCTGATGTGTAAATGACGTCCACGGCTGGGAAGCCTGGTGGTGAGGACAAAATCGGGACGTGCACGTTCAGGCCATCGACTGTCGCTGACGGGCAGCAGGTGGCCGGTCATCCCGTGAACAGGACGTGGTCTCCAGGGAGACATGTGGGAAGATTCTGGAAAATTCAGGGCATGTGAACCCCTGGAAGAACCAGCCTGGGGGTGTTTTCCACTATGGACGGGCATAGTTACGTCATCTGCCAGCCCAGCCAGAATGTCCAGTCTACTGCAGCTCTGCCTACAACCTACAGACCGTCCCGTGTCCTCCATTGGAACGTGGACGCAGGGAGGGCCCAATGCCCGCACGCGCTGCAGTGGGCGCTCACGCTGCCTTGTTGTTCACAGCAGTGAACCGCTTTTTCACGGGCAGCAGAGGGCTGGGCGTGGTGCCATCCTCCTGCGTCAGGACAGTGGTGCGTCCTGAAACGTGTCACCAGAGATGACGGATACCTGTCCCCTGAACGAAACAGGTGCGTCTGAAAAGAAAATGGCTTAAACGCTAGCTGTTGGGCTTCCCTGGTGGTGCAGCGGTGGAGAGTCTACCTTGCAACGCAGGCGACCCTGGTTCGATCCCTGGTCTGGGAAGATCCCACGTGCCTCGGACAAACTAAGCGCTTGCACCACAACCAACGAGCCCACGGGCCGCAGCTGCTGCAGCCTGCGTGCCCCAGAGCCCGAGCTCTGCAGCCGGGGGAGCCTCCGCAGGGGGAAGGCCCTGCACTGCAAAGTAGCCCCACTTTTCGCAACTCAGGAAAGCCCACGTGTAACAGTGAAGACCCAGCACAGTCAAAAATTAACTAAACAAATCAATAAATAAACTTTAAAAGAAAAAACAACCTTGCCATCCGTGTGTTTGGCTCCCCTGCGACAGCCCCGCCTAGGAACGTGCATTGTCCAGGGGCAGCCTGGACATTAAGGTCAGGCAAGTGTGTTCTAGGTCGCTGTTCTGAGAGGGCGTGCTGTTTTCCTTCAGCAGAGAAAGCACGGGATCTGGGACCAAGAATAGAAAAGCTTCTCAGCAGATCTTCTGGGAGTTGTAGAAAATATGGAGAAATCCTAATTAATTCCAGGAAAGGGTTTCACTGGCTTCTTGGATATGGATATGGATATCTTAAACCATAAAGGATAATGGATCGCTTAAACCGTAAAGAAAGGAAAGAAGAAAAGGTTTAATCGCTCTGCTTGGGAGAAAATGCACCGGTATTAGGCACAGTTAGTGTAAACAAAGAGTGGAATAGCTCCTGACGTAGGCTCTTAACTCTTGTTCATTAGGATTTTCTCCTTGTGTTTTCCCTTAGAATGGTAAACACTCCTACAGCGCTTACCCTGTGCCACGCATCCATGTCGGTGCTTTACAAACGTCCCTTTATTTGATCCTCGTGGCAGCCCCCTGAGGGAGATAGTTTTATACCCCCCTTTTACGGGTGAAGGCAGAAAGGCCCTCAGAGGTGAAAGGACTTGGCCAGGCCCTCAGATTTGACTGGGGCTGCAAAGCTTGCGTGCTCGCCCAGCCTGAGGTCTGTCTTTTAAGCGGACATCACGGCAGTCAAAAGGAAGGGTGCCTCCCTTCCAATGGTCCACCGATCCCTAGGACATCTCCATCAGTCCTCCAGCTCTTAGTTGGTGAAGGTTTCTAACGCTTACTGTGCGCTGGGCAGGACTCTGCTCGGCCTCTCAGACGTGACACTGGCGGGTGGCGAGAGCAGACAGGGGTGCCGGGTGAACCAGCGCTGCGCTGGGTGACGCCACCTCCGTGGACTGCCCTCAGCCTGAGAGGCTGACCTGTTTCCCGAGGGTGCACCTGTTCACTCAGCTCCCCGGACAGGTGTGTCAAGTCACAGCGCCTGGGCCCTGATTTACAGGGAGAAGCGTCCCTGCCTAGAAGTGGTTTGCTGAACCTGGGACTGGGAAGGGAAGAGCTGGAGGATTTGAACGCGTGCCGCTGGGAGAACCCGTTGCTCACAGCCAGCCCCCTGGGGCTTCCCTGGGGATAGAATCCACCAGCAATGCAGGAGACTCGGGGTCGATCCCTTGGGTCCGAAAGACCCCCTGGAGGAGGAAACGGCACCCCACTCCAGTGTTCTTGCCTGGGAAATCCCATGGACAGAGGAGCCTGGAGGGCTACACTCCGTGGGGACGTAAAAGAGCTGGACTGAGCGACTGAATGGCGCAGTTGTCGCTGAGGCCGCGGGTAAGGCTGCCCCTCAGGGAGAGGTCTCGCCTTTGTGGAGCCTGTGCTGGCCTCCCGTCCCGGCTCCCACCCGCCTCTCTCAGCCTTCTCTCCCTTTGAGGGAGACCTGGGTTCTTTACGGACGCTAACACGGCCTGCCCTGCTGGCTGGGGTGGCTGTTCTCTCCCTTTGAGACTGCTGCTTGTGTTAGCAGCTCAGCTGTGTCCGATTCTTTGCGACCCCATGGCCTGTGGCCCACCAGGCTCCTCCGTCCATGGGATTCTCCAGGCATGAATACTGGAGCGGGTTGCCATTCCCTTCTCCAGGGGATCTTCCTGATCCAGGGATCGAACCCAGGACTCCTGCATTGCAGGCGGATTCTTGACCGTCTGAGTCCCCGGGGAAGCCCCCATCAGTACCAAGGCAGTTTTTTCTGTTCAAGGAGGGTAGGACAAGGCTGGGACCTGGGGGTGACTCCGAGCACCGGATGTGAGCAGTGACACTTGGTTTGGGACACAGTCAAAGGCCAGGCCTCCCTCCACAGGCTTCCTGGGCTCCTCCTGGCTCCCTTGCAGGCTCTTCAGAGACGGTTAATCACGTGTGGCTTTACTGGACCATCATTTGTATCATTAAATGAGCGGTACCAAGGGAGAGCAGAACGGGTCCTGCGTGCAGAGGCTGCGGGTGTTTGGTGAAGAGGCCTCAGAGCGGGGCAGGCGGATGCGGGCGTGTTCTGAACTGAAGTGGGGGCTGCCGCGGCTCTGGGAGCCACAGGCAGGCCCGGCTGAGGCAGACGGAGGGCTGGTGCCTCTGCCGTGCTCTCAGCCTTCACTCCGGGCTGTCTTCTCTGCTGTAGGACCATGTCCAGTCCTCTGCCTGACTCCTCCTTAAAGTACTCTTGGACACTGGGACCCACTATCCCTGTCTGTTTCTCTGCAGTTTGATCGGCATCACCTGAACCATGAATGGCATCAAAGGAAAGAGCTGGTCACCGACCTAGAGGTTGTGGCTGGAAGGTGGCCCAGTGCAGAGTCCCGTGTTGCCTGTGAACAAGGGTTGCACCCTCAGCTCTGCAGGGGACTGACGCACGGCTCTCTGCGCCATGGCGTGCCATGCTCCCTGTCCCCTGAGCCCTCCCAGGAAGCTCCTGCACTGGCCAGGGGCCAGGGAGTCCCACCCGGATCAGAGGTCCCTTCACTTCCTTGCCTTTGTGGGGGCGGGCCGGCCACGAAGCAGAGCTGGGCCGGCAGGATGGTCTCCTGGCTCAGAGACTGTTGGCTCAGACTGCTGGGTTCCCTCTCTGCTCTTACTTGAAGGAACTGCTTTTCTTTTCTTCAAGTTTTGGCTGAGCCACATGGCATGCGGGTTCTTCATTCCCTGAACCCAGATTTGAAACGGTGTGCCCCCTGTAACGGCAGAAACAGAGTGTCTTAATCACTGGGCTGCCAGGGAAGGCCTGTCAGCTGAGTAACCTTTGGCAGGTCATTTTAACCATCTTGGAGCCCAGATTTCTCATCTGTAAAATAAGGATAATAGTACCTGCCTCCAAGAGCTGTTGGCCATCAGAGGAGATAATCCATGAGACGCCATGAGCCGAGCAAGCAGCAGGCACACACGGGGCAGGTGCAGGCTGTGTGTGGCCTGAGGTCTGTTCAGTCTGGGCTAGGAGGGAACTTGCAAAGCATGTGAAATTGCAAATACGGAGCCAGGTGTAAGGAAGCCTTTTTTTCCTGTGATAAGAAAACACAAAAAGTGTATGATTACAAAGCTGACATCCTAAACATCATGAAATCGGAACAAAGTAATGTTAACGTGCGTCTGTGTTGCTTCACGTCCTACGTTTTTGGGGCTGTGTACTCCCTTTCTTGATGTGATCATTTCTTCAGTGATTTTGGAATGCCACTTTCTCTCCAGAGACTAGCGAGATAGTCCATCCATTCCTACTTAAAAAAGCAGCCACAACCTAGAAGTTGAGAGTTTTGTGTCTTATTTGGTGGGAATTTTTTGGATTTCAAGCCAAGAGACAGCATCTCAGATGACGCCGAGAGAACTGTTCTGAGGAGGATGGGGGAGGAGTCAGGTTAGATAGAAGTTCGCAGCCAGGGGCAAGTGGTCTGAATGTTGTAGATTACTGTTAATTAAGGAAAATCAGTTATCTCAGGTAAAGGAATTAAGTGCTTTTCCATGTAGGGGAAGATGAAGCCGCCTGGGCTTGCTGAAAGCACTCCTTTCGTGTGCATTTCAGCTCTCTGGGGCCAGCATCCTCTGGTTTGATGTTCACATCCTGAGCTCCCTGCTCACTGTAGGGAGTGGTGGCAGCTTGGGGTGGCAGCTGCATGGCTGATGGCTAGCAGGCGTTGTCTTCCTGTGCTCAGAATTCACATGTGAAGTGTCGGAATCCCTGATGGCTGTGACAGCCTTGTTTGTTGATACGGCAGCAAATACTCCATTTAGTCCTTGGTTGGAATTTGTTCTTTATAATTAATAGTTTGGAAAAAAGTTCTTTTTGCTTCACAACTGGTTGTTGGTAATGTCATGTAAATTTTTAGGATTGTTGGCAAAGTAATGTCTCTGCTTTTCAATATGCTTTCTAGGTTGGTCATAGCTTTTCTTCCACGGAGCAAGCGTCTTTTAATTTCATGGCTGCAGTCACCATCTGCAGTGATTTTGGAGCCCCCCAAAATAAAGTCTGACACTGTTTCTATTGTTTCCCCATCTATTTGCCATGAAGTGATTGGACCGGATGCCATGATCTTAGTTTTCTGAATGTTGAGCTTGAAGCCAACTTTTTCACTCTCCTCTTTCACTTTCATCAAGAGGCTTTTTAGTTCCTCTTTGCTTTCTGCCATAAAGGTGGTATCATCTGCATATCTGAGGTTATTGATATTTCTCCTGGCAGTCTTGATTCCAGCTTGTGCTTCATCCAGCCTGGCATTTCTCATGATGTACTCTGCATGTACGTTAAATAAGCAGGGTGACAATATACAGCCTTGACGGACTCCTTTTCCTATTTGGAACCAGTCTATTGTTCCATGTCCCATTCTAATTGCTGCTTCTTGACCTGCATACAGATTTCTCACGAGGCAGGTCAGGTGGTCTGGTATTCCCGTCTGAAGCATTTTCCACAGTTTGTTGTGATCCACACAGTCAAAGGCTTTGACATAGTCAATACAATGGAAGTAGATGTTTTTCTGGAACTTTCCTGCTGATGATCCACTGACGATCCAGTGGTTGGCAATTTGATCTCTGGTTCCTCTGCCTATTCTGAAACCACCTTGAACATCTGGAAGTTCTTGGTTCACATGTTGTTGAAGACTTGCTTGGAGAATTTTGAGCATTACTTTGCTAGCATGTGAGATGAGTGTAATTGTGTGAAGACCTGATGCAGCCACAAATAAACAGCTTTTCAAAAAAGAAAATAAACTAGGGGGCTTGTCTGAATCCATGAGTGAAGTCCTTCTTATGCATCACCTTTAAGGTTTTATTTATTAATTGGTTTAATGAATGACCAAACCTTTTTCAGGCCAGTGCTATAAAGCTGAGCATGTAATCAGTAAACAGATAGCTCTGTTTAGATAAGCCAGGGCCGCCAGTCTTAGTAACTTTCTTCCTACCCAGGAGTTGTAGCTTTTCATCTAGAAAAAGGGGCAGTGGAGGATGTGAGGGAGGAGCCCCAGAAAACGATTCAGAAAGCCTGCTTTCACTGAGTGAGCTGTGCTTTGTGGCCAGCGTGACCTGGCTGTTCGTTCACAGCAGACCCAGGAAGGTCCAGGCATGGCTCATTTCCCCTCCCACAACCATTGGAGGCTCAGCTAGGAAGCTGGTATCACAAAGAAGCCGAGCGTTTTGATTTGGCTTCAGAGGGAGCTGGCGTCGGCTGAAGCCAGAGAGGGCCTCTAAATTGCAGCGGAATCAGATCCCTGTGGATGCTGAGGGCTTCTCAAGAGCGAGCGCACAGCCCTCAACTTCTACGTCACCCACTTTTTATGGACCCTTGGGCCAGTCTGGACTGAGATTCCAGCAGTGGCCGCAGGACAGCTTTCAAGAAGTAGCCAGGGGTGGTTCCTCAGAGAATGAACTCTTGGGCCTTGGTACCCAAAAGTGCTGGGAATGGAGGTGACGTGGTCCTGCAGACGGCAGTGTGCCATGGGAGTGTGTCTTCTCCATGTCTAGTGTGCAAGGCTGGGTGCTCTGAGGACCCGGGGTTCCGAGACTGCCTTAGGGGCTGTCTTACCCTCCTGTCCAGGATATATGGGAAGAAGCCCTACTAATCTAATGAGTAGTACAGTCAGTATATTTTTCTCGTGGCTGGCTCATTTTGGAACGTATTTATAGAGCTGGCAAAGTTTGATCTGTGCCTTGATCTAATTCCCTGCAATACAGCTTTGGGAAATTAGTTCTGGTGTGCTGGTCAGCGGTGTTTCTAAACTGTGTGGACGATTACCCCCTAACTTTGTGTGCAAAGGGAAAGAGAAAGAGTTCAGAAATGGTCTCTAGTCAAACGTCTGTGCTTTGGAAGGTTGAGCTTGAAGGGAAACCATCAGCTCCTTCTCCATGCAGTGGGGGTTGTCTGTTGGATATCTCTCTATCAGATCTAGCCCCTTAAATCTATTTCTCACTTCCACTGTATAATCATAAGGGATTTGATTCAGGTCGTACCTGAATGGTCTAGTGATTTTCCCTACATTCTTCAATTTAAGTCTGAATTTGACAATAAGGAGTTTATGATCTGAGCCACAGTCAGCTCCCGGTCTTGTTTTTGCTGACTATGTACAGCTTCTCTGTCTTTGGCTGCAAAGAATATAATCAATCTGATTTTGGTGTTGACCATGCGGTGATGTCCATGTGTAGAGTCTTCTCTTGTGTTGTTGAAAAGGGTGTTTGCTATGACCAGTGCATTCTCTTGGCAAAACTCTATTAGCCTTTGCCCTGCTTCATTCCGTACTCCAAGGCCAAATTTGCCTGTTACTCCAGGTGTTTCTTGACTTCCTACTTTTGCATTCCAGTCTCCTATAATGAAAAGGACATCTTTTTTGCGTGTTAGTTCTAGAAGGTCTTCATAGAACTGTTCAACTTCAGCTTCTTCAGCATTACTGGTTGGGGCATAGGCTTGGATTACTGTGATATTGAACGGTTTGCCTTGGAAACGAATAGAAATCATTCTGTCGTTTTTGAGATTGCATCCAAGTACTGCATTTTGGACTCGTTTGTTGACCATGATGGCCACTCCATTTCTTCTAAGGGATTCCTGCCCACAGTAGTAGATATAATGGTCATCTGAGTTACCTGGTGAACTATGGACAGAGGTTCATGACATTGTACAGGGGAAAGGGATCAAGACCATCCCCATGGAAAAGAAATCCAAAAAAGCAAAATGGCTGTCTGGGGAAGCCTTACGAATAGCTGTGAAAAGAAGAGACTCGAAAAGCAAAGGAGAAAAGAAAAGATATACCCATTTGAATGCAGAGTTCCAAAGAATAGGAAGGAGAGATAAGAAAGTCTTCCTCAGCAATCAGTGCAAAGAAATAGAGGAAAAGAACAGAATGGGAAAGACTAGAGATCTCATCAAGAAAATTAGAGATACCAAGGGAACATTTCATGCAAAATGGGCTCAATAAAGGACAGAAATGGTATGGACCTAACAGAAGCAGAAGACATTAAGAACAGTGGGCAAGAATACACAGCAGAACTGTACAAAAAAGATCTTCACAACCCAGATAATCACGATGGTGTGATCACTAATCAAGAGCCAGACATCCTGGAATGTGAAGTCAAGTGGGCCTTAGAAAGCATCACTACGAACAAAGCTAGTGGAGGTGATGGATTTCCAGTTGAGCTGTTTCAAATCCTGAAAGATGATGCTGTGAAAGTGCTGCACTCTATATGCCAGCAAATTTGGAAAACTCAGCAGTGGCTGAAGGACTGGAAAAGGTCAGTTTTCATTCCAATTCCAAAGAAAGGCAATGCCAAAGAATGCTCAAACTACCGCACAATTGCACTCATCTCACATGCTAGTAAAGAAATGCTCAAAATTCTCCAAACCAGGCTTCAGCAATATGTGAACCGTGAACTCCCTGATGTTCAAGCTGGTTTTAGTAAAGGCAGAGGAACCAGAGATCAAATTGCCAACCTCTGCTGTATCATGGAAAAAGCAAGAGAGTTCCAGAAAAACATCTATTTCTGCTTTATTGACTATGCCAAAGCCTTTGACTGTGTGGATCACAATAAACTGTGGAAAATTCTGAAAGAGATGGGAATACCAGACCACCTGACCTGCCTCCTGAGAAATCTATATGCAGGTCAGGAAGCAACCATTAGAACCGAACAGACTGGTTCCCAATAGCAAAAGGAGTGCATCAAGGCTGTATATTGTCACCCTGCTTATTTAACTTCTATGCAGAGTACATCATGAGAAATGCTGGGCTGGAAGAAACACAAGCTGGAATCAAGATTCCCAGGAGAAATATCAATCACCTCAGATATGCAGATGACACCACCCTTATGGCAGAAAGTGAAGAGGAACTAAAAAGCCTCTTGATGAAAGTGAAAGAGGAGAGTGAAGAGGTTGGCTTCAAGCTCAACATTCAGAAAACGAAGATCATGGCATCCGGTCCCATCACTTCATGGGAAATAGATGGGGAAACAGTGGAAACAGTGTCAGACTTTATTTTGGGGGGCTCCAAAATCACTGCAGATGGTGACTGCAGCCATGAAATTAAAACATGCTTGCTCCGTGGAAGGAAAGTTATGACCAACCTAGACAGCATATTCACAAGCAGAGACATTACTTTGCCAACAAAGGTCTATCTAGTCAAGGCTATGGTTTTTCCTGTGGTCATGTATGGATGTGAGGATTGGACTGTGAAGAAAGCTGAGTGCAAACGAATTGATGCTTTTGAACTGTGGTGTTGGAGAAGACTCTTGAGAGTCCCTGGGACTGCAAGGAGATCCAACCAGTCCATCCTAAAGGAGACCAGTCCTGGGTGTTCATTGGAAGCACTGATGCTGAAGCTGAAACTCCAATACTTTGGCCACCTCATGCAAAGAGTTGACTCATTGGAAAAGACCCTGTCATTGGGAGGGACTGGGGGCAGGAGGAGAAGGGGACGACAGAGGATGAGATGGCTGGATGGCATCACTGGCTTGATAAACATGGGTTTGGGTAAACTCCGGGAGTTGGTGATGGACAGGGAGGCCTGATGTGCTGCGATTCATGGGGTTGCACAGAGTTGGACACGACTGAGCGAGTGAACTGAACTGAACTGGCGATGAGGACTGGAGAGAAAGAGTGGATTGTTCCCTGCGTTGCTGGTTAGATGCTTTCGTAACTGCTTGTTCTTTCTGAGGGTCCATCCAAGGGGGAGATGGGGCAGACTTGGCCTGGCCTCTGGAGTTGTCAACTGTCATATGTTTTTTTCCCAAAAACTTCGTGCTTTATAATTCAGCCAGGAGCACGGTGCTGGCATGTGACCACTGCCCCGGGGGTTTCGGTATTTTGTAGATAGGTTTGTCATTTATTGAATGATGTCCATTTCTGTGTAGGCATCAGGAGCTAAGCCTGTGTAAGTAGAGTGTCTATGGTTAGTGGTCTATTTGAAAAAGGCTATGCAAAAACCAAATCAAAGATCCCAAAAGCATCTTGACTAAGGAGCTCGAGAGGTAGATTGCAAGCAAGAAGCTGTCTTCTGTGAGCTTGGAAATTAGATCTTGGATACCCTAAATGGGCAAGGTCAGCACCAGAGACAATGGGCTGTGCGGGCCAGAGAGACTTGTGGTCTTAACTTTTCATTGCAGCTCTTAGCACCAATTATTCACCACCAGCAAATAAGTTCTTTAGTTCATGTTACTTCAGTTATTTCATATTTTGGCTGTGCTGCACAGCTTCCAGAATCTCCAGTCTCCAGCTCAGAACTGAACTCTGTCACGGCAACGAAAACCCCGAACCCTAACCTCCAGGCCACCAGGGAACTCCCATCACTTAACTTCTTGAAGCTCTGTGTCCTCACCTGTAAAAGAGGAGGACAGCCCCTCCCTGGGCAGGATCACGGAAGAGCACAGCACATACTGCCGCTGAAGCTCCTGGCTTGGTGCCTGGCACGCAGGACGCGTGGGAGAGCTGGTGCTCTGCCTGCTGGTGGCTCTTCGGGTCGCAGTGACTGGGCACTTGGTGTTCACTGTCATGGCCTTTGCTGTTCAGGTGCCTTGGACATCCTCAGGCAAAGCCAACTGTCCCTTGGGCCTCAGGACAGCGAGGCGTAAGGAGCTGCAAGGAGGGCCTCTGGACCAGTGGGTCTCCCGCCAATAAGGGCAGAGGCACAGCCTGTCTGTCAGACTTGTTACTAGGAAGGGCCCCCTGTGGCTTGGTTTCAAAGCCGTACATTGTCCCCGCCCTTCCACAGAGAGGTGACAGTAATCTAGTCAGTGGCGAGCTGTAGAGACACCGAGACTTCACCACGATGCCATTTTAGACGTCACCGTTTCTTTGGATGGAATCGGGCTTTCACACGTGTGATGCAGACAACGGCGACCGCCGCGAATCTGCAGGAACTCAGGTGCACAGAGGACCAAAAGAATGGCCTCCTGCTCGACACAGGGACGTGGGTGAAACCACGCAAAACACACGAAGGACCCCCAGACTGCGGTCGGTAGGCGGCCAGGCACGTTGCTGTCAATACGGCAGGACTCCTCTCGCTGTGAAAAGAAAAACTTGCTTTGCCCTTTCAGACAGCGGAAATGGCCGGACCAGTCTTTAGTTCACGGGCTAGAAACTGAAAACAACGGGAAAGGTTTTCCTTAAATGGAGACGCAGCTTGGCTGGGGCTCAGGCTGAAGTTCAAGCCTGGGTCTTGTCGGCCTTCCGTGGGGTGCTTCTCATATGTTATGCAAGCTTGCTCTGCCTGCAACCGGGGAATCATTCATTTTTTCTTCGCCCTGTAATCTCGAGGTGTGCACAGGGCACAACCGAGCCTCCGACCTTTCTGCTTTCACTTTTGGTTATTCAGAACCTCCATCTGGCGGTATTTGACTATGAGCGTTTTCTGTGGCTTTTCTGTGGCTCCTGTTCAAAGTATTCAAAGCAGTTTAAAAATACATAATGTTCAGCGATCTGACCAAGAACTAATGTAAGTACTTATTTGAGGACTGTTTTTGAAAAAAAAAAACAAAAAAAAAAACAATTAGATTTGAACCTCTTTAACTCTTACTGCATCTTGGAAATAGATACTAAGATTTAAAACACAAAAGGTTTGAAAAATACAGGACTACTTCTCCAGAGCCCTAATGCTTGGAGTGGTGACGGTAGCTGCAAAGAGCAGAGTTTGTAAAAACAGAAGAGCTGAAATTCTTACTTTAATATTAAACAGGAAGCTAGAAGCAGTGTGCAGCAATGTGGTGGGTTTCCAACAAGCCTGCTGCTGGGTTTATCTTCGCTGAGCAGCCAAAGTGAGACATTTCCCCTTTTATTCCTTGAGTTTTCATGAAAATCTCCACCAAAATATGACCACTGGAAGCAGGTTCTGTCTTGTGAGGCTTTAAAACAAGCCGTTTCCACTGGAGCCTAGGGAAAGTTGGAAGCCAGTTGCCAACCTCTCCGAGAGAGGAAGATGCACTTCTGTCTCGCCTTTGTGCGGGGCTGTCACTCACCCAACATGTGCATCTGAATATTCTTTCTGAAGACCTGGGCTTCATTTTAAGGTCAACCTTCAATTTCGAGAGAATATAATTTGCTGCTATTTTTAGGGCATCATGATTGCTCGTAATAACTAATGGAAAAAAACTCTACAGAGAAATAAATGTGTAACAGCTGTGTCTGCTTAAACTTGATTAAAGGCAGTGAAAAAAAAAAAAAAAAGTACACAGAAGAATGAATGTGACCAAGGACGGAGGGAGAGACAAGTGCCCCTCATTGTGGAAAGTTTTACAGACGTAACTCGCTCTTCTCTGGAGGCCAGCAGTGTCTGTGTTTAAAGTTTACTTGACTGTTTGTCTTGAGTGGGATCAGTGTTGTAGTGAATAATTTATAGGCAGCGTGAATGAGCTCATTAGTCACCTTTTCAGACTTTAAATGAGTTTTGTGGCTGTCGTTACGCGAGCCTTCTGCTCAGCTGCCGAGCAGAATGGCAGTTCAGCAGTTGGCTGCCTTGTCGCCGGCCAGTCTGCTCCCCGTTCAGGTCAGTGTTGCCTTTGTGTCTCCTTGAAACCGTCCCCTTCTCTCCCTGCACCGGCCCGGAGACGCTCACGTTGCAGATGCCTTTTGCACCCCCAGTTTAAATGAGTTTTTTGGGGATTTTAAAAAAAAATCTTTCAGTTGTGTCTGCCAGAGAGAGTGCAGTGGATGGAGTGAGCTTTTTCCCTCCCTAGCAACTCCCATGTATGATTCCCTTTGTGCTCCGGTTGATACTCAGGTTCTCCAGCAGCGATGAGCTCTGGAGTCCTCGCGGGACGGCTGAGCTGGGCTATCACATGGGGGCAGGCGCTGCAGGCCGGGAGATGTCACCGGAGTTTGGAGGTTTTCATCATTCAAGTCCGCAACATCCATGTGCCATGGGTGTGTGTGGTTGAAGAAACTGATTCCAGCAAATCTGCCCAGACGGATTATCAAGGCCAAAGAACCGTGTTTTTCCTACAAAGAGGTCGACCAGATGGCCTTTCAGGAGCCCAGCCGTATCACTGGGAATGCCCATTGCTTCTTCCCCAGCTCTACGTCCTCCCGGTTCTAGGCCATTAAGAGAAAGTCCAGCGGCTGCAGTTGCCTCCTCAGCATGCCCCTGGAGACTTGTGGTGGTGGTGGGGAGGCTGGTGCGTAGGGAGGATGAGCCTGCACACCAAGAGCAGCTGGAGTTTCTTTGGAACCAGTGTCATGACGTTCATCCCTCCCTTTGACCTTGGCCGGGGGAGACTCCAGAGAGCTCTGACGTCCACATTCTGGGACTGGACTCCATCCGGAAGTCCAGGGCTCCGTGGCATGCCCACTTTGGCCCTTGACCGCCTCTGCCTCCATCCTGGGGCATGGATGCATGCACGGGGAGTCTCAGCCAACTGCCTGGACCCCCGTGCTGAGGCCCCTGATGTTAGCTACGTTAGCCAGCTGGCCCAGCACTGGGTAGGCACGGAGGAAGGCTGCTCAGGGCTCCTCTCTGGAAGAAATGCCAATGTAGAAAGGACGCCTGGTTGTCCAGGGGCCAATCCTCGGAGCCAGTCAGGGTCACATGTCAGAGTATAGAGAAATGAGGTGTGCACCCACAGAAAGACAGCCATCCATGCGACTGCTTCCTCCTCAGTCTCGCCCCGCCCCCCGTACGGGATGGAACGTGCGTGTGCACTCACGCCTCACACTCTTTGGGCACGTTGTGTTTGCATATGAATCATAACAGCAAAGGCACAAGAGATGCTATTTTGGGAAGGAGGAGGGTTTTCAAACCTGAAAGTGCAGGTGAACTGCGCTACCCAGTAGAGAAGAGACTTCAGGGCTGGCTGTCGTAATAAACTAAGTAAGTTGCTTCTCTGTCAAAGAACTTTGTCTGGCAGGGAAATGTGCTGGTAATCGTTTCCCTCTATGTAGTGTTCCCCAGAGAGTCCCGAGAGTTCCCCAGATTTGGAGCTTCTGTGGTACTTTCACATCCCTCTGAAAAAGTAAGCTGAGAGAAGTTATTTCTTGACATGGTTAGGACTTTGGCAGACCTAGTCACCAAAAGCCCCGAGAGTGAGGTACTTGGTGTACTTGAGGCAGAGAGGGAAACAATAAATGCTCTTACAAATGCTGGCGGAGAAAAGGGTCGATGGTGCTACTTCTCTTTTACTAATCTGTGCACTTATCAGACGGGCTCCCCAGGCGGCTCGGGGGGAAAGCACCCACCTGCCAGTGCAGAAGGCGCGGGGTCGATCCCCGGGTCGGGAAGACCCCTGGAGAAGGAAGCGGCAGCCCACTCCAGCACTCTTGCCTGGAGCGTCCCATGGACGGAGGAGCCTGGCGGGCTACAGTTCATGGGGTCACACAGAGCTGGTCATGACTTAGTGACTGAACGATGTAGTAAATAGATACCAGTTTAAGAGAGGGAGAAGAAAAGAGCATTTTTTCCCCTAAGTGATCGATATTTTTGATTACTACTAATGCCACTTGCTATGAGCAGAAGAGAAGTAAAAGGAAAGGTCTGTGCCTCGCAAGGCACGCAACAGTCTGCTTGACACTCAGGGCTAGCTGAATTTTTTTCTATGATGAAGGTACAACATACTTTACTGATTATGACATACACGCTGAACTCTGTCTTTTTGCAACTTTGTCCTCTTTCATTCAGTTTAAAAGTTCCCTTTTTCCTTCCCCCTTCTGGTCACAAGTTTTCTTGCGCCCCACGGCTCCGGCCCTCTATATCCTTGACCCCTAAGAGGTTCTTTAAGGACTTGCTAAAATTTATTTGTAATCACAAAATCAGTACTTGCGATGCTGTCGCGGTCTTTCCTGGATGCGAGCAGAGTGGCAGCAGGTTTGAGTCATCCGGCACACACGCTCGCAGCTGAGACGGAACGAAGCAATGCTCCCCGTTTCTGCGTCTGCGTCCACTGTCCTGCTGTAGGCGAGCGTCCTGTGAAGCGTCTCTCCAGGGTCAGCTTGCGTGTGCGCTGTGTGCTGGCGGCTCTGCGGTTTGAAACAGTCCCGCTCAGAGGGCTGCAGGACTGCTTTGTGCTTCTGTGTGCCAGGGGGCCGATTGCCATCTGGACAAAAGACTAGCTTTTCAGGTGTTTGATAAGCTTTGTTTAGACATGAGTTCTAGCGCTGGTAGCTGTGAGATCAATGTCACTGAATCAGCATAAATATAAATATGTATTTATGTTACATAAGATGTCTCTGAGTGCAATCAGAGAAAATAAGATAACATTCAGATCAGTTAAAGAGCAGGTGGTGACCAGTGGCTCACAGGAACCTAACCTTAGATCTCCTCTAGGTGCAGTATTTGCTAATTCAGTGTTTAACTGCATACTGAGAGTTGGCTGAAGCTAAATGGAATCTATTTCTGCTTTATTGACTATGCCAAAGCCTTTGACTGTGTGGATCACAATAAACTGTGGAAAATTCTGAAAGAGATGGGAATACCAGACCACCTGACCTGCCTCTTGAGAAATCTGTATGCAGGTCAGGAAGCAACAGTTAGAACTGGACATGGAACAACAGACTGGTTCCAAATAGGAAAAGGAGTCCGTCAAGGCTGTATATTGTCACCCTGCTTATTTAACTTATATGCAGAGTACATCATGAGAAACGCTGGACTGGAAGAAGCACAAGCTGGAATCAAGATTGCCGGGAGAAATATCAATAACCTCAGATATGCAAATGACACCACCCTTACGGCAGAAAGTGAAGAGGAACTCAAAAGCCTCTTGATGAAAGTGAAAGAGGAGAGTGAAAAAGTTGGCTTCAAGCTCAACATTCAGAAAACGAAGATCATGGCATCCGGTCCCATCACTTCATGGGAAATAGATGGGGAAACAGTGGAAACACTGTCAGACTTTATTTTTTTGGGCTCCAAAATCACCACAGATGGTGACTGCAGCCATGAAATTGAAAGACGCTTACTCCTTGGAAGAAAAGTTATGACCAACCTAGATAGTATATTCAGAAGCAGAGACATTACTTTGCCAACAAAGGTCCGTCTAGTCAAGGCTATGGTTTTTCCAGTAGTCGTGTATGGATGTGAGAGTTGGACTGTGAAGAAAGCTGAGCGCCGAAGAATTGATGCTTTTGAACTGTGGTGTTGAAGAAGGCTCTCGAGAGTCCCTTGGACTGCAAGGAGATCCAACCAGTCCATTCTGAAGGAGATTGGCCCTGGGATTTCTTTGGAAGGAATGATGCTGAAGCTGAAACTCCAGTACTTTGGCCACCTCATGCGAAGAGTTGACTCATTGGAAAAGACTCTGATGCTGGGAGGGATTGGGGGCAGGAGGAGAAGGGGACGACAGAGGATGAGATGTCTGGATGGCATCACGGACTCGATGGATGTGAGTCTGAGTGAACTCCGGGAGATGGTGATGGACAGGGAGGCCTGGCGTGCTGTGATTCATGCGGTCGCAAAGAGTCGGACACGACTGAGGGACTGAACTGAACTGAACTGAACTGAAATGGAATCCAGGCACTCAGAGGGGCAGCCTCTTTTAGGGCAGGCTTCTGACTGCAGGGAATATTTGCGGAGAAGCGGAAGTAGTTCTGGCCACGCCGAGTGCCTCAGCTCAGCACAGATTTTCCTATTGGGTTTGATAAAACCTTTAAAAAAGATGTAACCACACTTGGTCTCCTAGAAGCATAAGCTGTTATAGACCATCCATCTGGAAACAGAGTAAATTCTTAATTCAGGAGTATTTTCCTTGTCTTTGAACCTATGTAAGAGTTTGTGGAAAATGCTTGATACCCAAGACCAATAAATTGAAAGGTTTCCCCCAGCCAGACAACAGACCCCATTACACAGGGTATAATATTTGTTATACTTAGCAATTCTCTTATTTGCTGGGAGCACCAGCCTTTTCAGAAAGGGATCATTTTGTCCCTTCTGATTGAAAAGATCACAAAATGCTTCAGTTTGGTCAAAAGCTTTGCCAACATATCTATTTCCCCCCAAACTGTTACATTATGAAATGTTTGCAAATGGTTTCACACATACAGTGTATAAGAATGTGAAAGTGATTCAGAAAAGGGAAAGCTTTGCTTAAAACGACTGGAAAATGCAGAAAGAAGGGCACAAGGGGAACAGGGGTGAGTGTGGCCCGTGTAATTTGACAGCATATCTCTAATACCTCTAGTCTCCTTTTTGGCAGCTTCCAAGTTTCCACAACTTTAAACAACGTCCTAACAAAATTCTGCAGAAAACGCTGTTGCATATTTCAGTGCCCTCACTCGGTACATACTGACTGAGTGTCTTCTGTGTGTCAGACGCTGGGGCAAGAGCTCGAGTACGTCGCTGAATAAAACAGGCATGAATCTGGCTGCCATGGTGCTTATTCTCTCATGGGGGTAGGCAGGCTGGCGGGGAAGTTTCCTGTCTTGCTCGGGTATCTCCTTGGGATAAATTCCTAGAAGATGGAAATTGAGTCAGTGGCCATGCTCACTTACATTTTAATTCAGCTCATCAGACGTTCCTCTTAAACAGTTATACCAAATCATGTTCCTCTGACACCCCCACTGACGTTGGCATGCTTATTCCTTTTACGTCTGTGCCAATCTGATGGATGAAATGAGCTCTCACACTTGCTTGAATTGGCATTCCTGTGATTTCCTTAATTTTTTTTTAACTGAAGTGTGTGTCTTTGCATGGGTATATTTCCATTTATGTTTCTCCTCTTGTGAATTTGTCCCTTTTCTCATCAGGGTGATAATTTTCTCATTGAGCTGTAAGAGCTGTAGATTTAAAATATTAACCTTTTTTCCTATGTACGACAAATGGTTATTTTTTAAAAAAAATCCTTTTGTCTTTGAACTTGATTCATGACCTCTGGTCCTACATACCAAGTTTGAATTGTTTTGTACTCAAATTGTTTTGTACTCAAATGTATTTTCCTTTTGATCTATTTACTTAACAAAACTAGCTCTGGGTGCCGGGCACTCACCGTTGTATGTATTTTATGAACACCCACTCATTTGATCTTCGTCACAACCCTACGAAGTGGGTCTTGTGTGTGTCCTCCATCCCCCCCACCCCTCCCCGTCCCCCCACACTATTTTAAGATGAGGAAACCAGGTGGAGAAAAAGAAGTTCCGTACCTTGATTAAGGTTACCCGACTAGTATGTGGTGAAGTGAGAATACAAACGTCGTCCCAGGCCACTAAGCGACATCAGCTGTAGTCTGGTATTAGGCTCTGCTTGTGTTTGCAGTTGCTTCAAAAATGCTCACTGAATCTCCCCCATCTTTTTTACCCCCCAATATTTATTGATTTGACTGCACAAGGTCTTAGCTGTGGCACGGGGACTCTCAACTGAGGCATGTGGGATCTAGCTCCCGGACCAGGGATCGAACTTGTGGCCCCTGCGTTGGGAGCGTGGAGTGTTAGCACTGGACCAGCAGGAGCATGCCTGGGCTTCCCCATCCTTGAGGGCAAGCAGCACGTCGTTTACTTCCCCCAGTGCCCTCCATACAGTGCAGGGCACAGCGTAGCCAGATGCTTATGAATAAATACTTTCTGACTGGATGAGTTGACGACATCTGGATTCTGGATCATCAGAGCGCACTTTTGTTCATGCTCAAAGAGGAGCTGACAGGTTCGGTACTTTCCCTGTTGCCCCTCGCAGGTGACACGGTGCGCTCCGCTCTGGAGCCTGCGCTAGTGGAATGTCCCTGTCCGAGGTCAGTGGTATGTCCCCTCACTCCACAGCCTCCCGTCCCTCCTCAGATAAGCCTCCTGACTCTCTTCCCTGCTGGAGAAAATCTAATGAGCCTTTTTCTAGGCTCCACTCATCAGCATCTGTCATATAAACACCAAGAACGCACAAGAGGAAAACCCCAGGAGGGGATGACCGGGAAGCCCAGAGAATGCTCGATCAAGCCTTCAACACTCACCCAAAGTCTTCCAGCTGTGGTCCTGGGTATCTCTTCCTTCTGCACAGGAGGGAAGGAAGTGAGGGACTAGTTCACTATTGTGGATGGCATTCTCACATGTTAACTCAGAGAGACTTAGCCAACCCATGATTAAGGAGCTATCTTTGACCATAATCTCTCCATCTCCTATCATATTCAGTCGTTTGATGGATTCACTTGGTTCTTCCTGTGAAGCCTCTCCTACATTCATATTTTTCCAGACTCCCTGACTGTTCTCTAATTTAGTGGTTCCCAAAGTATGGTCCTTGGACCAGCAGCAGCACCTGGGAGCTTGTGAGAGATGTGAATTCTCAGGCCCCAGCTCAGATATACTGAATCTGAAACTCTGGGGCTGCGGGCCAACATGCTGAGTTTCAGTTCAGTTCAGTCGCTCAGTCGTGTCCGACTCTTTGCAACCCCATGAATCGCAGCACACCAGGCCTCCCTGTCCATCACCAACTCCCGGAGTTCACCCAAACTCACGTCCATCAAGTCAGTGATGCCATCCAACCATCTCATCCTCTGTCATCCCCTTCTCCTCTTGCCCCCAGTCCCTCCAAACATCAGAGTCTTTTCCAATGAGTCAACTCTTCGTGTGAGGTGGCCAAAGTATTGGAGTTTCAGCTTTAGCATCATTCCTTCCAAAGAACACTCAGGGCTTGTCTCCTTTAGGATGGACTGGTTGGATCTCCTTGCAGTCCAAGGGACTCTCAAGTCTTCTCCAACACCACAGTTCAGAAGCATCAATTCTTCAGCACTCAGCCTTCTTCACAGTCCAACTCTCACATCCATACGTGACCATTGGAAAAACCACATCCTTGACTAGAGGGACCTTTGTTGGCAAAGTAACGTCTCTGCTTTTCAATATGCTATCTAGGTTGGTCATATTTTTCCTTCCAAGGAGTAAGCGTCTTTTAATTTCATGTCTGCAATCACCATCTGCAGTGATTTTCATTAGAACATTATAAATGTGTTAGGTGTTTACTGCAGAAAAACTGGAACATACAGACAAGTAGGAAAGAGGAAGCCCAAAACAAAAATTACCCCATAACTCTTAACACCAAGAGGAAACTACTGTTTTAATATTTTAATGTTTTTTTATTAAGAAACATTAAAAAAGATAACCTTTGTTTTGTTCAGTATGGATTGTGCTCGGTCACGTCAGTCGTGTCTAACTCTGTGTGACCCTGTGGACTGTAGCCCGCCAAGCGCCCCTGACTGTAGGACTCTACAGGCAGGAGTACTGGCGTGGGTGGCTATGCCCTCTTCCAAGGGATCTTCCTGACCCAGGGATTGAACCTGAATCTCTTCTCTGACATCTCCTGCTTTGCCAGGTAGGTTCTTTACCCCTAGCACCACCTGGGAAGCCTTGTGTATGGATTGCTGTGGACTTCCCTGCAGCTCAGATGGGAAAGAATCTGCCTGCAGTGTGCAAAACGTGGATGCGATCCCTGGGTTGGGAAGATCCCCTGGAGAAGGGCATGGCAGCCACTCCAGAATTCTTGCCTGGAGAATCCCATGGACAGAGGAGCCTGGCAGGCCGCAGTCCTCGGGGTCACAGAGAGTCAGACGCGCTGAGCCGGTAACAGGACTGCTGCGTGCTTTTGGCCTTCCATTTCTTCCTTTCCCTTCCCCAGTCTTATCTTGGATCCATGATCCTATTCTTCTGGTTTAGAATCGAAGGATCTTTGACCTGTAACACGCGTGGGTCTAAGGCGTGCAGCATGCTCGTTTGGTCCGTGTATGCTGAAGCATGATCGCCATTATCGTGTTAGCTAATCCCTCTACTGTGTCACATAATGAGCATTTCTTCTAGTGTTGGGAATAATTAAGATCTAGTCACTTAGCGGGTCTAATGCTTATAAATACAGTTCTGTCGTCTGTAATCCCCGGGCCCTGTATGAGGGCTCTAGGACTTATTCACCTACTGGAGGCAAGCTGTTCTTCTTTTTAATGCATATTCCTGACAGAGCAACTTCTGGATTCAGAGATACTCAGTGAGTTCTTGCCCTCTGATTCCTGCACATAAATGGCTCACCTTCGCATTCAAGGAGTTTTGTGATGGGATGTTTCCATGCTTATCCGCTAATAGGCCTGTTCTGTAAGGGACAGAGGCCTTGTATCCCTGGCACTTAACTATGCCACACACTCGGTGGGCACTCAGTGTGTTTGTTCAGGGAATGAATGGATATTCTGACTCCGTCGAGTCACCGGTGAGAAATGTAAGTGTGCCATTCATTTGTCCTGGCTTTAAAAGCAGTTTGTGCTGGGGTGCTTTCTCAAAATGCACACAGCGGTGTCCGGCCCAGGAGGTACCCGACCCACCGGGGTGGCTCCCCAGGCATTCCTACCTGAGAAGCTCAGGTCTAGAACGTCCCTTCCCCATTTCTACGAGTCAAACAGGGGCCTGTGTTTATTAGACAGGCTCCTTCCACAGCTGTCTCCCCTCTCTTCCTGCGTCCTGTCCTCCAGGTGGTTCTACCAAGCCTTCTGCCTCCGCTGTTAGGAAGGGATGGGGCGAAGGGCAGAGTGACCCGAATCAGCCCAAGCCGGTGTGATTCTTCCCCTGGGAACCTGAACGGTGTGGTGGGAGGCGGACGTGGTCGAAGGCAGTGGGTGCTGGCTCTCAGGCCCCCTGCCCTTGGTGCTGGCCGCCGTGTGTGACCCTCAGTGAGCAGAGGAGGCTGGCCTTCAGGGAGGAGAGGGGAACAGGCACCCAGAGCGAAGCAGGGAAGACAGCGAGGTCTCAGAGGGAAGGAGCCGGAGGGAACCGTCCGAGGACGCTCCGCTTTCCCTCGGCCAGCTTTGCGGCTCGAGCTGACTCAGCCTCCCACTCGGGGACCCTTTTCCCTGGTCAGCTTGAAGGATCCTGTTGAGAAGACCCTCTTTGCAGACCTGCCTCGGATTCCTCCTCGTGCTTGACTGTCCCTCAGGGGAGGGACATTCCCTCGGGGATTCCCAGCTGGCAATAGTGGTAGAGAGCCCACCTGCGGGTGCAAGAGCCGGGAGACTCGGGGTTGAGCCCCGGGGCGGGAAGATTCCCCCGAGGCAGAGTGGCTGCCCGCTCCAGGACTCCGGCCTGGAGAATCCCGGGTCGGAGGGGCCTGGCGGGCTGCAGCCCATGGATATGACATATGACTGAGTGTCGCAGCGTGCTCGCGGGCCTTCTCACAAGCAGCCCTCTTCCACTGCATTTATTCCGATGTTCCAGCCTCAGGCGGGATCCCGGGGCTTTACATAAGTAATCAGGTTGGCTGAATAACCCGGGATGGGGGAGGGGCCTCCCGGGTCCAGGGCAGAGGACCTTGCTGGAGAAGAAGGTGCCGAACACCACGGGTGGGGGGAGGGGTGGGTCGTTCGTCTCCGCAGAGGAGGAACCTGGGGTCCCATGAGGACTAGGGGGTCCCACCAGGACTGGGGCCTGCCTGGGCTGGCAACCCATCCTCCTACTCCCAGACCCTAATGCTCTCAGCCCAGGTGGGGCTCTGGGAAGGTCGCATCGTCCCCAGTCTGGGACCAGGTGATGCCCAAAGTGAGTTCTAGAGCGCACATAGGATTCTGTTTGTAAAACAGTGCTTTAAACAGTTCCACCCATTTCTCTGAGACTTTTCAGGCTCTAAGGCTCAAGGGTGTTTCCCGAAAGCTCACGAAGGGAACGAGAATAAGGTTGTTTCTGAGCAAATCTGGCTCCTGACCTCCTTTGTCCTGGAGCAGGTCCCAGAGCCAGGGGTCTCTGGAGTGACAAGACGGGCAGACCCCTTTCAGCCTCCCACCGGTTTTCAGCAAACATCTGGGTGCCCCCTTCAGACAGATGGGCCACCTGGCGCACCCACCCCTCCCTCTGCAGGCATCACACCTTCTCACGCCTCTCACCAGCAACGGGAGAGATGAGGAAACAAGTTGGAGAATGGAAGCAACGAGAAGCCACGGAAAGGAAAGAGGCGAGCTCTGGGAAGGCAGCTTCCCTCCCTGGCTCCGCCCGCCGCTCAGGGCTGCTCCTGGCCCAGAGCTCACTCCGTCTCTAAGTTTTGGTTCTCGTCGGGTGGCTGGTTCAGACATGGCCCTTATGCAATAGCCACGTGCTCATGGCCCTTCCTTCTGAGCGCTGAGCAGGAAGGGAGGGCTCGGGCTGGGAACGCCTGCCGCCCCTGCTTCCCGCAGAGAGGTCTGGCTCCCGTGCGAGTGCGGTGGGGACTGGGTGGCGGGGACGGGTGTGGAAGAGGGGCACCCAGGACGGCCATTTCTTCCTCTCCAAGCCAGCACGGGAGTCGGCGACAGGCAGGGAGGCCTGGCGGGCTGCCGTCCATGGGGTTGCAGAGCGTCGGGCACGACTCAGTGACCGGACTGAGCTGGAGCCAGCCCGGGTCTGGACCAGGGTCTCTTGGTTCCTCCCCCGATTGACAGGCGGATGGAGGTTCGAGGACAAGACTGAGCTCCTGTCCTGTTTGTGCCACCACCTCTGACCTTTAGAATCGCGCGCTCAGGACTTGGGATACACCTAGTTTGCCCCTCTTGCCACATGCCTTTTGCTTAGTGACTTGGGGTAGACAGAGTGCTCGGTAATTAAAGAGGTGGGGCTGGGTGACCTCCCCTGCCCCGGGCCAGGGCTGAATCACCTCCCAGGTGGGTGGGATTTCCCTTCCCACGGCTAAGCAGTAAGGCCTGCTGGTGAGTGTCCTGCTGAAAACTTACCACCCACCCACCATCTTGTAGCTGAGAAGGGGAATGACTCCTCAGATGGATCGGAGCTCCCTTAATCTTTGGAAATTAAAACGTTTCAGAAACCCGTGGGATTTTTCTCCCCCTTTGGCTACGTTACAAGGTACTGCAAGCTGGAGGGCCTTCTCACTGGTTTTTCTGCAGTTTTCCAAGCGCTCAAAAGGGCCTGGCCTCTGGTTCAGGTAGCGGGGGAGAGGTGGCCGCAGCGACTGGTGTTTCCTTCTGTAGAGGAATCTACTGACTTGGTTTCAGGGGGTGGGAGGTGGCGGTGGGAGCCGGGGTGCAGCCCTATTTTTATTTATGTCGCCACTAGGGTGACCTGTGGGACTCCCCTTTCTGTCCCTCCAAAGGCTGCCTGGTGCGGCTGCAGCAGGCGGGTGGCCCACCTTCGGAGGCGCCTGAAGACTCGGAGTGGCGGCCCTGCGATTTGTCGGTGTGGCTCGAGCGCTCTAAGCGTGGAGGACCGGAGCCTTGTTTTCGCTGGAGGCTCAGAAGGCGGCCAGGGAGTTGGGCACAACGCGCCGGAGGCCCCAAGGTTTGGCCCTCAGGATGGGCCTCCGGCTCTGTAACCTGGAATGGCCACCCTCCCTCCCCGGGCAGCCGGACGCCGGCGGGCAGCCCCCTGGGCGGGAGGCGGCAGTGCCTTTGTGCCCTTCCTCCCGGGGGCACGGGGCGGCCGCTGGAGGAGGGCCGGAGCGGCCCCGGGAGTCCCGCCAGGGCGCCGGAGTTGGGGAGCAGTGGAATCTCGTCTCCCCCTCGCAAGCCTCGCCCGCATCGTAATTCTTTTTATTTTTACTTTCGAGCCATGTAAGGCGCGCGGATGGGGTAGGAGCGTTCCGGCGACACGTTGCCAGAGGCGCAGCGCCCGGCCGCCCGCGTGGCCAGAGCGCAGGGAAGGGACAGGCCGCGCGCCCCGCCAGCCCCGCCGCCCACGGTCGCGGCTGCTCGGGGTCGCAGAGCCCGCCGCGCCCGCCGCCTCCAGCCCGCGGGCCCGCGGGCAGCCCGTGCGCGCGGCCCGGGCTCCGTGCGCGCCGGGGCAGCGCCGAGGGTGTGGGGGCCCGGCCGGCCGTGCGCCCGGGGCGCGGGCAGGGGCCGCCCCGGCGGGCCCGCGCCCGGCGCCTCCGGCCGCTGGCGGCCCGGCCCACGTTTTCCGTCTCTCCCGCTCCCTCCGCCCCTGCGCGCGGCCCTCCCCTCCGCTCCCCCCGCCTCCCGCCTGGTCATGTGTCGCCTTTTTTTGTTTGCAGTGGAAACAATTTCTCGCCGCGGCGGAGGCGAGCGGGAGGCGGGACGGGGCGGGGAGAGCGGCGGGCCGGCGGGAGGACGCGCGGCGCGCCCGGCGGAGGCCGCAGGTCCCATGCCGCGCCGCGACCCCCGCGCCCCTGCCGCCCGCGCCCGCGGCCGCCCCCCGCCGCCCGCCGCCCCGCGCTCGCAGCGCCGCGCCCGCGCGCCCTCGGCCGGGCTCCCGAGCCATGCCCGCCGCGCGCCCGCCAAAGTTTGTGGGCTCCCGCTGAAGGGCCGCGGCGCCCCCACGCCCCCGCGCCCCGCTCCGGCCAGGTGAGTCCGCGCCCGCGCGGGGTCGGTCGGCTCGGGGCGCGCGCGCGCGCTCCGCTCGGGAGACCGTCCCGGAGGCGGCCGACCCCGGGGCTGCGCAGTCCCCGGGGGCGAGGGCCGCGGGGTTGGGGGGGCCCGGCCCGGGAGCCCCGGAGCCCTGGGGAAGTTGCCCAGTGCGAAGAGGCTCCTGGCCCCGACGTGCGGGCTGTTTTCCCCGGTGCCCCGACTTCCCCAAAAAAGGGACGGACTTGGGGGTATCGGCGGGACCCCCGACCCGGGCCGGGGCTGGGGGTGCTGATCGAGGGGAGACCCCAGAAGAGAGACGGGCTCCTAACAAAGATTCCCCCCACCCCCACCCCCAGACTGTGCAAGCCTGGCACCCGCAGTCTCCCGAGGCCCGAGTCCTGGTCACCCCGGCCCCTCCCTGAAGCCCCCCTTGGGCCCCGGAGGAGCTGGGGGGCGGCAGGCTTCCCCCGATGTGTTTCTCGGGCCCGGGGCGGCCGATAAAAGGCTGGTGCCGTCTGACCGGCAGTGAAGGCATGCGGGCTCCGGAGGGCCGGGCCGGCGGGGCGAGGAGCGGTTTCCCCGTCGCCCGGCAACGCCGCTGATGGACGCGGGCCGCCGCCAATCGCCGCGCCCGCAGGTCCCCTGGAAATGTTTTTGACATGGACCGTCGGCGAGGGAGCAAAGCGCGTGTGCGCGTGCGCGGAGCGGGTACCGCCCCCCCGGCACCCCAAACTCGCCGCTGCCCTGCTCCGTTTCGGGGGGGCGGGGGTGAATTCTCAACTTTTTAAAGTTCGCGTTGCCCATCTGTTCGGGGCTGGGCCGCTCATGCCTGTGTCAGCTACTTGCAGCCCTCTGGCAGCGGGCAAGGGATGGGCTTTGCTGCTGCATTTTCTCCATGAAGAAAAGGAAAAAAAAAGGGATAACGCGACCCCGCAAGTCGCAAACAAGCAGGAAGGTGTGCTTCTGCGGAACGCAGCCAGTAGCTAACCGAAAAGTTGTGAGGAGGTCGGCGGTGGACATTTGCGGATCCGGCGAGCAGCCTTACTGGCAGCCGATGGAAAATGTTTGCTGAACTGCAGACTCACATGATCTGGATTCTTCCCCGCCCCCCCCCCGCCCCCCCGCTTCTAAAGAATAGTAGGGAAAAAAAGATTTGGCGAATTATGTCGTTAGAGATCGTAATGGAGAACTCCTCAGTGTGGTTTCTGGGAACGGTAGCGGTCAGCAGCTCTTGATGCGGTCGCTGTAAAATGTGGATTTACGGTGGTGCACTTAACAGCTGGCCAGCATAGGGGCCACCAGAACACACAGCCTGCGAGAGACCCAGGGGTGCTGAGCCCCTGAACCTTCTCCTCTGGGCAGCGCCGCTTTCCTAAGAAAACCGTATTGCTGGCAGTGTTTGTTTAAAACAAAAGAAAGCATGGAGAATAGCATGTTAGTTCGTTTGGGAAGCTACTGACAAGCAAATTAAAAAGAAAGAGAAGCATGTTGTCATAGCAACAGTGCAATTAAATTACTTCACTGTCAGCCATGATATAATTTTCCTGTTTGGTAGCTCAGGAGACGTAAAACTTTTTTCCTGTGGAGCTAAAGTTGACTTCAGCGGCTGGGTCTTTTTTTTTTTTTTTCTCTTCTGTACTCGACTGTGTGGATATTCCTTGTTATCAGAAAATTAGGTCATTTGATGAGAGGAGTCCTGTGAAAACTTTGAGAGGACAAGCCTAGCCTTGATTTGTTTACAAAGACTGTAAAAGCAGTATCAAGCTGGTCTCTGTCTTACCTCCAAATTGAAAACACTAGATGATTCTTTAATAGGTGTCCTGTACTACTCAGAGTAGCCTCCCTATTTGATGAAAAACATATTCCCTGTGGACGTACCCGAGGTATCTGAACTTCCATGGGACTTTGGTGCCTGTGAAAATTTTTTCTCTTCTAACAGTTGGACGTTTCAGGGCAGCTCCAGAGAGCCCCCCGGCCCCGGCCCAGGCCTTCTGTCTGCAGGCTGTCCGTCCACCTTGGCCTCCCCTCAGCCTGCGTCTCCCAGGGGTAGGGGGGTGGGGGGTGTGGGGTGGGGGTGGTGCCACCAGCTCTCAGGTGCCTTTGGGTCTCCAGTGCCCCAGTGCCCCGCGTATGCTTCCTAGAGCTCCCCCAGCTGAAGTGGCAGTTGTTTTAGGCGTGGTGTCAGTGAACTTTTGGAGCCACAGAATGGTCCCATCTTTGCTTTCGCTGCGCTCATTTTTCTCTTTTCTTTTTTTCTGAGTAGCCTACATGGTGTTACTCGGCGGGGGAGGGCCGTGCTTAGTCTCTCAGCCATGGCTGACTCTTTGCAACCCCGGGGACTGTAGCCCACCAGGCTCCCCTGTCCATGGGGTTCTCCAGGCAGGAATACTGGAGTGGGTTGCCATGCCCTCCTCCAGGGGATTGAACCCAGGTCTCTCGCATTGCAGGTGGATTGTTTAATGTCTGAGCCACCAGGGAAGCCCAGGGCTGGGGTGGACGATAAAACAGCCAGCCTTCTTATATCCAGCACGCTGTGGGAGGGTGGGAGACTTTTCCTTCTCTTCCTCTTCTTTCTGCCTCTCATTCTATCTCGCTCAAGGGATGCACGTGCTTTGTAGCTGCTGGGTCACCCTGTGTGTGGACCTGTCACCCCCATTGTCTTTCCTCCTCAGATATTTTCCCTCCTGTGCTAGGCTGTTGATAAAAATGGGGGAGGAGCAGAATAGAACCCTTAGCAGTTTTTGTTGGATTTGCCTTCTCTCTTGAAGCTCCTGGCTGCTCTCCTGACTTTTTGCATTGATTTTAATTTCAGCTGATGGCTCATCTTCACATTCCTCTTTATTTGCGTGGTGTCTGACAGCGCTCACTTTTTTGTTCAGAGTGTAGTGTCCCAACGAAATTAACTGTGCTTCCTCCTCCACTTTGAATCCACAGAATAATTTGGCATCACTCTTTGCTGCTGCTGCTGCTGCTGCTGCTACCAAGTCGCGTCAGTCGTGTCCGACTCTGTGCGACCCCATAGGTGGCAGCCCGCTAGGTTCCTCTGTCCCTGGGATTCTCCAGGCAAGAATACTGGAGTGGGTTGCCATCACTCTTTAGACTTGCCAAATGTTATTAAAGTCGTAGATTTAGGTCGTGACTTGCAGGGGTGGGGTGGAAATCAAGTAAAACACTACTAGAGTGGTTTTCACCACAGCCAGTGTTAGTTCCCAGGCGGTTGTGATGGTCTTCGCATGGAAACAGCTGAGCTTACCCTGAAACAGCAGGCCTTAAGCTTTCAGGTATGTGTTTCTTTGGTTCCTTGAGAAAGGTGAATAGTAGGACCTGCCACCCAAAGTGACCTGGGCTGCGGCCACACTTACTTAGTGGTGTTTATTGTGAGGCTCGAAATAATCGTGTACATTTTCATGCAAAGCAGGTAAACAGAGGCTAGCAGGAAATAACTGATTTTCCTAGGGTCACAGTGAGAGGCTTCATGGATCAGGAAGACGGCCTTGTGGGATCCCCCTCACCCCCTTTTTTAAAAATTATTGCAGTGTAGTTGATTTACAGTGTTGTGTTAGTTTCTGGTGTATAGCGAAGTGATTTTATACGTAACATGTATTGGTTTTAACACTCCTTTCAGTTGCGGTTTATCACGGGATATGGCATACTGTTCCCCTGTGCTGTTACACAGGCGGGCCTTGTTCATTTTTTTTGGCCTTGCCGCACAGCTTGAGGCGATCTTAATTCCCCGACCAGGGATGGAACCTGCAGCTTCTGCAGTGGGAGCGCTGAGCAGCTACCGCAGGACAGCCAGGGGGTCCCCAGGACTAACCCTGACCCTGACCCTGACTCCTGACCCTAACCGCTGGGTGTGGTGGCCTCCCAATCCCCACTCCCGTTCCGTTCTTCTCGCGAGGCAGGAGCCCCTGAAGGGCGCTGCGAACGTCCTGGGTCTTGCCCTTGCGGGCCATCGGGTCCCCGTGTGTGGGCCCGGCAGCCCCAGTCGCCCACCATGGCTTGGGCGGCTCCTGCTGCTCCTGGCGGGCCGGTGAGGGGGCGTCTCTGAGGGGCAGGGAGCCCACCGAGCCGGCGGGGCGGGAGGCCGCGGCTGCCTCTCTGCCGTCGGATCCGCACTCATTTTCTCTGTGTCCTGTGTTTCAGGAGCCTTCACGTAAATGGGTCCAGTCATGCCTCC
The DNA here is from genome assembly GCF_001704415.2 of Capra hircus. Lineage (NCBI taxonomy): Eukaryota > Metazoa > Chordata > Mammalia > Artiodactyla > Bovidae > Capra > Capra hircus. Next base: position 2,144,057 of record NC_030817.1, read on the forward strand.
CAGCAAAAAGCCGGAAAGCTCAGGAATTAGCGTCTCCAGCGGGCTGAGTCAGCGTTACCGGGGCAGCAGTTTCTCCAAGGCCCTGCAGGAGGACGATGACCTCGACTTCCCCCTGCCTGACACCCGGCTAGAGGAGGGGGCCATGGAGGATGAGGAGCTGACCAACCTGAACTGGCTGCACGAGAGCAAGAACCTGCTCAAGAGCTTCGGGGACTCGGTCCTGCGCAGCGTCAGCCCGGTCCAGGACCCCGACGACGACCCGCCGCCCTCGCCCGCCCACTCCGACGTGCCCTACGACGCCAGGCAGAACCCCAACTGCAAGCCCCCCTACTCCTTCAGCTGCCTCATATTCATGGCCATCGAGGACTCGCCCACCAAGCGCCTGCCCGTCAAGGACATCTACAACTGGATCTTGGAACACTTTCCGTATTTTGCAAATGCACCTACTGGGTGGAAAAACTCAGTGAGACACAATTTGTCCTTGAATAAATGTTTTAAGAAAGTGGACAAAGAGAGGAGTCAGGTAAGCCTCGGGGGCTGGAGCTCAGGTTTTTCTTTTGGAAGTGAAACGTGTCTCCATGAAGAGAAAATGTCCAGGAGTGTGAATTTGTTGTATGGAAGTGGCCGTCACATAAACGGAGAGCGCTGTCTCATTGCATGCGTTCAGGCGGTTGTCAAGAACTTCCTTTCCCTGCGTTTGGTGTTTCTGAAGCTGGCTTGAGGGCTTCCCACTGGGGAGCAGGGTTACAAAACAGTGGTTTGCAGGCCTGATGGGTTCTTAGTATGGTCATCCTTCAGTGTGGGTGGGTCCCTTAGGTTTTCAAGACCACACAAAAGTCTGAATTCTGAGCGCAGCCATGAGGAGTGTAAATATATCTATGTAGGAAAATTGCCACCAAGGGCTAGAGAAATGTGGCATTTGTATTCTTTCTGAATATTAACTCGGAGAAAGGCTGTTGGTCTAGGATTCTGGAATAAATAGACAGTGGTGGACGTTGTACAGATGACTTGAACATCTTTATATACTGCAGGAACAAAGACCCCAAGTGCCCAGGTGACTCTTTTGAAATTCTGGGCTCTGTAAACTGTTTGGCAACTTTGAAATTCCCTGTCAGTGTGGAAAGTGGGCTGAGGGTAAGGTTCTCATTCAGGACTGGATAAACGTTTTGCTTTAAAGCCTTTAAAGCTCGACCCTTGTGGTTTGCTAAAGGAAGTTTTAATAATTTGCTTTATCTTTCTTGTATGGAATATGATGGGTAGAGTAGAAAGAGGGTGGAAAAATGTTAGAAAAATGGTGACCTAGCTTGAAGTCCTGAAAAGTAACACTCGAGCGTGCTAAGTCGCTTCAGTTGCGTCTGACTCACTGTGACCCCATGGACTGTAGCCACCAGGCTCCTCTGACCATGGGATTCTCCAGGCAAGAACCCTGGGGTGGGTTTCCAGGCCCTCCTCCAGGGGATCGTCCAGACCCAGGGATCGAACCTGCGTCTCTCGCGTTGGCCCGCGAGTTCTTTACCACTAGCGCCACCTGGGAAGCCCGGAAAGTAACGTGGCCACGACTAAAATAACTTGGCAGAGAGCCCCTCTCTCCGGTTTCCCTTGCCGTGCTCCCGGCTCTGCGGTTTCCCCGTGGCGTTCTCCGGGCTCTGGCTTCTGCGTCAGCGCTGCGGCGGTGTGCAGTGGCGGCCCACTGGCCTGTCTGTTTCTACTATTCGCTTATTTGGCTGCATCAGGTCTCAGCTGCAGGGATCCTGAGCGGGACTCGAACCCAGGCCCGCGCCTGGGGAGCTCGGAGTCTCAGCCACCGGTGAAGTCCCTGCTTTCCGTTCTTTTTGAAGTTCAGGTTCAGGCTCAGGACCACTCTTGTGTGGCTCAGCAGCTGTGCAGGCTTGGGCCTTTCATTCCTTCTGTCTCGGGGAACAGATCTGTGCTTCCAGTAGGATCTTGAGCCTGAGAAGACTCTACTTGCCCGAGTTTGCAGCTGGCTGGGCTGAAGCCCTGTTTATCCTTGCTGCCGCTGGGCGTGTTTGCCGGCAGATGCTGTTCACCCAGAGTTTGTGCTGAAGACGGGGTGGGGTGGGGTGCAGGGCCTGAGGAGGGCGTTGTCCAGGAGGAGGAAGGTGTGGACGCCAAGGAGCTTTGCTGCTGACCGGGGAGCAGGTGGCCCCTCCGTCAGCGTGCAGGAGTGAGCACGCCTGAGAGCTCTGGCCCTGCCTCCCCAGGTCCGAGTTTTCCTGTAACTGTGACCGTCGCGGGTACTGCTGTTGTCCCTAGGAGTCCGTCACGCTCTCCTCCCGTCCTTATCCCAGAAGGGGCATCGGGAGACTGACCTCCGGGCTCGACTCTGCAGAGTGTTTTCCCATCATTCCTTGAACTTAGAGAAAACTCGCTGTTTCCCTGTAAAGAACTAAGCCCGTAACCTTAAAAGCTTCCATACAGGTGGGTCCTCTGGGAAGGGAAGGTCTGGGAGAGCAGTTCCAAATCTCAGGTGGTGCTCGTGGTAAGGAACCCGCCTGCCAATGCAGGAGACGTAGGAGACTCGGGTGTGATCCCCGGGTGGGGAAGACCCCCTGGAGGAGGGCATGGCAACCCCCTCCAGTATTCTCCACGGAGAATCCCACGACAGAGGAGGCTGGCGGGCTACGGTCCTTGGGGTTGCAAAGATCAGACATGACTGAAGTGACTGAGCGCGCAGCACGGAGAAGCAGTTGCAGGGTTAGAAGGCGGAGAAGACAGCGGTGTCAGGCCCGCCAGGGTTGCACGTCCCTGCTGCTGCGACGACCGCGGCTTTTAGTTTGGTGTGAAACGATTCTGCGAGTTACCGCACGCCTGAGTCGGCGTGTTTGCTCTCACGCCAGGGCACATGAGAGTAATTTAGCAAACGCACACTCTGAAATGTTCAACAAACCCAGCTCCACGGCGAGTGGAGACGCTCAGGAGTTGTCATTCATAAGCCTGGGGCGTGACAAGTGGGTGTCCGACAGCTCCCCCCAGCACCCTACTCGCCGCCCCCACGCTGCTCTGGGAGTCCGGTTCGCCCAGGGTCTGTCGTGGCACACGCCACGCCTGTTGAAAGGGAATGGTTTCGGGGGCTTGGAGGCGGTTAATCCTGTGAAATGCAGAGTCCTGGCTCCCCGGCCGTTCGGACCTGTTCTGATGAGATGCCAGTTGGTTCTGTGACTGGGAGTTTGTTCCTGGAATTGCTGATGCTGCGAGAACAGAGTAGGGGTGTGAGCTCCCCGCTTCTCTGCACTTCCCTCTGGTTCCCCGGGGGCCAGCTGGAGGCTGCCTGGTGAGGGGCAGGCTCCTGGATACCCTTAGGCACCGGTCCCAGCCCATTCGCTTGGGGCACTCACCAGTGAGTTAGGGAAAGGCGTGTGCCCACGCTCTGCCCGGGGAAAGCCCCTCGGCCTTGCAGGTAAGCTTGTTTTTCCCAGGGGATTTTCCTTGGCTGTAGCTCCGGCGCTGAAGTTCCACTGCAGCTCAGGGGTTAAGCGCATGCCTGAATGCTGGTGAGCGGGCTGGCGGTGGTGGAAGCCTTGCGTTTGTGTGCGCGGGGTTAGCCACGCCACTCCTGCTGTCTTGTTCAAAGTGCAGGGTCACACTCAGGCCGAGACGCACGACCGTGAGCCTGCAGAATCCGGTGTGATCCTCGTCTCTGGGGGCTGGGGACTCGTGCCCTGCGGCGCAGCTGCTTGACTGGGGCTGGAGAGGGGGCACCCTGAACCACACCGGCTCACTTGGGCTCTTACACACCCACCGCTTCTCCTGATTCAGCAGAAGAGACTGAGTCAGCAGGTTTGAGGTGGGCTGGGGAAATCCGAAACTCTTCATGTGCTTCATATTTCTGATTTCAGCCAGCTTTGGGAATCCTTGAGTCAGATGCCTTTTCAGGTTCTTTCCATGCAGAGATTTCATCAAGAACATATTCTCATGAATGAGTAAGTTAGGTGTGAATAGTTTTCTTTTTTCCTGTTTTATTTCTAATGGGACTTTGAAAGATGAGGTTTTTTTTATTTTTACCCCTCCCCAATCATGGAACATTTCAGACATGTTCAGTACAGGCAGGAGTGTAGTGACTCTAACCATCACCGCCGTTGGCCACACCGGACTGAGTAGTTAACAGGGACATGTTCAGTACAGGCCGGAGCTCAGTGATTCTCTAACCATCACCGCTGTTGGCCACACTGGACTGAGTAGTTAACAGGGACATGTTCAGTACAGGCCGGAGCTCAGTGATTCTCTAACCATCACCCCCGTTGGCCACGCCGGACTGAGTAGGTAACAGGGACATGTTCAGTACAGGCCGGAGCTCAGTGATTCTCTAACCATCACCGCTGTTGGCCACACTGGACTGAGTAGTTAACAGGGACATGTTCAGTACAGGCCGGAGCTCAGTGACTCTCTAACCATCACCGCCGTTGGCCACGCCGGACTGAGTAGGTAACAGGGACATGTTCAGTACAGGCCGGAGCTCAGTGACTCTCTAACCATCACCGCCGTTGGCCACGCCGGACTGAGTAGGTAACAGGGACATGTTCAGTACAGGCCGGAGCTCAGTGACTCTCTAACCATCACCCCCGTTGGCCACGCCGGACTGAGTAGGTAACAGGGACATGTTCAGTACAGGCCGGAGCTCAGTGACTCTCTAACCATCACCGCCGTTGGCCACGCCGGACTGAGTAGGTAACAGGGACATGTTCAGTACAGGCCGGAGCTCAGTGACTCTCTAACCATCACCCCCGTTGGCCACACTGGACTGAGTAGGTAACAGGGCTGGCCTCCCTTCATTCATGTTTGCTTTTGTGTTCTTGAGTAATTTGAAGCGAATCCCCTCCGTTGTGTCGCTTTACCCGACATGCTTCCGTGTGTGTAGGAGCCGTTTCCGTAGCCGCAGTGCCAGCGCCACCTCTAACAGAATGAGCACTCCTTTGGTCTCACCAGATGCCAGGTCTGTTGTTCAGATATTCTTGACGGTTTACAAAATGTTTGTTTGAATCAGGATCCAGGCGTCGTGTAAGCGCTGCACTGGGCTCTGGGGCTTCAACCTGTTTTCATCCGCGGCGGACGCCTGGCCCCTTCCTTGTCAAATTGACCTCTCTGCATAGTACGTCTGCTTCGTTGGGGTTTCATTAAGCTTGTTCCTCTGTGCTTTGTGCGGATGCTCTGTGAAATGGAAGTGCGTGCTGAAAGGCTAGGTCCCGTTCTCGCTTGTTTGGCCCCTGGGGAGTGCTTTATAGCTGCGTCTCGTGCCTTCTCCTGTCAGGAGGGCTGCTTGAGCCAGGCCTGGGGGCGCTGAGCTTGAACTGTGGGTTCATGTAGGGTTGGCTGCTCTTCCCTCTGCAGAGTCCCCTTCAGCCTTTCATCTCGCGGTCTCGTCTGTGGGTAACCTTTGCCCAGATCAGTCAGGATAGAGGTCCAGAGTCTGGGATTCTGTTTTGAATTTCCTAACTGCAGATCTCAGTTGGAACCATAAGACTGGTGTGTACCAACCTCTCTGAGTATTTGTAAATGAGACATAGAGCACAGTTTTTTATTTTTTATAAACTGGATTATAGTGGCTCAGGTGTGTGTGTTGCTATTTCTGTGCTTTTTCTTGACTTTCCAGTTTAACGGAACATACTGTTGTCATAAGAGGGTTGATAAGGGAAACAGTGTACAGAAGTATATTTATTATATTCAGAGCTTTAGGTACAGTTTTAGCTTATAGATATAAGCAGCTTGTCTTGGTTGAAAGAGGCCTGGATTGGAAGCCAAGATACCTGGTTTGAGTTTTGATGCTGGAAATACATGGCTGCTTGGACCTCAGTTTCCTCAGCTATAGAAGCAGAAGTTTATTGTTACTTGGGGCTTCTTAACCTGGGGTCTTTGAATGTCAGAGGCTTTGCAGACAACCCGGAGTTGCTGATAACATGTCATGTGACTATGCATTTTCCTAGGCGATTTCAAGATTTTGTTCGATCACTTGTGTGGTTCTTAGTGGGATTCCTGACCCTGGAAAGGGGAAGAACCACGCGTGTTTTGTAATAACAGTAATGGACTTCAGTTCAGTTCAGTTAGTCACTTAGACTCTTTGCGACCCCATGAATCGCAGCATGCCAGGCCTCCCTGTCCATCACCAGCTCCAAGGGTTTACTCAGATTCACATCCATCCAGTCGGTGATGCCATCCAACCATCTCATCCTCTGTCGCTCCCTTTTCAGAGAACACTTTATTTGTGCTTTCCCAATATCTTATTTCTTCCTCACTACAACCCTATGAGGTAGGCCCTAATTTCATTCTTAAAATAGATAATGATTAAGCTCAGAGTGGTTAAGGGACTTGCTAGAGGTCACACAGCTAGTATGCAGCGGAACAGGAACTCACCCTAATTCCCTCCAGTTCTGAAGGACATGTGCTGACCTTAACCCCAGTGCTTGACCATGCTTCCTCAGTATAGAGGCTGATTGTTGATCTCGGGGTACTTCCTAAAAGTATGCTATGAACATCAGTTATAGAGGAATTAAAATAACTCAAATACCCTCGGAATTTACTCTGGGGTACAGGGTAGAGGAAGATAAATATAGAGAATGTTTTTGTGCTTTGAAACGGGGCCAACCTTTAAGCAGCTGGAAAGGAGTCGAGTTTGCACAAAGCGTGCAGTGCGCAGCCCCCCCAGACCCTCTGCCTCCCAGGCCCCCTCCACAGAGGTCTGGCCCAAGTCCAAAGCCCCTTATCCCTGCGTTTATGCAAATTCTCCCTCCAGTTCCCAGCTCCCTTGATGTTTGCTTTTCCATCCTGGTGGATGAAATTTCTTTTTCAGAAGCAATTTTGAAAAGGTAGCCCCTCTGACGTGGCAGCAAGCCCCTCGTATAGCAGCACCCCTGTATCACGGTTGCTCTTATTCCCTCCCCTTGGGGGTGCAGCCGCAGAATCGAGAGCATTTCCTTTTCCCATGACAGTTCCACCACACCTGTGATGGTCATTTTAGGAAGAAGAAAGGCCCTAACTATTACTGTTATTATTTTGTCAGTGGGGAGGTTGGTGGCAAATGATGCTTTCTGATTAACTCTGCAGTTCAGCCTTGTTGAGTCAGTTACTAAAAATCGGGGTAGTGTTGCGTGGTGGGACGTGTAAATATCAGATGGGGTGTGAAAGAGTCTTCAGTGGTCGTCGGGGCAGGTAACAGTCCTGTTTATCTCTGAGCTGGGGCCGCTCTGCGTAGAGCAGAGACACGGGCTCTTCTCACCAGTGCCCACTGCCCGGCAGGCTGTTTTCCATCATCCGTGCTGTAGGCTGTGTTGCCTTGGAAGGTTGAGACGTTACCAGGGTCTCTGGGGGGCCTGAAATAAACATCCTCCCATGTCACAGTTCCTGGAACAGAAATCACTTCATACCAGCAGCCTCAGGGAGGTCAAGAAATCTGTGTGCTGCCTCCGGCCCCGCTGACCTCAGTCCTGCCCATCTGATCCTCCCAGACCCTGCTGCTCCCCCCCCCCCCCGCCCCCCATCCTTCCAGGCAGAGGTGCCTTGGCTGGGGGGCGTTTCTGCTGTCTTCTCCTGCCCGCTCTTCACTCCTCATTCGTTCATTCAGCGGACTTTGAAAGCACCCGCTGCGTTCAGAGCCAGCGGCGCTTCCTGTGCGGAGAGGGCTGCGCGAGGGCGGCGCCGCGGCCCACCTGCGCGGCTCCCTGCGCGCTCGCGGAGCTCCCTGGCAGAAGCGTCCTCCCGGTGCGCGCTCCGCCTTCCCTTGGTCCCTGTCCTGTTCCTCACATCAGTGCTCTCTGGCCCGTGCGTTCCAAGAGGACCCTGCTTCTCAGGTGCGCACAGTGTCCCCTGCTACCGACCTAGATGCGGGTCTATACAGGTGTTCTGGAAAGCTTGGTTCTCCTGGATCTGAGGACCCCATTAACGTATCTGTCCAGTATTGCAGTGCAGGAGACCCTGGTTGGATCCCTGGGTCGGGAAGATCCGCTGGAGTAGGGATAGGCTACCCACTGCGGTATTCTGGCCCGGAGAATTCCGTGGACTGTATAGTCCGTGGGGTGGCAAAGAGTCGGGCAGGGCTGAGGGACGTTCACTTTCAGTATTGTTTTGCATTCTTTTAGGCAGGGCTCGGTGGTACCCAGCTATGATTGTGAGATGCTTCTTCACTGATGGACTACGTGGATATGCAACCAGCGAGACTGTTCTCAGAACCTCCCCTGTTGAGCTGCAGAGGCTCCAGGAGTCCCTCTGAAACCACGTTAGCTGCGGGATAATTCTCTGCGCTGAACAGTATAGGAATCTGGCACACCAGTCTCCTCTTTGGAAGTCGTGTGTTTTGCTTTGAGTGACGGGTTGTTGGGATTAATTCATTCCCCCTCACAGAGCCATTGAATGTCTTAACGCTCTGACGCTTTAACAACACGGTGACAGGTTTTACACTTTTTAGAAAATCCCCCCTTCTTCTCAATGGACGTTTTTTGTGGTTGAAACAGATGATGATGAATATATATATATACACATATACATTTAAAGGCTGATATAGTGTTCATCTGGATGGTGCTGTGATTACAGGCTGATCTCGTTTGTGGAGTTCAGGTGCGCAGCCCCCTTAAAGTGTAATTCTTGTTCTCCACCCCTGTCGCGGGTAACTTGCTTGTTGCTCCTCTCAGTGAATATGTGCAGCCACCCTGTAAGGATGCTTCCTTCTTCCTCATCGTCCTGCCGTCCTGCAGTCCTCCCTCCCTTCCTCCGTTTCCTTCCTTCCCTCCCTCCGCTGTTCCTAGCTCGGCACGCTGGCTGGCTTTCTCCAGTTGTGATGCGTGGCCTTGGGCTCCATGGCTCCGTGCATGTGGGATCCTAATTCCCCAGCCAGGAATCAAACCCACGTCCCCTTCTTTGGAAAGTAGATTCTTAACCACTAGGCCAGGGAGGTTCCCAGCCGAGTAAGAATTCTCCCCTGGCTACATTCGCTTTAACACTTGCTTAAAGGGGCTTCCCTGGTGGCTCAGACAGTGAAGAACCTGCCTGCACTGCAGGAAACCCAGGTACAGTCCCCGGGCTGGGAACATCCCCTGAAGAAGGGGATGGCAACCCACTGTAGTATTCTTGCCTGGAGAATGGGAATCTCCGTGGACAGAGGAAACTCGTGGGCTGCAGCCCATGGGGTCACACAGAGTTAGACACAACTGAGTGATTAATGCTTTCTCTTTCTGGCTTCACAGTGTTCAGACAGTTGAAATTCACTCTTGTCGCTCCTTATAGAATGCCTCTGCCTTCGTAGGGCAACAGTGTTTCACTGCCTGTAATTTCAGGGACTCTGAGCACTTTTTACTTATTGGTTTATTCAGTAGCATTATTTGGTAATTTCAAAGGTTAAAGTAAAAGCTGAGATTTGGTTCTTGCCTTTTAGAAGTTTACATTCCAGTGAAATAGGACACATTATACAAATACAGACTTAAAAACGTGTGAACTGTTGCAGGTGCGAGAAGAGTCCCAGCTTGGTGAGTGAGGTCAGTCAGGGAGACTTTGCTTCCCCAGAGAGGGGCACTTGGAGCTGAGATAAATAGTAATGGGCAGGTTTTGAATAGTCTTTCTGCAGGGCGGGACACTTGAATAAATAGTTAACAAAGCATGAATGGACATGAGACCTCCAAGGACGGATTAGTTAGGTCGAGGTTTGGCTGTTTCTATTAAAAGATGCTTGCTCCTTGGAAGAAAAGCTATGACCAACCTAGACAGCATATTAAAAAGCATAGACATAACTTTGCCAACAAAGGTCTGTCTAGTCAAAGCTATAGTTTTTCCAGTGGTCATGTATGGATGTGAGAGTTGGACTGTGAAGAAAGCTGAGAAGAATTGATGCTTTTGAACTGTGGTGTTGGAGAAGATCCTTGAGAGTCCCTTGGACTGCAAGGAGATCCAACCAGTCCATCCTAAAGGAAATCAGTCCTGGGTGTTCATTCGAAGGACTGATGCTGAAGCTGAAGCTGAAGCTCCATTATTTTGGCCGCCTGATGCAGAGAGCTGACTCATTGGAAAAGACCCTGATGCTGGGAAAGATTGAGGGCAGGAGGAGAAGGGGACGACGGAGGATGAGATGGTTGGATGGCATCACCGACTCCATGGACATGAGTTTGAGCAAACTCTGGGAGTTGGTGATGGACAGGGAGGCCTGGCGTGCTGCAGTCCATGGGGTCGCAAAGAGTCGGGACACGACTGAGCGACTGAACTGATTATAAACAGGAACTCCAAAAACTGGTGAACTGAACAAGCTAGAAGTGCACTGCTTTGCCACACAGAGCAGGTCTTGAGGGAGTGGACAGAAGCCCACATCCCGTCTGCCTTTCCCCTCTGCTGTTCTCAGTGCCCCGCTCGCCTCTGTTCTCACAGGCTGCTCCTGGTCTAAGTGGCGTCTGCTGGTCGTTCTCATTTCAGGAAGCAGAAAAGGGTATGCAGGGAGAGACAGAGGGAGTCCCGCTGAGTTACCAGTTTCAAGGAGCTTTCCAGAAACAGTCTCCCGACACTCTGCTTTCATCTTGTTGGCTAGCTCCTGGCCACATGACTCCTGTCGGCAGCAAAGACGGCTGGGAAACGTAGTCTTTTAGCTGAGGCCATTGATAGCGCAAGTGAAATGCTGATTCTGTTACTAAGCAAGCATGAGGCTTTCTGCCACAGAGGTCCGGACGGTCTCGGGGATGAATGTTGCTGGGCCTAAAGGATATGTTGGAACAGGGTCAGAGAAGAGGAGAGGAATGGGTGATCAGAAAGGTCGTGTAAATAAGTATGAAGAATTGCTGGAGAGGGTAGCATGCTACAGGGAAAACTGTGAATTGTTTCAGTAATGTAAGTAGAGCGGAGATGATGACCCGGTTTTCAGACATTCCGTTCATCGGGGTTTTGCTTCCAGATATTCTAGTTATATCGCGCTTACTATCTTCAGAAGCAACAGCTTGATCGAGGTGAAGATGCAGTCATGTGCCGGGTGTGATAAGGAGAAAAGCAGGGGAGATACATGGCTGAAGGTAGGGAGGGGGGTAAAGTAGTTCTTTTGATGATAGCTGGATGGTTTGCTATGCGAGGTTACCGACAGTTTCACAAAGAGAATGGAGCCTTTGATGTGTGTGTGTGCGCGCATGTGTGTGTGTGTGTGTGTGCACGTGCATGTGTGTTGTGGCGCTGTTTGAGTACTTTTGCTTGTGAACTTAGCAGGAGACCAGTAAACATGGGCAGAGTGACCGCTGCTTCTCGGGGAAGAGGCTTTCCAACTCCCCTTCCTCTTTCCCTCGCGTCCCCGTGGGCAGTGTCGGGCGCGCTCCGGGGCCGGTGAGTTAGAGGCGAGTGTTGCCTTCCCTGGGGCTCTGCGCAGGGTCTCACACAAAGTGGTGACTGTCATCCTCAGGGGACGGGGCCCATAAATGACTTCACTGGTGTCAGGAAACAGCTAGCGGAGCGTTCAGACACACGTGCTTCGCGTTTAGGAGAGAGGATGAAGTCATGTGAGCGCTGAGTCCAGCCGTGGTTGTCGTGGAAGGAGAACAGAAACACAGCCAGGCTCCTGGCATTAGCGGGCAGGCAGTGTGGCTCAGGGCTGGGGCACAGTCTCGCTCACGACGCCCGGAGTGCCCCTAGAATGTTGCATTCCTTCTAGAATCTTCCGCAGGCGCAGCCATGCAAAGCGAGAAGCTGCATTCCCAGCCACACTTCTGAGACGCTACGGAAGCCTTACTCTGCACAGTGACAGTTAGACTCTGCGCTTACAAACAAGGCTTTCCTGGTGGCTCAGTGGTAAAGAATCCGCCTGCCGGTGTAGGAGGTGCAAATTCGATCCTTGAGTCAGGAAGATCCCCCCGGAGAAGGAAATAGCAACCCACTCCCGTATTCTTGCTGGGAAATTCCTTGGACAGAGGAGCCTGGCGGGCTGCGGGCTCCTCTGTCCATGGGGTCGCAGAAGAGTCGAACACGGCTTAGTGACTAAACGGCAACGGCAACTCGGAAAGAGAAGTAGCGTCGGTCATCTCAGAAGTATTTTCAGCAGAGTTCAGCCATGCCGTACGTGTTTGCGATGTGCAGGCGCCGTTCTGGGTGCCGGGGATACATCGATGACCTGTGATGCATTGTCCCTCGTATTTCCCTGGATCGCCCACGTCGTGGGGGCAGAGAGGGTGACAGGGCGGGCTGCGTTTAACAGTAGAGCCGTGCGTGGACACACGTAGGTAGCGATGATACCTGCAGTGACGACAAACGGGAGATTGGCCTCGAGGGGCTGGCGAGGCGAGCAGGAGGCTTCCTGCGGGAGCTGACCGGGCCGGCCTCGGGTGGCAGGAGAGACGCAGGAAAGAGAGCACATGCAGAGGCCCTGGCAGCGGCTTGAAGTGCTCAGGGGCCTGAAGGGAGGCCTGTAGGGGTGTGTCAGGGAGCGGGGATCAAGTGTTTAAGGGACAGGGCAGGGAGCGTCTGCTTGGGGCTTGTTCTCTGGTGCAGGTTAGAGGTGATGGAAACGATGCTGCCTTGGACCAGCCGTGGGGTGTGCCGATGAAGGCCTGTGTGCAAATGTGGTTTGGGAAGTGGGCGGCGTGGCTGGAGCCAGAAATACTGTTTTGACCATGTTGAATTTGAGATGGCTTTTGAACACCTAGGTGGAGCTCTCAAGTCAGAAGTTTGATAACATGAGTTTCAAGCTCGCTGGAGAAGTCGGAGTCGAGGTATAAATCTGGGACGCGTTAGCGCTTATTTGGTGAAAACTAAAGAGGATTTCTGGATTACCTCTCCTTTAGAGAGGAGCTGAAATCAAGCCTCTATTTTAGTTCTGTTGGAAATTTTATTTCCATTACTGTTTGACTAGAGAATTCAATTGGGGATGTAGTCAGCCTGGTGAATAAAAACCAAAGAGGTTTATGTTTAGAGGGAGAAGTTCAGAATTATTTAAAAAACAGCTTAACTGTCGTTACGGTAGTTACTGCCTGCAGTTTCACAGGCAGCAGAGGATGTAACCTCCAAATGAGCGTGGGGCCAGGGACATCTCTGATTTGCTGAGAGAAACGCACTCTGGTGACCATTCCTTTTTAGCCCCTGACCAGCTGGCTCAGTGGAAAAGAATCTGCCTACCAGTGTGGGAGATAAGGAGACTCGGGGTCCACCCCGGGGTCGGGAAGATCCCCTGGAGGAGGAAATGGCAGCCCACTCCAGTATTCGCGCCTGGAGAACCCCGTGGACAGAGGGGCCTGGAGTGGAGAGAGGGGCTGGGGTACCGCCAGCTTCCTTTGTCCATGGGGTCGAAAGAGTTAGACACGTCTTACCCACTAACCCACCACCCCTACACCTAACCCGTGACTTCTGCGAGTTCCCTGCCATCTGGTCCCAGGCTCGAGAGCGGGGTTTTTCTTGTATACGTGTCTCCAAGCAGCGAGATTTGTGGTCGATCTGGAAAGTCAGCAGTTGCTTCCGTGACAGAGTTGGTGGTGTGGAGGCTCCGCTGCTTTCAGGGGATGGACAGGCTGACTAGACTGGCCTTGATGCGTGGCAGGGAGCCCTGTAACATCGGGCGGCCCGTGCCGGCCCCGCCGGTGTAAAATCAGCCTTGCTTTTAGAAGAGATCACTGCCCTTCCGGCTTGCAGAAGGAAGGGCTTACCAAGGTAATAAATCAGACAGAAGTAGCTGCTGTCAGTCGAAATAGATTCTAAGAGAGATCTCCTGCTGGTGGAATTTATTTAGCTTCGCTTAAAGGAGAATGTGCTCATCAGGGTACATTTGGTTGCAAGGAAAAGAAAGTCACCCAAGTTGCCTTAAGAAAAGGATGCTGGCCCAAGGCCTCAGCAGCGGTTCCTTGGACTGGTGGTGACGGGCGGTAAAGCGCGTCTGGGGGCCATGGCGATTCGTGCTGCTCCCTCCGTGCCCATGGGGCTGCTCATCCGCGCCGTTGCGGTCTCCTCATGAGCCTGGCTTCCTCCGTGTGGCCCTTGACTCCAGGTCTTCACACCCCTGGCTCGCCGAGGCAGCGCCCGGGTGCTTGGCGCCAGCCCTTGTGATGGGAGGGCCCCAGTGCCCCTCGGAGTCGGCTCCACCGCCCCCGCGCAGCCTTTGTCGTTATTTTAGACGCACAGACCCGCGCTCCCTGCATCACACGTTCGGCCCTGGTCCCAGCAGGGGCAGGGTCCCCCCGGGTCAAGACAGCAGTTGGGGCCATCCCTTAATCTGGAATGAGGCGTGGGCTTGGACTGGGGCTTCAAATGTGCCTGCAACAAAAAAGTTATTTGGAAAGACTCTGGTCTTTGGAAACAATTTTTTTAGAGATTTTTTTTTTTTTAATGTGAACCATTTTCAAAGTCTTCATTGAATTTGTTACAAAATCACTTCTGTTTTTTATGTTTTGGCTTTCTTGGCTGCAAGGTGTGTGGGACCCTACCTCCCCAACCTGGGACCTGATGCAGACTCCCTGTATTGGTAGGCAGAGTCTTAACCACGGGACCGCCAGGAAAGTCCCGGAGGAAAACAATGAGTAACTTTGGAGTCTTCTGTGAGTCCTGCTTCCTGTGTGTCCTCTCAGCCTCTTTCTCCCAGATAACAGATTTTCACACCAAGGAACTCGGGGGCCGTCTCGAGCCTCCCTTTGTTCCGGTCTCTGGTGATGAGTTCATCTTTCTCGCGTTTTGTTCCCATAGGTTTGGGGCTGTGATTCTCAAACTAACAGTTTTCCTTGGTGGCTACTTCCTGCTGCCAGCTGCCCTCAGATTGCTTGTGATCACAGGGTTGAGTGGTTACCAGAAGTGATGACTTGTAGCCTCCGGTTGCAGACAGGAGTGAATGTCTGGCGTCCGACACACGTTGTCTTGATTCTCCAGAGCAAGGGATGGGGAAAGGAGCCTTGCTAGTAACCATTGTGTACTGGCCCCTGTCATCACATTGAGATGTCCAAAATGGGGAAAAAAATGTAATTACTTCCTGCCAGGGACTGGAGATGATGAAACTCTGGTGGAATGGACTGGGCAGAGGTAGAGAGGGACCAGGGCCAAGGGACTGGAAGTCCAGTGGCCAGGATGGCATGCTTAGGGGATCCAGAGGAGAAGAGGGTCCCTGGGCTTAGCAGAGCCGTGGGAGAGATCCTGGAGAAGAGATGGGATTTTGTTAGCTGGGTGGCCAGGGCTCTGGCTGGTGACAGGGAGAGAGGAGGTCACTGGAGTCTGTAGGGTTGACTTGGACGTGGGGATGGGGATGCATATGGTGGAAAACTGGGTTTGAAAATGGGACTGACATGTCCACCTGTCTGGTTGGGAGTTGTTTGTGATTGTGTGAGGCATTGTATCCATGAGCGTGTAGCTTTCCAACAACTGAACAGTGGACACTTGGTTCGCTTTGCAAGTGGGGAGACTGAGGCTCAAAGAAATTCATCGGCTTGCTAAGTGGCCCAGCCAGATGTTTAACCAAGATCTGGGATTTCTGCTTTCCTCCACCCCACTTGGCTGAAGCAAAGGGCTCCTGTAAGATAGAGAGAAGGTTTGCAAGGTTTTAGTTGAGCTGGACTTTGGGTGTTGAGTGCCATGCTGAGAAGTCTAGACTTTTCTTATAAGGCAGGGGGCAACCCTTAGACATTTCTGAGAAAACGCATGGCATATACAAATAAAAAAGTGAAAGTGAAGTCGCCCAGTCACGTCCTACTCTTTGCAACCCCACAGATTGTAGCCCACAGAATTTTCCAGGCAGGAGTACTGGAGTGGGTTGTCATTTCCTTCTCCGGGGGATCTTCCTGACCCAGGGGTCAAACCTGGGGCTCCCACTTTGCAGGCAGAGGCTTCACCTCTGAGCCACCAGGGAAGCCTGCAAAGCAGGAGGCAAGCCACTCTTGTCTTCAGGGTTTCTGCAGCAGCCCTGTCCTCCAGAGCAGGACTTTCTGGTGCTGGAAATTTATGGAGAAAAAGACCGTGGCCAGCACTGACCGATTTTCCATAGATTTAGCTAGCTTGGACCCAGTTTGTAAACAAACAGGTCAGACAGTCTCCAGCTTATTTTTTAAGTGTTTTGCCCTTATTTTTATTTAGTGATTCTGTTTTCACTGGCTGCTGCCTTTGCCTGTTGGTGCCTTCACTTCCTATGAATGACTTGGCCACGATGGAATTCATAGTTTAGAGGGGAGTGGAGTGAGTGACCCACACCCTCTACTGCTCTGGGGATTTGATCATTTTTTGGTGTCGAACGCATTTTTCCCTCTTTGGGTTTCACGTGGTAACATCTTTTCCCCTTGGGCATTGTCAGTAAGCACAGTAAGATTAACCTTTTAGTACTACCTTCTTGGCACGATGGACTGGTTTCGTGGAAGACAATTTTTCCACAGATTGGAGTCGGGGGATGGTTTCGGGATGATTCAAACAGGTTGCATTTATGGTGAATTTTATTTCGATTTTATAGCATCAGCTCCACCTCAGATCATCAGGCATTAAGTCCCAGAGATGGGGACCCCTGACATAGGTGGTTTACTTTATTCCTTTGTTCTTGTACCACCTTGAGTTCTTGGAATGTGGAGAGAATTGTGCTCGACGCTGTGGGGGACACAGAGGTGTGAGCCTGGGTCCTCGGGTCGGTTAGTCGGGTCAGTCGCTCGGTCTGACTGTTTGCGGACCCGTGGACTGCAGCGCGCCGGTCCTCGGGGGACACCCTGATGCCTCCCACCGTCCCTATGTCTGGCTCTGTGAATCTCAGGGCCCTCTGTTTCTGAGGCGTCCCTGAGCCCTTCTGTTCTCAGCTCCATACCCCGTCAGCTGCACGTGTCCTTTGACTTTGCCTCCTTCCTGGCTCCGAGGCCCCAGGAGCTGTAACCCCAGCCGCTGATCTTTCTTGTTTGCCGGGTCGTGCAGGAGCCCCTAGTCCCTTCCCACCTGCCATCCTCGAAAGTCCCATCTACACAGGGCTGCCAGCGGGCTCATTAATTCACAGCCCTGCAGCGGCTCCTATTACCTGGATGGCTTGTCTCAGAGTGTGGCTCTGACCACCGACCTAGAGTGATCTAGGGTGTTGATGAGAAATGCACTTTTCTGAACTTGAGCCCAGACTTCCTGAGCATTTCTGGTGGTGCTGTCTAGGAAGCCGCGTTTAAGCACGCTCCCCAAGTGAGTCTTGAAAATTTGAGAAGCAGCATTTAGAGGAATAAGATCAAACGCTTCAGGTGGGCTTATAAAGTCTGCCTTGCTTATACTTATGTTACGGAGGGCTAGCACTGTAGTCTAGTGGCCCTGAGCACGCAGTGTAACCATCGTGGGGGCCGACACCATACTTAGCGTTAACACTCAGCCTGTCTTCTTTCCTCTGAACTCCATCTGCCCCTTCTCACCACCCCCGCCCCCACCTCAGTGTTTTAAAGCAAGTCTCGGGCAGCAAATCATCGTCTCTCCAGATATTTCAGAATATATCTCTAAATGAACTCTCAAACTCACGGAAACACACTCCTCTCCCCAAAACCATTATCACTCCTAAAACCAAATTAACCAAGATTCTTTACTGTATCTAAGAAAGTGAAAGTCGCTCAGTCATGTCTGACTCTTTGTGACCCCATGGACTATACAGTCCCTGGAATTCTCCAGGCCAGAACACGGGGGTGGGTGGCCTTTCCCTTCTCCAGGGGATCTTCCCAACCCAGGGATCAAACCTAGGTCTCCCGCATTGCAGGTGGATTCTTGACCATCTGAGCCACCAGGGAAGCTGCAATTCAGTTACATATATTTTCATCTTATTTTCCATTATAGGTTTTTATAAGATATTGAACACGGTTTTCTGTGGTGTATGTAGGACCTTGTTTCTTTTATACACGGTCATGTGTGTTTGCTAGACCCAACTCCTGATGTATCCCTGCCCATCTTCCTTTCCCCCTTTGGTAACTGTTAGTTTGCTTTCTATGCCTGTGAGTCCGTTTCTGTTTTGTGAATAATTTATATTATTTTTTAGATCCCACATATAAGCGATATTTGTATATCATATATTTGTCTTTGTCTAACTTCACTTAGTATGGTATTCTTTAGGTCTGTCCATATTGCTGTAAATGACAATATTTCATTCTTTTTTTGGCATATATATATGTATATATATATGAAAGTGAAAGTCAGTCATGTCTGACTCTTTGCGACCCCATGGACTATACAGTCCATGAGGTTCTCCAGGCTAGAACACTGGAGTGGGTAGCCTTTCCCTTCTCCAGGGGATCTTCCCAACCCAGAGATGGAATCGGGGTCTCCCTCATTGCAGGCAGATTCTTTGCCAGCTGAACCACAAGTGAAGTCCAAGAATACTGGGGCGGATGGCCTATCCCTTCTTCAGCGGATCTTCCTGATCCAGGAATTGAACTGGGTTTTTTGCAGGAATTCTGTGCCAGCTGAGCTGCTAGGGAAGCCCGTGTGTGTGTGTGTGTGTGTGTGTGTGTGTGTACACACACGTGCGTAATTATATATTATATAGCACATCTTCTTTAACCATTCACCTGTTAATGGGCACAGGTTCCTTCTGTGTCTTGGCTGCTGTGAGCGTTGGGGTACATGTATCTTTCCCGATTTGAGTCTTTGTGTTTTCTGGATACACGCCCAGGAATGAGTTGCTGGTATCTCTGGTTTTAGTTTTTATTAAGGAGCCTCTGTGCAGTTTCCCCCATAGTTTGTGGTGGTTTTATTGAAATACCTTACAAGAAAATGGACGAGGGGGAAGCCACAAATTCAAATATTTTAAGATAAATTTAGGTTTATGTTTTTTAAAGTTTTGAATATTCACTGCTAAAAAGGTTTGTGTTCCCTGTATGAGTAGCTTTCTCTCGTTAGGAAGAACGCTACTTTCAGCTTTTTGGGTTTTTTTCAGCCCTTTGTAAGACTATGGGCTTGTCCAGACAGCTGCTGCTGTCTTCTTTCAGTGGCCAAGAGTTGCCACCCTCTCGTCCAGAATTATCAAAAGGGAGCCAGTCTTAGTACTAACGTGCTGATGAAGAAGTGTTTTACAGTTGGGAGAGAAAGAGGTGGTTCGTGCGGTATGGGAGAGTTGACCCCTGCCCTGTGGAAGTGCTGAGTTGTGGATGACACCCCATAGTCTGGCACTTTCGTTAAAGCCCAGATTTTCTTTGCTGTTGCTGTTCCCTAAATTCTTTGATAGAGATCTCTTCACGGGGATCCTAGAAGATGACAGTGGTTTTATGGAAGAGTCTCAGGTCCCAGTACAAGTGGCTTGCCGGAAGCTCAGTCTGGTCCCAGAGCCCAGACCTGCAGCTCCTCACTCTGTACCATCTCTTTGCTTCGCTCTTTCCTCAGGACTCTATTAACTGGAAATGGACATGAGCTTGAGCTGTTATTACATGGGACTTATTTTCCTTTGTGTGTCTTATCACTGAATGTACTGAAATTTTCTGTAAGTGATTTATCATTTTGGTTTGTGACCTTTGAAAATACGCTCAGGCCTATCCCATGTTTGTTTCATCAGTTACTCAGAATGCCCTTGAACTTTATTCTGACACAGTCTGTGGACCCTGTTTTGAGTTACTTGCTCATTAGTATTGTAGCCATCAGTACAATCCACCCAGATCTTTCCTGGTGAGCTGGGACCTGTTTGTTGATACATGCATTACGCGTCGAGACGCAGAATGCCCGGGAGCAGTGAGAAGTGGAATCAGAGGACTGTGGGAGGTTTTTTTACTTATCCATCTCAACCCTGCTGTCATTCTCTCTGGTTTGTTAACTTATTTTACAGGTTTTTCCTCCCTCCTTAGAGGCCAGTTTATGTTGAGAGGAGGTGTTCCTCTGAAATAATGCAAATGAGTTAGAATGTAATGGGACCACTCCTGTATGCCGGGAACTTTCTCATAACGCATTCATTCGTTCAGCAGCTGCTGATGCCATGTTCATAAACAGACTGTGTGCCAGGCACCAGGAAAACAGGGATGACTCCAGTCTGGAGGGAGAGATGAGCGTATAAAGACACACGTGCCCTCGGTGGTATATGCCGTCCACACACGGCGGAGAGCGGGGAGGGGTGCAGCTTGGCTCCTGCGTGTCAGTGAGTAGAGGATCTGGTGCATGGAGAGGGTTCATAAGAAGCTCGGCCGACACGCAGAGCACGGAGGTGGTGTCTGAGAGTTACCTGGGGCCCTACCAGCTCCGCGACCCGAGCGCCTGCCTCACTCTGGACCTGAGGCTTCTGCACTCAGTGGCCTTTCTCCTGGGTCCCCGCTGTGTGTGTCCCTCATGTTGTCACTCATCTGTCGTTTGAGTTGGCCTGGATCCATGGTTCCCAAGCCACTTGCCCCAGAAGACTCTCTTTTGTGTTTTGCTGTTGTTGTTTGTTTGGTTTTTTAGCCACACTGCACAGCATGTATGATCTTAGTTGCCTGACAAGGAATCGAACCCGTGCTCCCTGCATTGAAAGCGCTGAGTCTCAAACCCTGAACCGTCAGAGAAGTCCGCTTCTGTGTGTTGTCTGTGTCTTTTTTATTTTCCTGGAAGACTCTGTCATCCTCCCCGTCCCGTGCTTTTATCAGACACGCAGGTTGACGGCCAGTCCCGGTTGCTGCCCTGGGTTGAGGATGAGCACTTGTACCCACAGCGCAGGAGCGTACACGGCCTGTGGTGCATAAACGTGTGCCTCTGGGAGGCTTGAGGAGGTGCTGGGAGGCAGCCCTGCCCACATAGGGCTCCCTCTGCAGGAGACTCTTCCCACAAGGGAGCCTTGGGCCTGGGATGCATGTAACCCGCAAGCCCTTGCTCCCGGCCAGATCAGAGCTGGGCAATGTCTCCTAGACCGAGACCACCCAGCTGTGCTGAGCCACTCCTTGGGGCTCTCATTCCTGCCAGCATCTCAGAGTTGGCCCTTAGGACCTGATCTTCTGAGCTCTCCCGCAGGGCTCTGGGAGCCCAGGATAGAGAACGGCAGCTCCCAGTTTTCCTGCGGAGGCGGGTTCTCAGTGTGTGCAGGGCTTCACACCCCTGTGTACCTCCCCAGATCGCTTAGGACAGGCGTGTCCACGTGGGGCTGACGACTTCCTTCCCTCTGCACGTTTCTCTTGACGATCGATCCTGTCTCCTTTATCAGAGAGCATCTCACGCGCTCCCACGGTGTCGGGGGCGTGATGTGCACGTGTTGGCTCCTTCGTCTTCCTCCCCGGCTCCCTGCTCTGGACCAGTCGTCCCTCTGGGCTCGCGCTTCTCTTCTGCCGACTTGTCGCTCCTTCGCATCCAGGAGTTTGGAGAGAGGCATAGACTGCATTTTCTTTCCAGAGCTTGCAGAAAGAACCACCCGTGCTGATCCCTTGATTTTGTCACCATCAGCGAGTGTCTTCTCCCTCCCTCTGGACAGGCCCGGTGTCTGTGCAGGCGTAATTTATTGCCATGTGGTTATTTTCCTAGCGGTGGTTGAGCTTCATGAAATATAATCCCAGTTGGTCTTCTTTTGTGGCCCTGAGCAGAGCGTGTGGTATACACACTCAGGGCCGTGTGTTTGCTGAGGTGTGTGGGTTTGCTGGCGAGCCCTGTTCCTGGCCGTCACCTGGCTGTTACTGATGCAGGCCCATTTGGAGATGGCTGTGAAGCTTTATAGATAACCTGTCCAGAAACAGCAGCTTATTCACATGGTGCCATTGTTGGATTTCTCGTGGTGCCTGCTGTTTGCCTGTCCAGGCGAGTGTTGTGGGTTGAATTGTGCACCCTCAAAAGAGGGGTGGAAACCCTAACCTTCAGCACTTGTGACGCCATTTGGAAACAGTATTTGCAGGTAGGATCAAGGTAAGGTGAGGACATACGGAATTAGTGTGGGCTTTAATCCCAGGTAACTGGCGTCGTATAAGAAGAGGAGGTCCCGGGAAGAGTGCCGCGTGAAGATGGAGGCAGACGGCGCACAGATGCTTCTACCCGTCAGGAAACGCCAGGACTGCGGCAACCCCGGCGCTTAGGAGAGAGGCACGCATCACAGCTTCCTTTAGAACGTCTGGAAAGACCCAACCCTGCTGATACCTGGGGACTTCAAGCCAGAACTATGAGAATGAATTTCTGTTGTTTCAAGGCACCCAGTTTGTGGCACCTTTTTACAGCAGCCCTCGGAAGCCAGTACAACAGCAAAAAGAAGTAGCAATGATTTCTGCTTACACTAATGGTGTGAAAAGCTATGACCAACCTAGATAGCACATTAAAAAGCAGAGACATCACTTTGCCGACAAAGGTCCATCTAGTCAAAACTATGGTTTTTCCAGGAGTCATGTATGGATGTGAGAGTTGGACTATAAAGAAAGCTGAGCGCCTAAGAATTGATGCTTTTGAACTGTGGTGTTGGAGAAGAGTCTTGAGAGTCCCTTGGACTGCAAGGAGATCCAACCAGTCCATCCTAAAGGAGATCAGTCCTGAATATTCATTGGAAGGACTGATGCCGAAGCTGAAGCTCTAATACTTTGGCCACCTGACGTGAAGAGCTGACCACTGGAAAAGACCCTGATGCTGGGAAACGTTGAAGGCGGGAGGAGAAGGGGATGACAGAGGATGAGATGGTTGGATGGCATCACCAACTCGATGGACATGAGTTTGAGCAAGCTCCGGGAGTTGGTGATGGACAGGGAAGCCTGGTGTGCTGCAGTCCATGGGGTTGCAAAGAGTCAGACATGACTGAGCAACTCAACAACAACGCTGTGAAGAATTAAACCTAATGAAAGGTGCTTAGGGATCGTGCAGTGGGACTGTATCCTTTCACAGAGCGGGGGACCTGAGGCTGGAGGGGTGCTTGGCGCTCCCCAGTGGGGGTTGCTGATGGATTCAGATCCAGAACCCACACCTCCAGAACTCAGCTGTTTTCACTCTTAACACTGCCTATTTGAGGACATTCGAAACCTGATTTTCGTTCACATTAAAGAAAAAGAAGCCAGATTAGGAGGCAGATGGTTTGTTTGCCTCTTCAGTTTTGATGATGAATGAGGAGACTGTAGGTCTCGATGACCAAGTGGGGAGAATTTACAGAGTTCTGGGCATATTTGCTTCAGAGATTGCAGGCAGACAGCTTGGGACACAAACTGATGGGATTGGTTCTTCTGGGACCATTGCTTGTTTGTCGTGCACTTGAACTTCCCCGCCTCTGTCAGGAATGAACTGTAATCAGCGTCCACTTTTCTCCCCTCCTTTCTTTCCCCTCCCCTCTTTTCTCTAGACGGCAGCTGAAAGGCTTTTTCTTGGGACTTCCTTGATGGTCCAGTGGTTGGGAATCTGCTTTCCAATGCAGGGGACGTGGGTTCAATTCCTGGTCAGGGAACTAAGGTCCCACTTGCCCCAAACCTGTGTTCCTTAGCTAGAGGGCCTGGGTGCTGCAATGATTAGCCCAGCCAAAAAAAAAAGCAGTAAAGTTATTAATACGGTTAAGTTTGTTTGTTTTTATCTTAAAAGGCTTTTCTCGGTGTTTCTGTTAGAGGAAGGTGGTGTGGGGTAGTGGAGCATTAGGAAGGCTCAGCTTTTTAGCTTTATAAATGGAAATCCTAAAAGGCGTCACCCTGTTTTAAACTCACGCCACTCATCTCATCCTCTTCAGACCCCACTTAGAGTTTAGAAGGCAGCTCCTTAGAGTAGTGAGAACTTGCCTAGGTTGCCTCTGACTACTTGGAGGTGTTTGTGGACCTGTCTCAGTCTCCCCCCAGCCCTCCAGAGCTGCGCCCCCGATCCTGGGCTGTCTGCTGTACCAGGGATCTGCCTCCGGGGTCCGCCCACACGGCCCTGTGCCCGTGGCAGGTCTTAGACGCCCTGAGCCCGTAGGATGGCTCTTCCTGCCTGCTGATTGTCTTGAATTGGTCCCACCAGGTGCCACAGCTGCCTGACGTCTCTTACTTAGGATCTGACTAAACCTTGAACTTGGAAGGAGCGGCTCTTGTTTGGAGTAATGTGTTCTTCGGCAGAAAAGTACTTTCGACTGAAAGGTGGGGTCAGACTCGGTTCGCACAACCCCAGCAGTTGTGTTGGACGGGCTCTTGGTGCGGACGCAGAGGCCCAGCCTGCATCCCTGTGGAACTATTCACGCGTGGCGCCGCCTTGTTCTGTGTGACTCAGTGTCCGCGTGACCGCAGTCTTACTAAGCATCTGAAGGCACTTTTGTCAAGTGTCTTCAGTTTGACAGTGTGACAGCATTTTATTTCTGAGCAACAGTTGTCCCCTCGAGCCTGGGCTGCTTTGGGAGCAGGAGGACTCGCTGGCAGCCCTGGAGTGCCAGGGTCCACCTGGGGCTGGCGATGGGCAGTCAGGCTGCTCCTTGGGTTCAAGGTGATTCTTCTGAAGTGTGTGTGTGTGTGTGTGCATGCGCTGAGTCGCTTCAGTTGTGTCCGGCCTTTGTGACCCCATGGACTATAGCCTGCCAGGCTTCGCTGTCTGTGGGATTTTCCAGACAAGAACCCCAGTGGGTTGCCATGCTCTCCTCCAGGCGAGCTTCCTGACCCAGGGATTGAACCTGCGTCTCTCACGTTTCCAGCACTGGCAGCGAGTTCTCTAGCACTAGCACCACCGGGGAAGCCCTGAAGTTTACCCCTCCTTAACTGGCCCCGGAGAGCAGACATAAGCCCATAAACAGTTCCCTGGGCCAGTCCTCTTCACCTCTGGCTTATGCTGGGCTGGACCCAGTGTTAAGCTTAGCATCCAGAAAGGAGACCTTTCTAAAATACTACCTCCTAAGTGATAAGGGCAGGAACTCCTGAGAGGGACTGGACTCCTCCTGGGAGAGTGTCCCCTCCCTTGTGTGTGGATGGGACCCCTCGCACAGTATCGCCAGGGAACCAGCAAGGACTTGAGACGGGTTGCTGGAGATTTGGGGCATATGAGTCGATTCAATTACTTTGGTGCTTACTTGTGCCATTTTTATTTCCTTTAATACCATGTATTTTGTTTTGCTAGTCTTCCCCGCTTAGAATAAAAGCACGCTCGATGATACGAATTCTCTAGTATCTAACAGAATGATACTGATTGTCAGTTTGAGGAAAAAGCAAATTGTCTGCTCTGTGGGTTGGGATTTCCTCTTTAAAAAAAAAAAAAGCAGCTTAGAGAAAATCCCCAAACATAGTCTCCTGATTGAAAAATATATTAATGGATTTCACGGCTTTATCATTTTCTTAAAGTAACAGTTCTCCTTACTTTTAAAACATATACTATATATATGCAGATATGCTATTGAAACATATGACTGCAAACATTCTGTGTGCAGAATTTTTTATGGTTTATAAAAGAGCGGGGGAAGCCATAATTTTACAGAATTGAGTGGTCATAAAGAGCCTCCTTATTCCTCCTGACCCCCCTTTTTGGCAGTGGACCAAAGGGCAGGCATCCCGTCTGTGGTGGTGACTGGCTGAACCATCTCTGTGTGGTCTCCACGGCAGGCTCATTAATATCATGCATTGATGCCTTCAGACTGCCCTTTGTATGTCGAATCTGGCTCCCTACATGTCATCCACACGTGAGTGCTCCTTGCCTGCCAGCCAGCACACTGTCCATTTCGACAGCTTTCCATCCTTGTCTTCATAACACACTTTTGGTGTCTTCATTTGGATTGCTTGTGTTCTTTGCGCTTGTTGTATAAAAATGAAAATTGAAAATTAAAGTGATTAATAATAAGAATTATTATTAAGAGCATAATTCTCCTGAACACATCCATTGAGAAAGAGCTGGAAATCGTCGTGTGTGAATCTGGGGTCTTGACTGGGGAACCACGGGAGCCCTCGGCTGGGAAGGGAAAGAACATTGAGGAGCCTGTGTGAGATGCCCCACGTCCAAAAGGTTGGGCATACTTGTGCTGGGCTGTGCTTAGTCACTCAGTCATGTCCGACTCTCTGTGACCCCAGGGACTGTAGCCCACCAGGCTCCTCTGTCCCTGGGATTCTCCAGGCAAGAATACCGGAGTGGGTTGCCATGCCCTCCTCCAGGGGTTCTTCCCGACCCAGGGATTAAACCCAGGTCTCCCGCACTGCAGGCGGATTCTTTACCAGCTGAGCCAGCAGGGAAGTGTAGGGATTTCATAGTCGTTCGTTTCTAGTTTTGTTGTCTGAGGCGTTCTGCGAAGGAACACACCTCCATGCTTGTGAGGAGGAGGTGGTGACAGAGAAGTCTGTGACTTCCTTGAGTTTCACTTTCAAACCTGGTTCAGGCAGGCGTTGCAGATGGGACGAAAAGGATTGCCCTGAACCCCCAAACAGAGTTCCTGTAAAGTGTCCGCTGGGCTGCAGCGCTGCGCACAGGTGCCTTCCCGATGACTGCTCCCTATCAGCATGGCAGGACATTCCTCAGTCATCCTGATCTCCCTCCCGAGGCTTCAGGCATGCAGTTTCCGGGACTTTCTCTTTCTGGATCACCTGACTTTGGAGCCTCTGATTTTTCTGGGCTCTTTCTGTGAGTGCCCAGCATTACAGAGCAGTCGGGCCGGGGCTCTGCCGGCCCTGGTGACCCAGCTGCCCCCAGAGCCATGTTCCCCAGTGTGTGGAACCCATCCCTGTTTAACTCGTCTTCACCCTCAAAGATTCTGCTGTCGGCCCCTGGGGCATCTCAGTTTTATTTTTCTGCTTCTTCCCCAAACACCTTCTTGACCATCAGGTTCCAGCTCTCAGAGGTCTTGGTAAGCCCTCCCAGTGGGCTCCATCAGGACTGTCCTCCGGGGAGCGCTTTGCTGCAGGCGCATTTATTTGTTACTTCTTTGTTACTTGTTCACCATCTGCCTCCTGCACATGGAGGACAGCACCTTACATAAGGGGCTCCGGAAGTTCTGCTGAATGAGTCATTGGCGCCCCCATTCTCCTGGTCC
The DNA here is from genome assembly GCF_001704415.2 of Capra hircus. Classification (NCBI taxonomy): domain Eukaryota; kingdom Metazoa; phylum Chordata; class Mammalia; order Artiodactyla; family Bovidae; genus Capra; species Capra hircus. The sequence goes on from NC_030817.1 coordinate 2,170,776, forward strand.
CCTCTGATTCTTCCTCTCCTTGGGCCTCTGGACCACACCTTGCTTGTGGCCCCACCCTCTTTATCCCCGAGTGGCAGGTACGGCCTTTCCCGTCTCCCAGCTCCATCCCCTGCAATCTGAATACTGTTACCACTGTGTCCTCTACTCAGGTGTCTTAAGTTCCCAGATCGAAGTAAGTTTTCCCTGACTTTCTAGACCCTTCCCCCCCTTCCTAGACCTTTCTTCACCCATTTCTGTCTTGGTGTGGTGTTGCTTCTCTATGCACCGATGGATACCACTGGTTACTGCCTGCTCCTGGAGTCCGCGAGGCCTGGTCCGCTGCTTATGCGGTCTGTACCTGGACTTCTTCTTTTTTGTTGTTTTAATTTTTTCTCCCTTTTGTACAACTCAACCAAGCTCTCTCCTGAGAGCTCTGTTTAAAGCCTATCTCCTTAATGGAATCTGCTCCTGATCTTATTACACACACACAGTCTCTCCTCTTTCTGGCCCTTGGCACTTGCAGTCTCTGTACGCAGCTTATAATAAACTTTATAGCACAGTCTGTCATCTAATGAACTAAGGAGCAGTGCAGATGATTTTCAGGAGCTGGGAGGCTGGAATCAGAGTGACCTAGGTGGGCCTCTTGTTTTGCCATCTGCCAGACGTGGGTCCTTCAGCAAGCTGATTACTGTTAACGGGTGTCTCGTCCTCATCTGTGATGTGAGAAGAAGAATGCCTGCCTTCACGTGGTTGTTTACAGATTGAATGATATAATGACGGTACAACTCCCAGGATATACTGGGTGCTCCGTCAGTAGTAGACCCATGGTCATTTTTCCTGTGAACTGAACCGTATCCTCTGTAAGTTGATATTCCCAGTGTGACTGCATTTGGATGCAGAGCTTTTAGGAGGTAAGTAAGGTTACACTATGTCATCAGGCCGTGGTCCTCATCTGATGGGATCCGGGGCTTTAGGAGAAGAGGAAGCTCTCTGTCCGCACTCACAAACCAGGGGAAGGCTGTGTGAGGTGCAGGACACGTAGGTGGCCGTCTGTCAGACAGGACGAGAGTCCTTACCAGGAGCCAGCACCCTGGTCTTGGAGCCGCCAGAACCGTGAGAAATAAATTCCTGTTTTTTAAGCCTTCCAGTCAGCGGTGTTCTGTGAAAGCAGCCCGAGCCGGCTAATAGAGTTGACTTTGTCTCTAATTAGATAACGGTTTGCCGAGCTGATGTTAATTGAGCACTTGTTATGTGTCAGGAGCTTTCTCATTTAACCTTGCTGCGTCCGATCTCTCAGCTCTCACAGTCCCCTCAGGAGTCCGGTTGCATGCCGTGCTGCGGCCCCCAGAGCTTCCAGCAGCCACTTCCGGTTTCCTCCTTCAGCCACTTCCTGGTTCCGCCTTCGCGTCGTGGCGCCTCCTGGTTGGTGTGGTGTGTGAACCGCTGACCCCGGCGGCCCTGAACTGAGGCCGTGGGTTTTCCGAGGCGAGTGAAGAGTCCTGCTGAGTGCCAGGGCCCATGCCTTGTGTCCTTCTCTCCGGTGGCACTGTGCCACGTGCACAGTCGGCTAGTTTCTCCCGGACAGTTAGATCGCCTACATCGGGGCAAGGAGTGGGATTTTCCACCCACCTGTGGTCCCCAGTGTGCATCTCCTGGGCTGTCTGCAATCAGTGAGGGCATTTGGTGTTGAGGTGCAGAGCCGGAGAAAGGAAAGGAGCGTCATGTCTTCAGTGGGTGGAGGATATTAAACCTTGGTAAGTCTCCACCTTCAGTTCTCTCATTCTCTTAATGAGTCGAAATGAGTCTTTGTGAGAATGGCCCTTCTGGAAGTGACTTTATACGTTGGTAAGGTAAGTAGTTCCTGTTTCTCCTTCGCTTTCTTCCACTCTTCTGAGAGCTCAGTGTAAGAGACAGACAAAATGGTAACTAACCGCCCCCCCACCTTTTTTTTTCTCCTGCCTCAGGCTCTGCAATTCAGATAGAAATTTAATTCGCTTTCCTCAGGATCCAGATGGCTTTGTTAGTAATTAACCCCCCTTTTCTCTCAGAAGTTGATATGTTTGGACTTCTGAAAAACAAAAAAAATTAGCCATGTGGAATCTGACTTAGTTCAAGGTGATGGGTTTGAGCTTTTAGATCTCCAGGGCCATGTACATAGACAATGGCGTATGTACCTTATCAGCATGATTATGATTTAATTCCTCTTGCTTGTAATAAGGATTACTATAAGACGTGGTGGTGGTGTAGTCACTAAGTCGTGTCCAACTCTTGTGACCCCATGGTCACCCACCAGGCTCTACCGTCCATGGACTTCTCAGGCAAGAATACTAGAGTGTGTTAACATTCCCTCCTCCAGGGGATCTTCCTGATCCAGGGATAGAACATGTGTCTCCTGCATTGCAGGCAGGTTCTTTACTGCTGAGCCACCAGGGAAGCCTGTAATATGTAGAAAACATCTTCTAATAAGGCTGTGGAGATGGAAATAAAAAACAGGCAAACCCTGTAGTGAGAGGGAAAACACTCGCAATCCTTAAGCTGATAAATTTGTTTTGATTAAGTGTCCTGACAGCCAAGGCGAAAATGGGAACTCCACAGGTTACAGAATTCTGCTTCTCTGGTCAAATGCCAGTTCAGGAGAGAGTCATAAGCCTTAGGTGCCAGTTTCTAGGAAGAATATACTGGGGCCTCTTTCTCCAAGGAATGTGAAACCATGCCGTTTACAACACATATACAGCCCTAGCTATAGTTGAAGAAGTGGTCAAGATTTTTCCTCATGCTGTTATGGCTTTATCCTTATCTGTCTCTGGATAACTCCTGTTCATCCTTTAGACCTTGACAAGGGTCACCTCCTCCAAGAAGTCTCCCATGGTGCTCTCTGCCCAGGCCAAGCTGACTTCCTCTCCTCAGTGGAACCATAATACTGTGGGCATGCCTTGATCTCTGTCCCTCCATGTTACTTTATGTTGTCTCATGACTAGGTGTTCCTAGGACTTGTTCCTAAAACTGTGGTAGGTGTGTGGCCAGTGCTCCTGAAGGAAAGTTTATTGATCTAGATTAGAAACACTTTTCTAAGTGGATGAAACCAATTTCTGGCAATGAAGGTATTTGGCTGATTTTTGGTGTCTACCTGTAGTAGATAGTAATAGTTTGTTTGTGATACAGGAAGTTGTCCATCTCACTGTATCTGTTGGAAGTGCTGGTTGTCAGGTATAGGCTTAGGAGACCTGGGTTCTTGTCCTGATGTTTCTGCTAAGTAGAGGTACAGCTTGTACATTTCACAGATTTGGCTTCTGCATCTGGAAGGTGAGCCTGTTGCATCAGGCCAGGGAGCCCAGAGATGCAGAGTCCCATCTCCAGCCCCTCATTCCACGCCCAGGGTGGGCAGCCCTCATTGGCCACAGTTCTTAACCTGCTGCACAATGCAGATGTGAGCTCACATTCTGTCTCTGAGAGTTGCTTCTGGAAGCCACCACCAAACCATTGGGGTTGGAATCAGAGAAGAAACCTATATAACATCTAGATATATGTATATAGACACACACCCATACATTTGTGTTAGTTGCTAAGTCCTGTCTGACTCTTTGTGACCCTATGGATTGTAGCCTGCCAGGCTCCTCTGTCCATGGAATTCTCCAGGCAAAATACTGTACTGGATAGCCATTCCCTTCTCCAGGGGACTCTTCCTGACCCAGGGATTGAACCTGGGTCTCCTGTATTGCAGTCAGATTCTTTATTATCTGAGCCACCAGGGCAGCCCATATATAGTAATTTAATATATGTTTATTTATTTGGCTGCACTGGTTCTTAGTTGTGGCATATGAGATCTATTTCTCTGACCAAGGATTGAACCCAGATTCCCTGCTTTAGGAGTGCGAGTCTTAGCCACTGGACCACCAGGAAGTCCCCATCCATGGTTATATTTGAAGTTCTTTTTTGCCCTAATGAGTCTAAAAATTCCTTGATTATCCTCGGTCATCACTGTCACGGGCTGAAGTATGTTCCCAAGGTTTGTGTCCACCTGCAACTTCAGAATGCAGTCTTACTTGGAAATCAGTCTTCTGCAGCTGTCAGTAGTTAAGGTGTCATCCTGGATTTGAGTGAGCCCTAAATCCCATGACTCGTGTCCGTGTAAAAAGAGAGAACACAGACACACGGGGAAGAGAGCTCTGTGATGCTGGAGGCAGAGATGGGAGTGATGCGGCCACAAGCGAAGGACACCAAGGGTTGCTGGGAGCCGCCAGGCCTGGGAGAAGCAAGGAAGGATGTTGTTCCCTGGAGCCTTGAGGGGGGATGGTTCTGTCAGATCCTTGATTTCAGACTTCTGGCCTGGAGCTCAACATTTCTTGTTTAACTTCATGGAGTTTGTGGTCATGACAGATCTCAGAAACTAGCACGCTCATCTCATCCTTTTATTTAAAAAGCGTCCATTGTCTTTGCTGTCTCCGATGCTGATGTGTTTGCCATGCTCATCCATCTAGAGAAGTCTGACCTGTTAGAAGATGCCGTCTTGCCAGGTAGTGTATGGTGGAAAGATCCAGACATTTCTCTGACTCTGCATGGAAATTTAGACCTTGATAAAAATCCCCTTTTCCGAATCCAGATTGGTAAAGAAGAAGTAAAACTCTCACTGTTTGCAGATGATATGATCCTCTGTATAGAAAACCCTAAAGACTCCACCAGAAAATTACTAGAGCTAATCAATGAATATAGTAAAGTTGCAGGATATCCCTTGCATTCCTATACACTAACAATGAGAAAACAGAAAGAGAAATTAAGGAAACAATTCCATTCACCATTGCAATGAAAAGAATAAAATACTTAGGAATAAATCTACCTAAAGAAACAAAAGATCTCTCTATATAGAAAACTGTAAACCAATGATGAAAGAAATCAAAGAGGACACAAATGGATGGAGATATATACCGTGTTCATGGATTGGAAGAATCAATATAGTGAAAATGAGTATACTACCCAAAGCAATATATAGATTCAATGCAATCCCTATCAAGCTACCAATGGTATTTTTCAGAGAATTAGAACAAATAATTTTACAATTTGTATGGAAATACAAATAGCCAAAGCAATCTTGAGAAAGAATGGAGCTGGAGGAATCTACCTGCCTGACTTCAGGCTATAGAACAAAGCTACAGTCATCAAGACAGTATGGTACTGGCACAAAGACAGAAATATAGATCAATGGAACAAAATAGAAAGCCGAGAGGTATGGCCACACACCTATGGCCACCTTATCTTCGAAAAAGGAGGCAAGAATATACAATGGAGAAAAGACAATCTCTTTAACAAGTGGTGCTGGGAAAACTGGTCAACCACTTGTAAAAGAATGAAACTAGAACACTTTATAATACCATACACAAAAATAAACTCAAAATGGATTAAAGATCTAAATATAAGACCAGAAAATATAAACCTCCTAGAGGAAAACATAAGCAAAACACTCTCTGACATAAATCACTGCAGGATCCTCTGACCCACCTCCCAGAGTAATGGAATTAAAAGCAAAAATAAACAAATGGGACCTAACTAAACTTAAAAGCTTTTGCACAACGAAGGAGACTATAAGCAAGGTGAAAAGACAGCCTTCAGAATGGGACAAAATAATAGCAAATGAAGCAACTGACAAAGAATTAATCTCAGAGATATACAAGCAGCTCCTGCGCTCAATTCCAGAAAAATGAATGACCCAATCAAAAAATGAGCCAAAGAACTAAACAGATATTTCTCCAAGAAGACATACGGATGGCTAACAAACACATGAAAAGATGCTCAACATCACTCATTATCAGAGAAATGCAAATCAAAACCACAATGAGGTACCATCTCACGCCATTCAGAATGGCTGCTGTCCAAAAGTCTACAAGCAATAAATGCTGGAGAGGGTGTGGAGAAAAGGGAACCCTCCCACTGTTGGTGGGAATGCAAACTAGTACAGCCGCTATGGAGAACAGTGTGGAGATTCCTTAAAAAACTGGAAATAGAACTGCCATATGACCCAGCAATCCCACTGCTGGGCATACACACCGAGGAAACCAGAATTGAAAGAGACATGTGTACCCCAGTGTTCATCACAGTACTGTTTACATTAGCCAGGACATGGAAGCAACCTAGATGTCCATCAGCAGACAAATGGATGAAAAAGTTGTAATACATATACACAATGGAATATTACTCAGCCATTAAAAAGAATACATTTGAATCAGTTCTAATGAGGTGGATGAAACTGGAGCCTATTATACAGAGTGAAGTAAGCCAGAAAGAAAAACACCAATACAGTATACTAACACATATATATGGAATTTAGGAAGATGGAAACGACCCTATATACAAGACAGCAAAAGAGACACAGATGTATAGAAGTCTTTTGGACTCTGGGAGAAGGCGAGGGTGGGATGATTTGAGAGGATAGTGTTGAAATGTGTATATTATCATGTGTGAAACAGATTGCCAGTCCAGGTTCAATGCATGAGACAGGGTGCTCAGGGCTGGTGCACTGGGATGACCCTGAGGGATGGGATGGGGAGGGAGGAAAAGCCCCCTTTCACTATTAGTAGGTGGAAGCCTGTGAATCACATTATATTTGGGGACATGTTTAGCTCAGGCTGTCTGAGGCCTTTTGCGAATCATCGAAGCCTGGGCCGCGCGGTGTGGCTCACAGATGGTGCAGGCTCCAGCCAGAAAGGAAAGAGGCGGGGAGGAAAGCAGCCCTGTGCCAGGCACGGAGCAGCTCGGGTGCTCTGCGCAGCTGGGTGCGGAGGGAGCTGTGCGGGCCAGCCGCCCTGCCACACTTCCCGCTTGGGATCCCGGAGGACACCAGCCTCCCGCTTGGCAGGGGCGCCTTTCACAGTCCCTTTGCCCTTCTTGTGCTTTGTGACCTACAGGCTCTCATCCACGCTCACTTCGCCTCAGACACTCCCCTTTTGTCCATTGCTTTCCCGTCATTTAATGATCTCAGCACCCAGCCACGTAGGTGACTGCTGTCCCATTTTACAGAGGAGGGGACCGAGGCTCCAGGGACAGGGAGGTTCCCTGTGCCGGGGCACGGCTGGTGTGCAGGAGAATCTGAGGGAGGAGGGGGGAGGTGTCTGACTCTGACACCCACATCTGCCCAGCCCACCTCACAGGGCATCCGCGGGACGGGTGGGCGTGGAGCCTGAGCAAACTCAAGCTTCACATGCTTTCATCTGCGGGTCGGGAGAGGGAGAGCGTGAGGGAGCAGGGAAGGCCGTGGTGCAGAGGACACTGAGGGAGCCCGGTGGGAGCAGGCCGCGAGGCTGGGAGGCGGGGATGTTTCTGTCCACGCTGGGAGGAGAGGAGAAACACGCGGATACAGCAGCATCAGAGTGAGGCTTGGCTCGGGGAAGACTGGTGATGGGCGTAATTACCCAGGCCGGAGGAAGCAGAGTGCCAGGTTAGGGGCTGAGCGCGGCTAGACCGGGTCGGCAGCCGTAGGAAAGGGATCGGTGATGCCCGAGCGCTTTTCCCGGAGGTGGAAGCCAGGGCTGAGATGGCAACTGGGAACCGAGGGGCGGGCAGGCCAGGGAGAGCGGTGTGAAGAGTCAGACTACACATCTGCCTGGAGGAGAGTGTGGGGACGGTGTGCGCTTGGACAGGCATAGAGGAGGAGGAGGTGCGTTCCGGGTTTCGGCGGGGGGACTGTGGGGAAGGTGACGCATCCTGGTCCAGTCGTGTCAGACTGCAGGCACCGTAGGTTCCCCTGGAGAGATGGACACAGTGGTCAGCCCACGTGTGGGCAGTGGCAGGCCACGTGGAGCTCTGGCGACAGTTGAGAGGATTAATCAAGGGGCCAGGGGCCAGCTTGACCATCCTCAAAGCACACGTGGAGAAGCCCTCCAGGATGGCGTGTGCCAGAGCCGCTTATGCTGGGCAGTGCCCGCTCTGGGGCAGGTGCTGGGACCTGTAGGACGTGCTGGGCTGTTTCCGTCATGCCAGCAGATGTTGCGGGGGGGCTTTAAAGCATTAAGAGCAGAGCTGCAAGCTGTGTGGTTTTGTAGGCGGTGGCCTTGGTCAGAGGCGTGATCCTCTGAGTCGCTTCAGGAGTGCTGGGAGTAAGTCGTCTACAGTGGAGGCTCATTACTGTTACTTATGACTCGTATTTGCAGATGACTGTGCAGTTACCTTGCTGGTGTCTTCCTGACGGTTCTCTGAGAATAGGGCTTTTCTCCTGCAGTTTCTGAGCTTAATCTCCCAGTTCCATACAGAGCTTTAGGCATTGCGGAGCTGGTTTTGCCTCTGGTTCCCCACAGCCTAGCAGCTTTACAAGTGGCTCTGGAAGGGGTTCCTGGGGCACCTCCTGGTTGGTGGGGCCTGGGAGGTCGTGACTGACCACAGCTTTGGAAGGCGGTTGGGGCTTCGGGCCTAGTGTAAGAAGTGGGGGCTGGAGGCGTGGCGGGGCTGCTGTCCATGTGGAGTTCTTCTCGAGGGGCTCTTCTCAGGACATCTGGCCGCGCTGTGACGAGGAGGCAAGGCTCGACTGGAGTCCTTTGGTATCCCTGGCAGATGCGGACCCTCACAGGAATGAGAGGGGTGGGCAGCGATGTGGGAAAACGCATTGTTATCTTCGGTGCAGAGGGCAGGTCAGTCACGTGGGAAAGGCACTCTCTGGCCACGTGGGCTGCGGAGACCTCTTTCTGCCGGAGCTCAGTCGTTTGTTATGCTCTGGAGCCACAGCTCTTAACGGAGGTGACGTTGTCCCCTCAGGGCCCTCTTGGTGATGTCTGGAGTCTGGATGTCACTGCTCGGAGGAGCGGTCCTGTTGGTTCCTAGTGCGTGGAGACCAGGGACGTTGCAGTCCGTGGCATTCTCCAGGCCAGAATACTGGAGTGCGTAGCCTTTCCCTTCTCCGGAGGATCTTCCTGACCCAGGGATCGAACCCAAGTCTCCTGCATTGCAGGGGGATTCTTTACCAGCTGAGCCACCAGGGACGCCCGTAACACACAGAACCGCCCTGCAGCTCAGAACCGCTTGCCCCCAATGCCGGGAGGGCCGAGGTTGAGAAGCTGCGGGCGAGGGCTCCAGGGCAGGCTTCCCATCCCCACTGCTGCCCTCTGGGGAGGCCTCAGGGCTCCCCCCACAGCCCGGGGGTCCCAGAGTAAAGGGCGGGTTGTGAGAGGCCTTCGGGGCTGCGGCCAGGAGGTGGAGGCCTGGCCGCGTGCTCTGCCCGCCTGAGTCTGGGTCCCTTAAACCTCAAGCGAAGAGTGCCAGCCAGGAGATCTCTAAGACCTTATCCAGCTCTCGCGTCCCGAGACTCTGGAGCTGAGTCTCTGGCCCTGTAACCCGGCACGATTCAAATGACGTGGTCACAGAAGTGTGCTGTTTGTTTGCTTATTCGTGTCCGACTCTTCGCGACCCTGTGGACTGCAGCACTCCCCGTCCTTTACCATCTCCCGCAGTTTGCTCAAACGCCATCTCGCGGCCACTGAGTCAGCGATGCCATCTGATCATCTCATCCTCCGTCACCCCCTTTGACACCATTTTCTAAGCCTTTCTGACATGCTTTTTGTGTTTCTGGAAAGGTAAAAATTGAGTCACATTAAGGGCCTACTTTAGATGTCTCCCCTTTTAAGTGAAGAAGAACTGCACTGATAAACATGAGAATGTTTTTATTCCAAGGAGAAGTGCATTCAATATCTTGGGAACATTTGTGCTCAGTGATGAAAATTCTGTGTCTGATGACTTAGGACAGACAGACGTGCATTTCATGTGTCTCTCCCGGGGTTCACTCCGGCTGCGGGAGCCCCCCGCACGTCTGGCTCTGTGAGGAGCCCTGTGAGTGTAGGAGAGTCGGTGGTGCCGGGCGGTCTGGGTGCTCCCCAGTGGATGCGGCAGGCGTGATGTCACCCTGAACAGCCACCTTCACGCCTCTGCCCCGCCCGCACCCTGCAGTGTCCCGGGAGCCCTTGGCTTTCTGTGTCAGCCGGCGGGTGGTGCGCATGGGGCAGTGAAGGCTGTTCCTCCATCTGAATTAGAGGACGGTCTTCCTCCTCCTCCTGGGAATCTTCCTGTGAAAGGAGAGCTGCCACGGCAAGTGCCACAGCCTGGTGGCTTGAACAGCAGAAGGGCATCTGCTCACAGTTCTGGAGGCCGGCCGTCCGAGCTGAAGGTGCTCGCTGAGCCGCTTCCCCCGGACCTCTCTCCTCGGCTCGTAGCTGGCTGTCTTCTGCCCGTGCCGCCACACGGCCATGCCTCTGTGCAGGTCTGTGTCCGGACTTCTCCTCTTATAAGGACACCATCACCACCGCCATTACCTCATTTCCGCTTCAGCGTCCCCTCAAACACCCGCTCCCCAGGTGCACTCGAATCCTGAGATACTGCGGTGTGGGCATCGGCTTGTGAGTTTGGGGAGCTGGAGGCAGAATGCACCACCTGCGCTCACAGAGATGTGTGGTATCCCGCTCTGTCTGGGATCAGACTCCCAGACTGCGATGCTGTCCCCTCTGCTGCCTCTCACCCCCTTCTCATATGATTGTTATGCAAAATTTCAGGCGCAGAGAAAAGTTGCAAAAATGCTACAATGCTTTCCTATTACCCTACCTCTTAGAATCAGTCACTGTTAACCTGTTACATTTGCTTCATCGTTCAGTATAGATTATATGAACCATTTAGAAGAAAGTTGTAGGTTTCAAAGCATCAGCGTGAATCTGTTAGGAATAAAGAGGAATAAAGATTTTCTTCTGCGTGAGCACCACACTCTTATCCCACCTAGGAAAACTTGAAGTAATTCCTACAGCTTCTAATATGTCATTCATATTCACATTTCTCTAATTTCCCCCCTCCTCACCCCCCGCCCCAGATCTTTTATAACTTGTGTGTGTGTGTGTTTAAACCCTAGGAAAGGTAGAAACATTGCAGTTGGATTTTTTAAATCTCATTAGTCTTTTCCATGCTGAATGATTCTACCATCTTCCCCCTCCATTTATTATTTATTTTAAAATTTTTTAGAAATCAAGACCAGTTGTCTTAGAATGTGTGAGAATGTCTCCCATTCTTAATTTGGCTGGTTATTTCCTCGCGATGTTGTTCCTCTTGTCCCTATGTCCCCTGGAAGTCAGATGCAAATGCTTGTTCAGATGGTTGCCAGGTGGTGCCAGTTGCCTCTTAAACCATTGGATCCCAGCAGGCTGCCCCGCTCCTAGTGATGCTAAGTGTGAACACTGACCTACGGTGGTGATGCCAGGCCTCTCCACTGGACTCGGTGTTTTTTGCTTTGCAGTTCGCCTGTAGTCTATGGGGAGATAATTTATTACTGAGTGTGTATCCATGGATGATTCTTGCCTGAATTACTTCCCTGGGGAGTTGCAGAATGGCGATCTTTCTAATTCTGTCATTAGCTGGCATCGCAGTTCCGAAAATGGAGACTAATGACCAAGGTGTAGAGAAGAGCATTGGTGGAATAATCACTGCTAATGCTAACAAGTACATTTCTCTCTGTGAATATGGCTGTGGATTCATAGGTTTCTGTTTAGTCAGTTATAGTCAATTACAGATGTGCTTTATAATCAGTTACGAATGTTGTTTAATGCTCAGATTATCCCAAACTTGGCCAGTAGGACCTTTCAACTGGCTTGAACAAGCCTTGTTTAGCCTTTGAGTACTGTCTTGCTCTGAAGTGCCTTAGGCTTATCGTATCCTTTCCATTTCCAGACATGGAATCACCTATTTCTCCAACAAAGCTCCGATTCCATTTAGTGGAGAATAGTATGTGGAAACCAAATCTGAATGCTAGCACCGTGGCTAGGCTGTTGTTTTCAGTGGACAAAACTAAGGATAAATAGAATCATGAGTTTATGGATGTTTCCAAATCGCTTTTGACTTCAGTGGGTTTTAGTCTTTGATTTTGCATTTATAACTCTTTCAGTTCAGTTCAATCCAGTCTCTCAGTGGTATCCGACTCTTTGCAACCCCATGGACTGCAGCACGCCAGGCCTCCCTGTCCATCACCAACTCCCGGAGTTTACCCAAACTCATGTCCATCGAGTCAGTGATGCCAACCAACCATCTCATCCTCTGTCGTCCCCTTCTCCTCCCGCCTTCAATCTTTCCCAGCATCAGGGTCTTTTCAAATGAGTCAGTTCTTCGCGTCAGATGGCCAAAGTATTGGAGTTTCAGCTTCAGCATCACCCTTTGCTTGGCCCTTAATAACTGTTAATGCTGTTGACATGTGTCCTTTTTGCTAGACTCTATGAGACATATAGTTTCAAAGTTATATTGCCTGTTAGTAATGTAATTCTGATGAAAACACAGTCTTTCTTTGTAGTTCATTTTGTCGTTTGTATATATCCCACTGGAAAGCACAGCCAGTACTGAATTCAGAAGCCATGTGGAAGAGTTCCTTTCCCTGTTGGATTTACTGCCAAGTGGGTCCTCTACTTAGGTTATTTTGTTTGCTTTTATGTTTTGTTTTAAAGTTACGGTTTTTTCTTTTTTGAATCAACTTTACTGAGGCAAAATTTAATAAATTTGTACAAAAATGCTCCCATTGAAAGTGTTTTGACTAATATATATATACACACACTTGTGTAACCACCGACTACGGTGGAGATCGGGACATTTTCACAACCACAAAATATTTGACCCCTTTGAAGCAATCTCCTCTCCCTCCACCCAGACCCTGGGGCGACCACTCTTGCCTTTTTTTTTTTTCCCCAGTAGATTAATTTTACTTTTTCGTGAAATCATAGAATTGTATACTTTTATTTCCAGCTTCCCTTACTCAGCGAAATGTTTTTGAGGATCCCAGATGCTGTGTGTATCAATAACACATCCCTTTTTCTTGCTGAGTAATACTCCGTTTTATGGAGGTACTTGATTTCTTTATCCAGTCACTGGCAGATGGATTTTGAGTTGATTGCAGTTTCTAAGGATCGTGAGTAAAGCTGCTCTGAACATTCTTCCTCGAGCCTGTGTGGATTGATGCATTCATTTCAGTTGGGTAAACATCTAGGAGTGGGTTCACTGGGTCCTGTGGAAATGTATTAATTTTATTAGAAAACGCTAAACTGTTTTGCAAAGTGGTTGTGCTGGTTTACATTCCTCCCGACTGTTCGTATTTCAGTCATTCGCATCCTGACTGCATTTAGCATTGTCAGCGCTCTTTTTTTTATTAATAAATTTATTTATTTGGCTGTGTACCATCTTAATTGTGGCACACAGGGTCTTTGATCTTTAACCAAAGCATGAAGACCTAGTTCCCTGACCAGGGATCGAACCCTGGCCCTCTGAATTGGAAGCTCGAAGTCTTAATCCCTGGACTACCAGGGAGGTCTCGAATGTTCTTAATTTTAGCAATTCTCATGGGCATGTTGTCGTATCACGCGATTTTAATTTGCATTGTTCTCCTTCCACTGAATTTTTATTTTGAATAGTAAAATATTTCTTAGTTCCAAAGTTCGAATCCTGTGCAAAAGTTTATTTGGTGAAGGCTTAAACTTATTTTTCCCAGTCCTGGTATGGAAGCTGTGGTTTCGACACTTGGAGAATCTGTTGAGCACTTTTGTCTGAATTGGCACCGTGTCATGAGTAGACACGGAAGTGGACCGCACCCTCAGAAAGTTTACGTGTTAGCTGGGGGAGATAGACGTTGATCACGTAGCCTCACAAGTAGATGTTAAGTTGTGACTTTGCTGTGTGCTGTGCAGGACTGATACAAGGAGAGGGCTGAGGCGGTGCTGTCTGGATTTCATCAGGCTTCCCAAGAAAAAAGACTTTGTTTACGAGCTCCCTCCCTTAATAGTTGTTGCAAAATTTCTTACCTGCTGTAACCCTGGGACCTGTCACAACAGGCTCAACCCTGGGAAAGTAACCAACGCCTCTCTACTGAACCCAGGTCTGCGGAAAAGCCATGATAAGCCTTTGTTTGATTATTTGGTTTTAGATGAAGTTGTTCAGGCTTGTTCCTTGCAGAGAGCCCTGGTTGAGACGGACCTTCGGTGGTTTTAAAAAATACATTGCTAACACCTGCTTTACATGTAATTTGTGAAAAGCCTTTTCTAAATTTTGTTTTGGACCTTGTGGACATTGTGGGCTTCCCTGGCAGCTCAGCTGCTAGAGAACCCGCCTGCAGTGCGGGAGTCCCCGGCTCAATTCCTCGGTCAGTAAGATCCCCTGGAGAAGGGGATCTTATAAGTACCCACTCCAGCATTCTTGGGCTTCCCTACTTGGCTCAGCTGGTAGAGAACCCGCCTGCAGTGTGGGAGACCTGGGTTCAATCCCTGGGTTGGGAAGATCGCCCTGGAGAAGGGAAAGGCTCCCACTCCAGCATTCTGGCCTGGAGAATTCCATGGACTTTATACTCCATGGGCTCGCAAAGAGTCGGACTCAGCTGAGGGATTTGCACTTGAACATTGTAGATTCTGACACTGGGTTTGAATCATTTCAATTTCAAATTTGAGATTTGAATTCTCAGTGATTAAAGAGCTGAGATCACTGTTCTCAGTGGTTGTTTTTTTTCCCTATTGTATCTTGTTGGCTTGTCGGAGAGCCCCACCCCTTATCCCAAGACAGCTCATAGTTTTTCAGTTTGAAACTTTGGTTTGTGTTTTATTTTCCTGTAGGTCACCCTGACCTAGTCCAGGACACCCAGTGGTCTTCAGGGTGAGGTTGACTTTTAGGAGTTAAATTCTTAGAAATATTGATTTTATACTCTTGTTGTTAGAATTGAATTCATATCACAGAGCTGCTATCTACTATGTAAGATGTCTTACCTTTGATGCAATTTTAACTTGCTGCTCTAAAACTGGAAAGTTCCCAGCAAACGCTGTTGCCCTATTTGCAGTTCTTACGCACGGTTAAAGTGACTCTGAAACATAGTGGAGATCATTGATGAGGCGCTTGTAAAGGAATTCTGCAGAGAATATTTTTAGCAACAACATGCTTTTCTAATCCTGTAATCGAGTTTTCATGTTGGAAAGCTTGCTTCACTTTTTAAGAAGATGAATTCTGTGCTTTCAAGGTACACAGTAGAGTAAATTAGGATGGAAGTCTTGTGGTGTTTTCCCCTCTGCTGGATGCTATCCTCTGTGACTTGGAGAAATTGCCAGGGAATCAACATGCATATATCGTGGCAAGAAGATTCCAGGAGTGAAATTCTAGAGTGATGGGTTTGGGTTTTACTTTTGCCAGTGGCTGTCCTGGCAGGAGACAGATGGCACACTCCAGCTGAAGGAACCAAGGGGTATTTAATACCAGGCTCATTGGCAGCAGGGGGCAGGCATACAGGAACCCAGCAAGGATGGTGTGCTACCCCCAGGGGAGCTGGGGACGGCTGGCTGCGCTGCGGGACTTTCCTCACCCTCAGGTTCAGGGGTGAAGGAGGGGAGAAAGTAGCAGAGGTCGTGGGCCCTCAGTGAGGGCGTGGCATTTGGTAGAGGGGTGCAGCTGACTTCTTGGAGAGAGCCGGAGTCGGTGGGTGGGGGGGGCAGTGGTAAATACCTGCCCTCAGTCTCTGCCCTTCCTAGCCTCTCTCACAGGGGCCTCCCTGGAGGTCCGCGGCCCCGGGAGACTGACCGCTCACCTACAGATGTCAGCCTCGAGGGGTTGTGAGCAGAGTGCGGGGCGGGGCAGGGGGGTCGGGGGGCAGCGTGGCCTGCAGGGTGGATGGAGTCTGCAGTGCTTTTGTGTGATCCAGAGTGAGGGGACCGGAAAGAATGCACTGGCCCCCAAGGGCCTAGTGCACATGTGCGCTCAGCCCTGGCAGAGGCTCCCGGTGAGCCGGCAGACCACAGGGAGAGTCTGAAACCTATCTAAGGGTCTCTCCTGAATTTAAAATGCCTCAGCAGGCGCTTCCCTGGGGGCCCCGTGATTAAGGCTGCACGCTTCCTCTGCAGGGGATGTAGGTTCATCCCTGGCTGGGGAACTAGCCGGCCCGTCAGAGAGCGCTGCACCACAGGCAGTGTTGTGGGCCCGGAAACAGCAGCAGCGCCACCTCTGCAGAGCCCCTGGCTCCTTCCCCCTCGGCTTTACAGTCTTTGTTTTCCAGCGTTTGAGAATTACTTTCCCGTCCCTGGAGGATGGTGTGAAACCTGGGGAGATCTCACCCATAGGAGAGCTTTCCTGCTCCCAGAGCTCCCTTTGGGAAAGCAAAAGGCAGAGCTGGGCTTTTGAACGGGACGCATCCCGCAGGCTCTTCTGGGTGCGGAGAGTCTCTCCGACCCGGGGCTCCTGGAGCCCATCACACAGGTTGGCCACAGCGTGGATGTTTGGAGGCGCTT
Source organism: Capra hircus (assembly GCF_001704415.2). NCBI lineage: Eukaryota > Metazoa > Chordata > Mammalia > Artiodactyla > Bovidae > Capra > Capra hircus. Next base: position 2,186,999 of record NC_030817.1, read on the forward strand.
CCCACCCGGGAGCTCCCGCCATCTCTGAGCGGTCCTTGGGGATGCCGCCTTGCAGGAGGAGGTACTCCTGATTAGGTGGTCTTTTTCTTGTGTTTGTTTCGGGGAACAGCTACACGGCCGAGACACCCCAGAGAACGTTTCCTTCTGTTGTCTTGAAAGATGGGTACCGGCGCCTTAGCGACACACTAAGCGCTTATTCCGCACTTATAAGGGCATTGTTTCTGTTCGGTCACCAAGTCGCGTCCGACTCTGCGGCCCCGTGGACTGCAGCACACCAGGCCTCCCTGTCCATCACCATCTCCCAGAATTTCTGCAAGTTCATGTCCATCGAATCAGTGATGCCACCCAACCATCTCATCTCCTGTCGCCCTCTCCTGCCTTCGGTCTTTCCTAGCATCAGGGTCTTTTCCAGTAAGTTGGATCTTCGCACCAGGTGGCCAGAGGACTTGACTTGTCAGAAGTGTAAATCACATCCTCCCTGTGGTGTGTGGACCGCACAGGCCGTGTAGAGCTTAACCGTGTGGACCTTACCCCAGAGGTTGAGTGTAGTTTTGGGCTGTGGTTATGTTGCCAAATAAGTCCGGTGTCGATGATTGCCAGCCAAAGGGTGCTGGCGTTTAGCTTTTTCTCGCCTTCTTTGGGTGCCCATCCAGCCAACGCCCTTTCTCTCCTAATTCCCTTTGAGAATCTCTCTAAAGTAGTGTGCAATTTGAAGAGTCCCCTTCCTGCTGGGAGAGTTCAGAGGCCTGGGACCCCGCCTGGAGGGGAAGGGATGTAAATGCTGACACATCCATGCTCAAGGCGCCTGCCTTTGTGGGATGCTGTTTATCTTGGTAGCCCGTCCTGGCAGATTGTCGGACCGCTCTGATGTGCCAGATTTGCAGGCGTTTGCAGGGGGCTGGATTCTCTCCTGGAAGCAGTATGATTTGGTGGAAAGATGGAGGCAGCTGTGAAGGCTGAGGCTGATTCTGCTTCTCCCCGATCAGGACCTAGGGAAGCCCTAGGTTTTAGGAGCCCTTTTTTTCTTGGCCGTAAACAGACCTATTCTTCTCACATTGCTTCCTTGGGTTGTTTCAGGACACTTGAGATCCTTGATCACCCTTTGAAATTTACTCCACAAATGAAATGTTCATGTTTTGTCTGCCGAGGGTCATGTGCCAGCAACACAAATATAAAATCATGATAATAACAATAGTAACTTTGGGCTGTTTTTCATCAGATATGAGCAATTAAAGAACATGAGTGTGTGTGTATCAGAAAGCATTTGTAGACACACTCCCATTTAAGGATGTACATAACTTCGTACAGTTGGTGTTCCGCCCAATTTTTTTGTGATTTGACTCAGAAATGTGTGGTAGGGTTTTATGGAAGTGCCTGCCTACCTACTGGCGTTGGTTCATAGACTGCGATTTTGGTGGTGATGTGCGCAGCTCCTGAGTCAGACTTAGGCAAGTTAGTTACCTTGCCTGAACGGTCGCTTCCCCATCTGTAGCGCCTTGCTACTAGGCGCCTCCCAGGTTTGTTGGCGGAACTGGATAAAATGATGCGCATGGATGCTTGGTCCGCCCTCGGCTCCTGGTCAGCACTCACGGTCCTGGCCATCACTGCTAGCCCTACGGCCGCTCGAGCATGGGGGCTGGAGCCCTGAATGTCATGGTGGGCTGACGTTTAGGCCAGCAAGGACCTGAGTGAATTAAAATTTCCTGGGTATAAGCTTCCCCCCGGTAATCAAGGGCTGGCTGTTTCTCCAAACCTTAATTAATCATGTGGCCGGGCCTAAGCGCCATTGGTAGTGGCCGCGGGGCGTCCCTGGGCAGCGGACCTCGCTTCCCCGAGTCTTCCCTCCCACGTGGGGAGATGGGATGCCGGCTGCCCGCGTCCTGCCTGAGCCCCAGCTCAAGACCAAGGAAGCGGCGGTCAGAGAGGCCTCCTGCGCCGTGAGGTGAGACGCCGGCCGTCCCCCCGCTTCTCCGTCCGAGGCGTCGTAATCAGGTGGCATGGAACTCTCGGTGCGCTCTCCCCCACGGTGTCTGCTCGGCTCCCGTGTCGCCTGTGTGACCGCAGGTTATTGCTGAGCCTCCTGAGCCTCTGGTTGACTCTGTCCAGGGCTGTGCTCTGAGTTCCTGACCTCAGGCCGCAGTGAGTTCGCAGCTGAGCTCAGAGGCGTCCAGAAACAGGTGCGCTGTCCCAGGTTGCCCCCATGGGCCTGGATGAATCTCCTAGGTCACTGTGCTTGTGGCCCCGGTGGATCCCCATGTGACCAGTGCTCCCAGGTGACACGCACACGCTCTCACCAAGATGTGCGGCTTGCAGCAGAGACGTGCAGGCACGGAGGCTGGCAGCTCCACCCTGGTGTAGGACCTCCCGGGAACACAGTTTGTGAGAAAGATGGGGTGACGAGAATGAGACAGTGCCGAGGTTCAGGCTGTCACTTGCCTTTTAAATACAGCTGATCCTCAGCCAACAGGGGTTTGAGCTGCAAGGGTCTACTTATGTGCAAGTTTTTTTCAATAAATATGTTGGAAAAAAAGTTGGAGATCTGTGAGCATTTGAAAAAACTCTCAGATGAACTGTATAGCCTAGGAATGTCGGGAAAGTTAAGAGACATACAGAACATGGGCTAACTGTATACGTGACTGGTAGTTCTGGTCAACAATAGACGACTGTGGTTGAGTTTGGGGGCAACAAGACTTATATAAGGGCTTTTGACTGTGTGTGAGGGGCGGGGTCGGTGCCCTCTGCAAGGGTCAAGTGCCTTGGTCAGTGGGCCTCAGGGAGACTGTGCGGCCAGGAGGGGACACTGGGACACCAGGGAGCCGTGTGGTTCCGTGTGGTTCCTAGGGCCCAGGTCAGCGAGTCTTTTGGGGGACTCTGTTCACTTGTGTTCTTCCTCAGCGTTAATCACAAGACCAGGTCTTGTCTGACTCCGTCTCTCCTCCCCCTGTGCCTCATGCGTGATCAAACCCCTGTTCCTGTGGACTTCCGGATGAGCCAGCTCTTACCTGTAGTCGTCCTGGACGCCCTCTGCGCCCGGGACCCCGTGAGTTCTGTCCGTGTCTTGACGACACCTGCAGTAATATCAGAGGACTCTTGAAGGGTCACGTGGTCATTATTGCGTCCCCTCCTGGGTCAGGGGTGGTTTCGGATTTTAAGTTCATAACTGATGCCCCCGCTCCAGCGGCCTTTGCAGTTGGGAGGCGTGTGTGAGAATTTAGAGGCAGTGTGAAGGCAATTTCTCCTTCCAAGTGGGCCGAGTTGCTTATAGCAACTCACTGTGGTGAAAACCTGGAACTCTCCCCCCAGGCCCCTTCAGGACCACCAGGGAGAGAAGGGGCCACAGAGGATGAGATGGTTAGATAGCATCACTGACTCGGCGTGAATCTGAGCAAACTCTAGGAGGCCAAGAACAGGGGAGCCTGGCGTGCTGCAGTCTGTGGGGTTGCAAAGAGACACGACTCAGTGGCTGAACAGCAAGGGGGAGTGGGTGCCTCACTGGTCCCAAGGCCAGCGGTCACTCTGCACAAAGCTCACCAACCAGTGACCAGCCCAGCGTGCACTTTCTACTGAGCGGGTCTTTGCGATTGTTTTTTAAAAATAAAAGACCACAACCGTTAAGCTCCAGCCTAGTCCACAGACGCCCGGTAACCATAACTCTTACCTGGCTGGGCACATTCAACAACTTTTCGTTATGGAAATAAGGTAATCAAATTCTATGTGCTTCCTCGATAAGATCATATTGGAACGTTTAAAAATAGATGAGTAACTGTGGACAACCAGAAGATAAAGCGGCGCTCGTGGGCCAGTTGAAATGCAGCCAAGGGTGTCTGTCAGACCCACGTGGGCCCTTGTCACCCTCCGTAAACGTTATTGCATTAATTGTCATTTGCAGAGCTTGAGTCCCTTTTTAAAAAGCAAAAGGACCAGAAAGTGCAGGTGCAGTCCAGAGCTGGCGCTGGCTCTCAGCTTCTCCTCTCTGCACTGCGTGTTTGTGAGAGTTCTTTCCTGGGTCTTGAACTTTTAAAATAACCGATTGTTTCTGTCAGTGTATTGAATGGTGAATTTTATCTCTCCTCCTACCAACTTTAAGTAAGTTTGCTTTTTAAATTGGAAAAAAAAAAAAAAGGCAACTTAGTGTACGTTCTCCCATGTAGCCTCTTTGCAATTTACTTATGCAGTGTTAACTTTAAGGTGGTAGATGTGATGCAAGCAATTGTTATTTTAAAAAAGGAATATCTCCACATTCTCAGCAACTTTATCACATATTGTCCTTCCCTGTTGTATTAATGCATCAGGGGACAAATACAACCTTGTAAATTTGCGTGTCTTTGTCTCTTTAATAAAGTTATTAGCGATTAAATGGTCACGGAGAATCTGTTTGTCCATAGATCCTCTCTCTGCACGATGGGAAGATAGAATGGTTTGATGCTAGAACATCTTTTGATTTTATTTGAATAGTTATTTTGCTCCTCGAAGTGTTCCAGCATGGCTGGTGTTACAAGTATATAAGACCATCAGCTCCTCATGTTTCCTGAGAGTCTGGGGAGGTTATGAAACTTGGGTAAACTTCATGTGTCTGGATTCCTCCTTATCCCGCCCAGGTGACACCGTGATGTTTCAGAAGTGGAAGAAGAGTTGACCTTCATTTGCTAAAGGTCCCCAAAGGACAGATTGGTGACATGAATCGGGAAAATCGCAAGATTTAGTTGATTAAGAGCAGTGACTTTGAAGATGCCAGTTCTTTGACGTTCAGACTTGAGTATGAGGCGGGCGGGGGGTGGTGTGTGCGTGCGTGCACGCGCGTGTACGTGTGTGCGCGTGTTCCCTTTTCTTTCTTAGAACTTCCCACTGGTGTGTTTGACAGGATTTATAAGCAAGTGTGTTTTAGGTGTTTGGGTGATCATCTTATTATTGATTGTTGTCAGCTGACTGGCTGTAGACTGCCTTTGGCAGTTGGAAACCAGTCGCCTGGAGAGCACCAAAAGTAACTCATTTCAGCCCAAACACTTTGCCAGCCTCCAGGGGTTGATGTGCTTCCGAGTCACCCTCCCTTTGGCCTCCCCCAGCCCCCGTGGGAATCAGTGATGGGCGTGGAGGTCGGCATTGCAGTGGGTGGAGGAGAGAGTCCTGAAGGGCAGGGGCTGCCTTCTGCCATCCCACCCCACCCAGCTCCACCCGCCAGGTTTCTCCAGAGGGTGGATTGGTTGTTTTGGTTTTATTTAGGTGTTAATGCAATGAAATGATTGATTGTTCCTGCACTGGTTCAACACACACACACACACACACACACACACACACACACACACACACACACACACACACACACACACACACACACACACACACACACACACACACACACACACACACACACACACACACACACACACACACACACACACACACACCACACACACACACACACACACACACACACACACACACACACACACACACACACACACACACACACACACACACACACACACACACACACACACACACACACTCTGTCCACCTTCTCCTGGAGAGATGAAGCCTTTTCCTGGTGCCTGGAAAGTTTCTTCCCCACCTGTGCCTGCTCTGTTCCCCCATCTCCATGGATGTTTGGGGAAGGGAGAGGGGTTTTCAGAGACAGCGGAGGAACGCTTGTGAAAGAGCCTCACCAGGGAACTCAGGTGTCTGAATACTGCACACGTGACCTGTTCGTCTTGGGTTCCAGCTTCCCAGCTTTTAGACAACGTCTGTAAAATAATAGCAAGATGGTTGCGCGAGTGGACGAGGTCTGTGGATCTGATACTCAGAAGCAGCCTTGTCAGCGAGTTGGAAATAGTCCGTGGCTGTGGGTCAGGGGCTCTGTGTCCGGCATTCGGCACCCGCCAGCTGGGGTGGTGGTGCTGGGGCTGCCCTTCCTGCCTGCAAGACCCCTCCCCAGAGTGAAGCGAGACTGCGACCCACCGGGCCAGGGTCTTGAGAGGGACGCCTGTGCGGCCCAGCTGTGCCATGCCTCTTTCTCCTCTTCCTTCTGCTTTTGGAAAATGAAGTGTTTAGGGAGCCAAGTGGGACATTTAAAACACTGCACGTCATTTGGGAAATCCAAACGTGTGTTCAAAGGAAAAAGGCTTTCCTCTGGAGTAATTGTGTATTTCGTCGTGGGAAATGACCGATGATTTATCTAGAAAAAAATGCCTCGTGATCAGCGTTGCCCTCTTTCTCTCCTCCCCTCTTTCAGGCACCTGGCTGGTTCTTCAGGTCGTTTGCTTAATAGTTTTAAACTTTAACCACCCCCCTCCCTGCCGCCCGAAGCCTCTAGATTATAAATTACAGAATTTTAGAACAGGGGGGCTAGTAAGCATCTTGAAGTGGAATGGTGTCACTTGTTAGGATAACTTTTCTCGGTTTTTTCCGGAATCTCCCAAATTCCCTGGGATGTCCTTTGACGAGGAGGAGAACCAAACTGATTGAGCGCCTTTCTCACGCTGGCGGTGGTGTTAGGCGCGTTCTGCGTGTTATCACCTCTGAGCCCAGGGACGCTGGGAGAGAATAGCTTTACCCCTAGTGTGCAGGTGCAGAGACTGCCCGCCTCAGAGGCCACGTGGTTAGTTCCTGGTGCCGCCACAGCAGGCTGGCGGTGGAGACAAGGTCCACATGAGCGGGCCCCTCTGCTGTGCAGTTGCATTCTAGAATGCTCCCCGGGAGCCCCGGTGTTGCCTCTTGCCCCCTCACCAGTCAGAATCTGCAAGGGGTGTGTGCCTCTCACCTGCCAGACCTCGCAAAGCCAGACCCTGTCCTGGGGCTCTGCTGGGAGAGGGACAGGAAGGCTGGGGGAGCACGGGGGGCACTGGGGGCTCCCGGGGCAGCCTGGGGGGGCGGGAGGGGGCCCTGAGCAGGGAGCCTGGCCCAGGGCGGGTCTACGGGAGGAGCTGGGCTGACAGAATGTGTGTGTGTGTACACCCCGTGTGTGTGTTTGTGTGTGTGTATATACCCTGTGTGTGTGTTTCTGTGTGTGTGTGTACACCCCGTGTGTGTGTGTCTGTGTGTGTGTGTGTATACCCTGTGTGTGTGTGTGTGTGTGTGTGTGTGTGTGTGTGTACCCCATGGGCCGGCTTGTGCGGTCTTTTTTAATTGTGTATTTCTTTTCAAAAATGTCTGCTGAGCTCCTCCTCCACGACAGTTGCCGTCGCAGGTGCTGGAGGCATAGAGGCGGCGAGCTGGGCAGGGCCAGTGCCCATGGCCTGCAGCTGTGCATTGCTGTCTTTTTCTGGAGGTTCTGCAAATCCTAAAACAAAATTGGACCCTGCCTTGTATCCTGCTTACAAGGGTTGTTAAATTGCTTGTTTCAAAATGAGGCACGAGGGACCGCCATTCCTTCGGCCACGGACTTTGGAATGGGCACGTGACCCACCGAAGTCTGGGTCCGAGCCTCTGGTGTGGTGCTGAGGAGGGGTTTGGTGGGAGTGGGGGACATGGGGCTGTGGGGGCATCAGCGCCTGCCCCCCTCGTTTACCCTCCTCATCTCTCCCCGAGGAGCCCAGCAGGACCCAGTTTGTGAGGAGGAGCCCAAGGCAGGACCTGTGGGGGGTGGTCCCTGGGGAGTGGCCCGTGGGGGCTGCACAGGGCCCGGCGGGTGAGCTCGTCGTCCGCGGTGAGCACACCTGGACGTTTCCAGGAGAGGACTTCACGTTTGTCTCCCAGACCAGGGGAAACATTCAGAGTGTTGGGCAGAAAGGCCACTTGATGGGAAGCGTCATCGTCAGGCGCCCCACCTGTAAAGCTCCAAATGTCTTCAGGGCCGACTATGTGGACCCTGTCGATTTCAGTTTCCAGCCTGAGCCAGCATCCCCCACCCCCACCAGAGAGCCTCCCCTCGTCCAAGGCCATCTCCTCCTGCTCATGGCAACTCTGCCCCACCCAGCTTCACCCCCTCAGTCAACCCCGCCCCCAGGGCAGCGTGCAGGGCAGGCCTCCCCCCAGGGGTTGGTAGGGCTACACTCCAAAGGGCAGGGACCTCTCCTGGGCAGCACTGGACTGCCACACGCGCCTGGCACCCAGGGGCATCGGTGCGCAAAGAAGCGACTCGAGACTCAGCAGTGCAGGCCTTCCTCAAGGGCTCCTATCCCTCCTGGCATCACCCCAGTGCCCAGGTTTCTGCTTTGTTCTATTTTGAGCCTTTCACTTCCACCTCTACTATCAGTGGAAAACAACCATCTGTGATTTTTTTTTTTCCCTCCCTTTGGATGAAATTTGCATTACTTCACAGTTTGGCAAGTGCTCTTCCGCTAGGGCAGGGCCTGCTGCTTCTGGAGCCTGGTGTCAAGGAATGGTGGCTATTTAATATTTTACCTTCGTGATCATGAGAGCAGGCTTTGTTGCGCTTTTATTGTGTACCACGCACAGGATTATCTCATTTAATCCTTGCAACAGTCCTGTGAGGCAGTGTAATTACAGCCTTTCCATTTTATAGATGGGGAAACTGAAGCTCAGAGCAGTTACGTCATTTGCCCAGGGCCACACAGCTGGCAAACCCAGCACAGGGCTTGCTCTCGAGTCTCCCTGACTCCAGTGTCTGTGCCAGAGGGGTTATGCGCAGCTCAACAACACGTCCCTCTCCTGCGCGGTAGGCTCACCTGCTGCAGTGAGTGTCCAGACTGCCTCCCGCCCCTCCCTGCAGAGCTCTAGGCTTAGATCTCAGCTGGCAACCCCTCCCCACCTGATCCCCCAGAATGCAGCCCGACTCGCTTAGCCTGGGAAGACTCCCTTTCCTGGTTTTTGGTCCCTAAACTTGTAGGAGCTTTTGAGTCTGACCCTGGGGTTCCAGGGCAGAGCTGCAGGGAGGCAGCAGCCACCCTTGGCCTGTGTTTCTGTGAGCTAATGTCGCGGAAGCACAGCCGTGCCTGGGGTCGCTGCCGTCCTGCAGTGGCGGAGGTGAGTAGTTGCGACAGACACTGCCTGCCTACGAGGACTGAAACGCTTATTTTGATCCTTTAAGAAAATGTTTACCAGTGCCGGCTACAGAGGGATCCGCTGACGGGAAGCCTCTAAAGCCAGGCCACCTCCAGCCCCCCTTTCTGTGTCCGATCTGCCTTTGTGAAGGTTGGGGGCAGTTCGGTGACAGCAGAAGGAAGAGAGTGGCGCGTGTCCTCAGTCAGCAGCCCTTCACCCATGGACGTCTCAGAGGCTCTGTTCACACAGGTCCTCTCCCCCGAGTCGCCCCAGCCCCATCCCATCCGTCTCTGACCTACTTACTCGAATCAAGCCTTTATTTGTCTCTCTTCTTCACCTGCCACGTCTCATCCATCACCGGGTCGTGCCGCTTCTCCCGAGGACTCCCCGAAGCCGCCCTGGCTTCCCTCCCCCATCGCTGCTGCCACCTGGTCCCCTTGGGCTGGGCGAGCCGTCGGGCCTTCCCCGCCCCTTCCCGGGCCCCTCCGCTTCCTTCTGACCGTCACACACGGTGTCACACACGGCATGGGCGAGTCTCCCAACCCGCCGCCCTCTGCCCCCTCACAGCGGGCGTCACAGTCTGTCGAGCTCTGTTGACTTCCTGCCTTCTGCCCCCCCAGGATCCCCCCTTCAAGAGAGCGGTGGCCTCTCTGTGTTGTCTTTGGTAACGTACCCCATGGTGCCTGGCACGCAATGGGTACCATATGGGTGAGGGAGCGGAGGGCAGTGGGCGGCGTGGGGAACACCCACGGAATTGGCACTTCTGAAGCATCCCAAGCGGTTGTTTGGGCCCGACCTGTGCACACTGACATGTTTAAAATGGGTAGCCAGCAGGGACCTACTGTATAGGGCAGGAAACTCTGTCCCATATTGTGTACCCACCTAACTGAGACAAGCGTCTGACAAAGGCACGTGCAGACGTGTGCCTCAGTCGCTGTACTGTGCCCCTGAGCCGAGCGCAGCACTGCCCATCAGCTGTGCTCCGATACAAAGCTGAAACCCGGAGCCGAGCGCAGCACTGCCCGTCAGCCGCGCTCCGATGTAACGCTGAAGTTCACGCAAGGGGACTGATTCAGATCCCCCACACACGTGCATGCAGCCCCCCGGGTCTTGCCTCTTTGGCCCCACCCCCAGCACGGCCCGTCCCCCGTGTGGCGGCCGCGTGTGGGGAGTTCTGGAGGAGGGCTTTCCCCCTCAAAGTGATGCGAAGAAAACAGAAACCCTCCTTCTGGACAATGTTCCCCACCCTCTTTGGACCCAGAGCCCAGTAAGCGTGCCTGCTGAGTTGCTTCCGTCGCGTCCGACTCTTTGCCCGCCAGGCTCCGCTGTCCATTCTCCAGGCAAGAACGCTGCAGTGGGCTGCCTCCTGCCCCCGGGATCGAGCCCGCATCTGGATCGGCAGGCGGGTTCCCGACCGCTACTGCCGCCTGGGAAGCCCGATTAATGTAACTGCACGCCCCATTAACGCAGTGTGGCCCACAGTGTGTAAACCATGTTTAAAGTATGGTCCTTACCTCACTGACGCACAGCCTAGTGAAGCTGGGCAGCCTGACCCGTGCGGGTCTGCTGCGCGGGACACGGGGGAGACATGGGCTGCCGGGGCCGTGCTGGGCCCTGACCTCCAGGGAAAAGCAGGTCGTTTCTTGAAGTCAGGTTGAAGATTTAATTGACGTTTTCCTTCTCTCTCTCCTGTTTTTAACCTTTCTCACTAATCAGTTCTTTCTGCAGTATAGGTTCTTCTGGTCTGCTGTTACGTGCTGATGTTTTTATTGCTAACAAGGGACTGTCTGTCTGTTAATTCTTCAGGTGCTTTTTAATTAAACCAATTTGGCTTCTTCCATATGTTTTTACTCCTTTTTTCCTTTTACTTTGCACATTAGTTTTCTCAAACTATGTGTGTATGTGTTTGTGTGCATAAGAAAGCCCTTCCTTGACAGACTTTTTTTGGTCTTAAATATATATTTTATATAAAATATATATCATATATATAAATGTCTTATAGATATTTATATTTATTTAAATAGCTGTCTGGGGAGGCCTTACAAATAGCTGTGAAAAGAAGAGAGGCGAAAAGCAAAGGAGAAAAGGAAGGATATAAGCATCTGAATGCAGAGTTCCAAAGAAGAGCAAGAAGAGATAAGAAAGCCTTCTTCAGCGATCAATACAAAGAAATAGAGGAAAAGAACAGAATGGGAAAGACTAGAGATCTCTTCTAGAAAATTAGAGATACCAAGGGAACATTTCATGCAAAGATGGGCTCAATAAAGGACAGAAATGGTCTGGACCTAACAGAAGCAGAAGATATTAAGAAGAGGTGGCAAGAATACACAGAAGAACTGTACAAAAAAGATCTTCACGACCCAGATAATCATGATGATGTGATCACTAATCTAGAGCCAGACATCTTGGAATGTGAAGTCAAGTGGGCCTAAGAAAGCATCACTACGAACAAAGCTAGTGGAGGTGATGGAATTCCAGTTGAGCTGTTTCAAATCCTGAAAGATGATGCTGTGAAAGTGCTGCACTCAATATGCCAGCAAATTTGGAAAACTCAGCAGTGGCTGAAGGACTGGAAAAGGTCAGTTTTCATTCCAATCCCAAAGAAAGGCAATGCCAAAGGATGCTCAAACTACTACACAATTGCACTCATCTCACATGCTAGTAAAGTAATGCTCAAAATTCTCCAAGGAAGGCTTCAGCAATACATGAACCGTGAACTTCTTGATGTTCAAGCCGGTTTTAGAAAAGGCAGAGGAACCAGAGATCAAATTGCCAACATCATGGAAAAAGCAAGAGAGTTCCAGAAAAACATCTCTTTCTGCTTTATTGACTATGCCAAAGCCTTTGACTGTGTGGATCACAAGAAACTGTGGAAAATTCTGAAAGAGATGGGAATACCAGACCACCTGACCTGCCTCTTGAGAAATCTGTATGCAGGTCAGGAAGCAACAGTTAGAACTGGACATGGACTGGTTCCAAATAGGAAAAGGAGTCCGTCAAGGCTGTATATTGTCACCCTGCTTATTTAACTTCTATGCAGAGTACATCATGAGAAACACTGGACTGGAAGAAGCACAAGCTGGAATCAAGATTGCCGGGAGAAATATCAATCACCTCAGATATGCAGATGACACCACCCTTATGGCAGAAAGTGAAGAGGAACTAAAAAGCCTCTTGATGAAAGTGAAAGCAGAGAGTGAAGGTTGGCTTAAAGCTCAACATTCAGAAAATGAAGATCATGGCATCCGGTCCCATCACTTCATGGGAAATAGATAGGGAAACAGTGAAAACAGTGTCAGACTTTATTTTTGGGGGCTCCAAAATCACTGCAGATGGTGACTGCAGCCATGAAATTAAAAGACGCTTACTCCTTGGAAGGAAAGTTATGACCAACCTAGATAGCATATTCAAAAGCAGAGACATTACTTTGCCGACTAAGGTCCGTCTAGTCAAGGCTATGGTTTTTCCTGTGGTCATGTATGGATGTGAGAGTTGGACTGTGAAGAAGGCTGAGCGCTGAAGAATTGATGCTTTTGAACTGTGGTGTTGGAGAAGACTCTTGAGAGTCCCTGGGACTGCAAGGAGATCCAACCAGTCCATTCTGAAGGAGATCAGCCCTGGGATTTCTTTGGAAGGAATGATGCTGAAGCTGAAACTCCAGTACTTTGGCCACCTCATGAGAAGAGTTGACTCATTGGAAAAGACTCTGATGCTGGGAGGGATTGGGGGCAGGAGGAGAAGGGGACAACAGAGGATAAGATGGCTGGATGGCATCATGGACTCGATGGACGTGAGTCTGAGTGAACTCTGGGAGTTGGTGATGGACAGGGAGGCCTGGCGTGCTGCGATTCATGGGGTCGCAGAGTCGGACACGACTGAGCAACTGAACTGAGCTGAACTGACTGAACTGATATTTGTATGTTATATTTATAACATAAATTGCATTGATATTTATAAATATCAATATAAATATGTTGCCGCTACGTGCTCAATTGTATCCAGCTCTGTGCGACCCCATGGGCTGTAGCCCACCAGGCTCCTCTGTCCGTGGAATTCTCCAGACAGGAATCCTGGAATGCGTGGAGTGGGACCCTGGAGTGGGTCACCGTTTCTACTCTCGGGATCTTCCCGATCCAGGGATTGAGCCCACGTCTCTTGCATCTGGTGCCCTGGCAGGCAGATTCTTTATCGCTGTAAATATAAATATATTTATAAATACAAATATTTTAAAAGATGTAAATGGACCTATGAATAGAGATCTTTCTTCCCTTATTGTTTTGAATTCCTTAACATTTAATGGTGCACCATCCTCTGTTATGATAAAAAAAAAACATATTCTTAAGATGAGATGCATATAATTCTAAAAACTCTGACCCTCAAACTTACTACGCAACTCTAATCAAATTACATCCTTTTCTCTCCTGTGAGGGGCATTAAATGTAATTTTTCCTGGCTGAATAAACTTGAGCATTCTCTGCTCTGCATATTTCCATGTTAAAAGTTTTCAAGTCAACCTTTTTACTATTCTGAGCTGTTACATGAGACCAAGGAGAATGCTTGCAAATCAGACGGGGGCCCAGTCTCCCCCGGCTCCTGCCAAGCTCTGCCTGTGGCTCTCTCCAGTGGAAAAGCACTGGAGGGGTTCGAGGTTCCTCGGCGTCCCCATGGGTGTGTCCTGAAGACACTTCTTAGGCTTATTTCCTTCCTCTGTGAAAATTCTGCGTATAAGATATTGAAATCAGCGTCTGGTCTGTGGCAATCCATCCCCGTTCCCAGCCCGCTCACTGTAAGATGCAGAACAGATCAACGTAGGGACTGTGGCAGCCCCACGAGCAGGCCTGCAGCAAACAGATGCTGTGAGCACGTGCTGACCAAGCTTGGAGGTGAACCTTAGCCTGATGACCACCGTGCAGAGGCCCGGGCAAAAGGAGGCTTCTGGTGGGGGTCAGACTGGCCTCCAGAGCAGAGGCAGGTAACAAGGAGTGAGGGGTGATGAAGTGAAGGAGGTCTTAGAAAGTGGGAAAGCTCTCCAGAGGGCCCTTGCTGAGCCCGTGCGAAGGCATGGGGCAGACTGCTGCGTGATCCGGCGGCGCCATCCGCTTCCTCCGTGGGACCTTGGTGCTGCTTTCATCTTGGGAAAGTCAGATACGGGAAGCGTTGTCCGGCCAGCTTCACCTCTGTGCTTCTGTTCAAAGAGAATTGTCCTTGGCCCCTTCCACCGTTCACTGAGCGCCTTAACCTTCTCCGCTATCCCCGTCCTGTCTGCCCTCCTAGGCCCCACAGCAGTCTCCTGGGGAGGGGGTGGTCTTTATTTTGTCATTAAGGAAGCCAGGACTTTCTCGGGGGCCCTTATTTACCCAAGGCCACGCAGGAAGCACCTAGCCTTAGGACTGTATTCTTACTGAAGCTCCTCCGACCTCTGGTACCTGGATGGCTTACCTTGTGGACCGCCTCTGCCACCCCAGTCCTGCGGTGTTTTTCCCTTTTTCTTTTGGTAAATGATAGTGTAATATAATCCACAAGGTACTAAGGGTCAGAGAAACCGCTTTCTTGGCTCATTGTTATTTCCCTTCATTTCTTTGTCATATTTCTATCCCCTGTAAGATTAAACGGCTCCGCCCTGAAAACCACCTTGATGAAAACAAAAGCTCCCATGTGGTTCCCAGAACCGAGATAATCTCCCTTCAGAAATGTCTGGGTTGCGCGTGGGCCCTGGCCCTCCAGCCAGTGGTCCCGGGCCTTGTCTTCAAGGGGATCAGAAAGGCAGTCCCCTGCTCTACAGCTTGTTTTCTGAGGACAGGATGGAAGGGCCAGGTGTGGTCTTTTGGTGGCCTGCCTGCTTTACCCGGGAAGTGTCATAACTCAGAAGTGAACTCTTCTGGGCTTGAAAATGTGTGCATGAAAGGGAAGGGCCATGTAAGGACACTGAATTTTCCAAAGTTGAAATCATTCATGTCTTTAAACATCCGACTGATTAAACTGGGGACTTTGCTGTTTAGCCCAGGCAGGCTGGCCCGACTGGGACAGTGTTTGGGGGTGGGGGTGGGGGGTCAGGCCTGCAACTGTGATGAGGGTGATTGGAGGATTGAGCCCCTGACCTTGCCTTTGAGCAGCTCCCCGTGCTCAGCACACTGGTGCTGTTGGGCATAAAGAACTTGAATGGGTTCTGCGACTATGTTGGTAAGTAAACTGGTTTGATGACTGAACTACACACTTTTTAAAGTTCTTTAAAGATTTTGGGAATAACTTATTTTTAGTTCTCCTTCTAAGGGATTTTCTTGGGCTTTTTTTGCTCCTGCCTAATAGCTAAACGATTTTCTTGTTTGCTTTCTACATCTTTCTGTAGTACAATAGTTGTGAAAATTAGAGGGTCCGTTGGCTGGAACCGTGGGGCGGGTGTGGGTTTATATAATTTGACTTCTTTTCTCTCCAAATCAGTAAACATTTACACATGACCTTATCAAACAGCTTGGGTACATTTGGTCGCTTGAAAGGGGAGCAGCCAGTTCCAGCGGGTAATAGAGGCAGGACTTCCGTGCGTTTATAAGATGCTGGGCTCAGAACGAAG
Source organism: Capra hircus (assembly GCF_001704415.2). Lineage (NCBI taxonomy): Eukaryota > Metazoa > Chordata > Mammalia > Artiodactyla > Bovidae > Capra > Capra hircus. The sequence goes on from NC_030817.1 coordinate 2,202,507, forward strand.
CCTCCAACTGAGAGTGGGCCTCAGACTAAGTCCTCGCTTTCTGTGGAACCAGTTTGAGAAGATTTGGATTTTTATAAAGTTTTTGACTTCTGAAGATTGAGGTCTGGATCCAGAACTGAGAAATCCAAAAAAACAAACACTGGATTCTGGCTAAAGGCTGACCACGGCTGCCTGAGGTCTTTTTGTCTCCTGGGCACGGTCATTACGGAATTCCATCTGAAGCTTAAACGTCATTCTTTTGTAAGCAGGAAGAAAACAAGTGGATTACTTTTCTGTTTTCGTGAAGTGGCAGCAATGTAATATGGTTTGAAAACCTAGCTCTTGAATTTTCAAAGCAGAAGCGGAGTTTTAAGAGTGTTTCTACCCTCTGTTTTTCCCTCAACCCTTGATAGCTGACAAATTTGAAACTCACTTTTTTAAAGAGAATACATGTTTTTCAAAGTTGACACTGAAAAATAATAAGGTAACTGAGGGTTTTGGTATGTAGGGTATGAAAATGACAATATTGTTGTAGCAACCTCCCCTGGAAATAACATATTCATTTTGTCAGACTTAATGTGAGTACACGGAAGCGCATGCATGGTGTTTAAAGGTCAGGAGTACTGTAGCTAAGGTTGGCAGACAGCTAGCAGAGAATAAGAGCTTTAAAAAACCTAAGGTTCCTCTGGTGAGAGCTGTACATCCGCGTGTGCCGTGCTTAGTCGCCCAGTGGTATCTGCCTGTGTGACCCCGTGGGCTGCAGCCCGCCAGGCTCCTCTGTCCATGGGGTTCTCCAGGCAAGGATCCTGGAGTGGGCTGCCATGCCCTCCTCCAGGGGGTCTTCCCCACCCAGGGATCGAACCCAGGTTTCCCCCGGTGCAAGAGGATTCTTTACCATCTGAGCCCCCAGGGAAGCCCACATCTGCTTACTGCACACTAGTTGCTGTCTCTGTATTAATAACTTTTTTACTTTGACTTTCTTTGCAGAGCATCGGGAAAGGGTCACTGTGGTGCATAGACCCAGAGTATAGACAAAATCTAATTCAGGCTTTGAAAAAGACACCTTACCACCCACACTCGAATGTGTTCAACACACCTCCCGCCTCTCCTCAGGCATATCAAAGGTAAGCCGTTCAGACTTCTCTTTTCAAGTTCCTTCTGTTTGTTTTTTTTTGTTTTGTTTTTTGGACTACTGAAGTTGTATTATTTTGGCAGAGACAGGCACTGAAACTAATAGGCTCTGTGACTTTAAAAATAACTGGGAAATGAGAAAGAAGTTAAGTGTTCTTGGAGGCATTACCCGTTGTTGTCTTTTCTGCAAACCTTACCGCGTCTGCTGCTTGGGAGGAACGCGTCTCCTGGAAGGCTCCGTGGTGGGTGAAATAACGTCTCCCTGGGCAGAGACGTTTGCACAGGAAAGATGACCGCCTTAACATCTGAGTATGGGGTGGTTTGTAGGGGTGGGCGTCCAGGAATGAGCTGGGTGCGCGGCCTCTGCCTCCCCGTCCGCTGAGGGAGAGTGTCTGCAGGTGTTGGAGGGAAGGGCGCCCTGAGTTGTTGCCATCCCCCGTCTCCATGTGGACGGTGCTCCGGGGCGATGGCTTTGTTTTGGTTCCATGGTGTTTGCCTCTTCTGGGAAAACAGCAAAGGGCCGTAGAGACTTGGATTGCTCCTCGCATGCGCCTTTGTTTTCAGGCACTGAGGTCATGGTGCCCTTTTTACAGAGAGAGAATAGGAGGGGAGGTTATGCGACCTGTCACTTAAAAAAAAAATTGGTTAATGTTAGAGTCTATAAAAGTAGCCATATAACATGGAGCCAGGTTTTAAAATGGGTCTTCTCTTGCCTGGTGCTCGGATTAGACGTCTGTCCCTCAGTACTGCCGAAAGTGTTTTGTTTTTTTTCTTCGTTGGGTAGAGATCTTTCCCTTGTCACCACCCAGTTAGGAGACTTGAGCCTCAGGCTCCACATTTGTCCCCGGGAGGAACGGCGTGAATTCGTAGATGGCCGTGGTTTCACAGCCAGCGTTGGTACAGACTCTTTCCCGGGACTGAGGGAGCACAGAGGGGTCCCAGGAAACAGCCTTGATGAAGTTCTTGTGCGTCCCGGTTGAGAAGCATTCCATCACAGGCCCTGGACGATCAGTCGTCAGCAAGAGATGGAGAGGAACAGCTGGGCCCTCTGAGAAGACCGCTGTATGTCTGCCTTTGCTAGGCGATTAGCATGATGGTAGCCATGGCAACTGCAGCGTCTCCATAGCAACGCGTAGCTGAGACAGGTGCAGTTGCATCACAAGGCTGTTTGTTGCCTGGCAAAAGGACAGGCCATTAGTACTTAGATATACGCTGTTGCCTTAGAAACAAATAACCCTACATAGCAACTACAGTTGGTTTGAAAGATTTGGGGGGGAAGAAAAAAGGTTGTAGCAGCTTTTGTCTCTGTTCATGAAAATCCATGGAAGCATACTTTATTGGAAATGACAACTTGAGGTCACGTAGCTGTAGGAGATGAAATGGGATTTTCCAAACCAGCCCAGCCAACACCGTAGAAATGTCCAGAAGGGCAGAGCCATATGCTTGGTTTTTTGCCTTGTGGCCATAGCCGCGCCTAAAATGGGAGGAAACTGGGATTGGAGTGGAGACTGGCCTGATACACGGAGGTTCGTGGGGGAGGGGATGGCCCTCATTATTGGAATAAGTCCCAGATCCTCCTACCTTTTGTCATTCTGCTCCCCTCACCCTCCAAATCCCCAGAGCAAACCCTTCTCTTTGCTCCCAGTTTGCACCTCGGAAGTATTTAGTATCCTTTTGCTTCTAAGAAGTTAGGAACATAAGTGCTATTCTCTGGGTCATATCGTTGGTTCATTTAGACCAGTATTTTGTTGCCAAACGCGACCCCAGGGGAAGCACAGTAATTATTGAATAATTTGGAGGATTATGGTAGAGCTCTAGGGGTTACAAGAGGAATGCACACTCGGGAAAGAGGCTTTACACGCTGGCCTACGCTTAATGACTCCATTTGATTTTTTAACATAGGCGTAAAAACGCAGACCAACTGGAATGGTGTGATGAAGATAATTTCCAAACAAAAACGTGCCGGATACCCGCCCGTCACATCCAGTTCCTCTTCTCCCAGATAACTGAGGGGGAGAAGAGTTTCCATCTTTACCCAGGCCAGGGCTTAGATTTCAGCTTCATAAAGGTTCCCAGCTGTGGGGTGAGAAGACATACCAGGCTCTAGCCTGCCTCTTCCCTGTCTTAACACTGTAAGAACAAGTCACTTTCTCTTTCCCGGGGACTGCGGTCCCTTCATCTGACAGCTTAGAGCTGGCTCCGCTGTCCTCTAGTGTGGAAAGCTGTGCTAAGGGACCAGAGTGCTGGATGGTTGGACAACATCTGACATCCAACAGCTGATGGAGATGTGTTCGGTTCCGTTTTAAAGCCTTCAGGCCACTTGCAGACGTGACTTAGGGAAGATGGAAGAGGGACAAAGTGAGTATTAAACGGGCCACGCACAACGGCCTGACACAGTCTGGCTGGGTCCTCTGTGACGCAGGGGACCTGTCCACCCTGCACGACTGCTGTGCGGGACACCTGGCAAGCACCTGGATTTCACGGAGCTGGTCCTTAGCATCTGAAGTGGCGGTTGTACTAGATGGGCGGCTACCACTAGGATTCGGAGGTGCGCTGGGCAAGGAGTGCTCTAAGCAAGCAGCAGGTGGCTGGAGACTGCAGGGAAGAGGAGCGTCTGAAAACACTGCCCGCACACCTCGCCCTTGCCCAGAGGGAGTGCCGAGCATCGCCGCGCCGAGCCTCGTGGCCCTGTCTGCCAGCGCCCAGTCTCGGGTGCCCGTGAGAAGCGCCGCCCTGGCCTCTGCCTTCGTCGCCGGGGTGTGGCGCCTGCCCCTGCTGTGTGCTGCATCTGCGTTTCCCCTGTGTGTAAGGACGTCGGTTATCCTGGATTCGGGGACCCTCTTTTCAGTATGGTGCAAGTGTTACAGCTCCGATGACTCTGTTCCCGAATAGGGTCACCTTTTCAGGTGCTCGGAACCCCCAGCGTGAAACTCTTCTGTGTGGTGGGGGTTGAATACACAGATCGCCCCCTAACAGCTCTTAAGTAAGGCATCTCACCGATAAAAATACGGAAAAGCAGAAAGTTAAGGAAGTGTTCAGAAAACAAGAATGTCATAGGTCTACCCGAATTTGCCCCAGTGGCCAAAGCTGAGACAATTCAGACCACAAATAAATAGCATAGCACTGGGGTTTCAACTCCAGATATAAACTCCATATCTGTGAATCCACACTGATACAAATAAATGCTCAAATAAATAAACGAGTTCAGTTCAGTTCAGTTGCTCAGTCGTGTCCGACTCTTTGCGACCCCATGAATCGCAGCACGCCAGGCCTCTCACGTCCATCGAGTCAGTGATGCCATCCAGCCATCTCCTCCTTGGTCATCCCCTTCTCCTCCTGCCCGCAATCCCTCCCAGCAACAGAGTCTTTTCCAATGAGTCAACTCTTCGCATGAGGTGGCCAAAGTACTGGAGTTTTAGCTTCAGCATCATTCCCTCCAAAGAAATCCCAGGACTGATCTCCTTTAGAATGGACTGGTTGGATCTCCTTGCAGTCCAAGGGACTCTTAGGAGTCTTCTCCAACACCACAGTTCAAAAGCATCAATTCTTCGGCACTCAGCTTTCTTCACAGTTCAGCTCTCACATCCATACATGACCACAGGAAAAACCATAGCCTTGACCAGATGGACCTTTGTTGGCAAAGTAATGTCGCTGCTTTTCAATAGGCTATCTAGTTTGGTCATAACTTTTCTTCCAAGGAGTAAGCATCTTAATTTCATGGCTGCAGTCACCATCTGCGGTGATTTTGGAGCCCCCAAAAATAAAGTCTGACACTGTTTCCACTGTTTCTCTATCTATTTCCCATGAACTGACAGGACCAGATGCCATGATCTTCATTTTCTGAATGTTGAGCTTGAAGCCAACTTTTTCACTCTCCTCTTTCACTTTCATCAAGAGGCTTTTCAGTTCCACTTCACTTTCTGCCATAAGGGTGCTGTCATCTGCATATCTGAGGTGATTGATATTTCTCCCGGCAATCTTGATTCCAGCTTGTGTTTCTTCCAGTCCAGCATTTCTCACGATGTACTCTGCATAGAAGTTAAATAAGCAGGGTGACAATATACAGCCTTGATGTACTCCTTTTCCTGTTTGGAACCAGTCTGTTGTTCCATGTCCAGTTCTAACTGTTGCTTCCTGACCTGCATACAGGTTTCTCAAGAGGCAGGTCAGGTGGTCTGGTATTCCCATCTCTTTCAGAATTTCCCACAGTTTATTGTGATCCACACAGTCAAAGGCTTTGGCATAGTCAAGGCAGAAGTAGATGCTTTTCTGGAACTCTCTAGCTTTTTCCATGATCCAGCAGGTGTTGGCAATTTGATCTCTGGTTCCTCTGCCTTTTCTAAAACCAGCTTGGCTTGGAGAATTTTGAGCATTACTTACTAGTGTGTGCGATGAGGGCAGTTGTGCGGTAGTTTGAGCATTCTTTGGCATTGCCTTTCTTTGGAATTGGAATGAAAACTGACCTTTTCCAGTCCTGTGGCCACTGCTGAGTTTTCCAAATTTGCTGGCATATTGAGTGCAGCACTTTCACAGCATCATCTTGCAGATTTTGAAATAACTCAACTGGAATTCCATCACCTCCACTAGCTTTGTTCATAGTAATGCTTTCTAAGGCCCACTTGACTTCACAGTCCAGGATGTCTGGCTCTAGATGAGTGATCACACCATCGTGATTATTTGGATCGTGAAGATCTTTTTTGTACAGTTCTTCTGTGTATTCTTGCCACCTCTTCTTAGTATCTTCTGCTTCTGTTAGGTCCATACCATTTCTGTCCTTTATCGAGCCCATCTTTGCATGAAATGTTCCCTTGGTATCTCTAATTTTTTTGAAGAGATCTCTAGTCTTTCCCAATCTGTTGTTTTCTTCTATTTCTTTGCCTTGATCGCTGAGGAAGGCTTTCTTATCTCTTCTTGATATTCTTATGAGAGTAGAGACAAATTTCCCTTATGGAAGAATTGTAAATAATTTATGTAGATATTTGTCTGTTCAAGGAATTGGAGTTTGACTCCCTACCTTTTGAGTGGCTGCCCTTGATGACTTACTTCCAAAGAGCAGTGCATGGAAATGGTGGTAAGAAAGCCTGGCAGTTGCTACCCTGGCCAGGTGATCAAAGCTAACGCCATCTGTGATGTGAAGCTGACAACCTGTGCCTTTCATACAATGTCGAGAAATTGTCGCTCCACGTTTGTTGTCCCCCTCCTCAGAGCCCATAGCTCCAGTGTAATCTGAGAAAGATACCAGACAGGGTTTTGTCCTGAAGGGGGAGGGAGTGGAGACATCCTTCAGAATACCCGATCAGCTGGCTTCACAGCTGTCAACCATCGAAAACAAGGAAAGTCTGAGAGAAGCTGCTACAGGTCAGAGGAGGCCACGAAGACATGGGATCTCTTGGACAGGTTCCTGGGCTTCCCAGGGGCACAGGTGGTAAAGAACCTGCCTGCCAATGCAGGAGAGATAAGAGACGTGGGTTCGATCCCTGGGTCAGGAAGATCCCCTGGAGGAGGGCATGGCAACCCACTCCAGTGTTCTTGCCTGGAGAATTCCTTGGAAGAGGAACCTGGGGGTTACAGTCCACAGAGTCAGAAAGAGTTGGGCATTGCTAAGGATAGTTTCCTGGAACGGAAAAAAAAGGCATTAGGGTAAAACTAGTTAAATAGTAATAACGCGTGCAGCCCAGCTCAGTCACTCAGGCGTGTCCGACTCTGCGACCCCATGGACTGCAGCACGCCTGGCCTCTCTGTCCATCCCCAACTCCCGGAGCTTGTTCAAACTCACGTCCATCGAGTTGGTGATGCCATACAGCCATCTCATCCTCTGTCGTCCCCTTCTCCTCCCGCCTTCAATCTTTCCCAGCATCAGGATCTTTTCCAGTGAGTCAGCTCTTGGAAAAGTATTGGCGTTTCCGCATCAGTCCTTCCGATGAATATTCAGAGCTGATTTCCTTTAGGATGGACTGGTTGGGTCTCCTTGCAGTAACAGTAACATATCAGTGTTGGTTCCTCAGTTGTAACAAGTGTACCACAGTAACCTAAGGTGTTAACTTCCGGCAAACTGAGTGTAGGGTCTAAGAGAACTCTGCTGTCTCTGCAGTTTTTGTCAAAGAAAAAGCAGTCCCCAGTGCACAGACTGGTTGAGCAGGTCAGTTTTGTGTCCATGTCCTTTTCGTCGCGATGGACAGTAGAAGGCACAGCAGTTCGCCTGACCGATATGGAGTAACTGTTACCGTCTTGACAAGACCTCTGGAGAGCTGACAGCAGGGGCTTGGCTTCCACCTCATCCTGCCCAGCATCTCCTGAGCTGCCCGACGGGCTTCTCTGTAGGTTCTCGGGACTTTATTGCCATGGATGGTCCTCAGCTGTGCTTGGAAAGGGTCCCCGAGGCCAAGCTGCCCACACAGATGAGCTTGCCCTCCTTCCCTGGCTTTCGCCAGTGTGATGCTCAGACTCTAGACCGGAAAGAGGAGGGGAGACGGTGCGTTTGGGTCTCTTGCTTCACGCTTCTTTCAGAAAGTCTTATCTATTTTCGTGGTTTTGTTGCCTCTGCCCCTGCTTCACTCAATAAACAAGGATTTCTTGTTAAAGAATATGCATATTTTAATGCTTTTGATATGAAGATCGCCAAATTGCCTTCTGATGTTAGACTCTGTTCCAGTCTACACTCCCGCCAACTTTTTAGGACTTTTCCCCATTGCTAATCTTTCTCCACGCCCGATGGTTGGATAAACAGTTCCCCAGTGGGTGACCTCGATCTTATGACTTTGTTTCTTTAGAGTGCAGGGCCCTTGAACTTTACAGTACTCATTCATGCCTTGTAAATAGTGGATGTTCCATAGCAGTGTTTATGACAACAGAGTGTCTTCAGAAGTTATCTGTAGGACCTGATGTAGCATCTTCTCTGCAATTAGGGACCCATCCAGAATGAGGTTACAGAAAAAGAAAAAAAAAGTTTTAATCATCTCTCACCATAGGTGGGAACAGGTTTTACAGTGAATCAAACCATATGGTTGGTAGAGTTTCCTGGATGATTTTTTTATTTTTTTTTCAGAGAAAGGAAATTTAATAAACTATGCCTAATTTGAGAGCCAGAGCTACTGTAGGTTTATGCTTCCTTGATACATCCAAGGGAACCTGAGCATCTTATATGCCCGTGGTCCACATGATGGGCCAGCCATGGTTGGGCTGTAGATGAACGAAAGCCCCTATTGAGGGGACTGCTGTTCCCCAATGCACCTTTCATTTTCTGTTTAATATCTTCACTTTAAAAATAATGACAGCGAATTTTATGTTCTGTGTAAAGTGTTACAGCCTCTGTAACATGTACAGAGTTACAGAAACCTACAAGACACGCAGGTGGCTCAGTGGTAAAGAATCCACCTGCAGTGCAGGAGACTCGGGAGTCGTGGGTTCCGTCCCCCCCCCCCCCCCGCCCCCGTCAGGAAGATCCCCTGGGGGAGGAAATGGCAAGAACAGGGCGTGTTCTCCTCATGGTCAAGAGAATCCCATGGACAGAGGAGCCTGGCAGAGTCAACTTAGCTCCTGAGCACGCACGAGACTTTTATTTGCTGATCTAGGTCTGAAGGTTTTTTTCTGGATGACTTTAAAGTTTACGGGATCAAAACATTCCAAGGAAGTTTTGACTGCTCTCACCTAATTTTTTATTAAATAAAGAAAATTCCGAACATTTGAGCTTATAATTTAACTCCTTAAGTTTCTTTTTGCTTCTTCAGAACAGTTAAATGAGCCGCATAAGATATGTTATGGCCTCTCCAAAGATTTTGGCCTTTTGGATACTGAGGGTCTTAATGAAAATGGCTGGTTTTAGTGCTGACTCAGCAAAAAGATGATTTTTTTTTTTTTTTTTTCCTTTCTTTCTTTCTTTTTTTTAAAATCCTGCCTGCTGCCCGATTCGTGTGCTTTGATTCTTTATAATCTTTAAAAAAATGCCCACGTAGCAGAGTAACTCTGCTAAGGACATAGAAGCTGTAGAGAGCGCTCAGTGTGTCTGGATCAGGGGTGTCATCAGTGACTCTTCACCAGGTCCGGAAGCCTTGGCTGAAGGAAGGGCTGGTGATGCCAGACGGGGGATGGCCCTGCGGGGGGGGGTGGGGAAGGGAAGGTGTTTAGGGAACTCATCCTTTTAGACAATTAGAAGATTAGAAAATCCTTAGAATGTTAAGCTTATTAACATGCCCATGTTAATTCCCTCACTAAAATGCTGAAATTGCATGCAGCAAGGAATAGCTTATTCATTGCTTGGAGAACATCCAGTAATTTTTTAGCTTATAAGACATCTTTCATTCCAGTTATTCGAAGTGATGTGCTTTTGATTGTTGGCGGAACTGCAAAGCCACAAAATAAAATCCGTGTTAACTGTATTGAAGGCGTTTAATTGTTAGATGGTTGTGTCATTTCGACTTTTAATTCAGTCAAGCATGAGGAGTGAATGGAGAGTTTGGATTAGTAGCGTCATTATTGCACATTACACTCCTTATACTTACTTGTAAGCAGTGTATTTGATGGAAACCATAAATAGCTTTTTAAAAGCTCCTCATGGTCAATACACTTATTTGTGGAAGTGTAATTAAAAATGGTAAGTAGGTATTTTGAAAGCATATGCATTGAACTGTAACTATGTGCTTAATTTTTTAAAGAATATTAAATTTAAAAAATCAGTATGAAGCTTTATTGTGCTAAATATGTAGAAAGTGAAAGTGAAGTCGCTCAGTCGTGTGTCCGACTCTTTGCGACCCCATGGACTGTAGCCTACCAGGCTCCTCTGTCCATGGGATTTTCCAGGCAACAGTACTGGAGTGGATTGCCATTTCTGTGCTAAATTAATGTGGTAAAATGAACAGGGGGTTGAATGACAAGATTTTCTAATAATAGTACTTCTTCGTTTTGTTAAAAACTTGGAGGAGAGGGGTCATAGAAAAGGCTTAAAATTATAGGAATTCACTCATATATAAAAAACAAAGCTCACTACGGTGTGAACTTTAAAAATCCATTAGTCAGCTATAATTTTGTTTTCATATCAAATCATATTATCTGTGGTTGACCTCCATTCTGTTTTCGGAGTTGGTCTCAGAATATTTTTAATCTCAGCATGTTGCCTGCAGTTTGCTGTCCATAGTACATTGCATCCTCATTCCATCCAACGTGATTTTACTTAAATGGAAAATAGTCTGTTGTCCTTGAGCTCTTACATGCCAGGTGTATCGTGTGAATACTGTGCCCAGTCGTCCAATTCCATTCTGCTTTCACCCTCACTCTGAAGGTTGAATGTTTAGGCAGCCAGGCTGATTTTGTCGGTGTTACTCAGGTGCAGACTGAAACTCTCGGCCCAGAGAGCCAAGCTAAGTCCCTTTTCATCCTCTGAGCTCTTGGGTGCCCTCCGCCCACGGCTGGTCTTCTGCCAGCAGAAGTGTTTGCTGCTCTTTAAATCTACGAGTGATACATTTCTGTTGATCAAACTCCACAGATGATAGATAATAAAGAGGTTCTGTGTCTCTAAATGCCTGGTCAGAAAGTTCAAGTCTTGGCTGGCTCTCTAGGAGTCTGGGGTCTCGACCAGTTTGCCTCCTGTTTATTTGCATCTTCAAACAGCCAGGGGAAGACCTGGCGGATTCCTGGTCCGGCATCTGAGGCTTTGTCAGGAGAGGGAGATGAGCGCACGAGGGGCTGGCCTGCATTCTGCGTGTTCGGCAACCCCCTCACCTTCTCAGAGGGGGAGACATCGATCTGCGTGTTGGAAATATGAAAGAGCTGTCAAAGCCGCGTGAAATCAATGATGTCCACTAGGAAACAGCGGACCGCGAGCTCTCTGTTTTGCAGCAGTTCTTCATCAGAATAGAAAATTAAAACCGACCACTGCCCCATCTAGGACTCCCCTTTCTCCAGCTTCCGGCTGTACTACATACTCCTGGATTCTATAGACTGAAAGGGAAGGGGTAAGGAGCAGAGGCGTAATGAGATCAGACATTGGAACCCACTGTTCATAAAAGATTTGAGGACCGTAGAAGGGGGGAGAATTCTTGTACTCTAAGTACATTATACTGTGAATTATGTTGGTCAGAGTAGGTAGTTTTCAGCTCAGTTCAGTTCAGTTGCTCAGTCGTGTCCGACTCTTTGCGACCCCATGAATCGCATCACGCCAGGCCTCCCTATCACCAGCTCCTGGAGTTCACCCAAACTCACGTCCATCGAGTCAGTGATGCCATCCAGCCATCTCATCCTCTGTCTTCCCCTTCTCCTCCTGCCCCCAATCCCTCCCAGCATCAGAGTCTTTTCCAGTGAGTCAACTCTTCACATGAGGTGGCCAACGTACTGGAGTTTCAGCTTCAGCATCATTCCTTCCAAAGAAATCCCAGGGCTGATCTCCTTTAGAATGGACTGGTTGGATCTCCTTGCAGTCCAAGGGACTCTCAAAAGTCTTCTCCAACACCACGGTTCAAAAGCGTCAATTCCTCAGCTCTCAGCCTTCTTCACAGTCCAACTCTCACATCCATACATGACAGGAAAAACCATAGCCTTGACTAGACGGACCTTAGTCGGCAAAGTAATGTCTCTGCTTTTGAATATGCTATCTAGGTTGGTCATAACTTTTCTTCCAAGGAGTAAGCGTCTTTTAATTTCATGGCTGCAGTCACCATCTGCAGTGATTTTGGAGCCCCCAAAAATAAAGTCTGACACTGTTTCTACTGTTTCTCCATCTATTTCCCAAAGTGATAGGACCGGATGCCGTGATCTTCGTTTTCTGAATGTTGAGCTTGAAGCCAACTTTTTCACTCTCCTCTTTCACTTTCATCAAGAGGCTTTTGAGTTCCTCTTCACTTTCTGCCATAAGGGTGGTGTCATCTGCATATCTGAGGTGATTGATATTTCTTCCAGCAATCTTGATTCCAGCTTGTGTTTCTTCCAGCCCAGCGTTTCTCATGATGTACTCTGCATAGAAGTTAAATAAGCAGGGTGACAATATACAGCCTTGACGTACTCCTTTTCCTATTTGGAACTAGTCTGTTGTTCCACGTCCAGTTCTAACTGTTGCTTCCTGACCTGCATACAGATTTCTCAAGAGGCAGGTCAGGTGGTCTGGTATTCCCATCTCTTTCAGAATTTCCCACAGTTTATTGTGATCCACACAGTCAAAGGCTTTGGCATAGTCAACAAAGCAGAAGTAGATGTTTTTCTGGAGCTCTCTAGCTTTTCCCATGATCCAGCGGATGTTGGCAGTTTGATCTCCAGGTTATATTAACTGAAGATGAGTGTCTCATTATGTCAGTAAAAGACGAGAACAAGTGGTGTGAAGATCAGTGACTCCCACTTTCACCGTGGATCAGTCTTCACTGGGACATTTCTGACCGGGTGGGTGGGGGACTCCAAGATACAGAGAAAGCGGTGAGGCTGGCGAGGGGATCCACGTGTCACCGTGATGGAGCCGGGAATGTGTGATCTGGGGAAGACACCCTCCAAAGGTCAGCCTGCCAGTCGTCTTCAGCTTCCCTGGGGGAGATTTGGTTCCAGTGGGTTGAAGTTACAGGAAGAAAGGTTCAGGCTCCACTAAATAAAGATGTCCGCCACAGAACAGCATCTAACAATGCCAGACGCATACTGGGACCTGGGCGAGGGTTTGGGTAGACGGGTAGCTGAGTGCGTGGGCGAGTGTTCAGGTGGATGGGTAGCTGAGTAGGTGGTGAATGTTTGGCTACATGGGTAGCTGAGTACGTGGGTGAGTGTTTGGGTAGACGGGTAGCTGAGTGCGTGGGTGAGTGTTTGAGTAGATGGGTAGCTGAGTGCGTGGGCGAGTGTTTGGCTAGACGGGTAGCTGAGTGCGTGGGCGAGTGTTTGGGTGGATGGGTAGCTGAGTGTGTGGGTGAGTGTTTGGGTAGATGGGTAGCTGAGTGGGTGGGTGAGTGTTTGGGTGGATGGGTAGCTGAGTGGGTGGTGAGTGTTTGGGTAGATGGGTAGCTTGGTGGGTGAGTGTTTGGGTAAATGCGTAGCTTGGTGGGTGAGTGTTTGGGTAGATGGGTAGCTGAGTGCGTGGGCAAGTGTTTGAGTGGATGGGTAGCCGAGTGGGTGGTGAATGTTTGGGTAGACTGGTAGCTGAGTGCATGGGCGAGTGTTTGGGTGGACGGGTAGCTGAGTGGGTGGTGAGTTTTCGGTAGTGCATGAACCAGCTGCCCTTGGGGTGCTAGTCACGTCGAGACGACCAGCTGCCAGCGTCCCTTGAAGAGATGGAATTAGTGCCGGGAGAGTGGCGCGGCCATCCCTTCCGGCCCTCGTGGTCTGCTTCTGGGCCTGCTGAGCCGCAAGCACAGCAGAGGGACGACGTGTCTGGTGTTTATCGTTCTCCAAGCCCGCCGTGTAGGCTGGAGACAAAACACAGGAAAGATAGGCATGGCTTTGTTGCTCAGAAATGAGAGGTCAGATTCTCCCTCTTGAAATTGTTAAGGCCAGATTTCAAGGCCATAATGGGACTAATTCAGTTACTCTGCACCCTGTGTCTCCCAGCTCTTTGATTCCTGCCCTGTAATTACCTCTTGTTTTAGTGACACTTCTTTGCGTTTCCTTCCGTGGGAAGAGAATTATCGCTGCGATGTTTTGCCAAGCAAAAGACCATTTCCAAAAGCTGTCCATCAAATCGCACGGGCCTTCCCCTGTTTACCCCTGAGCGGAGGGGAGCCGCAGCCACCCTGGCTGTCAGTTTCCGGGGACGAGCCAAAGCCGGTCTTTATTCCGTGGCATCTCTGTCGTGGGCCAGGCTCTGCTCACACTCTAACCCTTTTGTTTTTCTTCCGTGAGAGCCACGTCGCGTTATCTGTCAGACCATCTCTGAGACTCTGCAGGCTGCGTGAAAGGTGCTGGTGGAGTGTGAGGAGCGTGGGAATCCCACATTAATTTCTAACCCTTGCTGGTTTCTCATCCATCTGGTGAAAGCATCTGCACCTGTTTTAATCCTTATCTGCTTAGGTCGAGTTGCTTAATCACGGTTGTCTAAGTTGGGACATGTTCATGGTATGTTTATCTACATTTAAGTGGAAAGTTTTGTTCAAAGTCTGCTAGCCACCCATGTCTCTCTAACAAACTTGGTTACCCCCCAATGACCCCCCCGCCCAAGTTTGGCAAGAATGAAAGTGAATGGGAAAAAAAAAAAAACATTCAGAGGAAACAGGAGAATTTTAATGGCTCTCTCCTCCTCCAATGATAGAGCCGAGTTAAGTATCTTAGGATTCTTTTGAGCTGGAAATTGACCTCCCCTTTTTTTTCCCCTTTTCTGCTTATAGAGAAATTGAGGAGCATAGATTCCCCCTTCTTTTAAACTTCCCAGCAGAGAATCACTGGCGGTGGTTGTTCTGACGGCCTCTAGAGAGTTCTCCAGGCCTGCAGACCCCCACCTGGCCTCACGGTGGTCCTGCAGGCAGATGGATGGGTTCAGCAGCTGTGATGTCCTCAGGAGGAAGAGGCAAGCTTGGAACAGCAGTGAGAAGGCAGAAAAGATCTAAAGAGCTGAAGGTCTCAGGTGCAGTGACGTCTCCGCCTGTCAGGCTCCTGGCCCGTGGTAGACCAGAAGGCAGACGAGAGACCCCATTTCTGCTGAGCTTTGCCCTCTCTGACCAGGTCCTTCTGCCACCCTGGGCCTCTGAGCTCCTGCCTCATGTGCAGGAACCCAGCCTGCAAACCCCACTTGCCCGTCCCCAGGCCCCCTCCAGCTCCTGCAGGTGGTTCTGAAAGCTCAGCTCCTCTGTACTCTGGTGCCAGAGTTTGGGGTGAAGTGGAGAGGGATAGCTCTGTTGCTTTGCCGGGTGAATGGGGACACAGTGGGCCAGTGCCCTCAGAACCCAGCGTACCAGCTTGGGGAGGATGGTGGGAAGTTTCAGAGTAAACGCGCGTGTGATCGGCTCATGGACGTGTCCTCTGATGGGCTGGCAGCGAGGTCAGTAGGAGTCTGCACCGTCAGCTTTCAGGCTTGGCTGGTCTGGGGTCTGTGTGCTGTGGGCGTCACCCCATGACTTTTCCCATGGGAGGAGGTGTCAGCATCTGCGAAGCTGAGACGCCGTGTGTGCCCCTTGATGAGGAGGGTGGGGGCAGGGCCTTGCCCCCACCCCTGCCCTCCCCTAACGAACGACCCCCGAAACCTGCCCAGTGGAACTCGGCGACGATCACGGAGGCTGGGTGAAGACCGCGTCCTCTGATCCCAGAGAGGGAGGACGTGGAGGCCTGTGCCCAGGAGCCCCGCAGGGCCTGCCAGGCGTCACAGGTTGACCACCATCGGACCGGGCCTGGAGCAAGTGCCAGTTGCTCTCGGCAGCAGCTGCCGGCTAGAACCTTGCCTGGGCCGCGCACTAGCTGAGTGGTCTTGGCCAAGTCACCTGGAATCTGTGGGTAACTGCCATGTTGCCATTCCTCTTGTGACGTCAGGACGCTATCTCAGAGCGGCGCCGCGTGTATTAAATGGAGTAAAAGGCCGTATCGGATGTGCTTGTGCCTGGCCGTGGAGAGTCAGTGCGTGTTACTGTCTCCTTCCCCACCGTTCAGGACTCTCTCTTGATGCCTGAACAGTCTTGCTTCTGTGCCTGCTGCATAGCAGTTTGACCCCCTGTATTCTGGTTTGCATTGTAAGACATCTTTTTAAATTTTCTCTTCCATAGTTTCCACTAGATTTAAGATCTGTGAAAACCAGGATCCTTTGCGAGTCCTCTTCCCCTGTGGTTTCACCTCCACACAGGTGTTATTCAATAGACATTTATCAATGACTGCCCTTGGAAAGCAGGCTTCCCAGCTGACTCAGTGGTAAAGACCCTGCCTGCCAAGCTGGAGACGGGTCAGGAAGATCCCCTGGAGAAGGAGATGGCTACCCGCTCCAGTATTCTTGCCAGGATAAACCCATGGACAGGGGAGCCTGGCGGGCTGCAGTCCCTGGGGTCGCAGAGAAAGCAGAGCCCAGGTTAAGAAGCTAGCGCCAGGTGTGTTGCTGGAGTTGCTTAGGGACGCCCCGGAGGAAGTAACTGACTACCTGCCTTCCCTTCACGCTCGGGAGGCAGGGGCCCTGGAGGTGGAGGGGACAGCTCCCTGGTACCCCCTCCCTCTCGGGATGCTCTAGCTGGTTTGCTCAGGGGCTGTTTCTGGCCTTCTGTCTCCTTCCACGTCTGTCTGCCCAGGCCCTCGTCCAGTGGTCACACAGCCTGACTCTTTGGACCCAGTCATTCTTGAAGCCTAAGAGACCCATCGGGCAGCTCTGGGACGGGAGGGTTATAAATTCCGGGCTGCTGACTCCAGAGCACCAGACACTGTCAGAGGACTAAACGTTTGCAGCTGCCACAGAAAATGCAAATGCGTGCGAGGTGGTGCCAGCCAGGAATCGCGCCCGCTTTGTCTCCTTCATTATTCCTTTGAAAGGAAGCCTCCCTCTGCTCCTTGCTGAAAGGAGGCCTCTGCTGAACACTTGCTGCAGAACAGAGCCCTTGAAAGGTAAGGCGCCCGGCTCTCCCTTCCCTCCTCGTAATGGGAACAGCTCTCCCCGCGGCCGGCCGAAGCACTCCACTGTGCGCCGTCTCCACCAGATGCATGATCCGGGCTTGAACCTCTTGGCAGCAGCTCCTTAGCCTTCTCCCCCTGCGTTCCTGTTCCTTTCTTCTCTGGTGAGAACAGAGTGCGTCTCCCCCCTCCTCCAGGTCTTGCTTCTTTCTCCCAAGAAATCTCAGTGTTTCCCTTTAACCCCTCAAGAAGAAAGTCACCCAAATGGCACCCCTCCCTAACTGCTGAAAGACCATCTTGATTCTTGGTGCTTGAAAAAATCTGTGTTCATAACTCACAAAAGTGTGATGCCACAAGGCCTGGGATCCTGCAGGAGGTACTCTGGCCTTGGGTCACGGCTGACACTGAGGACCCCTCACTTAAACAAGGCCTCCTCCAGGCTCTGAAATGGGCTGTTCTTTTTTTTTTTTTTTTCTTCCAGTATTTATTGTTATTCATCTGTTTGGCTGCACCGGTTCTTACTTGCAGCTTGTGGGATCTAATGTTCCCTGACCAGGGATCGAACCTGGGCCCCCTACGTTGGCAGCAAGGGGTTTTAGCCGCTGGACCACCAGGATAGTTACTGGGCTGCTGTTGAGAAAGTCAGGGTTAGGCACATGGTAACTCGAATGGAATGTTACTACAGGCAAGACCTTTGAAGTTCCCTCTGCCTGACCCCCTCTTATCCTTCCCTCTTAGATGCGGAATAGTCTATCGTTACTGTTGTTGAGGTCAAAGTTATAGATAAACCAACCTGAATTTCTCTAATAACACTCTCTGATGCAGAGTGGAACAGAAACCTCTTTCCACCTGATATTCCAGACTTCTACCAAATGAGCTATGTAATGAGCGTGAGCTCTTTAGCGCTCCATGTAGGATTACAGGCAGACCTTGGGGACACCCTGTGTTTGGTCCCAGACACTGGAATAAAGGGAGACGGGCAGCAGAGAGAGTCGTGGGAACCTCTCGGTTTCCCGGTGTGTGTAGAAGTGAGATTTACACCTTTCTGAATTCTGCCAAGTGTGCCACAGTAGCACGGTGTCTAGAAACACATGTATGTACCTCAGCTTAAAAGTGCTTTGATTAAAAGTGCCACTATCTGAGTCCGAATGAGTCGTAGTATTAGCATCAAGGATCACAGCTCACTGTAGCAGAAATAACAATCATGAGAAAGCTGGAAATATCGTGAGGATTACCAGAATGTGACACAGAGACACAGAATGAACAAATGTTTTTGGAAAAGTAGCTTTGACTTGCTCGGTGCAGGGCAGCCGCAAACCTTCAATCTGTAAAAAGAAGGTGCAATCACTTGCACAGTGCAAGAAAGTGAAGCATAGCAGAATGAAGTAGGCCAGCACAAAGAACTTCAAATTTGTTCTCGCTCCTGCATTGAATCCTAAACCATTCTGGCTTTGAGGTGGGAGGCAGAAATCCTAGCATTTATTGAAGACCTACTAGGCACCAGGCTTAGTATGACAGACATCATATATGCAGCCAGTCTTAAGTCTTGTAAGGACCCCATGAGACTGAAGTTATCGCTGTTTCCAGTTCAGAGGTCGCAGAGGCTCTGGCAGTTCCGTCCCTGCATGTGGCGGGCCAGCCAGCTCCCGGTGGCAGAGCTGAGACTGGAGCCAGCCCCCGCCCTCTCCTGACTTCGAAGCTGGACCTCTCCCCACCTTCCCTTGGCACGGTGTGCTCACAACGTTCTGAAGAAACGGGCTCCAGTGCCTGAGAATCGAGGGGGGCGGGGTGGGGAGCCCAGCACAGCGCTTCTTAAAAGGCATGTTCCGTGTCCTAGCGGAAGTGGGGGTGGGTGCCAGGGGTGTGAGAGCTGTTCGGAGCCCCTCCAGGAGAGGGCATCTTGGAGCGGAAGGCCTGAGACGAGCTCTCCGGAGCAGGGACCAAAGGCAGCGGGAGGGAGCCCCCAGGCTCGGTGGGGAGCAGGGTAGCGAGGAAGCAGAGCGGGGTGTGCGAGGTGTGCGTGACGGGGGCGTGCATGTGTGCGTGACGGGGGGGCGTGCGTGTGTGTGTGCGCACGTGACGGGGGATGTGCATGTGTGCGTGCGTGTGTGTGTGCGTGACGGGGGCGTGTGTGCGTGCGTGCGTGTGTGTGTGATGGGGCGTGCATGTGTGTGCGTGACGGGGGCGTGTGTGCATGTGTGTGTGTGTGACGGGCATGTGTGCGTGCGTGCGTGTGTGTGTGTGATGGGGCGTGCATGTGTGTGTGTGACAGGGGCGTGCATGTGTGCGTGCGTGTGTGTGCACGCATGACGGGGGAGCGTGTGTGTGTGCACGTGACGGGGGCGTGCATGTGGGCGTGCCTGTGTGTGTGACAGGGGCGTGCATGTGTGCGTGTGCGTGTGTGTGCGCGCATGACGGGGGAGCGTGTGTGTGTGCACGTGACGGGGGCGTGCATGTGTGCGTGACGGGGGGGTGGGCATGTGTGCGTGCGTGTGTGTGTGAGGTGTGCGTGACGGGGGGCGTGCGTGTGTGTGTGTGTGCACACGCACATGCACTTGTGTAAGGATCACCTCTGTTTCACACAGAACAGAAAAGTAAATATGAACATGGGCGCGGGGGAGAATCGTACAGTATTTTCTCAAACCTGATTTGAGTTTTATGGTTTTGGAGATACATTTATACTGACTGTTTACCAAGAAGAAAGAAATTCAAAGTTCTCAATATTGAAGGACTTGCCTTGTTCACAGACTCTACTCTCAGAGATAATCAGGGTTTGGTTTTTTTTCCCCTCTAAGCCTGCTTAAATACTCTATCATCTTTGGAAATAAATGGCCACACCATCTTTCTGACCATTTTCTATGTGCAGTCTTTTAAAAAGATACATTTGTAGGGAGAACTGACTATAGCTTGCCACCTTTTGGGGTTTAGTATGGTTTTCTGGTCATCGTTAAAGCAATATATTTTGTTGACAGTCTTAAAAAAAAAAAAAAAAGCTCTGTAATCATTGACCCGAACCTCCTTACTCAGTATGCATGAACTGAGTAAATATTTGTGAAATCAAATGAAATACATATAATTAGCCTCCTTTATTTGACATTGAAGTCATAAAATGGATTAAAGACGCAGAGTTAGCTTCATTTCATTAAGGAATGAGGAAGTGAAGATTCTTCCGAAAATACCTAATTCTGGTTGGGCCACATATATGCAAATTAAACTGTAAATAACGCTCCAAGTGGTGCTGTGAAAGCATATAGCTGCTACAGGCAAGACTCCGGTTATGGAAACGGTGAAGCTCTGCTGGGCATTCTGACTTGTGAAGTCTCTGGATCAGCATTAAGGGAACAAAGGATGGGGTGTCAGAATCACTAGAGGAAACTCTATTTTATTTTAATTTTTGCAGCCTGGAGGGTAATGGCTTTCACCCCGTGGTGTTCGTCTCTGCCGTACAGCAGAGAGAGCGGCCGTGCGGGTGCGTCGGCCGCTTTCCCCCGAGCCTGCCTAGCACGCAGCGGCGAGCTGGGTCCCTGCGCTGCACTCTGCTGCCCGCGGCCCGGCCGCTCTGCACGGTGGGTGCATGGTCAGGGCCACTCCCTTTTGCCCCACCCTCTGCTCCCATCCCCTCGTGTCCAAACATCGGTTTCTATCTCTGTGTCACTAGAGGAAATTTTAAATAATTGCTTTGGATTCTGATGGTGGAAGGAGCTGTGTGTGTTGGGGCGACTTTTTGCTGTTTGCTCTGAATAGCTCTCAAAAATAATGTTTTCTCTAAAGTGTTTATATGACTGTAAGAATGGCATGGCTCTGTTTAGTCAGGTGTACTGTTACCGTGGGGACGCTTGCCGCCTGAAGAAACACGGGCAGGAAGATCGTGCTGAGAGTGGCTGCCCCAGTCACAGGAAGGTGGGGCAGAAAAGAGCCTAAAATCGCCCCGTTTGGTTTCCCCGGATGGATCCTCCAGTGAACGGGGTCCAGGGATGTTAGGACTTCCCTTTTGAATATGTGTGGGGCTTTCCACGTCAATAGATTGGAAAGTGTAGCTCATTGTAACTTTTGTTGTGAGCTAATTCAGATGCTCCCCATGGTTTATTAAACAGACACGTTTGGGGGGCGCACACGTACCAACATATTCCAAGGAAACCAGTACGACTGTTTCAAAGCATGAGTTGCCACTCGCTAATGGGTTTTGAAATCAATGTAGCAGCTTACAACCATTCTTTCTTTCTCTTTTTAATGAAAAATGATGGAATAGAGTAAAATAGAAATACCACAATGGGTTGCACGTAGAGTAAATGTTACCCTGTGAAACTTTTGTTTCAGCATGTATGTGGGTTTGTGTGAACTTAGTCATAGTGAAGTCTATTTCTTACTATAGCTGATCTCCAAAAATATTTTGGAGATCACGGGTCTAATTCAGCTCCTCAGTTTCATAAGTGAAAACGCTGACATCTGTGTGGGTCTCAAGAGCACGTGGGGAGTTGGTGGCAGACTGAATTCTCATCTTCCTCTTCCTCCTACGCCAGCACTCCCCCAAATCTGTAAATCATCCTGCTTAAAAAGGAGCACTGGTGGAGAAAACCCGAATGTCCTTCAGAGACGAAGGGGCAAACAGTGACGCTCGTGTGCACGGTGACGCCCGTGTGCACGGTGAAGTTCGTGTGTACGGTGAAACTCGTGTGCACAGTGAAGGCGTGTGCACGGTGAAGGCGTGTGCACGGTGACGCTTTCTCTGTCCCTTGAGAGGAGCAATGTTCTCTGTGTGCTGCAACAGGGGTGAGGCTTGAGGACGTTAGGCTGAGAGACGCTGGGCCCCAAAGGTCAGGCATGATGCCACTCACAGGAGGTCCCCAGAGTAGGTGAGCTGAGACGGAAGGTAGGCGAGAGGCTCTGTTGCCAGGCAGGGCCCTGTGGGCTCCTGGGCACAGGGCCTTTCTCTGCCCCCTTTCCTCTGATTGCAGGAAACGGCCTTCCTTCCCCCATGACCTTCCCTGGGCTCCAGTGGGCAGCCTCGAGCTGTTAGTTAGGGACAGGGAGGGCGTGGGCCCGGGGAGAGACAGACAGTCAAGGGCAGCCTTGGGGCCAGGTCCTGTTTCCCCATCAGTGGACACACACACACACAAACCAGTATCTCAGCTATTTCGCAGACGTTGAAACCCTCTCCAGGTGGGAGAGGTAACGGCTGACAGTGGTGTGCCGCCCGCGAGCATGTAGACCCCAGACCAGTCGGACCTGAAGGTTCCGATGCCTGCTCCTACTCACCCTCACCACCAGCCCATCAGCAGCATGTCCGTGAGCTGACCACGCCCTCTTTGAACAATTACCGTAAAGCTTTTCACTCTTCTCCAAGCTGGGACACACAGTTTTGAGGGCGTTAGCATGTTGTGGCCCCCTTTGCCTGGCAAAGTAATAAAGCTAGTGAAAGTCACTCAGTCGTGTCTGACTCTTTGCAACCCTGTGGACTATACAGTCCATGGAATTCTCCAGGCCAGAACACTGGAGTGGGTAGCCGTTCCCTTCTCCAGGGAATCTTCCCAACTCAAGGAGCTTCCCAGGTCTCCTGCATTGCAGGCGGATTCTTTACCAGCCGGGCCGCCAGGGAGGCCTGCTCTTTCCTCCCTCACCCACGGCCCTCTCCGAGATTCCATTTGGCACCAGTGTATGGAGAAGCTGAGCTTTCTGCCTCAGTTCCCCGGGCCTGAGATGAGGGGATTAGCCAGGAGGTAGTGATATTAAACTAGTCTGGGTGCAGAGTTCCTGTTTGGAACGAGGAAAAACTTCTGGAAATAGTGGTGACGGTTGCACAGCAATGGGACTGTACTCGGGGCATGAATTGCACGCCTAAAAATGGTTACAGGGGCACATTTTGTTACACGTGTTTTTCACAGTCATACATGGAAAGAATCCAGCCACAAGACAGTAATAATGATGCGTGCGTGCTAAGTTGCTCAGTCGTGTCCAACTCTGTGTGACCCCATGGACTGCAGCTCGCCAGGCTCCTCTGTCCATGGGATTCTCCAGGCAAGAAGACTGGAGTGGGCTGCCATGCCCTCCTCCAGGGGGTCTTCTCGACCCAGGGATGGAACCCGCATCGCTGGCAGGCGGGGTCTTTACCACGAGCGCCACCTGGGAAGCCGCGCGGCAGAGCGTCTCTTCTGGACAGACCTTGCCTTGCTCTCTAACGTCTGTTCCTGCCTTTGGCCTTCCCCCGGGCACGCCTGGGTTTTGAGGAGTCTCAGGCCACCCGGGCAGGCTTCCTGCACGTAGGGCCCCTGGAGCGGTGTCTTCACGCGTGGCCTTGATGCCAGAGCCCCCGGTAGGTGACGACAGCCAGCATTTCCCAGGTGCCGCGTCTTACAGCCTAGAGCCCCGCTCCGCAGATGACCTTCTCTGTGCTAACAGCTCGTTTTCCACCTGCTGCATTTGGATAAACCTGCAACCTACTTTCGGAAGGCCGAGCAGAAACGTATTTTATGGTTTTTCTCTTGGCTTCTCCCCTCTCATCAGTTGGTGTTTATCTCCAGCCCACTGACACACAGCCTGTTCTCCTGCCCTCTTCCCTCCTCCTTACAACCCGGCAGCCTTGCTGCAGACAGCCGTGTCAACGAAACACCGCCGCCCACCAGCTGCCAGCAGCACTGCCCACCGTCTCCATTCTCCGTTCAGGCTTCACACATCTGGGGATGAGAGTCGGAAGCATCAGCAGGGGTGGCCGGATGGACAGTGGGTGCATTATTCTTCCTCAGCGCCAAGGCTTTTTCAGCACCCAGTGCGGGGTGACTTCTGCCTGTACAAGTTGCCGTACACGGGAGTCACCCACGGGCTCCGTTTCCGGAGACTTGGGAGGTTTCTTTCTGGCAGGCAGGCACCCTTTGCTTCCTGTCCCTCCACCGATATTGACAGTCGGCAGGCCTGTGCCCGCAGCGACCCTGTCAGAATCCACAAGACAGGAGACCGGGAGAAAATGCCTCTGCCTTTAGCCGGTGACGATACTTCACTTGGTTTACTGGGAGCTAAGGAAGTACTTCAGAAATAGTGTATTCTTATTTTTTTTCACATTTATTTGGCTGAACCAGGTCCTAGTTGCAGCCCTTGGGAACTTCTGGCATGTGGAATCTGCTTCTCTGACTGTCGAGCCCAGGCCCCTGCATTGAGAGTGCAGGCGAGAGAGGGCCCTGTAGTTTATCGTGTTACCTGAAATTTGCCATGAGTGAGGCTGATAGGATCTCCCTGATTTGGAGGAATAACTACATCATGACATTAACCTCAAAACTCAGCACAGCCTTGCGACTGGAGGTCAGATGCAGGGTTTCTCTGCCTTGACCCTGGTGGGGTTTGGGGCCGAGAACTCCTGGTTGTGAGGGGCTGTCGTGCGCGTTGCAGGATGGTTGACCGCATCCCTCGCCCTGCCCGCCAGCTGCCAGTACCAACCCGCGCTCCTCAAACCTGTGATGATCAGAAGTGTCTCCAGACATGGTCCTGTGTCCTCTGGGGGTCCGGATCGCCCCTGGCTTGAGAACTGTTTGCAACCAGGGTTCTGATGTGTTCTGAGTTTTAGGCCTTGAGAACTTTGTCAGTTGTTATTCTGGAAATCATAGGAAAGGGCTTGGGTTTTGTTGTTCTTGTTAGAGTCCTACCTTCCTCATATAAAACCCCAGTTTTTAATGTGTGTGTACAGGGTCACCAACGGAGACATGGTGTCAGGTTAACAGAGGGGTCAGGTAAACACGTTACCCATGTCATAGCCTTGTATTGTGGTGGGTATTTGGTCATGATTTGCGGAGTGAGTTTGAGCAAGCTCCGGGAGTTGGTAGACTGGGAGGCCGGGCGTGCTGCAGTCCGTGGGGTTGCAGAGTCGAAGACAACTGAGCGACTGAACTGAGCTGGGACTGAGTTACCTGCCTCTGCCAGTCACGTGGCTGAGCGGTGTGAACACGTCAGTTACTCCCTGTCCCGTGTCTTTCTCCCTCTGTGTCTAAGTGGAGGATGAGGCCTGTTCTTCCTCTTGTTAAACAGCCATGATGTGGCCAGTTCATCTGCTGAACTCACCTCATGGGGTGGTGGTTTGGGACCATGGAATTCAAGGTTTCTTTCCCTGTTCCAGAGCCCAGATGGATTCCCAGTTTCCATCTTCCACAAAACAAGACATCCGTTTCCTCGCCCTGGGCTGGGTGAGCTGGCATGTTGCATTAATCGGTCACCCACTGCTCCTGGAGCTCCCGTGGGCCACGCTTTCTGCGAATTCCTCATGATGCTGTGATGACTAAGCTGCTTCCCTGTCGCCCTCTAGTCTGAAAGGTGGACTTACCATCAGTCTACCATAATCTGAGAATCGCCTTCTATCACCTGTATGAAGTGCAGTGGGTTAAGCTTCCCGCCTGTCTTGAAGCTCTTCCCAAGGCTGCAGAACTGACTGTGGTGATAATTATTTTGGAAGGCACCGAAATGCACTCTGCGAGAGCACTGTTCTGAGAGTCTGGAGACCTGGCTTTTTTTTTTTTTTTTTTTTTTAGTGTTGACAGTGGTCCTGAGTAGCTGTGCACCCTTTCCCAAGTCACTTCCTCTTTCTGGTTCTCATTTCCTCGATTTCTAAAGTGATGTATACAGGCTGGATCATCTCTGAGGTTCATTCTGACTCCAGCAGTCCATGCTTATTATAGTAATAATTGTATTAGAATTATTAAATACTCTTATGTTTTAGGCTCTATTGTGTGTGTTTACAACGGGTTCCCTGCTCACTTGTGCCTGGTGGGGAGACTTTCACAACTCCGGTGAGGTCCGAGGCCTTTCAGCATTAGAGGCCCCACATAAGAGGTAAACCAGAAGTCTGAAAGATCAAAACACAAGTCTTGCCCTGAAGCTCCATAAGCAAGATGCTATCTTTATCTAAACAGACCCTTCAATTTCAGAAGGCTTCTTTCCACAGGGCTTGTTTTTGGAGCTGGGTGGGGGAGAGCCTAGATTCAGGGTGCCCACGCATCTGAAGCTGTTGATACATTTCCTGTCCAGCTTAAGCCTTGTCTCCACACCTGTCGTTCTAGTTCGTATAAGCTCCATCTCCAGCGTTCCAGGGTAGGTCAGCTCAAAGGTGCTGTAGCCAAGCTCCCAGCAAGGGGTACCCAGTCAAGGATAATGTCTCTTGGCATATACAGTGGGAGAGAAATATTCAGGACAGGCTTTTCTTTGTCCAAGATAACTCTGCATATATACCTTTCAGTTATAGCCTTACAGGTAAAATCTCATTTTCTCCAAGAAACCACCCCTTGAGCTCTCACCACACATCAGAGTAAATTTCCTGGATCACCTGGATGACACTTGGCAGATATTGCGCTATACTGTGGTCCTTGTGTACCTGTGTACTCAAAAGACTGTAATCGTCTTCCAGAAGCTCGATTGTATTTAACCACCTGGAAAGACCCTGCAGCCGAGGGCGGGCTGTGTGTGTGCATTAGACACTGGTGACCGTAGGTGTAGCAAGTGGATGGATCGCAGGGTCAGGAGCTGGGAAGCACTTCATAAGCAGTTGGTAGAACTGGACCAAATGGTAAGTGCTTAAACATGTCAGCATTCTCTAGAGTCTTTCTGCTTTATGCATTTACTTGGGTTAGAAAATGAGATGAAGCTGTGTGCACCTACTGAAGAGCAATTGGTGTGGCTCCTGGTTATCTGAAGGGACGTAGAGCTCAGCTGGTTCGCAGCTCCGAGTCTTTTTTCTAAGCAGTGTTTACTATTTCTGGCCATTCTGTACACTAGTATAAAAAGTTAATTAGCTCCTTTCTTCTCAGTTAATTATTACAGCCCTGTTTGTTTGCTCTCTTGACAGAACCTGTGTTGTGGGAACCAGAGAGATCAATTTTCTATCAGAAAATTCATTACTTCTGAGTCAAGCCCAGCGCGCCTGCGAGTGTGCGTGCTGCTCGGGGCGACTTTCCCGGCCGCTAGAGAGGGCCGCGCATGGCGAAGTGAGCCTGTGTGTCCGGGTAGTCGTGGTCCTTCTCAGGGCGGTGCGTGGAGCGAAGTTACGAGGCTGTGCAGGGCTTCCCTGGTGGCTCAGTGAAGAATCTACCTCCCAGTTTAGGAGACGCGGGTTTGCTCCCTGGTCCGGGAAGAGCCCACGTGGCCCCGAGCAGCTCAGCCCGTCAGCCACAGCGGCTGCCTGTGCGCTCGAGCCCGGGGAACTGCAGCTGCAGAGCCCACGGGCCCCAGTTCCTGCCGCTGCCGCGCCCCAGAGCCCGTGCTCTGCAACAGGAGAAGCCGCTGCAGGTGACCCCCAAGCCCCGCAGCTAGAGCGCGGCCCCCGCTCGCCGTAGCCTGAGAAAGCCTGCGCAGCAACAGGGACCCGGCACAGCCAGAAGAAACAAGATTAACAACAAATGAAAGGCTGTGTAACTCCGGAGATTAAAAATATGCGTGGGTCGTGTTCATTCCTCATCTTGTAGCATTTTTTAGGAACTGAGAGTTGAAATGAGGGATTGCTCAGAAACAAGGTGGCGGAGTAGAAAGACGTGTGCCCGTACTCTCCTGCGAGAACTCGAGTTGCAGCTAACCGCTGAACAGCCATTGGCAGGAAGAGGCTGGATCCTCCCAAGAAAAGTCACCCCACGTCCAAAGGCAAAGGAGAAGCCCTGACAAGATGGTAGGAGGGGCAAAATGATATTTAGAATGAAACCTCATACCTGCCAGAGACGCTCGGAGGGCGCAAACAAAATAGGTGTGAAAAGGCAAAAAAAGAGATGACACTGAAAGATGAACGCCCCGGGGAGGTAGGTGCCCAGTACATTACTGGAGAAGAGCAGAGACATAGCTCCAGAAGGAAGGAAGAGGCTGAACCAAAGCGAAACAGTGCCCAGTTGTGGATGTGGCTGGTGACGGAGGTGAAGTCTGATGCTATAAAGAACAATATTGCATAGGAACCTGGAATGTTAGGTCCATGAATCAAGGTAACTTGGAGGCAGTCAAACAGGAGACGGCAAGGGTGAACGCTGCAGTTGTGGAATCAGTGGATTCAGCACCGTTCAGTGTCGCAGTGATCCACGCCCGTGCCCCTTCAGCGCCGTTCAGTGTCGCAGTGACCCACGCCCGTGCCCCAACCACTAATGCTGAGGTTGAATTGTTCTATGAGGACCTACAAGACCTTCTAGAACTAGCACCAAAAAAGATGTCCTTTTCATCTAGGGGACTGGAATGCAAAAGCAGGAAGTCGAAAGACACCTGGAGTAACAGGCAAGTTTGGCCTTGCAGTACAAAATGGAGCAGGGCAAAGGCTAACAGAGTTTCGCCAAGAGAACGCACTGGTCATACAAACACCCTCTTCCAACAACACCAGAGAAGACTCTACACATGGACATCACCAGATGGTCAACACCGAAATCAGATTGATTATATTCTTTGCAGCCAAAGATGGAGAAGCTCTATACAGTCAGCAAAAACAAGACCGGGAGCTGACTGTGGCTCAGATCAGGAACTCCTTATTGCCAAATTCAGACTGAAACTGAAGAAAGTGGGGAAAACCACTAGACCATTCAGGCATGACCTAAATCAAATCCCTTATGATTATACAGTGGAAGGGAGAAATAGATTAACGGCTTAGATCTGATAGACAGAGTGCCTGAAGAAGCATGGATAGAGGTTGATAATATTATAGAGGAGGCAGGGATCAAATCCATCCCCAAGAAAAAGAGGCAAAAAGGCAAAATAGCTGTCTGGGGAGGCCTTACAAATAGCTGAGAAAAGAAGAAAAGTGAAAGGCAAAGGAGAAAAGGAAAGATACACCCATTTGAATGCAGAGTTCCAAAGAATAGCAAGGAGAGATAAGAAAGCCTTCCTCAGTGATCAATGCAAAGAAGTACGGGAAAACAATAGAATGGGAAAGACTAGAGATCACTTCAAGAAAATTAGAGATACCAAGGGAACATTTCATGCAAAGATGAACACAATAAAGGACAGAAATGGTATGGACCTAACAGAAGCAGAAGATATTAAGAAGAGGTGTCAAGAGAATACACAGAAGAACTGTACAGAAAAATATCTTCACGACCCAGATAACCATGATGGTGTGATCACTCACCTAGAGCAAGACATCCTGGAATATGATGTCAAGTGGGCTTTAGGAAGCATCACTATGAAGAAAGCTAGTAGAGGTGATAGAATTCCAGTTGAGCTATTTCAAATCCTGAAAGATGATGCTGTGAAAGTGCTGCACTCAATATGCCAGCAAATTTGGAAAACTCAGCAGTGGCCACAGGACTGGAAAAGGTCCATTTTCATTCCAATCCCAAAGAAAGGCAATGCCAAAGAATGTTCATACTACCGCACAATTGCACTCATCTCACACACTAGTAAGTAATGCTCAAAATTCTGCAAGCCAGGCTTCAGCAATACGTGAACTGTGAACTTCTAGATGTTCAAGCTGGTTTAGAAAAGGCAGAGGCACCAGAGAGCAAACTGCCAACATGTGCTGGATCATGGAAAAAGCAAGAGAAACAGAAAAACATCTATTTCCGCTTTATTGATTATGCTAAAGTCTTTGACTGTGTGGATCACAATAAACTGGAAAATTCTGAAAGAGATGGGAATTCCAGACCACCTGACCTGCCTCCTGAGAAATCTGTATGCAGGTCAGGAAGCAACAGTTAGAACTGGACATGGAACAACAGACTGGTTTCAAATTGGGAAAGGAGTATGTCAAAGCTGTGTATTGTCACCCTGCTTATTTAACTTCTGTGCAGAGTACATCATGAGAAATGCTGGGCTGGAAGAAGCACAAGCTGGAATCAAGATTGGCGGGAGAAATATCAGATGACACCACCCTTATGGCAGAAAGTGAAGAGGAGCTAAAGAGCCTCTTGATGAAAGTGAAAGAGAAGAGTTAAAAAAGTTGG
The DNA here is from genome assembly GCF_001704415.2 of Capra hircus. NCBI lineage: Eukaryota > Metazoa > Chordata > Mammalia > Artiodactyla > Bovidae > Capra > Capra hircus. The sequence goes on from NC_030817.1 coordinate 2,231,963, forward strand.
CTTAAGATACAACATTCAGAAAACTAAGATCATGGCATCCCGTCCCATCACTTCATGGCAAATAGATGGGGAAACAGTGTCAGACTTTATTTTTTGGGGCTCCAAAATCACCGCAGATGGTGACTGCAGCCATGAAATTAAAAGACGCTTACTCCTTGGAAGAAAAGTTATGACCAACCTAGATAGCATATTCAAAAGCAGAGACATTACTTTGCCGACTAAGGTCCGTCTAGTCAAGGCTATGGTTTTTCCTGTGGTCATGTATGGATGTGAGAGTTGGACTGTGAAGAAGGCTGAGCGCTGAAGAATTGATGCTTTTGAACTGTGGTGTTGGAGAAGACGCGTGAGAGTCCCTTGGACTGCAAGGAGATCCAACCAGTCAATCATAAAGGAAATCAGTCCTGAATATTCATTGGAAGGACTGATGCTGAAGCTGAAGCTCTAATACTTTGGCCACCTTATGCGAAGAGCTGACTCATTGGAAAAGACCCTGATGCTCGGAAAGATTGAAGGCAGGAGGAGAAGGGGACGACAGAGGATGAGATGGTTGGATGGCATCACCAACTCAATGGACATGAGTTTGAGCAAGCTCCAGGAGTTGGTGATGGACAGGGAGGCCTGGTGTGCTGCCGTCCATGGGGTCGCAAGAGTTGGACATGACTGAGCGACTGAACTGAACTAATAGAATATGTAAATGTTAACAGAGGCCTTTTCTTTCAAGAGCATCTGTAGAAAAAGGTGTCGGTTCTGGAAGGGCAGGAACCTAGAGTTTTATTCACTCTTTACCTCCAGTATTGCCTGGTACATGATAGGTGTTTGGTAAATAGTTGGTAAGTTAAGATGCATGGGATAAATACTAGCAGGTGTTGCTTTTGATCATTGCTTTCTGGATCCGAGGGTCTCTATGACCGTGTGTCTAAGTCTCCTCACATAACGTCTGGATGGTGCTGCTCTTCCAGTGTTGACATGGCCACACCTGTCTTCAAGAATTACAGCTCCGGGGCCTAACTTGCCAGGGCCCAGGCTGAGCCTGGTCCCCACGAGGCCCAGGAAATGCCCAGTGCACCTCACACCGCCCCGGAGGACAGGTGGGGGAGGCACTCCCACCGTGCACAGAGCCACTTGTCCCTCGCTCTTGCACGGGGCAAGGCAGGTTAACTGCTGTTGTTTCTTCATGGATCTGTGAAGCTGGGGCGGTGACACCCAGCATCCAGAGTGGGGGAGCGGGTGATGAACGATGGTGCAGGTCAGGAGAGGTGAAGTGCATGTGTGAGATGTGAGATACACGTGTCTGTTGACGATTCTTTTCCCTTCTAGTGGTGTCTTCTCCACTCTCTTCTGTCTCGAACGGTTTACCTCTTACTTGTGCAGAAACGAGGCCAGTGTGAGAAAGGGCCCCTATAACCGCCGTTCCTTGGTGCTTTAGGGAATCTTCAGTATGGTGCTCAGTTTAAGGCTACCACGTCAATGCAGGAAGTACTCATTCCTGGGAGGGAGCCCCGCCGTCTGTGATCCACGCTGTCCCAGGCACAGACTCTAGCCAAGGATGGCGTCGAGCGCTGGCCCGATTGACTGAGGAGCTGAATGTTTCATTTCATTTGAATTAGAGTGTGAACCCCTCCCATGATGAGTGACGAGCGCATTGACTGTGCAGCTCAGGGCCTTGCCAGGCTGCAGGACTAGTGGTCTGTCCATGTCCTGGGAGCTCGTGAGAATCGCAGGCTCTCAGACATCAGCCCAGACCTTCCAGGTCGGAATCCGCACAGATGCTGGTCATGTGCCCTTTCGGATTTAAGCAACGTGGGGCTGGCGTCTGTGCCGCTCAGCGTTGTCCCTGGCCTTCGTGCAGCTCTGGTGCTGGGCGCTGGCTCCTAAGTGCCAGAAGGTCTTGCTGTCCCCTTTGCCTCATTGACCACCCTTGTGTGGTCTCCAGGGACCCTTGCATGTGGGTCTCTGTGCCTCCCTCTGGTTGAGAGATCAAGGGGAAAAGTTAAGTAGCTTTTAGCCCTGGACTGAATGCTGTTAATCTCTATGTTCCCATGTTTTCTCCCCAAAAGTTAACTCTCTTTTTGTCTTACCACTCGTTGCACTGTGGCTTTATTTTTCCCACTACTTTGCCTTAAACTGGTAGAGATATGGGTTTGTACGTGCATATATTCTCGCTCGCTCTCTCTCTTTCTCTCTCACTTTCTGGATGTTTCGAACCAAATCATCATGTTAAGGTTATGGTTATCTTCATGCTCCTAGCAGTCTGGCTAGTGATAAATATTTTAAAAGGACAGATAGCATTTTCTGTGTGAAATGAGAGAAATGTCCCCCACCTCTATGAAAGTGCTAACAGCATCTCTTCTGGAATGGAACTGATTTAGCCACCTGAAAAAGCAGAAAGCGTCACAGGTTTCTTTGCCATCCATCGGTCAGCTCACTTTGGGGTTGTTACTTGGATACTGCTGAGATTAGCCAAGTTGGAAATTGGGTGGAGACGCTTCGTTCTGCCTTCTTTTTAGTCTTGAATGCTCGCACACAGCATGTGCTGAGGGCTCGCCACCCGATGTTTTTATGATGTTGGCAGCAGGTTGCAAAACCACATTAAGTTGCATCTTGGGGCTTCCCTGGTGGCTTAGCTGGTAAAGAATGCGCCTGCAATGCGGGAGACCTGGGTTGGATCCCTGGGTCGGGAAGATCCCCTGGAGAAGGGAAAGGCTACCCACTCCAGTATTCTGGCCTGGAGAATTCCATGGACTCGCAAAGTCCACGGGGTCGCAAAGAGTCACACACGACTGAGCGACTTTCACTTTCACTGGGAGCTGCCAAGGGCACCGTGAGGAAACTGAGGGAGCGAGCTAGAAGGGGCGCCCGCTCGGACCCCGGGCTCCTAACCTGTTTCTAGAGCAGAGCCGAGGTCACCGCATGGGTGAGTGACAGCCACAGTGTGGCCCCTGGTGCTTCGGCGCAGGGTTTGCACACCCACCCCCACACACACACCCGCCTGTGCTCCCGGCCAGGAGCGGCCCCTTCTGCCGCCCTGTGCTCCTTCCTTCTGCCGCCCTGTGCTCCTTCCTTCTGCGTGTAGATGCCATTGCCTCTGGCCTCTCCCCCTCCAGGTCTTTACTCAGATGCCCCCTTCTCAAAGCTGGTTTGCCTCGCTGCTCCGTCAAAAGTAGCACACGTGTGCGCCCACACGCAGCGAGCACCGCCATCCCCTGTCCCCCCTGCCCGTCTTCCTTCTTCTGCTCAGCTCTTATCCTTACCTGCCTTATATGCGTTTATCTGTACACGTGTTCCCTGACAGCTGCACTTTCTTTTGTTCACACTATATCCTCAAGGTCTGGAATAGTGCTCAGCCCCCAGACAGCATGAGGTACATGGTTTTTAATGAACCAGGGAATGAATGAATGGGTGGATGAGTGAATGGACGGATGGGTGGATGGACAGATGGATGGATGATCAAAGGAATGGATGGGTGGATGGATTGATGAGAGTGGATGGCTGGCTGGATGGCTGGATGGATGGCTGGATGGATGGATGGATGGATGAGTGACTATCTAACTGGGGGAGCTTCTGATGCCTCCTGCTCGGCCTCCTCCTTGCCCCCGACAACTCCTTCCAGAGGCTGTCTGTGTTGCTGGCTCCTGACGTCTTTCCTAGTCCCCTCCCTTCACCCTTACCAAATATTCTTCATCTTTTTCCTACGCCTCTACATTGTTCCCTGCATTTATTTGCCTTCCACCCCCGCTGCAGACTAGGGCACTGTGTCCTCGAGTGACCTGAGCTCCGTCTCCCCGGCTTTTACACCTCACAGCCCTGTGTGTCGACTCTGAGTTGTGTGAGGAAGGAACCACCTCTGTCTTGCACCGCGTGGCTCCCCCCACCTTCAGACTGAGCATCTGGCCCAGAGTGGGTGTTTGACGCCTGCGTGTTCAGGGGTGAATGGGGCCATCTGATTCTATGGGAGAAGCAAGTCGCCCTTTTCTAGAACTCGGTGTTTCTCTGGCACGACGAGGCCTGACTGGTCAAGCTGTGAGGTTTAAAGACAATGCTTCTGCTGATTATTGCCAGTTGCCCTGGAGGAACTGGGCCGTCACGGGTCCCGAGCCCCAGCACGCCCCCCTACCCACGCCGTGGCGCAGGCAGCCCCCAGATTACCCGGAGAGGGCTGCGGTCTCGGGGCCAGGAGAGTCAGGAGTGGGTAAGAGGCTTTGCCGTGAGACGCTAGGACCTAAAAGCTCCTTGCTTTTGTTCCAGAAATAGTTTATCGGTTTTCTTCAAGGCAGTGAGACAACCCAGTTTAGGCCTTGGAGTTGTAGGTGGATGTCCTGGGGTTCTTCAGACACTGCAGTCAGTGACCTATATTTGTACTTACTGGGCTCCTTGGTTTTTTTCCTTTTTTTCTTTTTTTTGGCTAAGGTCAGGAATAGAAATAAAAATACTAATTTTTAGATATATTACTATATTGTAGTATAAAATTGAAATATAATTTTAAATTATATTCAGTTAAAAACATTCCAAACAAACAAAACTGAACACCCGTTCTATTATGAGCATACGGAGACAGCCTCCCTTGAAAGCGCGTTCTTACTTGACCCGTCTTAAAGCCAGAGTCTGGGACGTGGGTGGGTAGTGTGATCAGAACGCAGCTTCTCTCTTGAACTCGGAGAAGAAGGAACTTTGCGCCTCGGTCCAGCTGCCCTGTGAGTGATGTCGTTCCTAGAACTCGGCAGGTTTGGCCGGGACTCGGGCGGAGTGAGGCCAGGGCACTCTGCACCCTCGGGATGGGCTTTCTAGCTGTCACACCTGTTCTCCTAACGCGTCAGTCTTTTTGGCCTCGGATGCATCCTCGGGTGTGTTTCGTTTGGCTCTTGGCCCAGGTGCCTGCATCTTAGTCAGCGTCGTCTTCCGCACACCGTCGGCCTTCCTGTTTTACCTGGAACGTTGACGGAGGTGAGGCAGCTCTTTGTTACTAGGAGAGCAGGCTTTCCTGTGCCCCTAGGTGTGAGCTGAAACTCCAGTACTTTGGCCACCTGATGTGAAGAGCTGACTCCTTAGAAAAGAAAGACCTTGATACTGGGAAAGATTGAGGGTGGGAGGAGAAGGGGACGACAGAGGATGAGATGGTTGGATGGCATCACCGACTCAATGGACATGGGTTTGGGTGGACCCTGGGAGTCAATGATGGACAGGGAGGCCTGGTGTGCTGTAGTCCATGGGGTCACAAAGAGTTGAACATGACTGAACTGAACTGAACTGAGCTGGGTGTGAGCAGGGAGACCCATGAGGGATTTGTTCCCCTGCTGATAAAACCTGGGTCTAGCTTCTGGTTTTTTTTTTTTTTTTTTTTAAGAATGCTTCGTTATTTTAACTTTTGGCTGCAGCATGCAGGATCTTGGTTCCCCGACCAGGAATTGACCCCGTGCCCCCTGCGTCAGGTGTGCAGAATCTTAATCGCTGGACCTTCATTTCCGTGAAGGTCCGAAGGTCCCTTGGGTCCGATTCTTGCATGACGATTGGGGATCAGCTCAGTCACAGAGGCTTCCATCTGCAGCGCGGGGAGCAGTGTCTGGCCAATGTGGAAGGAACCGCTGGAGAGATTCTTCACACCCCGGAACCCAAGTTAATGCGGAGTGTGGGAAACCCGGGCATCTCGGTTACAGGCCTTAACTGCCGCGCCTCGTGTTTGAATTTCCATTGTTAACCCTCACCTGTGTGTCTGTTTTCTGCCAATGGTTAGAAAATGCTAGACAAATTCTTGATGTGTTGGAGGGTGTGGCAGTCTGCCCTTCAGCCTTCCGTGTGTAACTATTGTGTAAAATATGTGTCCACCCTGGAGAAGCCGCAGGAAGTGATTGCTTTGAATGAACCCCTGACCGGAGCGTCTGGCTTGCCCCTTTCCCCTTCAAAGGGAAATAATCTCTCTCCTCTGCCTTCCCCGCTGCCTGCAAATGTTTTTATTTGATGATGGGGGCTAGCTGGGTTTCAGTTAATTAAAGTTTTAATTGTGTTTGATTCTGCAGCAGACCTCGTGTTTGCTTTCCTTAATAATGAAATGCAGCGTGTCGTCTCCGAGCCTGCGCTCCAACTGGACAGCGAGGGGACTGGAGGCAGCCTCGGGACCTGCTCGCCCTGCCCGGTGCTTTGAGTTTGCTGTTTGTTTTGGGTGTTATATTCAGGTCTGAGGAAAGGGCTGGCTTAAGCTTTATAATCTGAACATTGTTCAAGAATTCCCTAGTGTGTAAATAAAACATTGCCTGTACAAAACTCAAATATTTGTTGTCCTTTTGAACAGAAAAAAATTAACCTATCTGGCCTCTTCTTAGAAAGCCTTGCTTGTGGACTTGCATGGTGGTCCAGCGGTTAAGAATCTTTCTTCCAGTGCAGGGGGCGTGGGTTCAATCCCAGGTCAGAGAATTAAGATCCCAGACGCCGCAGGGCAACTGAGCCCACGACTGGAGACAACCTGGAGGCAGCAAGGAAGACCCAGTACAGCCGGAAGAAGAGAGGGGAAGGAAGGAGAAAAGGCTCGCCCTTGGCTGGTGTCTGAAGACTCGGAGTTGGCGAGGTTTGCAGAGACTCATCATGTATACTAAGCTGCATAAGCAATGTGCTGATGGAAGGAATCTGGGAGTTTGGTGCGAGCCAGGCAGGGGCAGCCTGTGCGCGCAGGCACCCGTGAAAGCCTGGGCGGCCCTGGGCGGCGACTCTGGCAAGCCTGTGCCGGTTTCCCCAGGACGTCTCCCCACTGTGCCTTTGCTCTTCGCGGAGTGCGCTTTGTATCCTTGCTGAAATGGATCGTAGTCGTGAGCGTTTATGCTGCACGCTGAGCTCTGCAGGTCTGGGGGTGATCTAGGCTTGGGGGCGTCACTCACTGTCAGTGTGAGATCCTCATTTCTTGGCTCGAGTAAATTGTTTTCGCTGGGACACCTTGACGTACCTTCCGAACCTGTTCTGCCTCTTTTTTGTTGTTGTTGTTCCGCCTCTTGAGTGTCTCTGTGCTGGTAGGTTCCTCCCTTCTGCCCAGTATCCAAAGTCACGAACCTCGGAATCATCTCCGGGTCCGACCTTGGTTCAGACGCCACGTTCGGATCCAGCCTTCCCGGAGCCCTCGCCCCCTTCCTGCTGTTGGGGCGTCTGCCCCTCCCCGGGCTTCGCGAGCCGCTCCCCTGGCCTGGCTGTCTGTCTCTAGCCTCCACTCCAGCCTTCGCCCTACACCTTGGCAGCGTCACTTTCACCATCGAAATGAAACGCAAACGCCCTGGGTCAGCCTCCCAGGGCGCTGTCTGCAGCAGAGTGGCCGGGGTGCGGGCTTGTGCTGGCTGCTGCCACGGGCACGCTCCACGCCCTGTGCGTGGGCGTCAGCGTCCTTGTCGGCATGTGGGGACAGAGTGGTTGGTGCAGTCTAAGGGAGTGTGTGTTTGAAACCCTTGGAGCAGCGCCCGGCAGGTGGCGGGCCTCCGCGGCTGTCAGCTGAGCTTGATCTTTCTTGTCTCTCGGTCTCGTTAGGTTGGTTTGCAGGGCTGCTTTCGGGGGCGCGGCAGCGTGAGGCGGTTATGCGTGCACACGCGGCCGCTCTTTTGAGAGCCTGTTCCCATGTAGGGCGTTACAGACCGCCGAGCAGAGTTCCCTGTGCTGTGCAGAGTCCCTCCCAGTTATCTGCTTGACATAACGGTGCTCACGCCAACCCTTCAGCTTATCTCTCGCTCCCCCTCACCCCCAGTAACCATGAGTTTGTTTTCTACATCTGTTTCTTGGGATTAGCGTTTATAATTATCTCTTGACCTTCTGCCTCTGGCCTGGGGGCTGTTCCCCGACAGTGTGCCTGGCTCTGGCCCTTTAATAATCACTTGCTGAGTAGAGGAACCCATGAGAATGGGAGGAAGGGAGGGGGAGGGGGAGGGGGAAGGGAGGAGGGGGGGGAGGAGGAGGGGGAAGGGAAGGGAGGAGGAAGGGAGGAGGAAGGGGAGGAGGAAGGGAGGAGGAAGGGGAGGAAGAAGGGAGGAGGGGGAGGAAGAGGAAGGGAGGAGGAAGGGAGGAGGAAGGGGAGGGGAAGGGAGGAGGAGGGGGAAGGTGGAGGAAGGGAGGAAGGGGGGAGGAGGAAGGGAAGAGGGGGAGGAAGGGAGGAGGAAGGGGAGGAAGAAGGGAGGAGGGGGAGGAGGAGGAAGTGAGGAGGAGGGGGAGGGGAAGGGAGGGTTAGTTAAGACCTGGTTTGTGCTCCCAAGAAGCTTGGGGGATAGAAGATGTTCTCATCTCATTGGAAAAGACCCTGGTCCCAGGAAAGACTGAGGGCAAGAGGAGAAGGGGGGCGACAGAGGATGAGACGGTTGGATGGCATCACCGACTCGATGGGCAGGAGTTTGATTAAGCTCTGGAAGTTGGTGATGGACAGGGAGGCCTGGCGTGCTGCAGTCCGTGGGGTCACAAAGAGTCGGACGCGACTGAGCGACAGCAATCACTTAAACGCAGAGCACGAGGGGACCGTGGGGCGAATGGTGACACGGTGTGCAGAGGACTCAGGTGGAAAGAGACGCACCGCGCTGTCCAAGCAGAGTGACCAGACTCTTGCTTTACGACCGCTTCTGATCCCACAGAGAGAGGCAGAGAAGTGTCAGGATTTGGTGTGCCTCCCAGAAGCAATCAGAACAGTGAGGTCTTCCTACAGGACCCTCGTTCTCTACCTCCCGTGGAAGCTTGCCTTTCTCTGGAGTGACATTTTGAGCTACCTAACAGGGCATGTGCCTTTAAGAGGATGCAGTTACTGCCTGATGGCTCCTGAAAGATCCTCTCCAGGGTGCCTAGGTTTCCTCCTGGCTCCCTGAGGTGGAAGGAAGGCGGGGAGACAGGAGATAGATGTCAGTGCCCGCGCAGTCTCCCGGGACCCTCGCCTCCTGACACGTGTCTGAGGATTGCACTGGCCATCACCAGACCTTGCATCACTGAGCCGGTTCCAGGGGTGGCTGTTGGTTGCTCTTGAGTCTGGGTTTAACTGACCCTCACTCCTCCTCCTCCCTCCTTTTCTTATTGATTCGTTCATTCATTTATTCAGCAAAATTGCACGGAGGCGCTTTTGTCCTGTGAGCTCCCCGAGTCACTGCTCAAGGCAGAAGGTGTCAGGGTTGCTGTCGCTGCTTTCCTTTATCTGTGTTAGGCGTCCACAAGAGTCCCCGTGGAAAGCCCCCTCTTGAATTTGCGTCGCAGTCTTGGAATCACGGTTTGCTGAGTGGGTTGCATCGTGGAGGTCTTTGTATCATTTAGCTTCTGCTGCATAACAAACACCCTAAAGTAAGTGACTCACAAGAACAGTCGTCTCTTCGCTCGTCATTCTGGTGCTGGCAGTTCATGCTGGGCTCAGCACGGTGGGTCACCTCTGTTCCATGCGGCTTTGGCTGGACCTCAGCTGGGATGATGGGGACAGCGGGGTGTCTCTCCGTCCCGTCCTGGAGGAAGCTATTCCAGGCCGAATCACGTCGTGGCAGGAGGGTTCCCAACCACCGGAGGAAAGCCACTGCCCCAGTTTGCAGTCACTTTCTCAGTCTCTGCTGCTTGCTGTTCAGTCACTCGGTCGTGTCCGACTCTGTGCGACCCCGTGGACTGCAGCCCTCCAGGCTCCTCTGTCCATGGGATTCTCCAGGCAAGAATACTGGAGTGGGCTGCCACTGCCTACTCCAGGGGATCTTCCTGCACCCACGTCTCTCGCGTCTCCTGTGCTGGCAGGTGGTTCTTGACCACGAGCGCCTCCTGGGAAGCCCTCTTGGTCTCTGCTGGTTTGCTGTTTTCCTAAAGCTGTGCAGGGAGGCCTGGCGTGCTGCGACTCGTGGGGTCACAAAGAGTCGGACACGACTGAGCAACTGAACTGAGCTGAACTGAACGCCGAGCTGGCCATAGCAAGACATGAGGCCAAGATGGCACCGTTGACGGGGCCTGTCTGTGGGTGTGGACACGGGGAGTGTGTGGCTCTTGGTGCGGCAGGCTGCATCAGGGTGTGTATCTGCGGTCTTGCCAGCAGTGCTGTGGTCCTCTCTCCTTGCCTTTTTCCCGGGATGGGGATAGCCAGTGGATTAGGTGCTTTGCCCCCTAATCCCCATGGGCCCCCATAACACCATTGTCTCTCTGCCCAGCCACGCTGCAAAGGCTCGAGCCATCTGGCCCACAGATTGATGGGCACTCCCAGTCCCAGAGGGCCCCAGGGAGCGTGTGGCTGGATCAGCACAAATCTGACGTGAATGCTCGAGAAGGAACTCCAAACTGATCTCAGCCACAGCCCACGCAGGTAGTGCTAACAAAGTGGCGTCCAACCCCCACCCCCTGCCCCCAAGCCTCCTCAGCCGGCCCCAAGCCTGGACTGCATCCCCGCTCCGTCCTTGAGTGTCCTTGAGGAGGCACCGGCTGTTGTCCTCTGCGTCCCTCATGGTGCTCTGATGACCGCAGGGCGTGGATGGTCTGGGGACGTGAGGAGGGGAGGCTGCCTGGGACGCCGGACCCCAGGCTCTAACTGGGCTCACCGCCAGGAGACTGCAGTCTTGGGTTAGTGCAGGGGCTGGCTGACCGACTCCTCGTCTGGTTCAATCCATGCTGATGGTCTTATTTTAAGTTCTGTGTGTTTCCCAGTTTATGTTCATGCTAAAGGTTGTATTCAGCAGATATTATGGAAATATGGCCAAGAGACGGGACTCAAGGTGACTGAGATCAGAAAGGTGTTGAGTCTGGAATACGTGGGGGAAGGGATGAGAAGGCTGGATGGTCTGTGGGTCCTCGAATGAGACTGCACCCTGGGCAGCAAAGATCCTTGTTGGGCTGAGCCAGGTGAGGCGATGGGCTGAACAGGCATCAGAGAACTTCTGCGAAGTGCATTTGGGGAAATAATTCAAGGTGACTAGGCCTCCGGGGCGTGGTGCTGCAGAGGGGACTCCTGCTGCGCGTAGGGAGGAATCAGATGTGAGCAGGAAGGAATTTTCCGTCCTTTCAGTGTGATATTATGGCAGCATCTCAGGCTGAGCAGATTCGACTGCTGCGGCCAGTGGAGTCAAGAGCCATCCCTGGCGGGGGCTGTGAAGTTTCCCCAGAAACCCAGAGAACTGCAGCTGGTATCCTCAGTCGCTGAGCCGTGTCCGACTCTTCGGCTGCCTCACGGACTACAGCCCTCCAGGCTCCTCTGTCCCTGGGATTCTCCAGGCAAGAACACTGGAGTGGGCTGCCGTCTCCTTCACCAGGGGATCCTCCCGACCCAGGGATCGAACCCGGGTCTCCTGTGTTTCCTGCACTGCAGATGGGTTCTTTGCCACTCGAGCCATCTGGGAAGCTTCTAGGTTAGCTGATAACATCAGTGTCATTGAGTGCGAAAGTCGGCATGAGTGACTGCGTGTGTGTGCTCACACGAGCGTGCATGCGTGTGTACGCACAGCCTGGCGTGGAAGCACTGGAGCCCTGCCAACTGTCCGTCTCATGTCTGCACCCCCCAGGTGAGGTCTGAGCTCGGGGAGCCGGGGGCGGAGTGCAGCCTGGCCACCACCGTGTCCCCAAGGCTCTCTGCGTTGCCAGGCGTCTATTAAGTGCGTAAGAAGTATTTATTCAATAAATGAATCAAGGAAAAGCTGGAAGGGGAATTTTTTAAAGCATCTTGACTTTTTTTTTATAGTCATTTTCATAGAATTCACCTGGGCATTTTAGTCACAGAACAATGACTGTTGATGGATTTTAAGCTGTTTTTGTGGCGGCGAGATGAGAAATGCAAGGAAGCTGAGAAAACAAGGGGCCACAGTGAAATTTCTACACTATTAAAAACAATCCCACTAAAAGCCCAGAAACCCAAACTGTTTGGGTTACTGGCCTAGTATAGTAGAAGTATACCATCTTTGTGAAGTGTATTTATCTTTTTCCAGAATTAAAATAGCTTTTTGGTATTCTCTGATTATGACGTTAATGCATACTTGTGTAGAATGGTCAAACAGTAAGAATAAAGGACTCAAGAAAGGTACCCTTATTTCCATGTTATTAACATTTATGAAAAATTTTTTCATTGTGGCAAAATGCACATTATATAAACTTCACTATGTTAACTTTTTTTTTTAATGTGGGCCATTTTTAAAGCTTTCATTGAACTTCTGGCAATATTGCTTCTCTCTTAGGTTTTGGTTTTTTGGCCATGAGGCCTGTGGGGGGTCTTAGCTCGCTGACCGGGGATCAAACCTTGAGTTAGAAGGCGAAGTCTTAACCGCTGGACCGCCTGGGAAGTCCCTGTGTTAACTGTTTTAAGTGTAGAGTTCAGTGGCAGTAAGTAGATACACATTGTTGTACAAGCAGTTTCCAAAACGTGTTCATCTGGCAGAAACTGACCCTGTGCCCGTTGGACATCAGCTCTCCGTTCCACCCTCTCCCTGACCCCTGGCAACCGCCGTTCCGCAGTCTGTCTCTGGGAGCTTGGCTGCTCTGGGTGCCTCACGTGAATAGACTCATACGGTTTGTCTTTGTGTTTGTGTCTGGCTTATTCTGCTTTAGCGTGCTGTCTCCAGGTTTCACCCATGTGTCAGGACTTCTCTGTGAATGATACTTCATTGCATGTAGATGTATATATGGATAAAGTTTGTTAATCCATTCACTGAATTGCTTCTGCCTCTTGGCTATTGTGAATAACACTACTATGGACACGAGTGTTGAACATCTTTTGATATGTCCCTCTACCCACACAAACTGTATTTATAAAGGGGTCATTCTGTATGGGTTTCCCTTGTAGCTCAGCTGATAAAGAATCTGCCCGCAATGCAGGAGACCCAGGTTTGATCCCTGGGTCGGGAAGATCCCCTGGAGAATGGAATGTCAACCCACTCCAGTCTTCTTGCCTGGGGAATTCCATGGACAGAGGAGCCTGGTGGGCTACAGTCCACGGGGTCACACAGAACCGGACACGACTGAGCCCCCTCCCCTTTCTTACTGGCGGTGCCCGTTCGCTGCACACATGCCCCGCGCATCTTCTGGTCAGTTGATGCTGACAGGCAGCACTCTTTTTTATGATGTGTTTAATGCACGTGCCCTTGTCTGCATTTATCTATTTGCTGTTGGATGTTCACGTTGGTTCCCATTTCTTGATGTTCTAACCATGCCTCAGTAGCCAGGCTGAGATCTACACTTTTGCCCCCTTGCCTGGAAATGAAAAGGGTAACATTTAAGTCTTCGGCTGGATTTTGCAGAAGTAGAGCCCGAGAGGAATTGGGGTAAAAGTGACTTACTAAGAAGGTGTTCTCGGGAGAGAAGGAGCGAGCGAGGCAGCGTGAGGAAGGAGCTAAGCAAAGAAGTCCTGAGGTCTAGCCTCAGCCTGATCGAGCATAGGCACCCTGGCAGAGCTGCCATCTTTGGTCTCGGGGAGGTCAGCCCGTGCAGTCCTCTGGTGGCCCTCTGACCTGGGCCGTGCTGGAGGAGCGCCAGGTGTGAGCTGTCCCCGCAGCCCTCCTGGAGGAGGCGCCAGGCGTGCGCTGTCCCCGCAGCTCTCCTGGCTCTAGGGGTGGTGGGGGGCTGAAGTCTTGGTCCTGAGGCTGTGGATGGGACATGTCCACCAGCACTGGTAACTGCTGTGGCATCTGTATGCCTGGACTGAGCTAAGTACATAGTTCCGTTCAGTTCAGTTGCTCCATCGTGTCCGACTCTTTGCAACCCCATAAATCGCAGCACACCAGGCCTCCCTGTCCATCACCATCTCCCAGAGTTCACTCAGACTCACGTCCATCGAGTCCGTGATGCCATCCAGCCATCTCATCCTCGGTCGTCCCCTTCTCCTCCTGCCCCCAATCCCTCCCAGCATCAGAGTCTTTTCCAATGAGTCAACTCTTCGCATGAGGAGGCCAAAGTACTGGAGCTTCAGCTTTAGCATCATTCCCTCCAAAGAAATCCCAGGGCTGATCTCCTTCAGAATGGACTGGTTGGATCTCCTTGCAGTCCAAGGGACTCTCAACAGTCTTCTCCAACACCACAGTTCAAAAGCATCAATTCTTCGGTGCTCAGCCTTCTTCACAGTCCAACTCTCACATCCATACGTGACCACAGGAAAAACCATAGCCGACTAGATGGACCTTAGTTGGCAAGGTAATGTCTCTGCTTTCGAATATGCTGTCTAGGTTGGTCATAACTTTTCTTCCAAGGAGTTAGCGTCTTCTAATTTAAAGTACATAAGTGAAGTTTTTAAAAAAGTGTCGGTTGTGCTGGGTCTCTGTGCTGGCCCGTGGGTTTTTCCCTGGCTTCGGCTCACCAGCCTTTCTAGTTGAGGCTCGCGGGCTGCCCCATGGCCTGAGGGATCTTAGTTCCCCGACCAGGGATTGAACGCACATCCCTTGCATTGGAAGGCAGGTTCTCAACCACTGGACCACCAGGGAACATCCCATAAGTGCTTTTTTTAATAGCCGAGGTGCTCATCCGTCTCCATTTTTACAAAAGAATGAGAACTGAAACTGAATGGAGGTGAGCCGCTTTCCTGGTGTCCCAGGGCCAGTAATGCGAGGGTGAGATTTGGAAGGGCCTGTTCTGTACCATGGCCTGGATGCTTCATCCGCGGATTGTATCGATTAACTTCTGGAAGCAGAATTGCTAGACCAAAAAGATAGGCCTTTTAGATATACATATACATAGAGATTCCTTGCCCCTCTGCTTCCCCAAGTTCTGCCGAGGCGTTGACTCTTGTGCCATCCCTGAGTCTTGTTCATTCCCTCAGTCGTGTCCAGCTCTTTGCAACCCCATGGACTGCAGCACGCCAGGCTTCCCTGTCCTTCACCATCTCTCAGAGTTTCGCGCAAACTTACGTTCAGTGAGTTGGTGATGCCATCCAACCATCTCATCCTCTGTCACCCCTCCTCCTCCTGTCTTCACTTTTTCCCAGCATCAGGGTCTCTTCCAATGAGTAGGCTCTTCGCATCAGGTGGCCAGAGTATTGGAGCTTTAGTATTGGAGTCCATCTTTTAAATACCTACTGATCCAATTGGTAAAGATTTTTGCCTTGATTTTCTTTTCTCATTGCTGAAGTTGACACCCTTCCCCATGTCTTTTGGCCAGCTGTATTTTTTCCTCAAGGTCCTGTTTTTGGTTAAGCCCTCTTTGTTCATTTTTGATGGTCCTTTTCTTTCACTGAGTTCTCTGTTTAGTCTTATGCTGGGGCCATTCTTTGAATTTCCATATTTTTCAATATATAAACCTGTAGGATTTCTCTTTTCTGCTAGATGCTTACTAGATGGGTACCAAGTCTAGGACGTTTATAGGCCATTCCACCCAAATAAGAGTAGGTAAAACTCTCTTGTTAGTGTTAATAATGGTGTCTGTGGTTTTCCAGTGCTTTTTATCGGTGAAAGCACTTTTCTCGCTTCAGCTCTGTCTGTAAACTCCATTTACATGGCAGACCCTTTTCTTGAAGTGGGAGAAAACGTGATCTTCCTCTCCATTTGAATTATCAGTGTATCAGTTAGTACTAAATTTGCAATCGAGAGAAAATTTGACTTGGAGGGACTTAAGAGCAAAAAGAAATCTACTCGGTTTCCCCAGCTAGAGTGTTCAGGCGCAGGCCTCACTGCAGACAGAGGCTGTTCCCTGTTCAGCTGGTCATGATTCCTCACTTGGCATCCCTGGACTCCCCTTCCCCCTGTTGGCTCCATTCTCAGGAGGCAGATGGCTGCCCAACCCTGGCAGGAATCCTTGATGGTCAAAGCCAGTGGGAAAAAGAGCGGACCTCCGAGTCCAGAATTTGGGTCTTACTGCCATCTACCTACAGACGAGTAATTATAGCGGGGGATGGTGTCCATTTTCTTGCCTTATGCTCACCTTATGTATGGATGTGAGAGTTGGACTATAAAGAAAGCTGAGCGCCGAAGAATTAATGCTTTTGAACTGTGGTATTAGAGAAGACTTTTGAGAGCCCTTTGGACTGCAAGAAGATCCAACCAGTCCATTCTAAAGGAAATCAGTCCTGGGCGTTCATTAGATGGGACTGATGTTGAAGCTGAAATTCCAATGCTTTGACCACCTGATGCCAAGAACTTACTCATTTGTAAAGACCCTGATGCTGGGAAAGATTGAAGACGGGCGGAGAAGGGGATGGAAGGGGGATGAGATGGCTGGATGGCATTACCAACTCCGGTGATGGATAGGGAGGCCTGGCGTGCTGCAATCCATGGGGTCACAGAGTCAGACACGACTGAGCGACTGAACTGAACTGAACTGATGCTCACCCTGCACTGGGGGGAGGCTGGCGACCAAGGGAATCTGGGGAGAGGTTATTGGAGGAAGAGGAGTGAGTGCTGCCTGGCCAGGCATGCCCGTTGAAGCCAACGTCGTCACGATGCTTTATCTTCACTGTGACTCAGGTTTGTGAGATCAGGCTTGGAATAAGAACCATTTTTAGAGAACAGGGCTTGCCCTAAGTCTGGTGACTTGAAGACAAGGTAAATTTTGTGACTGTTCACCATCTGGAGAGCCCGGGACACTGAGGCCATCAGTGACTCTTAGCAGATCTGGGTGGGGTTCTTCTGTTTTTAATGAGTGAGGTGAGCTTCAAGCCTGCCACTGGGGTATTAAGTCAGAAAAGGATTCCTCAGCAACACTGAGGGACTCACTCTCCCAGGACCCACATCCGGTGGCTGCGAAGGGGTCAAACTGTGCGCTCTGGAGGCGGGAAGCACCTTGGAGAGGTGCGTCTCCTGCCCTCCTCTTGTCTGGGTGTTGCTGTTACTGAACTGGTTAGCTGTGCCCAGTTGATGACGGTATTGCTGTAATTCCTTTTTCTTTGCTTCAAGCGTTTACTTTTAAATAAAATTCCTCCCCACTCTTTTAAAATAAATTTTAATTCTAATAACAGAGGCAGCCTGTGTAATGGAAACAGCAGTGGCCTGATTTCCGGGTCCCCCTCTGCTCCTGATCAGGGCATGGCTATGTAGAAGCTCTCCTGATATGTTTTCTAGACTGTGAAACGAAGTGGTGGTGCTAGGTGCCTCTGAAACACAGGAGAGAGTTACCGAGTGTTAGTCCAAAGTGGCTGTAGAGAAGGCAAGCGCAACCCTTAAACTTACTGGAGGAGAAGGCCAGGTGAGGCTCAGGGCTAATCAAGAGTGAAATTGGAGGGAGGACCTCAAACTTGGCTTTTTACTTTGGGCTCTTGACTATAAGGCGCAAGGACAACCATTTAAAAGTAAGTAAAAGAAGCATAACTGATATGCTAAGGGAAGAGAGAAAATGGAATTAATGAAACATTCCATTGAAACCTTAAAAAGCAGAAAAAGAATAGAAGACAAAGATAAGAACAATAGACGGGGCAACAGTTGGGAAACACCGACCGATATACAGGCATTAACCGAAGCGAGTCAGTACTCACTTTGAATGTCAGGGTCTGAATGCACCAGCTGAAAGGCAGAGCAGGCAGAATGAATCAAGAAAGAAGGCCTGTCTGTGCCTTGTCTACAAGAAACCCTCTCTAGGTGCAAAACACACAGAGTGAAAGTACAGAGGTGGAGGGCAGTATGCTGAACGAGCTGGAGCAGCTGTATTAATGTCAAGCAAGCAGAGTTCAAAGGAGATGATCAGAGATAAAGAAGAGTATTACATAATGGCAAGGGGGTCAGTTCTCTAAAAAGACGTAGCTTTTAATGCATATGTGCCTAGCAACATAGTGTCAAACTATGTGAGGCAAAAACTAATAGAATTAAAAAGAGAAATAAATGAATCCACTCTGAAAGTTGGAGACTCCAGCACCAGTTTCTCAGAAATGGATGGGTGCAAGAGACAGAAAATCAGCGAGGACAGAGTTGAACTCAGCATCACCAGCAACCAGCTGGATGGAAAGGCGGCGGCGGCGGCTGCTGCTGCTGCTGCTGCTGCTGCTGCTGCTGCTGCTGCTGCTGCTGCTGCTGGGTCACCTCAGTCGTGTCCGACTCTGTGCAACCCCAGAGACGGCAGCCCACCAGGCTCCCCCGTCCCTGGGATTCTCCAGGCAAGAACACTGGAGTGGGTGCCATTGCCTTCTCCTGGATAGAATGGATACCCATGGCCTAACTGATCCAACAATAGATCAGACCTTCTTCAAAACCACATGGAACATTCACTGAGATAGACATTTGGAGAATGCCAAAGCACTCAGAGTTTAAACAGTGCAGTGACAGCTAACACTAGTCAAAGAAGAACTCTTAAGAGAAATTTCAAAATAGGATAAAGGAATTTTCAAATATTTTGAAGTGAGTGAAAATGAAAGCACAACTTAAAAATTTGTGGAATGCAGTGAAAGCAGTGCTTAGGTGGAAATTTATCAAAAGAATATATTAGAATATAATATATCAAAAGCATATATTAGAAAGGAAGAAAGATCTAAAAGCAGTAATTGTTCCCACCTTAGGAAACTAGAGAAAGAAGAGAAAATTCAGAGAAAGTGGAAGAAAAGAAAAAAGATGAACACAGAAATCAGTGAAATTAAAACCAGGAAATCTGTAGAGAAAAAATCACTGACACCAAAAGCTGTTTCTGTGAATAGATTGATAAAATTGACAAGCCTGTAGACAGGCTAACCAAGAAAAACAGACACAAATCAGTAATATCACAAATGAAAGATAGGACATCACTGCAGATTCCATGGACATAGAAAGCATAATAAAGGAATATTATGTACAACTTTCTGCCCAGAAGTCTTATAACCTAGATTAAATGGACAAATTCCCTGCAAGATACAGTTTGCCAAAAGTCACCCAGGATGAAGTAGACAATCTGACTAGGCCTCTATTAAAGAAATTGAACCAATAATTAGTAACCTTCTCAAACAGAAAGCCCCTGGCCCAGATGGGCTTATTGGTGAATTCTATGAAACAGTTGCTGCTGCTGCTAAGTCACTTCAGTCGTGTCCAACTCTGTGTGACCCCATAGATGGCAGCCCACCAGGCTCCCCCGTCCCTGGGATTCTCCAGGCAAGAACACTGGAGTGGTTTGCCATTTCCTTCTCCAATGCATGAAAGTGAAAACTGAAACTGAAGCTACTCAGTTCTGTCCAACTCTAAGCAACCCCATGGACTGCAGCCTACCAGGCTCCTCCGTCCATGGGATTTTCCAGGTAAGAGTACTGGAATGGGTTGCCATTAGGAAAGAAATTATACTAATTCCTGCCGGTCTCCTTCAGAGAACAGAAGCAGAGAAAATACTTTGTAACTCATTCTGAGGCCAGCATTAGCCTAATACCCAGGCTGGGTGAAGATATGTAATAAGAAAAGAAAACTATAGACCAGTATCACTCATGAACATAGATGCAAAAATGTTTAGCAAAATATTAGCAAATAAAATCCAACTCTGTATAGAAAGAGCTACATGCCATGGCCAGGTGGGACCTATCCTAAGTGTGCGAAGCTGGTTCATCATTCAGAACCCGGCTTCCCTGTGGCCCAGTGGTCGAGAATCCACCTTGCCATGTGGGGGACATGGGATTGATCCCTCATTGAGGAGCTCAGATCCCACATGCCCTGGGGCAGCTGAGCCTGTGCCCCCCACCTGCTGAGCCCATGTGCTCTGGCGGCTAGACAGGACAGAGATCTCGTGCTGCAGTGAGGGTCCACGTGCCACAGCCAAGAGCTGACACAGCCAGACAGGAACATTGAGGGAAGGGCCTTGGTGCCGTCCGTCGCGTAACAAGCTTAGGGTCTACATGTACGGGTGTGTATATATGTGGACCCGTATACAGACATATACACACGTCCACAGGGGCTTCCAGGCTCAGTGGAAAAGAATATGCCTGCCCATGCTGGAGGTGCAGGTTCGATCCCTGGGTCGGGAAGATCCCCTGGAGGAGGAAATGGCAACCCACTCCAGTATTCTTGTCTGGAGAATCCCATGGACAGAGGAGCCTGGCAGGCTACAGTCATTGAGGTCACAGAGAGTCAGACACGTCTTAGCAACTGAGTGCACACATGGGCACATGTGGACGTGCATGCGTGCACACACACACACACACATACATGCAAAAAAATAAAATGAGAGCAGATCCCTCCCTCAAGGATGTGTAGCGATCAGGAGATCCCCCACGCGTGCATGGGGCCTGCAGTGTGGCCTGGAGCAGGAGCCCCAGGCCGCGGTGAGCTCTCTCGGGAGTTCCAGGCGCTGGGCTCAGCCTTCCCTGCCCTTCTCCACCTGTGGCTCCATTCACCTGTCTCCATTCACCTGTCTCCATTCACCTGTCTCCGAGCTGGGCCCTTTTGCTCCCTCAGCTTCCCTTCCCGTAATTGCAGGCCCGAGGCGTCTGAATGGCTCAGCTCCTTCGGAGCCAGGCTAAGTAGATTAAGGGTCACCTAAACTGATGTCCCTTGTGGTCTGCCGGGGCTCGGGTTCTACCCAGGCCCAGCCAGCCACGGCCACTGACACGGGCTTTGTGTAAAGCACAGCCACCCTGCCTCTGCGTGCTAACCCTAACCCATGGGCCTGCGGGCCTACATCTGGGGTCGTCTGCAGAGGATGGCACAGTTCTTTGTGAAAGTGTCGGTCGCTCAGTCGTGTCCGACTCTGTGACCCTGTGGACCGTAGCCCGCCAGGCTCTTGTGTCTGTGGGATTCTCCAGGCAAGAATGCTGGAGTGGGCTGCCATTTCCTCCCCCAGCGGATCTTCTTGACCAGGGATTGAACCCGGGTCTCTTGCCTTGCCGATGGATTATTTATGGTCTGAGCCGCCATGGAAGGCCCAGCATAGCTGGGGAAATTCCAGAAGATTCAGGCTCGTTTAAGGAGAGCGAGTTCTGCCCAGCAAGATCAGGGGGATAAACACAATTTTTTTATTTTAATGTCAACTACTCTTATACACTTCTTCCAAAATTGTCCTAGTTCTTCATAGTGGCAAAACTTGAAGTTCTTTCCTCTTTCTTATGTCAGGTTCAGAGTGTCCAGAAGTTAACCGTTATCCAGCACTTACATTTTGGTTCATGGAAAATACTTTAGGATTTGTTGTAAGTGGTCCTGGAAAATGGCACTTTTTTTCTAAGCTTTGGTTGACACTGAAATTAGGAAAGATGGTTAGATGGTGAAGACCATGGTTATGCAAAAACCGTGGGCTGTAACATGATGCCAAACATGTGTCTCTAAGGGGAAGTGCAGCTGCCAGTGAGCGTCAAGAAAATACTCCTGCTCAGTGACCGGAGGCCCTGAGGCAGAGGGTAGCAAAAGGGAGGCGTCCCTGGGCTGTTCCAGACCCGAGTGAGAGCGTATCCGTGTGTTCGTTCAGATCAGCACTTTCGTAACAAAGTTCATGAACCATGCAGCCTTATCTGGTGGGCAGGCTTGTTTACACACAAAACGTAATTGGTTCCATATTCCTCTCAGACCTAAAAGCAGCCCTCGTGGTTGTTTTCAATAATAAAACTATTTCCGTTTAGAAAAGGGTGTAGATTTCCATAGACGATCTGATGAGTTACCCAGATTGTTCCACTCATAACAAGATACAGGAGATGCAGTCTAAGGGAAACATTTAGAGGAGAGTGTGTGTGTGTGGAAAGGGACAGAGGATTGGCTAGCTGAAATCAAAAAGATTCCAAATAACAGTGATTTAATTTAATACTAATTAAATTAGCATTGCACGGGAACTATTTCTGGAAGTTTTGATAGGGCCTTCACAAAGCAGTGCGGACCCAAGGCCATTTGGGGGAAAATGGCTCGTTTGCCTTGTCTTGATCACTTTTAAAGTTGGTCCAAAATCAATTTCTTTTTCAAGAGCTAAAATGTTCCTGGTCTTTATTCCACTTTGGAGATCTACAAACTTCTGTTGTAAAGAGCCAAATACTGAATATTTAGTATGAAACAGAGATACTTCTAGAGAATTCTGTATACCTAAATGAAGACATGTTGTGTCTCAGTTAAGTTTTATTTTGGACCGTACAATTTGGATTTTGCATGATTTTCATGTGTCATGAAATATGATTCTTCTTTTGACTTTTTTATTTCAACCGCTCAACAGTGTAAAAGACACTCTTACCTCTGAGGCAGTGCGGTTTGCCCCAAAGTTTGCAGACCCCAGTCCGGCTCCTGTGCCGTCTTTGAGGTTGGCGTCTAGTGTTTCGAAGTTTGCAGACCCTCGTCCAGCTCCTGTGCCATCTGTGAGGTTGGCGTCGTGTTTCCAGGGCTGTGCTCAGGCGTTCAGTTTTGTCCGGCTCTTCGCGAGCCCTTGGAATATAGCCCACCAGGCTCCTCTGTCCAGGGGATTTTTCAGGAACAGCACTGGAGTGGGCTGCGATTTCCTTCTACAGGGGCTCTTCCCCACCCAGGGATCAAGCCCCGTGTCTCCTGCACTGCAGGCGGATTCTTTACTGCTGAGCCATCAAGAAGGCCACATAGTACACTTGATCTTAGCCAAGAGGCTGAGACGAGATC
This sequence comes from Capra hircus, assembly GCF_001704415.2. Taxonomy (NCBI): domain Eukaryota; kingdom Metazoa; phylum Chordata; class Mammalia; order Artiodactyla; family Bovidae; genus Capra; species Capra hircus. Next base: position 2,254,300 of record NC_030817.1, read on the forward strand.
TTGTGGAGAGAATAGCCCTATACATGACATCTTTCGACATTTGTATGTGGAAGGGAGCCAGATTCTATGGGTGCATGTATGTGCGTGCACACATGTGTGTGTGTACTTGTGTGCGTGTGTGTGCGCGTGCATGTTTCGGGCCCTCCTGCTCCCCTTGCCTCCATTCTCGGGGAGGAAGCCAGGTCTTTCGACTTGGGAGCTTGGATTGTGCAGAATCTCGCCCCAGCAGCACCCCTGCTGTGGCAGGGATGCCAGCCTAGGGGACTCTGAAAAATCTCTGGGCATGTTCTCCACACAGAGAGCTCCGAGTGGCCCTTGAAATAGCAGGACCCAAGAATGCAGATGAAAGGAGAAACGGAAGTAAGAGGCTGCCGAAGTTTCAGTCCAGATAGCTTCGCAAGGCTAGTGAGAAGTGCGGTTATGGCCTCCTGATCCCTTTGCAGATATGTGTGTTTTAAAAAGTTTAGGTGTCTCTGGCACTTCTTTTCGTTCTTATCCTTAGAGAAGTAGGCAAAAGACGTGCTTCTACAGGATGTAAGCACGTGGCTTTGTTGAGTGCAGTATTTGGAGAAATTAAGAAAGGTGCAGAAACAGCCAGTTTTCCTAAAATGATCTGCATAGCATGGAACAACGAAACCCAGATAGATAGGTATTGTACTTAGTTATATTTGTTTAATAGGAGTTGTTCTTACTAGGATACCCTCTTCAAACCCTTAATAAATATAACGCTTTTAAATCTTTGTCCCATTTTGTAATTAGTCTCGATTTAGCAGTGGTTCTTCCTGATTCGGGAGGAAGCATGCGTGACTGTTGCCAGGCAACAGCTAATCGGGGTATTAGCTGCCAGCAAGCTCTTGGCAGTAACTGTAAATTCTTTTGTCTTGTTAACCAAAAAATGAGTGTTAAAGATAGAGCAGTATATGAAGTCTGCTCTGTTGTTCAAATACATACAACTTAGGTGATAAATTCCTCCGCTGATATAGCCTTGATGTGCCACTGAAATTTATAGCGTGTTTAGGAAGCCTGTTCCTTCTTGAGCTTGAGTCGATGACTGCACACAGCCCCAGAGCTCTTCGAATGGGACCGTGAGTTAATAGAGGTGTTGTTCTCTCCAGCTCTCCTTCAAAGAGTCTGAGGTTTCTGTTAAAGTTCGGGTTGTGAAACGCGTGTAGACTTCCAGCATGAGTGTCCCAAGCGAGGACTCTGGTTCCTGGGCAGGTACCACCTCTCGGCCACCCTTGACCTCAGTCCGCATCCCCTGGGGGCTAGTGGCGAACACCCAGCAGGTGTGAGGGGTCCCGAGGCAGCCGGGGTCCCGGTGCCCCCCACATTTCAGCCCAGCCAGGCTCTCTGCGAAAGTTTTCTGGGACAAAACATCGGGAAATGAGTTCTCCCTTCGTAAGCAAATATGGTGTGAGTCATCCTCTGGACCTTAGGATTAAGGAGGAAAAAAAAACAGTTTATTTGGTGGATTTTTTTTTTTTTTTTTTTTAATGAAGCTGCCTGTATTCCAGACTTGACGCTAGACACTCTCTTTGGTGACAGGTTTCTAAAGGACATTGTGGGTTGTCTCATTAGGGGTCACACACCCCAGCAGGCACTGTGTGTGCACTTTCTCACTTAACCCTGGTTCCCTGGGCTGAAGATAGGGAGACCCAGCAAGTGGGTCCTTCGGGCCAGAGGGAAGGCGCTGGCACGGAAGGTCAGTTTCCGGTGACCTCTTGTCTGTACGTCCTGCTCTCTGTAAAGCACTGCTTTCTTGGCCGCCTCCCCGAGCCCGGCCTCAAGCAGAGTGGGGAACCTCACCTGGCAGGAAGCACCTCCTCCTGGCTTCGTCATGGGTCAGTTGCCCCTTCCAGCTGGGTGGTTTGGGTTTTCTCTGTCAGCCCACAGTTCTCCCGGGGCTCCAGCTCAGCGGGAAGAGCTGCCAGCACCAGAGGCTGCAGGCCCATCTGTGTCCCTTTTTCGTGGTAGTGGTGGTGTGTATGTGTTTTTTTTTTCCCCTCTCTTTCCACTACGAGCCAGACTACTTCAGCATTGTGTAAACACGCTGGAGTATGGTAACAGCTGCCTCTCCTTTAAAGCTGAGCCCGCTCAGAACTGAAAGGGGACTGCATACAGGCTCTGCTGAAGTTTGCGTGTCACAGCATCAAAGCTATTTTTAGTGGAGTGATCACCGGCAAGAAGCTGAAAACGGCCGCCTTCAACTATAAACAGTGGGAAGAAAGGATCATTTATGCACTGCCGCTGCTCTTGAGTCCGTTTCTGTGGGAGACAAAGGGGTGTGTAAATCTCTTCTTCAGAGCTCTGTGGGCGCCTTGGGCCTGTTGTGAGCCCCCATCGCCTCTGCGGAGAAGAGTGATACTAATTGAGCGCTTGGCTGCCTGGACTCTGAGTTAACCTGGGCTCACTGATAACGGTGAGTTATAGGACTGTCCTTCCAGGCGTCCGTTCTGCAAAGGCAGGGTATGGAGGCACAGGAGCCTTTGGTGAACGCTCATTTCCTGCAGGTCACAAAACCCACGGGACAGCGGGAAGTGAGAGTCGGGCTAAGTCAGCGTCACGGCGCCGTGAAAGGAGCGTGGGTCGCTGGCAAGCAGCAGGGTCCCCGTGGCGTCACCTTTCTGGTCGAGGTGGTCTTAGCTGCAAGATGAAGGTCCTGACCCCTGCTCTCCAGGCCCCACTGCTGCTGCTGCCGCTAAGTCACTTCAGGCGTGTCCGACTCTGTGCGACCCCAGAGACGGCAGCCCACCAGGCTCGCCCGCCGTCCCTGGGATTCTCCAGGCAAGAGCACTCGAATGGGGTGCCATTGCCTGCTCCACCAGACCCCATTAGGCGAAGTCTTTTTCCGGTGGTCATTTATTGAACGCCTGCTCTAAGATGCCAGCTGCTGAGAACTTTCGACCAACGGAAGAGTCCTCACCCTCCCGCTGGAGTTGACGGTCTGACCACGTAAACAAATCCGCTGCGATCCAGTGTGCTGCCCAGAGGGAATGGCGTGGGGGCGGATGTGCCGCGGGTGTGCACGGAGGTGCGGGGAGGTGGGGGGAGGAGAATCTTCCAGGGCGCGTGAGAGTTTGCAAAGAACAGTTGAGGGAGGGAGCGTTTCCAGGGGGCAGCTGAGGGAGCAAAGACAGAGGTGAGAGGCCTTCGGGTGTGTCTGGGGGCCCGGGAACAGCTTGCTGTGGTCAGAGCAAAGGAAAAAAAAAAAAACCACACAGAATAAGACAAGGGGCGGTAGGAGATGAAGCCAGTCGCTCGGCGTTAGGACAGTTGGGAGTATCTGTCACACGCACAGGAAGCCCAGGAAACAGTTTCACGCGGACCGCTGACTGGATTCTATAAACATTCACACCGAGTCTCTGCTAAGGCAAGTCGGACATCTGTGGATGTGAAGGGTGGCAGTTAAATTCATGCGTGCGTGGTAAGGATGCCGTGCCTCTGAGTGTCGGCCCCCGAAGGGCGAGCCTGGGACGTGGGCCTGAAACTGCGTGCGTCTGCGCGGCGTTGCCTTGGAAGACGCAGAAGCATCACGACGGGAGTGAGGCTGGGACCGTGTCCTCCAGGGGCTCTCGGGCCAGGCGGAGCCCTGGGCGTGGAGTGTGCACCGCGTGTGGTCAGACGCACTGGGGAGCGCTACGGCCAGGCACCAGGAGGCAGCATCTGCCTGGGGGAGTCGTGTCCTCCCAGAAGCTTCAGGAAGCCAAGGTTTTCCTGGATACGCTTCAAGCGTCAATCATGGGGTGCTTGAAAGAAGACGGACGCGCAGGACAAAACGAAGGAAAACAAGGAACCTCTCTGCCAGCACACGGACTGTTTGTGTTCTCGTTCAGTCGCTCAGTCGTGTCTGACTCTCTGCGACCCCATGAATCGCAGCACGCCAGGCCTCCCCATCCACCACCAACTCCCGGAGTTCACTCAGACTCACGTCCATCGAGTCCGTGATGCCATCCAGCCATCTCATCCTCGAACGTCCCCTTCTCCTCCTGCCCCCAATCTCTCCCAGCATCAGGGTCTTTTCCAGTGAGTCAACTCTTCGCATGAGGTGGCCAAAGTACTGGAGGTTCAGCTTCAGCATCATTCCTTCCAAAGAAATCCCAGGGCTGAGCTCCTTCAGAATGGACTGGTTGGACCTCCTAAGAGTCTTCTCCAACACCACAGTTCAAATGCATCAATTCTTCAGCGCTCAGCCTTCTTCACAGTCCAACTCTCACATCCATACATGACCACAGGAAAAACCATAGCCCTGACTAGATGGACCTTTGTTGGCAAAGTGATGTCTCTGATTTTGAATATGCTGTCTAGGTTGGTCGTAGCTTTCCTTCCAAGGAGTAAGTGTCCTTTAATTTCACAGCTGTTCACACCCAGGAAGAAGTGTTCCCAGCAGTCGCCATGCACCATGGAATTGTGTGAACCGCAGCCCTCAACACCCCCATCTCTGTAACTGTAGCCAAGAAGAAGTGTCACTGAAACTATGCTCTCCTTGATTTTAACGCTGTAAGGAAGTTTAGCAACGTTATTTGCCTCATTGTCATTTAAGGAGAGGAATGGGTGTTTCTGTAGGTTTTCTGGAAGAATCAAATGGGCGTGAAGTTTTAGGTGTGGAAGAGTTGATTGTATGAGATCTGGCCCACCTGCTGATCAGTCTCCTTAGGTTTCCCAGTCATTTCTTCTCTGGTTTTATTGAGTGGGGCTCAGGGTACACCACCGGAGAAGGCAATGGCACCCCACTCCAGGACTCTTGCCTGGAAAATCGCATAGATCGAGGAGCCTGGTGGGCTGCAGTCCATGGGGTGTCAAAGAGTCGGAGACGACTGAGCGACTTCACTTTCACTTTAATGCATTAGAGAAGGAAATGGCAACCCACTCCAGTGTTCTTGCCTGGAGAACCCCAGGGATGGGGGAGCCTGGTGGGCTGCCACCTCTGGGGTCGCACAGAGTCGGACACGACTGAAGCGACTCAGCAGCAGCAGCAGGGTACACATCGGGCTTCCCAGGTGGCGCTGGTGGTAAAAACCCGCCTGCCAGCGCAGAAGACGTGAGAGACGCAGGCTCGGCCCCTGGGTTGGGAAGATCCCCGGAGAAGGAAGTGGCAGCTCACCCCAGCATCGTCGCCTGGAGAATCCCATGGACAGAGGAGCCTGGCGGGCTACAGTCCCTGGAGTCTCACAGAATCGGACACGCGTGAGTGACTTGGCGCGCACCCACACAGGGTACACATGGGACGATTTGAGAATAAGAGTCCCAACAAGCCACAGCTTGGCACCAGCCGAGGGAGGTGGCCGGGGGTCGGGGACAGGGGAAGGTGGGGGCGGCTCTGAAGGCGGTCCAGCCCTCCTTCACGCTCCATCAGGAGTGGGAGGGCAAAGGCGAGTTGAGATGCTGAGGCCGATCGCAGGATTTGCTGCCTCGCAGATGTAAGCGATTACTTTTTGGAAATGGAAAATTGCTTTTTGTCGCTTCAAAGCCAACTATAACTAGATAAATAAAGCATAGGAGAAATAAACCACAGGAGGAATACGTTTTAAAAATGAACTTTTCTGCTCTCACGTGCGGCTTCAGCTTTTCGGTGCCTAGATTTGGTGCCCGCGATAGAACCTGCAGACGGAGATGCCCAGCTCTACAGCATCCGCTTTCTACACTCAGCGTGTGTGTCTCTCATCTTGATGGGGTCTGGGACGAGGCTGGCTCGCAAAGGGAGGAAATGAAGAGTCGGGGTAAACCAGTTTCCCCACAAATGATCATTTTCTCGTCCATGATTGGCTTTCAGCATTGTAGTGGGAATCAAACTGTGTCCAAAACGTGGATTAAACGTTTATATCTCTTGACCTCCACAAGCCTGAAAGATAAATAGGTCATAGTGGCTTTCGTGCCGTTACCGAGGTTTTTCTCTGAAAGCTGTTTCAGCACTGCTGGCGTTACCTGTGCTGGGCCGCGCGGGTCGTCACGGCCTAGAAACACCGCTCAGACCTGGGGCAGGAGACGGGATGTGGCCTGTCCTTCCCGCTTCTTGGTGGTGGGAGAGGGTGCGAGGATTGCAAGGCAGAATGGTGTTTTCACTCAAGAGTTGCTTTCCACTTAGAGGAGTGTGTTTGGGGGAAAGGCCACTTACCCCTTCTCCCCAACTACATGACGCCCAGGTGCCCAGTGGGTTCCACCTGTTAGGCTGGAGCTGCTTGGCACAGTTGTCGAGGCCTCCACTAAACCACTGCCAAGGGAAGGACCCAGGGCTGGGCTCGCAGTCTGGACACCCTGCCACCCCTCCTAGTTGCGGGGGGGGGGGCAGGTCCCGAGGCTGCCCGAGGTCCCCGTCGACCTCTCCCGCGCAGCCCCGCGTCCTCACACAAGCCGCTGCTAGAGACGTCGTGGTGTCTGTGTCTGCGCAGTGACTCCGCATTGGAGGAGTTCCTTGACAAAGCCTCTGGGTTTCAACCACCCCAGAAATACCCCTAAAAGTATACTGGGGGCTGCTCTCTGGGCTGGGATAATAATCAGTGTTTCCGGAGCAGGGATCAGTTTCCAGCCCCAGTGCTGAACACCCAGCAAGGTCTTGACGCTTTTGGTGGGTCTGCAGTCTCCCCGGGGTTCCCAGGTCACGTGGTGCTAAAGAACCTGCCTGACAGTGCCCCTGGTTCAGGTAGCTCCTCTGGAGGAAAAAGCGGCAGCCCGCTCCAGTACTACTGCCTGTGAAATGCAGAATCATACAGTGTTTTGTGACAGAAAGTGAAGTCGCTCAGTCGTGTCCGACTCTTTCCGACCCCGTGGACCGTAGCCCACCAGGCTCCTCTGCCCATGGGATTCTCCAGGCAGGAATCCTGGAGTGGGCCGCCATGCCCTCTCCAGGGGGTCTTCCCCACCCAGGGGTTGCATCCGGGCCTCCCGAGGTGCAGGCGAGCTCTTTACCCCTGAGCCACTGAAGGGTCACCTATGTTATAGCAGGCGTCGAAATTTCCTGTTTCTTTTCAAGGCTGAATAAAATTCCATTGCACGTATTTACCAAATAGCCTGTATCCGTGCATCGTCCATGGACGCTCGGGTTGCTTCCGCTCTTGATCTTTTGTGAATGATGTGCCTGTGAACAGGGGCATGTGAGCGACTGTTGAGCTCCATGTTCAGCTCTTTTAAGTCTCCACCCAGAGGCGGAGCTACCGCGTCATGTGGTGAGTCTGTGTGATTGTTTGAGGACCCTCCACAGTGTCTTCCGTAGCAGCCACACGGTTTCAAGGGAAAGCCTCGGTTAATTTCGTTGTCTTGCTTCTCCTCCGTGAGCCTCACAGCTGCAGCCTTCCTCCCTTCTGCTCCAGGCACGTCCGTTGAACTTGGCTGGTGACCACACTTGCACAGTCAGCCCAGATTTGGGAAGCTCCTCTGACCTCCCCAGGGCTTCCCTGGTGGCTCAGAGCGTAAAGCCTCTGCCTGCCATGCAGGAGACCTGGGTTCGATCCCTGGGTTGGGGAGATCCCCTGGAGAAAGAAGTGGCAACCCACTCCAGTACTCTTGCCTGGAAAATCCCATGGTAGGCTACAGTCCATGGGGTTGCAGACACGACTGAGCGACTTCACTTCACTTCTGACCTCCCCAAACTTCCTTTAAAAAAGCTGAGCTCATCCCATTGGCCCCTGGCAGAGGCCTCTGGGGCAGACTCTGGAGAGTCCTGAGCTGCTCCCGAGATTAAGCTGGAACCGAACTGGCCCTGAGGCCAGCCGACTTCATAAAGTATGCGAAGATACTTTGGCCCCCTGATGCAAAGAACTGACTCATTGGAAAAGACCCTGATGCTGGGAAAGATTGAGGGCAGGAGGAGAAGGGGACGACAGAGGATGAGATGGTTGGATGGCATCATTGACTCAATGGACATGAGTTTGAGTGAACTCTGGGAGATGGTGATGGACAGGGAGGCCTGGCGTGCTGCGGTCCATGGGGTTGCAAAGAGCTGGGCACGACCAAGTGATTGAACAACAGCAAACTGGCCCAAGACTCGTAGCTCTTGGAACAGCTGCTCAGCTTTCCTCAACTCCACCATTTTAATTGTGATCAGTAGGTTCATTTGCATCTAAAAGGCGTCGTTTTCTTATCAGCACCATTGAGTTGGGAACCAGTGTGCTCCGTTTATGTAGAGTGGCCCATTTTAACCAGGCCCATTAAGCAGTGAAAGTAAATGTGGGTGTTTTACAAATGCAAATATGTCATGCAAATAATGTACTTTATGCTGAATGATGCCTTGTTTTTCATATGTAAAATTAGAAGCTGTGTGGCACAAAGATAATGATGAACACCTTTGCATCTGTTCCTGAGGCGCATCCCAAGCTGGTGCGCCTCAAACTGCAGCCCAGGTTTCCAGCAGCCTTTCTTCAGTCCACTCAAACAGGCATTCCGTATTATCAGAAATACACAGGTACTTATCTAGTTATTCATGTATTCCTACGTAATCCAGAAATCACGGAAAACGGGAGTCCCAGTTACCAAATGTGTTACTTACAATCAGAGATGAGATTTGTCATTTTGTTTCCATTTTAAAGATTTTTAAGGTTTTATCCCAGATGATGGGTAGTGGAAGACATGTTACTTTGTGAGAGAACTGTGTCTACCAAGAGATTTTTAAAAGAAATCTTACTGTGTGAAATGATTCTGTTTTCTACTATTTGACACCAGCCCTTGTGTGCACTGAACGTGGCTAAATTCTAGGGGTCCCTCCCTCCATGGGTTCCTGGCCTTTGGAAAGGTGCACGTCTATGGAAAGAGAATTCAAGGTGTAAGGCATCAAGTCGGGAAACACCACAGGGGATCGGTTGCCGCACTGACTGTATGGAAATCACCAAATTGAGAGTGGGGAGGGGTACCGGGGAGGGAGGCCAGAAGAAGACCCAGGATGTGAGTTGAACCGTAAAGGGTGGGTGGGAGTTGGTCAGGCGAAGAGAACACGGGGGCAAGGCCTCTCTGGCAGGGGAGCAGGCTTGGGAAGCTGCAGAAGTCAAGGTGGGGCTGGAGCCCACAGGCCAGGGCCAAAACCCAGCCAGACCCAGATTCGTTGTGCCATTAGGAAAAACCAGCAATAATACAGTCAGCTCGCCTCGGTGGTGCACGTGGGCAGGCACCACGCGAGGGGGGACAGGCCGCAGTCATCTGGGCCTCGGCTCTGGGTGGGGCCCCCCGTGACCCAGGAGAGGAGAGCTTGGCGCGGGCCAGCCCCAAGTCTTCGCTAGCACGCGGCAGGGTGATGGGGCCCAGTGGGGTCTGGAGGCACTGGGTGATGTTGGATGACAGGCAGGCTAAGAAGTTGCTGGTTCTGGCAGTGGGAGGTGAGCGGAGACCAGGGGTGGCGGAGGGAGGGAAGAGTCCAGAGGAGGAGAGAGCAGCAGGGGTGTTGCTTTAGCAGAGGAGGAGCGGACTCGGGTAGAGATAATGGGGATGAGTGAGCCTCTCCAGCTCGGCTCTGGCTCCAGAAAAGAGGGGTGACGTCTCTGCCTGATGAGGTGTGGAAAGGCAGGTTTGGGGCTTGGTGGATGGAGAGAAGCGTGAGGTGAGCCTAGTGGACTTGCTGACCATAGGTAGTGGTTTTTGGCAGGGGGCAGTTTCATCTTCTAGAGGACACATGGGAGTGTCGATAGCTCTGTCAGACTCGAGATCTCTGAGGGAGAGAATTTCGCTTTGGGACCCAAGACGCGGCTTCAGTCACTCAGAGCTTTGTGCGGCAAAAGGTTTTCTTGCAGTGGAAAAGGGACAGAGAAGCTTCTGACATAGACATCAGAAGGGGGCAGAGAGTGCCCCGTCGCCAGTCTCAGCAAGGGATCTGTATACTTTTTCGATCGGTTACCAAGAATAAATCAAAAGAATGTCTCAAGGTTGTAAAGGTCTTACCAGACCCAGCATACATCTTACCATAACGGGATTAGTCAGGCGGTTTCTGTTAAGGAGAAACATGTCCTTGAGCTGGATACATTGTTGTTATATAATCATTAGCACAGAGCTTCAGGGGAAACACAGCCTCCAGCAGCACGTGTTGTTTGTTGTGTAATCATTAACTCCTGGCTTCAGGAAAGGTAGTCTTAGGTGAAATACATTGTTGCCGCAATAGTTCAGAGTTTAAGAAAAGAGGTCTTAGTGACTAAGCAGAGGGAATGTAGGGGGAAAAAAGTCCCCCCCCCCCCCCACCGCCCTAGTCCTCTTCCTCAAGGGCCTGGACTCCTTATCAACCTACCTAAGAACTAGCTCTCTTAGTATCTGGAGGCATTTTTATTTTTAATTTTATTATTATAATTTTTAATTTTTTTGGCTGCACTGCATGGCATGTGAGATCTGTTTCCTGACCAGGCATCGAACCTGCGTCCCCTGCAGTGAGTCTCATCTCCCTTCATTTATTCGTTTGGCTGTGCCGGGTCTCAGCTGGGCCCCTCGGCTCCTTCGCTGCGTGTGTGGATTCTCTGTGGTGCACAGACTCAGTTGCTCTGCGGCATGTGGAAGCTTAGCTCCCTGAGCAGGGATTGAACCCATGTCCCCCACGTTGCAGGATGAGCTCTTAACCGCTTGACCACCAGGGAAGCCCCGAGACACTTTCAGTTGTTACAGCTGAGGAGAATCGGTGCCGGTATCCAGGGGTGGAGGCAGGGAGGCTGCCGAACATCGCAGGACCCGCAGGGCAGCCCCCACCACAGAGAGCATCCAGTCCGAAAGGTCAGCAGCGCTGAGGTCCCGAAACCTTGGCTCAGGTCAGCATCACCTCTCAGACGCATTTGAGGAGGGCAGCCCTGAACTTTTAGTGTATTCTGTGAAACGTTATTGATGTGTTCAACGTTATACAGTAGGTCCTACTCCAGAGCAGCCGCCTCTGTCTGATGCTTACAGCCCCTCTGCCCCTAGTGTACCCAGGGCCTTGGCTGTGGTGGGCATATAGGGATGGTTTGCAGGTGGATCCAGCTGGAGGCTGGATGAGTCTCCAGGTTTTAACATTTGGCTAAGGGCTCGACTTAGCACAGGGTGACAGAGGGGCTTCATGTCTCACTGAGACCCAAGTTTCCCCTCCCAGCAATCTTGCCACGCTCTCTGTTGTGGCTTCCGTGGTCCTTGCTGGTGACGGTTTGATCACATCGCTAATGCCTTCCCATGACTGTCAGGGGCTTCCCAGGTGGCAGTAGTGGGAAAAAATCCATCCGCCAATGCAGGAGAGACGTGGGTTCCATCTCTGGGTCCTGAAGATCCCCAGAGGAAGGCATGACAGCCCACTCCAGAAATCTTGCCTGGAGAGTCCCATGCACAGAGGAGCCTGGAGGGCTACAGCTTTCTTTAGAGAAGTTGGCATCTGTGGAGCCGCTTCTCCCAGCCTATTGATTTTCAGACACCGTTCATTGCTACTTTGGGTGGAGGAACATTTGCAAATGAGATGTTCTCCAAGCACGCTCAAGGGGAAGAGGGAGGTGAAAGTGTGGTCAGCTCTTGCGTCATAAAAACGAAGATGAGAGCCAGGCTGGGAGAGTCCCCAGGAGGTGGGAGGGAGCAGGGGCACCGGGCCCGTCACCGCGCGTCTCTGAACTGCAGCATCGTTGTGACCGAGACGGCCGCTGCGGTTGTTGAAGTGCTCAGAGCATCCTCCTACACGTGTCATCTCATTTAATTCTCTAGCGCTACACACTGTTACTGCCCCAGTTTATAGGCGTGGAGTTGAGATGCGGACAGATTTAAAGACTTTCTGCCTTGTGTGTCCAGCAGTCAGATTCCTGGAGTCCAAATCTTGTGCTTCTGCCACCAGACCTTGGATGGGACCAGGCGGCCACTGAGACCCCTTTGCACGTCAGCGAGTGTCAGGAACCCTTCTGAGAGTTCTGAGCTTTCAACGGGGCTCTTTAGTGATGCCTCTCAAACTATGATGGGTGTCTTCTGAAACCTGAGACCATCTCACCCAAGTCTCTCTGATTCCTGCACTCCAAACTCCAGGACTGGCACCCTTCAGCCAACAGGTCTGAGTTAGCATGTGGCGCAGGTCAGCTTGTTTTCCTGCGACATCCTGTGATCAGTCCACACTTAGAATTAACAGTAGAATTCCGAGTTTCTCTATTTTCCCAGGAATTCTCCCTTCTTTGCGGCTTGCCTTAAATGTTGTGTTCCCGGGGAGACACAGTCTGGTGACCGACGTCAGGCATCCTGCAGAATTGCCATCATGCTTTTTTGGTGCTGAGAATTGGGCCGGGACCCGCTCTGCTGCCTGAAGACTGGCAGGCCCGCTCCGGCCTCGGGAGGGACCGGGTTGGGACAGGCTGGTGTCGCCGCCTCCCTTTCCTCTGCCTGGTCGGTTTGGGCTTTCTGCTTTCTCGTGTGCTTTGGGCCAGTCTGGCAGGGACGTTAACTTCAGGGACCTTCAGAGAGACCGTGTGGAAGGCGCTCTTTACTGCCTGGGACTCTTCTTCGGGGGTCCTCCTTGTATTCATCCTTTCTCTCTCTTACTCTCTATCTCTCTCTCACTTTATATTCAAATTTTTTGTTACGGTGGTAAAACACACACCATCCAACGGAGCATCTTAACCATTTAAATCTACTGTTCAGTGGCATTAAGTATGTTCACAGCAGTGGGAACCAACCTGCAAAACGCTTTCAGCTCACAAAATTGAAACTCTGCACCCAGTAACCGAGTCTCGTCTCCTGCCCGCTCGGCCTCGCCCAGCCTCCGGCAACTCCCGTTCAGTCTTGTCTCTGTGAACTCGGCTGCTGCGGTCAAATGCAGTCTTTGTCCTTGGGTGACTGGCGTGTCTCACTCAGTGTGATGTCCTCCGGGCTCATCCGTGTTATATCCTGTTTCCCAGGTCCACCAGCTCTCCCTCTGCAGCCGGGTCCTTAGGAAAAAGCAGATACTTTACAAAAAGCTGTTGTTGTTCAGTTGATCGGTCATGTCTGACTCTTGGTGACGCCGTGGGCTGCAGCACACTGGGCTTCCCTGTCCTTCACTAATTCCGGGAGTTTGCTCAGACTCACGTCTGTTGAGCTCGTGATGCCATCCAACCATCTCACCCTCTGTTGCCCCCTTCTCCTCCTGCCCTTAGACTGTACTTAGAGTACCCAGTGTCTTCCTTAATTTTCTTAGGCTTACAGAATGTCCTGGCTGGTGAATATGGGTGTGGTTCTTGCCAGAACCTCCCAGGGTCTTGTTCAGCCAGTCCTGCCCACGATGAAAGCCCATGGGTGTCACCTGACCCATGACGCCATCATACCAAGGGCCACCTTGGGGCCGGGCAGCCTTCTGGCTTCCGTGTCCCTCTGGGAGTTGGCAGAACCCCGCAGCGAGCGTGAGCCCCGGGGCAGTGCGTCTCCGGCAGATGCTGGCCGTGCTGCCTGGACGGTAGGGCGCCTCCCTGGGGATTTGCTGGCTCAGCCCCGGTCTTCATGGTCAGCCGGGCCCGTGTTCTCAGATGTCAGCTCACAAGCTGCCTCTTCTGGCCAGCCAGGCCTCTTAACCCAGCGGTCACCTTTGCCACATGTGGGTTTGGCTCTTAAGGCTGGAGGTCGTGGGCTGTGTTAGAGCGTCGCTGAAACAGGACGTTTGTGGTGCGGCGTTGGCTCATTTCTTCTGATCTGAGCCCACGGGTCTGTCTGTCGTATGGAGAGCTGACTGCTTTCTCCACCCTGGGGTTTTCCTCGGAGAGAGTCCCAGGGAAACACCATCTGCAGCCTCCTCGCGTGGAGGAGAGCTCAGGACTGAGAACCAGAAGCCTGCCGGAGAAGGCGGGCGGTGAGGAGCGGGGCCGAGGCCGTTGCCGGCACGCTGGGCTGGGCTCGGACTGGCCGCTGGCCCGCCGTGATGAGCTGGACTCGTCCCTCCTCCTGCATACCCACAGCATGGGAGGCGGGCCCCGCCCTGCTCGCTCGCAGCTGGGAGGATCCCACGGGGCGCGTGATGGCCGCGGTGATTTGGGAACGTGAGCACCACTGCAGGGGGCTGAGGACCCTTAAGGAGCTCCTGTGGCCCCTGCCCAGGGCGGTGACCGCTGGCAACACAGGCCTGGCACTTAGGTCATTGCGTAAGGAGAGTCCTCTGTCTACCCCCGCAAACAGCGCCCCATTCCCCACCCCTTGATTTGCCGTGGGAGTGAGTGGTTTCCGGAGTGGCTTGAGTTGTTGGTGAGCCACGATGTTGTGTCTGACCCTTCGAGACCCGTGCACTGCATCGGGCCAGGCTCCCCTGTCCTTCACTGTCGCCGAGTTTGCTCAAACTCATGGCAGGCTGCAGTCCACGGGCCTGTACCGAAGGCCTGCACCATTACAGACTCAGTGGGCATAGGCGTGTGTTAGCCACTCGGTCACCTCCAGCACTTTGCGGGCCCCCTGGACGTAACTGAATGATACGTGCATGGAGACACACACACACACACACTGAGTCTGCAACACTGTCTGATATCTCATCCTCTGCCTTCTCCTTTTGCCTTCAGTCTTCCCCTGCCTCGGGTTTTTCCAATGAATAGGCTTTTCTCATTAGGTGACTAGCTTGCTGGTTGCAAAGAGTGGGCTTGGAGCTTCAGCTTCAGCACCACTCCTTCCAATGAATATTTAAGGCTAATTTCTTTTAGGATGGACTGGTTGGATCTCCTTGCAGTCCAAGGGACTCTCAAGAGCCTTTTCCAGCACCACAGATCAAAAGTATCCATTCTTCAGCACTCAGCCTTCTAGGATGTAATCCAACCCTCACATCCTTACATGTCTCCTGGAAAATCCATAGCTTTGGCTAGATGGACTTTTGTCGGCAAGGTGATGTATCTGAAATTCTGCCACAAAAACCTTGATCACTAGCTTCTCTGAGTTACTGTGGTTCCTATCTACTTTTAAGTAATTTCACTTACTTTTTCAAACTAACTTTGAGCTTTAAAGGCCCATGAGCCAGGAGTATCTCCAAATGGAAGGAAAAAAATCAGTTTGCTGGCCCCCAACCTGAAGCCACAAGGGCCATAATCACTGGTCTTTTCCACACACACTTCTAGTCTCTTTAGATAGATTTACGGGAGACTGGACCTGGCGAGGTGTGACTGTGAGCTTCCCAGGTGGTGCTAGTGGTTGGTAAAGAACCCGCCTGCCAATGCAGGAGATGTCAGAGACGTGGGTTTGATCCCTGGCTCGGGAAGGTCCCCTGGAGGGGGGCATGGCAACCCACTCCAGAATTCTCGCCTGGGGAATCCACGGACAGAGGAGCCTGGCGGGCAGCTTGTCCATCAGGTTGCAGAGTCAGATATGAGTGAAGCGACTTTGCACACACAGGCACGACAGTAAGCTCCGAGAGGCCATAACACGGCTTGTAATTTTTCCGTCCATGTCCAAGCACAGTTTTCAGCAAGTACTTAATAAATCCAACCATCTCCTCACAGTTAGAAGATGTCATTTGGGAGCAGCCATCCCGAAGAAGAGAATGAGATATAAGGCCAGTGAGCCCAAAAGCTTCACAGTGAGCACAGCAGAGAACGGCTCACCTGAGGGACAGAGGCCCCAGGTGAGCGCGTGTCTCGGGCGGGCAGGGCCCCCATCGGGGCGGGCAGGGGCGGCGCCGCTCCCTGTGTGCCATGAGGATGGCCTCCGCGCCAGCACTGCAGCGCCCGCCGCGGCCGGGGTGTAGGTGCGTCAGCGGGACGCTGTAGACATGTCTGAGTGGATTTCCAACCTACAGGGAACGTTCCGCGTCTACCGGCTGGGTTTACCCGTCCTCTCTTCCCCACGTTTATTCCACCCCTGCGGTCCACTCGGTTTCCAGCCAGATCAGGTCAGGATGGAGAGGAAGCTTGGAGGGAAGCAAGCCGGATATTGAGGCTTCTGCAGCAGTACTCTGTTCTGAATTCTGCAGAAGCAGCAGCTCCTCTGTAATGGAGTCCTCTGTTTTTAATTCCCTTTAGACGCCAGGATATGCAGTGTTGGCGGGAAAAGGTGGGAAAAGGTGGGAAAGCCTCAGGAGCCAGCTGGGGTTGCGAAACGATACTCTTAAGCCTTTTCAGGCACTCTTCATGGGACTTTGATCAGCCTCAGATTGGAAGTGGATGGGAGTCCGAGAGAAGAGCGCTCTGCCGGCTGCCGGCACCTGCGGCTCGAGGCCCCTCCAGGTCGTCTGTTCTGCGCGGCCCCGGGCGCGCGGGGGCCACCGCCGCCAGCGCCACCGCGGGGACGCGGCAGCCTCGCTTGCCCTGGGCGGGGCGGACCGGCGCCAGAATCAACAGAAGCTCCATCCTTTAAGTCAGGGTTCCCCCCGTGCGTTTCCGACACGTCTGCCGTTGCTCCGACGCGTCTGTGTGCGGCAGCTCTTTCCCTCTCCTTTCTCGGCTCCTCACGAGTCCTCATACCTGCTGTGCCGTGTGTATCTCTGGGACTGAAGTCTTGGTCAGCAGGGTGTGTCCCTGACATCTCTCCTTCTTGTTAACAAGTTGCATTATTGGAGAACCTGATTGACTCTAGAAGCATGCGCTGGCAAGTCCTTCAGACTTGTGTGTGTGTGTGTGTGTGTGTGTTCATGTTCGCCAATCTTACAGACGTGTATTCAGACCCAATTTTTTATTTTTTTTAATGTTGAAGGTGATTGATAATGCCTTAACCAGGATCGTTTGCCACATTCTATTTTGGAGAAAGTAATTTATGCCACCTCTGGGGCTGGCTGTAGTAACAGTTTTGACTAAGTGCTCGCTAACATTAATCTAAACCAATCCTTGATTTAGAATCACCTCCTTTCCACTCCAAGGATATTTTCCTAAGACAGGCTAGGTTATAAAGTTTTTCACTGGGCGTCTTAAAACAGTGAAAATGCTGGTCTGTAAATGTGTTAAAGTGTCTGTGTGATGCATTGATCTTTCCCCTTTCCTTGCCTCTCCTGTTACAGAGCTGTGAGTGGTAACATAGCTGCAAAATGTTTTATAGGATACAGAGTGCAACACTGTAAGCCAGGAAATTGAAAACGGGATGGGAGACTGGCCGCGAGGGAGGGAGGGAGGCGCTCAAGGTCAGATCTGTGCATTAGGGGTGGTGGCAGAAACACCAGAAGGGAAACTTGCCTTTGCACTGGGCCAGTGGCACCGGAAGTGGTGGAAAACCTGCTGACCTCAGAAGATGTGGATGGGGTGGTGGGGGGGGGGGCGGGGAGGGAGAGAGAGAGAGAGAAGGGAGGAGGGTTGAGACGGTGATCAGAATACCCACACGGACAGGATCTGCACTTTGAAAGATGAAGCTCATTCGTCATTCAACAAGCCTGCTGCTGCTGCTAAGTCGCTTCAGTCGTGGCCAACCCTGTGTGACCTCATAGATGGCAGCCCACCAGGCTCCCCCATTCCTGGGATTCTCCAGGCAAGAACACTAGAGTGGGTGGCCATTTCCTTCTCCAATGCACGAAAGGAAAAGTGAAAGTGAAGTCGCTCAGTCGTGTCCAACTCTTCATGACCCCATGGACTACAGCCTACCAGGCTCCTTTGCCCATGGGATTTTCCAGGCAAGAGTACTGGAGTAGGTTGCCATTGACTTCTCCATCAACAAGCCTAATGCTCTTCAAAGATGCATTTTCGGAGGGTATGGATAGGGCATAGCTGGGACGGTGTTTTGAAGCCACTTGGAAGGGCGTGTTTGTAGGCCGTCCCCCGAGCAAGTGTGGACAGCTCTGGCTCACGCTGCTTTCTCTTCCGTTTCAGCACATCAGGTCCACCCCTCTGGCCAGGCAGCACCTTCTTCAAGAGGAACGGAGCCCTCCTGCAAGGTAGGCCTCTGCACGCCCCTGCCCCCGCATCCCCACCCTCCTTGCGGAGGGGCGCTCCTGCCCCCTGCCTGGGTGCCTCCTGTGGGTGGCCCTGTGTCTCCGTGTCTCTTTGTTCTGTCCTCCACTCGTCTCCTGGTTGCTCTACTCGTTGGTCTGAGATGAGACGGTTTCTTTGGTCTGTCGTCACTGGTGAGATTCGAGAAGCGCTTGGCTTGCTTTGGTGAAATTGGAATTATGCGTAATGATGTCTCGGTGACAGAAATGGGTTGAGAAAACCGAAGTCAAACCCCGTTACGGATTGCCTGCGCTTGGCAATCTCCGAGGAATGCTGTGGGCATTTGGGTGCTCGGGTCTCGTGGAGATTCCCTTCTTGCTTATTGTCCGACATCCATGGGTGCCCAGAAGGGTGACTGAGGCAGGTTCGGAGGGTCAGAGTTCACACCCATACCTCTTGTCCCTGCAGGCGTCATTTGCGAGGGGCACAGGGGGGCATTCTCCCTGCTGTCCATTCCGTCCTCAGCTGCCTAACAACTTCCTATCCCATGCGCTCAAGGAATTCAAACTGCCTTTCATCTCTAATTTTGCCATCAAGCGTCTTTAGAAATGGCCACAGTCAAAGAAGACTGCGTGGCTAAAGACAGCAAGAAGATGCCTGCTGTCTACTTTAGAAAGTGTTTGGGGAGATGACCGTTCAGCATGCTTGCCCTGCAGACCGGCTGGAATTGGCTGCCCCCGAGGGTCTTGACTTGCCCTCGCCGCTAGCCTCTCTTGACTGGCTGGGCCTCACAGGGGCACCACTGACCCGAAGCAAGTGGGTTGCTGGTGCCAAGAGCTTTGGACCTGTCCTGGGCTCTAGGTTGAGGAGTTTCAGTGAACCTTGGTTGGTTGAGAGCTGCTAAGCCTCTTTTTCTTAAAAGTACACGCTGAGGGTCAGCCATGGGTGGGAAAGAGCAGGCTAAAATGCATCTAAGAAGTATTTAACTTCAGGTTCCAGAGCAGCTCAGACGGCTGAGAGAGACGCCGTTGCCTTTGCGAAGTTGTTTTCAAGGCCATACAATTGCATGCTTTTTTGTATAGCCTGTGAAACTGGGGACTTAGGACTTTGTGTCTTTGCTTGGTCGGTGAAATTTAGGCAGGCAGGTCTGGTTAATTCTGATTTTAGTAATTGTTATAGATATCCTGAATATTTAAGAAAAAAATTGGAAAATGCCTCCACTCTTAAATATTAAGACATAACTTAAAAGATATATACTCAATGCTCCCTTCAGAAAGTGTAAATGATGAGCCTTTGGGTTTTCTCAAGGGGATTTCCAAGTTGTACGCCCCTTATTTTTCCTCTAGATCTGTAGCAATAACACGAATGCCATTCATGGTTGGATTATTTTCACAAAAGTGATTTTATTTACTGAGAGCACTTTCCTACAGGATTTTTATTCATCAAGTTCCACATTAGGGAAGATTTGCTCTAAGCATGTTAGTTTTTGGTTATTTCTACGGGGCACATGCATGAGGGAAAAATTGATAAGGTTTCTGAAGCTGAGCGATTTCATTGTGAGATTCTGTCTCATTGGGTGGTAGACATAGTTTCTGTTCTTTATAGGGTTAAATATTCCTAATTACTCTTAGGCATTGAGAATTGAATTATTACAGATTTCAGATGCTCGTTGAATCCACATCCAATTCCATTCGTCCTATTAATTTTTTGGTACATGTGGAAATCAGGATCTCGGTGAGAAGTCGGGAGTGGGTGGAGATTTGTGAATGGTATTTCCTGTTTCTTCACTTGCTGTATCTGTATAGAGAGTTTGCAAGACACTTAGGTCATGGTAAGAGTTTTAAAACTATGTGTATTCTTCTGAATTAAACCTTTTTAGTTGATTTTATTAAGGTAAAGTCGATTCTCAGTGTTGTGTTAGTTTCTGTTGCACAACAAGCTGCCTCGGTTATGAATATGCATACACATATGTTTTCCATGTTCTTTTCCATTGTGGTTGCTCACAGGATATCGGATGCAGTTCCCTGTTCTCTACAGTAGGACCTGGTTGTTGATCCATCCTGATGCACCCGCCCATCCCAGGCTCCAGGTCCCTCCCTCCCCAGCCTCTCCCCGCCCCCCTGACCACCCTAAGTCTGCCCTCTGGGTCTGTGAGTCTGCTTCTGTTTTGTAGATGTTTGTCGGATGGCGGGTTTCTCTGGTGGACAGTGCTCATTAAGAAGTTGCTGATGCTCAGGAACAAAAGTCTCTCAGTAAAGAGAGGGGAGGAGAAAGAAGGGAGCTGCCCAGTCACGCCGGCGGGAGGTTTAGCTTAGGATCAAGTAGAAGAAAACGTAGCCGATTTGTGCCTGCCTTCTCATCTTTGCACTTCATACTTGCAGTACATGGCCACTCTTTTTTTAATGTCTGTGGGAAGCAGGAAGAGGTTTTCCTGGATAAGCAGGCTGGGAGAGAACTCTGTTACTAGGATCAGCCACAGGCATGGAGACAGCAGGCCAAGAAGACGCCTTAACGAGCTGAGTTCTAGGAGCAGAGCAGAAGGTGAAGCCTGGTCACACGGGGTGACACAGGGCCGGCCAGCAAAGCCCAGCTGTGACCGTGGGCGGAACCTGAGGAGCCAGGCGGCCCTGGGGCTGGGGAGGACCTGCTCTGTGGCCTGGCCCTAGGGGCTGAGAGTGGAGGAAGCTAGACGCTGCCTAAGGAGCAGATAGGCCAGTTGCTTCAGGGGCTGAGCCTTGCTTTTGTCAGGAGGGAGGGCACGCGGGGCCGCCACTTCCTGGGAGAGCTGACACTTGCTCAGGGCCTTGGAGAAACTGCTGAGGGGGGCGTACCCAGAGGGGGAGCCACCAGAGCCCGTGGGCACGAGAGGACCGAGAGAGGACCGCAGGCGGAGAGCGCTGTGGGGCTCCCGGGGCGGGCGCGGAAACAGGGCCTTGTGGGTGCTTTGCAGTCATGCCTCAGGCGCTCCAGGGTGTGTCTTGGGAGAAAAGCTGCAATTTCCAAAGAGGAAGTGATAGAAGGGCAAGCCTGCGCCCAAGGAGCATGGCAGCCTCGCGGTCGCAGCAGGGGCTGGTGTGCCTTGTCTGATGGCCACTTGGTTTCTGAGCTGTTGAGCAGGGACGCAGCACAGTAATTTTTTTTCCAGCGTAAACCCGATTGCAGGAATCAACTAGAAGCGCTGGAGGTGCTGCCAGGGCGGCCTCTGGGATCTGGTTCTTGCGGGGTCGCTGGCAAGAGGGCCTGCTGATTCATCTCCCGGTTTTGAGGATAATGGGCTAAGATTTGGCTTGGATTACACCAGGCACGGATACTTAACATAATTGGTCGTTTCATCAGTTCACAGTATTTATTGTAAACGCCCTTTAGGCTGCGAGAGACAATTTCAGGACATTCACAGTTTGAGTGAGTAGAGAGCACTTCAGATCTTGTACAATAGAGATCTAGCTGAGCGCCAGAAGGGGACCAGCCCTGTGTTTAAAGGGGCCCCAGGATGAAGCCAAACAGATGAGTGGGGCTCATTCTGCGCCCTCAGGAGTGGCCAGCTGACAGGCGTCCCCAGCGTCCCCTCTGCCTGTCTCTGTGTGTCTCTCTGATGATCTCTGGGTGTGAAATACATTTTTAAAACTATCTTTAAAAAAACCTTTTTGTTGGAGTATGACTGATTCACAGTGTTGTTAGGCTCAGGTGTACAGCAGGATTAAGCTATACATACACATATGCCTGACTCTCTGTGACCCCGTGGACTGTGGCCCACCAGGCTCCTCTGTCCATGGGATTCTCCAGGCAGGAGGAGTGGGGTGGGTTGCCATGCCCTCCTCCAGGGGATCTTTCTTATCCAGGGATCAAACCCGAGTCCCCAGTGTATCCTGCATAGGCAGGCAGGTTCTTCACCTCTTAGACTCTCTTCCCGTATAACTTATTACAGAGCACGGAATAGGGTGTCCTTGTGAAATACATTTTAAAATTTCTGCAGTTCAGTTCAGTCACTCAGTCGTGTCTGACTCTTTGCAACCCCATGGACTGCAGCCCACCAGGCCTCCCTGTCCATCACCAACTCCCAGAGTTTATTCAGACTCATCTCCACTGAGTCGGTGATGCCATCCAGCCATCTCATCCTCTGTCGTCCCCTTCTCCTCCCGCTTTCAATCTTTCCCAGCATTGGGGTCTTTTCAAATGTCAGCTCTTTGCATCAGTATTAAATTTTGGCCAAAGTATTAAATTTTCTTAGGTAAATTAAAATTTCTTAGGTATTAATAATAACATCATATTTTCTTAATGAAAACAGTGTTTCATGTGTGTGTGTTTTCCCTCTTTGGAACTCCCGATCCCCAACCCTTGTCCCCCCGCACATATACACACGTTCCATTCACTCCTTCAGACTGAAAATTAGGTTCCTTCATTTAAACGTCAGCCGTGGTTGGATTACGTTAGTGGGCCAGCGACCCCTAGTCAGAGGCGGTCCTGGGCCCTGGTCTGACCCTCCTCTGCTCCCCCCACCGTGCGGGTCATCCCTGCTCCTGTTCCCGCCGCCCCGCGGATCCTCCACGTCCGCCCGCCTGGGGCCTTCGTGAGCTCTGCAGGCCCCCGAGCTCCACACGGGGTTTTGTTCGGAGAGAAGCTGCTGCCTCCGCAGCTGTGACTGCTGACCGCGTGGCCCAGGCCTCACCTTTGCTCTCTGTCTCCACGTGTCGGGCGGGGATGGGGCTGGAGTCCCCTGGGGAAGCCCGCCCCCCGCACCACCGCCGGCAGCCCTGGGGGCAGACCCCGCCTCGCCGCTCTTCTCGAAAAGCCCTTCAAACCCCGAAGCGCCCCCTCGCCTCCCCGGCCAGCCCACCGCTGCTTCCGCAGAACGCAGGAGTGGAATTCGAATAAACCCCCTACCGCGCAGGGCAGATGTTTCTCTGCACTCGCTTCTCACAGCCCCCCAGCTGCACTAGTGAGCTGGGAAGAAGACCTTCGAGGCGTTTCCAGCGCCCCGAGCAGGACAGAGCCACCCCAGGCCGGGAGCAGACCGAGAGGCCACGCTGGGAACCCTGCAGGGAGTCGGCTATGCCCGCAGGTGACTTGCTTCAGACGCCAGGCTCCCGGCGGCCTTCACGGGCTCGCTCTGCTGGGAGTCCTGTGTGTCGCCACTCTCCACGACACTGACCCCTTCTCGGTCCCGTAGCTGCTCTGCGGGTTTTCTCAGCTAAAACGTGCGCAGGGTAGCGCCCCTCTTCGGTGTATTTGCTGCTGCGACAAACCCCACAGCCAGTATCAGTGCATCAGAGACGGGTTCTAGTGGACGGAGCCGAGCGCCGCCAGTGACGGAGCCGCGCGCCGCCAGTGACGGAGCCGAGCGCCGCCAGTGACCGACCTGCTTGGGTCCCAGCTCTGCTGCTTGGTAACCGCTGTGACCTTGGACAGACCTCATGGCAGGCCTAGGGTTTCATGTTCTTGCCTGCGAATCAAGGAGTGGACCTCAGAAATGGCAGGGGTTTCCCGTAGATGGCCGCGCTGGTCCGTCCTAGCAACGTCCCAACGTGGGTCGAAATGGCCTCAGCCCAGTGGAAGGAGTGCTCCCTTCAGCAGACGGTCAGAAGAGAGGAGGCAGGTCCGCCGCTGCTGGCCGTGTCCTGATCCTCGAACCAGGCCTTTCTCCAAGGTCTCAGATAGTAGCGTGCCCCGTGGCTCCGTCACAGCCCACTCTCTGTGACCCTGTGGACCGCAGCCCGCCAGCCTCCTCTGTCCCTGGGATTTCCCAGGCAAGGATGCTGGAGTGGGTTGCCATTTCCTACTTCAGAGGATCTTCCCAATCCAGGGATCAAATCAGAGTTTCTTGCATCTCCCGCTTTGGCAGGCAGATCCTTCAGCACTGCTGCCATCTGGGAAGCTCTGTGGGAGGCATCGTGGTTCAGGTTTGGACAATGTGGGAATGAACTGTTCTGGCTTCTTGGACACTGGGCTCACCCTCTCTGAGGGGATAATAGTAGACATGCTTGTCTCGTAGGGTCCTTGTGGGACTCAATGATGAATTCATATCAGTAAAGCATTGAAGTGAAGTGAAAGTCGTTCAGTCGTGTCTGACTCTTGGCGACCCCAAAGACTATATAGTCCATGGGATTCTCCAGGCCAGAATACTGGAGTGGGCAGCCTTTCCCTTCTCCAGGGGATCTTCCCAACCCAGGGATCGAACCCTGGTCTTCCACGTTGCAGGCGGATTCTTTACCAGCTTAGCCACAGGGCAGTCCTAGTAAAGCATTGAGAACATGCTAAATTCCCAGAGTTTAGTTATTATAACATTTGACAGAACTGTGAATGTTAGGAAAAGGGGGCCGACATCCCCTGAGTGTGGTGTCCCTGTACTGTTCATCTTCTCTGCTATAACTTCCCTTGTCCATTGAGGGTGGCTAGACGGTAAAGAATCCCCCTGCAATGCGGGAGACCTGGGTTCAATCCCTGGGTTGGGAAGATCCCCTGGAGAAAGGAATGGCTCCCCACTCCAGTATTCTTGCCTGGAGAGTTCCATGGACAGAGGACCCTGGCGGGCTACAGTCCACGGGGTCGCCAAGAGTTGGACACGACTGAGTGACCAAGCACACACAGTGATTCTCAGAACAGGGCAGAAAACGAGATAGCCCCGATGGATTTCCATGTGGATCTTAAAAACAAGCTATTCACCTCTTTCTATTAGATTCCTTTCAAATAGGACTGCCTCCTGTGAGTTCCTGGCTCACAAAGACTGAGAGTCTTTTCCGTTTGATTGTGTTACACCCAGCAGGAGTGTAGATTTCCATGCAAAGGAGCACAGATTCAGCACAGCAGCCCAGGTTTGAATTCCTTTGTCTCTAAGAATTGGCTGTTTGACCTTGGGCCTCAGTTTCCATTGTCTGTAAAATGGGGCTATGAGTTGTGCTCCCCAGAATCTTTGCAGAGATTAAAGGAGGGTGTGAACATGAAAACATCTGACCAGCTCAGCACCGGACCGACACCTCACAGATACTTAATAGTGAGAGTTTGGTTTTGTTTTTTTAAGATTTGCTTAACCGTTTGTTTATTCTTGGCTGTGCTGGGTGTCCTGTGCTGCGAGGCCTTTCTCTAGTTGTGGTGAGCGGATTGAGCCGGTGTCCCTTGCGTTACAGGGTGGATTCTGGGCTGCCAGGGAAGTCCAGTTGTGAGAGTTTTTAACCTTTGACTTCTTCATGGTCGAGGTTTTTGATCCTTAATCCTAGCTGTGTATTCAGGGTACAAAGTTCCAAATTTCCTCAGAGGAGTGGGCTCCCACACTGCCCGTCTTGGTGGGACGTCAGTTCCTGCCACCAGCCTTGCTGGCAGTTCTTTCCTGGTGGCCCCAGAGTGTGCCGGGCCCCATCCCTACTCCAGGCGCATCCATCTTTCTCTGCATCCAGACCCTGGTTTTGTTCGGGCTCCCCCTGCCCCTCCCCCCACATTTCTTTCCCATTTGGCTGGAGCCCCCAGGCTCTTTGGCTTCTTTCGTCTAATCTGCTCCACAAGCTGACTCTTTTGTCCATTTTGCAAAGAGGGAATTCACCTAATGCATAAATCTCTTGATTCTTGCCCCTAGGCACACCCGTTTTCCAAAAAAAAAAAAAAATTAGAAATAGCAGAAAGGGAACAAAAACACCTCTCTTCATTTCCCCGCAGTGCTGATTGCCTTCTGCCTCCTTTTGGCCTGCAAAAGCCCTTTAGGTTTTTCCGAGGAGCCCTTATCTCTTGGCATGTTTCGCTATTGTTCTCACTGAGTTCTTTGTAAAGATATTTATGTAACTGGAATTCAGTAACAGAGTCACCTGACTGTTTCTGTTGACTATCGCGTGGAGTTACAGGGGTGGTGGTCTGTTCTCATCACTCACGTTCCGTGTGGTCACTGAGAATATGCTCTTAAGTTACTAAAAGGAAGTGCATTTCTGTTTTATTTCTACTCCAATCTTTTTTTTTATTGAAGTATAGTTGTTACTCAGTATTTTATAAGTGCACCATATAGTGATTCCTCCGTGGAGGTTATCCTCCATTTATAGTTATTATAAAATATCGACTATATTGCCTGTGCTGTAAAATATATCCTTGTAGCTTATTTTGTGTCCGATAGTCTGTGCCTCTTGGCTGCCTCCCCTTCCCCACTGGCAAGCACTGGTTTGTTCTGAGTCTGCTTCTTTCTCTTCCATTCACTGGTTTGTTGTATTTTTTAGATTGCACATGTGAGGAATACAGTATTTGTCTTTCTCTGATTGACTCAGGAAATGCAATTTTAAAAGAAGCCTTTGGTCACTGTCCCTTGGGACTCCAGATTCATGCCAGCTTCCTGACATCACCAGCCTGGCGTAGACGCTGAGAAGCCTCGGTCACATAGCGTGTACTTTGCTATCTGACTTGAGTTTCCGCCAGTCTCCGTCCCACTGTCCTTAGTAACCCTGTTCGTGAAAATCCAGCGTTGAGGCTGGCCCCATAGACAGAAACAGGGCTGCTGTCCAGAACTGCCGGCTCTCCCGGGGACCTGATGTGCAGAGCTCCCTCTGGGCCAGGCCCCTCCCAGATGGGTGTGTGTGAGGTACTCATGTGTGAAACAGTTCTGCTGTTTCAGGAGGATGTGTAAACCAAGGCGGGAGTTTAGTAGAGGGAGGGCGGACAGGAGAGGGCGTTCGGTAAGTTGTCAGTCCAGACGTGATCGTGGAAGTTACAGGCATAGGTGAGCTTTTTCAGGGGGTTGTCGAATGAAAAAGAGGGAAAAGGTTCCATCTTTCAGACCTAACATGATGGTAGGAAGAGAAATGTAGCTGACAGCAAACAGCCGTGGCATTGAAGAAGCCGCTTGGAAGCTGGAGGCAATCACGGAAACGAGGAGAAGGAGCTTCAGAGAGAAGTGGCAGGCCGGGCACGGCCGATGTGCGGCCGATGTGCGGCCGATGTGCGGAGAAGCTGGAGGAGGTGGGAGGGGGGTCTAGAGAAGAGCCCCCTGTGGGTCCGATGGTCAGCGGGCCCCACGACCCTGAGGGCGTGACCGCTGGGCTACCTTCTGTCTCCAGGATCTGCCTGTTCCAGACACCTCACCCAGACAGAATCAGACACCCTGTGACCTTTCAAGTCTGGCTGTTTATATTCCTTACATTATTCTATATTCAGTTCAGTTCAGTCGCTCAGTCGTGTCCGCCTCTGTGCGACCCCATGAACTGCAGCACGCCAGGCCTCCCTGTCCATCACCAACTCCTGGAGCTTGCTCAAACTCATGTCCATTGAGTCAGTGATGCCATCCAACCATCTCATCCTCTGTCGTCCCCTTCTCCTCCTGCCCTCAATCTTTCCCAGCATCAGGGTCTTTTCAAATGAGTCAACTCTTCGCATCAGGTGGCCAAAGTATTCGATTTTCAGCTTCAACATCAGTCCTTCCAATGAACACTCAGGACTGATCTCCTTTAGGATTGACTGGTTGGATCTCCTTGCAGTCCAAGGGACTCTCAAGAGTTTTCTCCAAAACCACAGTTCAAAAGCATCAGTTCCTCAGTGCTCAGCTTTCTTCACAGTCCAACTCTCACATCCATACATAACTGCTGAAAAACCATAATTTTGACTATATGGACCTTTGCTGTCAAAGTAATGTCTCTGCTTTTTAATATGCTCTCTGAGTTGGTCCTAGCTTTTCTTGCAAGGAGCAAGCATCTTTTAATTTCATGGCTGCAGTCACCATCTGCAGTGATTTTGGAGCCCAAGAAAGTAAAGTCTGACACTGTTTCTGCTGTTTTCCCATCTATTTGCCATGAAGTGATGGGACCGAATGCCATGATCTTAGTTTTCTGAATGTTGAGCTTTAAGCCAACTTTTTCGCTCTCCTCTTTCACTTTCATCAAGAGGCTTTTTAGCTCTTCTTCACTCTCTGCCATCAGGGTGGTGTCATCTGCATATCTGAGGTTATTGATATTTCTCCCGGCAATCTTGATTCCAGCTTGTGTTTCATCCAGCCCAGTGTTTCTCTTGATGTTCTCTGCATATAAGTTAAATAAGCAGGGTGACAATATACAGCCTTGACGTACTCCTTTTCCTATTTGGAACCAGTCTGTTGTTCCATGTCCAGTTCTAACTGTTGCTTCCTGACCTGCATACAGGTTTCTCAAGAGGCAGGTCAGGTGGTCTGGTATTCCCATCTCTTGCAGAATTTTCCACAGTTTGTTGTGATTCACACAGTCAAAGGCTTTGGCATAGTCAATAAAGCAGAAGTAGATGTAGCCTTACATCTTAGGTACTATGGCTCCCATTTTGCAGATGAGGAAAATAAGGCCCCGAACAGTTGTCCTGCTCATTGTCCTGATCCTGGTGTCAGAGCCAGGATCAGAAGCCTGGACTCACACGTCTTTGGCTCAAAATGGCATTGATATTTCTAAACAGGTTTCCACTTCAGATGTTTAGACAGTCTGCAGTGTTTTACTGATTGGGGCTGCAGAGAATCCTGTTGTAGTGCTTAAAAGCACTTTATAACAACGAGGCGCCAAACAGAAGTGAGTGCTCACGTTGTCGTCTTTCATTTGAGTGATCGTCCTTCGTCCCCACATGCCTCGCGCGCTCAGTCGCGTGCGACTCTCTGCGGCCCCGTGGACTGTGGCGCGGGATTTTCCTGGCAAATATACTGAAGTAGGTTGACTTTCATTTCTCCAGGGGATCTTCCCGACCCAGGGATCAAACCCAAGTCTCCTGCATTGGCAGGTGGATTCCTTACCCCGAGCCCTCTGGGAAGCCCCTTTGTCCCCACATGTGCCTAGTATAAACAGCTGACTTTAGGATATCTTAACGGCCGAGGAAGAAGAGAAAGGGAAATCCTGAAATTAATCATTCAAAGATTAATGCAAAGAGGGCCCACCTCTTAATAGAATGAATACTTCACTTGAGGTTATCTGAATCTTATACTAGGGGATACAAAGAGATGATAATTCGGGAACAGAACTGTTTCCTTTTGGTTGAATTTTTTGAGTGTTTAAGTGTTTTCCTTGTCTGTTAAATCGTATCATTTAGATGATAAAAAGAGTATACGACCTTGGATCGTGTCGTACCACAAAGCCTGCTTTTATCAAAGTGCTGAATCTCACAGTGCAGTTGGAAAAGTCAGCCCCCTCAAAGTCCCGTTTAACTGTGCATGAATGGAAGTTTAGAAGTATTACAATGCAACTGCCAAGAGGCTTGCAATGAAGAAGGATGTTTTAGAATCGGCTCAGAGGAATGTTCACGTCACAGTTGTGAACCGAGAAGCATCCACCTGTAAGCTGCAGGGGGTCAAGTTTGTGTTCTTGTTTGGTTCCCTTGACGACCAAAAGGTGTGGCTGAGGACTGGGCAGCCCTCGGTGCAGTGCGTGTCATAGGTCAGGAGTGTGTGCTTGTGTGTGTGAGTGCACGTGACCCACGCATCCCGGCTTTTGTCCCCGGTTGTTCTGTGTCCACAAGAGGACGTCTCCCCTGCCCGTCTTCCTCTGCCGCCTCTATCCCATCAAAGATGGTGTGAGGATGAAAGTCCCGAGTCTTCAGATCAGCCTCCCCCAGCCTATTCTCTGCCTCGCTGCCTGACTGCTGTCTGACCTCGGAAAACTCACATAAACTTCTTCAGGCTTCCGTGAAACGCGAACGTACCAGTCTTGCCAGGTGAATGCAGTTATGTGTGAAGACTGGATGGTGATCCGTGCGGCATCCTGGCACATGATGCAGGTGCAGGGAGGCTGTGACCAGGAGAGGAGGGTGTGGGCCTCGGGGCCGGCCAACCCACCCCCCGCCGGCTGCCCACCATCTGCCTGACTGCGAGCAGCTCGTCTGGCCGTTTGAGCCTTTCCAGCCAAGAAGACAGATAGTAGTGCCTCCTTGGATTTTGCGGAAATTAAAACAGTATATATATGAATCTGCCTGCAATGCCAGAGACAGGGGTTCGATCCCTGGGTTGGGAAGATCCCCTGGAGAAGGGAATGACAACCCACTTGTCGTTCTTGCCTGGAGAATCCCATGGAGAGAGGAGCCTGGCGGTCTGCAGTCCATGGGGTCGCAAAGGGTTGGGCACGACTAAGCAACTTTTTTAACAAAGAAAAAAATAGCATATGTACAGGGCTGGCACCGTGCCTGGTAATTATTGTGTTCAGTAAGTAAAAGTCATCATGTATACGATAGCATTTCTGTAGTTTCCTAAGGTCTTCAATTCTTCCCAC
Organism: Capra hircus; assembly: GCF_001704415.2. NCBI lineage: Eukaryota > Metazoa > Chordata > Mammalia > Artiodactyla > Bovidae > Capra > Capra hircus. Next base: position 2,284,157 of record NC_030817.1, read on the forward strand.
CCCCAAACAACAACATAGAAATACCCTTGCCCCGCTGAGCGGATGTTGTGTCTTCGGGAATGTTTACGACTGCGTTGTCTCCTCTTCTCCGTAGAGGCAGATGCCCGCAGGGTGCCCACCGGAGGAGGGGAACTTGCGCCCTCACCAGCTGCGCTCGTGGGCCCTGTTGAGTGACTGAGATCTCGCAGACGCGTGGCACAGAGCAAGGTTCCCTGGGCCGGGTTGGAGTAGCTTGTGGTCTGTTTTCCTGATTCTCCCTCTTGGCGTCTTGATTGTGCCCGAATGTGGACTGTTTGCGAAGGCTGGTTCGAAAGAGGGGAGGGAGGGAGGAGAGGCTGCTGCCGTGATAGCAGGCTTCAGGGCTGTGTTCGCAGGGCGTGCGGCACTAGCCCCCGCCTCTCGGCCACAGTCTCTCACAGGGACGGCTCCTCCTCGCGCTGCGATTGCTTTCCGGGCGGCAGGCTCAGATCCTCTCATTTTGTACTGGGTGCGCCTTGCAGGGAGGTGTCAGAACCACAGGTCCGTGCCTGGTGACCTGTGACATACGGAGAGGCCAGTCCTGTTCATCATCTGTGTGTACCGTATTTCTCAGACTCCGAGAGACTTCGTTCTTTTAAGTTTCGCTGTGGTTAGGAAACGAAACCATTATGAACGAAGTTTTCATCTTTAAACTTTTGCAGCGGTCATAGGTCCTAACTGGGGTGCTCACAGGGGCCGCATGGGTACCCATAGCCATATCAGGGCATCAAGGGCACCTTTCTTCTCTTGTGGGTCCCCCTGTTTGCACACACACACACACACACATAACGCTGCAACAATATATTTCAAATGAGAGATGCCAACTTTTTCCAGGATCTGCCTGGCCTTGGCCATTGGTGGAGACGTGGGTACATGGTCCAGGCCGGAGTCCTGCCCTGATCTCCCTTCTCCTGAGTGTTAGGGCTCTGAAGGCTGTGCCGGCATCACCAGGCCTCCCGTGTAGGGTCAACCAGGGTACAAGAACTGGCAGCGAAGAGGAGGCGCGAGACCACTGTGCCACGGCCCTGCCTGGGTTTCGTCCAGTCAGAGGAGCTCATGAATTCTCCAGTTTACTAACCCAGCTTGATTTGGGATGGGGGATTTGTGTGTGTGTGTGTACCCAGGAGTCCCGGCAAATAAGCTCTAAATGAATGCCATCTGCTCAGCTCAATATGCGCGTCACCGACGATTTCCGTCAGTGCAATGCCAGCCTCTCCGTTGTCCTAAGTGGTGCACGTCATGGTTCAGCCCTTTTGAAAGAATATGAGATGAGCTTGGAGAGCTTTCCAGAGATGGTGACTTGACTTAAGCAAACCAAGCAGGGTCTTGGTACTATGACTCGTCTCTGTGACAGTCTCCCTGTCCCCCAGCTCAGCTTTGCCTTTAGTGGGATAGGCTCGGAGGCCCACGTGGGTTTGTGGATACCCGGTGGCTGCCAGCAGCCTCTTGGGCTGCAGACTTTGAAGCCCGCTGGCCCGGGTGTTCCTCAGAGAAGCTCCCTGGTACTTCTTGGTGTTCCCACAGAAGAGCTGTAAGGAGACGAGCCTGACCTCCTGGGACCACACTGCGGTCTGAGGAATGGGAGGGTGGTTCACTCAGAAGCTCGCGGACAGACTGGGAGCTGGAAGGGTCTCAGATGCAAGTCGGGGTCCTTTCCCAAAGAGAGAGAGGAACTGTCCATCACAGCAGCGCAGCAAGTTTAAAAACCAAAGCAGCGGACGGGGCGTTAGGTCACGTCTGCAGGTGTGCATGGCCGGCCAGGGGAGGTCAGAGGCCAAGGGCAGATCTTCCCTTTGAGACCCTAACAGCCCCCTTATCGTGAGAAGGGCCCGCGCCCGTGGGTACGGGGTGCCAAGGTCTCGGGGGGTTTGGTGGTGCCGGTCAAGTCAAGTAATTTCCCAGAGGCCCAGAATCTCAGATAAAGGTGACATTCACCTTAAACGGATTACTTGGCACTAGACCTGTCTCCTTGGTGACGAGGGAGATGGAAGACGGGACACAGCTGCCATTTACTGAGGGTTGACCTCAACCGACCAACCTCGGAATCTGGAAATTTCTCTTAGCAGCCAGAGTGGATTTCCCCCGGGTCCTCACATCAGAGTCCAGGATGCTCAGCCACGTAACGTGTTAATCAGCCAGGGAGGCCCTAACGAAACCCCGCAGACTGTGGGTGGGCAAAGGGGGCACGTGTTCATCAGATCCGTCTCCTGCCCCTCTGGAAGCCGGCGGCAGCAGGCTTGCTCTCCCGGGGCCTGCAGGCGGCCGCCCCTCGCTGTGCCTGGCGTGGCCTCTCCTGTGTCTGTGCACGTCCTTGCCCTCTCCTCCCCCCTGAGGACACTAGCCCCGTCAGATTAGGGCCCTGGCAGGATCCCACTGCTCTCGAGCCCCACCCTCACGTTCTGTTTTCATTACCTCGTTAGAGGCTCTGTGTCCAAATTCAACCCCATTCGGGATTAGAGTTTCAGCATGTGAAATTTGGGGAGGGGGACACAGTTCAGCCTTTGATAGTGACTTACACGTGTACATTTCACGAACATTCCTTGATTTCCTACAGGGTGCCAGCTACCCTGGCGGTGTGTGGACCTCTGGGTGTTTGGCTGGGAGACAGAATCGCTAAGAAGCCTGCGTGGTTCATGCCAGTACAGAAGCGCACAGGCCCTGGGGGGAGTCGGGGCTCAGGGAGGCTTCACTGAGGGGCACTGCTAGTGCAGTAGGGGGCTGTGGACTCCACGATACGGTTACCTGTGCCCTCCTCCATCACAGCGTCACCGGGGCCCCAGTACCAAAGAGCACTCACTCAAGGGCCACAGCAGAAACACTCAGCCCAGCCCACAAAGTCATGGAGCCCATCCCCAGAGGCGCAGGGCACTGACGAGTGCAAAGACTTGGGATGTGCATGGGCTGGAGAGCAGGGCTGAGGCGGGGTGGTCCAGGATGCAGATGGGAAGCTCGCCAGGCCCCTTCCAGGCAGCTTCCCCCGACTCCCTGCAGGAGGGAAGAGGGGAAGATGAAAGGCTTGTCCGGAGATTCGAGACGCGCAGTAGAAGGTGGGTCCAACTCTGAGGGGATGCGAGTGGCCAGGTGGTGGCGACTTGGGTAGCGTGGTGCAATTTAAATCTTAAGATGAAACCAGGTGTATAAAGCGGGGTCAAGAACTAAGAGCCAAGTCCGTGGACATGGGAAGCCCCTGTAGGGTGGTGCCCATCACAGCACGTGGTCACAGAGGAGGCTGGTCAGGGTTCCGTGGGTCGTGGCGGTCATAGCTGGGCTGGAAAAGGATGCGGGCAGCTTCACTGGGTGGGTGAGGAGCGAGGCAGACCCAGTTGCAGCTTTGGGTGGAGGCAGCCGGGCAGGTGAGAGAGGGTAGAGCCTCACAGACCCCCAGGCTGGCTGCTCTGCCTTCCTCTCGTTACCCCGCCTGCTTAAGAAAAATAATAGTAACCACGTCTTAAATCAGTATAATTTGAAGAGTAATTGGGTAATGAAAATCCAGTTCAGAACCCGAGATGGAACCTCTTCAATTTCACTTGCCGGTTTCCAACTTAATTTTCAAAATTAAGATACCTCTCACGAGTCTCAAAATTGTTCACAATCCAGAATGTAGTGAGGGGAAGATAAGATGCTGAGTGAGAGAGTGGATTCCATGTCAAAAACTGCCCTAACATGTGTGTGGGGTGTGTGTGTGTGTGTGTGTGTGCGTGTGTGTGGTGTGCACGTATACTGTGTGTGTGTGTGTGTGTGTCTGGTGTGTGTGTGCGTGTGTGTGTGTGTGTGCGTGTGTGTGTGTGTGTGCGTGTGTGTGTGTGCACGTATACTGTGTGTGTGTGTGTGGTGGGTGTAAAGGGGGGGACCCAGGGGTAGGATAGCCCTTTTGTACACAAGGGCATCTAACTGTAAGTGGCATTCGTTGGGCTTCTGAATCGATTAGTTTGGAGAAAGATGCCATTGTCTAGAGGAGCGTTTATACTGAGCTGAGTTTGTCACTGGAGGGACCAGCTTTGAATCCTCACTCTGACGGTTCCTCACAATCAGTCAGTGTCTGTCTGTCTGTCTCTCCCTCTTACACACACGCACACCTGCACATCATTTACACACATTCCTCTTGCCTCACTCAAATACTCAACTCTGAGCTTCTGTTTGTCTGTCTGCAAGATCAGGACGTCACCGCCTGCCTCTCAGACAGCAGATGGAATCCCCCGCGAGCCGCCGCTTCGCGCTCCTGGACTCAGGGCTGCGCCCCCAGCGTGCACAGGGAAAGTGGGCAGGGAGCAACCAAGGTTCCCGTTATCCTTGGGGTGCGAGGTCGGGACTGCAGGGCGTGGAGGGGGCTCCTGAGACGCCAGTGTGTTTACCTGGGTGCTGGGCAAACTGCAGATTCGCTGAGCTGGGTACGTATGTGGACTTTGCTGGGTATATGTGGCTTCAATCAAACGTTTCAAAAATGATTTGGCCACAAAAATTCATTACACCTGCTTGATTTCAGATTATTACTATGCACATGGAGTGAACCTCAGAATTCTAACATGATTAAAAAAACAAGATTGTCATAGATTTTATTAAATCAATGAGCTAAATTAAAGCTGGGTGAAACAAAATAATGAGAATTTTTCTCACAATTCAAGCGTGTTTTATTAAAGCCCATCAAACTTGCTTGTTATTGATATTGTTAATACAATATTTAGATTCCATTTTGAACCTGCCAGCTGGCAAAGATTACTGAAATGTCAGTCTTTTCTGAGACTACTTTGTTTGTTTGGGGTTTTTTTAACATTCATAACCAGAGTTAGGTTCTTAAATGTAGGTTAAGATGAATTTCTGCTGCTGCTAAGTCACTTCAGTCGTGTCCGACTCTGTGTCCAGCTCCCATAGACGGCAGCCCACCAGGCTCCCCTGTCCCTGGGATTCTCCAGGCAAGAACACTGGAGTGGGTTGCCATTTCCTTCTCCAATGCATGAGAGTGAAAAGTGAAAGTGAAGTCGCTCAGTCGTGTCCGACTCCTAGCGACCCCATGGACTGCAGCCCACCAGACTCCTCCGTCCATGGTGTTTTCCAGGCAGGAGTACTGGAGTGGGGTGCCATCGCCTTCTCCATAAGATGAATTTATGTGACTATAAATGGCACTAGGGAAAAAATGAAAAATCTTTATCAAATACTTTGAGAAGGTCTTTCCCAAAACACATAGGAGACTCACATAAACTGTAAAAGTTTACCTAAACAAAAGTGTTATTTCATTCTAACATAGTATCTTGATGGATAAATATGTTGGTAGCAGAACTGATCTAGAAGTCATTATTTAAACCTTGAAGCTTCATAGATAGCATTTTGCTAACAGAAAGCACTGTGTTTGAAAATGTTTGAAATTTAAAAACAAGCAGGCCTGGCTCGGGCATGGGCAATTTGGATAAAAGGGGTCAAGAGATACAGATTTCCAGTTAACAAAATTAAACATTTTGGGGGTATAATATATAGCATAGTGACCATTTAATACTATCTTTGAAAGTTGCTAAAAAGATAGATCTTGAAAGTTCTTATCACAGGAGACAAAACAGTGTCACTGTGTCAGTTACTGTAGTGATTATCCACAGTATATACAGATAACCATTATGTGGTACACCTGAAGCTAATGTAACGTGTGTCTGTTATATTCCAATTTAAAACCAAAAGATAAAAATAAGCCAGGCCAGCTACACCGAGATCTGTAACTGCCAAAGGAGTACAGAATAGCCAAGACGCTTCTCACCTAAAAGCACATGGAACTGTGGTTGTGCCTTGAAGACTGATTTTAAAAAGAGGACCCTTCTCTGCAGCATTTGTTGAAACGATTAAGGGATTCGGGAACGCCTGTCAGACCACTGACCCATTTGTGCCTTCCTTTAAACTCTTAAGCCTCTGTGTCGGCCCTTTTGTGAATACTGTCTCAGTGGCTCATGCTGCCTCTCCCACGTTCCAGTCTGTCAAGAATGTGTTGTAATAATAGTAATTTTTTAAAATCTTAGCATCATTTTCGTGATAGTACTCAGGCCTGAATTTTGTCTTGTGTGTTCCCAAGTCACAGACTGTGACACTCCCCTGTTTCAGGGACAGAGGGAATCTCAGATTTGTCTGTAGGTGCTTTTTGCAAAAGAGTTAAGACAGTGTGACGGTATATTTTCTTTTTTCTTCAGGAGACTGAAGTAGCTTCACGTTCTGATTTCGATTAGTGTAACTGCTGAAAGTCCTCGTGGTACACGTTCCATTGGCGACGTGGGGAGCCTGGCTCTTCGCAGGTGCAGCCCTGGGTGTGAACCCAGCACGCTGCTTCTGGCATGGCCCGGAACCTGAGTGACACGTACGTCAGTGAGGGATGCAGGGGCCTCCCCTGAAGTGTTCATTGATACTTGGCTTGAGCCGGGGAATCACGCGTAGACTTTTATTCACTTTCTGCTGACTGCGCTAAGGTTGGGTGGGTTAGACAAAGCACAGAAAAGAGTAAAGTAAACTGCAGCTGCCAGTTTCGCTCACTAGGTTATTGTTAATGTTTGGGCTTCCCTGGTGGCTCAGGGGTAAAGATTCTGCCTGCTAATGCAGGAGGTGAGGGTTCAATCCCTGGCTCAGGAAGATCCCCCCGGAAAAGGAGATGGCAACCCACCCCCGTATTCTTGCCTGGGAAATCCCATGAACGGGGGAGCCTGGAGGCGGGGTATGGCGCACGGGGCTGCAAAAGCGTAGAACCCGACTAAACAACATCATCAGTGGTTAGTTTATATTTTCAAAGATTGAGCAGTGAGATAGTTAAGTCTTAGAGAATGAAGAACCTGTAGATCACATCCCGTCACCACGCCCAATATATGTACCTGAGACTTCTTTCTCTTTTTCATAATTTGAGACCTATCCTTACATTGTTACGTGAAAGAAATAACGGCCAACGGGACGACAAAAACAGGTCTCATGGCCCATACCCCTGAGGTGCATCATGGCCCATACCCCTGAGGTGCATCATGGCCCATACCCCTGAGGTGCATCATGGCCCATACCCCTGAGGTGCATCATGGCCCATACCCCTGAGGTCCAGACCAAAGCTGGATGCACCCAAGACCACACCAGCCAGGAGACCCCTGGCTGGTCCCCTTCCGGACGCAGGTGGGCAGTTAGGGCTGAGGAGGACCGGAGCCCATACAAGGCAGTCACCACAAGCACAGCAGGGGCTTCTCTGCAGCACAGGGTGTTGGTCCAGGCTGCCCCGGGGGCTGAGCCCTCTGGGATTCTCGGTCACATCAGCAGCGCTCCTCCTGGCTCAGCCCAGGAGCCCAGATCCTCTCCCAGGCCCAGGAAGGCGCTTCAGTGGCGCATCATCCTTGGCTCATGCTGGAGGGCAGGCAGCATCTGCGTAGTGAGTTCAGTTAAAAGCCTGGAGGAGGGTGATGTGGAGGCAAAGGCGCACAGGTCACCTCCTGTTCCCAGGACTCTGAAAAGCTGTTCCTTGTTTACAACCACTGGAAAAACGTTTGGGTTTTCCAAATGGTCTGTTCATACATGAGGCCACAGACCTCCAGGATCTGTTATCATTTATCTGTAGTTTCGCAGGCCAACTTGATAATGTTTCCTTGAGGACCAGAAGTTCATGTGTGGACCTGCTGAATGGGATTGAGAGGCAGTAGGTTCAGAATTGAATGTCAGGAGTCCTGATTTGGAACGCATATGGTTGTTTCTATTTTACTTTAAAATGCTCATCACCTTAGAGCACATTTATATGCAGTGCTGAATATGCGAAGGGTGCCTCCAGGTGTTCTGGGACCCCTGGGGCCGTAGGAGGGTTTCTGTTGGGGGAGGTGACCCCAGAGGTTTCCCAGAGCCCTCATCTGTACCTCAGTGCTCCTTACCATCTGCTTCAGGGCTGCTGTGCAGCAAAAGGCTGCGTGTCGACGACTGTGCTTAATTAATTTGTCCAACATATCCCACCTTGTTCCAAAAAGAGTTTGCAACAGCTTACAAAAATGCAGCGCAACTAGAATTCTTTTTTTATGGTCATACTGCTCTCAAAATACAGGGAAAAGGGCAGGGTACCTAAGATAGAGTTGGAGGATAACAGTATATAAAGTTAATACCCTAGGCCCTTTGTTTCGGTTTAAAGAATAGAGTGGTCAGTCACGAGTGTGGCTCTGAGGTTCCCAGTCGCCAGGGCAAAGAGTGAAACACAATCAGGTATGTGGCTTAAATGTTCAGATTAAAACCAGCTTGTTGCCGAAGAGAACTACCGAGGTGCCTGGTGCTGAGTTGTCCTTTAGGGCGTCAGAGAGAGAAGTCCTTAGTTACGCAGCAAGGTGCGTCTTGCTGCCTAAGGCTGTGCCTCCTCGCCTAGGCGGTTTTCTGTGGCGTCTTCAGCCAGGGCAGTGATGCGTTCAGAAGCTCTTCAGTGACGGCCCCGGGGTGTCGCCGTCTTTAGTCGGGACGGCTTAGTTTGGGGTAGGCCCGTGGAGTCTGTAGTTTTAAAAGCTTCCCGGGGACACCGATGTACAGACAGGCTTGATAAGCTCTGTTTTAGGTAACAGAGGAAAATGTAGCTAAACCAGGTAAGGGCCCAGAGCTGGAAGCAGGGGTTTGGTGAGATGGCAGCGATGCAGCTCACGTGAGGCCCACGCCCAGCCAAGGAACTGAGTCTGGAGCTGGAGGCGGGGGGCGGCTGGCCGAGCCCGAGAGGATGGGGCAGGGGAGGACGGGGCGCATCCCGGGCAGGCCTCTCTCCCTACATTCTGCAGCCCTCAGCCAGCTGGAGCTGGGAAGAGGAAGCCGTAGGATTGGGAAGGTGCACTGTATGGGAATAGAGGCGTTCAAAGGTCAAGTACATTGAGTGTGGGCTTCCCTGGTGGCTCAGAAGGTAAAGAATCTGCCAGCAACATGGGAGACGCAGGTTCGATCCCGGGTCGGGAAGATCCCCTGGAGCAGGGCATGGCTACCGCCTCCAGGATTCTTGCCTGGAGAATCCCATGGACAGAGGAGCCTGGCGGGCTACAGTCCACGAGGTCACAAAGAGTCTAACACAACTGAGTGACTACATTGAATATATATCTTTAAATGGGATCACTTTAATTATTAGTTGTATTTATCAGTATTGAATATTAATTCTTTCAACTAGAATATACAACAAGGTTTAGAAAATATTGACGGTCAGTAGGCCTCCAGTGGTGCGGGCTTGATCGCAGGGGCTGCTACTGACTAACCTTGCCCATTAAGGCCCCGGCCTTGAGCTTTACCTGAGCCTGACCTCGCCTATCCCTGTGGGATGACGCGTCATCTCCCAGTCACTGCTGGGCAACTGTGGGGAAACAATGAGGGGCCTGGGGTCTGCTCCAGAGTTGGCCGTTCCAGGAGCATCCGGAGCTTGGTGATCTTTCGTGGTTGTTCAGGCCTCTTTTTCCTTCTCCTTTCTTCTTTCTCTTCCTCTTCCTCCCCCTCCGCTTTGCTGAAATAAGGTAGAACGTGAAATCAGAAGTCTGTCTGGTTGAACTAAGGGCTGGGGACCCAGAGTTCCAGCCTCTCTCACCACCTCGGTGTCCCCCCTCAGGAGGAGCTCCTGCTGCCCCAGCGGTGGCCTGCAGCCCGTCTGTAATGGGACCCTCAGCCCCGTTAGTCAGGGCTCCTGTGCAGAGACATTCCAGTTTTCAACCAGAAGACAGGTGGTGGTTGTTCAGTCGCTCAGTTGTGTCCAACTCTGTGCGACCCCATGAACTGCAGAACGCCAGGCCTCCCTATCCATCACCAACTCCCGGAGCTTGCTCAAACTCATGTCCATCGAGTCGGTGATGCCATCCAACCATGTCATTTTCTGTTGTCCCCTTCTCCTCCCACCTTCAATCTTTCCCAGCATCAGGGTCTTTTCAGATGAGTCAGCTCTTCGCATGAGGTGGCCAAAGTGTTGGAGTTTCAGCTTCAGCATCAGTCCTTCCAGTGAACACCCAGGACTGATGTCCTTTAGGATGGACTGGTTGGATCTCCTTGCAGTCCAAGGGACTCTCAGGAGTCTTCTCCAACACCTCAGTTCAGAAGCATCAATTCTTGGGTGCACAGCCTTCTTTGTGGTCCAGCTCTCACACCCATGCATGACTGCTTCCTGTTCCATTCTTTATGAAGTCTCGATTACTTTTATAAATTGGAAAAACGATGGACAAATGCGGAGTCTCTGTTACGGTGTCAAGCTGTGATGCGCGAGTGCACCCGCCTCTGTCTTTTCATCCGTGTTTTCTGAAGAATAACTGCTCCTTGGAGAGTTTCCATGGTACCCGAATCATGCCCTTTGTGTGATGCTGAAGTTAAATTCAGGACAAGACCTGTTATGGGAGAGCATCTCACACCAGGACCTCACCTGGAAATCAGAACAGCCTTGTAGACTTTTTATGGTGAGAATTCGGCCTGCTGGGGAAGCCCTGATTTGGGGAGATTTTTCTCATCTAGCCTCCTCCCCCAGGACCGGATTATACACAAATTGGTACTTACAGGTGGTAATTGGTTCTGTTCTTAAAAGATTTCTCTAGAGGATAATTTTTCTACTTTCTTGAATAGTGTGTTTCAGCCTGAATTTCTGGAAGAAACTTCTTCCCACTGTTTAATTTGAATGTCTCTTCTTACGGTCTCAATATAATTTTCTTCCGTGCTCCATGAAGAAGAAAACAGGAAACAGCAACATGGGCTGGCCCCTGCGTCTTGTGTTGCCACCTTGGAAGTGCCCCCATCGCCAGCAGCACCTGTGGGCCCCGTGGGCAGATGGCATGACTCAGCCTCTGGCAGCGGGGTGGGTGTGTATCCTGATGGGTCCATACGTCCCTGTGAGTTGGCGGAGGAATCGATGGCGGTGATTAATGAGGGTCTCTGGCTCCGACTCCCGGTTACCCCAACCACATACCTGCTGGGCGGGTGGCTAAGGAGGGATTCGTTTCCCAACTGAACAGTGGAGCTTTTCTCTGCTCAAAGACAGCTGATTTATTCTGGTTTGTACAAGGATCAGAGTGGTTAACTGTGTGTTTTCCTCTTCAGCTAACCTACACACAGAAGACAGTCTGGTTTTCAGATGGACCAGGTCTTAAATGAATAATCGAGGAGTCTAAACTCCCTTGCTTTCTATAGGTTCTGATTCTCTGGAAAGAAGACTCTCAGAGGTCCCACCTGCTCAGGCTCCCTTTTGCAGGATATCAACTGTGGGCTCTTTGCCAGGTTTTCCCTGAATAATGAATGAGGCAGTGTGGAGCAAGTCAGAAATAGAAATCAATAAAGCTGGATTTCTCCGGGAAGAGGCGGCCCTGCAGCAAACTGATAGCGAACAGTGAGGCCAGTGGGTGCCAAACACAGGCTCAACCCCGCCCTCAGCGGAGGGGCAGACGCCTCCGGACTCGGGACCAGTCGCATGGGATCAGGGTGCAGGCCACTCAGAGGGACTCGGGGGCGGGGCGCGGGGGACGAGGGGCGCAGCCTAGAGCCCAGCGTCTTCCAGGCGCACAGAGCAGCAGCCTTGCACTGAGCTCCCCGGAGCCCAGCGCCAGACGCCTTCCTGAGTCCCACGTGTGCACCTGCGGGAAGAGACCCGCACGCGGCCTGTCTGTCCTGGCTCCGTGGGATTCGGCAGGACCACGAGGTCTGCAGAGACTCCCTGGTCCCTGCCCCTGCCCCCTTCGCGCTGAGCTGTCCTTCAAAAGTCTGCCCACGAGCAGCCCCCGCCCCCACCCAAGGTGGGCCGGGCGCTTGCAAGAAAGCCGGCTTGGAACCCCAGAGACAGATTGATTTTAGTCGGAGGGAGATTGAAACTGTGTGGAGGGCCTTCTGTAAGTGCCAGCCGTCCCGCGAAGGTCCACTGGGGTCTCCCCTTTGAAGATGATGGCAGGCACCCGTCAGGAGGTGGGGGGATGGCTGGCAGGCAGGGCAGGGCCGGGCCAGCTGATTATACGTACTTGGCAGGTAAGCAGCCAGAATCCTTCTATTAAAGGCGTTTTAGGTGTCCGCCTTGGATAAGTACTCAGGTTCCTTGTGAGTCCCCGTCAGCCATGGGCAGGGGTTTTGTGCCTTAGGTACTTTGGGACACTAGAAAAATGGTTTTAGAGGTGAAGGGAGCGCTCGCTATGCAGAAGGCACCGCTGGATTCTCACAAGGGAATATCCTCCTTCAGGCCGTTGATGAGGGTCATGTTTCCCTGAAGGTCCTGCTGTGCTGACATCTGCGCCTGGGTGCCAGGCCTTATGAATGGTTTGGTGCAAATCCTCTTTGGATTATTCTGCAGGGTGCTTTGAAAAGAGCGCTGGACTCAGAGCATGGACTTGTGGTTTGATCTGCGCACCTTGCCTTCGGGCTTCCTGGGTGGCGGTAGTGGTCAGGAACCCGCCTGCCAAGCAAGAGACGTCAGAGACAGGGATTTGATCCCTGGGTTGAGAAGACCCCGTGGAGGAGGGCGTGGCCACCCGCTCCAGGATTCTTGCCTGGAGAATCCCATGGACAGAGGAGCCTGGTGGGCTTCAGTCCATGGGGTCACAAAGAGACGCGACTGTCAGACAGAAGCGTCTTAGTAGGCACACGCGGACACGCCTTCAGAACCAAACTGGCGGAGTGTGCGTTCAGCTCTGCACCTGATGTGGGTGGGTGCACTGAGCGGCACCATTTCTTAGCTCCCATCCAGCCCCTGGCATGCTGCGTTTTCAGGAATAGACCTTTGCCCTAGGACTTTTTGTATTTAATTTGTCTGGCCAGCGCTCGCTACCGTTTCTGACATAAAGTGAGTCAGCGCTCTGAAGATGAACGAACGCGTGAACCCAGTCCAGCAGCGCTCATCCGAGCGGAAGGCCTGGGTCTGATAGAGGCGTGGAGCGCGCAGTCTCGGGTCTGGGCACCCCTGAAGCCCTGCGCTCGCAGAGAGGAGAGCGGAAAGTGGCGGCGTGGGCCCGGGGCTCGTGGGAGGAGAGGCGGCTCGGAAGACACCGCCATGCCCCCGCGCCCCGGGCCTTCTCTTCCCCGCGAGGACTCCCCGGGCGCCGCGTCCCGTGCTGCTGGGTGCGGGCGGTGGAGACAGGCGCCCCCTGGCCCCGGAGCTTAGCCTCCTTTGGAGCGCTTCAGTGTGCACATGCGCCGTGCTTGGGCGATCCAAGCGGAGGAATGAAAAAGGCCCTGAATCGATACAGGAGTGTCATTAAAGCACTTAGCTCTCCCACAGAGCCAAGCTAAGTGCCTCTAATGCAGTTTTCGGGGGGGGGAGGGGGGAGTGGATCGACGGGGGGTCCCCCTGGGCCACAGCCGGCAGGGTGTGAACAGACAAGGCGGCCTTGAGGGCTCTGGGTCTGAGCAGGTGAAGGGCGCCAGGCAGGCATCCCGGCAGAGGCGTGTTCAGGAGCAGTGTGTGAATGACCCCCCGGACCCCCGTGGAGGGCACTGGCCACTGGGCCTGGCGGTGGGGGCAGGTCTGGCACGCAGGTGGGTTTCGATTGTCAGAGTGATTTGAACACACATTGCCAAGGCTCCAACGCGAGGGCTTTTCTCGTCCCTGTTCAGATTTCCGGCTTCTCCTGACGCTTGGAGATGTGGCCTCTCTGGGCCCCCTCGCCCAGGGCCAGGGGCTGGCTGGACCTGGGTGGCCTTGATGTGCGGGGACTTGCTTCTTAACCTCCACAGCCTCTAGCTCACTCGGGCGTTTGCCTCTGAGTCGCTGGTTAGAAGGCAAGTTTCCGGGAATAGTGCAGATTCGGGCACCTAGCTCCGCCCTGTAGAAGGCAGGATCGGATGGCGGTGATGCGCTTGAGACGTTTGGGGCTAACTGCTCGCTGTGTGCGGTCTCTCTTCTAAGGGTTTTGCCGGCGTTAACTCACTCATCCTGGTGCAAACCTGGGCAAGGCACATCTGTTAGGACCCATCTGATGGGGAAACCGGAGGCCGGGTTTCTGTAGCTAGAATTAGCTGCCCAGGTGCTTGCAGTGCTCCTGGGACAGACTGGGACTTCCAGCCCGTCAGGCTGGCTCTCAAAGGATGAAAGGGACCGTCCCTGTGTCCAGCGTGGTAGCTCAGGTGCCTGGTGCTGTGTGGCCCGATGTGTTCGTCTTTCACAGCCCCCGGGACAGGGACAGATGGAGGAGAGGACAGAGGACCTCCTCAGGGACTCAGGTGGAGTGGTGAATGGAGGCTGGAGAATGCGGAGATCCTGGAGGATTTGAAGGAGGCAAGGAAGGAAGAAAGAAAGTCGCTCAGTCGTGTCTGACTCTGTGTGACCCCAGGGACCATAGCCTACCAGGCTCTTCCGTCCATGGGCTTTTCCAGGCAAGAGTACTGGAGTGGGGTGCCATTTCCTTCTCCAGGGGATCTTCCAGACCCAGGGATTGAACCCGGGTCTCCCGCATTGCAGGCAGACTCTTCACCCTCTGAGCCACCAGGGAAGTCCAAGGAAGGAGGCAAGGAGGGACTCAAAAACCACAGTGAGGGCTGATGAGAGGGAGCAGGGTGACCAGAAAAACCAAGAGGAGGCAAGAGATTCGTTACGAAGGGTCTGGACAGACGTGTCCGTTTCCTCTCTTTCCTTTGGAATAAGGCTCAATTCGGCGTGTTTCCGGGTGCTCCAGACCAAAGGCCTCAGCCCCCACCAGCCAGACTTCCACCTTAAGAAACGACTCTGGGAGTGAAATAAGGTCTGAACTCCTCCGTTCTCCCAGTTGAGATTTCCACAGCTCAGTCTGTTTCACGGGAAAGAAACATTCGGTCTCTGGCGTGGACAGGATGCAGGGCAGACAGGAGGGGAACCGTCTGTCCACCTGGAGGCGGGGTGAAGCGCTGCCAGCCCGGGCCGCCCTCCCTGGGGCGCTCCTGGGGCGCGCTTTTCGAGAACCGCCCTGTCCTAGCGTGAATGTCAGGTTCCCGCCGGCGAGCCCTGGTGAGGACTGCGGGGGATGCCCGCGCTCGCCCGGCGCCCCCTGCTTTTCCAGCCCCGCGGGCCCGGGCCCTTTCGAGTAGCGCGCTGCTGAGCTCGGACACCCGGGGCCACTGGGAAGCCGTTCGGAGCCAGAACCGAGGCAGCCCGAGGCGCTGCGGCTGGCCGTCCCACCTGGCCCGGCCCCCAGGCCCCGCGCAGAGACGATACCCAGACCTTCAGCACCCCGACAGCCCCTCCCAGGCTCAGCCTGCCCTGGTCGCCTGTCTCTGCAAAGCGGCGTCTTCTCCAGGTAGACGGATCGGCTCCGGCAGTCCTAAGGCCACCCACGCGGCGGGGCAGGACACACCCTGCTGGGTTTCCCTCATCTTTAGTGGAAAACCTGGGCAAGTCCTCTCACCTGTCCCTGCGCTCCCCATGTGTTCAGTCTTCTAGCACTGTTTTTACTTACTTCCGAGTCTTTAATGTCTATTTATGCTTATTTTCCGATGTGCGGAGTCCTCCTTGCAGGGCGCAGGCTGCTTCTCTAGTCGTCAAGTGAGGACTTAGCTGCCCCGCGGCATGTGGGATGTTGGTTCCCTGACCAGGGATTGAACCCACGTCCCCTGCATTGGAAGGCAGGTGCTTAACCGCTGAACCACCAGGGAAGCCCCTTTACTTAACTCTTGTGCTGGGCTGTGCTTAGTGGCTCAGTCGTGTCCGACTCTGTGTGACCCCGTGGACTGTAGCCCTCCAGGCTCCTCTGTCCCTGGGATTCTCCAGGCGAGAATACTGGAGTGGGCTGCCATTTCCTCCTCCAGGGGATCTTCCCGACCCCGGGATAGAACCTGGGTCTCCTGCATTGCAGGCAGACTCTTTTTTTTAACCATCTGAGCCTCCAGGGAAGCCTCTTACTTGTGTTTAGCTCTTCCTGAATTTGCACGTCAGATGGAAGCTCATTTTCATCTTGGCTCCCCAGGTGCCGCGGCACATCTCAAGTGAAGGAGGGGTGGTAACGGGTGGCCCGCTTTAAGAAGCTCATGTAGTAAAAGTCATCCTGGGCTCTGGGCTGGGTTTGGCCAGTAGTTCACCTGGTTATTAACTGAGTGTCCTTTGCCAACTTACTTAACCTCAGTTTCCTCATCTGCTAGATGGGTATAAGAATCACTGCTTCATGAGGTTGTTGCAAAGTAAAGGTGACCGTTTAAATGTCACCCAGTAGACACTCGGTGAATGGCTGCTGTTAAAGACACAGTACTACCTACCAGACCTGTTCAGCTAACCCTCGTTGCCTGAGTTCTTAGCTGGTGTACCACGAAGCTACTTTGTGCCTTTTATAACTTCTGTCCCTGCGTTTGTAAATGCTTCCAGGCCAAGGGCCATGTATTCAAACTACTCTGAGTTTCTCCTGGCATATCATGAGAATTCTGTAAGAGTGTTCTTTTATTTGTGTCTGGAAAGGATTTTTATGGATTCAAAGTAGCACATAAAGAAACTAACTTGAAGAAAACTTCCACAGAGGCTGTGGCAGGTGGGTGGGATCTTTACACAGAAGGCCAGCAGTGCATTGGAAGTGCTTGGCCAGCTCGGGCACCCCCTCCATCCGAGTAAGCCCTCAGAGGCACACCCTCCTCCTCCACATACCGTTTTAGGTAAACGATGCTCTTGGCTGGCTAGTGTGATGTTATTTTTACAGACATTTAAGTGAGCTTTTCTTTTTTTTTTTTTTCCTCTTCAAATTTACAAGGTGTTTTTGTAGTGAGTTTGCTTTACAGGTCTTATTCTTGTAGACTTTGGAAAGCTTGGAAACCCCAGAAGTGTTAGAATCAGTGGACCCAGGGGATCTGATGGCTCAGAAAAGGATCCGGGCAGGAGGGACAGTTTTGAGAGGGAGGGTGGAGAGCCCAGGAGGCCTGGGGCTTCATCAGATGTGATGGGGCTGCAGGAGGCACGTGGGGAGTGGATAGCGCAGTGCGGGTAGGCTCAGAGGTGAGACAGAGAGGCTGGGTTCCAAGGCGGTTCTCAAGTAGGGACGCCTAGTGGGGAGAACTGGGAGTCTGCGCTTTCGTATCCTGGTTTTGTCTTTTCAGGCAGTTCTCAGTGAATGTCTTTTTCTTCTCTGTTAGCAGAGTGGGGCATGTGTGAGTTTGGGGGCACCAGGGGTATTTTCTTCTCGGCTCTGCTGTTCCCTGGGAGCCTGGCAGGGTCCAGGTCCTCACCTGCAGAACGTGAGCCCCGGTCCAAGAGGCGTCAGAGGCTGTTTTCCATTCGTAACTGACGGATGCTTTTTGTGACTCCTCTCAGAGGTGAATTGCTAACTATCCTATAATATACTGGAGTTATATTTTTTATAACTTTCTCTGTTAAAAGCAGAAAACCTCAGTCCTGCTCAGCTACGTAGTCCAGTAGATTGGGGGTGGGGTGGGCGGGGACTCACTTCTGTAAAGAGCAGACGGCAAATATTATGAGCAGCCACATGGTTCAGTTTTACAACTTCTCACCTCTGGATATGGCTGTGTCCCATAAAGTTTTATTTACGGACAGTGTACTTTGAATTTCATATAATACTCATGTGTCACAAAAACGTTAGGGGTTGTTTTTTTTTTTTTTTTCAGTAACTTAAAAATGTATAAGCCATCCTCAGCTTGTAGGCCGTTTATGCAAAAACAGACACGTTTGGTCCACGGGCTGGCTGGAGTTGGCTGACTTCCGAGTCAGCCCGCCTGCGCTTGGCAGCCGTCGGGGTTTTCCCGAGTTCCTGTCGTAGCCCTCACACCTCTCTGCCTTCACGGCCTCGCACCATCGTCTGTTCCTCCCACGTGCCTTAGTCAAGGACAGGGAGGCCTTCCTCCGAAGCCACAGTCCCTGTTGGATAGGAGGTGCTTGCTGAATGCTTTCCAAATGAATAGTGTAGTAATTATCCTGCTTACAGGACAAGCGTGTCTCCATGAAACACTGGGAAGTTACCGTTTCATTCCTGGAATGCAGGGTCAGTTTGGAGAGATCCGCTCCGGAAGGTATTTAGCAGCTGCGTCGTCCAGTGGCTCCCCAGCATTTCAGAGCCTTTGACGCTTGCAAATACACTCTCCTCACCTGCCAGCCACTGGTCTGAGAATTACTGCACTGGGCAGCGCCGTGTCTGTGCTTCTGAGTAAGGGAAGACGCCGTCAGATGAAAGCGGAAAGGGCTTGGGAAAGCAGGACGGAGCCGTGACAGGACAGGCAGCATCGGAGGCCTTGCGGCTCCAGGTCTCCTGTAAACACACCCTGTGGGTCCACAGGAATCTCTGGACAGCTTCACCTCCACTGTTGGCAAGCTTTTGAGAATACAGCCTATCTATTGAGTCCAGGCTCCCGGGAGGCTCATTTGAATGAGCCCCTGAAATATTTATTTATCTCTTGTTTGTGATTTTAAAGCAAGAGCGTTGTACTTTCCACTAAGGAGTGACGCTCGGTAGTCACGCACGGCGCTGTTTGTCCTGACTTCCCCTTTCCCGTGAGAGGCGCGAGGCACGCAGGGAAGCTAAGCGTGTGCAGGGCTGTGTGTCTGGAGGATATAACGCCAGGATGCGCAGAGGAGAAATTACGACCATTTACTTGTGTATTATTTTCTCAATTTGAGGCACTTGAATTCCAGAGCTCTTAAATCAAGAGGTTGAATTCCTGGCATTTTAAAGTAGACCACTTGAATAAGCTGTTTAAACCATCAGAATGGCTTTTTTTTTTTAAATCACCCGTTTCTTGGATTATTTGCTCTCGAGATTTACTTAATTGAAGTTTTTGCCTTTTCATTTTACTTCGAATCAAAATGATTTCTATAGATAAGAAAGTTTTCATTTTATTCTTCTGGGGAGAGTAGGTTTCATACTGCAGGCAGCTCCTCAGCAGGTGAAGGGAGGCAGTTCACCATAAGTTTCACACAGCATACTGTATACACAGATGCAACTCAGGATTTCAGCCTAGACTTTCCTCCCCATGGGCATGTCTATAAATGGCACAGTTGCTACATTTTCAGGGTCTTAGGCCCATAGCAGCTCAAAGCTGTTGCTGATTAAAACCAGGCATCAAGAAGGGAGAAGATGAGGATGGGGAAAATATTTATAGTGAAATTATAAAATTGTTGTTGACACTGATTATAGACCATTTCCCTGGAGAAGGGTATAGCAGCCCACTCCAGTATTCTTGCCTGGAGGATCCAGGAACATAGGAGCCTGGTGGGCTATGGTCCATATGGTCACAAAGAGTTGGACACAACTGAAGTAACTTAGCCAGAGAAGGCAATGGCACCCCACTCCGGTACTCTAGCCTGGAAAATCCCATGGACGGAGGAGCCTGGTAGGCTGCAGTCTGTGGGGTCGCTGAGGGTCGGACACGACTGAGCGACTTTGCTTTCCCTTTTCACTTTCCTGCATTGGAGAAGGAAATGGCAACCCACTCCAGTGTTCTTGCCTGGAGAATCCCAAGGACAGGGGAGCCTGGTGGGCTATGGTCCATAGGGTTGCAAAGAGTTGGACACGACTGAGGTAGCTTAGCACACACGCACTAGAGATCATTTGCTTTTGCTGATGGAATGGAAAGCAAAGCAACACTAAGATGCAAAAGTGTGGTGGTGATTGTGTCGTTCAGCCGCTAAATTGTGACTGACTCTTTGCGACCCTATGGGCTGCAGCTGGCAGGCTCCTCTGTCCTTCACTGTCTCCCAGAATTTGCTCAGATTCATGTCCATTGAGTTGGTGATGCCGTCTACCATCTCATCCTCTGCCTTCCCGTTCTTCTTTTGCGGAAGTGTGGATGGTCTAATTAAAATCAAGATCATCTATCTGTAAAATACCTGTTTTATTTATGAGCGACTGTCTTAGGCCCTCAGGAAACAGCAGTAAGTACTAAGGTCTCTCTCCTGTGATACATATATTGTAGTGGGAAGACAGAAAGCAAACAAATAGAGAAATAAATATGCAGTGTGGTCTCAGGTGGGAAATATTTGCCATAAAAAATAATAAAGCAAAGCAAGGGGAGGGTGGTGGTCTTAGGGTGCTGTTTGAGGGAAAGTAGCGAGCAAAGGTCTTTCTGAAGAATTGATGTAGGAACCAAAATGACGAGATGGTACCAGTCATGTCACCCTGTAGGGGAAGGGCTTTTTAGGCCAAGGGCGTGTGCAAAGGCCCTGTGGCAAGCACAGACGTGACTTGTTGAAAGAGCAGTGGTATCAGTGTGGCTGGAGAGGTATGCACAAGACAGAATCTTTAGGAAGAGAATCGGGAGTGGTCGGCAGAGGCCAGGTCATTATATATCATGAAGTAAAGGCTGGAGTTCTGTTCTAATTATGATGAGACAGTACTGCATGGTTTTCGGGCAGGGCAACACTTAATCTGATTATCTTTTTTCTAAAGGTCACCCCTCCAGAAGAGGGGAGAACAGAGCATCCGGGTGAGTGGCAGGGCCTGTGGACGTGGAATTCAGTTAAGAGGCTGTTGTTACAGTCCAGATGAGGATGGCGGCAGTTTGACCAGGGGGCTGGCAGCAGAGGTGGTCAGACGAGGTTGTTTACCAGAAACTCTGAGCAGAGGCCTTGAGCTTTACAACTTTTTCTCTGTCCCTATAATTCAAACCTAAGGTCTGAACTCCCTGAATTGTCTGTCTGATTGAGCCCGGAAGTGTGCTCTGGTGTGGGATCTGCGAGTGACTCTTCTCCGGCCTGTTCTGGCGCCTGAAGTCCGTGGAGCTCCACTAGCAACCCAGGTTTTGGTTTTGTTTTGTTTTTTGTTTTGTTTTGTTTTGTTTTGTTTTCATTTTACTCATCACATTTTTCTTAGTTCCCAGGCATGGGTGTGTAATAACCTTTGGTTTTTAGGTAGGGATGGGGCAAAGAGGTTAAGAAAAAGGAAATCCTTTAGGTTTGGTTATAATAATCAGACTGAAGCTCTGTGTACACTTTGCAGTTTATAGAAGTTACTCTATTTGTGTCATCTTTTTTGCACAGGAGGCTCTTGATAGATGATGGGTGCATGGTTGGACAGTTGGGTGGATGGCTGTTTGATGAGGGGAGGCAAGGAAGGAAATAAAGTCTCTGTCCGTCTAACTTGGAGGGATGAGTTGGAAAAGGAGTTATTTTCCATTTAATTTTGTTTTTGCAGTAATCCCCATGAGCATTTTCAGCCGTGCCCTGCCTTCTCTGTTCTTCTTTGGGGGACGTGCAGCTCCATCCCCAAACGTGAGACAGGAGATGGGGGACTAAGCTGCGGTCCCTGCCCCCTCTCTGCAGATGCCCTGCACTGGGGCCTGGAGGACACTGCGTACGAATCTGTGGAATGCACTGTTCAGGATAAAAGGCCTCAACCCTGGGGTGCCCCTCGTGGGGCACTGACTCGCTGGAGAGCAGACACTCAGGCCTAGAGGAAATCGTGCCCTGGGAAAGCATATCTTTTAATTTAAAGATGTAAAACAGTTTAAAATGTGGACCTCAGTTCTCAGCATTAGCCTGTTACCATGAGGGTGATGTAATCAGACCGGGTCTTGATGAAAATGAAGACTTCTGGGCAGGGGGAGGGAGGGATAGCAGCTTCCTACAGGTGTCTGTGTCACATACCGCACGACCCACCCGCTTAAAGCGTGCAGCTCAGTGGCTTGCAGTCTGGTGCAGAGTTGGGCAGCCATCACCACGCCAGGGTTCTTGCCTGGGAAATCCCACAGACAGGAGAGCCTGGTAGTCCATGGGGTTGCAGTGAGCTGGACTTAGTGACTAGACCACCACCACCACACTCTTCAGAGGCTCAAAATCTTGAGGTGGAAACAGGCAGTCCGTCATCACAATCATTTCAGAATAGTCTCATCATTTCAAGAAAAAAAAAAAAAAAACCTTCAGCCATTGCTCCTCCCGCACACCCTCCATAATGGCCGCTTATTAAATCAAATGTGTGAGTCACTGGCCTGCTGGGATCTGTGCTCTGCTCCAGAGCACCAAGCCAGGGTGCCTGTGGGCTTGTCTGCGGCATTCGGGGGCCGGGGGGCCCTGTCCCCCTCCTAGAGGCAGAGTGTCCACGGGCCCACCTTCACTGCTGGCGTCCTCCAGAGTGTGTGTGTGACTGTGTGTGTCTCTGTGTTTGTGTGATTGTGTGTGTGTCTGTGTGTGACCAGCACACTTACAGAGCACACCCAGGGAAGACCTCCACTTCAGGAGAAGGAGGAGGGAGACCTGTGAATTTTGAAGCATTCTGCTACGTCTCTTTTACCTGAAAATGTCTTCTTTCTCGTGGAACTGCTTTTCCGGGTGAGGGCCTTGGTGGGTGAAAGAGTCTTCTGCTTTACCCTGTCTCACAAGTGATTTATAACCTTGAGGCTGAGGCGCTCCAAATGGGGGGAAATGTGTACAGCAAGAAATACCCAGTTAAAGAGACGGGGAGGGAAAACACCAGGCTCCTGTTTCTCCCTTTTTTCCTTCCAATGCCTTTTTCAAGCACTCAAGGGCCAAGACATTTTTAAATGAGAAACCTGTGGTGGATATTGTTTCTTGTTTTCAAACACACAACCATCTCTTGCCCTGGAGTGTTCATGCCCCACAGCACTTCTTTGAGATTTCAAGTTGCAGAGTGGAGACGGTCAGCTCTGGGTCGATAGGTCAGTGCAACACCCTAAAGACGGGATCAGGAAGAGCGTGCCCGACGCCCACCTGTGCACCTTTGGCACGCTCTTCCAAAGCTAGAAAGCACGTTCTCCACACTGAACTTTCCCTTGGTCTTTGTTAGCATTTTGTATCCCTTGCTGCACAAAAATGTAAAAAGCTCTGCACTTACCTGGTTCCGCTGCTGCTTTCAGACTGCCTTTGCAGCTCTCAAACCTTCCGTTTGCCCTTTGGTGAAACTCACTCAGCAGCGCTTCCCAAAGCGCGTCCATCCACCTGACAGTTTAACTGTCCGTTATTCTGCCTTCTCATCACACCCCTAGAATGTTGTTGTTTAGTCCATAAGTTGTGTCCCATTTGTTTGTGAGCCTAGCAGGCTCCTCTGTCCATGGGATTTGCCCAGTAAGAAAACTGGAGTGGGTCGCCCCTGCCCTCTCCAGAGGATCTTCCCGAGCCAGGGATGGAACCACATCCCCTGCGTTGGCAGGCAAATTCTTTACCACTGAGCCTCCAGGGAGACGCCCACTCCTAGGATATCAACTCCTAAAGACTGGGGTTCTCTTCTTCACTCATCCGTGTGTTCCCTGCATTTAAAGCAGGACTTGGGTGTGGTGGGTGCTCAGTTAATGAAGGCTGAAGGATATGCTCCCCACGGAGTCGGGGAGCTGGACCTGGATGATTCGGAAGGGCCCCTCTGGCAGTTAGCATTGGCTCGTCCACGCCAAAAGCCCTCTCTGAAAACTGTCGTGACACGTTTTTGTATGTATGGGAAGGACAGCTGGGTTTTCATATGCCCTGATCTGAACTTTCCGTGTGTTTCCCTTTTCTGTGATCTTAAGGAGGAAGTTATGTCTGGGAAATTTCCCTTCTTGTATGGCTCCAAGAAGACAAGGAACGTGGTTTTTCTCCGTAGTCTCCTTTGAAGTGAGATTCGTATACGCATCCTATCCTGAAGGGCAGATCTCTTTCTCTGTGTGTGCACGTCCACTTACCTATTAACACATGCCCGGAGCCTGATGGGAAGTCACGCAGCAGGCCTTAAACAAGCCTAGTCAACCTGCCTCCTCTTACCCTTCACACTTCACACGGTGTTCGTGACAGTCTGTAGCTGAACTCCGGAGATACTTGGCCGTAGGCAGATGCCCGTGTCTCTTTGTTTCCCCCAGGATACAGTAGAAGGACTTGTAGATGGCATTTGCAGGTATGAGGTAGACAGGGGGAAATATTTGAAGACTCCCGGATTATCTGGGGAAACTTGCCGTGGGTTGCCTTTGTATTCCAAGGTCAGATTTAAGGTCAGGAAAGGCCAGTACCAAAATGAGATGTTTCTAAGAAAACATTTTGTCTTCTGCAGGAACCTGATTTCATTTTGCCTGGTTTCTCAGGTGATTTTGCCTCACAGTTCTGTACAAATCAGATCTCTAGATACTTGGTGTTAAGGTTAACGGCCTGTCTCTACCAGCCGGTGATGAGCTGGATTCTGCAGGTCGGCTTGTTGTGGCTCTGTCCTCTGAGCCTCTCTGTTAGCGCCACTGCAGAGAGATTTTCTCATGTAGCCAGCGCTGAATATAGCTTTTCATTGTTGCCATTCTCCTGCGGGATGGAGCTTAGGGGAGCCCTAACATGAACCAACGTGTCCCGGGCAGGGCACTCACGCGGGTCCACGGGCAGATGGAAGCAGACTCTATGTTTAGACCCCTCCCTCTGAGTCGCAGGCGCCCATTCACGGCGCTCCCTCACCTCCGTGGGTCGTGGAAAATGGCAAAAATAGGATTGTCGGGGTAATTCTTTGAAGCACTGTTACCGTGGTTGACACTGATCACTTGCTACTTCAGTTGCATTCCACGAGGTCAGGTTTACCACATTCACCTGTGGAAGAAGGAAGCCCAGCCCCTCAGAGAAGAGAAGGGCAGCGTCACTGTGTGTGCATGAAGTCATAATGCGGCCTCACTGTCTACCGCTGCAGCCATCAAGGATCTACTCATAAAATAACACAACAAGGCCGATGCTTCGAGGTTATGAAAGAACCTACAGGGCTTGTCAAAACTCCATCTGGGTTAAAAATTGCTGCTCTGCTCCCAGCCCTCCTGAACAGAGGCTGTTTATTTATAATCCAGCGCAGGTATCGGTGCTGCTCGCATTCTGTGCATCCGGAATGAAGAGTCAGCTCTTTAAAAAGAACATTACAAATGAAACCTCTGTCGTAGAAATCTCACTTCGCCCAGTGAGATGGCGGGTGTCATAGATGGCTGCTTATTTCTCAAGGTGGCTCAGAGGCTTCCTCTTGGTCCTGAGGTATTTTGACCTGACATTCAGACCTTGCCCTCTTTTTTTTTTTTTTTTTAAAGAAAGCAATGTTCTGATATGAAAATACATACATACTTCCTAACAGTCACTTGTCTGACTCTCAGGGGTGTGAACCCCCAACCTCCTAGGAGGTGGAGTTTATTGGCCTCACTCCAGCTTCCTGCCTGACCAGGTTCTGACTTCTTGCTTGGACCATTTCATTTGCCACTCCCATCAGGGGGCAAGAGGGATTGAAGAAAACTCTTTTATAAAGAAATTGTAAATCATACCTCAGTACAGCTATTAAAAAACCCACATACACAAGCACTCTGATTAATGGACTGTGCCGCCACTACGTGAATACTCTTAAGTGGTTTTTAAAAATGGCTCATTTGCTAGGACGTTTTGGTTCGGGGCGTGTATTGTTGGGTGGTGGTGGTTGTTAATGCAAAACATTGGTAGGAAAAGACAGAGCTCTTACAGTGGTACGTGCTGTATGTGGATTGGGTAATATTCCCTTCTTACTTTATGATGATTTCTTGACTCTCCTCTGCTTTTCTCTGCTACTTAAGCATCAAGTCTCGGGCGTTTTCCCAGTGTAATTGTTGACTAAGTGCTGCGTATGCTGCGATGATTATGAGAAGATTACTGTATTCAGCGTTTGATCTTGTGAGTGTCAAATATTTTGCTTTAATAGTATCTTTATTATTATTATTATTCATAGTTCTTTCTGTCTGAGTAATGCAATGAGGCAAAATAAAGGTAATACCACAAATTTGGCACCTTCAGAATAATAGTTCTTTGTCTCGGGATGGAAAGTGCCACCTGCAGGCGGTTCTGAGTTGCTCGTGGGGTCCACGAAAGTGGGACCGGGGGTATGTCTCAGGCCTCTTGTGTTGGCCAGCGCTAGCTCAGGAAGCAGTGCATAGCGGTCAGCTGGAGGCAGTACCAGGGGTCTCTCAGGGCCCAGGCCTGGGAGCCGGAAGGCTGCTGAGGGTGCTGGCGGCTGGCGCGCCCTCGCTGCTTCTCTGTGTGACCTTGGCATCTCCCCCAGCATTCTGCGTAAAGTGGTCGGCAGTCCAGAGCTTTCATGCTGAATATCCTCTCTGGACACGCGTGGTCCCGGTGGGCCAGCTGTCTTTTTTTTTTTTTTCTTTTAATTCTGTTTATTTATGTATTTTTAACACCAAAAGCATTTTGTATTTGGGTATAGCCAATGAACAATGTTGCAATAGTTTCAGGTGATGAAGGGACTCAGCCAGACATATGCATGTACCCATTCTCCCCCAACCCACCCCATCCCATCCAGGCTTGGACCAGCCGTCTTCTGATCTCAGTTCCCAATTCCCAGGAGCATCAGGGATTCTGACTGGCGTCGCTGTGGTCTCGTGACCGCCCCAGTCCAGTCAGCTGGTCCAGGAGAGCCGGCTCCCACGTGAACATGGCAACCAGGGTTCTCCTCCGGGCGAGGGGAGGGATGGCCCCAGGGAGAGGCTCGCTGTGAAGGGGCTGACGCCGGCAGCTGGGCTGGGTTCGTGTGCCTTTGTGAGAAGGCCAGTGACCCCGACTCCGCGTTCAGCCTTCGGAAGCGCGACCACCCCCACGCTTCTGCAGGAATCCAGTGCGTGTTCCGGAGCGTGGGTTGCTGAAGGGGGAGCCCCCAAATGCAGCTCCCAGGCGGCTGCTTATGGCTTAGCTGGGTGGAAGGAATCAATGGCATGAGAAACTCCGGTTGCCCTTTCCACACAACCAGCAGACCTGCGGGTTCCTCTCCGAGGCACTGGCGTCCCCGCTTCACAGATGGGGGGGCTGCGGCTGGAGGGTAAATGTGTCACCTGGTGCCGCGCCTCTCTTTCCGGCTGTGACTCCACAAGGCAGAAGCGACCCTGGTGCTGGGTTTGGGTCGTGTCTCCAGAGCTGGCGGCCAGCGCCTTGTGGGCTTGTAGGAAGAGCAGTAGGTAGTTAACAGGGAACTGGCTGGTTACACGTTGGCCTAAAATGGAAAATTCACTGGGAGTAACCCACATATTGAGTAATATTCATGCGCATCGTGAGAACTTAACCTTGGCATGAACTTTCTATATAGAAACCTAAAATCCGTCTAAACGTTTTGGTTGGACTTCGAGCCACAGGGTGGCATCACTGTGGGTAGAGAATGTCGCCGGGGTGCTGTTCTGACTGGTCTAGCCGGTGTCGCCCTCTCCTCATCACTGAAAGGATGGCATCGGCTGTCACATGGGGGGATGTCGCTAATTGGAGAACTAGCTGATCGGTCAGTGCTGCCTAACAAAACCACGGAGCTGGGGAGGTTGGTGCCGTTCCTCCGAGAATGATTATTGTTGGGGGCGAGTATTGAGTGAGGGGGCGAAACCCTGTCTATACAGACACTCCTGCTGTGGAAGGGGCCCTGGGCTGACAGTCTGGGCCCCAGGGGCCAGGCCCAGCCACTGGCCGTCCGTGGGCCGCAGCCCGATCGGTTCCTTACGTGTCCTCTGAGCCAGTGCCTCCACACACCTGGGTGTGTGCGCTCGTTTAGCAGACAGACACACACCGCGTGCATTCTTCTCATCGTAAGGATCTTTCTGTATCAGTGCATATAGAGCTGGCCTTTTCATGGACTCCAGAGCTTTTCACTGTGTGACTGCGCCCCCAGATTAAACCTTTCACTCAGTTCAGTTCAGTTCACTCGCTCAGTCGTGTCTGATACTTTGCAACCCCATAGACTGCCACACACCAGGCTTCCCTGTCCATCACCAACTCCTGGAGTTTACTCAGACTCACGTCCATTGAGTCGGTGATGCTATCCAACCATCTCATCCTCTGTCGTCCCCTTCTCCTCCCGCTTTCAGTCTTTCCCAGCATCAGGGTCTTTTCCAGTGAGTCACTTCTTCCCATCAGGTGGCCAAAGTATTAGAGTTTCAGCCTCAGCATCAGTCCTTCCAAAGAACACCCAGGACTGGTTTCCTTTAGGATGGACTGGTTGAATCTCCTTGCAGTCCAAGGGACTCTCAAGAATCTTCTCCACCACCACAGTTCAAAAGCATCGATTCTTTGGCACTCAGCTTTCTTTATGGTCCAACATCCATACATGACTACTGGAAAACCTATAGCTTTGACTAGATGGACCTTTGTTGCCAAAGTAATGTCTCTGCTTTTTAATATGCTATCTAGGTTGGTCATAGCTTTTCTTCCAAGGAGCAAGTGTCTTTTAATTTCATGGCTGCAGTCACCATCTGCAGTGATTTTGGAGCCCAAGAAAGTAAATTCTGACACTGTTTCCATTGTTTTCCCATTTATTTGCCATGAAGTATGGGACTGGATGCCATGATCTTAGTTTTCTGAATGTTGTGTTTTAAACCAACTTTTTCACTCTCCTCTTTCACTTTCAAGAGGCTCTTTAGTTCCTCTTCACTTTCTTCCATAAGGGTGATGTCATCTGCATATCTGAGGTTATTGCTATTTCTCCTGGCAATCTTGATTCCAGCTTGCGCTTTATCCAGCCCAGCGTTTCTCATAATGCACTCTGCATAGAAGTTAACTAAGCAGGGTGACAATATACAGCCTTGACGTACTCCTTTTCCTGTTTGGAACCAGTCTGTTATTCCATGTCCAGTTCTAACTGTTGCTTCCTGACCTGCTTATAGGTTTCTCAAGAGGCAGGTCAGGTGGTCTGGTATTCCCATCTCTTTCAGAATTTTCCACAGTTTGTTGTGATCCACACAGTCAAAGGCTTTGGCATAGTCAATAAAGCAGAAATAGATGTTTTTTTGAACTCTCTTGCTTTTTCCATGATCCAGCAGATGTTGGCAATTTGAATTCTGGTTCCTCTGCCTTTTCTAAATCCGGCTTGAACATCTGGAAGTTCACGGTTCACGTATTGCTGAAGCCTGGCTTGAAGAATTTTGAGCATTACTTTACTAGCCTGTGAGATGAGTGCAATTGTGTGGTAGTTTGAACATTCTTTGGCATTGCCTTTCTTTGGGATTGAAATGAAAACTGACCTTTCCCAGTCCTGTGGCCACTGCTGAGTTTTCCAAATCTGCTGGCATATTGAGTGCAGCACTTTCACAGCATCATCTTTCAGGATTTGAAACAGCTCAGCTGGCGTTCCATCACCTCCACTAGCTTTGTTCGTAGTGACGCTCCCTGAGGCCCACCTGACTTTGCGTTACAGGATGTGTGGCTCTAGGGGAGTGAAACCTTCGCTCTTGGTGGCTGTCTCACGGTGCTGCAGGGTGGCATTCTCTCGGTGCTTGCTCCTGAGCTGCGTGGGGCTGAAGGCCGTTTGTGTCTCTTTTTCTGTATGTTTCCTGTTTGTGCCCTCCACTCGTTGTTTTTCCCCTTGAATTTTTCTTTGTCTTTCTGCACCTCATTTTCCAAAGAGGTAATGATCCAAGCCCCAGTCAGTTCTGCACTGAGAAACATTTTAGCTGGGGGAGAGATCTGATGGGTTTTTACTGAGAAGTCCTTTACCCAGGAGAAGAGCCCGTGTCGGCAGTGGAGGCCGGCTCAGTTTGCTTGCTTCCTCTCCTCCTCCCCAGGGTTGTGGCAGTGGGGTCACGCCAAGCTGCTCAGCAGGCCTCAGCCTTGGTAGGGGGAAAGCCTGCCTGATAGGGGGAAAGCCTGCCTGATAGGGGGAAAGCCTGCCTGATAGCGGGGCTGTGCCTGTTTTCGCTGGATGAACAAAAAGAGAACGTGGCTGCGTGGGGCAGGATCATCCAGCTCTCTGCACGTTGACCTGCGTTCAGATCCTCTTGGCTTCAGTGTTTGCCAGCCGTGCGAATGTCTCTGGGCCACAGTTTACTCATCTGTAATATGGGGATAATAATATCCATGCTGCCAGGCTGTTGGTAGCAATAGAGGGAGCATCGTAGAGCACCTGGGCACATGACGGGCATAGAGGGAGCATCGTAGAGGACCTGGCACGTGACGGGCATAGAGGGAGCATCGTAGAGTACCTGGCACATGACGGGCATAGAGGGAACATCGTAGAGTACCTGGCACGTGACGGGCATAGAGGGCGCATCGTAGAGTACCTGGCACGTGACGGGCTTTCAGTAGCTGAGGCTTCCAGGGTTAGTGCCAGGTGATGCTCAGGACCGTCGCTGCCATCACGGTCAGCCAGACGAGAGGCAGCAGGGGCCTGGGCCGAGACAGCAGGCTCGGCTGCAGAGACGGCCGTGCAACGTGGGGCTGACCGTGTGACATGGGACTGACCATGTGACATTATATGAGAGGACCGTGTCACGTGGGACGGACCGTGTGACATTATATGAGACGACTGTGTCACATGGAACTGACTGTGTTATGTTATATAAGATGACCGTGTCATATGGGACTGACTGTGTGACATTATATGAGATGACCGTATTATATGGGACTGACCATATTATATGAGAGGACCGTGTTATATATGACGACCGTGTCATATGAGACTGACCGTGTTATATGAGACGACCGTGTCACATAGGCTGACCGTGTGACATTATATGAGACGACCGTGTCACGTGGGACTGACTGTGTGACATGTGAGACGACTGTGTCACGTGGGACAGACCGTGTGACATTATATGAGAGGACCATGTCACGTGGGACTGACTGTATTATATGAGACGACCGTGTCACGTGGGCTGACCATGTGACATTATGCGAAACGACCGTGTCACGTGGGACTGACCATGTGACATTATATGAGAGGACCGTGTCACGTGGGACGGACCGTGTGACATTATATGAGAGGACCGTGTCACGTGGGACGGACCGTGTGACATTATATGAGAGGACCGTGTCACGTGGGACGGACCGTGTGACATTATATGAGAGGACCGTGTCACGTGGGACGGACCGTGTGACATTATATGAGACGACCGTGTCACGTGGGACTGACTGTATTATATGAGACGACCGTGTCACATGGGCTGACCATGTGACATTATGCGAAACGACCGTGTCACGTGGGACTGACCATGTGACATTATATGAGAGGACCGTGTCACGTGGGACGGACTGTGTGACATTATATGAGAGGACCGTGTCACGTGGGACGGACCGTGTGACATTATATGAGAGGACCGTGTCACGTGGGACGGACCGTGTGACATTATATGAGACGACCGTGTCACGTGGGACGGACCGTGTGACATTATATGAGAGGACCGTGTCATGTGGGACTGACCGTGTTATATGAGACGACCGTGTCACATGGGCTGACCGTGTGACATTATATGAGACGACCGTGTCACGTGGGACTGACTGTGTGACGTGAGACGACTGTGTCACGTGGGACAGACCGTGTGACATTATATGAGAGGACCATGTCACGTGGGACTGACTGTATTATATGAGACGACCGTGTCACGTGGGCTGACCATGTGACATTATGCGAAACGACCGTGTCACGTGGGACTGACCATGTGACATTATATGAGAGGACCGTGTCACGTGGGACGGACCGTGTGACATTATATGAGAGGACCGTGTCACGTGGGACGGACCGTGTGACATTATATGAGAGGACCGTGTCACGTGGGACGGACCGTGTGACATTATATGAGAGGACCGTGTCATGTGGGACGGACCGTGTGACATTATATGAGACGACCGTATTATATGGGACTGACCGTGTGACATTATATGAGAGGACCGTGTCACGTGGGACGGACCGTGTGACATTATATGAGACGACTGTGTCACATGGGACTGACTGTGTTATGTTATATAAGATGACCGTGTCATATGGGACTGACTGTGTGACATTATATGAGATGACCGTATTATATGGGACTGACCATATTATATGAGAGGACCGTGTTATATATGACGACCGTGTCATATGAGACTGACCGTGTTATATGAGACGACCGTGTCACATAGGCTGACCGTGTGACATTATATGAGACGACCGTGTCACGTGGGACTGACCGTGTGACATGTGAGACGACTGTGTCACGTGGGAGTGACCGTGTGACGTTATGTGAGAGGACCATGTCACGTGCGATGGACCGTGTGACATTATATGAGACGACCGTATTATATGGGACTGACCGTGTGACATTATATGAGAGGACCGTGTCACGTGGGACGGACCGTGTGACATTATATGAGAGGACCGTGTCACGTGGGACGGACCGTGTGACATTATATGAGACGACCGTGTCACGTGGGACGGACCGTGTGACATTATATGAGAGGACCGTGTCACGTGGGACGGACCGTGTGACATTATATGAGAGGACCGTGTCACGTGGGACGGACCGTGTGACATTATATGAGACGACCGTGTCACGTGGGACGGACCGTGTGACATTATATGAGACGACCGTATTATATGGGACTGACCGTGTGACATTATATGAGATGACTGTATTATGTGGGACTGACCGTGTTATATGAGAGGACTGTGTCACATGGACTGACCGTGTGACGTTATGTGAGAGGACCGTGTCACGTGGGCTGACCGTGTGACTTTATATGAGACGACCATGTCAAGTGGGACAGACCATGTGACATTATATGAGATGACTGTGTCACATGGGACTATGTTATGTTATATAAGATGACCGTGTCATATGGGACTGACTGTGTGACATTATATGAGATGACCGTATTATATGGGACTGACCGTGTTATATGAGAGGACCATGTCACGTGGGACTGACCGTGTTATATATGACGACCGTGTCATATGGGACTGACCGTGTTATATGAGACGACCGTGTCACGTGGGACTGACCGTGTGACATTATATGAGAGGACCGTGTCACGTGGGATGGACCGTATGACATTATATGAGAGGACCGTATTATATGGGACTGACTGTGTGACATTAAATGAGAAGACCGTGTCACGTGGGATGGACCGTGTTATATGAGATGACCGTGTCACATGGGACTGATCGTGTGGCATTATATGAGATGACCAATTATATGGGACTGACCGTGTTATATGAGAGGACTGTGTCACATGGGACTGCCCATGTGATATTATATGAGATGGCTGTGTCACATGGACTGACCATGTTATATGAGATGACCGTGTCACATAGGATGGACCGTGTTATATGAGACGACCGTGTTATATTATATGAGAGGACCGTGTTATATGGGACTGATCGTGTGATATTAAATGAGAGGACCGTGTTATATGAGATGACCATGTGATATTATATGAGAGGACCATGTTATATGGGATGACCGTGTGATATTATATGAGAGGACCGTGTTATATGGGACTGATCGTGTGATATTGTATGAGAGGACCGTGTTATATGGGACTGATCGTGTGATATTATATGAGAGGACCGTGTCACATGGGACTGACCGTGTGATATTATATGAGAGGGCTGTGTCATATGGACTGACCGTGTTATATGAGATGACCGTGTCATATGAGACTGACCGTGTTATGTTATATGAGATGACCGTGTCACATAGGATGGACTGTGTTATATGAGACGACCGTGTGATATTATATGAGAGGACCGTGTTATATGGGACTGTGACTTCTGCACCATCCGCATCTCTGATGTAAGGATTTATTTGCACCTACTTCAATTTCTCTTGTCCTGTGACCATGATTTTATTACAGGCTTTGAGCCTCTGTGGCTAGACATAGTACATAATGCCCGTCCGGTTTTCTGGCCTTGAAAAGGCAGAGAAACTTAAAAGTATCCTTGAATTCTTAGTGGGAAAGAAATGAAAACTCTCCTTCTCACCTTGCCTCCCCCAAGAAGTCTTAAGAGATCAAAACAAATAGATCTTTGTCTCTGCATCCTTTAAACCCAACTTAAGAAATTAACAAAGGAAGATGGAGGGACTGAAATAAGACTCTCAGAGAAGAGACAGACGCCTCCTGATTGATTCCCACAGAGCTGCTAGTTACCTACAGCTAGGAAAATTACCTGCTTGGAAATACCAGTCCAGCTCTCTGGCTTCACAGGAAAATAGTCGCTGCGTCTGGCTGGAAAAGCTCTTAGGGAGGAGAGTGGAGTGAATTACAGCTGACTGTTTAGCACCATCTCATTCACAGATTTCTGCCTTTTCCCCCCGGTGGATCATTCGCAGTCTCCTTTTTAGTATATCATCATTCATTTTGGATCGTCATGTTGCTATAGCTGGGTGTATGTTAATTACCGGCATTCTGTAATTATGTTGTCTGTTTGTCGTCTCTTTCCATGGCGGCAAGAGCAGTAAGCTAGCATTCTTCCAATAGCAAGAATGTTGATTTGTAATCCCATCCCCCGCACCATTTAGAGGTCGACACGTTTCGCTCACACGCCAGATGCAGTCCAGTGCCTGCGTCAAGTTTTAAGCTCGGAACCGCCTCAGTGCTCCTCGAGATTCCTGAGATTTTGGTGGTATTCATTCAGTCTGCAACCATTTATTGAGCACCCACTGCATACGCGGTGCGGAGGATATATCTCTGAATAGAACAGACACAAGAAAGCACCCTGTGGTCCGGGAACAGACGGGCTGCCTGCTGACCCCTGGAACCACATGTCCAGCTGGCGGCAGTGTGTGTGTCCTAGGCTGCTGCCAGCTCTGTGATAATGAGGAATATGGCAAGAAGTTAGAAGCCACTGGCAATCAAAGCTATTATTTCACATTAAAGTCCCCATATACGATACTGGCAGCTGAGTCGTACGTGGAAAACATGATAGAGGTCATCAGATTGGTTCCAGACATCCCAGGTTCTGCATGCCGATTAAAGTAGAGGTACGCCAAGGTGACCCCGTCGGGAATCAAGGCTGGGGTTCGAGGGCGTGTTCCTGATGTATGGGCCGGGTGAGCAGAGGGACTGTTGATGGTCCCCGCAGCCTCACGCCTCGCACGGAGGTTCCAGTGCCCCAGATTCTAACCGGCCCCTGGGTGTGGTCCCCGAGGCTGGACCGTCCTGGGGCTGTGAGTGCAGACAGTGGGTGCTTGCACGGTGTCTGGAGCGCAGGTGAGACGAAAGGATCCAAGACAGTGATGGCAGAGCGCGTCCTGCTGGTGGGTAACGCTGACAGAGCAGCTCCTTACGGGCCAACGGGTCTGGGGGAAGTTAGGCGGTTGGAAATACTTTATCCAAAAAGGCTTGTACGTGAGCTCCACATAGTCATTCAACGGCTCCTATTTTTTAGTACTTGTAGAATGTTCTAGAGCATGAACACGTCAGAGGCCCTGCCCATGTGGAGCCTCCATTCCAGTGGTGCGGCAGGACAGACAGATGGACAGATGGCCAAGTGTAATGTCGTGTAATGTCATGCAGCTGTGAGTGCTGTGAAGAATTGCACATGGGGTACAGGAATAAAGTGACAAGGTATCCTGCTGCTGCTGCTGCTGCTGCTGAGTCGCTTCAGTCGTGTCCAACTCTGTGCGACCCCACAGACGGCAGCCCACCAGGCTCCCCCGTCCCTGGGATTCTCCAGGCAAGAAAACACCAGAGTGGGCTGCCATTTCCTTCTCCAATGCATGAAAGTGAAAAGTAAAAGTGAAGTTGCTCAGTCCTGTCCGACTCTGTGCGACCCCATGGATGGCAGCCCACCAGGCTCCCCCGCCCCTGGGACCCCCCGGCAGGAGCACTGGGGTGGGCTGCCATCGCCTTCTCCAGAAGGTATCCTACTAGTCCTTTTCTGCATTTCGCTGGTTCTTAATACGAGAAGGGAACCCTGGGAGAGGCGTGGTCAGGGTTTGTTTCTTTGGGGTTTTGGGGGGGTTTGTGTTTCTTCGCCCAAATCGATACAGGGCTTTTTTTTTTATTAGAGGATAATGGTTTCACAGCCTTGGGTTGGCTTCTGCCACACACAGTGTGCATCGGCCGCAGGCACACACACGTCCCGCCCCTCCTGAGCCCCCTCCGCGCCCTGTTCCGTCCCACACCTCTGGCTGCCGCAGAGAACCAGGTTGAGCTCCGTGGGCCAACACAGTGGCTCCCCACTGGCCATCTCTCTCACACACAGTTGTGCATATCTGTCAACGCCACAAGGCCCTAACTGCATCTTTAAAATATTACAGGTAAGACTTAGGAATCATTGGGCATCTTATTGTTTCTGTAGCTGGAAACCTTAGACCTTACTCATCACCTGCTGAACTGATCCTTTGGCACAGGCTTGTTGCCATCTAAAATCTTTCTGGTATCCTTGTCTCAACTGTTGTGGCCTGCTGAGTCAAAGCCGCTGAAATTAATGCAATTTCAGTGTCATTTTCTTTGAGAATTAACTCACATTTCTGGGCTTGAGATACCGACCAAACAACGTCTGGCCTCATCTGAACCCGGATCATCTTTTGTGTGTGTGTGTGTGCAAGAAATTTCAGATTTCAACAAGAAACTTGTTCTCCTGAGTAATGACATTGATGGGAAGATGGGCGTTCACAGGCCTTCTCTTGTTATGGAAGCACAGCCTGACAGTCTTTATCATGTTCCATTGTGATACAAATAGTCAAAAAGTAGCCAGTTTCTATTCCCCGCCCCCACTTGTCAGCCTGGAACCCCTTTAGTTTCTTTCCAAGGAAATTGTGATCTATATTGAAATGATTGAAGTCCCTCCGAAGGGTGGTTCTGAGGTGCTTCACAGTAATGGCATGACCCTTCCGAGTGATGTCAACATTTTCTGGAATGTCAGAAGTCTAATAGTTGAGGATGGACTTCCTTCTCACAGTGGAGACAACAAAGAACCATTTCTATTTTTAATTAAACTTTGTAAGATAACTGTAGATTCAAATGCAGCTGTAAAAAATTATAACACAGGGAAATTATGTTTTTCCTGTTGGTAACATCTTGCAAAACTATAGTATAATATACGTAACCTCATCTGTATAAAAGAACCTTACTAGGGTTTCGATAGGCATTGTATGAAGCCTGTTGATCGGTTTGGGAGCAGTGGCATCTTTCCTGTGCTGAATGTCCTGGTCCATGAGTGTGGCGGGCCTCCGTGCCAGGGGGCAGTGGCGTCTTTCCTGTGCTGAATGTCCTGGTCTATGAGTGTGGCGGGCCTCCGTGCCAGGGGGCAGTGGCGTCTTTGCTCTGCTGAATGTCCTGGTCCATGAGCGCGGCAGGCCTCCGTGCCAGGGGGCAGTGGCGTCTTTGCTGTGCTGAATGTCCTGGTCCATGAGCGTGGCGGGCCTCCGTGCCAGGGGGCAGTGGCGTCTTTGCTGTGCTGAATGTCCTGGTCCATGAGCGCGGCGGGCCTCCGTGCCAGGGGGCAGTGGCGTCTTTGCTGTGCTGAATGTTCTGGTCCATGAGCGTGGCGGGCCTCCGTGCCAGGGGGCAGTGGCGTCTTTGCTCTGCTGAATGTCCTGGTCCATGAGCGCGGCGGGCCTCCGTGCCAGGGGGCAGTGGCGTCTTTGCTGTGCTGAATGTCCTGGTCCATGAGCGCGGCGGGCCTCCGTGCCAGGGGGCAGTGGCGTCTTTGCTGTGCTGAATGTCCTGGTCCATGAGCGTGGCGGGCCTCCGTGCCAGGGGGCAGTGGCGTCTTTGCTGTGCTGAATGTCCTGGTCCATGAGCGTGGCAGGCCTCCGTGCCAGGGGGCAGTGGCGTCTTTGCTGTGCTGAATGTCCTGGTCCATGAGCGCGGCGGGCCTCCATGCCCCACATTCCACTGATGGAGAGTCTTTGATTTCTCTCATTTGCATTTTGTAGTTTTCAACATGCACGTCCTATACATGTTTCGTTATATTTACACCCAAATATTTCATTTTTATTGAACAATTGTAAATGGTATTATTTTTAAATGTTGGGTGTCCACTCATTCATTGCTAGCTTATAGGAATACAGTTTATTTTGTTTATTTGTCTTGTATTGTGAGACTTTGCTGAATACACTTGTTAGTTCTAGGAGGGTTTGCTTTTTGGTTTTTTGTTTTTTTTTTTTTTAATGTGCCTTGGGATTTTCTGTATAGTTCAGTTCAGTCGCTCAGTCATGTCCAGTTCTTTGCGACCCCATGAATCGCAGCACACCAGGCCTCCCTGTCTACACCAACTCCCAGAGTTTACCCAAACTCATGTCCATCGAGTCGGTGATGCCATCCAGCCATCTCATCCTCTGTCGTCCCCTTCTCCTCCTGCCCCCAACCCCTCCCAGCATCAGGGTCTTTTCTAATGAGTCATCTCTTCGCATGAGGTGGCCAAAGTATTGGAGTTTCAGCCTCAGCATCAGTCCTTCCAATGAACACCCAGGACTGGTCTCCTTTAGTATGGACTGGTTGGATCTCCTTGCAGTCCAAGAGATCTCTAGATAGACAGCCCTGCAAATAAGGGCAATTTTATTTCTTCCTTTTTGATTTATATGCCTTTATTTCATTTTCTTGCCTTATATCACTGGCTGTGTTAAATAAGAATAACAGCACTGTGTTAAATAAGAATGGGGATAGCAGACATCTTTGCCTTGTTCTCAGTTATAGGGAGAGTGTTTAGCCTTTCCTCATTAGGCATAATGTTAGCTGTAGGGCTTTTGTAGATCTGCTTGACAAGTTGGATAAATCCCTTTCTATTCTGCTTGCTTAGCACTGTTGATCAAGATTGAGTTTTACATTGTTCACATGCTTTTTCTGCATCCACTGATATGATATGCTTTCCCTCTCATAGCCTGTTGATAGAGTCAGTTACTTTGATTGATTTTGGAATACTGACCCAGTCTTGCATCCCCAGAATAAACCCCACTTGGTCACAGTATATAATTCTGTTTAAATATTCTTGAATTATATTTGTTAATATTTTGTTAATTTGGTGTGTAACTTGTCTTTTGTATGCTCCTTAGCTGGCGTGCTTTCTTCTTTCTGCCTTTCAGAGTCTTTTTTTTTTTTTTTTGTCTTATATTTAATGTCCACCATTTCTAGTTATATTTAGTGGGAAGAATAGGTTAAAGTACATCTGTTCCCTTTCCTGGAAGCAGGCTTCCCTTCGGATGGTCAGTTTTTAGGTGTACTTTTAAGCAGCTGTATAATTTACTATCAGAAGCAAAGAAATTCCTGAATTCAGGCCTTGGTGAATAAAGGAATCCCATTAGATTACCAGTTTGACTTGCTTGATTCTGTTTGTGTGTGTGTGTGTGTGTGTGTGTGTGTGTGTGTGTGTGTGTGTGTAATAAGGTTTTATTAAAGTATAAAGGAGATAGAGAAAGCTTCTGACATAGACATCAGAAGTGGGCAGAAAGAATACCTGCCTGCTAGTCTCTAGCTGGATGTTACATAGTTACGAAGTAAAAAGTAAAGGTAAAAAGTCGCTCAGTCGTGTCCTACTCTTTGCGACCCCGTGGACTGTAGCCTACCAGGCTCCTCCGCCCATGGGATTCTCCAGGCAAGGATACTGGAGTGGGTTGCCATTTCCTTCTCCAGGGACTTGCTTGATTCTAAAAGAAGCTGAACAAAGAAATTCCGCCTGAGCGAAAAGGTATAACCACACTTAACTTCTCAGTATCACTTCCGGGCTTCCCTGTTAAGGTCGCCCAGGTGTCGGGGACGTTATACAGGCTCTCACCCCAGCAGATCAGTGCATGCTAATGGAGCCTTTTGATGAACGTCAGTCCACCATGGTACCGACAGCATCCATTTCAATTTCATTTCCTGCAAGCTGCTGGTAATGCCAGATATTCAGAAGTTGCTGCAGGCCCTGTTGCCTGCCCTCAGGTGCCTATCATAGTTATTTGCCAAACGATTGTGTGTCAGCAGGGGCCCAAAACTTAGGTCAAGGGGAACTTGGCTTCTCCTGGAGACTGATGATACTGACTGCTCAGGGAGGTGAGTTCTCAGAGGGTCAGTGAGAATCTCTTCTGCACCAAAGGAGCTCTTGTTCTTTACCTTCGGTGGTTAGCTTATCTTTCAGCCTTTCTTACGATTTCCAAGAAGTACGGCCTGGTAGCAAAGGTCACCCAGATTCAGTGGGGGAAGTGATAGGCGCCCCCTGGTTTCAAAGGTCCTCTCCATGGTGAAGTTTTCAAAACAGCTGATATTTCCTCTCATTCTCCTCTTATCTTCCTTTCCTTTAGCAAATATTTGCATGCACCTGCTGTGGGCACGGTGATTGAGTAAGAAATGACCCCTGCTCACAAGGAGTGATAGGCAGAGGAAGGTACATATGGCCATAGTTCGAGGTCAGGAGCAGACAAAATGCCATCAAAGGTCAGATGCAGGTGACCTGGTTTTCCACTGGTGAAATCGTAGCTGTCACTTCTAGAGTTGGGAGGATTTCTGCAGCCGGGGGTGGAGGTGGGGCTGCTGGCAGTGGGGCCTGGGAGGCCAAGAGAGGAGGCATAGACGTGTCCAGGGAGCGGAGCACGTGGGCTGACCTGGGCAGAGAATGGTACTTCCCTGACCAGCGCTCCGCTGCCCAGCCATTGGAAATAATCATCTTTCCCCCATGTAACCCTGAGAACCATGTCTTCCCGCTTACATTTCTCCTTCCACTTTGGTGGTCATCCTTCATTTGTGCACTTGAGTTTAGACTTCCAAATGTGCTTACCTCCCTAACAGTATGGCTTAATGGCACCGCCACCATCCCCTGCCAGCTAAGCTATGTCGAAGTCCTAACCCTCCCACCCACGCCCTCCCCTCGCCCCAGTATCTGGGACTGTGACCTTATTTGGAAGCAGGGTCTTTGCAGATGGAATCAGATTGTGTCTTGTTGTCTAGATGAGGTCATTAGAGTGGGCCCTCACCCACAGTGACTGGCATCCTAATCAGTGGAAGATTTGGACACACACATACACACACGTGGGAGAAACTCCATGAAACCACAGGCAGAGCCTGGAGGGCGGCAGCTGCAAGCTCAGTGCGGCCAGGATGGGCGACCAGCCCTGGGAGAGGCAAGAAGCATTCTCTCCTACAGGTTTCAGGGAGGGCCTGGCCCTGCCAACCCCTTCATCTTGGACCTCCAGCCTTCAGACGATGAGATAACACGTTTCTGTTTTTTTAAGCCGCCCGGTTTGTGGTGCTTTATTAGAGCAGCCCTTGTTGTTGTTTAGTCGCTGACTTGTGTCTGACTCTCTTGGACCCGACCTCACGGGCTGCAGCCCGCCAGGCTCCTCTGTCCATGGGATTCTCCGGGCAAGAACACTGGAGTGGGCTGTCATTTCCTTTTCCAACGCGCTGCTGCGTTGACAGGTGGGTTCTCCACCGCTGAGCCGCCAGGGAAGCCTTGGGGACGGAGGTGCCTGGTGCGCACCCAGCTCTGCACTCAGGAAATTCAACGTGGATTCTGTTCAGTCCACCTGGGCAGCTCATCTGTGCCTGCTGAGACCAGGTCGGTGGCTCGCAGGCAAGCTTTGCAGGCGGGTTCAGTCGTCAGAGGGATTCTGTGGTTCTCTGGGATGTCCGTGGAGGACAGTGAGCTGGTTACAGGCAGTGGGGGCTGCACAGCCTACAGGGATACAGTTCCCATCAGAAAACCGGAGCATTCTGGCCTCAGAGCCTTCTGGGGCAGGGGTCGTCCCCGCTGGCACCGCTGTCAGGACTGCGCTTCCACAGCAGGGGCACAGGTTCGATCCCTGGTCGGGGAACTGAGATATCACAGGCTGCATGGTGCAGCCAAAAAAAAAAAAAAGAAGAAGAAGGGGTTTTAGGGTAAAAGACTTGAGTTTGTTTCCCCCATCTCTTCCTCCTGCCAGATGCTGAGGAGCCCTGGGAAGCAGTGTCGTGTGACCCTTCCAAAGCCACCCTGAGAGTGAGAGTCAGGGCTTGAACTCAGACCTTAAATCTCACGTCTCACATCCAGACCAAATCCAGAGATTTCTGAAGCGACTCTGAAGTCTGTGGTTCTAACTTCAGAAAGTTTTCTGGGGGAGCACAGAATTTTAAATTACACCTTTAGATTATTCTGTACTTACCAGGGAAACAAAAAGAAGAGGGATTTTTAAAAAGAAAAAGCAAAAAAGAGGAGCAGGTTGAGCTTCAGGAATGGGATTTGATGGCATAAGTACATGCATCTTTAAAATAAAGGACTCAAAAGTATTTAGTTTTACTATGTGTAAATGAAAAAAAAAAAAATCCGCTCCTAGCCTCAAGTGGACGGAAAGTCCCAGCTCGCAGGTTCATTCACTAGCCATCTGACCCACACGTTGCAGGCAGAGGGTAGAATTTATAAAATCAGCAGCTGTTCTGTGACCTCAGACGCCACGAGCTGCACTTCAGCCTCATTCTGAGTTTCCCGTCCCTCCGCAGGGTGCAGCCGAGCCCCTAACGTTGTTTCAGTAGATCTCACTTTCCAGACTTGGTTTGAATCTGGAGTGTGGGGTGCTGGGGTAGACTCATTACAGTAGCGTCAGTGACCACACAGCGTCTTGGCAGCTTTAAGTCAATACCTCTTTTAAAGGCTCCCAGGAATGTCGCTTAGAAGGCACCTTGCTTGCCTGACTGTCCTTTCATGTTGGGTGCCCTCAAATGTACTTT
The DNA here is from genome assembly GCF_001704415.2 of Capra hircus. Taxonomy (NCBI): domain Eukaryota; kingdom Metazoa; phylum Chordata; class Mammalia; order Artiodactyla; family Bovidae; genus Capra; species Capra hircus. The sequence goes on from NC_030817.1 coordinate 2,326,278, forward strand.
CTGTCAGGAGGACAGAAAGGAGGCCGGAGAGGAGTCGTTTTGCCCGGCAGCACGCTTTGAAAGGAAGGAGGAGTTATTATTTTGTTCCTGTCGTCGTGACTATTGTTGTTTCTTGGGTTCCTCCAACAAAGACATGCCGTGTGGCTTTCAAAAGACTCTCTGGGCAAATGCTTCCTGTCACCAGTGACCAGCGCCCTGCCCCTTTGAAATCCAGAAGTGGCTTTATGAAATGATGGTGACCCTGCCAGGCGCTGGGAACCAGCCTCTCCAAGAAATGGACGCTTCCCTCCTCTTCTGTCCCCCGGTGCGTCCCGCGAATGCCGTTGCTTTAAGCAGCCGTCACCTCGAGACCGGGTTGCTTCACCCAGGGCTGTGGAAAAACAAGGTTAGAAGGGCAGAGGCTTCTGTTGATCGTGAGCAGGGCGGCTTAGTTAAACCAATATTGAGAGATGGTTTTGCACAACTTTCGGAGGCTCCTGTTACTCCCAAAGAGGTGCTGTCTCAGCCCTCGTTGGCACGGACACAGGTGACGCTGCCTCAGGACCTTCCCTGTTATACAATTAGGGGTCCTGTTTTTTCTTGCCCTGGTTTACGTCGATTGAAACGGGGATAGAAGATCACAACAGTTCATAGTTTCCTGTAATAGCTGGGGCTGTAATGTTACCGATTAAAGCACAGGGGACCTGTGGGTCATCAGCCATGCTCTGATGCAGGATAAACTGTGTACGTGTGAGACAGTTTGTGTCTGAAGAGCAGAGATGCGTTCAGACACATCATCCCGCAGGTGAGGAGTTTGAAAGGACTGACTCAGATTCTGGCTTGTAAGAACCTTCTGGTCTCAGCCCATGTGTGTCTCTAGCTGGTCAGCACCCCGAAGCTGGCCGAGGCATGGAAACGCACAGCACGGTGGGGACTTCCAGGGCTGCTGTGAGGCGGCTCCTGTGACTTTGTCCACACCTAGCCCAGGTACAAGAAGGAGATATTGCAACCCAAGGGCGGGTAGGGTCCTGGAGACTTCAGCCCACGCTCGCCTGCAGCAACCAGCTCACCCGCCTCTGGAGCGGCTACGAGCCCCCGTGCCCACCCTGGCCCCTCCTGGTTGTGTCAGGTATACATGTGGTCGCCGTCGTTGGTGCATCCCTGGCCAATGGAGCAGACCTGGAAACCATTTCCCCTGCGGCCCCCTCCTCCCGGCCGTGCCGCCCTGCAAGCCTGCAGAGGAGCAGGTCTGTCCAAGGCCCCGGCTCAGAGACACCCCGAGGAAGGTGGCAAGGACCCAGAACCAGGACCCCACGGGGCAGCCATGCCGTTACCCGACTTCCTCCCGACTCCAGACGGCAGGGCTCTGTGTTGCCCCTTTCGGGGCCCCGGCACCCCAGCTCTCTGGCCGGAGCCTTCTGAACAGCTCTGGTCCTCAGGGCGTGGTGCCCGCATCCTGCTCCAGCAGGACTGCGGTCGGTCGGCAGCGGCGTGAAGGACGCGCCCCTCTCTCTGCCGGCGGATGCAGCCCGTGCTTTGCCCCCTCCCTGCCACGTGGACCTGGGCGCACCACACTCCCTTCTCAGCTCCCGCCAGCCCCCCCAGCCCCAGGCCTGGACTCTCCTGACTTGCAGAATTCACTGTGGCCCAGAGGCCAGGCTCACTTCTTTCTGCAAAACAGTGCCATTACGCTTCAGATGCTTCCTGAGAAGCAAGTACTGACGCCAGATGGGGTGGTAGGTAGGTAATTTCAGTTTTTCTTCTTCATACCCTTCTCTCTTTAAATCAGATTATCTACAATGAACATGTCCTGTTTGTTTTAGTTCGAAAGAAAAAATATACAGATTGTAAAATAGCAGCTGGGGAGACAGCAGATAAAAGCAAGGAGTCTTTTTTTGTTGTTGTTCAGCAAAATAGCAACAGTAAGATCATCCCAATGTAAATCAATGCAAAAATATTAGGCAGCCCTGCTCCTCCTCATCAGGTAATAAATGGCCTTTCACAGGTGAGATGAGGTGGAGCGTTAGCTTCAGCCTCGGTCCTGATGCTTTTGCAGAGCTGCTGGTATGTTCTACTCCGGTAGACAGCATGGGGACTTATTGCAGGATTGTTGGGAGGCTCACATGAGGAAATAGCTGTGAGGGGACTTTATAAATGGAAGCTATTACTTCCAACAGAAAACAGAGACCTTCCAACTACTCTGGGAGGCAAGGCAGAGCACCGTTAGGAGGTGTATACTGTCTGACGTGGGGCGGGTGTGACCATTGATGGTCTAAGAAGTTCATCTGTTCGTCTGATAAATATCTACTGGGGTCTGACCCAGTTCTTGGTGCACGGGATTCATCAGTGAAGAAAACAGACACAAATTCTTTCCTCGTGGAGCCTAGTGAGAAAGAGGAGAAACCAAAAAGGACCTAAGAAATGGAAAAGAGTCAAATGACAGCGACAGAGGGGGACACTTCAGTCGTGCTTGCTTTGTGCCAGACATGTACGTAATGTATCTAATCCCAAATACTGGGCTTCCCAGGTGGCTCAGTGGTAAAAAAAAAAAAAAAAAAAATCCACCTGCCAATATAGGAGACCTGGGTTTGATCCCTGGGTTGGGCAGATCCCTTGGAGGAGGAAAAGGCAACCCACTGGAGTATACTCGCCTGGAAAACCCCATGGACAGAGGAGCCTGGTGGGCTACAGTCCGTGGAGTCGCAGAGTCAGACGCGACTGAGCGCGCTTGCTCACGCTGTGATAATCTTATCCCCCCACTGGGGGAAGATGTCCCCTAGAGAGGTGAAGCGCCTTGCCCAGCGTCACACGACTAACGAGACTGGCACCAGAAACCTGGCCTTCGTCACAGAGGAAACCAGTGGGTGAGGAGCCAGTGGAGAAGGAGCACCACAGGCTAAGGGGCTGTCCGCTCAGGAGACATTCCTGAGCACTCTGCCTGGCGTCGTGTTGGATGCCTGGGATGTATAGATGCAAGAGCGTCATCCCTGCGTGGAAGGGTCCGCAGTCTCCCAGGGAAGATGAGGGGTACACAGACGTATTAGCAGACCGTAGGGAGGGGTACAGCCTCCTTGTTGGTCGCCGAGGACTGCAGAGGTGCCCTGTTGTGAAAGCGTGGGTTTCCGTGACACTTGGGTTTGTTGCCTCGTCAAATCACTTCTCTGACACTAGTGACTTCACGGCCTCGCTACCTTCCCTTTGTCCAAAACCCATTGATCGTGGTGGCGTTCCCTCTCACTGCAGAGCTTCTAGTCTGAGAGGCTGATCAAGCCAGCAGCTGCTTTAATTAAAGACTCCCGGCCTCACGGCCCAGGGCCTTGGCCTCCCTGAGCTGACCCACCTGTCTGCACCAGGCGGGCCCGAGTGGGTCCCCTGATGCCCGTCTGCTCTGGCTGGCGCCGGCGTTGTAGCCGTCGTTCACGCCTTTGAACGCAAGCTTTCCTCCTCTCATCTCTTGTCCGCCTCAGAGAGGGTCACACACAGGGACCACCCTTATCGTCCTCTGCCTGTCCCCTGCCCTGTGGTCCTCCATCCCAGCACTGGCAGGGGTGGGCCAGGGAGACCCCATGCCTCCTGAGGGTAAGTCCTGGCACATCTGTTTCCTGCTGACGAGGGGTCCGTAGCATTTGGTTCCTGCCCAGATGCAGCCTGTTTATTCCCCTAGCTGGGAACCGCAGACTTCAGAACACCGTGGTGCTGTAGGAGTTCTGTCTGTGTGGGGTTGTGCTCCTTTCTCTGCTTCTTTCGTCCGACAGAGTCCTTGATTTTGCCCCCAGGGCAACCACGCTTAACTCTCATCAGTGCGGGAGAGTGAGGTCCTTCCCACTCAGCATCCATCGCAGGTCAGGCCTGGCCTGCCCTCCCTGGGGCAGCTGAAGGCTGTCCCTCCGTTAGGCCCCTGGTGTTTGTTTGCTGATGAGAAGGCCAGGCCCTTTATGACTGTTATTGCACCTAGTTCTCAAGACAACCCATGTTATGGTGGAGAAAACCCAGGCTCAGAGAAATAAAGTAACTTCCTCCCAGGCACACAGGAAGCAAGTAAGTAGAACACGGACTTAAACCCAGATTTTTACATTTCTACTTGTTTTCTTTCCAATATATCACTCCAAGGACGTTTGGGTTAGAAAGTCAGTTTCTTTTTGGTGGTGTTGTTAGTTTTGAACAAGTTCTTTTTTGTGGGGAAATGAACTGAATCTATCTTCCTAAAAGTGCCTTTTTTAAAAACACTTGAAATACTTCCAGGTTCCTACAAGCCATGTTTCTGGTTTTGCTTATTTGCAAAGTTTTCTTGTTTTATGTGTGTTGTTTTTTTTTTTTTGGTTCCTATAATTAAAAGCTAGAAGAGGCAGGGTTGAAGGTTTTTTTTTTTTCCTAGTAAAACAAGAAATTGCCTTCTCTCTTCAGGTCTATGCTTTTCTCTCCCTCCAAGCAAGTCAAAGATGAAAATAATAGCGCTATCTTACAGATTGAGAATGAAACAGAAATTATTTAAATTCGTATTTTAAACTGTAGAAATGGGTGGTCCTTTCATCCTGTGACCTCATTAGTTTGTCAGATATTACCAAGTTTTGCAATAAATTGCATCAACCAGACAAAAAGATAGGTTCATACCTATGCATCCAAGATCATCTTGGGGCTCGTTGATAAGGTTTAGAGGGTCTAGACAGACCCCTGAAATTGTCTTCAAAACCTGTGTCTTCCTGAGCTATTCTGATTAGAGATCCCTTCTTTTTCATCAGTCGTCAAAGGACACGGCCACCATATCGATGTTTTCAAACGGGGCATATCTGTAATCTCACAGTTTCTCTAGGTCAGGAGTCCAGGGTTTCACCAGGCAGCAAACCAGTGTCTTAGGCCTGTGGTCCTTTCCGGAGTTGGGTCCTTCTTCAGGTTCATGCAGTTGCCACCAGAGTTCAGGTCCTTGTGGCTGCAGGGTGGAGATCCCCTGTTCTTGCTGGCCGTCTGGTGGGGTAGAAACCCGCCTAGTTCCTGCCCCGTGGCCCCCTCCCATACCCTCACAGTCCGGCCGCTACTTCAAGGCCAGCAGGAGAATCCCTCATTCCAGTCTGCCACGACCAGGTCCTGTGTGATGCCACACGACCTGGGAAGGGACTGCTCCTAGAAGCAAGTGTACTCAGAAGGAGGGCGACTACATGAGGTCATGCCCATCGGGGGTCACCTTGGTCTCCGTCACTGTAACCTCCTAAAAACTGAGAAGAACCAGTGCTCTGGGGTCCTTGAAAACGGCAGCGCTGACATCCTACAAACATGCCATCCAATCACTGAGGAGTCCTGCCGCAGCCACGGGAGGAAACCCACCAGGGCTGGGTGGGGAAAAATTGATCACCTTTGTATCTCAATGGAGTTGGTGCCGTAAATGGGAGTAGTAAATGAGAGAAAAGCGCTGATTCTAGGGCTGGCGGGAGAAGGTCCGCAGCAAGCAGGCTTCACGGTGTGTGTCGGTACTGTGACCACGCTCGCTCTACTGTTTGAGCCACGGGTCACGGTGTGGACCAGCGGGAGGCGGCCAGACCCCAGAACAGCCTAGACCTCGTCACTCCCGGCGCTGAGAGGGCCACCGCACGTTGACTGAGATCGAGCTTGGCTTACTGGGAGTCTCATTCGGAGTTAATATAAAGGTTCAAAATTGAGCTGGAGCTGGTCTCTGGTGGCGTTCAGTAGGAGCTTCCCAGAGCTGCTGTTTCTTCCGGCTGTTTTCTGATGCCTTAGTTCCGCCGGGCTGCCGTTCACAGCAGAGCCGCACAAGCTCGGCGGTCCAAAGGGCAGATGCCTGCGCTCTCACGGGCCCGGAGGACTGTAGCCCGCCAGGCTCCTCTGTCCGTGGGACTCTCCAGGCGAGAATCCTGGCGTGGGCTGCCATGCCCTCCTCCAGGGGATCTTCCTGATGCAGGGCTGGACCCTGGGTCGCCCCCGTCATCGATGCCTCCCGCTGGACCCTGGTGTTGCTTTGTGCCTTCACTAGTCAGTCATCGTCTGATTTCTAACCATCTTTGTTCATGTTCTACCTGGTTGACGGTGGTGGTGGTGTAGTCGCTCAACTGTGTCTGACTCTTCGTGACCCCATGGACTGTAGCCCGCCAGGCTCCTCTGTCCATGGGATTCTCCAGGCGAGAATACTGAAGGGGAGGGGAGCTACCATTGCCTGCTTCAGGGGACCTTCCCGACGTAGGGATCGAACCCGAACCTCTGGGGTCTCCTACATGGCTAGGAGGATTCTTTACCACCCGTGTCAGCTGGGAAGCCTCCTTCCACCTTGTATACAGATTTCAGTCCCTCCTACCAGATGCTCGGAAGAGCCCAGACATAACCCAGTTATGCCTAACAGTATTCCCAACACACAGCAGGTACACCTACTTAAATTCTTGTTGGAGACTGGATAACTAAAAAGGATAATTTTTTAGGTGGACAGTAATTAGGTAAGATAATTCAGGTGCCTAGTAATTTCAGGCAGGGTGGAGCTTCAAAGTATTTTGAGCAAAGGAAGATTATTCTGGTATCTCTTTTTTTAAATTAATTTTTATTAGTTAGAAAATCTGTAACCTTACCTTTCCTTAGGCTTTTAAGAGCTATTCAGACATCTCATTATTTTACTTATAAGCTAACAATTTTTAACAATCACTTTTAAGGGGACCTTTTATTAATGTTTGCTTTGATTTGCAAACTTAGCTAATTAAGCTCCTTTAAACATTTTAAACTGCATTTGTAAAGGAAATCGAACATATTAAATGTGTAAGTACTGAACTGCCTGACTCAACAAACAGGCCTCCCAGAGCACTTAAGCAATTCTTATAAATCTAATTAGGCTTATGAGTATGTTACACCTTATGGTCTCTTTAAGTTTTCTTCTACTGTTTATGACTTCAGTGAGATTTTGACTTAAAATCAAAGTCTAAACTGGTTAATTTCACATTTTAAGTTGACATTTCAAAGCTGATCGTTATTTTTTGCAGCCTAATTCTCTTAATTGTAACAAATATTTAAAATACTGGATCCGCATTGGTTTCTTTTTAAAAAGAAAGATTTGATGGATCTAGTCTTCCTGAATATTCTTGTGCTTTATTCTGAATCTCTTTTGTATTTAAAAGTGCTCACTCACATTGTCCAGGAAGGAAAAGGACACCCTCCCCTCTGCCTTCTAGAACCTTCTACACATCAGGGATCTTTGGAAGCTTCTGTTCACCAGCATCCAGCCGTGCCCCCCTCCCTCATGACTGTCCAGGGGAGGAACCGCTCCAGTGCTTCTTGGAGGGACCTCGCGGGTGCTTCTGGCATCTTTGGGAGAGAAAATGGAAGCAGTCTAAGGCTCCTGGAGGTTGCCCTGAGCACAGAACCAGCCTTAGGCTGTCTAAATTTTCTTTACCCCAGAGAGGTTTGGGGCTTCCCTGGTGGCTCAGAGTGTGAAGAATCTGCCTGCAGTGCGGGAGACCTGGGTTCGATCCCTGGTGGGGAAGGTCCCCTGGAGGAGGCAATGGCAACCCACTCCAGTATTTTTGCCTGGAGAATCCCAGGGACAGAGGAGCCTGGCAGGCTACAGTCCATGGGGTCACAAAGAGCCAGACACGACTGAGCGACTGATTCTCTTACTTAAAGAGGTTTGCAAAGATGGACAGACAGGCCCCCAACTCCAGGGCAGCCCTCAGCAACTGGTCCCGGGATGTCCTGCCCCTGGTCCACACAGCCGTCCGTGGATGGGGCCCGCACTGCGAACCCGCCCCGCCCAGAGCTCTCCTCCCCAAGGAGGCTGGCCGCCAGGAGCGCCAGAGCGGCTTCCTTCCCACCTGGGTCCTGCGCCCGGCAAGGGAAGGCTGCATTCAGAATGGGGCTGGGTGGGAACCGTGATGATCATTCGGTTTACTGAAAGGAGCAGAGCGGATCTGGCTCCCTCTGCACATTTTTTTAAAAAAACACTAGAGCCCAAATGGTTTCTCCCGTGCAGAGATAATAAGGCCACGTGCCATTGTCCAGATATTCCCGACTGAACTTTACTGCCCCCAAATAACAAGGTTTTAAAAAAAGAGAAAAAGCAGCTATCTACATCATCTTTAAAAGGAAAAAAGACAAAGGACAGGGAGAGAAGATGCTTATTACTTCACTCAAGAACAGGTATCCGTCCTCTGAGGTCACGTCAGATACTGTGAGCCTTCCTCAGTGACTGTCAGGGGTGGGGAGGTCTGTCTTCTCAGCTCCCCGGGATTTCCTGATGACAGGGGTATCAGCCTGCACTCACTGCGTGGACATCATCGATGCTCCTGAGCGCCGGGCTCAGCCCCTCCTTAGAGTCGCTCCGTAAAGGAGGCCGCCCGGTAAAGCCTCGGGCTCCGCTTCCCCGCACCCCTCCTGTGAAAGGCATGGTTCTCCTGTCCACTCACTGAAATCTGTGTCCCTCACCCTCTGGCTGTCTCCAGAATGGATTTTACATTTTCTAAATTGTAATATAAGCACATGTCTTTCCATGAGCGTCCAAAGACCTCGAAACCCTATGGGACTGTGCTCACTCTTCGTATCCAGGCCTACCTGAGAGACGGTTTGGTGGGTTTGGTTCCAGGCCCCCGCGGTAAAGCACGCGTCGCGCTGAAGTGAGCCGCGTGAGTGTTTTGGTTTCCCAGCACGTGCGGAAGCTATGTGGACAATATTCTGTGGTCTGTTAAGTGTGTGATAGCATTGTGTCTGGAAGAACCATGTGCACACCTTAATTAAAAAGCACTTGATGCTAAAAAATGCTCACTTTTCAAAGCCTTCAGCAAGTTGTAGTAGTGACATCTAAGATCACGGATCAGCATAGAAGGTATAATAATAATGACAAAGTTGGAAATATTGTAAGAATTACCAAAATGTGACGGAGACGCACAGAGTGAGCAAATATTTCTGGAAAACATGGGCACTGATGGGCTTACTCGATGCAGGGTTGCCACAGACCTTCAGTCTGTAAAGAGCGCGTATCTGCAGCGCGCAATAAAACGAGGTGTGACCCTAATGCCGAACACTAGCGTGGGCCTGCAGAGCCCCATCTGTGGCTGCCAGAGCTCCCAGCCCCCCAGCCAGCCACGCCACGAGTGACGTCGGTCCGGGAGGGCATCTTGGGTTACAGCAATGCCCAGTGACGGGTTTCCGTGGTGACAACTAAGTCCTCAAGAAAATACTGTGAGGACAGGGAAGGGTTTGATACAATTTTTAAAGTTTTGTTAAAAGAGTTAAAATGAAAAGATATTTCACCCCGAGGCGGTGCCTCACGTATTTTAAAAAATTCCCCTAGAGAGAATGCTTGTTTCCCGCCATGTGACTGAGTTCCTGCTGCATGGAACAAACATTTGCAAAATGTTTGAACAGAGGTTCCAGAGCCAGCGAGGAAGCTGGTGGAAAGCTCGTTCTTTATAACTGTGTTTAAACCCAAATAACACAGTCCGGTCATCACTTGTTAGTTATAAAGCGTTAAAGGGTTTGCGAGCCTCCCTGGCTTCGGCTCCGTGTAGCGTGAGTCTGACTGTAACCAACGGTTGTACGTTATGTGGCGCAGTGAATGATGCATGGGGAGGGCTGACAGACTTGGAGAGAGGGAGAGAGAGAAGGTGGCTTTCAAGTGCAGTGTGGCGTTTCCTCTCTGCCACGGCGACCCAGGGCATCTGTGGTGTGCAGAGCGCTGCTGGTTGTCATGGCAATAGCACACCGTCCTGGAGAGAGGAGGAAATGCTGGCACGAGAGGCTTTGCCGGTGCAGAGCTCCCGCTCTGACAAGCCCACTGTCGTTAGCGCCATGTTTGTTCTCCAGCAGTAAAAATCATGCTTTTCTTTTTCCTTAGTGACAGCGTGACACCGTCCCTGGGCTCACACTGCACACATAGGCTTCTGCCTTCAGTGGGGAGCCTTGTGCCTTTTGCTGGTGTGAAAGTGCACGCGTGCTCAGTGGTTCAGTCGTGTCCAACTCTGCGACCGCATAGACTAGCCCGCCAGGCGCCTCCATCCGTGGGATTCTCCAGCCAAGAGTACTGGAGTGGGTTGCCATGCCCTCCTCCGGGGGCTCTTCCCAACCGAGGAACTGAGCCTGGGTCTCCCCCACTGCAGGCAGGTTCTTTCTCGCTCAGCCCCTGATGTAAACCTAGGTTGTGTTTTGAATGCCCCCCGGAACTCGCTGCCAGTCGCTGGCCCTGCTCCCTCAGCTTCTCTGCAGCGACCGCGGCTAACCTCCGCGTCTCTCCTTGCTGCCAGGGCGGGCCTCCCTGGGTCATGGTTCAGTGATTCTCATGTTTTGTGAGAGCCTGAGAGAGCAGCCCTCTGAAGAAGCGTCTGAGCTGAAGCTGGCCTCTGTTCTCTGGTGCTTCAGCCCTCTTCCGGGGAGTCACCAGTGACCTGTTCCATCTCTCAGAGTGTATGTTGGAGTCAGTTGATGGGAACTCCTGTGAGATGACCTCTGCTGTGCAGTTGCCAGGGTGGGTTTCAGAGGGAGCCAGGGCCGGGGTGCCGTCTGGGTCTGGATCAGTCATTTCTGCCCCATCATGGCTGTACCCTCCTCCTCCTCCCGCAGCCCGGGGACAGACATCGCTTCCCTCCCCAAGGTGTGGAGTAGGTGCGAGAGTGTGGAAAGCGTCGTCGTGTGGGCACAGTCGAGAAGAGTCCATCACAGCTCACGTGGCCGGTCCTCAAGGGGATGGCACCTGGGCTGCATGCTTTAGGTCTGGATGGTGATGGTGGTGATGATGGTAGTGATGGTGTTGGTGGTGGTGATGCTGATAGTGGTGATGGTGATGGTGTTGGTGGTGATTATGTTGGTGGTGATGGTGATTGATGGTGGTTATGGTGATGGTGGTGGTGATGATGGTGATTGTGTTGGTGGTGATGGTGGTGATTGTGTTGGTGGTGATGGTGATTATGTTGGTGGTGATGGTGATTGATGGTGGTGATGGTGATGGTGTTGGTGATGATGGTGATGGTGGTGATGATGGTGTTGGTGGTGATTGTGTTGGTGGTGATGGTGATTGATGGTGGTGATGGTGGTGATTGTGTTGGTGGTGATGGTGATTGATGGTGGTGATGGTGTCAGTGGTGATGATGATGTTGGTGGTGGTGATGGTGATGTACTTCTGAGTGCCAGGCCCCCTCTCTCCTACCTTCTTCATACACATCAGCTCATCGAGTCCTCACCACAGCCCATTTGACAGATGAGGGACTTGACACGCAGAGGCTAAGCATCCTGACTGAGGTCACACTGCTGGTAAATGCTGGGGCTGGCCGCAAGCCTGTGTTCTCAACTGCTCCATCCCTTCCATGATCCGAAATGAAACTGAGGAAGGCCCTACATGCATGCAAGGAACTGGCCCCTCCTGAGGAATCACTGGGCTCAGGGGTGCAGAGTGAAGAAGAAAAACGTGCTGACAAGACATAGGGAAAGAACGGTGACGCTAGATGAGAAAGCATTGCTTGCAAAAAGCGAAAGAAGCGGCCAGACGTTTACTCCTGAGTTGTTACAGTATGGGATTATCCACCATCGACACGCAGGCCAGTAGACTGTCCACAGAACTTCAGCACCGTAAGTGACACGGGCCCCACCCCAGCCTCTGCCTCACTCAGCCCCAGCATACGCAGCTCTGACATCTCAGCACCGCCCCGCCTGCACTCTTGGGGCGGCCCAAATATCCCATTGACCAGAAGGAATATCAAAGGTACCCAAGTTACTGCAGCCCTGTAGGGAAGGGAGGTGCTGTTTCACGTTTTCCAGCTGAGGAGACAAAGAGGTAAAGTCACCCTGCCCCAGACTACACTCCTAGCTCACGTGGAAGAGAAATTGCTCAGCCTATCCAACTCTTTGCAACCCGCTGGACTGCAGCCCGCCAGGCCTCCCAGGCTAGAACACTAGAGTGGGTTGCCATTTCCTTCTCCTGGGGATCTTCCCAACCCAGGAATTGAACCTGGGTCTCCCACATTGCAGGCAGATTCTTTACTGTCTGAGCCACAAGGGAAGCCCCTAGCTTGGGACTTTAAAGTCCTAGCTGAAGGCCAAAGTATTAAAAACAGTCATCCATCCACCAGCTGTTTGATAAGAGCCCGCTGTGTGAGGGGAATGGCTCCCGGCTCCTGAGCTGTGGTGATGAACAGGCAGACATGAGTTTTCCCTGGGGCTGGCATTCACCCAGAGGCGCAGGTCCATGCAAGTTATAAGCTCTGAGTTCCTCCTGTGATACCTGTCAAGTATTAAGGAGAGGCAGGAATTTCTTAGGCATGAGGAGGAGTGAGCAAAGGTGTAGGATTAGGAGCAACTGGCTGTGTTCGATAAAAGCAGAAAATAAGAAAGAATGAGCTCAGACTATGGAAGAACTTGGAGGAGTCTTACCAGGGACAGGACTGAGAATCGCGTTCATGTTAGAAACACAGCCTGGCTAGGGTTGCCCCTAATGACACATGACGCTGACTGGAAGTCAAGTCACAGCAGACCGTTCAGTCCTGCCTTCTTGTTTTGCAGACAGGAAAGCGAGGCACAGAAAGTTTCTTTAGGAGGCATTCCCTGGAGGACCTGTCCCTCCTGTGTTTACTGCAGCTTTCCTTATAAAAGCCCCAAATTGGAAACAGTCTAAATAAATGTCCATTTCCAGGGACGTGTTGAAATAAGCTCTGCAGCAGCGAAAGGCACGCACTCCATCCCTCTGTATCCTAGGTGGAAAGGGGCCAGGACGCGCTAGTGAATGAGTGAAGGAGGCACGTTGCAAAGCGATTTGTAAGCCTGTCTGCATTTATCTGAGACAGCAACACCCTCATTTTGAAAGACACAGATTCTTGTCTGCTTGTCTGCAGAGGAAAAGCTCTAGACAGATAACACACCAAGGAAGTGTCACGTTCAGTGAAGGGGCAAGGCTGTAAGATTGGGGGATCTTTTTCAGAATGGCCTGATTTCAAAAATAAGCAGCTCCATTCTTGTATTGATCGTGTGATTGAAAATTAAGTTAAAAGAGAAAGGTCCATGGCCGTGTCTAATTGTTTCCACTGAGGCAGTTGAGGAGGCAAGTCTAGGGCCGCTCAGGTTTCCTGGCTCCCAAGCCACCTGGCTCTCAAGCCACACTCAAACACCCAAATATTCAGGCACGGGGAGGCGGGGCAGAGAGGGAACAAGAGCTGCGGGACCAACCAGACACTGTTAGGGAAATCCCAGGAACCATACCCATGTCAGTGAGTTAAACCAGGTTTTGCTGAATGAGTGCATATGTTGCAAAAAAAAAAAGACTCCAGTGTTTAATGGCATTAGTATTCTAGGCAGCTGAATCCCAGGCTGGAGAAAGGTACAAATGATGATTGCTCATTAGCAAATAGAATACAGATGTTTGCTTCATTTTGCCTGAGTGCACTGGCACCTTGGGGAGCCACCAGCTTAGTGAGCCAGACCCGCGGTGTGGCTACCGGCCCAGCCCAGGGGAGAGGTTCACCCAGGGGAGGGGATACCTGTCACTTCAGAGCTTACAGAACTGGGCTTTGTTTCCATGGATAGTTTGTTGGGACGGACTGGTGGAAATGGAAAGCTCGGATTCCTAAAGCAACTACACAAAAAGTTTGATGTCTTTTTATTCCAGTTTTCGTTTAATTCTTAGCAGCCACTCCTTGAACTAGGGTCTAGGGTTCCCTTTGGAAAGGAAAGTGAGGCTGGGAGAGGTGGGGTGACTTGCCCAAAGTCACACAGCAGTGGCATGGTGAATGAGAACCCATGTGTGTCTGGCTCCAGAACTCAGGCTTCCGGGTGCCCTTCTTACCGGCCCCTGGGGGTGAGGAAGGCAGACAGTCCGTTTGGAGGTCTTGTCCTTTGCCTGAAACACTGTCTCCCTTTGAGCAGTTTCCAGGACTTGGACATCTCATTTTCTCAACTAACTGAAGGTGTTCTCTTAAAACCAGCACAGAAAAGATCAAGCCTGGAGAAGGATAAATAGAAAAGATGGTAACATGCCACTTGAAGCCCCCTGGCCCTCAGGAAGCATCTGGCTTGACTGCAGTTCATGAAGATCGAAAGCCACACGGTGCTAGCAGATCCTGCTGACGGCGCTACACGGCAGGGAGCAGCATTAAGGGGTGGGCCGTTTTCCTAGGAAGGAAGGATGGGGGCTTCCCAGGCTGGCAGCAACATGAATAGAAACACCCCCGGGGAGGGCCGGGGCTGCTCCGTGACGGGGCAGCGCATTTGGCTGTGAGTACCCGGAGGGAAGGTCTGGCTGCTGCTTACAGGGTGGAGAAGCGCTGGCAGGGTTGGCAGAGGTGCGAAGGAAAAGGGGTCCTTGAGACCGGTGCCGCGTGGACAGTGGCTTAGCCGGGGGCGAGCTCAAGGCGATGACCTGGTTGAAGGTCATTCCTGAGGCTCTCGCAGAAGCTGGTGAACACACGGTTGGGGGTGAGAAGTGGTGTCCTGAATACATTCGAAACGTATTTGCAATGTATGTAAGAAATACCTTATGTGCCAAGATGGTTTTCCCCTTGGCCTATCTCCCCTGGGTAAAATGTTGGCGTTTTAAAGAATTTTGGTTTTGTTTTTTATCCAGCTGGGATGACAGAAAGCTTGTACCCCATCAAGACATAATGCCTTTTGTTACTCACGTGTTATTCTTCCTTATTCTGCCCCCTATGCACGCACACCACTTGTAAACTACTTGAGCATCTGTTCACACTAAATCCTGTGTAAATGCCTATTAACCAACCTGCGTATCAGCGGAAGCGTAGCAGCCCCGGTGTGCCTGGTGATAGCAGGCGTTGGCCGCCCTTCGCTGTAAAACGTGTCCGACTTCTCGTTTGCCTCTGCTGCAACCCCCAGCAAATTAACAAACGTTTTCAAGAGGAACTGAGATTGCTTTTTCTCAAGGAGACCCTACTTCTTTCTTTCTCCTACTTCTTAAGAGGTCTGTCTTCAGGCTGAGTGAGCAGTTTTGGATACAGGGACCCATGGCATTACGATCTCCACGCCTGCCCAGCTGTTAAAGTTTTAAGACAGCGGTCATTGGACTTTTCAGCTGTCTCGCCGCCACCAGCCAGCCTGTGTGTCACTGTAGGTCCGTCAGTCCCGCAGATTCTCTTGACTGCCAAGTAACAGAAGCCACTTTCCTGCATTTGGGCTGACGGGTAAACAGCTGGGGGCTTGCCCTGTGAAAAAACAAAGCCAAGCTTCCAGAGACAGTGGACTTTAAGACTCTTGTTCAAGGCTGAAAGTTTTGGGGTTTTTTTGTTTTTACTGTTTCTTTCACTAAATTCTTGTCCGAGATCTTCTCTCACGTTATTAAATGGATAGAGTCCAGTGTGGTCAGATGCAGTGTGCCTTGGGGGTATACAATTAATTTAGCACCGACATTTTACACAGTGGAAGGCCTTTATATAATGATGTGAAAATTGTTCTGCTTTTGGAAACCAAAATCAAACAGGAAACGTGTGTGTCTCTGTAAAAAAGTCAGATACCTTGCTGTGATATTTCTTTGGCTGTCTGCCCCCACCCCCCAAAAGAATCTGTTCTTCTAACTCTGAAGAAATAAAGCAAAAAAATGTATTTGAGGAAGGGGAAGGGGGTTTTGATTGTTTTATCCCAGAGACTAAAAGCCAAATCGGCAAAGCAGCCCTTAAAAAAAAAAAAGTCTAATCCAAACAGGAAAAATTGGGCACCATCCCCAAAGAGAATCTTTATAAAGTGTATTCAATGAAAGCTTGAATAACTAGTTTGGATTTTGAAAGATAGAAGACCCTGCCCACTGCTGAGTGCAGTTTAATTACATAATTAACCCACCAATCCTGTTTTCTCTGGTTTACATGCCTCGCAAAATGGTTTTCCATAGTCCGCAGTATCCTCACCATCCTTTATCCCGTTTTTGTTAGCCATGTGAAGGCACATTCTTTTAATCCTCTTGCCTTTTTGAAAGGGCTCGGCTTGGCTCACCTTGCCGGATATACAGCTGTACAGTGGGAACCGAGTCTGGCCCTCTGATCAGAAAATGGAACTGTGCGCTCCCGAGGAGCCCGTTGTGGCCTGCGTGCTGTCTTTTTGTCTTTTAAGAAAATACGCTGCTTAGCTAGAAGGCTTTCCCTTTCCTCGGTCCCCGCTGGGCTGAGGGGGAAAGTGACAGAACGCAGGGACGGGGTTGGTCGTGGTCCGGGGCGCGTCCAGGGGTCCGGCCCCGCGGTGCTGCCGAGTGAGCGTGGTCCCGGCCTGGCCGCACGCGCCGCCGTCCGCGCCCCGCGGGGGCCCCGGAGCGAACAGCCGGCCGCCGCCCGGTTTGGAGCCTTTGTTTGCCGTCGAGTTGTCCTGGCAGCCGAGCAAACAGATGTGGAGAGATTCACCGCACACCAAGGCCCGGCGGGGAGGCTCTGCCCGGCCTGGAAGCAGCGGTGGGGGCGGCCCGGGGCCTGGGTCCTGCTGGGGACTCGCACAGATAATTCACAGATAAGAAATCTCCCTCCTTGACAGATAAGAAGCCATTGGTGCTAAGTAACCTGCCCCGACTCTGGGAGATAAGACAGAGGAGAGGCCTCCTCGGGGTTGGGAGAGTGTCCACGCTGGCCTATTAACTTCGGGGATTTTCTAAATTCTTCCGGAATGGTTTGCTCCTTTTGTGCTTGCCTGTTGCCCCCGAGAGACTTCATTTTTCACTCTTCAAGAGTCCGTGAGAGGCACTTCCCTAGTGGCCCACTGCTTAAGACTTCACCTTCTGGTGCAGGGGACCCAGGTTCAATCCCTGGTCAGGAGGGAAGATCCTCCTTGCCTCAGGGCCCAAAGAAACAAAACGCAAAGCAGAAGCAATATTGTAACAGATTCAGCAGAGACTTAAGAAGAAAGCCGCCCAGCCAACATGTGTCTGTATTAAAAAAAAGAATCTGAGAAGGTTCACTGAGGAGAGACCTGTGAGTGAGGAGAGCGCAGTGACGGTACCATCTTCTTCAATATTGTCAAACCGAGGATGAAATGTAGAGGCAGCAATAGCCTAATAAATTATGCTCTTGAGCAGCTACATCGAAGGTTTGCAACTGGCTGCTTCTTTTCTAGAAAACACAGTTAATTGTCTCTGGGTGGCAGTCATCCTGTCTCCTTCAGAACAAAAGAGAAAGGGTCTTATCCATTAGCCCTCTTTAGTTTTCCTCACTTATATGAGCCAGCAGGGTCTTATCCTCAGACCAGTGGCTTACCCAAAGCAAGTATTCTATTTATGTGTGCCTCACCTGTTTCTAAAAACAGAAGGGAGATGATTTATGATCATGAAAGCCCAAGAAGCAACAATATGAGCAGTCCCTAATATCGATTTCTTTAAAGTAGCTGTACAGGGACCTCCCGGGTGGTCCGCTGGTTAAAACTTCGCCTCCCAATGCAGGAGCAGCAGATTCGATCCCTGGTCGGAAAATTAAGATCCCACCCGCCTCTCAGTCAAGAAGCCAAAACATAAAACAGAAAGCAATATAGTAATAAATCCAATAAGGACTTTAAAAAATGGTCCACATCAAAATAAATAGATTTAAGTAGCTATATTGGGAAGGAAGGAAAGGGAGGGGCATTCCTAGGGGCTGTACTTCAAGAGTCTAGGCCAAGGAATGACAGCGATTGATTCAAACCCAGCCCTGAGTTCCCTAACAACGAGAGCAAAGAGGGAAACGTGTACACACTGCGCTCCTTGCTAGGACCCGCGCACATCCCACTGAGGCACCTGGCTCTAAGAACAAGGGTGCCCTATAATGACTTGTGAGAGGGGTAAGAAATAGTGCCTCAAACAGAACCGAATGCCAGCTGCACGCATCCACACAGCCGTGCCCTTTTCTAGTAAGGCCTTCGGCGGGAAGCAGGGCTTCGGTGCTGATTGAGGCTGTCTCAAGGCCGCGCTGTGTGCAGGGAAACGGGGAGCAGGGGTGCCGGGTGCGTAGCCGCGTCCCTGATCTGCTCCAGAGTTTTCCTGGTCCTCAGAAGACACTGTGTGGGTGGAGAGTGCCGAGTGGCTTACCTGGGTGGCCAGGAGCATCCCCAGGACGTACCCATACAACCCAGAGAAATAAGTGAATGAGCAGGTCCCCCCACCCTCCGCCAGCCCCATAGACCTGGAGAAGCATCGGCCACCTCTGAGTATCTCCTGGAAGTTATGTCAGTTAAAGAGATCTGAGTGTGTCCGCGTATCTCTCTAGACACAGAGCTGTAGAAGGTAACTGCTTCAGACTGGGGCTAACCTAACCAGCCCAGCTGGCCTCCCATTGCTCTGATGGAGGCTAACAGCTCCCCAGGTTCTCATCCGTGAGGTTCCTTCTGGTCCTGTGGTCTGGGAGAAGGAGCGAGGAACAGCAGGTGTTCTTGGCAGTTGAAGCAGAAAGGGCGGCCATACGGGGCGTTGCTGCTGTGTGTGCTCGGTCATGTCTGACTCTGCGGCCCCGTGGACTGTAGCCCGCCAGGCTCCCCTGACCTTGCGATTCTCCAGGCAAGAATACTGGAGTGGGTTGGCCGGTCAAGTAGTTGAAAGAGCCATAGGAGGGGAGTCTTGACTGGCCCTTCAGGCATGATTCCCAGAGCCTGCAGAACCAACTACCGGGAAAACCGCTGTCCCCTCAGTGCACACCTCCTGGCCGTGACCCAGGGACACTGCCATTCCTGCAGCTGCCTCTCGGTACCCAAGGAGGGCACTTCGGAATGGACCCCGATGGCCACTTCAAGAAGACCCAGTGTCTCTATTCCTATGTGCCCACTCGGACAGCTAAGGGGTCTCACCTCACCAACCTGACTACATCTAATTGGCAGAGCTGAATTCACACCAGGAGCCCTAGCTGCAAGGGAATCTGGAAAATGAAGAATTTTAGCTTTCCAACCTCTTCAGCTAGAAAGACAATGGAATATAGATGCTGAGCAATCCAGAGTCTGCTGCACACAATTTTAGTGAATTGTTGAATTCTGATAATACAATACCACACGCACTCATCTCACACGCTAGTAAAGTAGTGCTCAAAATTCCCCAAGCCAGGCTTCAGCAATACCTGAACCGTGAACTCCCTGATGTTCAAGCTGGTTTTGGAAAAGGCAGAGGAACCAGAGATCAAATTGCCAACATCCGCTGGATCATCGAAAAAGCACGAGAGTTCCAGAAAAGCATCTATTTCTGCTTTATTGACTATGCCAAAGCCTTTGACTGTGTGGATCACAAGAAACTGTGGAAAATTCTGAGAGAGATGGGAATATCAGACCACCTGACCTGCCTCTTGAGAAACCTGTATGCAGGTCAGGAAGCAACAGTTAGAACTGGCCGTGGAACAACAGACTGGTTCCAAATAGGAAAAGGAGTACATCAGGGCTGTATATTGTCACCCTGCTTATTTAACTTCTATGCAGAGTACATCATGAGAAATGCTGGGCTGGAAGAAGCACAAGCTGGAATCAAGATTGCCGGAAGAAATATCAATAACCTCAGATATGCAGATGACACCACCCTTATGGCAGAAAGTGAAGAGGAACTAAAAAGCCTCTTGAAGAAAGTGAAAGTGGAGAGTGAAAAAGCTGGCTTAAAGCTCAACATTCAGAAAACGAAGATCATGGCATCCGGTCCCATCACTTCATGGGAAATAGATGGGGAAACAGTGGCAGACTTTATTTTTTGGCCTTTTCTGCTTTTCTCTGGGTGGTCACCAGGAGCCCAGGATGCCGCAGGTCAGGCCCCAGGATGCGCGTGGGATCCTGTGGTGGGGCTTGAGAACCACCTGTCCACATTCCCAGAAAGAGAACTGGTTCGTGCGGCTTCGTACACGGAGGCTCTGATCAGGACCTTGCCTATTCCCTTTAGTTAATAAACACGACCAAGATGACTCGGCCACTTAGGGACATGAAGATTGTGATAAAAGTGAATATTCTTGCGGAGCTTAATCTCCAGAATTGCTTCAAGTGCAGGCTTTCTTCCCTCCACCCCCAAACTCTGCAGAGAGAAACAGATAGAATGGCGCCCACTGGTTTGGTGGGCCACAGTATATTCCAGATGCAAGGTAATGAAATAAAGAAAAAGAGTCAGATAAATGAACAGCTTTATGGGAAATGGAATCAATAAAATTAAATCCACTTTGGATTCATTAGCTAGTCTATTTGGGTTTTTGTATTTTGGCAAAATGGCTTTGATGGAGAAAATAGGCGGCCAGAGAATGGGAAGAAATGTAGAAATTAATTGTGTTCTGCAGTCCAGGCTGTATAGTTCCTTTTGAGAATAAAGTAAAGCAAAACGCAATGAGCTAGATTTGCTGCTCAGCAGATGCCAAGATTTTACAATGTAGAAGGAACATTTTTACTCTGAAACGTGCGGTCTGATCACCCCCACAGGATGGGGCTGACCTGCAGCCTGTGTTTTAACCCTTTCAGTCGCTCGGTGCTGAGGCTACCCCATATGCCAGAGCCAAGAAATAGCTAAATGAAATGCGGGGTCCCGATTCAAAGTTTGATTGAAATAGCAAGTGATGGCATTCAGTTTGTCGTTTGTTTGTGTGAATTAATGCAGCAAATAGCACTTAGGGACGGAGAAGGCAATGGCACCCCACTCCAGTACTCTTGCCTGGAAAATCCCATGGGCAGAGGAGCCTGGTGGGCTGCAGTGCACGGGGTCTTGAAGAGTCGGACATGACTGAGCGACTTCACTTTCACTTTTCACATTCGTGCACTGGAGAAGGAAATGGCAACCCACTGCAGTGTTCTTGCCTGGAGAATCCCAGGGACGGGGGAGCCTGGTGGGCTGCCGTCTATGGGGGTCTCACAGAGTCGGACACGACTGAAGCGAGTTAGCAGCAGCAGCAGCACTTAGGGATAGATACGGTGGACATCGATATACTAAGCAGTAAACCTAAGCTCTGGGGGGCCAAGCCTTTTATGTTGATAGGATGTTTGAATGGCAACAGTAGACCAGGCGTGGAGGCGAGCCACAGTCCTGGAGCCCTGACGTCCTGGCGCGTAATTTGCAAAAGTCCTTGTGAAACACAGAAGTAGTTTCTAGGCTGAGTAACGGCATGGAGCGTTCCAATAAGCAATGTAAACTTGAAGAATTTGCCACTGAGCCGTTCCCCCCTTGTCCATCACAGCGGTGGGAAGAGCGCGATCAGCGCGTTCGCGGCAGTGTGTCATGCAGTGGTTTATACGAGATGCAAAGGAACGAGTCCCAGTTAAACACCTTTGTCGTGATGTCCTTAGGCCCCTCCCTCCTGCTTTTACTGAACCAGAGGAAACCGTCGTAAAGTAGGATCTGCACAGCGGCACGCCCACAAAAGCAGTGAGGCACTCGCTCTTCTGCTTACACTCGAGTTTTGGGCCCCTGAATAGCAGCTAAGTTTTCTTTTCTGAATAGAGGAAGCGTTGACAAATATATAGGAACCATCGTTGATTCCCGAGGCTCTGCTATTCAAGAGAAGTATCCTGGTGAAAAAGTACACGTCTCAGGCCTCCAAGAGGGGCTCGTCTCTGGCTGTGAATGTCGTGACTTGACATCGTCTCATCCTTTTGAAACCACTTGTATCAGACTCCAGAATTTTTGGTCCCATTTTCAGCCAGCAGGAGATTATCTCTCTTTCCAATTTTTTAAGCATTGAGTGAGCATTTCAGATACTCCCTGGTGGCTCAGGCGGTAAAGCGTCTGTCTACAATGCAGGAGACCTGGGTTCGAGCCCTGGGTTGGGAGGATCCCCTGGAGAAGGAAATGGCAATCCACTCCAGTACTATTGCCTGGAAAATCCCATGGACAGAGGAGCCTGGTGGGCTACAGTCTATGGGGCCGCGAAGAGTCGGACACGACTGAGCAACTTCACTTTCACTTTCAGATACTGTTGGAAAGAAGTTGGCTATTTGTCAGGGTCATTGAGTGGCTGCTGGTGAAGAGTAGAGAATCAGACGCTCCTGAGGAGAGGAGTATGAGAAAGGATGGCCACCTGACTGTGTGCTGGAAGAAGGGGTTGGAACTAACATGACCGCTCAAGGAGGCGCTGACCACCAGCTGGTCCCGAGATGTGTCTGTGAGCCCCTCGCCCTGTGGGTTTCTGCCATCTCGTTTGCTTCCCACTCTGTCTGGACCTGCCTTGGGCTTTTCATCTGCAGGTGACTTTACAGGGTCTCTTTGAGCTCAAAAATTCTATTACTCTCTGCTTAGAGCTGAGAGTAGTCTTGACTTTATGAAAAGCCAGGTAGGTTTTATTTCTCGGCGAAGTGATCCGTGCTCTGGGATGATTCGGGCTACCTAAGCCAGAAATGCTGCTAGGCAGGGCCGATCATCAGGCCTGACAAAATAACAGGAGGTCAGAGTTTCTGGAGTGAAGTGCAGTCTCTCTGACAACTTCACACAACACTAAAGTGGAAAAATGATCCAGAATTGATCTTTTCAACTCTGTTGTTACGTGGATAATTAGCCAGTAGACGCCCGTAATTACTGGCATATTAATTTGCACGGTTGCTTTGCCTTTTTCCCGTGGTCGAAAAGACAGCGTAAGGCTCTGGCTCGTCTGTGGCCCGTCTGTGTCTATTTAAAGAAATAAAACGTGTCTCGGTGGAAAACGGTAATTAGCAAATCCCAAACAGATCGACATTCTGTGGGGGGGGGGGGGGGTTAAGGCAGGTCTCCCGACCCTAGAAACCACGCGGGGGGTCTGCCCGCCCGACTCCAGGCCCCCTGCGCCCGCCTCCTCTGTACTTCCCAGCATGTGGACAGGTCTGCCGCAGGAGGTCAATTTGGTTGCTGTGGTCACATTTTTTAAAAAAGAGAGCCGTAATTATGACTTCTAATTGTGTACAGTTATGCCTGCTGAGTTAAAGATAATAGCACCTCCTGCCTGGAAGTATAAGTTAATTGTCTACAGGGGTCAGGAGGGCGCTGACCCCTCTTTCGTGCCCCCATTCTCCACCAGGCCTGCACCATAAGACACACTAAATTGGCCCTGCTGTGCTTTATCATGCTGTTTAAGTGTTGAGTTTAACCGCTGTTTAACGCTTCCTCTAGCGGAAGGTCAAATCTAACTGGTGTTCAAGACGGAAATCAAGCTTCCCGGAGTCTAGACCTTAGCCCGTCTTCCACGAAAGCCTTCTCAGAACCCACCGTCAGCCAGAGCTCCGTGTCGTGGGCCCTGTTTCTGTTAATAAAGAGCATACATATTCCGCATCTGGCACGCTTGGGCTGGTGTATATTTTGCCACCATTTTCCCCCAACTTTTTATTAGAGAGCATTTCAATAGAATAATAATAACCCCCCGTTACCTTTCCCCCCCGTGATCATCAGATCCTGGCCAGGTTGCTCCGTCTGACTCTCCCATTTTTCACCACCTTCCAGCCCCAAGTCATGGGAGTTCTGAAACAAATCCCTGGGTATCATGTGACTTCTTCTATGGATATCTCAACAAGGTAGAAACTTTTAAAGCACAATCGCAGTATCAATAATACACCTTAAAACTTTTAATAATAATTTCTTTGATCTTGAAAGTTCTCGGCACAAGGAAAAAGTTGTTGACTGTGTGAGGTGGTGGATCTAACTAAATCTACCGTGGTAAATAATCTGTGTCATTTTACAGTGCTGGGCGTCAGCAGTATCTTGGCGAGGCCCAGGGAGAAGAAAATCCCCCCGGGAATTCAGCGGTTTCACTTTTCCCCGATTGCTCCCAGGGTCGGGGGGTATTTTTATTTATTTGGCTGCAGCGTGCTGCATGCAAGATCTTCCTCAACGAGGGATCAGAGCTGTGCCCTTTTGCAGCAGAAATGTGGAGTTAACCACTGAACCACCAGGGAGTCCAGGTTTTACCATTTATTTTCCAAATCCAGAAGCAAATAAAGTTCATCCATTGTCGGTTGCTACACTCCTTGTGCCTCTTTCACTCTGTAGATTCCCTTCCATAATTATCTGTTTCTTGCTGCAGCCGTTGTAGTTGAAGAGGTTGAGCCATCTGTCTGCCAGAGCCTAGATTCCGCTGATCTCATCTCCTGTTGCCTTTTAACTTGTTCCCCAGTCCCCTAACTTTTCTGTGAACTGGGGGTTCCATGGAGAGCTGGGTTTCTCAACCTCGGCCCTGGATGTTTGGGGTCAGAAAATTCTTTGCTGTGAGGGAGTGTCCTGTGCCTTGTATGATGTTCAGCAACATACCTGGGCGCTGCACACTAGATGTCAGAGCACACACACACACGTATGTACACGCACACGCACACACACATCAGTTACAACAATCCAAATGTCTCCAGACATTGCCAGGAGTCCCCGAGGGGCCACCATCACCGCATGGTTGAGAACCGTTGCTCTGAAGGCTTGAACACTGGCTTTTTAGTAAAATGACTTCTGAGTGGGGTATAATCCCTCTGCCAGGTGTATAGTGCACCTGATTGATCTCTCTTCTGTGATATTAGCAGCAATTGATGGCCGCTGCTTATGTGGTAATAAATAAAGATAATAGAGGAATTCTGCAGGGTCTTGTAAAATCTTGCGGATGCACACTCTCATCTTCCCCTTTTCACGTATCATCTTGAATATCTCTCTACAGAGAAACATCTCCCCTTCAGTCCCTTGGTTAATACAGACACACTTCGTACAGGAAACGAAGAGAGGGCGCTTGATTCTTTCTTTTATCAGTTCTCAAAGAATGAGTCAGTCCCCCAGTGAGTTTCAGTTTTTTAAAAATATTATGAATGATTGGATTTAAGTGTGTTTGATGTATTTCAACTGAATGCAGTTATTACCTCCAAGGGAGCTCAGATTGTCCCACTTTTGGCCAATAGGAGGGCCTTCAACCAGTCCTTTGTGAGTCCTTCTGACGTGAAGCCAGTGGACTTCAGGCGTGTTTTCTGATATGGCAGGTTGCTCTGGGCTCCTTGTGTGTGTTTCCTGTGCCAGACCAGGAGGCAGCCGTTTCCCCCGGAAACCCTGGTTTCATTTCCTGGGAAGTGGGAGTGATTACGGTCTGTTGCCACCAGCAGTTTTAACCACGTAATTCTTCTATTTGTTATGAATCTCAGGCTCTATTCTAAGTTCTCAGCACCTCGATAATCTTTATAGCTTCTCTGGATGTGTTTACAAACCGCTCAGAAGCCCCTCTGAGACTGATAATGTTTCTTCCGCCTTTGAAATCGCTGTTACAGGCAAGATCACAGTCTATGGAAGTGTCGAGCCCAAGGAGGCCTTTGTGGTTGACTCACACGCAAGGTGCTAGAGGGAGCAGAGCCTAGAGACTGATCACTTACTCAGGAATGAATGTGACACCTTTCAAAGCCCATCTCTTGAGGACCAGGGGCCCGTGACTGCGAGCTGTTGATCAGGTCCTAACCTGGGAGAGGCATGGTCTTTGCAGCGGGCAGCCCTGCCTGGCAGCTCGACACACAGGACCAGGTTCTCCCTGCTTCCTCTGCAGGCTTCTCAGACACCTGCATACTGGCTTGCTGTCAGGAGATGTGGGCCTCAGTCTTCTGCTCTTGAAGCAAGCATCCTTTCCAAGAATTCCATGGCAAAAGGAATTCCTTCTGTTTCCCTAAATGCAAGTAAGTGGGAGAAGTGAGACATTGTGCCAGGAAGTGAATGCTCACTGACTTTGGGAAGACCCTCTTTGCCTGTCTTTCCTAAGACGTTGTGTATGTACCAGAGTAGAAGAGAGCTGACACGTGGCACGAGACGGTAAGGAGAGCTCTGGGCGTCTGGGGAGGGAGAGACTGCTTCCCCTCCCAGGGAAGGTGGGTGGCAGTTTCAGAGGCGTCCTCGAGTGGCGGAGCTGTGCCTGGCCGCCCTGTGTGCCACCTGCTCCGAGAGTTCAGGCATGGCCGACCTCTGGCAGAAGACGCAGGTCAGTGATCTCAGGAGCACTGCTGGGGGGCGGGGGTCCCTGGGATCTGGTTCCCACTTTCCATTTTTGTCCTCCGTTCCGTCAGTCCACACGCCCAGTATCGCAGGCCACTCGCCTCGTAACTTTCGGGGACTACTGTGTGTTTTGTTTTTGATGTTTTGTTTTGTTGACGTAATCAGCCAGATTCAGGAAATACTGTATTGAATGTGTTGGCTATGAAGAACTTTAAATTTTAAAAAAAAACACCTTTTTTAAGCCACTTATTTGTCTCAGAGAGAACCCTGGTCATCCACGGGTTAGGACGCAGTGCTCTCACTGCCAGGGTTGAATGCTTGGTCGGGGATCCCGGAAGTCACGTGGTGTGGCTGAAAAAAAAAGAAACAGTAAGACATAAATAAGGAGGGAAGGAACGGGGAGGCTTCCCAGCCTTTTCTCTCCATCACAAGTCAAGCCGGAGCCCAGGTTTCTAGAATGCATGTTCTCCCACGCCCCCTGCCCCCATCACACGCGTACACACTCTCTGGCGCAGTCGCCACCCGCTGGGACAGGAGGCTGGCGGCCGAGGGTCCCCCTGTGCCTGCCTGGCCTTCCAGGCAGGGCTGAGTGTCTGTCACCAGGCACCCTGGTGGTCGGAGCGCGCAGAAGCGGGGCTCGGGGGACCGCCGCCACACTGACCGCGGCCCAGGGGGAGCTCCTGCTCCCCGGTGAAGGGGGGCCGCCAGCCTTGCTGGGGGAGTCCCGAAAGGCGAGAGAAAGCCCCGGGCGCTGCCTGGCGGCGGCGGCCCTGGCGGGCGTTTTCTGCTGTCTTGGCCAGCGTCTGTGTTTGGTTTTGCTCGTCTCACACTCGCTGTAGCTGCTCTCCCTTTTGAAGGATGGGAAGTGCCCTCTGCGGAGAGAGAAGGACCCCACTTGCTGGCATGGGGCGCCCGCCCCCTGCTGTCCAGGCGCCGGCAGGGTGGTCTCCACCGTGCACGGGCAGCCCGGCAGGAGCGGACCCCACCCGCTCCGCCCTCAGCTTCCATCCGCTTTACCTTCCGGGTCTGCCCAGGCCTGTTCGTAAGACAGTCTGGAGATCATCACCTCTTGGTTTTTCCAAAAACAAATACGCCCCAGACGCAACGCTGAAAACCGTGCTCTGGCTTAGCACATGTATTTCTGGAATGAACACAGAGGATGTACAGAAGGAAGTCAGCTCCGGCCTGGACTCCGCTCCTTTGGAAGCCTGCTTCCCTGCTCCGCTCTGCCTCCGCACTTGGCCGCCTTCGTTCCTCGGTGTACTGGCTTGGTGCTTTTATGGACCTGTTCTCTAACTCTTGTATGCTATGTGGTTGGAAAGTCAGGAGCTCAAGTCTTTTTTTTTTTTTTTTCTTCAAGCACATCGAAAATAAGAGAGATCCTCCCACATAGCCTCAAGACAGAATATTTGTTCCAGGGATGCAGACATTCCCCAAAATTGTTCTGGAAAACTTCTGGGGTTATTTTTTGTTTTTTCTAGTTTTGGGGGTTTTTTTGGTTGTTGTTGTTTTTTTTTTTTTTTTTTTTTGTCTTCACAACCAGTTTCCCATTTGCCCACCGGAAGGTCAGCTCACTGCTTCATAGTTACACTAAGGTGCAGAGATCTCCCACCCTTAGGGTCAATTGCCTTCTCAGCTGGTCGGTATCTCCTTTAGGACTTCTCTCCCAGTAGCATACCGTTAAGTGTAAATCTTCTTGAGTGGAAAACTTAATCCTTTTTATTTCTGTGATGCTTGTCTTTGCAGTCTTAATCTTGAATCTACATTTCCCTGTATTTCCATATTTAATTGTGTCTAAAGTGAATTACTTCTTAACAACGTCATGAGATTTTCTGTTCTCAGCAGTGAATGGATGGGGCCGGTGTCTCTTTGTATGCAATTGAGAAGGCGTGAGGCAGCGAAAGTGGAATTCTAGTCTCCTCGCCGTATCCACCTCCTTCGCAAGCCTTAGAAAGCGTAGGACATCCCAGGAGCCAGCTTCGAGACAGGCGTTCGCTTAAGTTCGCCTTCAGGAAGGAAACAGGTGCTTTGTTTTCATGTTTCGATCAGTGTATTTCGTAGTGTAAGTTGTTTCTGAATAGACATATTTCAGAGAACTGCGCGCACACACACAGATACCAAGCAACAGATGAGCTTTTATCCTTTTTCCCCTAATGTATTTGGGGGTGAGGATTAGACGAGGAAGCATGAAAGGCTTTAAAACCGCGGCCCAGACAGAGTTCAGTGACCAGTAATCCTGTTGCGAGAATCTGCAGCCTGGATTCTCTCTGGAATTGTGGAGGCAATGGGTCGGCGGCAGTGAGCACCGTTTCTGATGAAGAGGGCATCCCAGTCCCCCGGGAGCGACGTCGGGGCTCTGGTGCAGCGCGGGCAGACTGAACCGGAACGGGGGCCTCCGCCTCTCCAGCGGGAAGTGCGTTTCTCCCTGCTTTGGTCCCTCTTTGTGTCTAAGACTCGAGTCTCTGATGGAGAAAGAGCTGGGCTCTCCCAGGACCCACTGGCCTGTGGAGGCACAGTGGTGTCAGCCCGCTGTCGTAGTCCTGTGTGTGAGTGCAGGGAAGAGAGCCTGTTTGTCTCCTTCCGCTGTTTATTAGGGTAGCCCGAGCAGATGATTCCTTGGCGGTCCAGTGGTTCAGACGCCACGCTTCTACCGCAGAGGTGCACGGGCTTGTCCCCAGTGGGGAGCTAAGATCCCCCACGTGGGCAGCACAGCCAGCCAATAAATAAGCAACGACAAAATGATCACTCTTTTTAAATGTACCCCAAGCAGATTTTAAGTGACTAGGTTTTGTTGCTGTTGTGGTTTAATCGCCAAGTCCTGTTCGACTGTTTTACGACCCCATGGACTGCACCACACCAGGCCTCCCTGTCCTTCACCATACCCTGAAGTTTGCTCAGATTCATGCCCACCAAGTAGCTGATGCCATCCAACCATCTCATCCTCTGCCACCCTCTTCTCCTTTTGCCCTCAGTCTTTCCTAGCATCAAGGTCTTTTCCAATGAGTCGTCTCTTTGAATCAGGAGGCCAAAGTATGGGAGTTTCAGCTTCAGTCCTTCCAACAAATATTCAGGTTTTAGTAGTATATGTTTGTGACTCTTCATCTGAGAAAGGGTGACCAAAGCACGCTAACGTATTTGCTTTCTTGGAGCTGAAAGCAGGCAGGAGTCCTTCCTTCTCTGGCCGACTTCTGATCAGGACAGGCACTCAGTCGTGTTCCTTCTCTGGCCGACTTCTGATCAGGACAGGCACTCAGTCGTGTTCCTTCTCTGGCCGACTTCTGATCAGGACAGGCACTCAGTCGTGTTCCTTCTCTGGCCGACTTCTGATCAGGACAGGCACTCAGTCGTGTTCCTTCTCTGGCCGACTTCTGATCAGGACAGGCACTCAGTCGTGTTCCTTCTCTGGCCGACTTCTGATCAGGACAGGCACTCAGTCGTGTTCCTTCTCTGGCCGACTTCTGATCAGGACAGGCACTCAGTCGTGTTCCTTCTCTGGCCGACTTCTGATCAGGACAGGCACTCAGTCGTGTTCCTTCTCTGGCCGACTTCTGATCAGGACAGGCACTCAGTCGTGTTCCTTCTCTGGCCGACTTCTGATCAGGACAGGCACTCAGTCGTGTCCAACCCTGCGATCCTGTGGACTGTAGCCCCC
Source organism: Capra hircus (assembly GCF_001704415.2). NCBI lineage: Eukaryota > Metazoa > Chordata > Mammalia > Artiodactyla > Bovidae > Capra > Capra hircus. Next base: position 2,355,671 of record NC_030817.1, read on the forward strand.
GAGGCTCCTCCGTCCATGGGATTCTCCAGGCAAGAATACTGGAGGGGGTTGCCATTTCCTTCTCCAGGGGGTCTTCCGGACTCAGAGATTGAACCCTGGCCTCCTGCCTTGCAGGCAGATTCTTTACCAGCTGAGTGATAGGGAAGCCCATTCATAAGAGATTTGCTGTTATTGCGTAGTCACCCAGTCATGTCCGACTCTTCGCGACCCCATGGACTGAAGCCCGCCAGGCTCCTCTGTCCGTGGGCTTCCCCAGGCAAGAATCCTGGAGTGGGTTGCCATGCCCTCCTTCAGGGGGCCTTCCCCACCCAGGGACCCAGCCCAGGTCTCCTGCATTGGCAGGCGCGTTCTTTACCTCTGACGTTCATCTGGAAACCCACTGCACCGAAGCGAGGGAGCGCGTTGACACGCCCTTGGACTCAGGTCCCTGGGGTGCAGACACAGGGTCAGGGTGGGGGCTGCACGTGTCCCTCTGGGCCCCTCGCCACCCCCGGACTCACCCAACCACCCATCACTACTGACTACAGGCTTGTTTCCAGCTTCGTGGGGGATCCCTCTCTGGGGATAGTGTAGCCCACGGGCTATAACAGGCAAATTATTTTGTTTTTCATTTACTTCCCTCACCCCACCCACATCCCCTGACTGCAGACAGGTTCTTGGAATACTTGTCTCGAAGTAAATGCAGGGAGATGCTGAGCATCGCTCCCAGGCGTAGAGTGTGACCCTTGCCCACCGTGCAGCTACCTGAGGGTGGAGCTCAGTGTCCAGAATGGCAGCTGCCCCTCGTCTCACTCTTGAGGGCAGCTCCTGCTGAGGTGGCTGATCTCAGCGTGGGAAACGCTTTCTTCAGTTCAGCTGAAAGACCATCTAAGGCCCGAGAACACAAGGATGGTGGCTCGTTGCCCGGGATGGCGTGCGCGGTTCAGTACATAGAAAGCATGGGCTGAGGTTTAGTTCTGACCTGTCCTCACTGATGACCGTCGTCACCTACCAGGCCTGGGGAAATCGAGGGCTCCCTGGTCCCTTCTGAAATTCTGGTGAGTCAGTGTAATTTATACACACGTGTGCCCGATGTGCAGAGTTCTCACGTTCTTCCAGTTCTCAAGGAGCAAGACGGTTGAGAGCCAGGCGGGTGGTTGCTGTGTGCCTTGGGGCACTGATGCCAGCGTTCTGTGTGGCATTAAGTCTCACGCACCTGCCGATGTCACTCTGAGATGGGCTCTTTGCCTCTGGAAAAGTGGCTTTGCACGTCCACCCAGTTGGAGACGCTGTGCAGATGGAAGTCTTCAGCTGTCACCGGGGACAAGCATTGCAGCGCCTGGTGGGGGCCAGGCCCCCAGGAGAACCGCCGGGGATGGGGAGGGCTTGGTGCAGGAGCTGCCAGGAATCCTGTGGCCTTTGCTAGAGGAGGAAGTGGCTTCCGGTGGGGCCTGGGCAGGAGCTGACCTTCCAGTTGGTGGGGAGAAGTGATAGCTGGAGAAGGGAAAAAACGGCACCAGGTGGGTGCCCGGGAGCCCCCTAACCACCTAGATGGATGCCCGGAGGGTTAGCCTCTCAGATGTGTGAGAGTGATATCACCCAGGAATGCTGACAGCCGTGCCCCAGGTGTGCGTCCAGGCCCACGGTGCCCCCGGCATCCCAGCGGGCCTTGCGCCCCCACCTCGGGGACCCCCAGCCTGAGCCTGTCTCCAGCTTTTGGACTTGGTGCGCCCTTCCTCCGGGACGTTGGTGTGGCCAGGTCGTCCGGTGCCGGGGCTCTCGTCGGAGCCCCCGTTCCCATTCCTACCCCTGCAAGCCATCCCCGCTCAGAGCTGGCTTCCCGGTTTCCGCCGGGTGGTGGGCCTTTGCTCTCGAGGAAGGCAAGACCAAACAGGTTTCCAAAGGGAGGAAGTCCGGAGTCTGGAAGGCTTCGGCCTGTCCCCTCTGCCCAGCATCAGCAGCCCCTCCCGCCAACCGCCGATGCCCCTCTGCTCACGGCCAGCAGGCCCAGCGGCACCAGTCAGAGCCTGCTCGCTAGCTGCCCCTGCAGGCCTTGCAGCAGGTGCCCCTTGGGTAGCTTCTCTGTGGAGCACTCGTTTCTGGCAGCCATGAGCTGGAAAGCGGAAGTCAGGGAGCGTCGTGGGCGGAGCCAGGAGCTCGGTGCAATGCGGTTTAAAGCCGGTCAGAGTATCGCAGGCCTGCGGCCCCCCAGCAGCCTTGGAAAAGGAGGCCGCTCAGATCCAGCAGAGGAGCCTGGTGGGCTGCAGTCCATGGGGTCGCTGAGGGTCAGACACGACTGAGCGACTTCACTTTCATGCATGGAGAAGGAAATGGCAACCCACTCCAGTGTTCTTGCTTGGAGAATCCCAGGGACGGAGAGCCTGGTAGGCTGCAGTCTATGGGGTCGCACAGAGTCGGACACGACTGAAGCAACTTAGCAGCAGCAGCAGCAGCAGGTCCAGCAAAACCAAAGTCACTTGTTCATCAGCTACAGCCTCCGGAGCCAAGGCCAAGCCTTCTCAAGCCTCGCCTCGTGCTCTCCATCACAGTCACCGATGAAATACCTCCTCCGGACCTCCCTGGCAGTCCAGTGAGAGTCTGTGCTGCTGGTGCCGAAGGCGTGGGTTCAATCCCCTGTCAGGGAGCTAAAATCCCACAAAATTGACAAAAAATTAAAAAATGTTTATTTAATTAAAATGATGAGCTGGGGGCCTCCCTGGCGGTCCAGTGGTTAACGCTCTGCATTTGCTGTGGGGCTCGCATCTCTGATGGGGGGCTAAGATCCCACAGGCTGTACGGTGCAGTCTTCTCCCGGTACCCAGAAGAAATCATTTCCACAGTTTGGTAATATAAGCCACAGTCTTTTTTTTTTTTAATCCAAACAGCTGAACAGTTGGTTCTGGAAACTTCATTACCTCCTATTTCACTATAGGGTAATATAATTGTGTCTATACCTTCAGGAGAAAGAGGGTTCGAAAATATCTTTAAAATGTGTGACCATTTTTCAGTCTCATAGCGCAGAGAGGAGGCAATGTGATAAGACAGCTGTATTAAAGATGAAAATTGAAATGGGCCACTGGGAACCGGGCCAGCAGAGAAGTAACATTTGCTACTGAAGCCTGAGAAGCGAGTTTTTTTTTTTTTTTTAATGTGGGATTAGAGATCGGCTTGGATTTGAAGATGGGTGTTAAGCGTCCATGATGGCGTACTTGGTGCTCTACTGAGCCAACCTAGTGGTAAGTGATATGGCCTCCAGTGTTAGGGTGCTGAGCTCAGTACCCCCGGGGCCCCCTTCAAGAACAGAGGGTGCTGCTGTCTCAGTCTCAGTCCCCAGACATCAGAAGGTTGGCTTCTGCCAAGTGGATCTTCATTCCAAAAAAGAGTTCCTGGCCAAAAAAACATCTTCCTCTTTCCTTATGCTGTAAGCCAGGTTGAGCGGCGTGGGGGCGGCAGAGAGACTTTGCCAAGTCGCTTCAGTCATTTCTGACTCCCTGACCCCATGGACTGTAGCCCACCAGGCTCCTCTGTCCGTGGGGTTCTACCGGGGTGGGTTGCCATGCCCTCTCCAGGGGGTCTCCCCACTCAGGGGTCCAACCCTCGACTCCGGTCTCCTGCGTTGGCAGGCAGGTTCTGGGAAGCCTCCCCAAAGTGTGCTCGTGAGGACGAGCGTGGGGAGCGAGGGCTGTGATGGGCCGGGGAGGGAGAGACGGGAGCCTCGCTGCTCCGCGGGGCAGGGCGGGGGCACTGTGCCCAGGCCTCGTCTCCAGGCCTCGGGACCCGTGGGGAGAAGCCGTATGAGGGCCAGGCTTCTGGCTACTAGGGCTTTGTGCTGCCCGCCCAGAGTCTTCAGTCCGAAGGAGAGGCCACGTCGCTGCTAGCCCTGTGGTCTGTTTTTCTGCCTGAAAAAGTCATCGCAAAAAAACTTCAGCTGATAGACACTAATATGAAAGCGTGCCAAGATCTGTCGTTAACTGAAAAATAAGGGGGAAGAGTTCTTTCCAGAAAAGTATTTTCCATAGGAACCAATTTTTAAAAAATAGATATGTGTGCATGAGTGTGTGTGCGCTGGTATTTCAGCAAACGCCTATGTTTGTATAGACAGTTTCTGGACAACTGGGCGAGAAGCTGGAACTCTGGGACTGGGTCTGTGGGGAAGGAAGGCATTTACTCCTCACGTTATATCCACTGAGTGTTTCGTTTTTGTTTTTTTCCACAATGGGCGTGCATTGCTTTCTTGATTTTTTTGTTTTTTAAGGGAAAAAACTTAAACATTTTAATAATACTGGGCTTCCCTGGTAGCTCAGCTGGTGAAGAATCCCCCCGCGATGCGGGAGACCTGGGTTCGATCCCTGGGTTGGGAAGACCCCCTGGAGAAAGGGCAGGCTACCCACTCCAGTGTTCTGGCCTGGAGAGTTCCATGGACTCTGTAGTCCACGGGGTCGCGAGGAGTCGGAGAGGACTGAGCGACTGTCACTTTCAGCAACTCTTTAGGGAGGAGAGATGGAAGGTTGTCCTCTCTGAAGGCTGGAACACACACAGGAGGTCAGGTTGTAACAAGCATAACGGCGTGTCTTATGCATAGCAGAGGCTCCAAGAGACTTTCTGACGGACACGGCTGGCTGCCTGAGGCCTTCGGGCTGCCTGGGGTTCTCCCAGCACACCTGGAGCCAGAGAGGGTCCTTCTTGTATTGGCCCGTATGGTTCTGGAGGTCTGTGCTTCATCAGCCTGCCAGATAAAGAAAGAGGTCTGGGTGATCCCTTCCATTTTCGTTTATTTGGATCTGAGCATTGAGCCCAGATAATGTTTATACTTGATATACCAACATGAGATTTTTAAAAAGGTGCCCCACAGGATACAGTTCTGTGCAACTTTGGGGGTAGACAAAGATTTTTTAGTTGGGATACAAAAATCATTGAGAAAAATTTATCAAAGAAAGTGATAAATTGGACTTTAGAAAAATTTCAAACTTTTGCTTATTAAGAAACGCTGTTAAGAAACTAATAGACGCCGTGGATTGAGAAAAACGTGTCTCCCAAAGGACTTCCGTCTAGAATGCGGAAAAAGCACTTAAAACTCTATAGTGAGAAATTAGCAACCCAGTTTCAACACAGGCACAGACGTGAACAGGCTTTCCGCAAAAGAAGATATACCCACGGCTGTTAACACATGAGAAGCTGTCAGCACCGTTTGTCAGTGGGGAAATGCGAGTTAAAATCACCAGGACGCACCATCACATCTCTAGAATGGCTCAAGTTTTATTGGCAGTTTCAAGTGTTGACACAAGTGTGGAGCCACTGGAACTCATACGTGGTGCAGCCTCTTTGGGAAAGAATCATCTTCCTGTAAAGCTGAGCATACACTTATCAGCAGTTACCCAAGGGGATGAAAGCGTATCTTCTCAAAAGACTGGTTCAGAAATTCACAGTAGCTTTTTTTTTTTTTTTTGGAAGATCCCAAACTGGAATCAACCCAGTGGATAAACACACCTTAGTGTATCTATACAGTGGAGAGCTAGGGGGGAAGAGCAGCGATAGGAAAGAACTACTGACCCTGCTTCACGGACGAGTAGCAGAAAGCAAGTCTGCTGCTGCCCAGAGCAGCGGGCCAAAAGGAGACCTTGGCGCGCAGGACATGTGTGTCTTAGCTCTACTCTCTACCTTGACTGTGGTGGTGGTCGCACTCGATGTGAGAGCTCAACGATGAGAAGGCTGAGCGCCGAAGAACTGATGCTTTCAGACTGAGGTGCTGGAGAAGACTCTTGAGTCCCTTGGACGGCAAGGAGACCCAACCAGTCCATCCTAAAGGAGATCATTCCTGGGTGTTCGTTGGAAGGACTGATGCTGAAGCTGAATCTCCAGTCCTTTGGCCACCTGATGAGAAGCACTGACTCATTGGAAAAGACCCTGATGCTGGGAAAGATTGAGGGCAGGAGAAGGGGACGACAGACGATGAGATGGTTGGATGGCATCACTAACTCAATGGACTTGAGTTTAAGCAAACTCTGGGAGATGGTGAAGGACAGGGAAGCCTGGAGCGCTGCAGTTCATGGGGTCACAGAGAGTCAGACCTGACTTAGCAACGAGGAGCAACAAGCAGTGGTATAAAATCTGTCATGCTCGTCAAACTGTCCCCCCAGGATGAGTCTCGCTGTATCCCCTGGGGAAGGGCTGACCCCGTCATGCCAGGGAGTGCACACCTGCACAAACACGCTTCCTCACCGCTTTTTCACACCGTTCTGTCACACCGTTTGCTGATTCACCTGCCAAGAGGTCGTGATGGAGGCATTCGGGGTCTGCTCTCCATTCCACTCTGCTGCCTCTTCAGGCTTAGACTCCCAGGGAGAATGGAGAGTGGGACTCAGGAGCTGATGATGAATGAAATAGCGAGAAGGCTGGGTGTTACTTACCCCCAAGTGCCTGGAGACCAGCAGGAATGCCAAGATAGCAGCGGGCTTTTTATCTCTGGGGCCTTGGGCATGGCGAATCCGGGCGGAAGACAGGATTGGAGGGCTTGTCCTGAAGCGCCTTATTTTTACTTCGCTGTGTGTTCGCTGGCTCGATGGGGGCTGGTGAGTTAGGGCTGGAGGCGGATGCCGTGTGGGTCTGGAGCTCCCCGCCGCCGTGCTGTCCTTGGGGCTGCCCCGCGGAGGCTGTGATGCGGATGCTGTCTCTCGTTAAGGCTCTCTTTCTTCTCTTAGCATCTCTTTCATTGTATCTTCCCACCTGAGGTCCCTTACACCTTCCTCCTGAGGTCAGCTGTGTGTTTGAAGAGTATGGAACTACTTTCTTTCATTTTCTGACAAAACGGGCAGGAAAAGCCTCAAGACTCCTTACCTGTGTTTCGTCTTGTTCTGTCCCCATCAGACCTCCTGGTCACTCAGGAAAACTCCAAGTGGGAGTGGCCAGGGGAGGTGGAGACCCTCCGGGCCGGCGAGCCCTGGGTTGCCTGCAACACTTGCCTTCTCGAACACGGGAAAGAACTTTTGCTTGCTGAGGGGAAACATGCATATTTCCTCAGTCCTGAGAAAGGAAAGGCCTCTTCCAAAAAGGAAGGCTCAGCCCGCGCCGTGACCTCCCGGGAGCTGCCTGCTGCCCGTGGCTGGTGGAATCCCAGCAGTACCTCGGCACTGTGAGCCCTTTGTCTTGGTGGGGCGCTGAGAGGGCAGGCGCTGCAGCAACCCTAGCTGCAGTGAGTGTAGCTTTCAGTTTTTTGATTCATTGTTCAGCTTATATATGCATTCACATTTTAAGATCAAGGAGAATTGATGACTGTTTTAGGAATTTCACCCCAGGAGTTGTCAAATGAAATAATTTACCTGTTTCTCATAAAATGTACTTATCAAAATGAACTTGCACTCCATTGTGGAGCGTGAGTAATGGGCCTCCTGCAGGTGGAATAGGAAAAGGCTGCAGGGTCTAGTTCACTTCCTTAGTTTTGCTTCTTTTCTTTTTTCCTTTTTTGAGAGATTGTCTTTTGGAACCAGCATCGTCCATATTATTGATCGCCTGTGGGGTTTCATACTGCATCACATCACTTCCCTGGAATTAAACTGTTCCTGTATAGTTATGAAAAATGTACTTTAAGAAAAGCAGTTTAAAGAAAAGGCCGTTTTCTAGCATAAAAACCCTAAATAAAGTGCCATGGAGCCATCAGCAATAAAGTGAATTTTGGGGTGTATAACTTGTACGAGAACTGACACGTGAGGGGCCCCCACCGTCGTCCGTCGCTGGTGCTGGGGACACGGAGGTGGCGGTCTCCAGGGACAGGCTGTGGCCGTCGACTCCCCGTGTGTGCGTGGGGCTTGGCGGCGCCTGTCGCGTGGCCTCCCGGCCCGGCCGGTGAGCTCCAGCCCGGGCAGCCGGGACGCCGCGCCGGCGCAGCTGCTCCTTTCAGCCCGGTCAGCGACCGTTCTTGGGGGTTGTTTACCGTTGCCATGGTGACTTTCATTTCCATAGCAGCAGCGCTGCTGTTTCTCAGAGGAAAATGAATTTAGTTATAAAAGGATAATATTTTTCTGTCTATATATAAGCAGCCATCTGTCAACCGGTGGATCAGAAAGGATTCAGAAACCTATTAAAACGGATAGCAAAGCAGTGATGAGTTGGTTTTTTTTTTTTGGTCCCATATTAAAAGCAATAATAGATGTGGAAACAACTGTTGTATGTTCAACATCAGGACCACGATTTTTTTCCCTATAGATTTGAAGTGTGTGCGTGTGCGTGTGTGTGTGTGCATGTGTGTGTGTCTGTGTGTGTGAGGCCTTCACCACCTCCGCCACTGCTGTGACAGCCTCATGAAATACAGTTTACATTCTGCTGACGAATGGGAGTGACCGAGTGCCTCATCTGTGCCTCGCTAGATGCAGGTGCGGCTGGTGCTTTCTCCTCTTGATGCCGTGAGCATCCCCGCCCCGTTAGAGATTCCGGTGGCTGAACGTTGTGTGGTCACCCACTCTCCTGCCCCTCCACCCCAGGGGGGCAGGCTGAGCGAGTGCGGAGATCAGCAGCTCCTCAGGAGCGCACGGCGCAAACGTGAAAGGAGCGCGGTGCAGAGGAGCCCGCCCTGCGCCCCTTAAATCTCCTTCTCGAGCAGCGTTCTTCCTTGCACATCCAGACGGGCAGGAAGTCACCTTGGGGAATGCTCCTCTAGTTTCTGCGTTCTTAATGGATTTCTTTCTTTTTGACGGTGTTGGGTGTTAGATGCAGCCCACGGTATCCCTCATTGCGGTGGCATCCTTCATTGTGGCGAGAGGACATCTTTCCATTGTAATAAATGGGCGAGAGGACTTTCCATTGTAATAAATGGGCGAGAGGACTTCTTTCCACTGTAATAATAAATGGGCGAGAGGACTTCTTTCCATTGTAATAAATGGGCGAGAGGACTTCTTTCCACTGTAATAATAAATGGGCGAGAGGACTTCTTTCCATTGTAACAAGTGGGCACTCAGGCTCACTTGCCCCACAGCATGTGGAATCTTAGTTCCCCAACCAGGAAATCGAACCTTCATTCTCCTGCATTGGAAGGTGGATTCTCAACCACTGGGCCAACCGTGGAAGACCCAAGTTCCTGGATTTTTTTTCTTTTCCTCTGTTGTGTTCATAAACTGTAACTTGCGGGGGAAGAACACTCGAACACACCAGCCCCGTTGTAAATAATGTTGTTTATTGGTTGATTTTTCCAGATCCTGACATTGACGCTGCCACTGCCATGATGCTTTTGAATACTCCCCCTGAGATACAAGCAGGTTGTGAGTAGATGCTTCTATAGCCTACAGCACCGCAGTTTGTGAACTTGACCTTCTCCTTTACATACCAGGCCATAGGAAGAGCTAATGCCCAAGCAGACCGCCCCCCGCCCCCACCTTAGAGAGCCACTTTGAATTACCGCAGTGCGTGATTCCATACATGTGCACAGAGAGATGCAGCCACGCACATGTGTGACTGAATGCTTAGGTGTGCTTCCAAGATGACAGAGTGCTAAGGTAATTTCAGGGCTTGAGACTCAGGGGCAGGGAAGGGGACCAGGAATGAGTCCCAGAGAACAGACCCTTTCTCCTTCAGGAGCTATTCCTGGGAGCTTGTCGTTTCTGCTAGAAGAGGCTGCAGGGGCCCGGTTCACAGTCGTGGGACTCAGCAGGACCCATTTGTAGACATGCCTGTCCCCTTGGGGACCTCATGAATAACAGGCTCCTGTCTTAGGGTGAGGAGAGGAAAACCTAGCAAGGTGGGTATGCAGGAGCTTGGAACAGCCTGCAGAGGGCAACACTGGGGTTCTCCCGCCCCATGTCGTCCTGTGTGCACGGCCACACGGACAGAAGGGCAGGGTTGCTTCTGAGAAGCGGGCTCCCGGCTCCACCTCCCGTCGGCCCTCCTGCAAGGCCCAGCTGAAGACATCCCTGCTTCCTCCCTGGAACTGCTCTTCAGGCACCATCCGATGTCTTCTCCCCACCTCTGGAGCTAGCGTGTTTTTAGAATGGTCTCCTCCCCCAGTGATGACCAATGACCCAAACGCAGATGTCAGTCCCCTGTCCTCCCAGCGGCCACGTCCCTCTCCCGGCGGAAGCCTGTTGATCAGACAGCCAGCTCAGCCCCTGCGGCCTGTTCGGCCCGTTGGCAGGATAACAGCGTCACCGCCTTGCTGTGCGTGGACTTGTGGCATGCCGCAGCCGACCCCCTCCAATGCCCACCTGCCTCGTTCTGAGCGCCGCCCGGCCTGCTAAGCAAAGGGATCCCACTTCGGGAGCTTGTGGCATCTCCCGCAGGAGAATGTCTGTCCCTAGACCCTCCCCAGCTGTCTGATGTCGAGTTCTAGACCATCCCTCCTAGCCTGCCTTTAGGAAATTGGCTCCATCCTTCCTCCCCGTCCCTTGGTTTAAAAGACCCAAGAGACACAGCCAGGCGTCCTCAGGACAGTCATCTCTCTGCCAAAGGCTGCGGTTACTTGGTCCTGAAGGCACAGAATCCTCATTCTCTCTTTGCTGAGCTCAGCTTGCTGGCCGTTGAAATAAAGACTGCCCACACCTCCGAGAAGGAATCACCACTGCTAAGCAGACACAGAGCCGGTGCAGTCCTGTAACTAGCAGTTAACCTGTAGTGTGGGTTTTAAAGGATGTTTGAAGTTACACGGAAGTGAAAACAAAAAACTCGGTTCTCAGATATCTCTTGCAGGAAGAGAGTAGACCAGACTGTAATCCAGTTATGTTCTGAAACAGTTTCTGAAATCAAGGTGGATAATTCATCACGGGGCAAGCGTACTGACTTGATCAGAGCTACATAAGGTTTGGGTACCTTCCTTTGTACCAGTCACTGCCTGCAGTGATCATTGGTTTAAGGAAGTTATTTTGATGAACAGGAATAAAGGCGTTAAGCGAGGAAAGGCCAGGGGACTGGTCATCAGCGATCCTTGGCAGTTTTATAAAGGTCTATTATCCCTAGATTCTTGATCACAGATAGAAAACGGTTGATCCTGATGAGTGAAGAAGTTGTTTTCAGTGTTCTCATGGCTAAATGAGCTGCTCCCCTCTCCCTTACACGTGTTGTAACAATTTTTTTTCAGGGTGTCTGTAGTCTTATGTGTGTTGGGATGCTGAACTTGGTTTTCCGAGCTCCATGTTCACGTTGTGAAGCTGTGGAGTCACATAGGGCTTTCCCACCTCGCTCTGACTACTGTGAGAAGCCCAGCCACAGCCCTGGTGAGCCTGCCAGGAGCGGGCTCTAGCGTCCTGGTAGGAAGGGACCGGGCAACCCACAGAAGTCTGGAAGGAGACAGTAGAGAAGTCAGTTTAATGCCTGGGCATCAGCTTTGTATTCACCTTCCTGTCTGACCCCAAGCCTCATCAGATCCCCTGGAAATCCAGCGAGGGCATAGTCAGTGGGTGAGAAGCCCCCAAGATTGGAGCAGGGCCGTTGGAAGGAGGTGAGTGTACACTGAGCGTCCGCTCCTGCACTTGGGGGCCCCAGGAACCCCTGTCAACCTCCTAAGAAGCGCAGTCAGAGGCTTCTGTCCCGACGCCAGGACTCTCTACAGCAGCTCTTCTGTGCTTTGCTCCCCCTTTGCCTCCCGACCTGATGTTTCTTGTCTGGGATGAGAGGCAGGACCTCACCTCCCAAAGGGAGACCGTCCCAGACATACAGCGCAGAAGCCGCTATGCCCGCCCCTGCCGGCTTTGCCCAAAGCCTGGAAACAGTGGGAGGTGACCCCTTAGTCACTTTGTCCACCTGATGCAAAGAGCTGACACACTGGAAAAGACCCTGATGCTGGGAAAGATTTCGGCCGGGAGGAAAAGGGGACGACAGAGGAGGTTGGATGGCATCACCGGCTCCATGGACATGAGTTTGGGTAATCTCTGGGAGTCGGTGATAGGTAGGGAGGCCTGGAGTGCTGCAGTCCATGGGGTTGCAGGGAGTCAGACATGATTGAGTAACTGAACTGAACTGACCTGATCCCTTAGCCAAAAGACTCAAAGGCAGCAGACACCAGGGCGCTGGTGGGGAATGGGCAGCCTGCCTCAGGGTGTGTGTGCACGCGTGTCGCCCGGGTTTGGGGTCCTGCCTTCCTGCTCCCCACACAGGCCCGTGGCCGTCTGTTACTGGAGCCTCATCCTCGTGGGCTGCTGTCGACAGCCTCCCATGTTCACTGCCCGGGCTGAGCAACGCCCCGTGTCAGCGGGGCCCCACCCTGTCCGTCTGCCCCTGGCGCTGCGCAGCAGGCAGAGGACGGCCTGGGCAGTTTAAGGTCTCGCCTTTGTCCTGGCCCTTCTGGAGGCCCCAGGTGGCAGCCGCTGAGGTCCTGCGCTCTCATCCTTCCTGCGGGCAGACTGGCCGCAGGCTGGGAGTTGGTTAGGTGCTAGCAAGGAGCCATCTCCAGAAGGTGGCAGAACCCCGGTCAGGAGGAGGCCCCCCTCCTGCCCCGGGGATGCCCACTGCACCTATGCCCCTTAGCTCCCTCCCTGCACGCTGACGCTTCACTTCCGCGGGGCAGCTGAGCGCGCCGAGCTCATCAGAACCTCAGCCTGCAGCGTTGTCTCCCCCGCAGCCCCAGCGGGAACATTCTTTTTGGCTCGGTCCGTTCGCGGCGTGGGGAGCCTTCCACAAGGCGTGCCATCACGTCTCAGGGGCTCTGCGGGACACGGCTTGCAGAAAAATCCAGGCAGGACACCGTTGCCTCGTCGTCTCCTGAGCTTCTAGTCGAATCCATCCGCATCCCTCTCCCCTGCCAAAAAAAAAAGTATGGCTCTGTAGATTAATTCTAACTTCTCGATTCTAATTAAGGCATCCTAGGTGGCTCCAGCGATAAAGAGTCGGCCTGCAAAATGTAATCAGTATTATTTTACGGTGTTAATGAAATATTTTACATCCTCTTCTTCATATTGAGTCTTTGAAATCCAGTGTGCTTAGAACATGGCTCGTCTGAATTCCACGTCTCACCCGCTCTAGAGTGGCCACACTCGTTCTGTCGGCTGGCACAGGGGCAAAGAATCCATCTGCCAGTGCAGGCGGCAGAAGAGACTCATGCTTGGTCCCGGCAGGAAGATCCCCCGGAGGAGGAAACAGCAACCCACGCCGGTGTTCTTGCCTGGGAAATCCCACTGACAGAGGAGCCTGGTGGGCTACAGTCCATGGGGTTGCGAAGAGTCAGCTCTGAGCCCGCACACACACTGCGAGTGCACACACGCACATACACACTCACACTCGCACACACACACACACGCACGCACGCGCACACACGCACACTCACGCACACGCACACACTCACCCACACACGCACGCACTCGCACATGCGCACACTCACACACACTCACATCTGCTCTAGATTTCTGCTCCACTACCTGCTCTACAGTTCTCTGACAAGCCTTGTGAGTCACCTTTGACCCCAGTAGAGGGATTGTTATTAAGTCAGAAGAAGTCTGAGCACCATTACTCATCTTCAAATGAAGTGAAAGTTGCTCAGTCATGTCGGATTGTTTTTGACCCCGAGGAGTATGCAGTCCATGGACTGCTCCAGGCCAGAATATTGGCGTGAGTAGCGCTTCCCTTTGCCAGGGGATCTTCCTGACCCAGAGATCGAACCCAGGTCTCCCTCCTGCATGGCAGGCGGATTCTTTACCCACTGAGCTACCAGGGAAGCCCACTCATCTTCAAAGGCTGACATCATGCTGGGTTGGAATGTTCCCAGAAAGAAGCTCTAGATAAACAGAACAACAGAATGGGGTGGGGGTGGGAGTGGGGGGCGGGAGGCGGAGGTCCTCAGCCCCCCTCCCCCCAGAGCTGGAATGGTTGTAGAGGCACCAGGAAGCGGGCTCCCTCCTCTCAGCCCTCCCCACATCCTTGCAAGGAAGCGGGCGGAAGGGCCAGTCCTAGGAAAGGGAAGGATTATCGAATCACCTGCTGGTCAGCTTATGGCCTCTGCTAGCTTAGCCTGGGCTGCTCTCCAACGCAGCAGTCGGAGCTCAGAGGTTAATTTTAGAAGCTGCGAAAATCAAGGAAACAGAATGTGGGGAGGGGAGCTGGGGAAGCCGGGGCGGGCGGAGCACGGAGGAAAGCTTCTCCTGTGCCTCCCACTGTTTTTATTTCGGGTTCTGGAAGTGATCACATTTGGATCACAGTGAACGGTGCTGCTTGATTTGATTCTCTGTGTGTGTGAGGGCTGCTTTCTTGATGGATAAAAGTTGAGGGTCAGTGCTTAACGCAAAGTGCTGATGTCCTCAGCACCTTGTCCCAGGATTTGAGAGTCTCAGACGTACATCTTCTCTCCTAGGAGAGCCGACTTAAAAAGCAGTTTCTGCTGGGGAAGAGTTGATCCGCAATGCTAGACTCCGGCGCACAGCAAACTGGCTCAGTTGTACCACAAATGCGTCTGTTCTTTTCCAGGTTCTTTTCCCATGTAGGTTATTAGAGTATTGAGTAGACTTCCATGTGAAGAGCTAAGTACTTAAGTGATGTAGCAGGAAAGGATGATGCTGGCGGGGAGGGTGCTTTTTCTTCTTCTGTTTTTAGTTGATTTAGTGAGAAGCCACAAATCTGAATATCCAGTTTCTTATGACCTCTTCTCTAGCTGGAGCCCAGGTTTAATTTCAGCAGGTTGGGTAGGCGCCCTGGGTTTACGTGTGTTGATACACATCAGGGAAAACACAGAGGAAGTGGAAGGGAAGGAGATGCGCTGAGAAGCGAAGGGCCAGGGGCACTGACCCCGTCTCCAGATCCGGACTCAAAAAGTCATGGCTCGGGGACTTGGGAATGCCTTTCTCAGCCGTGTTAGGCCGGCCGGGATTCATCTCTCAGAAGCCACATTCTAGACACCTGGGTGTGGGGACAGAAGGGAGAAAAGGGTGGGAGCAGTTACGAGTCACCGGCCGCGTGGGCAGAGAGGGGCACGTCCACCCCCCATGAGGAGCTGCCTGCAGCGGCACTGGGAAGCCGGGCTTGGCGGGGGCAGCCTCCTGCAGCAGCTCCTGTGAGAGTGCGCGCCGGGGTCCGAGGGAGAGCCTCAAGTGCACGCCAGCGGGGTCAGCAGGTTCCAGAAACTGCTCGGGGAAGGCCTTCTCATGCTGCAGGGAAACCGTCCGTGAGAGTCTCTGTGAAGTGCATTCACCAGGAAGATGTCTTCGTGGGTGCATGCAGAGTTCGTGAAGTGAAAGTCGCTCAGTTATATCCGACTCTTTGCGACCCCATGGACTATACAGTCCGTGGAATTCTCCAGGCCAGAACACTGGAGTGGGTAGCCTATCCCTTCTCCAGGAGATCTTCCCAACCCAGGAATCAAACCAGGGTCTCCTGCATTGCAGGCAGATTCTTTACCAGCTGAGCCACAAGAAAAGCCCAGGAATACTGGAGTGGGTACCCTTTCCCTTCTCCAGCAGATCTCCCCAAGAATTGAGCTGGGGTCTCCCGCATTGCAGGTGGATTCTTTCCCGGCTGAGCCAGCAGGGAAGCAGAGTTAGGGAGAGCTGCCAAAAGCCTGATAGACTGAAAGACTCTCTGCGTGTCCTGACCCCGTAAATCCTGTGCCTGAGAGATGATGAGTGAGAGGGCGCCGGCGAGGTGCGGTGCGTTGGCGGAAGGGTGAACCCGGTGATCCTGGTGACGGTGGGTGGGCCAGCCGCTGAGCTAGCAGCTCCTGTGCTTTGTCTCGTTTTATCTTCAAAACGGTGCTCTGAGGTACTCTCATGCCTCCTTTATAGGCGAGCAAACAGGCACAGAAGGCTAAGGCACTTGCCCAGAGCCACTGGGCTGGTGGTGGGGCAAGACTTTGGACAGAGGCCATGTGGCCCCAAGTGTGTACTCGTGACCACCAAGAGGCTCCTTCCCTGGCGCTTAATGAGACAGGGAGTCCAGCGAGCAGTGTCCAGTAGCTGCTTGGGGAGGGCTGACCTCCTCTCTCCGTCTCCTTGACGCCGGGTGAGCCGCTGGTGATCGCAGGCTCCAGCCACTCGGGCAGAGGGCTCCGGGTACAGGCAGGGCTGCGTCTCCTCTGACGGCCGGATGACTGCAGGGCTGTGCCAGGCCGGGGGGCTCCCTAGTCTTGCCTGGTCTTTGCCGCAGGACTGTAGGTGCTCTGGGTGTTTCGCCACAGGAGTGACTCTGAAGTGATTTGCACACGGGGAACGGAAGTGCCATGAGCCCAGTGGCTGCTCTTCCGGCTGAGCGTGTGACCCGGACAATGGCCAGGGGCTTCCGACCCCATCCAGCTTTGTCTCATCCTGTTCTCGAGGGCCGCTGCAGGGCGCCTCTGGGGGTGCTGAGCACATGGGTGATGCTGAGATTGAAGACCGGCATCTCTTTTCAGAACAGCCGTGCCTTTCTTCAGTTAAACCTCTAAATACTCCGAGAGGTCAATACTGGGACCTCTTCTTACTTAAGGAGCACATCAGAAGACACAGGCAGTAGAGGACGCTGGCGGGACACAGAGGCAAGTCGTGCGACCCCAGAGTCTGGCTCTCAGCCGCCAGGCTAGAGACCACCTCCCTGCTCACAGCCCTTCACTGGTTTTCCCGGTATCCATAGTGAAAGTGAAGGATTAGTTGCTCAGTCGTGTCCGACTCTTTGCGACCCCATCCATGGACTATAGCCCACCGGGCTCCTCTGTCCATGGGGTTCTCCAGGCAAGAATACCAGAGGGGGTTGCCATTCTCTTCTCCAGGGGATCTTCCCAACCCAGGGATCGAAGCCGGGTCTCCTGCATTGCAGGTGAATTCTCTACTGTCTGAGCCACCAGGAGTGAAGTGTAAAGATGCATCTCATTCCTGCTAGGGTGATATGCTTTGTCAAAATTACTTTTTAGTTCTTACGCACATTATGCTTTTCATCACTTCCAGACCTGGTGTGTGCCTTTGAATACTAGCGTCCCCAGCACTTCCTGCAGGAAGGCCTCCCAGATGGCCTTTGTTTGGGGTTAGCTGTCTCCACCCTGCATGCCCGCAGGCCCGCTGGCCTCGCGCTTGCTATAGTGCGTTTTCATCGTCTCTTCGCTTGTCTGCCTGTCCCACCTAGCTGGGGGGACCCTGTGTCCTCTTCATCTAATGTGTGGACAGGTACTTGGTAATTCAATCCATTAACTGATACAGCCTATACATGAGACTGTAGTCATTCTTACTGATGAGAATTATAACTGTGGTATAGACTTTGAATATTGAAGTTGTTTGGGGGCGTACTGTTCTGTCAGGTTTGCTTGATGTTCTAGATGAGACCCCTGGTGACTGACACATTAAATACTGGCCATTCTGAAGAGATTCTGCACAGCAAAATGGTTGGAAAAAACGCTTTCCCACAATCCCCGAAGCAGAGGGGGATTTATTACCAAAAATAACCTCCACCTGAAGCATCCGTCTGTGAACACCAGAGTCCTCCTGGTTTCTACGTATGTCTGTCCTCTGGAATTACTGGGATTTTCCCTCCGGTATTTTCTTCCAGAAGTTCTGTGACTTTAGTCCTTACATGTAGCTCCATGATCATTCCTCGTTAGTTTTCCTATTTGGTATGAGGTCGGGACCAAGGTTCATTTCTGTCTCATTGTTCTAACCCTTCTTCCCCCCATTGTCTGCGTATTTGTCAAAAATCAGTTGGCCACATACACGTGAGTCTCTTTCTTGGATTCTCTTTTGTTCCATAGGTCTATAGGTCGGCACTTACATGTATACCATGCTGTCTTGTAGCTTTATATAAAGCTGTTTGGTAATTTGGGCAGATTTAAATTCCAGACACTCTGCTAGAGTCCAGAGAACTCATCAGCTAAGCACACCGTGATAATTAGTTGCAATGTCATATCCTAACAGGTTTCATGCTTTTAAGGTGCCTGGTGAGTCCCCCACCTCAGATGACCTAATATCTGAAATCAGGCTGATTGTTAAGTGACGGGTAGAAGCCCCTGGTCTCGTTCAGCCTGCCTGCGTGATTAAATATGGGAGCAGATGGGGGTCCTCGAGCCCGAGCTGCGCTAGTAGTGACGACTTCAGGCACCACTCTCCGTTTGTCTCTTATCCCACCTTTTGCACAGCCTAGTAACGGGCACCTTACGCTGACCTGGATGAGACGTGGCAGAGGATACGAGCAGGAGCTCCCCAGGGAATCTGTCTACAACTTTATCCCACGTTCCAGAGCAGACGTTCGTCCAACGTGAAAGACCCGACTTAAGGTTTAGCGTATTTACATAAACCTGCTCTTAGAGACCTGAAATTACAGGAGTTAAAAAGTATGCACCGTGTCTTTTGGGAAGCCTACTTGTTCCACACAAATAATATCGGCTTTAAAAACTTAATATCCAGGGACTTCCTTGGTGGCCCACTGTTTAAGATTTTGCCTTCCAATGCAGTGGGTACGGGTTAGACCCCTATTTGGGAGCTAAGATCCCTCATGTCTGGCAGCTGAAACAACCAAAAACGTTTAAAAGAGTCCACATCAAAAAAAAAATCTATAAAAAGATTGATTGATTTTTAAAAAACTTAATATTTAGAGAGGTTTTCGTTTTTGAAGGTATGATTTCGTAGACTCTTTTTGGTTAGGTCTGTGTTTGAGAAAAGCACGATCTGTCCACCCTGCCCTTGGGTGAGTCTGGGCCAAGGGCTGGGGACTCAAGGATGCTAGAGATGGAAAGGGTCTT
The DNA here is from genome assembly GCF_001704415.2 of Capra hircus. NCBI lineage: Eukaryota > Metazoa > Chordata > Mammalia > Artiodactyla > Bovidae > Capra > Capra hircus. The sequence goes on from NC_030817.1 coordinate 2,374,245, forward strand.
CGAGAACACTGTACAGAGAAGGAAAAGTAGATTCCATGAGCTCCCACAAAGTCCCACGAGAAGAACAGGTTAAAGCCCAGGTGTACAAGCCCTCTGTCAGAGTGTTCCCACGGGAGGCATGCCTGGCCCCCTAGACAGACACGTGGAGGCGTGTTGATGGTGCTGGAAGAACGTTAGCGTGAGCCAGAAGAAACTGCTGTTCGGGAGGCCAAAAAAGATCGGCTCTCGGGAGTTGCTTCTGGTCCCCCTGTTCTGTAAAAACTCAGATCCGTGTGAGGCCACTGTGAGTTCCACACAGCATGGGCGGCGTCTGATGGCCCCTGACGAGGAGGTTGGCTCGGGAGTGACGCGGGGCTGAGCGTGTCTAGGAGACCACGGGACGTCTGCTCAGAGGGAGCTCCGGGGCAGGGGGCGGGCGGGCTGTCAGCGCGGCCGCGAGCTTCTGAGACGGGGCCGCCTCCGACAGCCCTGCACACCGCGCCGAGACGGGCGTGGGGACGCTCGCGGGGTGTTGTGAGCGCCGAGGAGCCGAGGAGCTTGTAAAGTCGGCTCTGCTGTTCTTCTGGCTGGTTTGGTTTTTTTCCCCTTCCTGGATTAAGGACTCTTAGAAAGATGTTCCCAGTTCTGACTGTGGCCGGAGAAGCGTGAGGAAAATGATTTGTTTGCTCAAGATGACGTCAGGTTCTTGAGACCAAAAGGGTCTGCCTAGAGATAAAAGCTTATATGTAATTAATGCAGGAAGTAATATTTGCAGCCCACTTTTCTTTTTTAACCAAGGCATCAATAATAAGCTATGGGTTTGACTTGACTAACTAAATCTCTCTCTTGAGGTGTGGTATCTTTCTCTTTCTGTCTTGCTCTCTTGATATTCTTTTTGTATCTGTCACCATATGTGTGTGTGTGTCTGTGTGTGTGTGTGTGTGTGTGTCTGTGTCTGTCTGCTTGCTCTCTGTACCTGTGAGTATCTCTTCTTCCTCTCCCTGTCTCCCTCTCTCTCTCTGGTGTATCCAGAATTTCTGACTCGGAACAGAAGTCTGCACAGCGGGATTCACGTGTGGTGTCTCTTTGCTTTTCCAGTTCCTCCAGGAGTGATACAGAACGGAACGCGGGTTCTGAGCCGAGGCCTGTTCCCCGGGGTCCGGCCGTTGCCAGTCACGCCCATTGGGATGACAGCGGCTGTGAGGTAAGGGGCCCTGCTGGGCAAAGACCCCCTGAGCAGCGGGAAGAGCGCTGTGCGTCCCACGGGGCCACCTGGGGGCTGGGGACCAGCCTCTGTGTGATCAGGGCGGAAATAGCTTGGGTGTCTGAAGGTGTTAAAGGAGCTCCCGAGGACCCAGTCCAGGTGCCGGCTTCTCCTTCTCAGGCTGTCAAATTACCCTGGTCTCTTTGCAGATGTGATGAAGCAGAATGGCAGTGAAGCTGCTCTGTTCTGAGAAGGTGGGGTGACGTGAGCAGAAGGAAATGGTGGGCAGGGCAGGCATTAGATTCTGGGCTAACTGGTCAACCGCCAGACCCAGCCCTGTCACTTGGGCATGTCTGACCTCTGTGGGTTGGCTCCCTCATCCGTGAAGCTCCTCTGCCTCCTGGGAAGGCTTGCAATGAAATGTGCAAAATAGCAGGTGGGAAAAGCGCTCCGGTGAGCGGTCTGTAAATACCAGGTCGCACCAGCCCCCGACTCCCAATATCAGCTCAGCGGCCGAACCTCATGGACTCTTCCTTGGGAAGTTTCTTTCCTCCACCCTTCTCAGCTCCTCTGCCGGCCCCAGGGGAGGGCCCATCGCTTGCACGGAAGGGAGTGCCTCCCCCCTGCCCACCCCCGCCCTCCCGACAGCCGTCGCCAGGCTGGTTTCCTAAAACGTGCCTCCCCAGCTGTTTGCAGAAGCGTCCCCGTGACTCCCGCCGTCTCACCCTGACGCCCCGCTGGCGCTCCCGTCTCCTCCAGCCAGATTTGTTCTCCAGACGATGCAGGGTTGGCCCATCTTGTTCTGCAGTTTCCTCTGTGCAGACTCCCTCCGCCTCCACCTGGAGAGCAGTACCTCCTTCTCGGCTCGTCACAAAAATGGTCCCTTCCCCAGGCTTTTCTGAACAGTCCTCTGAGTCGGCCTCAGAGTAGTTCTCTTTTCTTGGCACGAGTAACCCCGTGCTTTGGGCGTGGCCCTTCGGTGAGTGGCGCTGTGTGTGTCCCGCTCTGTCCTCTGTGGTTTGCTTGCTGAGGACCAGGGCTGGGTCTCACTCGCTTGGCTGAGGCCTCGTCGCACGCTCAGTGTTCGGCCCCGATTGCTTGTCAGAAGAGACCTGCCTTGCTGGGCTGTGTCCCTTCACGACACTGCACCCCAGCTTCTTTCCAGCACTTCTGGATCAAGTTCACACTTAAAGGCCATTTCGCTTTCATACTGTTTCATGTTCCAAAGGAAACCATCCCCGGAAGTCTATTAACTGGGGCTTGAGGGAACTGCAGGCTCAGGCTCTGTGATGGGCATTGACCACGTGGAGATTTTCCGCTCACTCATGGTTTTATTTTGTCTTTTGGCTGTGTGTGCGGGATCTTAGTTCTCTGGCCAGGGATCTAACACACTTCTCCTGCGTTGGAAGCTCAGAGTCTTAACCCCTGGACCACCAGGGAAATCCCTCCCTTGTGCCTTTTAACCCTCCCAGCAAACCCAACTGCTTTTGCCAGAGTTGTTCAGATGCTAAATGATGTTCGACTCTTTGCAACCCCATGGACTACAGCATGCCAGGCCTCCCTGTCCATCACCAACTCCCAGAGTTTACTCAAACTCATGTCCATCAAGTTGGTGATGCCATCCAGCCATCTCATCCTCTGTCATCCCCTTCTCTTCCTGCCTTCAATCTTTCCCAGCATTAGGGTCTTTTCCAGTGAATCAGCTCTTCACATCAGGTGGCCAAGGTATTGGAGCTTTAGCATCAGTCCTTCCAATGAATAAGTAAGTAAGTGTTAGTCACTCAATCGTGCCTAACTCTTTGCGACCCCATGGACTGTAGCCCACCAGGCTCCTCTGTCCATCAGACTTTCCAGGCAAGGATACTGGAGTGGGTTGCCATTTCCTTCTCCAGGGGGTCTTCCCAACCCGGAGATCAAACCCAGGTCTCCTGCACTGCAGACAGACAGATTCTTTACTGACTGAGCTACAAGGGAGGCCATGAATAGTCAGGGTTGATTTCCTTTAGGAAGGACTGATTGGATTTCCTTGCCGCCCTGTCTTCAGGGCAGATGCTGGTATTGGGAACCCACTAAGGAGGGAAGTTGGTAGGAGTTAGAACAGTAACTGTATGATAAAGCCAGTCATCATTTCTGCTAACCAGACCTGGGGTTACTTTCCAAAAGTGTGGGAATGTTCTTTTTCCGGTGCTTCTCCCATATCTTTCTTAGATATCTTGAGATCAGTAATTTACAATCTTCAGTTCATGAGTGGTAAGCCTCTTCCTTCGAGCCAAAATAGCTATGCCTTGGCCTCACACTGTGAGAGAGACATACTCTGTCTCCTGTTTGTTCTTAAAATCACTTCTGCCTAACCTCCTCATGTGCCTTTCTGGTTGGGAAGGCCGCAGACTCTTCTCACACGCCGTAAAGATCTCCTTCCATGTGCAGACACTAAGCGTAGACTTCAGTTTACTGTCCTCAGCATCTTTTCAGTGCCTTTTTAAGCAAACGGAGTTCCCCCTGTGACTCCAGCCATTCCCTGGGAGAAGGGAAGAGCCAGGCAGAGGGAAAGGAGGCCTAAGACAGACCTGGCTTTCGGCAGGAGCTGCCTCCTCATTTTATTAGCCTCACGACATATGTGATTGCTGACTTTTGGTGATTAGTACCCTCTAGAGGTATTATTTAAAATATTAGTTTTTTTAACTGGTTATATTTCGGTTAGAAGGTAACAGAGCACTGTTGTTGTTCACTTGCTAAGTCGTGTCTGACTCTTTGTGATTCCCATGCACTGCGGCCCACCAGGCCTCCGTTTCCCTCACCATCTCCTGGAATTCGCCCAAGTTCATGTCCATTGAATTGGTGATGTTATCGGTAGCACTGCAGCAAGACGATGATAACTTATTTGTGGTCAAAGAGTTGCTACTCAGCCGTCCCAGCCAACACCTCACTTAGGCTCCTGCTGCAGTGAAAGGCCACAAGCAGGTTCCGGGGCCAGACGTGTGTGTCTGTCAGGTCCAGCTGGGAGAGAGAAGCCACACTGGGGGCTCGAACAGGGAGACTTCAAAATAAAGAATCATTAGCCAGGTAGAGAGTTATTAGCCAGGCGGCTGGAAGAGAACTCGGGGTGTTAAGGAGGGAACAAACAACTGCAGTCCAGTGAGGTCTGAATGTTGCCCCTCGAGGCTGGGTCTCAGAGCTCCGAGGAGCGGCCGGGGGCCAGGATCCAGGCCTCTTAGGAGGAGTCTCTGAGCTCAGAGGAGGGACCGGTGGAAGGCCCAGCCGGGTCTCTAGGGAGAAGGCTCCTTCTGGTGCACACGCCTCTCTGGGCACAGGAAGAGGTGGGGCCTGCAGGCACTGGAGGAATCACAGACTCGGTTCCGTGGCTACTGTAGGGTTGACTACTGCTTCAGCGGAGAGAGGCATGGCTGGTGGGTTGCAGAAATGGGGCACAGGGGAGGGGTCACAGCCCTTCCCCCACCCCACCCAAGACTCGGGAGGGCAGAGCCAGGTGGGCTTGGACAGGTGGCCTGGCACGGAGTGCCGCGGGCAGCCTGGGGCCCGGGCCCTGCAGCTCTGCGCGCCCGTCCTCCAGAAGCACACGGCCCAGAGCAGCGAGCCTCCCCGGAGGTCCGAGCAGAATCCTCTCGGTAAAACGTACAGCCGCAGTGTGTAGAGACAAGCTCCATTTGCACAAACAGAAAACCACGGTGTGTTACCCATTATCCCAATACCAGCTCTGCGCTTTCCACCCCAGTTTTAAGAGACTTCAGGGAGAGGAAGGCTCCAGAAGGTCAGGGACCCTCGCTTATAATACCTTTTCCTTCCTTATGGCCTAAGTGCCTGGCAAATAGGTGGCGCGTCACCTTCAGGAAAAATGAACATAAACATGACCATGTGGGTATTTGCAGGAGGCTGTGTAAAGCCCACTGAGGACTGTTCAGTGGAGAGGGAAAATCCTGTTTTGCGCTTTCAGGTTCATTGTAATTGAAATTTCTTTTTCTTTTTTAATTTGGCCATGTGTCAGCTGAACCTAGATTCAGCTGAGGTTAAAGGGCAAACAGCCCAGCAGAGATAAGAACCGCAGCAGGCGTCCTCTGCCAGACCACGTGGCGGTGACCAGGGGTCCCTGAGGGGCTCCCGCCGCCCCATCCGCGCAGCGGGGGCTGGCAGGAGGGCCAGGGGTCGTTAGCACCCCCCGGAGACCTGTTTGCTACCCTGCTTTGTGTGACAGGTTTTCTGTGTGAGTCTAAGCAACTTCTCAAGTGAAAATATCTGTCTTTCGGGGATGTGTTGGGTTTTTTTTTTTTTTTCTCCCCTCTGCTGAGTGCCAAAGGCCACGTTTGTTTGTCTTAACTCTGAAACCGTTATTGACGTAGGTGAAGTGTTACTTTTATTAGCCGATCACTACACAGCTTGTATTTGCTGGGTTCCTTTGCATGTAATTATGATGTGAAATCTCCTTGTAAGAGTATCTGTCAATAGTGTAATTGACTTTACGGTGTTGACTTTTTACTCAATAACCTCAGGGATCGGCCCATCCTTAGACATCGGAAACCCAGTTATTTTTAAATTTGCCTAGGCGGGGAATCCTTGAGACACATTATCCTCAAAGAAACTGGTCCCACTTCTCCAAGCTTTATGCGTGTGTCTTCTGCTGCCTCTCCAGTGAAATCCCTTGCAGAGAATACCTTTGAATGGGAGAGTTATAGCCCCAGAAGAACTGTTTCTGGATCTCTTGGGAAACGGAGCATAAGATTTCCTCCATTCGTGAACTTCTCAACTGCAGGCCACAGCAGCTCCCCTCGGCCTGGGCCACCTGTGTGCACGGCTTAGGACTCTCTGACCCTAAGTGACCTCTCAGGTGCCAAGGAACTGTGAATGTCAAGGCTTGCCGGAGGATTGAGCGAGAGCTGGTGGGCGTGCCCTCCTTCATGTGCCGGACCGTGCTGTGCTCGCTCAGCTCCAGCTCTTCACAACCCCAGGGGCTGAAGCCCACCGGGCTCCTCTGTCCGTGGGATTTTCCAGGCAAAAATTCTGGAGTGGGTAGCCATTTCCTCCTCCAGAGGACCTTCCCAACCTCGGGACTGAACCCACATCCCCTGCATCACAGGCAGATTCTTTCTGCTGAGCCATCGGAGAAGCCTTCCGCATGTCAAGAGAGCTCAGAAATTGCACACGTGAACTTGGGAACCAGGTTTCCTGGGTCCATAGCCTGTAACTATGGGGTCTTGGGCCAGGCTTCTCAGAAGAAAACCAGCACCTCCCTTAGGAGTTACTAGGATTTAATACACAGTTACATACCTGGCACAGAGAAAACAGTACCCAAGTGTTCATAAATGGGAAAGGGCTTTTCTCCAAAGGTGCACAAAGGGTACATAGAACACGCAATCAGCACACAGAAAAATGCTCAGCATCACTAATCGCTAGGGAAATGCAGACCAAGACTATAGTGAGACAGTGCGTCACCCTCCTTAGGATGGCACTAGCAAGAAAACAGAAAGTAGTAAGTGTTGACAAGGTTATGGCAAAATTGGAACCCTTGAGCACAGTCAGTGGGAGCGTAAGGTGGTGCAGCCACTGTGGAAAAGAGTATGGCAGGTCCCTTGGGCTGCAGGGAGATCAACCCGTCCATCCTAAAGGAGGCCAGCCCTGGGTGTTCATTGGAAGGACTGATGCTGAAGCTGAAGCTCCAATACTCTGGCCACCTGACGCGAAGAGTTGACTCATTTGAAAAGACCCTGATGCTGGGAGGGATTGGGGGCAGGAGGAGAAGGGAACAACAGAGGATGAGATGGCTGGATGGCATCACCGCCTCAATGGACATGAGTTTGAGTAAACCTCGGGAGTTGGGGATGGACATGGAGGCCTGGCGTGCTGCAGTCCACGGGGTCACAAAGAGTCGGACACGACTGAGCGTCTGAACTGAACTGGAGACCTGTCAGCAACCCAGGCGTCCATCAGTAGATGAGCAAACAAGCAAGATGTGAAGTGTGTACACACGGTGGAATATTCAGCCTTGAGCAGAAGGAAGTTCTGATCCATGCTGCAGTACGGGTGTACTTTGAGGACATTTAAGTGAGATAAGCTACTCATAAAAAGACAAATACTGTGTGACCCCACTTAAATGAGCAGTCCTGTTTATGGAGATGGAGCATAGGATGGTGGTTGCCAGTGACTGTGCAGAGAGGGAACGGGGGTCATTGTTTACTGGGGACGAGTCACAGTTTTACGGGATGAAGGGTTCTAGAGATGGATGGCGGGACATCGGCACGTTATGTGTATTTAATACCACTAAGCCGTGTGCTTAACAAAGGTTTAGTTTTGTTTTTGGTAAGTTTTTTTTTTTTAATGTTTGTGTATTTTATTACAATTGTTTAAAGCGTAAAAGAAAATGAAATGTATGGAGAGCTTTATGATTCATCTACCTGCCCCCTACGCACCTTCCCACATCTCCTCTCTGAGTGCCTGAAGCTCAGTCCCAAACCCCAGGAAAGGCTTAGATTGAGTTTGCGGGCCACCTTCAGGGCAGTGCACACTTGTAGCAAAGCCCGGGTTTTAAGGAGTTGTGACAGTAGTCCAAACCATGTGTTAGTCGCTCAGTCGTGTCCAACTCGTGACCTATGGACTGTAGCCCACCAGGCTCCTCTGTCCATGGGATTTTCCAGGCAAGAATACTGAAGTGGATAGCCATTCCCTTCTCCAGGGGGTATTCCCGACCCACGGATTAAACCTGGGTCTCCCATACTACAGGCAGATTCTGTACCATCTGAGCCAGCAGGGAAGCCCCAGTCTAAACCATAGCATGTTATAAAATTACAAGAAAGTTTCATTTGATCACCACCTTAGGCTGCTGAATATTTTTTGGAGCTTTAAGGACCTCACGTGAAAATGCAGTACCCCTGAAACAGGAAGCAAGTCAGGAATTAATGGTTCTATTGTCATGAAGAATTAATGGTTCTGTTGTTGGAGAAGGCAATGGCACCCCAGTCCAGTACTCTTGCTGGAAAATCCCATGGACAGAGGAGCTTGGAAGGTTGCAGTCCATGGGGTCGCTAAGAGTCAGACATGACTGAGCGACTTCACTTTCACGCATTGGAGAAGGAAATGGCAACCCACTCCAGTGCTCTTGCCTAGAGAATCCCAGGGATGGGGGAGCCTGGTGGGCTGCCGTCTGTGGGGTCGCACAAAGTCGGACACGACTGAGGCGACTTAGCAGCAGCAGCATTGTCATACGAAGCATTAATACTTAAGGTCCTGTCAAAATAAAGTCACCAGGAAAATGCATCCATCAGCTTCAGATCTGCTCCTGGTCACTGTCTTTGTCTCTCCCTTGGAGGACACGTTTGTCACAGGAGTTCAGGCAGCCTGTAACCTTCAGTTTGAAGATAGGGTGGGGCCCGGTGATATCACTGGAAGGAAAGTTTGCCACTGATCTGTTTTTGTTTTAATTTAAAAACCAAGTACCTGTCGGCTTTCATCTTTGGAGACCATGGTCTTGGAAGGCAGTTCTGGAACTCCGCATCAGGTTATGCCTGTGGTGGGAAGGAGAGGAGTGGTAAGGAGAGGAGGAAGTGGTAAAGGGGCAGGGGGAAACAACGCCAGGGGGTGAAGGATGCGCGTGAGCTCCCTCTGGGCCCCCAGCTCCGCTTCTGTCTCCACTTCTGGCTCTCCTGGTCCAGAAATCGCAACAGTGACCAGCAAATTCACTGTGTGATGTTTGAGCCACGCTCTGCGGCTGCTCCTCGTGTTTCAAACCGGTGGCGTTGGTTAAGGCCTTTGAAAGTCCTGGCAGCTTTTCCTACTGTATGTAAAAAGTCCTCTGCACTCCTGATGGTGCTGGACGCGAAATGATTCACGGAGGAGAGTTCCAGGCTCGTTCCTGCAGTGATCTGTGATCACGTAGAACAGTATATGATCGCAGAACGCAGATAAGGAGTCGCAGCTGTCTCAGTCTTCTAAGGGGACCCCTTGCAGCTCACGGGAGGAAACCGTGCCCCTTCCTGCCCCCAACGTGGAGACGACCACTGAGGCGAAACTCCTGGCATTGTTGAACCCATGTGCTTCCCAGGAAGGGCTACACAGCAGGAGGAGGCGTCAGAGGCCCCCGCAGCTGCTAAAGATAACCACAATCCCAAATTCTGTATGTACTGTTCCTGGGCTTTTAGAAGTGTTTTTGATGTCCCTAAGGAACACGTTTAATTTTGCTTGGTGTGAATTTTCTCTGTTAATATCTGGAATGGTACTTTATATCTTCTTTTCTGACTTGCTGCTTGCCCTCTTTACTCATCACAGAGTTTATTTGGTTTGCTTCATGCACTTGTAACTGATGGTGTTTTCGTGCCTATATAACATGCCACTGTGTGGCTGTGCCAGTTTTTTTTTTAAGGTATTTGAAGTGTTTGTCGTTACTTGCTTTTACAGAGGTGCCATGGGGATTCCTGTCCATGCCTCCAGTTTCACCTAAGATGCATGTTCGGTGTGGGAGTTTTTGGTTTGTACAGGGTTAACGTGCTCAGGTTGTCTTCTGAAGTGCTGGTATCCCTGTATACGCCTCCCAGCGGAGCATGGTGCTTCCCCCTCCTTGGCGTCTTCACCGACATGTGGAGTCAGCATCCTGCGCAATTTCAGCCGGTCTGGCGGCTATGCAGCAGTATCTTGCAGCGTTTCAGTTTCCGTTTTCCCTTCTTACTGCGGAGGTTGCGCCGTTCTCCATTTGTTTAACTGGCGGCTTGAATGTGCTCTTTATGGACTGCCTGCTCAAGTTCATTCCTCTTTCTATCAGCGTGTTTTCTTTTCTTCTTATCTTTGTAGCACTTCTTTGTATATTCTGGGTAATAACCCTTTATTGACTATCTTGTTGTTGAGTCACTCTTTGCGACCCCGTGGACTGCAGCATGCCAGGCTTCCCTGTCCTTCACTATCTCCCGGAGTTTGTTCAAACTCATGTCCATCAAGTCAGTGACGCCATCCAGCCGTCTCATCCTCTGTCGTCCCCTTCTCCTCCTGCCTTCAGTCTTTCCCAGCATCAGGGTCTTTTCCAGTGAGTTGGCTCTTCGCATCAGGTGGTCAAAGTATTGGAGTTTCAGCTTCAGCATCAGTCTTCCCAATGAATATTCAGGACTGATTTCCATTAGGAGGGACTGGTTGGATCTCGCAAGAGTCTTCTCCAGCGCTAAAATTTGGAAGTACTACAGCACCTCAGTTCTTCAGCACTCGGCCTTTTGTATGGTCCAGCTCTCACATCTGTCCACGGCTGTACGAGCTTTGTTAGCAAAGTGACGCCCCTCCTTTGTAATATGCTGTTAGTAACCGAATGTGCTGCTAATAACTTTTCTAAGTTTGTGGATGGTCATTTCACTGTCCGTAGTAATGTCTTCTGATGAACAGAAGCTCTTAATTTTCATGCACAGTAATCACTTTGTAATGAAATCTAGTGTCTTTAAAAAGTCCCTACTCTGAGATTATATGGTCTCCTGTAGTTTTTTTCTAAAAGATTAAAAAAATTTTTTTTCTATATTATTTAAATACTATAATCCATCTGGAGTTAATTATTTGTATATTGATTTTTTTCAGGCAACCTCACTAAATAAACTGACTTAGTAAATTTACTAATCTATCTATAGATTCCTCTGTGTATAAAATCAGATAAATAACAGTGAGGCTTTTTCTTACATCCTGTCCTGTTTTTCCCGCCCTATTAGAGTTAGAGCCTCTGAGTAAAAGTAATGATAACAGACGTCTTTACATCTTTTCATCCCTTCTTACCTCTGTTATCTGGCTGCGTCCGACCTTAGTTGAGGCACACAGGCTCTCTAGGTGTGGCTCCAGAGCGTGCAGGCTCAGTGATTGCCATGTAGGGGCTCGGTTGCTCCATGGCTCGTGGCACCCAAGTTCCCTGACTGAGGACAGAGCCCACATCTGCCGCACTGCAGGAGGGACTCTTAATTCCTGAACCGCCACCAAAGCCCCCGTGTTGTTTCTTATTTTAAAGAGTGCTGTGTTATTGAAGAACAACCGATGGACTGTTTATTATCGGTCTTTTAGGAAATATACCTTATCGTTACAAAAATATTTCTTCTATATTTGGCTTGCAGTGGTAGTTTATCGTAAATGATGCTGAATTTCATCCAAGAAATGTTTACATCATTTAGCAGAACTGTAAATTTTTTTCTCATTGTTTTACATGGTGGTGGTTACATGATAAATTCCTAATTTTAAATAAAACCTACATTTCTAATGTACTGGTGATACATTTTTTATGTATCGCTAACGTTGGAGAATCCCAGGAATGGGGGAGCCTGGTGGGCTGCCGTCTGTGGGGTCACACAGAGTAGGACACGACTGAAGTGACTTAGCAGCAGCAGCAGCCGCGTTGGCACACCAGCATCTCCTCCGTGAATCTTTGCATATCTGCCTATATCCATGTTTCTCTGGTGCTGCCTTTATCTAGGTTTAGCCAGGGTTACATTATTCTCACATGAGGCATTAGAGACTATTCGCTCTTAGATTCCCTGAGTTTAGGTGAGATTGAAACTAATCTGTTGCTTGACGTTTGGTGGAACTTACTTACAAAACACTGCAGAGCTGGTGTTTTATTTGTGGGATGATTTTTAACTATTGAGTGGATTTCTTTAATTCTTATGGTATAACTTCTTTTTCATTTCTTTTTAAATTCATTTTGGTAACTGTAGGGATTTGTCTATATCACCTGCTTTCAAAAATGTGGCATAAAGTTATTTATAATATCTGTCATCTTTTCAATGTCTTTTGTAGTTGCATCCCTCTAATTTCTTATTTCATTTTATTACCTCTCTTTTCGATTAACCTTAACACACGTAGTGTTTTTTCATAGAAGAATCAACTTTGGAGCTTTTTTAAATTATTATAATTACCTCTATTTTGTGTCTCTTCTCTACATCATTGATTTCTGCTAGTTTCTTTATACTTCCCTTTCTTTCTTTGGGTTTATTCTTTTTTGTTGTGGTGATCTGAATTGGATACTTTTATTTTAAACTTTTATTTTATATAAAAGGTTAAGGTTACACTCTTCTTCAAACCTATGCTTAGTTGTAGCCCTAAATTTTGGTGCCTTTCATTCTCTTTATTGCTACAAGTTCAAAGTATTTACTAATTTTCATCTTGCTTTCTTCTTTCACCCATAGGTGTTTTTAGACGTGTGTTATTAAATTTTCAAACCTATGAGGAGGTGTTTTTTGCTTATTTTTGTTTTTAGTTACATCATTAATTATTAATTACAGTGCATCGTGGTCAGAAGATTCATCTGTAAGATACTGCTATTTGAAGTCTGTGGAGACTTGCTATGTGGTCTCGTAGTTTATACCGGTTTTTATTATAAATATTTGCTGTGTGCTTGAAAGTCACATACCTTATCTGTTATGAGCACATGTTCTGTGTATGTCCACGAGTTCAAATCTACGTATGAGCCGTGTCTGGGGGAGAAGGGAGAAAGCGGAGAGGTGTGGGTTTGGCCATTTATTCCTGCAGCTCTTCCAGTCTGGGTGTATTTTGAAGCAATCTTCCTGGAGGTCTCCACGTTTAGAACAGTTGTGCATTCCTGGTGATTGAACCTTTCTGAATATTTCATGACTCTCTCTCTCTATGGTAACGGTTTTTGCCTTAAAGTCTGTCGTGTCTGGTTTAGTGTAGCTGCATCAGCATGGCGCCATGGTTCTCCTCCTTTTACTTTTAACCTTCCTCAGTCGTCATGTTTTAGGTCATCTCTTGTAAATGGCACATGACTTTTCTTTTAAAGTCTGCCTTGATGGTCTTTACCTCTCAATGGAGGTACTAGCCTATTTTAAATGACATGTGGGTTCGTTTCTACCATCTCAGTTTGCCTTTTTTGCAAACTTTGTTGGCCCGCCTCCCATGTTCCTCCCTGACGCTGCTGTGTTTTCATTGCTGCACCTGCTTTGGGCCGTGCTGTGTGCTCCCTGCTGTGGGCTTTGTCTGGGTGTTGAGAGCGGGGCGGCTCTCTCGCTGTGCACACAGGCTCCTCGCTGCTGTGTCTTCTCTTGCTCTGGATCGTGAGCCCTGCACAGGCCCAGTATCTGTGGCCCACGGGCTTAGCTGCTCCAAGGCCCGTGGGGTCTTCTGGACCAGGGATCGAGCCCGTGTCTCCTGCACTGGTGGGCAGATTCTCTCCCACTGAGCCCCAGGGAAGCCCACTGACATTGTTGTGCAGCGACCGCGATTCTCCTACTTGCCATCCCTTCTAATGGTCTGTAAGTTACATGGACCTTTCTGTTCTTTCGGTGTCGATCCTGGAATTTTCAGCATGGATATTTCAAAACGTGCAGAGTCAGTCAGCACTGTTACCCTCCTGCTCAGTCCGAGGCCTCCGGAACGCTCTGGCTTCTGTTCTCTCCGCCTCCCAGATGACCTGCTGCGTTTTTCTGGGACCTGAGCTCTATTTCATATTTCAGTTTCTTTAAGTCAGTTATTATCATTGGTCCAGCTTCCCTGGTAGCTCAGACGGTGAAGCGTCTGTCTACAATGTGGGAGACCTGGGTTCAAGCCCTGGGTTGGGAAGATCCCCTGGAGGAGGAAATGGCAATCCACTCCAGTACTATTGCCCGGAAAATCCCATGGACACAGGAGACTGGTAGGCTACAGTCTATGGGGTCACAAAGAGTCAGACACGACTGAGCAACTTCCATATCCATAGGTTCTGCATCCATGGATTCAGTCAACTGCTGATAGAAAATATTAAGAAATAAAAAGGATTCCAGAAAGTTCTAAAAGTCAGAACTTATTTGCCCTGTGCACTAGCCATTGCTTGCATAGCGTTTATCCATACATTGTATTAGGCATTACAAGTAATCCTGAGATGATTTAAAATGTCCTGTAGGACATGCCTCGGTTCTAAGCAAATAGTGTACCATTTTGTAAAAGGGACTTGAGTGTTCACAGATTTTGATACCTGTGGGGACCTGGAACCAAAGCCCCCACAGACACCAGGGGACAGCTTCGTGTCACCAAGGGTCACCACTTGAGTACGTTTCCTTTGCTCAGCATTTTTTCTCTCTTGCGTCTCAGACCTCTCTTGCTTTGGGCTTTTGTTTAACTTTTATTTTCTGTTGGACTACAGCTGATCTGCAGCGTCGGTCAGTCCCAGGCGTGCAGCAGAATGGCCCAGTCACCCAGCGCGTGTGCTCATGCTGCTTCAGATTCTCTCCCGCCTAGGCTCTCATTCACAGAGTCCTGGCTCTCCAGTAGGTCCTCGTGGAGTCTCTATTTTATATGCAGACGTGTGTGCATTTAGTCCCAGCCTTACCCCTGTGCTAAGCACAAGTTTGTCTTCTCTTTTTTCCTGAAGAATACTCTTAAGAAGTTCCTATTGTTGAGTATCTGCTTTCAATCAAAGTCTTGACTTTTTTGTCTGAAAATATTTTTATTTTGCCTCCTTTCTTGTCGTTGCTGTTGTTCAGTTGCTGAGTCATGTCCGACTCTGTGACCCCGTGGGCTGAGTGAGGCACGCGGGGCTCCCTGTCCCTCACTGGCTCCCCCGTGGGCTGAGTGAGGCACGCGGGGCTCCCTGTCCCTCACTGGCTCCCCCGTGGGCTGAGTGAGGCACGTGGGGCTCCCTGTCCCTCACTGGCTCCCCCGTGGGCTGAGTGAGGCACGCGGGGCTCCCTGTCCCTCACTGGCTCCCCCGTGGACTGAGTGAGGCACGCGGGGCTCCCCTGTCCTTCACTGGCTCCCGGGTTTGCTCAAGTTCACATCCATGGAGTCGGTGATGCTGTGTAACCATCCCATCCTCTGCCGCCCTCGTCTCCGTTTGCCTTCAGCCCCTCGCTGGGCCTTTGTTCTCGGATGATAGTATTGTAGTTGGACGGGTACTTTTTCCTCTCTCTTTTTGAGGTTACTGGTCTACCTCGTCTGAGTCACTGGTTTTATCTTAACTCCTCCTCCTCGTTAGGGGCCGTGTCTCCTTTCTCGCACTTCTAAACCTGTGTGTGTCTGTGTGTGTGTGAGTGTGTGTGTGTGTCTGTGTGTGTGTCTGTCTGTCTGTGATGACTTAGTCAATCTGGGTGTGTGTGTGTCTGTGTGTGTCTGTCTGTGATGACTTAGTCTATCTGGGTGTGTGTGTGTGTGTGTGTCTGTGATGACTTAGTCTATCTGGGTGTGCGTTTCTCTGTATCCTCCATGGGACTTGTTGGCTTTCTGGATCTGAAGACTGGTAACTTTCATAACAGCTGAAGACCCTCAGCCGTCCGCTGCTCTGGGATTGGTGCCCCCGCGTTTCTCCGCTTCCCCGGGCGTCCAGCTGCATCTGTGTTGGGCGCCTTGCGCTCTGCGCCGCCCAGCCTCTCTTCCACGTCTCCCATCTCTTTCTCTCTCTCTGCTGCATTTCCTATCGTGTCTTTAGATCCATCTTTCAATTGACTAATGTTTTGTTTTCCACAACTCAATTGCATTGCGTTTTTTAATTTCAGGAATTATATTCTTCAGCTCTGGAAATTCTGCTTGAGGCATCCCCAGATCAACCAAGTCTGCCTGGTTTTAGTAATCCAGTGTTTCTAATATTTGCCAATTCCCTCTTTTATTTTATTTTTTTGGTACATACGTTACATTCTTTGTCTAATTATTGCAGTATTTTCAGACTTTACAGTTCAGATTCTATGGGGTTTTTTTTCTTTTTTCTGTTTTCTCTTACAGTGGCTTATTTCTTTTGTATTTAATTATTTCTTTTTTTTTTAATTGTGAACCTGCATTCTTTAAAGTCTTACATGTGAGAGTTCTTCGGGATTTGAAGTGCGTTCTTCCAAAAGGGTCTGTGTTTCCTCTAGGAGGCGCCACTGGGCACTTTAAACTGAATATAGCTTGGGGTCTGTTGGTCCACATGATAGAATTCTGGCCTCACACCCACAAGACTTCAGACTCGTGGCTTAAAACTCTCAAGGGAGGCTTTTCTTGTCTCCAGTTCCATCTGGAGCTGAGGTCAGGTTGGCCTTTATCCCCCTGTCTGCCACTGATTCCCTAGGATCTCACTGAAGGCCTCATCATTCACGGGTCCCCGCATTCCACGTGGCGTTTTCACGTTTATACGTTCCTAGTGGGCTATTTGGTGATTTTAGGTTATGAGCTCCTACTTGGTCCAGCTTGATACACAGGCATCCTGATGGCCTTGGCGTGGGTTGCTGTCTTCAGGAGAGTTTTCGCTTTGTGAGCTTGTGCTGGGAGCCTGGGCAGCAATGTGTCTGAGGGCACTGTAACCCCCCGAGGGGCCTCAGCAACCCAGGAGCTGCCTGAGCTTCCCCCTGCAGCGCCCTCCCCGCAAGTCTGGGCTCCTGTCCCAGGGCTGGAGGCTGCATTTGCTCCACAAAGCCCTGCCTTCCTTACATGCCTGCTGCTCACATTTCAGATTTTGTCTTTTTTTTTTTTTTTAAGATTTTCATCTGTGTGTGTGTGAAGTTCTTTTGGTCTGTGTGTGTTTACATGGATCTCCAAGATTCCCCTTATTTTCCAAGAAACCCAGCAATGACTAAAAACACATCGCTGTCCTTCACCCAAGGTCTTTTGTATGGTAGTTGGAAGAATGCCTTCCGAATATCTTTCCTTCCACCAGCTGGGAACGGAAGCGTCTGGTCACCTCTCATCCTCTGTGTCTTTCTACCTGTGGTCTGTTTTGGACAAAAGCTCTGCACAGCGAGCACTGCTTCTGTAATCCTCTTAACCCCACCTGCTTCTCTTCACACTTGGCAAAAGAGCAGAGTTCTCAAGTAAACCCCTAAGAAGGATGGCTTCGCCCTACATGCTCCCCTGCCGGTTGAAAGCCATCAGTTCCAGAGAGAACCCTAGTGCACAGGTGGGAGGGTGGGGTGACGACACGCAGAGGCGCTGTGTAATGGAACAAATCGTGCGCGAGTCCAGAGTCAGCAAGATGGCCGTGTCTGACCGGAAGCCATCCCTGAACTTGTGGGTGGCGAGGAGTGCACTTCTCACCCTGAACTAATGTGATTTCTCAACTTCCATATTGAGTATTTCCTACCGATTTGACAAGAGGATTAATACCAGGTTTTTACTTGAGATGAATAACACATGGTTCTGTGGGGTCCCAGTGAAGTCAGGTGGCTTTAATTTATGCTAACGTGATCGTCGTGAGTACCGTTACTTAGAAAATGAAGCTGGAAAATGGCAGGCGCTGCAGACGTATCCCACGTTCATTTTGATGAACAGTATTCAAGGGGGTGGTTAGAAGTTCTTCCTCTCCCAACATAGCGCACCCAGCCCGCCTGCGCTCTTCTGTGTGAAGTAGTTGGCGTCCTGCAATGACAGACCCTGCGGCAGAAGTCACACTGGTCAGTGCAGCCGGCCCACCCCCACCTTGAGCAGCGCTGCTTCGAGTGATTCATATTTGAAGGAGCTTGTCGCTTCCTGCTGAGTTTGTGTGTAATAATAAACTCTCAGAGAAAGCTAACTGCATCACGTGAGAGGAAGATGCATTTATATTCCAACTCTAGCTCCCTGAAGTTCCCTCTGTGCGCCCGTTTTCATCCAGAGGCATCGTCAGCGTGCTGGTTTCCTGCCTCCGTCACAGGAAGCTCCCTTCCCGGGGAGGCCGGGGACACGCTGCAGTCTCCTGTTTGAGCCATCTTTGAGGACCAGCAGGGTCGCCCCGAATCAGTCACAGGGTTCCCTGAGTTTGTTCTGTCTGTCTGTCTGTGAGGTGGTGGAGTGGGGCTGGGGTTGCGGGGCGTGGATCTTGGGACCCTGCCCCGCCCCGCCTCGAATCCACGGGCTCGGGAAGTGGTGTGCTTCTTTCTTTTGCTTCGCTTCCTGTGATGCCTTCAGGAAGGTCTCCATGCGCTGCTCTCGTGCTTGCATATATATATATTTTTTTAAGTATATTTGATTTACAGTGCTGTGTTAATTACTGCTGCTAAGTCGCTTCAGTCGTGTCCGAGTCTGTGCAACCCCATGGACCGCAGCCCACCAGGCTCCTCCGTCCATGGGGTTTTCCAGGCGAGAGCCCTGGAGCGGCTGCCATTGCCTTCTCCGGTGGTGATCACTCCTGTATAGCAAAGTGATTCATTTATACACATATATGTGTTCAGTTGCTTCAGTCCTGTCCAATTCTTTGCGACCCCGTGGACTGTATCCCACCAGGCTCCTCCATCCATGGGATTCTCCAGGCCAGAATACTGGAGTGGATCGCTATTCCCTTCTCCAGAGAATCTTCCTGACCCAGGGATCGAACCTGGGTCCCCTGCATGGCGGGCAGATTCTTGACCACTGAGCCACCTGGGAAGCCCTGTACAAGCATTTATATATTTATATATACACACATTCTTCTTTTTGCTATTCTTTTCCATTATGGCCTAGGCTTGTTTTGTCCTTGAAAGAAGGAGAGAGAAAGAAGCTCTCGGGTTCAGAACCCCGCCTCTTGTATGGATGGAGTGAGACGCAGCAGCCACTTTCTTTCTGGTGCGTTTCTCCGTCTCTACCCGACACCCCAGACCTTTTACTTGAAAGAAGGGTCAGCCTGTGGGAAAGGAGGAGCACAGGGACCAGCACGTACACCTTCACCGGGACACACGAAGAGTTCGCCTTTTGCTCTGCTTGCCTTTTCCTTGACTCCTTTGCTCCCAGAATCCTCTCCCTCTCCACGGCACCGCCCTGCCCTTCCCCGGGGCCACCTCCTCAGGGAGTGTCCGAGAAGGCCCCCCACCCAGTCCACCCGCTCTCTGCTGCACAATCCCACCTGCTCTGGCGCTTGCTCAGTGCCTCCCATGTGGGTCCCCTCCCTGCCCGGCACCATGCTAGGCCCTGAGGACATCCCAGGGGCCAGGCCCTGCCTTGTGGGCTGACCCTCGCATGGGAACCATCACACAGTCCGTGGTGATGGTGGGAGGTGCCAGCCATGGAGGGAATTCGGGGTGCTGACAGTTGGGGCAGTTGGGACAGGTCCCAAGATCCCAAGATCCACGATCCCAAGATCTAGAAACATTTCCAGGCTCTCGCCTGGAAAACCCCATGGACGGAGGAGCCTGGTGGGCTGCGGTCCATGGGGTTGCACACCAGTCCGTGGTGATGGTGGGAGGTGCCAGCCATGGAGGGAATTCGGGGTGCTGACAGTTGGGGCAGTTGGGACAGGTGTACCCACGATCCCAAGATCTAGAAACATTTTCACTGGTAGGCGAGCTAGTGGGAAAGGGGGCCAACCTGGTGCAGCAGAAAGTCCCCCCCCCCCACTGCCCAGAACCCCCAGCCCCCACACCCACGGCCATACGCCATGTCCCCCACAGGCCTCCGTGCCCTCTCTCTGCCCCCTGCAGCCATAAGTGACCCCCTCCCTGAGTGTTCCTCCCCAGTTGCCTCACTGCTGGCCCCTCCTGTGCGCCAGGCAGACGGGATCCACGCCTGTCCACACAGCGTGTGGCCGAACCCCATGGAGGCATCGCGGTCCTCGCTGGTCCAGACACCAGCCGGCGGTCACCCGCATTCCATAGCCCCGTGAAGCAGGGAGGGGCGGGGGGTGCAGACACTGTGTCCCTCTTGCCAAAAAGAAAGCACAAGGGAGGTCCGCTCCCTGCTGGGACGTACGGGCATGACAGCATGCTCGGAGTGTGACGGTCCTGTTGGGTTCTGGTGGGGACACGTAGGTGACCTGCTTACAGTGCAGATCAGAAAAGAGGAAGAGTCGGTCTGGTGGTGTAGCTGAGCGCTCGAGAGCCAGGCTTTGCTTCCCATCCCTGCTCTTTTGATGAGCTGTGCGGCTCTAAGTTAATCACCAAACTTGCCCAGACCTCGCCTCTAGCATCGATAGAATAAGGGTGCTAATAGACCCACTTTATAGAGTTGAATGCGATCTCTGCAGGTACACAAGGCGCCTGGCAGGTGGTCAGCTTAGTAGATGGTAGCTTGTTGGTGTCGTAGCTGTGTAACCATGACTTGCTCCCCTGAGCATCTGTGAGCATCCTTGTGAGTGTCTGGATCTCATGCCGCCTGGCCTGTCCACCCCTGGGACCCCCACCCTAGGGCCGCGCACCCTGAGGGGTGTGCCTGAGTGGATGAGGGGGGCGCCGCAGCAGCGAGGAGCTGCCACCCGGGGCAGGCGCCTCTGTTTCCCTGAACACCAGGTTTGGCCTGCTGACAAAGACTCCGGGCGCCGCCTTAGAGGAGAGCAGGCTTTTTTCCTCGGAAGGACCCAGCCGGCGTCCCCGGTGTATCTCCACCGCGCACTGGCGCGCACGTGAAACCCAGCGCCGCTTGATTCTTACGGTTTGACGGGAGTGAGTGTGCTTCCACCGCCGTCGCAGCGGGAGAGCGTTGCTTTGACGCCTCAGCCGCACGAATGGAGTGGCCGTGTCCACGGCGGGAGGCCAGCAGGGATTTCGGGCCTCAGCCTCAGGGCAGAGGCTCCTGTTGGCAGACCGCTGGCCGGGCGTCCCCGCGTCTGCTCCAAGAGCTCGGGAGGCTGCCGGGGGCTGCTCCAGGGGGTTTAACCTGTCCTCTCTCGTCCCCGCCCTGCAGGAACGGCCTCCCCGGCTGCCGCCTGCGGACTGAGAGCGAGCCGGCGTGCGGCTCCCCGGTGGTCAGCGGGGACCCCAAGGAGGACCACACCTACAGCAGCGCCAAGGCCGCCGCCGCGCGCAGCGCCTCGCCCGCCAGCGACTGCGTCTCGTCCTCCTCGGCCGACGAGCCCGACGAGTTCGCCGCCAAGGGGGCGCCGGAGGGCAGCGAGGGCAGCTGCCCGAGCCGCGAGAGCCACAGCGAGCCGGAGGAGGACGGCCGGCCGCGCGGCCCCCGGGAGGCCCCGGGCGACGGCGGCCCCGCGCCCGCGCACAAGAAGCGGCCGCCCGCGGCCAAGGCGCGGAAGGTGCCCAGCGACACGCTGCCCCTCAAAAAGAGACGCACGGAGAAGCCCCCCGAGAGCGACGACGAGGAGATGAAGGAGGCGGCGGGCTCGCTCCTGCACCTGGCGGGCATCCGGTCCTGCCTGAACAACATCACCAATCGGACGGCAAAGGGGCAGAAGGAGCAAAAGGAAACCGCGAAAAATTAACGAAAACAAGTCACTGATTTGTTTTGAACTTACGGCCATTTGGTTTCAGCATGTCAGGAGATTTCTAATGATTTGTGGCAATATCAGCAATTTATTATTTTTTTTTCTTTTCTTTTTCCTTTGGTTTGCTTTTCTTTCTTTTCTTTTTTTTTTTTTAAATTTGCCCCCCCCTCCTTGGTTTTGGACCCTTAAGAATTTTATGTTTAAAGGAGATTGAAGCCATAGAACTCACGTTGACACTCAGCCGTTTTACAAAAGCTTTTCATTACCTGAAGACAAAACCGAAAAAGCCAAAATGACCATTGCTTCCTCCAGCTTGTCTCAGAATCCCGCGGCTGAATCCACAGGGACGCAGCGGTCATGCCGCAGGGACACACACCCAGCACTAGAAGGCATGTGCACAAGGTCACCACTGATCAGGCCCAACCTTTAGGTTTAAGAGGTCAGGGTGTGCACCCAGCGGGGGTCAGTGAGTGAGCCCACGTAAGGCAACTGAGGAGACGGAAGGACCCCGGGCTCCCCTGGGAGCAGACCCAGGCCCGTGCCACTGGGGCATCAGATGATGCCAGGAGAAGCCTTGGCGTGGCTCCACGCATGCAGTGTGAGGTGGGAACAGGGCGGTCACCAGTCCTCTGTGCTTCTTAACCACGAAGCCCTGTAGCATCTCTGCAGGCAAACACTGGACTGCTCTTGTCCACCGGCTCTCAGTGACTCATGAGGAGAAACTGGGTCAGTTTGTAATGATGTTGCTGATCACTGGATTCTGTTCTGCATTAAATGAAAAGCAGGTTCCACAAGCCATAAGCCTGAAGGTTGGTCCTGCTCCTATGCACCTGTGCACACACACACACCCCACACACACGAAAGAGGGAAAAAAAAATGCAAAAAACAAGCTATGTCTTCTTAACTGCCCAAGTGAAAATCAAGTTCCAAGAAATTACCATAGCTGTCAAGGAAATAATGGTACAAAACTTTTTCTGTCTGTCAAAATCATTTGATCCAAGTGGAAACAAAAAGCTTCGGACCTGCCATTAGTATTGAGGTGTATTTTTAAAAGATGAAAGGCACATTGATGGACAAACTAAAGTAAAACATGGCAAAAAAAGAAAGAAAAACAAAACTCCTATACTGCCCTCAAAATGGAGTTTGCAATTAACGTCAGTCAGTATTCATCTTTGCAAAAATCAAAATGATTTCCACATTCAGCCGTGTAGCCAGCAGAAATTTCTGATCCACAATGCATGGAATTCCTTTGAAAAAAGAAAAAAAAAATCACAAAAACACAAACTTTTTTTTATTCAAAAATAACAAAGTTCTTGTAAGGTAAATAATGTATTTAGCATGAAGCATGAATTATTTTCATATAAATATAGAAAATAGAGAAAAGGCTATGCCTCTAATTTTTAAGCCCTTAGGCTTAGAGGTTCTTTTGGTTTTCTTCTTTTTTCCTTTTTTTTTCCTTTCCTTTTTTTTTTCCTGTTTTTTTTTCCTTTTTTCCGATTATTTTGTTTTGGTTTTTTGAAGCAGGTGTTTAAGGTTTAACCTTCTTCAGGGACAAATTCTGACTGTTGGGGAGCTTACTCTGCAATACAAAAATCTCTTCGTGTTCTGGTAGGGCCTGGATGGCGGCGCTCTGGATTGCCTTGTCTGCACTCCAGCCCCCGGCCCCTCTGATTCTCTGTTGAAAAGTGTGTCCTTTCTCTCTATCTGTGCATGTTTACCGTGACGCAATAATCTGAGGGCAAACTGAGTCGTGAGTGTGTGTGATAGAATCAAGAGCATTATGGGACGCTGACTTGAGAAAACCAGGACTGAGATTTGGTTTCTAGGGAAAACAGGCAGTGAATGATTGTGCAAATTCGCCAGGAGAAGGGGAAACACACGACTGGGCCTTATCGGATGAGGGTGTGAGTTAGGGTACCCGTGACGGAGAGAGTGCCGCGGGCCTGGGAAGGCCCAGCCCCCAGATGTTCCCCTGACGCCGGTCACGGCGTCCCCACCGCCTGGGTGCTCGATCCCACCTGGAGCGAAGCCCACCTCGATTGTGGGCGCGGCGCCCAGACCACCAGGTGACGGCGCGCAGCCCGGAAGAAGCTCCTGTTACCTTTGCCTGAAAGAAAGGAGTTAGGGAGATCAGAGGAACCTCTGAGAGAGTGTGATCTTCCGCCCACACGGAAGGGGATCTTCAAGCATAAAGACACCTGCTCTCAAGATACGGTGGTGAGGGAGAAGGAGGGGACTGGGGTGATCTTCACTTTTTGAAACAGGCCGGGGTGGGCCGTGGCGGAGCCCTCCGCCCGCCCCGGGCACGGCCCGCAGCTCCAGCGGCCCGAACGGCGGGGAGAGATTAACCCGCGCGTCCTCTGCCTCTGGGCTGCTGCTGAGAGGAGCTGAGAAAAAGATCTACAGCCCTGCGCAGGTCAGCCTCATTACCGAACCTGCGTGCGCCCAGCGCGCTTGTGCTGGGCGTAGAGAGATGGGGGTAAGGATGTCTTTTCGAAGCGCTCCGTACCCTCCGTCTCCCCAAACCAACGTCTGACACCCCAAAAGCCATCCGCAGCTGCGGGACCCGGGCGGCACTTGGTGGTGTCCCCTCACCAAGCCCCCCTCAGCCCCCCAACCCTCCCAGATCCAGACTTCCCTCCCGAAAGGCAGAGACAAACATCCAGGACTGTTTTTCTGGCGGGGGTTCCTTCCCATGGCGACCCCCACCGGTGGGCTGTCTCCCCTCATTTCCTTTTTTCTAAAGGAGCAAAGGCCTCTTTTAGAAAATAATAAAATGCAATGTGTGTGATTTACTTTTCTGATCTCTTTGAGAAATAGAGAAATATCTTATAAAAGTGTGTTCTTAACTCCAGAACCACTCTTTTTGCATAAATACCTCATCGGGCAGCTTTCTAAGTGTTATTTCCTGCGTCTCCTGCAGTCCCTAACACAGGAGCCGCTGGGAGACCTAGGGGAAACTTTAGTGAGGGTACTTTTTTCTATTTTTCTTCTGTTTTTGGAGGCATACACATTATGCATAACCAAAACAATGGCTCAATTGTGTTTAACTTTGTATTTTGATTGTTGAGAAAAAAAAAAAAAAGTATCGATGTGTATGTGGCCGTTCCTAGTGACTTCATTGCGGAATGAGGTTGTCCGTGTCCTTGCCAAGCCCGGGGGCAGAAGACACCCTCTCTCACCCCCTCCTCCAAGAGCAGTAGAGAATTTAAGCACAAGCCTCTTTGTGAAAGAGTATTTTGCTCAAGTGTCATTCACTCTAGTCTTGGAAATTTCTTCCCAAACATCAGGTGTTCTTTTAGCTTCCAAACTATGCTGTGTACTCATTTAGTCTTGACAAAAATCGCCTGAGCACCGTTCCAGGGGTGGGGTGTTTTTGCTTTGATTTCTCCTGCTGGGAGAAACAGCATTTCGTGTGTCATTCCAGTATCTCACATACGCACGTGGGGCGGGGGGTGGGGGTCAGTGGGGAACTATAGCAATATTTGAAGATGCTTTGGGGAAACAACCGTGAACACGTCCGCACCATGACATCCGCATTTACTTGTCGGTCCTAGGACACATTTAAGAGACGGAGACTACGCTCTTTCTTCTTAAATGCTATCCCCGTGGAAAGTCATTTTCATGCTACTGCAGTTGTCTCTTATCTTTGCCTAGTACTTTGTGGAAAGGGTCTGCATCATGGATTTTCCCAGCCTTATGATACACCCTGAGCTCCTATTTCCCTCCCCCCTCTCTAAGCAGTATATGTATATGTATCTATATATACACATGTTCGAGGGTTTTCTGGTCAAATTGTCCATCTGAAACTAAAGTGAACCCACCCCACCGACAACGGTTGGAAAAAACCCTGGCCAAAACAGCTGTGGCAGATTTTAGTCTGGCGGCTGCGTTTTTCAGAAGGACTGTGGGAAGCTTCTCCCAAGAGCTGGTTTTTTTTTTTTTCCCTGGGAGAGGCACAGGGTGTCTGGCTCTGGCTGGGCGAGGCCGTGAATACCACATCTCACCTGGGGGGCCAGCTTCGGGCTGTGGGCTTTGTAGGGTGAAGACCTTCCAGATGGCCTTTGTCCAGCTCAGTCCTGGGGCCCAAATGCTACCAGCCCCCCGCCTCAGTGCCCTCCGCCCCGCACTCCACACGTGTGGGCCCCCAGCGTCTCATCCAAGAGCTCTTGGAGAAGGAATCAGAGTTCTGTACAAGTGACCTGCATGGGAGGGTTTTCCATATGGGATTGGATTCAACTCAGTGTGACTTCTCTTTCCCTTTAAACCTGATTCAGATTGGGACTCATTTCTTTCTGGTGGATCACAGCTGCCCAGATGTTGCCATTTTCTTTTTTATATTTCTGTAGAGGAGTATTTTTCTTTCATCTTCAAGATTTTTTTTTTTTTTTTGCCACCAAAAGAACACACGTGAGCTCCGTGTCCCCTCTTGATCGTGACTTAACCAGTGTTGACAGTTCAGTCCTTTGTGTCGTAGGTCCCAGCTCGAGTACTATATCAAACACTGTTATGCACATAACGCAGCACTGTGATCTAATTTAATACTTTTTTATTATTTATACTACTATATATAATATACATCAACACTTTTGCTATATAACCTAAGTGATAACCCTCTTTTTAGTTACCTGCCAAAACTCGGGACTTTGGTTTATATTGCAGTTAACACAGTTACAAAGTTGGAATGGTGTCTTTTTTTTTTCTTCTTCGTTGTAATGGAATGTGTAAATCAAAGTATATCCTTTGTGTGGTGTTCCCGTCCCTGGAGCCCCGTGAGGATGTCCACAGGGCGTGCAGTGTTCTGTGTAGACCCACCTGCCTTTGTGAACCCATCTGTCAACCCCCCTTCCTAGGAGAGAGCGCGGCGACGGTGGCCAACTGCTCTCTCTGCCCCCTACTGGTTATTCTTGAATTAAGCACAGACTCCGTTGCTTTATCATGAATAATGTGTGTGACCTTACAATTCTTCCACAGTTCAGCAAACAAGTGCTAGCGTCACTGACCAAAAATTAAGGAAGGAAAATCCGATGTTTCAAACGATCCACCTTTTAACGGCCGAAACCAACGCGTCTATGGTGCTGCGTTCTGCTGTTGTCCTACTTTTGAAATCAGACCTGGGTGAAAGATCACTCCTGACTTAACTGTGATCATGCTCACAAGTACCCTTCCTGTTCGTTTTGTTAGCGCTGAAATCAAGACTATTTATTTGGAATAGATACAGCAGTGTTTTCCACTTCCTTTGCGACAGTTGAGAACAGCCTTCCCTACTTTTTGCAAAGAGTTAATATTCCATATTGGATTCGCAAAGACTTCGATATGGTGTATCTAGCAAACCCAGAAGTTGTCTTTCATCCTTTCCTGACTGTGGCCTGAGTTCCCAGCCCCTCCCTTTTGTTAGATGAAACTCTTAGCACAAGTTCAGTTATTTAAACGTGCAGCATTGCTTGAGTGTGTGTCGGGCCGTCGACACAGCTGAGTCAGTAACCCGCTGTCATTCACACTCACTACTTACACTGCCATGGTGACAATGTGGAGGAAGCAAGTATCCGTGTGTGTCTGGGAAGCATTACACACTTGTACATTTTTTTATACTCTGATTCTGTAACATTTCTGAGTTCTGTTTTTGTTTTACAGAAAAATAAATAACAGTGATAAAGCAATCAGAAGACAAGAGGTTTACTCTCAATACTTGGGGTCGTCTGACCTCTGGCCAATAGACCTCCATGGCCAAATTTATTCACTTAGAGTAATAAGTTTTCAAAAGCCAATTTTCGTCGGTGTTTTTTTTTCTGTATGAAACTGCCAATATCATGAACAGAAAGGGAGAACCGTAAAGGAGAAAGTGGCGTTCGGTCGCGTTTGTGTTGCCTAGAGGAAGCGTGGAAGCAGGCACAGCCCGCCCACCTTGAGGGACCTGATGGTGTTGCTTTGGAGGCATCCATCCATACTTGCATTTCGCATCCTTCGTATGTAATCATATTGCCAAAGACAAACTATTTCACCATTTATTGTAAATAACACTTTCCCCCAGACCTTCCATAAAGTTTCTGTGATGTATTGTCTTCCAGTTGCAATAAAAATGACTGAGATGCATCAACTGAGGCAGCGCCGCGTCGTAGTGTGTGCCCTGCGTCTCCGCACGCGAACGCTCAGCAGTAAACGCATCTGCGCTGGCGCGCGCCCCAGGCGGTGTGTGCCCTTCTTTTTGCGGCTTGGCGTAGAGCTTCCGTGGCGCTTGGCCGTGCCTTTCGCGTTGTGCTCAGCCACGGCCAGGCACGCCCTGTGTAGCCCGCCAGGCTCTTCTGTCCATGGGCTTTTCCAGGCGGGAATACTGAAGTGGGCTGCCGTTTTCTACTCCAGGGGATCTTCCTGACCCGGGGGTCAAACCCACTGCTTCTGAATTGGCAGGCGGGTTTCTCGCCAGCACACCCCCTGGGAAGCCCAGCCTCTTCTCCTTTTCAGAAAACCACACAGCTTTTGCAAACACACAGACTTGCAGCCGAAGGCCGAGCTCACCTGTGGGTCTCAGGAGACGTCCAGGTTTGCCCTCAAGTCACAGGACAGCAGACCCCCCACCGTGAGCCTGTGGCTCAGACAGACTGTGCCTTTCTTTCGGAAGTTGTCAGGCGGTATGCTAAAGTTGTTCAGTGGGGCGGGAGCCTGTCAGCCTATCCCAGGTCCTTAGGGCTTCTGCAGGTAAGTTGCCAAACCCTGAGACTCAGACCCTGAGGGCCTCCGCGAGGGAGCTGGGTGGGAGGAGAGCGGCTGGGACGAGTCCAAGGCCAGGGAGCCAGGACCCCTGCGGAGGAGAGGAGGGGGCAAGCTTGCAGAGCCCTGCTCCCTCTGACGGTTCCACTAGTGGGCCGTGTTAACCCGTAGATCTCGCAGCGGCGCTGGCCCCGGCAGACCTCCGCCGCCTTCAGCTGGGCTCCGCACGCTCGGGTCTGGTAGGTGCCCAGGCTGTCCCTTCTGTGCTCAAGGCATTACTGGAAGGTCACTTCAAGCAGGGCCTGCTGGGCTGGATTCCCAAAAAGCTTCTCAGACTGTCACCCCAGGGTCCAGTGGGTTTGCCGACGTTCCAGCCGGGTCCCCTTGCATTGTTTTTCCACCTTCAGAGCGGTGGTGTTCCCTCCTGGATGAAAAATCTTCCACATTGATTGGGAGGGAAATCAGAAATGGATTGGGAGGGAAAGCAGAAAGTCATTTGGATCAAATCTGATGAACTCTGGGTAGTTGCCCAAGTCAGGTAGGGCTTAATACCAAGGTGTGGCCACCCACCGTCAAATGCCCATACCAGACATTCCATAAGTGAGTCTCAAGGTGTCTGCAGACAAGATGCCCAGATAGGTTATCAGAATACCTGAGGGAACTCTGTCAAGATGATAGACGAGGACTTGCATGCTCAGTCAGTCATGTCCAGTTCTTTGCAAGCCCCTAGACTAGCCGCCAGGCTTCTCTGTCCATGGAGTTTTCCAGGCAAGAATACTGAAGTGGGTCGCCATTTCCTCCTCCGGGGGATCTTCCTGACCCAGGCATTGAACCTGAGTCTGTGGCATCTCCCACATTGGCAGGCAGCTTCTGATGACACCTCCAAAATTCAGTTCTGACCTCCGGGGGACGGTGACCATTCCACAAAAGAGAGGGGAAAAAATCTGGTAGGTGTTTGTCACCTGCAGTGAAGACCCCAGTGGGGTCTATTATAAGCCGGTGTACGTGAGAGAGGAGATAGGTGAAAAACTGCCCCGAAGTCAAGTTCACCGGACTGGGTGTTGCGCAGTGCTTCTGGTCTTTCCTTTTAACTCAAGAAGCATTCAGGGGCTTCCCTGGTAACCCAGTGGTAAGGAATCCACCTGCCAGTGTAGGGGACACGGGTTCGATCCCTGGTTTGGGAAGATCCCACAGCTACTGAAGCGGGCACACTGCAGAGCCCGGGCTTCATAACAGGAGAGGCCACAGCGGTAAGAAGCCTGAGCGCCGCGGCTGGAGGAGCCCTGCTCACCATGACCAGCGGAAGCCGGCCCGCGGCGGCCCAGACCCGGCACGGCCAAAAATAAATGAATAAACAATGTAAGAAACCAGAAGGTGCATTCGTTTAGCACCCACTCTATCCCAGTGGCCGCTGGACCACAAAGACGAGGAGGGCCCGTCCGGCGGGACGTAAAGCTACAGAAGCGGAGCTGAGCTGCTGAGAAGGGCACGCGCTCGGGTGCTTAGAAGGCCCCCAGGCGAGCTGGGGCCCGTCTTCCTGGAGAAGAGCTTCCCGAGGGCTCAGCAGCGAGAGTCTTCCTGCAGCTAGTCCAGGGTCTCGCTGGGGGGCTGGCCTGAGAGGACGGCACCAGGTCTGTCTCTGAGCTGCTGCTGCGCATACTCTGCACCCCCTTCCCTGGTGTTCCCCTGCCCCTCCAAATGTGTCCCCTGCCCCTCCATCTGTGTCCCCTGCCCCCCATCTGTGTCCCCTGCCCCCATCAAAGTGGGGCCACAGCCGCTGCTTTCCTCTCCCCTGAAAAGAGGGAGGCAAAGGAATGAACAGTGTTTTCATTGTATTAATGTTAAAAGCAGCTTGGCCTAAGGGTGAAGAAAGAAGAAATCAAAAGTACTCCTGAAGCTTACATTTGGAAGTGACTTTCATCCCATGGTTTAATAGCAGCATTTGCGATTCGGTGCTATGCACTGGGGAACTGTATATCTAATGTCCTGGGTTGCCTTTGAGCAAAAACTATACAAGGTTCTGGACTCTGGCTTGAGGATGTAATTATTTGCTGGAGAGATGATTTTTGCATATTTAAGTAGCATGCAAGTTCTCCTCTAACCTTTAGGTAATCTAGATGTGGCCTCTTTCTGCTCTTTAAAACTTCTTCCTGGACAATTGAAAATGGATTGTCTTTGGAAAAGACCAGCGTCACTGTCTTCAAAGCTGTGTGAGTCCTCAGAGCAGTGGCAGGACGCCTCGGCCCCACACCAGGCAGCTCGGGGCCCACAAAGGTGCTTCAGTGCCTGCTCGAGTCCAGGCTGCCCCTGCAGGCCCTCCTCGCCCCCTTTTTACTGCTCTGCCTGTGAAAGGAAGGCTTATGCACTAAGAAACCGTCATCCTTCTAGAAAATTCCAAACAGATGAGAGCAATTTCAGAGACAGTCTGGTATGATTAGAAGGCTTCTGTTTATCATCTGAAAGCTCACGTCTGTCACCCTGCTTCTCAGGCCCCCTAGGAATTAAACGGTCCTCTAAGCGCCTGCATGCGCGCTCTATCCCTTCACTTGTATCTGACTCTGCAACCCTATGGACAAGCCGCCCGCCAGGCTCCTCTGTCCGTGGCATTCTCCAGGCAAGGATATCAGAGTGGGTTGTTATGCCCTCCTCCAGGGGATCTTCCCGACCCAGGGATCAAACCCAGGTCTCTCTCGCCTCCTGCATTGCAGGCGGATTCTTTTACCCACTGAGCCACCTGGGCCCTGCTGTAAGTGCACAGACATAAATGTGTTTTGACCATTTTTAAATCATTAGGATAAAAACCAGGGATTCAGGAACTTGCCAAGGACTGTTTTTTAAAACACTCAAATACAAGCGAACAAATCAGTTTATTCCACGCCCACCTCTTCCTTTTGTTTTGTGTGAGTAAAACTTTCCAGTGGGGTGCTATAAATAATACTCGTAGCAATAGTATCTTGATTTGAAATCATTCAGGGGCGTTTGGGGATAGTCTCCTGACGTTTTATGTTACTCCATAAGAAAGTGCTTACGGAACATATGATCAAATCTCCTTCAAGATGTGACAGTTTATTTGAGAAGGATCAAGGAATTCTATTTTTTCTCATGTGTTACTCATCTAAAAACTGATTTCTAAAAATAGGTAACATGGAAGAAGCACTGTGTGATGAGGGAAATCTGAAAACAAGACAGTGGCTGACGCCTTAAACCCCACTGGGGTGCCGCTTCTTCGTGAAATGGGGCCATTTTAGTCACGTCACGAGACTGAAAAGGACATTAGGGATCGTTAGGTCCAAACTCCCTGTTTTACAGACCCAGCAGCTGAAGTGCAGACAGATTAAGGGATTCGCCCAAGGTGGCGCAGCTGGCTCGCAGCAGACCTGGGCTCGAGTGGACCATATCCATCTGTTCGATGTGTGGTTATTGTCGTCACATCTGCAGAATTTCACTGCTGGCAGTTCCTCAGAGGGGCACACTTCCTACGACGTCCTATGCATTTTCCCCATGCTGCTGAGTCACTTCAGTCGTGTCCGACTCTGTGCGACCCCACAGATGGCAGCCCACCAGGCTCCCCCGTCCCTGGGATTCTCCAGGCAAGAACACTGCAGTGGGTTGCCATTTCCTTCTCCTATACAGGTAAGTGAAAAGTGAAAGTGAAGTCGCTCAGTCGTATCCGACTCTCAGCGACCGACCCCATGGACTGCAGCCCACCAGGCTCCTCCGTCCACGGGATTTTCCAGGCAAGAGCACTGGAGTGGGGTGCCATTGCCTTCTCCACATTTTCCCTATAGCCATAGCAAAAAAGCCTACCTCTGTAGGTGATTCGTGGCACTCTGTCGAGCGGGAGGCCCGTCGGAGCTGTTACGCTCCGTTTCACTGTTCACATTGCTTTGCCTGCGTGCTCAGTTGCTCAGTTGTGCCTCTCTGTAACCCCACTGACTGCAGCCCACCAGGCTCCTCTGTTCACAGAATTTTCCAGGCAAGAATACTGGAGCGGGGTGCCATTTCCTACTCCAGGGGCTCTTCCTGACCCAGGGGTCGAACCCGAGTCTCTTGCATCCATTGGCGGGCGGATTCTCTATTCTATTAATACCACAGTGAAGATTTTCAGACATGTAGCTATTTGCATATTTTCAACTTGTCTTTTGGTTAGATAGCCTATTGGAACAAAGCATGATCAACCTCACAACAGGCTTTCCAAATGGCATCAGTGGCAACAACAATGAATGAAAACCCCAATTTCATTGCGCTCTTATCAGTACTGGAGTTCACTTTTCTCTTTAATTCTTCCTACTAGACAAAAGTAGTATTTTATTGCTGTTTTTTTAATCTAGATATAATTGGCAATTTATTACTGTTTGACTTTTCATTTAATTACCAGCACAGTTACATGATTTCTCAATTTACTGGCCATTTATTCTCTCCTCTCTGAGTCATCTGCAGCTGACTCTTCAAGAGTTGGAGAAAGAAACTAGACCCACAGCCTCTCTTCTAGCAATGTTCCTGATTAGCCATTAAATGAAGTCAGGATGACCAACCATACCGACTGACCCCAGATGGTCTTATCTTCAGACACTAGTTGTCCTTATACTGAGCCAAATTCCAGCCCCTGAAATGTCTGACTGAAGTTCCTAGGACTTCAGAGGCCGCCAAGATGCAAATGTGATTCATCGTGCACACGGCAGCCGTTTATGCGTTTGAATAACTTCCTCCCTAAATCTCGTCCATAATAAACATTCCGAGTCCTGTCTGTTCTTTCCCCCTTCTGGACGTGAGCCAGTGGTGGTCAGAACCGGGTCCAGTCTGATGATGAGAAGCCGTCACTGTCTTCATCCAGGCTCCTCTATCTCTAGCACCATCGCCGAAGTCTACAAAGCACATTTCCAGGCGTCCTCTCCACCAGGGGTTCATACTGAGCTCGCTGCTGATTAAACCAGCTAAGCCCTAGCTACTGGCGCACTTCTCCAGATGTGCGTTTCGGATCAGAGCACAGGACTCTCTCTCTATAAATGTCACCTCCTTAGATTCGGTCCACTGCACGAGGCCAGTTGAGATCAGCAGCGGGGTGGGACTCTGGCAGTCCATCAGAAACACCTGCTTTCCCTCCAGCTGTCACTGGATCACAAATTTGAAAATCTCTTTTGTGTTGATGAGGACAAAGCTGGAGCCCTGTGGCTGGGTTCTGGAAACGCCCTTGTAAGTCAACTTTCCTTTCCATGGAGGGTGGGGCTTCTCCGGTGGCTCAGTAAGTAAAGAATCCGCCTGCAATGCAGGCGACCCAGCTTCGATCCCTGGGTAGGGAAGAGCCCCTGGAGAAGGAAATGGCAGCTCACTCCAGTATTCTCGCCTGGAAAATCTCACGGACAGAGTAACCTAGTGGGCTACAGTCCGCGGGGTTGCAAGAGTCAGACACAACTTAGTGACTAAACCACCACCCACACTTAGGGGGCAATTATTCAATAGCTGTAGGTGCCCCTGGCTTTATGAAGGTGTGTGAAACCTACACTTCTCCGTTCAGTCAAAGCTCTGTCAAATACCTCCTGGGTCTCCAAGTATAAAGCCAAAGTCTTCCTTTATAAAAAAGGAAATAGAGTTATACGCTTTGCTAATACGAATCATACAAAAGCGAAATAAGGCAAAAGAGAAGAATAAAGTTTCACTTACTGCACAAACCTTAAAATAGTGTCAATCCTACTTTATTCCTATGGGGAAATTAGTCTTGTTTCAACGCATGGATTAAATAATACAAGATTTTAAGGGACATACCCCGATACAAAAAGCAGCCACCGTTTATTCATACATGTCTTTGTCCATCCTTTCACTTACTATATCTTAGGGAACTCAAGTTGGCTTCCTTGCAAAAAGCTTACAAAACATTCCTATAATAATCCATCCGAGAATTTTGCCCGAGGATAGCGTTGAGACTATGGATCTGAAGTTTGCAGACTGTCTTCTGTTTACAGTCGGGAAGTTTCAGGGGCTTCCCTGGCGGTCCAGAGGCTAAGACTCCATGCTCGCAATGCAAGTGGCCCAGGTTCGATCCCTGGTCAGGGAACTAGCTCCTACACGCCACAGCTAAGACCCGGTACAGCTACATAAATAATTTTTTTTTTTTTTTAAGGAAGTTTCAGCGTAACACTGAGTGGTATTTCCACATTTCGTGTGCGGGCCTGTTTGGAGCACTGCCATATCTAGCCTGTAGTTCATCTCTAAATACAGTCAAGGGCATCCAGAGTCACGCGCTCTAACACAACATTCAGAACCTGAGTTTAGTTACTTCGGGCCCCTGTTTGCTATTAAACACTCGACACTGTCCAGCACGGCATATACATTTGAGCGTCCAGCACTTCTGTAGTCTGAGAAGGCAACCCCAAATAAGGAAGCATGGAGAAGAAATTAAAGAAATTCAGGAAGTTTTAAGGATTTTCTCCTTCACTACCAGAGTCAGCCCACCCTTGTTTTTCACCAACTTGTCTGCCAGTTCTGATGGCTCTAGGGAGACGTGAACAATAAGTCTCCTGCCTTCAAACACGGTCACCCCCAGAAGCCCAGCTGTACTGAGTCGTGGGCACCTCAGCGGCCGTTGAGGTGCGTTCCCCAGACCTCTCGGTAGAGGGTGGCGTTTTCCAGACGCAGCAGCACTGGTTGTGCGGCTCGGAAAGCCTTTGTCTCCCTCTTCCTCCCATGGGTCCTGTGTCCGCCTCCGCTGGCTGGCGAGAAATTACGTAAGAGCCTGTTTGCCATCTGCAGACATGAGCCCCCCCTCCCGCGGGAGGATGGTTTCTTACTGAATTGATCTTTGCTGCTGGTCCCCAGCTCTGTGATAAAGTAACTGGGTGTGTCCTTCCCTCGCATGGACAGAGGCGCCTGGCCGTGGGGTAGCACGGAGTCAGACGCAACCGAGTGACTCACACTGTCCCTTTCTTTTCCCTCCCACACCGCGCTCCAAGTTCTCGATTTAGAAGCAAGCGTGCATCCTCACCCTGCTCTGCGTTCTCCCCCCACGACCCAGCCCTCGTCAGTCCCTTCTCAAAACTGCTGAAGAGCGAAGACTGGAGAATCCAAGCGACACGGTATCCTCTTGCTTTATTTTCGTAATTCTTCTGCCACCGCCGTGGGTGAACAGGAGGTGCAGACAGACGCGCGAGGCATTCAGTCGACTATCAGTCTCGTCTTTTCTCTGAAACGCTTGCGCACTGAACGTGGACCCGTAGACCATAGAAGGTCCCGCACACCCAGTCTCCTGCCTCCCGACGGACCCCGGCAGCACACTCCTCTCAGGGCTCAGAGAGGGCCTGCTCGTTCACACTGATTATCAGGGGGCTCTCGTCACACAGTGCAAAAGCCGTGTCTTTTTGACGCTTAATCTTTTCTACTGGACCATTAACCCGTCCTGACCCATGAGCAGGGTGATTTCGTCTTTATTGGCAATAACTAACTAAGTCCTTTGAAGTGAAAAAGTTCAAGTGTCAAGAAAATTCGGAAGGAGGTTATACTCATGCCTAAGTCAGCTGTCTTACCCTTCAAGGGTGGGAGTCGTTTCATACATCCAAGGACTTATAGGACTTCCCTCGTAGCTCAGCTGGTAAAGCGTCTGCCTGCAGTGCAGGGGACCCGGGTTCAATTCCTGGGTTGGGAAGATCCCCTGGAGAAGGAAATGGCAACCCACTCCAATATTCTTGCCTGGAGGATCCCGTGGACGAGGAGCCTGGAGGGCTACAGTCCGTGGGGTTGTGAAGAGTCGGACACGACTGAGCGACTTAGCACGTCTCACACCTGAAATTCCCTTTTGATGGCTTGTCCGCCCATCACGACCGCCCTCCTGGTCAAGCACCAGCGCCGCTTCCCTGGACGTCAGCCATAACCACGTTCGTCCCCTGACCACACGTTACCCACAGAGCAGCAAGAATCAGCTTTCCCGGCCACCTCTGACGGTGTCATCTGCTTCAGATCTTTTTTAAAAATTTAAAATAAAAATTTGTTAAATTTATCTTGGGGGGGAGATGAAGATTATGAAGTGTTTGTTGTTAGTATCCATGTGTATATGTGAATATATGTAAAAAGAAATTAACTTTTGATCTTTATTCCGTCTCAGTGGATATAAACAAAAAATTCAAGGTAAAGTCAAATAAGATTCATACAAGCATTGCGGTTCACATAATCAAGCTTGAAGGATTCCAGCCAGCAGAAGATCGTGCTATGAACTCTAGAACACTGTTAGGATGCTGTCCACACGGCGGCATTGTGCGCCATTCTACTGGCGTGTGGTTGCTTTTCAGGGCTGTGTTGGCTTCTGCCCCATCTGCTTCAGACCTGCGCTCCTGGCCACACTGCCTGCGGGAGAATGGCCAACCCACAAGGGGGCCTTACCAAACGAGCCGCAGCCCAGATTCCCCCGATTCCGGCCTCACCCTGAGCCCCCGGCTCACCCTCGATGCCCCCAGGCTCCAGGCTCCTCCTGCTCCGGCTTCCTCACTTTCTTTCTCTTCCCAGAATGCTCCCCACTTGCTCCCTCTTTCCTCCTGAAAAGTCCCTGTCAGTCCTTGAGGACCGAAGTCAAACTGTTCTCTCTGCACGGTGGCGGGCGGCCCCCACCACAGGCGGGGAGGACTCTTCAGCTCCCCCCCTGGGTGCAGACAGGCGTCAGATCTTCTACGCTGAACTCCTGGGATGGCGTCTGCCACTTGGATACTGCAGACATTTTCCTTTAATTCAGCTTTGTCTCACCTGCCTGATGGCTCCAATGTCCTGCTGTTCTCAAAAGGACTTATAGCTTGGTACATTCACTCGGCATCTTCCATTCCAGGGAAATGTGAACCCGCAATGAGAGTGACTTCTCCCCTCTGAGGCCACTAGAATCTCTCTTATTTGCTGGTCTACAGGGATCTGTCTGGTATTTCCAATCAAAAGGTAAACTCTGCCATGGCATTTTGCCATGTGATGTTTAATAAAACTGAGAACTCACTGACGCTTGGCCAGTTTGTTTTGTAAGCGTGTTTTACTCGGTGAGGCAAGAAACCCAGTTTTGACGCTGTCTCTTCCAGCTTTAGGAGAAGGCAATGGCACCCCACTCCAGTGCTCTTGCCTGGAAAATCCCATGGACGGAGGAGCCTGGTGGGCTGCAGTCCATGGGGTCGCTGAGAGTTGGACACGACTCAGTGACTTCACTTTCACTTTTCACTTTCATGCATTGGAGAAGGAAATGGCAACCCAGTGCAGTGTTCTTGTCTGGAGAATCCCAGGGACGGGGGAGCCTGGTGGGCTGCCGTCCATGGGGTCGCGCAGAGTCGGACACGCCTGACGCGACACAGCAGCAGCAGCAGCGGCAGCAGCAGCGGCAGCAGCTCCCAGCTTTGGGGAAGCCGCTGAACTTGTCTGTGCGTGCTGTGCCCGGTCATGCAGTCGCGGCTGACCCTTTGTGACCTCATGGGCTGTAGCCCACCAGGCTCCTCTGTCTATGGAATTTTCCAGCAAGAATGCTAGGGTGGGTACCCATTTCTACTCCAGGGGATCTTGCTGCCCCAGGGATTGAACCCACGTCTCTTGCATCTCCTGCGCTGGGAGGTGGGTTCTTTACCGAGAAGCCAGTTGAGATTGTCTAGTGAGGCCTTGTTCATTGCTTCTGATTGCTAATTGGTGAATCAGCTCCTAACAAAGCTCTTGGTGGTTGGCAAGATGTGAATAGTTAACTGATGGAGGGAATTTTTCAAAGAATTCAAATTATTCCATTCAAAGGCGTATCCATCAGTCTAAGATGATATCTTTTCTGCTCTATGGGTGTTAAAATGTCCTATCTCCTATAAAAAGTATGGTGTTCGTAGTTGGAGGTGTTAGTTTTTGATGTCCTCATCTGATGGACAGACAGTTGGCAGTGGTATGTTGATCTACCCAAATTTTCCTTTGATCTTGAGCCCGGGCTGTGTCTCTGCCACATCAGGCAACGAGAAAGTTGCCTAATATCCACCCTCAGCCAGGCGACGAGGCAAAGGCAGAGTGAATGTGCGGGGAGCCCTTCTGTGGCTGATACAGTCGGGGCCCCAAGGCAGGTGCGGAGTCCTTTTTGGACGAGAAATTGGGATAAGGCATGTTCCTGGTCCTGGATCTGAAAATTAGATCACCATCCACATCTGAAAATTCTTTCCCCTGGGTCTAAGACTTCCCATTAGGGTATGTATGAGTTTAAAATGGCTCATTTATTCATTCAACAGACACACACTAAACATGGACTCTCAGCGTCAATGAGTGCTAGTCCCTGGGCATACAGAACGCCTCAGGATGCTTGCTCATAGGAAGCCTGCCAGCCAGTATGATGCCACTGGACAGAAAGACAGTATTTCCCAATGGGGAGCCACCTGCGTGTGGCTGCACTGAGTCTTCCCAGGCAGGATACCAGGAACCAGAAAGGGAAGCGTGAGCATTTACCCAGGGAACTCCTATCTTTACCATTTGAGGGTGATTCCCACGTTCTGTCTTAGACCCAACCCCCTTGCCCAAGGTCTGGACCCACATGGCCAGAACCAGACCACAGGGACCTCCAATTCAACGCAGCCAAACCAGCACTGTTGACAGAGACCTCTAGCTACCCATCCGATGTCCATTCACCCTTCACCACATACGAGCAGAGCCCTGCTTCCAATGGGATGGCTGTGTGCCCGTGGGAAAAACTAGTCTCCAGCTTCTCTTGCAAATGGATGGCGATGGGATGTAAGAGGCTGGGGCTTCTGGAAAGCTCTTTAAAAGGAGACTAACGCATATCTTACCATGACTGATCCTCCTCTCCACTCTCCTTCCTGCAGCATGAAATCCCACTGTGAAAGCTGGAATTCTAATGTGATAGCTGGAGAGCAGAGGCCATTTGGTGACAAAGAGGCAACTTTGAGATGACCTTGAAAATGAAAACCAAGGGCTAGGGATGGGCTTCCCGGTGGCTCAGGGGCAAAGAACCCGCCTGCCAATGCAAGAGGCAAGTCCAGTCCCTGCGTCGGGAAGATCCCCCGGAGAAGGAAACGGCCGCCCACTCCAGCATCCTTGCCTGGGACATCCCACGGCTGGAGGAGCCTGGTGGGCCACAGTCCACGGGGTCTCAAGGAGTTGGGCACGACGGAGCGCACACACATGCAAGGATGGTGGAGAAGGCGGCTCCGAGGAGCCTAGGACAGCGCCGACACCATGGACCTGCCGTGTCAGCCCTGGGCTCCCAGTCTCTAGATTCCTTTTCCACAGGAGGAAGTAAAATCCAATCTTCTTTAAACCACGGGTGTTCTAGAGCTGTCACCTGCAGTGAAGCACGGTCCTTAGCCGCTGCGGGACCCACCCTTACACGCCTCCCCACTCTCCTCTGACTCCTGCCGGGTCAGCCCTTCCTCCGGATGCCTTATTGTGTTCCCGTCCCCAAGCCCTGCCAGCCCGCTAAGGCCTGAGCTCAGGAGCTGGCGATCTGATCCCACTGGCCGGTTCCAGCCCCACTCTGTGTTTACAGGTGACCTTTGGGGGCGGGTCCAGCCACCCCGTTCCTTGATCTATCTTCCAAAAGCATCTGTGGCTGCTTTTGCAGAACAGCAGCAGACACGGAATGTTTGAGGCAGAGACCCGTGACTTACAGAGTCTGATATGGTTGCCCTCCAGCCTTTTACAGAAGAGGTTTGCTGACACCCGTATTGCCCCAAGGTCATCTCCGATTTCCGTTAGTCCTCGCTCCTGCAGGATGTCCGCAAGTCCCCCCAGTCCCGCCTATCTGAGGTCTCTAAGTCCCGTCCTCACCGCAGTGGTCCACGCTGTGGGACCCCCAGCAGGCTTGGGGGGCCCACAGGGACAGGCCTTGTCGAACTGGTCCCACTGCCCCATCACCCCCATACCCTTCCTCCCCAGAATCAGACCGGCCCACCCAGGACGCCAGAGACCCTGGGGAGCTGAGGAGACAGTGAGGAGCCCCGGAGGCGTCACCCTGAATGGAGAGGGCCGGGGGGAACTAGACAGCAGGACCAGAGGCCTGCTCAGCTGGAGCTGCGGCCCGGGGGTCCCAGGCGTGGACCGACGTCATGGGCCCAGAAGGTGGGAAGGAGAAGCCTTCCTCTCCCCCTGTCTCAGTCACCAGCCACCGCTTCCGAGCGGACCAACCCCAGAGGAAGGCGGCCAGGCACAGGACCCCAGGCTGGAGCGGCCTGTTGCTCCGCCCAGCAAAGCTGATCCGGAGCCGAGCAGAGGGAGGGCAAGCGGGGCAGCTGGGGCCTCAGGCCCCGCTGATCCCTCCTGCACTGCGGACAGGCTGACCTTCCTGACCCCCGCCTGGCACTTCAGCCCCTAAATCCCTCCCGTGTGCCCTGGGCTCTGATGCGGGTCCCGTCCCGGCGGGGCACATGAGCCCAGCAAGCCCGACCCCTGCCGCCCCCGGGTCCACATCACCCACGCGCTGCTCAGCAGGCTGCAGTCTCCAGCCTGTCCCTCGGGCCCCCATCCCTTTGCAGAGGCGGTCCTCTCCGCCTTTCCGGGATGACGTTTCATCTGGCGACTCTCCCTCGCCACGTGTCTCTTCCGTGTTCAGCTTCCACAGTCTCCGTCTGTGGTTCACGTTCCTGGGTCCCAGCCCTCGTCATGGTTTCTCGGAGCCATTGATTTCCTGGTCTGTCTGTGCCGCGCTCTCCTAAAGGGCGAGCCTTTCACCCTGCACGTGGCTCTGGCCCCAGGCCTGCCAGGGCGCCGGGCACGCAGTGCTCCCTGGGTGCGCCTTTCCTGGGTGGATGCAGGTGTGGGCACCGGGGGCTGCAACCGCAGCCCAGACGCTCCGCGGGGAGCCCTGCGCCGGCTCCTCCAGCTGTGGCGGACGGAGCCGGGGGTGGGGGGCAGGAGCGGGGCTGGAAACGCGTCCAAGAGCCTCTGAGAACACGGCTTCACCCCCACCCGCCCAGGAGAGCTCCCGGGGGCGGTGCAGCCCCCAACCTGGGCTTTCGGGCGAACCGAGGGCGCTTTTGTGCGGCTTGTCCTGGTCACGCCCACAGCTGGCTCCCCGGTCTTCGGAGGGTCTGCCCTGTGGCCAGCAGAGCAGGAAGACCACCCTCCTCCCGCGGAGCCCCAGACCCAGAAGGGTCACATCTCAAGGACTCCTGCAGCACCCAGGCAGAAAGGACCAGTGGGAAAGGGGTGGCCCTCTCCCAGGCCCCGGGGCCCCCCACCTCCCAGACCAGACCTGCCGGCCGCTCCTGCTGCCTGTGGGGGATGGGGTGGGGGTGCCCGTCCTCGGTCCCGCCCTTGGTTTCAGGCTGCGCTGACCCTAGCCGCATGGAGCCCACCTCCACGGGGAATCTCGTCCCAAAGGTCTCTGCACGATGCTCTCGGCATCGCCAGGCCAGAAGCCTCTGATCATCACAGGGGGCACAGTCGATGCTCTTGTCCGGCTTTGAATGACCGTCACTTCTCTCCCTGGCTCTTTGCTAAGTAGGTGTCATTGAGAACAGTTACCTCGAGCGAAGCTGG
Organism: Capra hircus; assembly: GCF_001704415.2. Classification (NCBI taxonomy): domain Eukaryota; kingdom Metazoa; phylum Chordata; class Mammalia; order Artiodactyla; family Bovidae; genus Capra; species Capra hircus. Next base: position 2,415,617 of record NC_030817.1, read on the forward strand.
CCACCGGCCTGGACTCTGCGGCCTCCTCCAGCTGACGTGAGGAGGAGCGTCTTGCTCCTGCTCTGCTCTCAGCCCCACAGAGCAGTCCGCGGTACAAGGAAGGTTCTTTCCGCCCTGTTTTTCAGCCATGTGGCAGTTCCACCGATCAGAAAAGAAAGCCAAGCCCTGTGCCCAGGCTCTAAAACAAGGGCCGGGGCAGCCTGGGCGCTGGCTGACTCTGAGCAGATGGGGCCAGCAGGCTGGTGTCAGGCCCACTCGGTTTCCAGTTCTGGCTGCCGGCTGGGTGACGTTGGACAAATTGACTCACCCTCTCCAAGGCTCGTTTCTGCATCTGTAGGATGGGATGGTAAGAGTAGCATCAGGTAGGGCTGTTAAAAGGATCGTATGAGATGACGCAGAAGAAACAGGATTAATATAGCATGTCACACCGAAGAGGCTCGAGAAGGGACGATTATCATTGCTGTTATTTTGATGTTATCGTTAGGAATCCCAGAGCTACACAGTCTAGCCTAGATTTCAGTGCTGGCACTGACGGATACAACAGCCACAGCCATACTGTGTGTGCTGTGCCCAGTCGCTCAGTCACATGCAACTTTCTGTGATCCCACGGACTGTAGCCCGCCAGGCTCCTCTGTCCGTGGGACTCTCCAGGCAGGAACTCAGGAGCGGGCTGCCACTTCCTCCTCCAGGGGACAGTCCTGCCTCGGGGATCCGGCCCGCGTGTCTGGTGTCTCCTGTGCTGGCAGGTGGATTCTTTACCACTGCACTGCCTCACAAAGCTCCTGTGGCCCCTCTAGAGCAGGTGAAATGCGGAAACTAAATTGAGCTGTGCTCTAAGCTGGCTGCTGCTGCTGCTAAGTTGCGTCAGTCGTGTCCGACTCTGAGCGACCCCATAGACAGCAACTCACCAGGCTCCCCAGTCCCTGGGATTCTCCAGGCAAGAGCACTGGAGTGGGTTGCCATTTCCTTCTCCAGTGCATGAAAGTGAAAAGTGAAAGTGAAGTCGCTCAGTCGTGTCCGACTCCTAGCGACCCCATGGACTGCAGCCCACCAGGCTCCTCCGTCCATGGGATTTTCCAGGCAAGAGTACTGGAGTGGGGTGCCATTGCCTTCTCCTGATTGTGTATTAGGGTCACTGAAAAAACGAAGTAGTGAGTTTGATCTCAAAACTAGAACCAAAAAGTCTGTGAGAGAGAGAGATTGCATCAAAACCAAGGTAAAGACTGGTGGACACTCTGTAGCTTCACGGAGGCCAGGCTGCTGGACTCTCTCCCTGGGCCAGGGCTGGATAGACACGGCAAGTTCTCGTTTGGCCTTCTCTTTTTCCAGGCTCCAAGAGAAATGTTGCAGTTTCAGTCGTGAGTTTCCTCCAGCCTTGGCAAGAGAATTTGATCTGGTTTCAGTCAGTGACATGTCAGCTCTTTCTCCCAAGAGAACAGCCTGCTCGCTGTGACTTGATTTCAGGGTTCACCCATGTCCTTGGCCTTAGTTACGAGTTGAGTCACATCCTTCGAAAATTCATCTGTTGCAGTCCCAACCCCCAGCGCTTCAGAATGTGACCTTATTTGGACGAAGGGCCTTTGCAGATGGGACACGTTGCGATCAAGTCGGACTGGAGCAGGTAGGCCCGTGACCCAACAGGACTGGTGTCTTTTTAAAATCGCTTATTCGCGTGGCTGGGCTGGGTCTCAGCTGCAGCATGTGGGACTTCTTCCAGGTGTGGCACGTGGGATCTAGTTGCCCAGCTAGGGATCGAACCCAGGCACCCCGCATTGAGGGTGCAGTCTTACCACTGGACGACCAGGGAGGCTCCTGTTGGTGTCTTTACAAGACGGGAACGTGTGGAGACAGACACAGAGGGGGAACTCCGCGTGAAGGCGGCAGCTTGTTGCCGGAAGCCAGGGAAGTTCCCGGAGCTAGCAGAGAGGCCTGGAGCACAGCCTTCCCTAGCGCCTTCAGAGGAAGCGTGGCCTGCAGACACTTTGCTCTTGAACTTCTAGCCTCTTGAATTGTGAGGCGATACATTTCTGTGGTTTAAGCTGTTCTGGTTTTGGTGCTTCGTAGTGGCCGCCTTAGGGAATGAAGCCAGCCGTCAACCACTCGGGATGCCTTTACAGGTGGCCAGTGTTGCTGCCGTTGTGGGTAGATGCTTCCTAATTTCACTCTTGGGGAAAAAAAACTTAATAAGGCATTGGGCATAATCTGTCATCATGCATCCGTACTAATCACATCGTTAGTATAATGAACAAAATCTTTTTAAATAAAGCATTGGCATTCTTGACTTTATTATTATAGGATAGCTTTATCAATTTCTTTAAAGAAACTTGTTTTATTATGCACTCATCTTATTTTGAGAATTGATATAAGAAACTCAATAAAAGGATCCCTTCTTGTGTTTGAGAATGACGCGTCATTTGAGGTTTGGTCTCATGTTACTCAAAAACTGAACCAGAGCCCCCATGGCAGCAGCTCAGAGCCAAGAATCAGCTGGAGTTTTGTTTATTTTCACCCCAATTAACTTGTATACAATGAAATATACATGGTGTGTATACTTTAGTTGTTTTCAGACGACAAGGAAGCTTGGGTTCCATTACTATAACTTCACTCAGCCCAGGATTCTCGGCACGTTTTTCCCTCGATCTCTTTTCACGTTTCCGTCTTCTTCTTTGCTTCATGATTGCTCGTTATATTGTTCCTTCAGTATGAAAATAAACCACCTCAATTCCCGTTTGGAAGCAAGCAGGACAAGAACCAACAAATTGCAATTAAGATAAAACACCCAAAGCAATGACGTTTGGGGAGATGAGAAAGAGGAGGTGATTATACCAGAAGCCTAGTCTTAAAAAAAAACCAAACACAAGCAAAGCAGAAACCAGAACAGTCCTCGGCCACCTGACAAGTACTGCAGGCATACAACAGAAGGTGGAGATGAACTAAAGAGTGGGGGGGGTTCCCAGGAACCCCCAGGAGCTGCAAGCTGACACGGGGCCTCACGTCTCTGCTAAGCGCAGAGCCGAGCCTTCTGCAGGGACCCAAGTTAACCGTGTTTCGCGCTCCATTCTGCGGCTGGAACAAACAGCAAGCCTGCTTCAGGAGCTTCACAAGTAGTGGGGTTCCACACCCCGTTAACACCGTACGCGGTCCCATCTGGGCCTGGTCTGGGGTCCCCGTGGCGGGAGCGGGCCGACCGTGCCAGGCCCTGGGGTCACAGTGTGGCCGGAAAGGCGGAGGCAGGCCCAGCTCCCAGCGGTGGGATCCTCGCTGCGTCCGCCCCAGGCCCCCTGCTCCTCAGCAGAGGGTCTTTTGAAGCGGGCCACCAGGTTTGGAGCTCCAGAGTGACTGAGGGGTGGGGAGGAGCCCCCTCGGGTGTTCGGGGGTCCACACCGGATCGGAGTGGCCCAGGGCCCCTGCTGGGAGGGGCTCTGTCTGATGCTTCAGCTGCTCTTGAGCCCTGACAAGGACACAGGCTTCCCCCTCGCCTCCCCTGGAGGGGGAGTTGACAACCCACTCCAGTGGTCTTGCCTGGAGAATCCCGTGGACAGAGGAGCCTGGCGGGCAACAGTCCACGGGGTCGCAAAGAGTCAGACACACTGAGTGACCGACACAGCTGGCCTTGAGGTGGTGGGAAAGGGCTGGACTCAGCGGTGCCACCAGCGAAGGAGACTGACCTTTAGCTGGCTTTTCTGGGAAACGGGTATCAATGTCAGCCTCCCCGGGCTGTCGGGAAGAATGAAGCCTCGTGCAGACTTCCTCTGACCATGAATCTGGTGCGTGGGGGTGCTCGCTGGGTTTGACCAGAATGAGGGAGCCTGTGTTCCCCGGGGCTCTCTCTCTCCAGCCCCAAATGATGGAGGAAGAATCCCCAGGTAGAGAGTGGAGACGCGGACCTGCTTCCCCAGGGAAGCTCCCTCATAGATTGTTTTATGGAATCCTGTTTATTTGTTTGGTGTTGGCTGCCTTGGGTCTCTGGGTGCTTTTTCGGGCTTTCTGTGGCCGCGGTGGGCGGGCTTCTCATTCATGGCTCCTCTTACTGCAGAGCGTGGGTTCCAGACGCGTGGGTTTCGGGAGTTGTGGTGCCTGGGCTTAGCTGCTCAGAGTCACGTGGGGTCGTCCCAGGCCAGGGATGGAGCCGGTGTCCCCTTACTACATGCCAGGTGGTGACATAAGTATTATGATTACACCCATTTTGCAGCAAAGAATGTGAAGTTTAGAATGCACTCTGGGCAAGGACTTCCCTGGGGGTCCAGTGGGTGAGCACCCACACTTCCACGGCAGGGGGCGCTGGTTTGATCCCTGGTCGGGGAACTTTGGTCCCACAAGCTGCAAGGTGATTTGCCCAGGGTCTCGGTAGTATGATTTATGATTCGTAGGGTTTAGTTAGGGCTTCCCTGGCGGCCCAGCGTTAAAGAATCCACGTGAAATGCAGGAGACGAGGGTTCGATCCCTGGGTCAGGAAGATCCCCTGGAGAAGGAAATGGCAACCCACTCCAGTGCTCTTGCCTGGGAAATTCCATGGACAGAGGAGTCTGGTAGGCTATAGTCCACGGGGTCACAGAGGGTCAGACAAGACTTCACCACCACCAGCATTCCACAGGGCCAGGCTTCACTGACAAAGCATCGCAGACGCCACTGTCTGTAAGAACTTCCACTCGGAGGCTGTTTCTTGGCCTGGACCAGACGTCCTAACATCAGCTCCCACTCCCTGGCTCCAGGGGCCCATCTGAGCATACACCAGACGCACACTGGGCTCGGGGACAGCCCCGGGTGTGGATGATAGAGCCTCCGTCACCCGTGAGCTGGACCCAGGGAAGACGTGCAGGGCAGAGGGGACCACAATATGCCGGCCACACTTGGCGTTAAAGAGAAGCTTTGTCTGCATCACTGGCTTATCTTAAATTACACTGACGAATCTTCTGAAGTCCCTGTTTTAACTTTCTTACCAGCTCCAAATGGGCAGCTCAACAGCCGCTGATCCAGCACATCAAGGGATCTTGACTTCAAGGAGACATCCCTTTACCTACATGAATGAAAACAAGACTCTCGTCTCAGAGATACTCTCGTGGCCTCTCTGCAAAAGCCACGGGTCGCTGTCTCCAGCTTCTCACAAGAAAACCCAAGAAACACACTCCCTTGTGTGGTGTCAGTTGGTGTCAAACGCACTTTAAGACTCACAAGTGGGTTTTCATTAGTCATCTCTGCTTGCGCCTACGGCACTTGGAGTGTTTTATAGCTGCTCCATCACAGACGGGAATATCAAGGCCGAGGGGTGTTCACTGCCTCAGTCTCTTCCTGCAAATCCAGCCAGTGAGGAGGTCACCACCTCCCCGCTTCCGGTTCGCCCATGAGTTGTGCAAGGACCCCCCTTGGCCCTGGGAGACTGGACGGTGTTCCTTTGTCTTTGCTCCCCTCCTGTGTCTAGGATGTGGACCCCAATATGCACTCGAATAAAATGTCCTCACCTCGTCGCCACGGCTCTATCTTCAAACAGCTGCAGCTCTGTGGCATCCAAGCCACGGTTAGTGTTTTCCTGTGATGGTGTGCAGGAAATGAGCAGGTCGAATTTTCTCTCTCTCTTCAGCCAGCACAGATTGGGCATAAAACTCAGACCTCAAAAGGAAGCAACTACGCAACAGTTTTTCCAGAGAGGCACGAGAGTAAGAGCTATTCATTCAGTCGAGCAGTGTTTTTTCAAAAAGATCTGGAAGTGGGCAGTTCTGAGAAATCCCCTTTTCTGAAGCTTCACGATTGTCTTGGTATTTTGGTTGCAGCTGGGGGTGAAGGGTTCCCTGGTGCCTCAGTCAGTAAAGCATCTGCCTGCAATGCAGGAGACCTGGGTTTGATCCCTGGGTTAGGAAGATCCCCTGGAGAAAGAAATGGCAACCCACTCCAATATTCTTGCCTGGAGAATTCCATAGACAGGGGAGCCTGGTGGGCTATGTCCATGGGGTCACAAAGAGTCGGGCACGACTGAACGACTAACATATCCTTAAAAGTGAGAAAGATATGCTGATTTCAACAGTGGGGAACTGATGTGGAAAACTCAGCCTCTGCACCGGTTCCAAATCAAATCTTGGAGACAGAGTTTTGGATGAAGTGGAAAAGAATAGCTTTATTGCTTTGCCAGGCGAAGGCAGACACATAGGGCTCTTGCCTGTGAAAACTGTATTTCCCAACCTGGGAGGGTTTGATGGCATTGCTGTTGTTTTATAGCAATAGTTCAAGGGCAAGTTTGTTGATAAGACTGAGGTATGTGCAGGGCCTGCAATCCCTAATTTGGTCTCAGATAATCTCTTTTTTTCCCCAACCAAGGACCCAACCCTTGCCCCCTGCAGTTGGAAGCACAGAGTCCTAACCCCCAGACCACCAGTGAAGTCCTTGATGAAACGCTCTGGTTCCTCTAATGTAGCCTCAGAGGGTCTTCTCTGGAATGAAGGATGCTGACCTCTTCCAATTTGTTGGGGGTCTTAGTTCTTCACCAGTGAGGAGATACCCCTCGTCCAAGGTAACAGAAACCCAAGTAAAATGGTAGGTGTTGCAAGAGGGCATCAGAGGGCAGACACCCTGAAACCATAATCACAGAAAACTAGTCAATCTAGTCACAAGGGCCACAGCCTTGTCTAACTCAGTGAAACTCAGCCACGCCCCCAGGGCAACCCAAGACGGGCAGGTCATGGTGGAGAGGTCTGACAGAATGTGGTCCACTGGAGAAGGGAATGGCAAACCACTTCAGTATTCTTGCCTTGAGAACCCCATGAACAGTATGAAAAGGCAAAATGATAGGATACTGAAAGAGGAACTCCCCAGGCCGGTAGGTGCCCAATATGCTACTGGAAATCAGAGGAGAAATAACTCCAGAAAGAATGAAGGGATGGAGCCAAAGCAAAAACAATACCCAGTTGTGGATGTGATTGGTGATAGAAGCAAGGTCCGATGCTGTAAAGAGCAATATTGCATAGGAACCTAGAATGCTAGGTCCATGAATCAAGGCAAATTGGAAGTGGTCAAACAGGAGATGGCAAGGGTGAACGTCAACATTCTAGGAATCAGCGAACTAGAATGGACTGGAATGGGCGAATTTAACTCAAATGACCATTATATCTACTACTGCAGGCAGGAATCCCTCAGAAGAAAGGCAGTAGCCATCATGGTCAACAAAAGAGTCTGAAATGCAGTACTTGGATGCAATCTCAAAAATGACAGAATGATCTCTGTTCGTTTCTAAGGCAAACCATTCAATATCACAGTTATCCTAGTCTGTGCCCCAACCAGTGACGCTGAAGAAGCTGAAGTTGAACGATTCTATGAAGACCTACAAGACCTTTTAGAACTAACACCCGAAAAAGATGTCCTTTTCATTATAGGGGACTGGAATGCAAAAGTAGGAAGTCAAGAAACACTTGGAGTAACAGGCAAATTTGGCCTTGGAATATGGAATGAGGCAGGGCAAAGGCTAATAGAGTTTTGCCAACAGAACGCACTGGTCATAGCAAACACCCTCTTCCGAAAACACAAGAGAAGACTCTACACCTGGACATCACCAGATGGTCAACACCGAAATCAGACTGATTATATTCTTTGCAGCCAAAGATGGAGAAGCTCTACACAGTCAGCAAAACAAGACTGGGAGCTGACTGTGGCTCAGATCGTGAACTCCTTATTGCCAAATTCAGACTCAAATTGAAGAAAGTGGGGAAAACCACTAGATCATTTAGGTATGACCTAAATGATTATACAATGGAGGGGAGAAATAGATTTAAGGGACTAGATCTGATAGACAGACTGCCTGATGAACTATGGATGGAGGTTTGTGACATTGTACATGAGACAGGGAGCAAGACCATCCCCATGGAAAAGAAATGCAAAAAAGCAAGATGGCTGTCTGAGGAGGACTTACAAATAGCTGTGAAAAGAAGAGAAGAGAAAAGCAAAGGAGAAAAGGAAAGATAGAAGCATCTGAATGCAGAGCTCCAAAGAATAGCAAGGAGAGATAAGAAAGCCTTCTTCAGCAATCAATGCAAAGAAATAGAGGAAAACAACAGAATGGGAAAGACTAGAGATCTCTTCAGGAAAATTAGAGATACCAAGGGAACATTTAATGCAAAGATGGGCTCAATAAAGGACAGAAATGGTATGGACCTAACAGAAGCAGAAGATATTAAGAAGAGGTGGCAAGAATACACGGAAGAACTGTACAAAAAAGATCTTCATGACCCAGATAATCATGATGGTGTGATCACTCACCTAGAGCCAGACATCCTGGAATGTGAAGTCAAGTGGGCCTTAGAAAGCATCACTACGAACAAAGCTAGTGGAGGTGATGGAATTCCAGTTGAGCTATTTCAAATCCTGGAAGATGATGCTGTGAAAGTGCTGCACTCAATATGCCAACAAGTTTGGAAAACTCAGCAGTGGCCACAGGACTGAAAAAGGTCAGTTTTCATTCCAATCCCAAAGAAAGGCAATGCCAAAGAATGCTCAAACTACCGCACAATTGCACTCATCTCACATGCTAGTAAAGTTATGCTCAAAATTCTCCAACCCAAGCTTCAGCAGTACGTGAACTGTGAACTTCCAGATGTTCAAGCTGGTTTTAGAAAAGGCAGAGGAACCAGAGATCAAATTGCCAACATCCACTGGATCATGGAAAAAGCAAGAGAGTTCCAGAAAAACATCTATTTCTGCTTTATTGACTATGCCAAAGTATTTGACTGTGTGGATCACAAGAAACTGTGGAAAATTCTGAGAGAGATGGGAATAACAGACCACCTGACCTGCCTCTTGAGAAACCTATATGCAGGTCAGGAAGCAACAGTTAGAACTGGACATGGAACAACAGACTGGTTCCAAATAGGAAAAGGAGTACGTCAAGGTTGTACATTGTCACCCTGCTTATTTAACTTATATGCAGAGTACATCGTGAGAAACTCTGGGCTGGAAGAAGTACAAGCTGGAATCAAGATTGCCGGGAGAAATATCAATCACCTCATATATGCAGATGACACCACCCTTATGGCAGAAAGTGAAGAGGAACTAAAAAGCCTCTTGATGAAAGTGGAAGAGGAGAGTGAAAAAGTTGGCTTAAAGCTCAACATTCAGAAAACAAAGATCATGGCATCCGGTCCCATCACTTCATGGGAAATAGATGGGAAAACAGTGGAAACAGTGTCAGACTTTATTTTGGGGGGCTCCAAAATCACTGCAGATGGTGACTGCAGCCATGAAATTAAAAGACACTTACTCCTTGGAAGAAAAGTTATGACCAACCTAGACAGCATATTCAAAAGCAGAGACACTACTTTGCCAACAAAGGTCCATCTAGTCAAGGCTATGCTTTTCCCAGTGGTCATGTATGGATGTGAGAGTTGGACTGTAAACAAAGCTGAGTGCCGAAGAATTGATGCTTTTGAACTGTGGTGTTGGAGAAGACTCTTGAGAGTCCCTTGGACTGCAAGGAGATCAAACCAGTCCATTCTGAAGGAGATCAGCCCTGGGTGTTCTTTGGAAGGAATGATGCTGAAGCTGAAACTCCAGTACTTTGGCCACCTCATGTGAAGAGTTGACTCATTGGAAAAGACTCTGATGCTGGGGGGATTGGGGGCAGGAGGAGAAGGGGACGACAGAGGATGAGATGGCTGGATGGCATCACTGACTCGATGGACGTGAGTCTGAGTGAACTCCGGGAGTTGGTGATGGACAGGGAGGCCTGGCGCGCTACAGTTCATGGGGTTGCAAAGAGTCAGATACGAGTAAGCGACTGAACTGAACTGAGTTCTTCAGAGGAGCTCAGAGATGCTGTTAGGTGTATCCCTGGAGATAGAAGCAGGACGCTGCCCCAAGGCTTCGCTGTCTTGGTGGTTCCTCCCTTATCTCTGAGTCTCCTCCCTTCCCTGATCAGCAAATCTTTGAAGCTACCGTTGGAGAAGGAAATGGCAACCCACTCCAGTATTCTAGCCTGGAAAATCCCATGGATGGAGGAGCTTGGTGGGCTACAGTCCAGGGGTTGCAAAGAATCGGACACGACTGAGCGACTTCACTTTCACTTTGGAACTCAGGGACGGTCCTGGAGGCTGGAGCCTGTTCCTACAAACAGGAAATGTGGGACGTGGGCTCCCGTGCCCAGGAGCCCCACGGGGTCCTGCTCCACTTCAGGATGACGGGCGTCTAAAGGGCCTGGAGCCACTCTGCGAGGTGCAGCTCTGCGCTGACGGCTGGGGGAGCGGCGGCGAACGCAGGGCCTCGCCTGTAGTCACGGGGGGAGCGCAGCTGCGGACAGCGGTGTCTCCAGCCCGCCGGGCACTCGGAGCCAGGGCAGCGTCCCGGTGTGCGGTGTCCGCAGCCCCATGGGGCCCACGGCAGAACGTCTCTAGACTTGGCTCAGGCCTCTACTGCTTTGTCCTCTTGAAACTCTTAATCATTTTTCCAGCAAAGGCTCTTGAACCGGGCCGTTGTAGGGGTATACCCAGCCTTACCCAAAGCAGACCGTTTCTTAAGCCCCCGTTATAGGACAAAATTCTTTTCAGTACCAGTCATGAAAAGAAATGAACAGTAACAATGTCCAGAGAAGCACAGACATGGACATTTTCAAATTGGACTTTGGGCTTCCCTGGTGGCTCAGAGGTTAAAGCGTCTGACTCCAATGCAGGAGACCTGGGTTCGATCCCTGGGTCGGGAAGATCCCCTGGAGAAGGAAACGGCAACCCATTCCAGTATTCTTGCCTGGAGAATCTCATGGACGGAGGAGCCTGGTGGGCTACAGTCCACAAGGTCGCAAAGAGTCGGACGTGACTGAGCGACTTCCCTTTCACTTTCATGGATAACACACAAGGAAAATTTAAAAACATAATTGTTTCAGCACAGAGAAGGAAAAAATTTCAACTGTTTATTCAACAGTTTTTAGTTTTACCTAACAGTTTGAACTAATGATGCTTTATGGAAAAAACTGTCTAGTAAGTAATTATTCAGTAACGTTTTATTTTCTTGACCTGTTCTTTCATTTCTACAAAGAACAGATTTCAAAGATTTTAAAGACCATATTTCAGTTCAGTGAGCTAAAATTTGCGCTCTCAGAATTAAACTAGCACCCCGCACGGTTTTCACTTTGTCTCCCTTTGAGGTTAGGCACACACACAAATCCCAAGTGGTCACAGCAGAATGAAGTCATTCAGCTTCTGTGCTAGCATTATTTATTTCAAATCATTATTTCAAACTTTGCTTCAAACCCAACCACCTGGCTGGGGTTAGGAACTGTGTCCCAAGTATACTCAAAGGACTTCAAGCCATCATGAACATAATCTTGAAAGGAACCTGAGTGACTGCCCGACAAGTGTCCCAAATCGGAATCAGTCACACAAGCGGGAGCAGTGGGAGCTCTCCAAATTAACCGCCGTGGGGAGCACAAGTTACTGTAAGGGAGGAATAACAAAAGTGCCCTAATTTTGAGATTACGATTAACAAAGGAAACAGTAACAGGCTTTATTTATTAATTTCTTTATTTTATTAATTTTAAGATTAAGAATGGAGACAGTGACAGACTTTATTTTTTGGGGCTCCAAAATCATTGCAGTTGGTGACTGCAGCCATGAAATTCAAAAATGCTTGCTCCTTGGAAGAAAAGCTATGACCAACCTAGACAGTGTATGAAAAAGCAGAGACATTACTTTGCCAACAAAGGTCTGTGTAGTCAAAGCTATGGTTTTCTAGTAGTCGTGTATGGAGGTGAGAGTTGGACCGTAAAGAAAGCTGAGCACAGAAGAACTGATGCTTTTGAACTGTGGTGTTGGAGAAGACTCTTGAGAGTCCCTTGGACTGCAAGGAGATCCAACCAGTCCATTCTAAAGGAGACCAGTCCTCGGTGTTCATTGGAAGGACTGATGCTGAAGCGGAGACTCCAATACTTTGGCCATGTGATGCAAAGAGCTGACTCATTTGAAAAGCCCCTGATGTTGGGAAAGATTGAAGGAGGGAGGAGAAGGGGACGAAGGAAGATGAGATGGTTGGATGGCATCCCTGACTCAACGGGCATGAGTTTGAGCAAGCTCTGGGAGCTGGTGATGGACAGGGAGGCCTGGGATGCTTCATGCAGCCCATGGGGTCACAAAGAGTCAGACAGGACTGAGGGACTGAACTGATCGACTAAATTTTTAGATAAGATATAATGTATTAAAATGCAACAATAACCATAGCAATTGTATAGAAATGAGGCCCAAAAAACTGTCTTTGAAGCATATTTATCACTGATAATGTTTAGTACTGCTAACACATGGTGGTAATAAAAAAGCATATTTCATTACTGTTTTTAAATTCTCCACAGAGGATATACCCACTGACTGCTTGCATCTGGGAAGGCATACACCAGTACCAGGAAATGCCCTTTTTATTTTGCCATCAAAAGTCACAAAAGTTTTTAATAAGAACAATAGCCCAGAATTGCTAAGGATTCAGGGCTGCCAATAGAAATACAATCTCTGGGCAGGACAACATGGCAAAATGTCAAAAGTGCAAATTCTTTGACCTAGAAATTTTGCTTCAAGGGTTTTAATCTAAATAGCTGGTCATGGGTGTATTTAAAGATTTAGCAGTAAAGATACTCATCGTAGTATCCCTTTTAATAATGACAAGAAATAAATTGGTTGAATAAATCACGTACATCCATGCACTGTAAAATGTGGCAACCATTTTTTTTAATGTTATGAAGAATATTTAATGCTATGGGGAAACTTTGTAACATTCTTAAGTGAAACAATCAGGTTATAAAATACAATATATTTCCCTCTTTTTAAAAATAAGAATATGCATATTATGAGGACTTGCCACCCACTTCCCAGCTGGAGCACAAAAACAGTTTACATTTTCTTTTATAACCAGATTATACTGATTCCAGCCTCCTCACCGCAAAGATCACAGGAAATCCACTCTTCCGGTTCTAGTCCAAAGTCGTTTTGGGAAGAGTGAGGGGATGACAGGCAGGGTCACAAATCCCACCTGCACACTGCCCCTCCGGCAGCGTCCTCTGCTGCACGAAGTCCGGCTTTCAAGCCGGGCTGCTCACTGCCAGCAGCTGTTTGGGGAAGTGGCTCTCTCTTCTAAGCTGCTGGCTCCAAACAGGACCCACCCTCCCCCCCCCCCCCCCCCCCGCCCCCAGCCGCCCGCCCTCCTTCCTTAGCTGCTCCACCTGCCTAAACCCAAGCTCAGGTGTTTAGCAAGGCTTCGCTGAGTGCCAGGGGAAGAACACAGAGTCAAGAGCAGCGGACGCCTTGGCAGCTAAGGGCTCCGCACCCCACTGGGATTCACGGGTTCCAAGCCCCCCTCGGGGTCTGTGCTTAGACCCCGGGAGGCCCCAAGGCACCAGCCCAGGGCAGGCAGCACCCCAACCTCCTGCCAGCCCTAACGGAGTCAGGCGGCCCCTCCTCGGTGTCACGGCTGACCCCCCTACCCCCAGCCTGATCACTGAAAGAGAGAGGCTCTCCTCCCTTCAGGGGGTACACCCCCTGCACCCTCACCTACCCGCAGACTCACACCCCACGTGCCTAGGGACGCACAGGCTGTGGTCTGACCTCTCTGACCCAGAAAAAGCAAAACCAGCAGTTGTCAGCACGCCTCCAACGCCAGTTACGTAACGGCACACAGCACAGTGAAGGGAACATGGGCTGTCCAACCCGACCTGTCGTTTAAATAACATCGCTTCTCCACCGCAGGAACGGCCAAAGAATACCGTTGTTCCCATTAGTAGCCACGTCGCTCAACACAGCCACGGTCAAGTTCACGGTGACCTTGTTTGTTTGTTTGCTTGTTTTTTGAACTTCTAATTTTGTGTTGGGGTATAGCAGATTAACAGTGTCGTGGTAGCTTCAGGTGAAGAGGGAGGCGAAGGCACTCAGCCAGCCGTGCGCGTGCTCCCGTTCTCCCTGACTCCCCGCCCGTCCAGGCTGCCGCGCGGCGCTGAGCAGGGTCCCGCGCGCCCTACAGCAGTGGAGACCCGCTCTGTTCTCTCGCAGCCTCGGGAACTCCCAGCGGTAGTAGTGTCAGTCACTCAGTCGTGTGCGTCGCTTTGCGACCCCGTGGACTGCAGCCCGCCAGCCTCCTCGGTCCATGGGGTTCTCCTGGCCAGAATACTGGAGTGGGTCGCCATTTCCTTCTCCAGGGGATCTCCCCGACGCGGGGATCAAACCCAGGTCTCCTGCACTGCAGGCAGATTCTTTACCGTTTGAGCTACTAGGAAGCTCTAGTGCCTTTACATTTGTGTAATAATGAGCACAGACTGGGACTTTTCCTAAAAATATTAGTGAGGTCTGCTCCAAAGCCAAAACGATGTGTCCACCCCCAGAAACTGGGAATTTCCACCACATTTCAAATGTGACCCCTCCAGTTACAAACCTCCACGAGGAAGGGGGTGGCCCGGCTGTCACCCTACCACCGGCTGTGTGAGCGGGCCTGTGTTGCCAGATGAAAACCGTCACCCTCTGCCTAACCCGGATAAAGTCAGTAACCACTGCCGTCAATGACACTTAACATCCCCGGAAAGGAGCTCAGGGTGGAGAGCAGACACGAGGCGCCCTGTGCTCTGGGAGAAGCTGGCAGGACAGGCCTCCAGACAGAGATTTTCAGGAGAAGATTTTATGAGCCCAAGTTCATGCATCTTCTCGCATCTAGGAAAGCACTAAAATCATTAACAGTGCCATCTGCTCCTCGGGACCAGCAGCAAGCCTCTGCCAAGAGGGCGCTTGACTGCAGTTCCTCTGCCTTCACTGAAGTCACACGTAACACTGGCCTTCCTCCACCTCTTTGGAGCTGGTACCTTGGAGCCATCTGACATGCCGACCCCGGGACTAAAGTCCTCATTTTGCTCCCAAATAAAACAACTCACAGCTCTCAGCCTGTGCCTCTTTCTCAGTGGACATTCTGTGTGTGTGTACTTGTGTCTTGCGTGTACAGGAAATGGCAGCCCACTCCAGTACTCTTGCCTGGAGAATCTCATGGATGGAGGAGCCTAGTAGGCTACAGTCCATGGGGTCACAAACAGTCAGACATGACTGAGTGATTTCACTTCACTTCACTTCAAGACTGGCAACTGTACAGAATCACAAATGGTGGCTGAATCAGAGTGAAGAGATTGTGGGCTATTTAGTTTTGTTTGCTTTGGGGAGTTTCTTTTTGCTTGGATTTTTAAGATCTGTCTGAAAGAGGAGAAGGCACACAGCACACGTGGAAAGCTGGGCGTCAGGGACTTCCTTGTTGGTTTTGAGAGCCTAATCCCTAATATTTTATTTTCTCTTCCCTTGATCTTTCCCGTAAAAGACAAAGCCCCACCCATCTGATTAGTTAAGGCTTTCAGTTCATCAGGTTTTATTAGGTACTTTTGAAGTTTCATCGACGGTTGTCCTAAGCTGGCCTGATGCAGAATGGCAGGTGCGGCCCCTCTGATCACAGACGAGAGCCTGGTGAAAAGGGCAAACTGAAACACAAAGGCGTTCATTTAAATCAAGGTGATCCCAAATTGGGCGAGACTGTTTCAAAAAACATTTTAGCAAACAGTGAGTTGAAATGAGTGACGTTTCTTTAAAACTACATGGCCTTCCCAGATGACGCCCAAAGAATTCGCCTGCCCATGCAGGAGACATAGGGACCCGGGTTCGATCCCTGGGTCAGGAAGATCCCCTGGAGGAGGAGATGGCAACCACTCCAGTGTTCTTGCCAGGAAATCCCGTGGACAGAGGAGCCTCGAGGGCTACAGTCCATGGGGTCACCAAGAGTTGGACATGACTGAGCATACGCACGTGCATTTAAAACCACACAGCGAGTTTTGGAACCACAGGGTCGCCTTGATTATCTCGTCTGTAGTTCACTCTTTGGACTCGAAACTGATTTTTAAAAATATATTAATTTTAAACCTTTAAAGCAATTGTTTTCCTCTAAGTTTGAACAGGTTCCCATCTGTCAGGTGGCAAATGGGCTGGTGCTTTTTTAAACACTTTTTTATTTCAAATTACCAAAGTCATACATATTCATTGATGAAAATATGATAAATACAGAAGAACTCAAAGAAAAACAGTCATCCATAATTTCACCATGCTGCTTATGAAAAAACTGCTCATTTGAGGGTTTACTTTCAGCCTAACACACACACACACACACACACACATACACACACTCATATACACATACAGACAGAACTACACATGAGCACACCTACCCAGACCCATTCACAGACATACAGTAACAGGATCAGTCTGGGCACCCTGCTTTATAATCGTTAGAAAAGCCTCTGATGCTGGGAAAGACTGAAGGCAGGAGGAGAAGCAGACGACAGAGGATGAGATGGTTGGATGGCATCACCGACTCGATGGACATGAGTTCAGTCGCTCAGTCGTGTGCGACTCTGTGTGACCCCATGGACTGCAGCACACCAGGCCTCCCTGTCCACCACCAACTCCTGAAGCTTGCTCAAACTCATGTCCATCAAGTCGGTGATGCCATCCAGCCATCTCATCCTCTGTTGTCCCCTTCTCCTCCTGCCTTCAATCTTTCGCAGCATCAGGGTCTTTTCTAATGAGTCAGCTCTTCACCTCAGATGGCCAAAGTATTGAAGTTTCAGCTTCAGCAATATGTTGTAAACACTTTAAATACTCTTAGATATTCTTAAAATAGTCTTAGCTAATGTCTTTCCGTTTTGTTTTTTTTTTTTTCATATAGGTATAGTCCCCAGGTTCTATAGCTCTGCAGGAGATGCTCCTTGCACTCAGCAGAAAGCAGGCCTTCCTGACCTGTAAGGACATCTGAACGGGGACTTTGAGCACCGGAGGGAGATTGGTCCAGATGTCCTCAAAGGCCTCCTCCAACCTTGAGACTCTGTGTTTCCCCCTGACCCCCTCAAAATGCCACCTTGGAAGTCAGGGTATCACTCACCCTGTTAGCTGAAAACACTCTTTCTATGAGGTGTCACCAAGGCTGCCTGACATCCAAGTTTCTTCCAGCTTCTTCACTTACCATTTTTGTGACCTTGGGCAAATTAACAAATCCCTCTGCTTCAGTTTCCTCATCTATTAAAATGAGGATAATACTGCTATTTATTATCATTGGATAAAGTGTGCTAACGTGCGCTCAATAATTACGATTTGAAGGAATGTGTCTGTTTTCCCCTCTAGACTGTGTGTGTAGACCACGTTTCATCTTTGTGTCTTTAGTGAAGAGATAGATTGCTTCTGAACTTTCAGCTACAAACATTCCCCTCTGTCTTCCCCTTACAAGCAGCAGATGTGTATACATAATAAGCTATGCAGATGTATGGAGTGCGGGGAAAAAAGGAAACGTCCAGTGGAACACCGAGGCCAGTAGAGCTCCAGCTAGACAACAGTCTCGTGCAGAAGGTCAGGATTGGTATCACACAGGAATTTCACATGGCAACTCAAACACCAGCACAGGTCCTTGAGCCAACATTTTAAGTAGAGGGGCAGCTTACAAATATGAACTTATTTACTGATGTGGGTGTAACAAAGTAAATAACAAAAACATAACAAAAATTTTAAATACAACAAATGTATTCATTTATTTCTATAATGTATTTGTTATACTTTAAAATATCAGTTTATTGTAGTCTATAAAATAGCATATGATAAAAAACTAATAAAGTATCCACGACATTTTAATCTTCCCACATAAACAATTTGTATTCATAAGCATCCTCACTGCAGGCAGAATCTTTGCAAGGGTTGTGAGTAGCAAACAGGTGTGTCTGACATCGAGTTGGCCCTGAAGCACCTCCATCACCTGCAAATGGAGAATTGATGGAACCATTCCTATACCCTGGAGCAACGGTGCTCAATCTCAGCTGCACATGGGGTCACTTCGGCAGCTTTAAAACACGAATATCTAGCTGATTCAAAGGTGCCAGCACAGTGGAGAAGCACTGGCCCAGGGCACCCTCAACCTCAGGCTCTGGCAGGTGGTTGTCATCACAGATGGTAAGGGAGGGGCCCTCCTTAGCAAGGGGCCCATGGAGGCCCGTCTTTCTGTGCTGTGTGGGTCCTTAGGGCCCTTCAGAGACAGGGCTTGGTCACAAGAGAGGCATCTTTTGGACAAGCAGCTGCCACATCAGCTGCTTACAGCGCCTTCTGTGGATAATGCAAAAAAAGGTGGAATTAATGGAAACAGTTGTTTTGTTAAATGGGCAAGAATATTCAGTTCAATTCAGTTTAGTTGCTTAGTCATGTCCGACTCTTTGTGACCCCATGGACTGCAGCACGCCAGGCCTCCCTGTCCATCACCAACTCCCGGAGTTCACTCAAACTCATATCCATTGAGTCAGTGATGCCATCCAGCCATCTCATCCTCTGTCGTCCCCTTCTCCTCCTGCCTTCAATCATTCCCAGCATCAGAGTCTTTTCAAATAAAGAGTCAGCTCTTCTCATCAGGTGGCCAAAGTATTGCAGTTTCAGCCTCAACATCAGTCCTCCAATGAACACCCAGGACTGATCTCCTTTAGGATGGACTGGTTGGATCTCCTTGCAGTCCAAAGGACTCTCAAGAGTCTTCTCCAACACCACAGTTCAAAAGCATCCATGCTCTGGTGCTCAGCTTTCTTTATAGTCCAACTCTCACATCCATACATGACTACTGGAAAAACCATAGCTTTGACTAGACTCTTTGTCAGCAAAGTAATGTGTCTGTCTGCTTTTTAATATGCTGTCTAGGTTGTTCATAACTTTTCTTCCAAGGAGCAAGCATCTTTTAATTTCATGGCTGCAGTCACCATCTGCAGTGATTTTGGAGGCCAAAAATTAAGTCTGTCACTGTATCCATTGCTTCCCCATCTATTTGCCACGAAGTGATGGGACCAGATGCCATGATCTTAGTTTTCTGAATGTTGAGTTTTAAGCCAACCTTTTCAAACTCTCTCACTTTCAAACTCTTTCATTTTCATCAAGAGACTCTGGTTTTTCTTCACTTTCTGCCATAAGAGTGGTGTTATCTGCATATCTGAGGTTATTGATATTTCCCCCACCAATCTTGATTCCAGCTTATGCTTCATCCAGCCCAGTGTTTCTCATGATGAACTCTGCATAGAAGTTAAATAAGCAGGGTGACAATATACAGCCTTGACGTACTCCTTTTCCTATTTGGAACCAGTCTGTTGTTCCATGTCCAGTTCTAACTGTTGCTTCCTGACCTGCTTCCTGTTGCTTCCTGGTTTCTCAAGAGGCAGGTCAAGTGGCCTGGTATTCCCATCTCTTTCAGAATTTTCCACAGTTTCTTGTGATCCACACAGTCAAATACTTTGGCATAGTCAATAAAGCAGAAATAGATGTTTTTCTGGAACTCTCTTGCTTTTTCCATGATCCAGCAGATGTTGGCAATTTGATCTCTGGTTCCTCTGCCTTTTCTAAAACCAGCTTGAACATCTGGAAGTTCACAGTTCACGTACTGCTGAAGCCTGGGTTGGAGAATTTTGAGCATTACTTTACTAGCGTGTGAGATGAGTGCAATTGTGTGGTAATTTGAGCATTCTTTGGCATTGCCTTTCTTTGGTACTGGAATGAAAACTGACCCTTTCCAGTCCTGTGGCCGCTGCCGAGTTTTCCAAATTTGCTGGCATGTTGAGTGCAGCACTTTCACAGCATCATCTTCCAGTATTTGAAAGAGTTCAGCTGAATTCCGTCACCTCCACTAGCTTTGTTCGTAGTGATGCTTTCTAAGGCCCACTTGACTTCACATTCCAGGATGTCTGGCTCTAGGTGAGTGATCACACCATCGTGATTATCTGGGTCATGAAGATCTTTTTGCATAGTTCTTCTGAGTATTTTTGCTACCTCTTCTTAATATCTTCTGCTTCTGTCAGGTCCATACCATTTCTGTCCTTTATTGTGCCCATCTTTGCATGAAATGTTCCCTTGGTGTCTCTAATTTTCTTGAAGTGATCTCTAGTATTTTCCATTCTGTTGTTTTCCTCTATTTCTTTGCACTGATCACTGAAGAAGGCTTTCTTATCTCTCCTTATTCTTATCTCTCCTGGCAAGGATATAGGGAGAGTTTTAAAATGCTGAAATGCTTTAAAGGTGATTCCAATAAATCAACCTTTAAAAATCCACTATTGCCTTTCTTTTTAGAGAGTTCTTTTAGAGGTTCTGAAAAGATGTGATTCTGTGCTGTGGTCTAGCTGGCTCCCCTCAAGGGGCTTCTTTCCTAAAATCACTGCCACGGAGCAGCCTGGGAAGGAAGCAGGAGTCCAGTTCCTTACAGCGGGTACAGGGCACACATGTGGAAGGCCAGGTCGCTGGGCCATCCTTCTTGGCTTTGGTCCGAAAGGAGACCTGCTGGGGAAATAAGCAGGGGAACGATGACTCTGCAGACAGGAAGCTGTGGGGGTGTGACAGAAGAGAGACACGCGGGCTACGGGCCAATCACAGCGTGGCAGGGTTACAGGGCCAATCACAGCGTGGCAGGGTTACAGGGCCAATCATCACAGCGTGGCAGGGTTACAGGGCCAATCACAGCGTGGCAGGGTTACAGGGCCAATCACAGCGTGGCAGGGTTACAGGGCCAATCACAGCGTGGCAGGGTTACAGGGCCAATCATCACAGCGTGGCGGGGTTACAGGGCCAATCGCAGCGTGGCAGGGTTACAGGGCCAATCGCAGCGTGGCAGGGGCCAGGAAGGGTGCTCTGATCACGGCCCTCCAGGGACATGATGGCTTCTGCATCACCCCGTGAAAAACGGGGAAGGGTTCTGAAACAGACGAGGCCTGAGGCTCCCTCCAGCTCAGATATTCTGGGAGATGGGACATCTGAAAAGTCGGTTGCTGACTGGCCCGTGGGAGGGAGGGGTAAGGAGCTCACTATTGAGGGCATAATCCCTGCGAGGGTTTGGAGGCAACAGAGGTTAGGTGACACTTGGGACACTAGGAGCCTCAGAAGAGAAGGCAGTCTGGGTTCTTGGCAGCTCTGTCCCTAGTTTTCCCTGAGACCTGGAAGCTGCCACTCGGACTGTGAGGCAGAAGACGGCGGGACCCGCGTCCTCGCCCCAGCTTGAAGGGCCTCACCGTTACCATGGCGATGGCTAGGCGGTGCGATGTGGAGCTTCTGCGGTGACCACTTGCTTCTTTGTTCTCATGCCGACTGCCCTTACCACCTCTGGGGCTCTAAGAGAGGGCCCAAGTAGGGGATTTCAGGGCTTGTTTGACTCACCTCAGGAGCAAATCTCTTTGTCTCCTGCCATTGCTTTTCTCTTCCAAGGAATTCCACATCCTGACTAGAAGTTCTGAGGCACTTGGGTCCTATTTCTTGAGGGAGGCAGAGAACAAATCTGAACTATAAAAGCCACTACGTGAGAATGGAATAGAGTTTGGTGTGTCCCTTTCTTGGTCTCGGATAGTAGCAGCAAGAGATGCTTTATGTGAAAGACACAGTGGTTGCCTTCGATGAGTCAATCTCCCAAGGTTAGAGATGTGAGCCCCTTTGACTGGCCCTGAATAACTCATTCTGGCTCTATCATTTATGTGAGCTCCTCTAAGCCCTTCTGGAACTTATTCATTCTCTCAGCCTTTATTGGATTTCAAATGATAGAGTCAACCCCTGAGACTTGCAGTTGAGTCGTGCCCTCATCCATCAGCTGCAGACTCCAATTGTGAACTAACGTTCTCTGTAGAAAATTCTCTGCTGGGGTCCTTTCCTTGGCCCTGCCACTCAAAAGCTGTGACTGTGAGCAAAGTCCTCCCATCTCCCTGAGACTAGGTTTTCTATTGAGCAAACAAAAGTAGGAGCATCTAACAACCCCTAGCTCATGGGGTGGCTATATTTTGAGGTTGTATTCATCATAGCATCTCCAGAGCCCAACATGGGCCCTGACACATCACAAAAATCCAGTGAATGGCTGTCAGTGGAAGAGAGAAAAAGAAACATTAGCGGCACTTCTGTACCAGTGGGAACTCCTGATGGCAAACAACAGAAACCAAGTCAAACTAGTTTAAACAAACACGGGGAGTTGGCAGCTCATATAACTGGGAAGTCCAGTGGTGCAGTTGTTTTTAGCCATGACTAGATTCCAAGGTCTCTAGGAAACTCTGAGAACATGAAACATTGGAGCAAAAAATAATTTTTTTCTTGGTTTGGGGCCCACCTCTGCAGGGACAGAGAGGAACAAAGTTTCTGTGTCAAAAGACACTTGGATTTTTCGTCTTCCCTTCCCGTTGCAAGGTAATTGATCTTCGGTGAATCACTTTTTTTTAAGTCCTGGCTTTCAACTCTCTAGGATAGGATAAGGATATTTGCTTTGCATAGTATGGTCAAAAGCTAAAAGAAAAGTGAAAATTTTCTACCTGCCTTAAAATGTAACTTAAATGCAAGATGAATGGCATGTATACTATCTTTGGTTTAAGTAAACATAAAAGCCTAATTTACTTTGCAGGAATTCATCTCCAGAAGCGTGTTCAGGATTATGTAAGCCTATTCTGGTGCTGGGTCTTCCCTGGTGGTTTACTGGGGAATATGCCTGCCAATGCAGGAGACACCAGTTTGACCCCTGCATTGGGAAGATCCCCTGGAGAAGGAAATGGCAACCCACTCCAATATTCTTGCCTGGAAAATCCCATGGACAGAAGACCCTGGTGGGCTACAGTCCATGGGGTTGCCACACAACCCAGACACAACTTAGTGACTGAACAACAGCAACAATTCCTGTGCTGACTTACACTCAGTATTTACTGACTGCATTAGGTGGATTATCTTATTTAATTCTTACCTAACTCTAGGTGATAGGCACTGATATTAGTTCCATCATAAAGAGCAGGAAACTGGGGCTTCAGGCACACTCTGCCAAGGAACACGGATAGCAGGGCGAGGAGGCCGGAGGCGGCTGCTCAGGTCTGCCCGATCACCCTGCGCGCGCCACACCTGGGGATGCAGCTTTTGCTCTCCACGCTCTCCTGGCCCAGCACGGCATGGCGGGGCTGGGGGGGGGCTCAGAGAGCACAGGGCCCCACTGCCCCATCTTACTGAGGCCCAGGGAAGCCAAGACTAAGCCTCAGCCTTCTGATTCCCATTCTCCATCTGCCAGAGCTAGGAGGAAGCTGTAGGAATGCCAACCAAGGGTGTGCTGAAGGAGAGCTTGCAGGATTGCTGGAGAGCCAGGAGCAGGCCACATGGCAGGAGCGGTGCCTGAACTACGCTGCAGAGCTGGCCTGCGGGACACCCCTGCCCCCGCTGGCCAACATCAGATGCAACAGTTGGCACCGCAAAACTGCTAACACAGATACCAACCGTAGCCCCTGGCCGAGGTCTCACATACACAGTAACGCCATTCTCCAGCATCTTCTATGGATCCTGCCTCCTTATTTTGCTAACTCTTCACTCAAAATCTGGTTAGGTTCAGGTGATCGGTGGAGCCCATGTCATGCGCCCAGGTCCTAGCTGCAAGAGAGGCTGAAAGCAAGGGTCTGGTAATTTAGCTATTAGAGTGAGAAGCACCCATGTCATCCACCAAGACTCAAAAAGATGATGAGTTTCCCAGACGTTGAAAGGGGATTCAAGTCTCTGGTGGCCAGAACTAGGGTTCTTGAAATTCTGAATGGGAGTAAATGCAGTCTCAGGAGCTGTTGACTCCCTCCAATCCCTACCCTAGGAGTCAAGAAGCAAATGCTGTTGGTCCCCCTTCCCTGCTTCCGGGAGGTTGTGCCCTCCACCAAGCCCTTCCAAAGCCCACTCTCCTCAGCTCTCTGCTCTTTGCAAAGTGGATGCAATCTGCAGCCTCTATACTGGGTCTGATTCACAGGCGTGTGGTACTGTATCACGTTGTAACAATAAAAAAAAAATACATAAAAACTGCAAGGATGGAGGCCTCCTTGAGCCCCCACTCTCTATTAGCAGCCTCAAGCTACGACTAGGGTGCATGTGGAGTCCACATGGTCTCTGGAAGATGTGGGGGCGGACTGCCTCTTTCCTGCTGCCCATGTAAGTCTGTCTTCTCTTGTCCTCCCCCAGACCTGACCCCCAAGGCAGTTAACCAGACATGGTTTGGAAAGGCAAGGGCTCACCGTGTAAGTGTGCAGGGACCTTGCAGGACAGGAGCTACCACCCCCAAATACCCTCTACCTGCCTCCTGTCTGCAGAAAAACATTAGCCTCCTAGGCCTTCCCCAAGTTCCAAAGCATACTTTTATTCAGAGAAGTGAGAAAAAGTAGGAGGAAAGGAAAACAGTAAAGCAAGACAAAATCACAATAGTTTGGCCATTAAACAAAGTCAAGGACTTTGGTTCCTCCTCAAGGGCTACAGATAATATTCTTGGCCACGCCCTATGAGCTGTTTGGCAGACACGGAAAGCCCCGCCTGGTGGAAGATGTCAACAGCGTAATGACAGCACATAGACAGACCCCAGACCAGCTGGAACCAGAAGCTTGATGATTCTGACTCTCGATTACCTCACCACCAGAATCAGAAGAATGTCCATGAGCCAGTCATGCCTCCCACAAGCCCCCTTCCTCACCCTGTCTTCACAAGCCTTTCCCTGAAGATTATCAAGGAGTTCAGGTCTTCTGAGCACTCACTGCCTGGACTCCTTGATTGTCACCTGCAATAAATGCTGTGCTTTCCTTGACCACAGCCTAGATCAGTAGATTGGTTTTACTGTGCAAGGCTGAGTGGCCCCAAGTTTGGTTCAGTAACACCCGGATCGAGGTGTGAATTTCCCAAGAATCCAGTAGAGAGAGAGCACTTAGGACAGAGAAAACCACACCTGTTGGTCAGCTGATGGCTCTTCTGGCCCCGGTCTATGGACTCTGCCTTGGCTCACGTCCTGGGGTGATAATCTGTGGCAGCTCAGCCTCCTGCTCCTTTGAAGACATGAGCTTTTGGGCACCTGATTTAAATATTTTAAACAGACTCACTTATGTAGACTCGATGGTGTCAGAAGCCTCCATCATCTGATGTCTCGTTGTCACCAAGTTATTACCCTTTGTTGTAAAAGGGTAAACTCAATAAAGCAGGGAAATGACTAGCCCTGACCCTATCACGTGACTGGTTCATGAAGGTGCAAAGATTAGTACCAAGGTTTCCTGACTCCCCAGCCAGAATTATTCTAGACTCAAAGATTTTGAGTCAGAGGGGACCTTAGGATCCCTCTCATTTTATAGGTGAAAGCACCATGGCCCAAGTGGGTTAAATGACCCGGCACACATTGGTACAGCTGGTGAGGGGCCCAGTGGACGCCAGTACAGGCACGCACTGTGGCTTTAAGAATCACTCAAACCAGGTTCAGATTCTGCCTTCACCTCACTGCCAACTAGCCCATCCTTCTAAAATGGGGACTGTGCTGTGCTAAGTCACTCAGTCGCATCTGACTCTCTGCGACCCCATGGACTGTAGCCCACCAGGCTCCTCTGTCCATGGGGTGCTCCAGGCAAGAAGACTGGAGTCAGTTGCCATTTCCTTCTCCAGGGGATCTTCCCAACCCAGGGAGGGTCAGTCTCCTGCATCGGCAGGCGGGTTCTTTCCCACTAGCACCACCTGGGATCAAAGGGGCACAGTCGCATCCATTTTGTAGCAGTGTTTAGCCACCAAAGGAAATAGAAACTTTAAGCTCTTCGAGCAGTGGCTGGCACGGAGCGGGCATGTCTCACGTGCTGGCTCCTCTTTGTCCATCCCCTCTGGACTCCTAGTCCACTGCCCTGGTGGCTGATTTGCCTTCACGGTCCCTGATACTTGAGACACCTCCCGTCCCCTGCCTTGTGGGGGAGGGTTAAGCCAACCTCCTCATTAACCGCAATGGCTTGATTAAGTGTCAGCCGGTAATCCTAAAAACGTCCCATTATTGAGACCTACTAGAATCCCCAGTCACAATCCAGGAAACCATCCTCAAAAGAGCCAGATGACCAAGCTTTTCCTCTTGTGTCTCCTGCACCAAGATTTTATAAGTGGTGATTATCATTGTCATTTTTTCCAGCTTCTCATTTTCAGAGGTTATTTACGGTCACATCCTGCAAATACGTGCCCCCCCGCCCCGGTGCATTCTCAGGGTGGGCACTTGGTTGAGTGTCCCTCCCTGGTCCCTCTCAGCTCCGATTTTATTATATTCTAAAGAGCTACCCCCAAAGCAGAGCACCACAGATGCAATTAAATCTGCTTCTGTAGCCACAATGCTCTTAAGCAAAATATATTGATCGCCAAAGCTCTGGACCCACTTTAATCAAGTAATCTAAACAGGGCTTAAGCCTCAGAAGCCGAGCGATATGCCCGGCTTCAAAGCGCTTTCTTACACTGAATTAATTTATCCGGGATGTACTGATGCTCCCCGCAGCCCCCGTGGATTATAATGTTAGAGGTCGCGATCTGGGCTCTGATAATACCCCCGAGGCCCGGCCTCTATTGACTGTCATGTAACAAGACACAAAGGGGAGGGGGCCCAGGGGAGGGGTGGGGTTTGACTGAGTAGGACTGAGCCAGCCCTGTCCCCTGCGCCCTGAGGGCGTTGCTTTCTGCCCCTGGCTCCACGCTAGTTTCTGGGATGGGATGGGGAGTAGCCGGGGTCTGCGTCCAGAAGGGCTGCCTGAATGGGGGAACTGCTGCGGGACGCCCCAGCTGAGGCTGAGTGGAAGCCAGAGGGATGGCAAGTGTGTGTGTGTTCGGGTGTGTGTGTGTGTGCGTGCATGTATGCGTGTGTGTGCATGTGCCCGTGTGTGCGTGCGTGTGTGTCTTGTGGGCTGGGAGGGAAACCGGACGTCTGCTGTTCTGGAGGCCAAGCTGCCAGTCACCCTCCGGCGGTACGTGCCCCTCCCACCATTCAGCCGCAGGACTGCCCCACCGGACCTCAGTCCCTTTCCAGATCTCGAGCCTCCGACCTTGTTACTCACTCATTCAACAATGGACTGAGAACTTGGTCTGTGTTCAACATTATTCTAGAGCCTGAGGATACACCCATGAATAGGAAGGAAAAAACCCGGAAAAAATAGGACTTCCCCGGTGCCCCGCAGTTAAGAATGCACCTGCTAATGCGGGGGACACTGGTCCAGCCGCTGGTCGGGGAAGACCCCGCACGCCGTGGAGCAGCTAAGCCCTGTGCCACAGCTGCGTCTAGAGCCGCTGCTCTGCAACGAAAGAAGCCCCCGCAGTGAGGCCTGCCCACCGCACCCAGAGAGTAGTACCTGCTCCTGCAGCTAGAGAACGCCAGGCACAGCAGCAAAGACCCACCACAGCCCCAATAAATAAGCACATATTTTTTGAAAACCCATGTGTGTTAGTCGCTCAGTCGTGTCTGACTCTTTGCGACCCCCTGGATCGTACCCGGCCAGGCTCCTCTGTGCATGGAATTCTCCAGGCAACAATACAGCAGT
Source organism: Capra hircus (assembly GCF_001704415.2). Classification (NCBI taxonomy): domain Eukaryota; kingdom Metazoa; phylum Chordata; class Mammalia; order Artiodactyla; family Bovidae; genus Capra; species Capra hircus. The sequence continues at coordinate 2,442,927 of NC_030817.1, forward strand.
GAGTAGCCGTTCCCTTCTCCAGGGCCCTTCCCAGCCCAGGGATCGAACCGAGGTCTGCTGCATTGCAGGCCGGTTCTTTACCATCTGAGCCACCAGGGAAGCCTCCCAGAAACCCATGGTTCCATAGAATTCGCTTTCCACTGGGGCGGTTGGGAGAAAATTGACATGTTACATTTTCACTTATTGATTTGGTGATAGGCTGACTGGGAACATACCCTAGAGGAAACAAGGCAGGACGCAGGGACAGGGCGTGTGTGCGCGCAGGTGGAATGTCAGGGTGAGTTCAACCAGTGTGAGATCTAGGGGCCCCGATTGGGAAGGTGACCTCTGAGCAAAGGCCTGAAGGAGGTGGGGGAGAGGCGGCACAGACTTCTGGGGAGGAGCAGGCGCAAAGGCCCTGAGACAGAGCTGTCTGAGGGTCTGAGGGGCAATGAGGGCCAGTGTGGCGGGGACAGAGTAGGCAAGCGGGAGGGAGGAGGCCGTGACGTCAGGGCCAGATGCCAGCGAAGTCGGCTGGTGTGTTTCGTTCCCTCGGCACAAGCACTGGTTCAGGGCTGCACTCTCAAGACACAGACGGAGGGCGTGTGTGCTCAGCCCCCTAGGTCATGTCCGCGTGTCTGCGACCCCATGGATTGTGGCCCGTCAGGCTCCTCTGTCCGCGGGGTTTCCCAGACAAGAACATTGCAGTGGGTTGCCATTTCCTTCTCCGCGGGGTTTCCCAGACAAGAACATTGCAATGGGTGGCCATTGCCTTCTCCACACACAGACTGAGGAGTTAGCGGCGATCTCGTCCCCGCATGGAGCCGGAGCAGAGCCAGCATGGGGCGCAGTGGAGCCGAGGTGGGCGGCGCTGTCCGAGTCTCTCAATCCTGCTGTGCCTGGAAACCTCGCACTGAGATTTTTCCGTTCATGGGAGCCAATGAATCCTTCTTTGGGCTTAAACCGTATTGAATTGTTTTCCTAAATAAATCTCACAGCCATGAGATACTTGAAGCTGTTGATACTGACTTCAAAGGTAGAGCATACAACCCCAGCATCATTTTCTCTGTTTCGTGCTGGAGACCTGATCTGATGCTCGTCTCTTCTTAGAAGGCCCTTCACGACTCCTTGCCGTGGACCAGGAGAACATGTCCTTCCCACATGGCCCTGCCCGCTCCCTCCTTTTCCCTCTCTCTGCCTCTGAACACACCTGGGCTCACAGGGATTGGGGGCAGCAGAACTCTGACCCCTTTCTACTTCCCCCCACTCCATCGCCCTTAAAACTGTCTGACCTTGTCCACCCTTTCCCTCCTAAAGTAGAAAGAGAGGAGGAAAGCCACCATTCTTCCCAGGGGGCAATGGTGGTAAAGAACCTGCCTGCTGGTGCAGGAAATGGTAGAGGCGTGGGCTGGATCCCTGGATCAGGAAGATCCCCTGGAGGAGGGCGTGGCAACCCACTGCAGTATTCTTGCCTGGAGAATCCTATGGACAGAGGAGCCTGGCGGGCTACAGTCCATGGGGTCGCAGTGAGTCGGACCTGACTGGAGTGACTTAACATGTGCTCAATGACCTAAAATGTGCCAGCTTTTACATATGTTGAGTTTTTACGTATTTAGTTGCATTTTTGCAATTTTGGCTCCCCTGGGAGTTCTGATATTCACCTATTCTTATCACACTGGTGTAAGGCCTGCATCCAGCTCTGATTGCTTATACCCGTGCCTCATAGACTCCTAAGGTTCTTAGCTGTCCTTATTAGACACTCTTGTGTGTTATCATCGCCTTGTATCCCAGGTGTCAGCAGAGACTCCCTGCCCTTTGAGGTTCAAATGAAATGGAATCCAGTGCTACTCTGCGCGTGGTCACAGCCCACCAGACGTCCTCCAATCTCTTCCACTCTCTGGGGAGCAGAAATGGTGACTGACACGGTGTTCCTATTCTCCCCTGACGTCAGGCTCCTCTGAGTTACTGATCACGTTGCTCAGGTGTGCCCCCGCCCCCCAGCTCCCATATTATTAACAACTCATTCTGACACAAGGCATTTGTAAGTAGAAGACTTCACTAAGGCTTTAGAGAGATGCAGGGAGGAAAGATGGAGGGAGGTAGAGGTCACGGGGCAGGGAAGGAAAGAAAGCACACATTCCTCCCTCTGCGTTTATTATTTGTCTGTTTCCAACAGGAAGACGCTCCCTTGTGCCCCTTCTCAACCCAGCCATGTTGCTAAATAAACCCTTTCTCTTCTTCCAAATCCCTCACTCCTCACTTCTCCAGATTCATCCCCTTTGCTTCTCATTCTTTCTCTCATCTTTCCAACTCAATTCCCAGTCACTTTTGCAAGCAAAAGAGTTAGTTCTTCAGCCCTACAGCTCTGGGCTTGTCTGTAGGTGATCGGTGGGACAGTGGCTCTGGGTCCCTCTTTTGAACAGCGCAGAGAAATCAGCGTGGCTTTGAACTTTGTCCCACCCTTCTCCCAGCCACCCCTTTCTCTGCTGGGGGAAGCAGGGTGTAGCTCTCCATTCCCCAGTGCTCCTATGAACGAGCATAGCGCCTGCAGGAGGAAGAAGCTGCCACAACCAGCCTCGGTTTTAAGAGCTTTAGTTCTTCTCTTTATTATTAATGATGAGAAAACGGATGCGATGTGAGGTTAGGTGGATAAATGACTATCCCAATCTAGCACAGTTAGGACCCAGGAGAGAGGAGACTTGAATCCAGGTGTGATAAAGGCAAATTTATGCCATTTCCACTATATCATCACGAATTCAATGAAAACTGCGTTGTTATACCTGCCTTGATCATCTACATACATTCACAGTGTTTCCTCCGCAGAAGCACTAGGCTGGGAAGGTTGATGGGAGCATGAGGATGGAGAATAAACGGTCCCTTCGTCAAAGTGATCCTTCCTCTTACAGGGAACCAGGGCAGATGGTCAATGAACTAAAGTGAAAATTCAGGAGATACAAGGAGAGCAGGATAAAATACTCCAAAAATCCCTTGCTGCTGCTACTGCTGCTAAGTTGTGTCCGACTCTGTGCGACCCGATAGATGGCAGCCCACCAGGCTCCCCCGTCCCTGGGATTCTCCAGGCAAGAACACTGGAGTGGGTTGCCATTTCCTTCTCCAATGCAGGAAAGTGAAAAGGGAAAGTGAAGTCGCTCAGTCATGTCCAACTCTTCGCAACCCCATGGACTGCAGCCTACCAGGCTCCTCCATCCACGGGATTCTCCAGGCAAGAGTACTGGAGTGGGTTGCCGCTGCCTTCTCTGCCAAAAACCCCTTACCTGTCCATTAAAGAAGGTGGCGCTAGTGGTAAAGAACCATCCTGCCAACGCGGGACAGGCGAGAGATGCAGTTCCGTCCCTGGGTTGGGAAGATCTCTGGAGGAGGGCACGACAACCCGCTGCAGGCTTCTTGCCTGGAGAACCCCATGGACAGAGGAGCCTGGCAGACTGCAGCCCACGGGGTCGCACAGAGCCCGGCTCGACGGAAGCGGGGACGGAAGCGACTGAGCATGCGCAAAAGAAGCGGGGCCGCAGTGCTCACGAGTGTGATTCTGAAACCCTGGGCAGTTACTTACCTGCTCTGCGCCGCATCTGTTTTCGGTTGTAAAATGAAGACTGTAACTGTGCCTTCCGTACAGGATCGCTGCAAGTTAGGTGAACTAATACCCGTCACGTACTTAGTGCTGGCACGCAGCAAGCCCGCAGTAAATGTGAGCTGTTGCTATTAAAAAAGGCATGGTGTGCTTGGCCAGGAACGATTTTCTTTGATAAATAGCACCGTCCCTTGTGGACGGGGAGGAATGAAGCAGCCTCCTCCACACCACGGGGCCGTTTCTGGCAGAGGCAGGGATAGAATGATGGCCTTTCGAGGCTGGTCTGCTATTGTTCCCTATGTTCCGACTGAGAGAAATCAGCTTGAGATCTTGAGATCATAGAACAGGGAAGGAAAGAAAGCAAACATACGTCCCTCTGCATTTATTTCCCGAGAGAGCAGGAAAGACTGCCAGGCGAGTTTATAGAAAAGGTGGGGTCGACCTCTTTCAGATGACTGATGTGTTTTTAATTCTTGGCCGCTTCGGGCCCTCTCTGGTTGCAGAGAGCGGGGCTCCTCCTCGCCGTGGCGACTGGCTTCTCATCGCCATGCCCTGGGCTTCCTGTTGCACCGCGCAGGCTCCGGGGGCGGGGCCTCGGTGGTTGAGGTCCACGGGCTCAGCCGCCTCGGGGCACGTGGGGTCTCCCTGGTTCACAGATCGAACCGCGCCCCCTGCATTGACAGGCAGAGTCCCAACCCCCGGACCACCGGGGAAGCCGGGAGGGACTGATGTGAGGTGGAGCAGATCGTGTTTAGGAAAGCGGTGTGATGAACAGCAGCAACAGCGAATTCTGCACCCAGACTCATGTGCCTCACTCTGAATGGTGGTCCCACTGGAGGTGGACACGTGCTGTCCAGGTAGGGACTCCGTTCCCCAGTTCGCCTTGTGGCCAAGGGGGCAGCCCTACTGAAACGTTCTCACCAACGCAACGTGAGCAGAAGAAAGGGGTCCCTCCCAGGCTGGCACCGTCAGACTTGGGGTGTGCCTCTTCCATGCTCCCTCCCCTCTCTCGCTGGCAGGATTGACCGGTCAGGGCAGCAGCACCCTAGTGCCATGCTTCTCAGGCTTCCTGGGGAGATGGGCCCTGCAGGCCCCGCTAGCACCCCCACAAGACATGCCTGCGCACCCTCTGTGTCTCAGATACTAAAGGATGATGCAAGGGTATCCTTTGCTGGATGCCTTATAATTTGCAGGCTCTTCGTATGTGTTGGAATAATTCAGATACAAGTAAATCCATGTTCTGAGGCTCAAATGAAATTACAGGTGTCGAAGTGCTTTTTGAAAAAATATGATAAGTGAATTTTAGTTTATGAAGCAGCCAGAGATGAGAGGAGCCTGAAGGAAGGGTTCAGGGAGCCCCAGGAGGCCGCAGAGACCCTGCAGGCAGCGAGCAAGGCCTCAACTTGGGAGTGAGACTGAAATGCTTTCTGTGCCCAGAGCCGCAAATCCCAGCTGCGTGGCCTTGAGGGGAGGCACGAAGCGCGCTCTCGGTGAGGGAAGACTCCAAAGGCGACACTGCAGGATGGGTAGCAAGGTCTGCGAGAGGGCACATGAGACCTGAGCGCTCCGGTGTGCCAGCCAGCAGGAGCCAGCCGGCACAGTCAAGCGCGGTGATTTGAGAGACCGGGATAAAGAGCAGTTTACACCAGTGGGCGGAGACGGGGAGACAAACGGACTGCAGCCTCGGGTCCAGGCTGGGGAGCAGCCCTTAGTGCCCGAGGCCTGAAGAGGGGAGAAGCACAGTAACAGCCATCAGAGCCCAGAAGCCGCGCTAATCCAGGCGGCAGGAAGGAGAAGGCCACGCAACAGGAAGGGTGGCTGGTACGCGGACGGACGCTGCTGGCCGGTGGGGTCTCTGCGGGGAGAGGACTGGGGAGTACAGATGCCCCCCTTCCTCTCTGCCCACCTCCCACTGCCAGACTCCAGCGGGACGCAGAGGAAGCCAGGACCCTTGGTCAGTTCGGAGGAAGGAAAGGCGATGGGTCCAGGGATGCTGTCCCCCCAGTCCAGCACACGAAGCTGCCTAACTTACAAGAGCGCTAAAAAAAAGGAAGAGGGAGGAAAGAAAAAGAATTTACAGTCTGTCGATGTAACTGCAAATGAGAGGGCCACACGCTCCTTCCCAGGCGCCACTTAGCTGAAACTTGGACCTCCCAGGTGCTGGCGTGCAGGCCTGTTCTCACCTCGAGCAGAGAAGATGAGCAAATGGCTCTTTCTGTGCTGGCCTCTTGCCAGGCCCTTTTCCACCTCTTTATTCCTTGTTCTCTGCTGTCCTTGCCTTAGAAACCACCATCTGGCGGCAACCCGCCTAAAGGAAGGGATTGGTGAGCCGAGGACCCGGGGTGCATCCCCCGCTGCCTTAAGAGCCGATGAGTGGCTGCTTGTCGGCAGATGCGGCTCGGCGGCATTTTAATACCCAAATGTCCCCCCACCCTCAGGAGGGAGGCCGCAGACGACTGGAGGCGTTTCACACAGAGAGCGGTGATTGCGGCAGCAATAATTTCCTTCAACAGCCATTCAAGCACTTCTGAATGTGTTTTAAAAAAGAAAGAGAGGAAGAAAGGGGAGAGGGAGGGGCAGGAGTCCTCCCTGTTTCCTGGCAAAAATCAGCGTTCACACAGTGAACTTGAGTCGAATGGGACGTTAGCATCAGCGTGGTTGTGGTTCTGAGTGCCTTGTCAGTGAGCACCTTTCAGCCCAGAGACGTGGGCGAGGAGATGAACCAGGGCTGTCCGCAGACCCCAAGGCACACCCCCAGCCGAGGCTGGCTGTCTTTAGGGAGGGTCACGCCTGGTCTGCCAGGGTCCCGAGTGATGCTGCGTCAAGCCTCCAGCAATGAACGGCTCTTCTCCATCGAGCTCCTTCAGTCCACAGAGCAGCTGGTTCTCTGGCCAGAGCCTGTGCTGAGACCTGTGGTCCCTTTATCAAAAGGCAGGCAGAGTGTGGCTGAACTGTCATTCATCCTCAACAAATGCTGATGGAGGGTCTCCCCGGGGCAAAGCAGGGCTCCAGGCACTGCAGTTGCGGCAGGGAAGGGCTGCAGAATAGTGACAGCAGGCAAAGCCCCGGCGATGACCAAGCAGAACAGAGGTCTGGGACAGTGTCCTGGAGGCACCCACCCTTAGGTGCTGGGTCATAGCAAGGCCAGGGGTCAGCTGGGTCGGGGTGGGGTCAGCTGTGGCAGCAGGGGGCACTGGGCCTCAGAACAGGGGCTGCCAGTTGGTCTGGAATTACGTCAACCCCTTGCCAATTGTGATAGGCCCGCCGGTACGTGGCCGCTGAAAACTACGCAGTGCTCTCTCCCATGTGGACTTGGTGCTTTCTCTCAAGCGTCAGGAAGCAGTCAGCTTGTCTTTTCCATGCTTATTGCAGGGATGTTGCTTCAAAGTCTTGCCAGAGTTAGGGGCAGCTCTCTTTTCTGTGCCAGGTCTTCAGAGACTCTTTTCAAAAATGATGAGATGGAAGTTTCAGGCCGCCAAGGCACCGGGGTTGCTCAGCAGAGCCCTTCGGTCCCTGCTTTAAGGCAAGACCGAGCCACACTGGGACGTGTCCTCGTTGTTCCTGCCGGAGGTGCCTCTGGACAACTGTCACTGAAAAGCCCTGCCCCACCCCCAAGAGTGAAGCTTGTGCACGTGTCCAGACACGCCAGCAACCGCTTGAGAGGAGGCGGGTTCTGCCCCTTTCTGCCTCTCCTCGGGCCACAGTGATGGGCTGTGGTGCCCTGACCGCAGCTGCCTGGCGTCACGTTCACCGCAAGGGACTGGATGTCTTTACTAGGCCTCTTTCTGACCTGGCTCTCCTCTGGAATAATGGGCAGAGATCACATGTCCGGTTTTCTCTCTGGAAAGGAAGGAGGGTCACATGTTACTCTTGGCATCCCTTGTCCATAAGAGGAGTTTAGCTACATAATCTATTCATCGCCCTTGGATTTCCGGGCACCGTCTGTTCTGAGGACTGTGAATGATACCGAGAAGAGTGAAATGCAGAGAAAAGACAAGAGAGAACGAAAGTACAGGTTCCCATTTACAAAGATAGAAACATTATGACTATTTTACTCACTAAAGGGGAGGACAGATGTGATCTCTGGTCTTCTAGGGGGCTTCCCGGGGGGCTTCCCGGGGGGCTTCCCGGGGGGTGCAAGGGATAAGGAACCCACATGCCAACGCAGGAGACGGAAGAGACTCAGGTTCGATCACTGGGTGGGGAAGATCCCCTGGAGGAGGGCATGGCAACCCTCTCCAGTATTCTTGCCTGGAGATTCCCATGGACAGGGGAACCCGGGGTGGGGGGTGGGGGGTAGGGGGTGGGGGGGTGGGGCCCCTGGGTCGGACACAACTGAAGCGATTTAGCGTGCACACACATGCTCTTCTGAATTACTCTTAGATCAAGTTGCCAAAAGTCTCCTGAACATCCAACCGTGCCAACAGGCTTGTAAACAGGAGAACCGTTTGCAGAAGAGCATATGACTTATTTGCATAAAAAGGAAGGTAGGTACAAATGCATCTAAACCTACACCGAGAATACGTGCACACGCACGGCTATGCAGCAAATGTTGGAAGAGGACACGTTTCCGTGACTTCCTTCAGATTCAGAGGCAGAAAAAGCTCTCTTATCTTCGAGACAATGTGTTATGAAACTTACCTGGTTTCCCTTTTTAATTAATTTATTTTTTAATTGGAGGATGATTTCTTTACAGGATTTTGCTGTTTTCTGTCAAACCTCGACATGAGTCAGGCATAGGTACACGTGTCCCCTCCGTTTGAACCTCCCTCCCAGCTCCCTCCCCTCCTACCCCTCTAGGTTGGTCCGGAGCCCCTGTTGGGTTTCCTGAGACAGAGAGCACATTCGGTGTCCCTCTTCTGGCTCGGATGTCCGCTTGTGTTCTCATTTTCATCATGGTGGGAGTTGGTGATGGACAGGGAGGCCTGGCGTGCTGCGATTCATGGGGTCGCAGAGTCAGACACGACTGAGCGACTGAACTGAACTGAACTGAACTGAGGCGCCTCTTGAGAATAGTGACTCTCAACCTTGGCTGCAGTTAGTCTCACTTGGGCAGCTTGAAAAAATTCTGAGGCCCAGGCCACACCCCAGAGCAATTAAGTCAGAACCTCTGGGGGTGGGGCCCAGACAACCTATTTTTGAAGGATGTGCAGCTGTGTTTCAGAACACTGCTCCGGGGACTATGCTGGTAGTAGAGTGGATAAGAATCCGCCTGTCAGTGCAGGGGACACAGGTTCGATCCCTGGTCGGGGAAGATTCCACAGGCTGGGAAACTATAGCCCGTGCGCCACAGCTGCTGAGCCCATGAGCCGCAGCTACTGACCTCTGCATGCCTAGGGCCCGTGCACGACCACACGGAATAGCCCCCACTCACCACAACTAGAGAAAGCCCACGTGTAGCAACGGAGATCCAGCACAACCAAGATTAAAAAAAAAACACAACGCGGCTCCAGCCTTAGGTCTGAATCCCGCCTTTCCCTCCCCTACCTTTATTGACATTTTCCTTGGATTTGATTTTTATTTATGTCTAATTTTTTCATTTGATTTTGTGTATCTGTAAATTGCCACAAGTCCTCTCTGGAACAAGATATAATGTAGACAAAAATGATCAATTTGTATTCAAACCATATAGCCACCAGGCCAGAGCTGTGTGGTCTCAGTGGGGAGAATATTCTCCATATATGAGGGGATGGGGGAAAGCTGAAATCCCATCACACGCCTGGGCGTGGGGCCAGTCTGTCCCCCAGGAAAGCCCTCCTCTTGAAGATCTCAAAGGAAGACATCCTTTGGCCCAGTAGCTGCCCTTGAAGACACCGTATTTGTGGGCGGGAGTAAGGTGGAGAGAATTCAGATTCTGCAGGAAATAAGTTCCAGAACGTGTCTGCGTATTTTCTTCCTGGTTATTTGAGGACAACTTGACCTGCTAAATAAAGCCTGCGTGTGACTGGGAGAAGATGGATATGACGCCTTCCTGAGAGGAATCCCCCCATCGTCGTTTGCTAACGCGGGGCTGAGTGGGATAACTACCTCCCACGGGAATTATGCTCACTGTTCCTCGGGTGGGAGCCAGGGGGGCTAGTGCCAGGGTGGGGGAAGCAGGTGGTCCATTCTCTCCTCCCACCCAGACTACCCTCTTTTGAATGCTCACCTTATGCATCTGCCCCTGGTTATCTTGCAAGGAGAGGACGCCTTGTGGATAAGTAGGGTTGGAGAGGAAGGCTGGCTTCTGCCCTGAACTGCAGTTGCCAATTCAAATGCCCATGGAGGGCAGGGGTACGGGCGTGAAGACTTAGGGTGCCAGGACAGGGAGCGGGTGGGGCTGCAGGGATGAAAGGATCAGAGAGCGCTTGAGGGAAGCGCCACCTCCTGGTGAAACGGGGGGTGGGAGCGGCTGAAGGGCAACAAGGAGGATTCTAGAGAGAGAGGGTCCAGAGGAGAAAAGCCCGCCTAAAGAGAAGCAACGGATCCACTTTGAAAGTTTGTCCAAGGGCACCGGTTGCCATGGGCTCAGGTGGAGGTTTTAAACTCAGATGCCTCACACACCTGTATCTTCGGGCATAGGCAGGACGAGGCAGGGCAAGGGAATGCTGGTCAATAGCCCAGTGGCAACTGGAGAAAGAGTGCTCTCAGGAGCACTAGGGACTCCGCCCATGTTGCTTCAGATTCCTGAAAGTCCTCCCAGGAGTCGCAACGGTCCTTGCCCACCAGGCAGCCAGTTCTTAGATAAGTCCGGGGCAGACGTGACCAGGGGCACTTGAAGGAAATGAAAGCTCGCACTGCTAAGAGCAGAAACTTCCAGAACCCCTGAGGCTGATGCTAGCCAGCTTATTGCCCAGGAGACTCTACAAGAGAACTTAAAAATAGCAGCTTCTCTAATGGCTTGAGTCTCTGGGTGTTTAGTAACCATGTCTGGCAGAGTCTACTCCCGAGGCAGGCTGGCTGTGGGGAAAGACATTGTTAAAATAAAACCACTAGTTTAATACACTTGATGAAAAGAGTGGCGGGCCGGGAATTTCCCCTAGCTATTGCTCTCCACTCCAAACAGTTCTTGAAACCAGTGGGCCATGTTACTTGCTGACTAAAATGTCCCAGTATCTCTCAAGTTGTTTTATTTTTCTTATGAACCTAACAACCATTACTTCTGAAAACAGCCGGAAGTCCCAGAGTTTCCAGCGTCAAATAGGACCACGTGTCACTACCTCTTTTTCGCTCCTGAATTATTTATGATGCTTTGTTCCCTAGTGACGACGCACACACACGTGAGCACATCACAAGCATGTGCGCACATTCACACGGGAACGGTCTTGCCATCTTTCAGGGAAAAGCAGCATCCGCTGATGAGCTGGAAGCATGGAGTTGTGAAGACAGTTAGCAAGGCCAAGGGTTCTGTGATGTTAACATACTGAAGAACTCCAAGCCAAGGATAAAATGGTGTCTGAGCACAAAGGATTGGGATGAGGTGAAATTCGCTGAGGGAGTGTATTAAAAACGAGTGCTGGGACTTGCCTGGTGGTCCAGCGGTTAAGACTCCATGCTTCCAATGTAAGGGGCACGGATTCCATCCCTGGTCAGGGAACTAAGATCCCCCATGCTGTGCAGCAAAAAAATACAAGAAAGATCATCATAGATGGCTCATATTTTTTAAAAAGTCCTTTCAGATCTTACTTTTGATGGGTTTAAAGATGGCCCAAGAGTGTCTGTGAAGACAGGTGACAGTCACTGTCTTTACAGCACCATGCTGCTGACCAGTGTCTCCAAAGAGAATCACGTGACCTGTCAGGCCAGAAAGGGGATAGTTTTGCTTCTCAGTGGCTCAGTCATATCCAACTCTTTGCGACCCCATGGACTGCAGCACACAAGGCCTCCCTGTCCTTCACCATCTGCCAGGGTTTACTCAAACTCATGTCCATTGAGTCGGTGATGCCATCCAACCATCTCATCCTCTGTCGTCCCCTTCTCCTCCTGCCTTCAATCTTTCCCAGCATCAGGGTCTTTCCCACTGAGTCAGCTCTTCGCATCAGGTGGGCAAAGTATTGGAATTTCAGCTTCAGCATCAGTCCTTCCAATGATCACCCAGGACTGGTCTCCTTTAGGATGGACTGGTTGGATCACCTTACAGGCCAAGGAACTTTCAAGAGTCTTTTCTAACACCACAGTTCAAAAGCATCAATTCTTCAGTGCTCAGATTTCTTTAAGGTCCAACTCTCACATCCATACATGACTACTGGAAAAACCATAGCCTTGACTAGATGGACCTTTGTTGGCAAAGTAATGTCTCTGCTTTTTAATACGCTGTCTAATTTGGTCATAAGTTTCTTTCCAAGAGGTAAGCGTCTTTTAATTTCATGGCTGCAGTCACCATCTGCAGTGATTTTGGAGCCCCCCAAAAATAAAATCTTTCACTGTTTCCATTGTTTTCCCATCTATTTGCCATGAAGTGATGGGGCCAGATGCCATGATCTTAGTTTTCTTAATGTTGAGCTTTAAGCCAACTTTTTCACTCTCCTCTTTCACTTTCATCAAGAGGCTTTTTAGCTCCTCTTCACTTTCTGCCATAAGGGTGGTGTCATCTGCATATCTGAGGTGATTGATATTTCTCCTGGCAATCTTGATTCCAGCTTGCGATTCATCCAACCCAGCATTTCTCATGGTGTACTCTGCATATAAGTTAAATAAGCAGGGTGACAATATACAGCCTTGACGTACTCCTTTTCCTATCTGGAACCAGTCTGTTGTTCCATGTCCAGTTCTAACTGTTGCTTCCTGACCTGCATACAGATTTCTCAAGAGGCAGGTCAGGTGGTCTGGTATTTCCATCTCTTTCACAATTTTCCACAGATTCTTGTGATCCACACAGTCAAAGGCTTTGGCACAGTCAATAAAGCAGAAATAGATATTTTTCTGGAACTCTCTTGCTTTTTTGATGATCTAGCGGAGGTTGGCAATTTGATCTCTGGTTCCTCTGCCTTTTCTAAATCCAGCTTGAACATTAGGAAGTTCACAGTTCACATACTGCTGAAGCCTGGGTTGGAGAATTTTGAGCATTACTTTACTAGCGTGTGAGATGAGTGCAATTGTGTGGTAGTCTGAGTATTCTTTGGCATTGCCTTTCTTTGGTACTGGAATGAAAACTGACCTTTCCCAGTCCTGTGGCCACTGCTGAGTTTTCCAAATTTGCTGGCATATAGAGTGCAGCACTTTCACAGCATCATCTTTCAGGATTTGAAATAGCTCCACTGGAATTCCATAACCTCCACTAGCTTTGTCCATTGTGATGCTTCCTAAGGCCCACTTGACTTCACATTCTAGGATGCCTGGCTCTAGGTGAGTGATCACACCATCATGATTATCTGGGTCGTGAAGATCTTTTTTGTACAGTTCTTCCGTGTATTCTTGCCACCTCTTCTTAATATCTTCTGCTTCTGTTGGGTCCATACCATTTCTGTCCTTTATTGAGCCCATCTTTGCATGAAATGTTCCCTTGGTATCTCTAACTTTCTTGACGAGATCTCTAGTCTTTCCCATTCTGTTGTTTTCCTCTACTTCTTTGCATTGATCACTGAGGAAGGCTTTCTTATCTCTCCTTGCTGTTCTTTGGAACTCTGCATTCAGATGCTTATATCTTTCCTTTTCTCCTTTGTTTTTCCACTTCTCTTCTTTTCACAACTATTTGTATTTTAATTTAGCGCCCTTTTAATTAAAGATAGAAAGATTATAGCCAAAAATAACACAAAGGCAACTTAGTGTTGAAGAGCCCATTTGCAATATTTATTGCCTTTGATGGGGGGAATGTGGCAACATAAACGTTTGAACAGGTGCATCTTCCCCCTTCAAATATGAACACGTCAAGAGGTATTTTAAAAGCCATTCCTCCTTGATTTTGTAATTCACATTTCACCCCTACATCTGAGCAGCTTCAACATAAGATCATAGTAAACCATTTCCTTCTTATTTAGTAAGTCAGGAATTAAGGCATCAGTTGTATTTGAATGCACCAAGAACTTGCAGAGGAAGAGAGGGGGACTTTGAAGTGCTGGGTTATTGTTGCTGTGCGGAAGAACTCGGCTCCTGCCACTCACCAGACACATAAAGGTGATTGCGAGGAAGGGTTCGTGGTAGAGATGACCTGCTGTTTTCTGCATCTGCTGAAAAAGACTTAAACTGCTGAGAGATGAAAGGGTTTCTCATCAGTGAGAGCTGTCAAGCACCAGGCTCAGTTCGAGTGGTGATGAAACGCTTTTGCATATGTGTGTTTTCCAGACTAGTTTGGGAAAAGCAATTTTTGAAGGCAGGAAGTCACAGCTTCATTATTCCTGCTACATGTATTAATGAGTCACATTCCATTTACTTTTAAAAGGAGCTATAAATAAAGTCAGGACATGGTTCCAGTACTGTTTATATTGAAAAGTGGTTTTTTTTTTTCCCTGCATTTTGGGGGGGTGGATCACTGGAGTATAAAAATACTTTATATTCACTGGAGTTTGAAATATTGATGATACCCCTCCCCTCAGGATTTTTCTAACTTTAAATATTCTGCCTTTAGAAGACCGTATTTCGGGGACTTTCCTGGCAGTCCAGTGGTTAAGACTGCAAGTTCCCACTGCTGAGGGCTTGGGTTTGACCCCTGATTGGGGAGCTAAGATTCTGCACGTTGTGTGGTGTGGCCCAGAAAAAAAAGACAATTCTTTGGTCTGAAATATATATGCACATAATACTTAAATGTGCACGGAGAACAAAAGTCAAGAAGTGGATGTGCTAGGTTACCAGGTTGGTTCTTTTTCACAATTCTCCCACCCCTCCCCATTCTTGCCAAAGTTCCCTCATGCAGTCTTCCTGTCACACACGGCCATATTGCTTTGGCTAACATCATCAATAGAAGGGGAAGTCAAAACATACGCGATCGCCAACAAAAAGGTTTTAAATGTCGTTTATGTGGACTGGCTTGCATTCCTATCTGGCAGCGTGAGAAGAACCTGCCCTGGGTAGTGGCTGGTCTTAAAAGATCAGATCTTGGTCAAGGCAGGTGAGGAGTACACTTGGATTTCACTCGAAGCCTGCGCCAGGACACAGCCGCCAACTCACAGACCTCTGAGCAGGAAATAAACATTCGTTGTTGCAAATCACTGAGATTTTTGGAATTGTTACACAGCAATAACTAACAGAGGAGGCTTCAGATGATTTTTAAAATTTGTTTTCTTGTTAGACATCTGTAGTTCCAAGCTTTATATAATGAAAAAGGAATGTTATTTCATTCATTCAGTCAATAGTTATAAATGAATCACTTCCTGCATGCCTGCCCCTGTGCTAAATACTAGGGAAAAAAACAGGTGATGGAAAAACAGTTGATTTACGTGTCCTCATAGAACTTGGAGTCTAATAGGGAAGATGGACATTCATCTAATCACAAATGTTCACACACAGAAGTAAACTGCACTGTGAACAGAGCTACAACAAGGCAGTGCGTGGGGCTAGAAGCACACAGAACAGAAATGGGATGTAAGCAGAGAAGCCAGGAAGGGCTTCACGGAGGAGGCGACGGCTGGGCTGAGACCTGGAGACTGAGTAGGAGTTAGCCGGATGGAGGGGGTGAGGAAAAAAAGAAACTGTTGGTAATAACAGCTTTGTTTTTATCTTTCAGGTCCTGTCTGACTGCCATAACAAGTAATATTTAGCCTGAGGACCAAATCACCATTGATCTTGACACTAACAGCCTAGAGCTATATAGCAGGAGCTCCTAGCTGTCCCTCAAAACCCGTGGTCCCTCTCCCATAGTTTGGGACGTTCCTGGGATGTGGCCACCCTGACGGACTCATTTCCCAGCTCCCAGATCATTTCACAGCTCCCCAGCTGTGTTCAGTTGCCACTGCTCTTGCCAGCGAGCCTGAACCCCAGTGATGGGTGTCACTTCTGGACCAAGACTATTAAGAAGTAGGTGTGCCTGCCCCTCCTGGGCTCTTTCCCCTCACCCAGCTGATGAAGCTGACAAGAGGACTCTGAATGACCCCCTAGAGGAAAGCTGTCCACCACCTGGAAACACCCACCTTGGGATACCCGCTCATTGTTCTGTCCACAAGAAATAAACTATTATGTCAAATTGCTGAAGTCTGGAGACATATCTGTTAGAACAGTTGTGTTATGATGAGTAACAAGCTTCAGAAAATTTTAAGCTGGTGTCCGTTGTGTGAATAAGGTTTTCAAACCTTATTCAAGATTCCACATTGTATTTAGTTGCATTGAACAGCTTCAGTTGCATGCTACAAATTCTGATAAATCCTCTTTTCATTTTCATTCTGTTACAAACATTTTGTATTTTTCCTTGTTACAGTTTCTTAGACGGCAGCGCACCAGGCTCCCCCGTCCCTGGGATTCTCCAGGCTGGACACGACTGAAGCGACTTAGCAGCAGTAGCAGCAGCAGATACACCCAGGGGCTTCCCAGGCAGCTCAGTGGTAAAGAATCTGCGGGCCAGTGCCGGAGACACAGGAGATGCGGGTTCAATCTCTCTGGAGGAGGAAATGGCAAGCCACTCCAGTAGTCTTGCTTGGAGAATCCCACGGATGGAGGGACCTGACGGCTTATAGCTCATGGGGTCCCAAAGAGTCAGATACAACTGAGTGCCTGAGCGCACAGTGCAGATACACCCATCACATAAAAGCAGACATTTAATATCCAAACACATGGGGTTTTTAAAGTATCTTTCATATCAATTTCTCACTTCAATATTAATCTCTCATTTAAATGCTTTCTGCTCTGCAATCAATCTCTGTGTCTTTTCAGTCTTTTGACTTTATTGGGGCTTCAATGGCTACATCAAAGGCCTCACACTGCACTTGAAAACATGTGGGTTGTTTCCAAATATCTTTTGACGTTGATTTAAATTAGAATATATATTTTCAAAATGAATTCAGCATCTACCTGATTCACAGAAGCTACAGTCAACCTCTTAACTGAGTGGAATATTTGCTTTGTGTAAATTGAACTTCAGGCTCAATTTTGCGGGGTTGGGGTACCCCGCAACCCCACCCGCCAGACACCTGGTAGGAGCTGTGTTGTACCGTGTGTGGGGATCCTGTTGTCTCAACTGATCGGTGACTTTGATAGAACTGCTTGATTTTATATACTATTAATTTTGCTTGCTTCTCCACTTTCTATGGCTTCTTATGGGTGCTACTGGTATTTTCAGGATGAGGAAGGCTTTCCACAAAGCAAAGGTGTCCTGCTGGAACCCGAGACACATTGCCTTGAAAGAAATGCCGTATTTACTCACATAAATCTGAAAGGCAGCATTTGTGAGGGTGGGTGCCAGACGGAGGAGCCTGATTTGAGAGGCAGAGGGGAGCCATTGTAAGCTGGCTAGTGGAGGAATGATATGACTGAAGAGGTGTTTTAGGAAGATGAATCTGATTGTATCACAGAGAAGAAGTGAGAAGGAAAATAGCTCAGAGGCATAGGGACCAACTGTTGCAATGATCCAGCTGTGAAATAAAAAGGCCTGGCTCCGGATGCAGCGGTGGGAAGGGAGAGAAACAGGTGACTAGAGGCTGAAGAAACCAAGGAGCAACACGCGACCACTGTTCCCAGCTTATCAACGGCTCGCACCGAAGCCCCGAGGTTCTGGTAGCAGTTCGCGACTATGGTTCCATCAGCACCATCTTCTCCACAAAAATAACAATTCAGTCGTTAAATGCACAGTGAAAAGTGAAATGTTAGTCACTCAAAGTCACTCAGTTCTTTGCAACCCCATGGACCATATCCTGCCAGGCTCCTCGTCAGTGGGATTCTCCAGGCAAGAATACTTGAGTGGGTTGCCATTCCCTTTTCCAGGGGGTCTTCCCAATCCAAGGACTGAACGTGAGTCTCCCACATTGCAGGAAGATTCTTTATCCTCTGAGCCACCGGGGAAGTTGTCATAGAAAAAGAAGAGTAATTGCTTCACTAATAGAAATGAAACAAATGAGCTATTTTCCAAAATCATGTTTAGAGCGGACTGCTCTCTAGAGAGGAAAGGATTGCCCATCTTGGTTGGAAGGGAAATGACTTAAATACATTTTTAAGGGAAAAAAAATAAGCTAAAGACTAGGAGGCCGGCAGGAGAGGAGAGAGCGTGCCTGAAGGTGATGCCAGGGGTGTTGGAAAGCTGCGTCTGTGTGCGTTTTGCTGGAGTAATGATCAGACTGAGTCCCGGGCTGCCCTCCTCCCTGACCGCCACGCCCACCACTCGGCCCTGCCCACTGCGCTGTAGAAACAGGCCTGCTTTTTCTTTCTTTGGCCGAGCCCGTGGCACGCAGGATCTTAGTTCCCAGACTAGGGATCGAACCTGTGGCCCTGCAGTGGAAGCGCTGAGTCCTAACCATTGGCCCACCAGGGAAGCCGCAGAAGCAGGCCTGCTTTCTGCTCCTGAAACGTGCGTGCTCAGCCCTAGCTCAGGCCCCTTCCCCAGCTGCCAGCTAGGTCTGCAGCACTCTTCCCGCTGGCTTCTTCCTGCCACTCACACTTCACCTTAAAAAGCCCCTTGGAGCGGATTTCCTGGCCTCCTAACCCAGAGCAGCACCTCCACCCACCCGCCTTGCCGTTTATCCGTTTCACTGTAATCCTGTCAGAGCCTCTGTTCTAACTGCTGTCCTTTCATTTATCTAATTGCTGATTGTCAGTCTCTCCAGCTAGAGTTTAAGCCCCCTGAGAGGGCCCCTAGCCAATCTGATTCCCCACAGTATCTAGAACAGGCCTCACGTTAGTATGAGTGCAGTAAATATTTGTACCTCATTTAAAAAACTAAGATCATGGCATCTGGTCTCATCACTTCACGGCAAATAGAAGGGGAAAAAGTGGAAACAGTGACAGATTTTCTCTTCTTGGGCTCCAAAATCACTGCAGACAGTGACTGCAGCCACAAAATTAAAAGATGTTTGCTCTTTGGAAGGAAAGCTATAACAAATCTAGGCAGCGTATTAAAAAGTAGAGACATCACTTTGCCAACAAATGGCCGTCTGGTCAAAGCTATGGTTTTTCCAGTAGTCATGTACGGATGTGAGAATTGGACCATAAAGAAAGCTGAGCGCTGAAGAATTGATGCTTTTGAACTGTCCTGTTGGAGAAGACTCTTGAGAGTTCCTTGGACTGCAAGGAGATCCAATCAGTACATCCTAAAGGAAATCAACCCTGACTATTCACTGGAAGGACTGATGCTGAAGCTCCAATACTTTGGCCACCTAATGCAAAGAACTGACTCACCGGAAAAGACCCTGATGCTGGGAAAGACTGAGGGAGAGAGGAAAAGGCCACAGCGGAGGATGAGATGGTTAGGTAGCATCACTGACTCAATGGACATGAATTTGAACAAACTCCAGGAGATCGTGGAGGACAGGAAGCCTGGTGTACTGCAGTCCATGGGGCTGCAAACGTCGGACATGACTTTGCAGGTGAACAGCAACAACTTACTGGATGGCTAGATCAGGGACCAATGACGAGAACACTGAATGAACCACCCCCCAAATAAATTCTCTGTCCTCGGAGGAGATTATTCAAAGACAAGTATTTTCCCTTTGTGGTTACATTTGATTAAGAAAATATTTTCACAATTATGACTGAATTTTTCCAATCTGTATTCAGATCAGATGGCTAGACTCTAAGAAAATGTAAGGTTCCTAATCAAGGGGGGAGAAAAACCTGAACATGTTTAAAATCATCTCTGGGGAATTATAACCTGAAGCGTAAGTCACGAATTTTAAGCGCTGTCTTCTTTGCTACTGATTAGCTTTCTCTCACTTGTTAAAGTTACAGTATCTTCTTGGTAGGGTCTATCACAGGGCTACGCACACATCTGAAGTTTAGAAAACACCGGTCAAGGATGAGAAGTTTGCAATCTGTGCGTCTGGGTGTGTCTGAGAAATCCAAAATATCCTGCTTGTCACCACCTCTGGGAAGCCTTTCTAATTTTCCATGCAGAACTGGATTTTTTTTCTCTGCTTTCATATCACTATTTTTTTGACTTTCTAATCACCCTGGGGTCCGACACCAATGAGACACTTATTAGGTACTTCATTAAAGTGATTGCAAAAATGAACACAATGCAAATTCTACAAGAAAAACACCTTCAGAATTGGGACGGGCTTTAGAACTCACCTAGGTAATGTTTCCCAAAATGCAGTCATTTGCATCTCTCATGACAAGTTTTGGCCCACTACTAATTCTCACAGACTTCTTGAAATCAGCCTTTCTACCACTTAAATACGTTTATATTTTAAGAAAAATGTGTATATAATCATAAATGGAAAACCAGCAAGGCGTTAGTAAAGCAACTGTCACCCTTCCAAAATCAGTGAACACTAAATATTATCCTTAAAATCTAGTTGGGTGTTATTTGCTGAACTGATCCCCCTTTCCAAGTTCTTATGTTGAAGGCTTGATCCCCCACTGTTTCAGAATGTGACTGTATTTTGAGCAGATCTCTGGAGGTAATTAACTTAAATTCAGCCCAATCCAATCTGACTGTGGTCCTTGTGAGAAGAGGATACACACAGAGAGACAGCAGACACACAAAGACGTAAGCAACTGAACACACGACAAGACGACACGCCGTCTACAAGCCACAGAGACGCCAACTCTGCTGACACCTTGGTCTCGAACTTCCAGCCTCCCGAACTGGGAGGAAAGAAATTTCAGCTGTTTAAGCCCCCCAGGCTATGGCTTCCCTGGTGACTCAGATGGTGAAGAATCCGCCTGCAATGCAGGAGACCTGGGTTCAGTCCCTAGGTTGGGAAGATCCCCTGGAGGAGGAATGGCAATCCACTCCAGTATTCTTGCCTGGAGAATCCCATGGAGGGAGGAGCCCGGCGGGCTACAGCCCATGAGGTCACGACTGAGCGACTAACAGTCGATGGAGTTTTGCTATGGCAGCAGCAGCAGACTAACCCTGGTGTTACCGCAGCTAAAGATGCTGAGCCCAAAGTCTCTCAGCTGAGAACTGAGTGTAAGAGTCAGAAGACTATCAAAGGCCTGCCGTCCGCAGCAGAGACTTTCTTCTTGACAACAAATGAGAATGACTTTAGATCAGTCAGGCTGGAATATGCAGTACCTTTTTAAAAATCTCAATGTCTTGATATTCACTGTGCTAAGTCGCTTCAGTCGTGCCCAACTCTGTGCAACCCCGTGGACTGTGGCCCACCAGGCTCCTCTGTCCATGGGATTCTTGAGGCAAGAACACTGGAGTGGGTTGCCATGCCCTCCTCCACGGGATGTTCGCAACCAGGGACCGAACCCGCGTCTCTGACATTTCCTGCATTGGCAGGCGGGTTCTTTACCACTAGCGCCGCCGGGGAAGCCCCAGTGTCTTGGTACAAGGAAAGCTCACTTGTTCCTCATGCTCCGTGTCCCACGCGGGTCCACAAAGGCCCTGCTCTTTCCAGTCTCTCGGGGTCTCAGGCTGATGAAGGCCCTGCCCTTCTGAGCTGCACCCTCTGCGTACGCAGTGGCCTCCCTCCCCACGGGTGGGGAAGAGAGTTTGGAGAATTGTGTGTGGGCTCCCCCCGTCTCAGCTCGGAAGCCGTGCGCCTCGTCATTCCTGCTCACATCTCATTGGCCAGGACCAGTCACATGGCCCCACGTCTCAGCTCAGAAGCGTGCGCCTCGTCATCCCTGCTCACATCTCATTGGCCAGGACCAGTCACATGGCCCCACGTCTCAGCTCAGAAGCAGTGAGCCCCATCATTCCTGCTCACATCTCATTGGCCAGGACCAGTCACATGGCCCCACCCATCAGCCAGAGAGCCGGGAAATGTCAGCGAGCGAATCCATTTTTCAGAGTGTGTTTCTGTCTCTTCCACAAGGTCTTCTGCTTCTTCATGTCACCTTCCTGCCCTTAAAAAGTCATCCTGAGTACGTCTCAAGGGTGCATCCCATGCTTTGGGGGAAAAAAAAATTAAAAGGTCTGGGCCAATCTCTTCATTGCATAACTGAAGTCCGCAGTGTAAAGCTAATTTGCTATTCCGTACTTTCCACCAAAGAATTGATGCTTTTGAACTATGATGCTGGAGAAGACTCTTGAGAGTCCCTTGGACTGGAAGGAGATCAAACCAGTCCATCCTAATGGAAATCAACTCTGAATATTTTTTGGAAGGACTGATGCTGAAGCTCTAATACTTTTGCCACCTGATGCAGGGAGCTGACATTGGAAAAGATCCTGACACTGGGAAAGATTGAAGGCAGAAGGAGAAGAAGGTGACAGAGGATGAGACAGTTGGATGCAT
This sequence comes from Capra hircus, assembly GCF_001704415.2. Classification (NCBI taxonomy): domain Eukaryota; kingdom Metazoa; phylum Chordata; class Mammalia; order Artiodactyla; family Bovidae; genus Capra; species Capra hircus. Next base: position 2,464,740 of record NC_030817.1, read on the forward strand.
CACTGACTCAATGGACATGAGTTTAAGCAAGCTCCGGGAGATAGCGAAGGACAGAGCAGCCCTGTGTGTGCTGCAGTCCATGGGGTCGTGAAGATTCGGACACGACGGAGACTGAACAACAAGCTTTCCTAGCGCTGGATTTGAGGCCAGATTTCTGGTCCCTCGAGTCCTATGCTTAACTCTCTTTCCAGTCAACCCTGTGAACACAAAAACGGTAGCAACTGCAACAATTTGGATGTCTATTTCTGGTGCAAGAGGCTTTCATCGTTCCAGTAAGATCATAACAGGAAACATCTAAAGACTGATACTGCTATCGAAGAACTGGAGAGAAACTTGGCCATTTAACGTTTCCACTGGAACAAGCAGAGACCTTTCCCACTCATATTTGAGACGAATACATCTGTGGAATCAATGAAAACGTATGATTGCTCAGTGTTGTCTGGTTAGCATCCAATTACGTACAGTGTATTTATTTTAAATTTAGAAGACACACACACAAGAGATTTCCAGGAACAAAATGAGAAGAAATTGGCAGCGTGCTGAATGGAAAAAAATTAATGACATGAATTATACAGCCTGTGAATCGAAGCCAATGAGCAGGGGCTGGCAGGGGAGAGAGGTGGGTGCCGTTGTTCACGCTGCACCCTGCCTGCGGTCCTGATCGGTGCTGAAGAGCGGTCACCCTCCAGGCAGCCGTCACATCCTGTATCTTTACGGTGAGGCAGCTTCGCGGGTCACATATGTGTTCCCATTTCAGGAGTACAAAAGCAAAGCCCCCAAACAGACTTCAGCAGCCAGCTTCCTTTTAGAGGATAGATCCAGCCTTTTTTTTTTTTTTTTTTAACGTGGCCATGCAGCATGTGGGGTCTTAGCTCTTCGCCCAGGGATGGAAATCACAGCCCCTGCGACTCAGCATCGGAAGCGAGGAGGAGTCTTCACTGCTGGACCACCAGGGAAGTCCCTAGGTTCAACACATAAGTTTAAGCTTGATCGCTTTTTCAGCTCAATGGGGCCAGAGGGAGGTGGGGAGGGAGGAGGGGAGGAGGAAAGGCTGGGCTTCGGACACCTCCGCTGAGGACCGCGTCCCCGCTCTGCGAAGCACCTAGTACAGTGTGTTAGGGACCTTCATGCGTCTTGTGCCATTCAGCCCTCAAGATCATCGTCATTTAGAGGCAAAGAGACGGAGGTCAGAAGCAGCTGATTACCTTGTCCCAGGTTGAACTGTGTCCCTTCCAAATTCATACGTGGAATTCCTGGTCACCTGGAAAAAGGAAATGGCAACCCACTCCAGTATTCTTGCCTAAAACAACCCATGGACAGAGGAGCCTGGTGGGCTACAATCCATGGGGGTCACAAAGAGTCGGACACGACTGAGTGAGTAACACAACACTTTAGACTGTGACCTCACTTGAGAAGAAGGACCTTGAAGATACAGTTTGTTAAGCTGGGGTCACACTAGAGTGAGTTGGGCCCCAAATGCAATACGACTGGTGTCTTGTCTTTTTACCCCTTTTCTTCCTTTGTTTGGCTGCACTGGGTCTTAGCTGCAGCCTGCGGGATCTAGTTCCCTGACCAGGGACTGAACCCGGGGCCTTGCTTTGGGCCTGTGTGGCATCTTAGCTGCTGGACCACCAGGGAAGCCCCACAAGGTGTCTTAATGAGGAGGAAGAATTGGGACACGGATACGTACTCAGTAAGGATGCTGAGCGCACAAAGGGGTGGGATCGTGTGATGCTCCTACAAATCAAGGAATGTCCCAGAGGGTGGTGAGAGGCTTGGGACAGATTGTCCCTCAGGGCCCGTGGAAGGAGCTAAGCCAGCCGGCACCCTGATCTCTGACTTCTAACCTCCAGCACCGTGAGACAAGGCTGTGGTGTAAGGCCCCCAGACTGGGGTATGAGGTTCCGGCAGCCCCAGCGAAAGAGCACCACAGGGTTATGAAGCAGAGGGCTGCCAGCCTCCTCTGAGTCTAAGCCTCGACCGAGCGCACAGGGCCCATTTCCAGGCACCTGCCCGGGCCCCTCCCGCCTCCCAGGCCCACAGCCTGCCCGACCTGCCAGAGCCTCCTCACTCTACAGCAGGCAGAGGCTGAGGCCCAGAGGGCTCCCTGTCCTGCCCCAGGCTGTGTGGCCAGGGGGGTGCGGTGGAGAGGCAGCAGGTCTTCCTGGGCTCCCCCTTGCCCTGTATCATGATGCTCCACTTCATCACTCACCTTGCAGAGTGTTCTCAGCCAACTTCTCACAATGCTGGTAAATCAGGAGCAGAAAGCAGCAAATGAATGTTCCTGGCCTGGAAGCATCGGAAGCCCTTTCAAGAGGAGAAGGATCAGGGTCCTGGCTGGCTGTGACATCAGCCCTGAGGGGTAATCTCAAGAGCCTCGCTGAGTCGGACAAAGGGGCTCGGGGCTGGCCATCGCTTCTCAGCCTGGCTGACCCCCGCCAGGGGATGAGGGAAGAGTGGACAGTGCCTTCCTGTCCACTGCCCCGGCCACGGAGTTGAGGCTTGCCACAGATGGGGTATCACAAGCCTTCCTGTTTGGGAGCCCTCGTGACAAGGTATGTATATGTGATATGTATTCCTAGATACATGAGAGAGAAAGGCGCCCACTCCAGCGCACAGCTCAGGGACCTCTCCGGCTGCTCCTGAGTGCCCAGCTCCCAGACCCAGAGGCAGACCACACCCCCTCACCACGTGACTCCAGGGGAAGCCCGCTCCTGACTGCTAACAGCATCTGTTTATTTTAGCCCTCTGCATACTTGATGTAAGTAGGATCCTGTAGGCTCCCCTCCTTCGGGTCCTGTGGTACCTTTCATTCCCCATTTGGGAAACGCAGCTGTGTCTGGGGAGGCGGTCATGCAGAGTCAAGCCCTTCCTAGTTCCGACTGCCACAGTGGATTTGTGTCTTCTAATGTGGGTGGATCCTTGAGCTGTTTCCAGCAGGGAGCAACAACGTGGCCTCTGCTTTCACACCTGGGCTTTGTAAAAAGAGCCAGTTACTCTGCAGGAGATGCTGGACACAGGAGAGTCATTCATTCGTTTAGACTACATCTTGGAGGACTTGAGATGTGTCGGGCGTGTGGACAAAACCTGGGGCCTGACAGCGAGCAAGGTCACCGTGGCCCAGTGCCAACTGTCTGTAAGGCAGATGGGGGTGTGGACAGACAGAACAGAGAGAGAGGAGGGCTTGGTCAAGGGTGGAGAGGAAACCAGGGAAGGAACAACTTGAGAGGAAACACGCAAAGGGGGCTGGAGAGAGTCTGTCCATGGTCGAAAGAGGGGCTTGTCCAAAGCGTGCATTTGCAAAGCTCTAACGGGTTTGTTCCTGGGGTGGGGAGCGGGGTGAGATGGAGGGCATAGGTAGACAGGGCAGGATTCAGGAGGATTTAGAAAGGCCAAGGAGCCATTTGAGGACTCTTCTGGAAGACAGCGAGGCTCCGCCCATCTAAATTGCCAAGCGGCAGGAAGCACTTAGCCTTTCAGAAGTCCTGCTGTGGCACAGGCGGCCACCCTCCTGCAGGCAGACGGAGGAGGCGGTGGGCCGTGGAGCCAGCCCCAGCCCCAGCCCTGCCAGCGGACGTGGGCCACGGAGCAAGCCTACAGAGGGTGGCTTTCTAGAAACCGAGGCCAGAGGGTCCTGCCTAGGACATGCCTGCAGACGGAACCCCGAAGAGTTCTACTGCTCCGCTAGGCTGTTTAGTCTGGAAGCCACAGGAAGCTCCCGTCTGACCTCTCCATGGGTCTGTGTCTCCTCCCGCTCAAAACTCTGACCCTCCGCAGCTGTCTGCCCCTGAGTCACCCAGCCGGGCTCCCCTGAGGCAGGAAGTCTGGGAAAGGCAAGGCTGGATGTAGCCTCCAGGGAACAAGGCAACTGCCCGGCCCTGTCTCCTCTGCCTTGCTCATTCTGCATTTTGGGGCGAGCTGTTTTTGTTTGATGTAAGCAGAGCAAATCCATCCATAGCAAAATCAGAGAAAATAGCTTGTTGATGTGTAAACCAGGATGTCACAAATAACCCTGTTTGTTTAATTATAGCAGCCTGAGTGCAGGCATCCGGGAAGGGGTATCAGTGGAGGGGAGTTCAGGATGCCGTCGCCGGTGCCCTGGAGGCCCATGGACGATGTCTGGGGGAAGACGTGAGCACCCGGAGCCACGGGGATAAACATAGGGTGCGTGAGTCAAGCTCAGCTGAGTGGGTAGATGGCTTTCTGAGCTAATGGGAGCTTGCTGTAGGAGTCACTAGACAGAAAAAATTAGAGTACAGGTGAAAGGACAAAAAAAAATATGCCTGGAAATAATCAGTCTGAGAACGTAGGAAATTTTGACTTTATGAGTCATTGCTTTACGAAGACAATGTGTTCTTTCCCATGAAATACACCAATCTGGTAGGGGACAAAGGATACAGGGCCTCAGAAGAAGGGACTTCCACCCACCCCACCACACCCACCGACCACTGCCTCCCCTTCCACTCCAGGAGGAACACGGAAGCCGGGGCTTCAGAAAAGCTGGAAGCCATGTGGCGCAGCATTTAAGATCCTGGCTCTGGATTTGGGTTGGCCTGGGTTCAAGCTTGGTTTCAAGCTTCCCTTCTCTCTTACGTGAATGTGGGAGTCAGCTCACCGCTGAGGGTCTCAGTTGGTGGTGAGGGGCTGGGGAGAGCCAACTCAAGAGGCCTGGACAAATTGCTCTTAGCTTGCCTGTACCTGGCATGGAGGGAAACACCAGGGAATGAGGCGTAGGTATTAGAATGAAAAATGATTTCGAAGAATAGGATTGTGGAGGGAATTCCATTCCAGCACACGCCAAGCCATCTCTTGCCCCTGTCTTACCTCTGGTAGCTGCCCCATGTCCCCATTAAGCATTTTTTAAAAGTTGTTTTGATTGTTTATTTAGCTGTGCCGGTCTTACTTGCAGCATGCAGGATTCTGTCTTCGCTGCAGCAGCCTGGATCTTTAGTTGCAGCAACATGTGGGATCTAGTTCCCTGACCAGGGATCAAACCCAGACCCCCTTCACTGGGAGCACAGGGTCCTAGTCACTGGACCACCAGGCAAACCCCCCTAAGCAAGCCATGTAGAGACTCAGTTGCTCCTCGGGGAGGGTTACGCAGTAATGCCAACATGGGTGCACAGCTGACTTTTCTGGAGATGACAGAACATTCACCTTCAGAAATGTCAAAAAGGGCTTTGAGGGAAGGAGATGCAGGTAGGACTGTATTATAGCTCTTCTGGGTCCAAGGCACATTTGCCTTCATGGGCCTTGTCTTCCATTAAAAAAAAATTAAATTATATTGTATGATTGCATTGGTATAAAGATGAGTATAATATAGCTCGGATTCGTGATCATATATTAAAGCAACTTTCATTATTTTAACTCAGTTTTAAAAGAAATTAAAATATTTTTGCAGCCTCTAGGCACAGTGCCTGTTGGTGGGTGGGAGTTGGGGACACAAAAAGTAAATGCATTTTCTACCTGAGCAACGTTTTTGTGAAAAGAGGAAAATGTATCAAGCTTTGTATAAAGCTACCTGTATTTAAATAAAAGAGAACTCTCTCTTTGGATAATTTCTATTCTGTTTTTGTTCCATGTTTAAAATGGTCTTTCCTTCAGGAAATGATCATGAAATTACATAGTAATTGTATTTATCTTACTTTATTTAATGTACTATTAATCTGACAAGATAAAAACAGCCCTGGGATCGCAAATTACTTTTGTCGGCCCGGGCTCCTCCCTTGCTTTTTGTAACCGCACTCTTCTGTGGAGCCTGGCCTCCCCCACGCTTAGTAATTCTGATTGGAGCGGGGCTGGCCACACCCCTGTGAGCTGGTCTAGCCAATCAGAGCAGAGATCTGAAGAAGCAGAGCATCTTCTGGGCATGGATTGGCTCGATGTTAATGGGCACGTGCTTGCAGACTGGCCAATGGGAGTCAAACCTGGGATTCTGGCTGGTGATGTGGAAAGGAGGCGTTTTCTTCCTACTAGGGTTCTTGCTATTAAGGCGATTATAAGTTTCCAGCTCCCTGACCCTACTGAGTGTTAAATGGCCACCTAGAGTGAAGCATCCCAGAGGAAAACAGAGCAGAGAGAGAGAGAGAGAGAGAGCTGGGACCCTGATACAATCATTTGAATACCTGGGTCCACTTAGGCCTACAGTTAACAACCCTTGGGGTTTAAGTTACAGGGGATAAATAACACACTTTTTTTTTTTTTTGGCTCAAGTCTATTTTAATGTAGGGTTTTAAAAAGCTGAAACAAAGAGTTCTGTCTAATCCACTTGGCAACCTCAGAATTTCTTAAGTGGTTTATGAAATGACCTATGAATGTCAGAGAATGCTTATTTTATGCCCGAATAAGAGAAGGTTGTTCCTAGGCATGGTCTACCAGCATTTCCACGTGAATGGCCTGGCTTCTGCAACTGCCCTCCTTGTCCTTTTACTTAGTTTAAAAAAATTACTTTAGGACATTTCGGGCTTCCCTTGTGGCTCAGCTGGTAAAGAATCCGCCTGCAATGCAAGAGACCTGGGTTCAATCCATGGGTTGGGAAGATCCGCTGGAGAAGGGAAAGGCTACCCACTTCAGCATTCTGGCCTGGAGAATGCCATGAGCTGTATAGTCCACCGGGTTGCAAAGATTCCAACACGACTGAGCAACTTTCACTTTCACTTAGGACATTCCTTCATCAGAAACAGGCTTTCTTCTTCTTTCTTTTTTAAACAGTGTTAAGGACAGATATGTATTAATGGCTAGGAAAGTTGTGCTTATATGATTTATCACCCTGGGACCTTGTGCCCTAGGTTGTTAATATGGTGCTATGTAGATGATTGGAGATTTTGCTGTTCCTGTTAAGTCGCTCACTCATGTCTGATTCTTGGTGACCCCATGGACTGTAGCCCGCCAGGCTCCTCCATCCTTGAGATTTCCTAGGCAAGAATACTGAAGTGGGCTGCCATTTCCCTCTCCAGGAGCCTTCCCAACCCAGGGATCCAACTTGTGTCTCCAGAAGCAGGCTTTCTTGAACAACATTCTTCTGAATCAAAAATTACCTCTTCTTGGTAATCAGGAATTTGTAGGACCAGCCCTCCCTTCACTGGGTCCCAGAACTGTGCTCTTCGATAAGCACGAAAAGAAAGTGGAAAATCACCAAACACTGACAGTGGTGTGTAATGGACAGTGGTTCTCAAAGTGTGGTCTCTGGACCACATCACCTGGGAACTTGTTAGAAATGCAAATTTTTGGTCCCCATACCAAATTCACTGAGTCAGAAATTCTGAGGGTTGGGCCCCACCATCTCTATTTATACAAACCCTGAGAACCACTGGCTTAGGGATTTCCTCTTACGCAGTTACTGAAGAAACAGCTGCTAGGTGATTAAAATCAACCCTGAGTTACCTTTGTAGAATCACTCTGGTTTTGAGCATTTGTTTTTTCACTTTGAAGGTAAGGGGAAGAAGGAGTCAAACTGTAATATATTGACTAGTTTCTTTTTTTCCTTTACTACTATTTATCCTTTAGTAGTTTGCTAAATCGGAGAAGACAATGGCACCCCACTCCAGTACTCTTGCCTGGAGAATCCCATGGATGGAGGAGCCTCGTGGGGTACAGTCGGTGGGCTCGCTAAGAGTCAGACATGACTGAGAGACTTCACTTTCACTTTTCACTTTCATGCTTTGGAGAAGGAAATGGCAACCCACTCCAGCGTTCTTGTCCTGAGAATTCCAGGGACGGGGGAGCCTGGTGGGCTGCTGTCTATGGGGTCACACAGAGTCGGACATGACTGAAGCGACTTAGCAGCAGCAGCAGCAGCAGCAGTTTGCTAAATATACATTCTGATTTCATTATTTTCTTCAAGCGTTAATTTTTTACATTTTACTCAGCATAGCTGAGTGTATATATTTCCACTGATATTGAAAGCAATTAGTATGTATTGTCTATCCCCATTCAGAAGGCTAGACCTCAACATTTTGTCATTTCTTCTTTCCTCTCAATTCCCAAGATTTGTTGAAAACTCTTTGAATTGAACAGTTGGAGTTTTTTCTCAACTATTCATTAAGCTCCATCGCCATACATTTGGTGATCTTCTGGGCTTTACTGGTTTCTTTGTACATCACTGTTGCTTGCACCCACTTCCCTGTTTCTTGGATTCATTTTCCCTACTGTTGGAGTATATCCTGTAGAGAATCTTTCAGAAAGGGTTCATGGAGCGATACCTCCTAGGTCCTTGTCCGTCTAAAATTAATTTCTTAGATAACATTTTGCTCACAGAATTCTATGGCATTGTAACTTACAGAATTGTATACTCATTGGACTTGAGAAGTCTCATGTCCATCTGTTTCTTCTTCCTTTGACGATAAACTATTAAAGTTTTTTCTGTCTGGGATTTTTTTCTGTATGTTACTAATATGTCTAGTGCTGGGTCCTCCAGACTCTCTTCCCCATGTTTCTTTTCACTAGCTTTTTTACATCATACTAAAATATGAAGACTTGATTCTCTCTTTAGCTTTGAAAACTGGGGATATAGTTTATGTTATTATTTTCTCTCTACATTCTCCTTCTCGATATTCTTTGAGACAGAGGTGGGAACTCTTGGTTCTACCTTAATTGATTCACATTTTTTGTCTCCCATTTTTCAATACCTGGAGTTTTGCGCAATGTCTGATTGGATTGCTCTTCTCTGTATACCAGTTTGGCAATAAAACTCTTCTATTGTATGTATTTCTTTCATCAGTCCATCTACTGTGGGATTTTTTTTTTTTTTTGACAAATTGATAAACCATAGAAAACAGCAGAGGATAACACATCCATGCACCTCTCCCTCAGAAACAGCAAATGTTAACACTGTGTCATACTTGCTACGGCTCCTTTCTGATAAAACAAACAGTGGTAGAATTGCAGTTTATCCCTCTCCTGCAGAGGCCTGTGCTGGCCTTTGTTGCCCACGGGCTTTCTCTGGCTGCGGTGTGCGGGCTTCTCACTGCGGTGCTTTCTCTCGCTGCGGAGCACTGGCTCCAGGGCACTCGGGCGTCGGCGGTTGTGGCACGTGGGCTCAGCAGTTGCAGTTCCCAGGCTCTAGGGCACAGGCTCAGTCGTGTCAATGGGCTTTGTTGGACCGTGGCGTGTGGGGTCTTCCCAGATCAGGGATCGAACCCATGTCCCCGAATTGACAGGCAGATTCCTTACCGCTGAGACACCAGGGAAGCCCCTTCTCTAGTTTTTCAGCATTTTAAGATAAATGCTATCACAGTGGATTTATCTTTCTGTAACTAGCTGTTTTGCACTCAGCAATAAATTTTGAGAAATGTATTTAGGTTGTTGCGTATCTAGTTCATTCCGTTTAACCGCAGTGTAATAGACCGTTGGAGGAATACGTGCAATGCATTTATTTATTCCACTCATGGCGGATATTTAAATTGCAGCTAAGTTGTTTTTTTTTTTTTTTTTTTTTCTATGAGAATCAGCACTGCAGAGACACAGTGTGCTTCTTCTTTGCCCTTACATTTGTGAGAGTTTCTCTAAAGTCTGTACCTGGAGAAGGAACTGCTGATTCAAATGATACACACAAATACCGCAGATTGGTGGCTCACACCACAGAAATTTATTTTCTCGTAGTTCTGGAGGCTAGAAGTCCACAATCAAGGTGCCGGGGCTCGCCTTCCCCTGTGAGCGTGCTCCTTGGTTTGCGGATGGCCATCTTCTCCCTGCGTCTTTGCGTGGTCATCCTGGGCAGGTTTGGGTTTGATCTCCTCTTTTTAAATGGACACCACCCATACTGCATTAGGGTCCATACTTACAGCCTCATTCTAACTTAATCACTTCTTGAAAGGCCTTATCTCCAAATGGTGTCGCATTCTGAAGTAGTGGGTTAGGACTTACGAATGAGGGAGGAGGGGACAAAATTCATCCATGACAGAGTTCTGCTGGGAAAATTTATCTTTCTTTTTTTGCCAAACATCTTTCTTTATCCTATTACCCTAGCAACAGACTGGTTCCAAGTCAGAAAAGGAGTACATCAAGGCTGTATATTGTCACCCTGCTTATTTAACTTCTATGCAGAGTACATCATGAGAAACGCTGGGCTGGAAGAAGCACAAGCTGGAATCAAGATTGCCGGGAGAAATATCAATCACCTCAGATATGCAGATGACAGCACCCTTATGGCAGAAAGTGAAGAGGAACTAAAGAGCCTTTGATGAAAGAGGAGAGTGAAGAAGTTGGCTTAAAGCTCAACATTCAGAAAACTAAGATCATGGCATCCGGTTCCATCACTTCATGGCAAATAGATGGGGAAACAATGGAAACAGTGACAGACTTTACCTTCTTGGGCTCCAAAATCACTGCAGATGGTGACTGCAGTCATGAAATTAAAAGATGCCTTCTCCTTGGAAGAAAAGCTATGACCAACCTAGACAGCATATTAAAAAGCAGAGACATTACTTTGCCAACAAAGGTCGGTGTAGTCAAAGCTATGGTTTTCCAGTAGTCATGTATGGATATGAGAGTTGGACTATAGAGAAAGCTGAGCACCGAAGCATTGATGCTTTTGAACTGTGGTGTTGGAGAAGACTCTTGAGAGTCCCTTGGACTGCAAGGAGACCCAACTAGTCCATCCTAAAGGAAATCACTCCTGAATATTCATTGGAAGGACTGATGCCGAAGCTGAAGCTCCAATATTTTGACCACCTGATGTGAAGAGCTGACTCATTTGAAAAGACCTTGATGCTGGGCAAGGTTAAGGGCAGGAGGAGAAGGGGACAACAGAGAATGAGATGGTTGGATGGCATCACTGACTCAATGAACATGAGTTTGTATAAACTCCAGGAGTTGGTGATGGACAAGGAAGCCTGGCATGCTGCAGTCCATGGGGTTGCAAAGAGCTGGACATGACTGAGCAAATGAACTATCTAATTTATAGCATACAAACTGAACAGTCTTATATGAATGTTAAAAATTTTTTATTAATTTAAAAAATATATGATTGAATCCTGTGATTCGATATTTAGCTGTACTTCCTTCTCCCCATTCCTTTCTGTTGTAAACAGCCTGGGTGACAAACATCTTGTGGCTAACTAGGGTAGAGAATCCGCCTGCAATGAGGGAGACCTGGGTTCAATCCCTGGGTTGGGAAGATCCCCTGGAGAAGAGAATGGCAACCCACTCCAGTATTCTTGCTCGGAGAATCGCCATGCACAGAGGAGCCTGGTGGGCTACAGTCCACCAGATTGCAGAGAGTCGGACACAACTGAGCAAAAAAAAAGCCCTAACACTTTCAACTTTCACTAATACTTCCACACGAATTTTAGAATGAGCTAGAGGTGTGACAGATGAATTAAGGAAACTTATTATGGAGATCTCTACTGGTTACAACTCAAATACCTAGTGAGAATTAGCACCAAAAAGCTAAGTGAAGGCACTGCGGGACAATCTGGAATGAGCAAGGGTGCTCCTGCGGACACGGCAGGGCTCTGTTTTTGGTGTTGGTGCTGGTGATGTGGCTGCATCCAGTTGGTGAAAATGCGCTGAACTCTACACTTACGATCCAGTTCTGTGTGGACAGTGTATGTCAACAAAAAGTAAAAGAGAGAGCCCTTGGTAAACCAGCTGCAGAAGAGCACGGCAACTCAGTGCTGGTGGCTCAGCAGGCGCTGCGATTTTTAAAGACAGTTAAGAATTATGAGCTGGCTGGCAATTTACTTCAATGGTCTGGTGGTTCTCCACTCCGGCTGCACATTAGAACCGTCTGGGGATGTGTTTTAAAAATACTGCTGTCGGCCCCACTCCAAATCAGTTAAATCAGAACCTCTGCAGGCGGGGCCCAGCCATCAGTATTTTTACAAACCTCCCCAGTGATGCTAATATGTGGCCAGGTTCAAGCAAAAGTGGTCCAGAAGTGGGATTATTTTTGATCTCCTATGTTCTGTTTAAATTTGCTCAGTGATTTCAGATTTGGGGGGTTAGTTTAGATGAACCACTTCATTTTGCGATAATAAAAATTCACATATAATATTTTATTACCCAAATTCCTGCAGGGAAAAAGGTAACTTTCTACTGTGAACCATACTTTAGCACTGACCCACTTACTTTTTCTCTTAAACCATTGCAACAGTTTTTTTTAATAAAGTTTTTTTTTGCATTTTTTAAATTAAAAAAATACATTAAAAAAATTGAAGTATATGGCTCAGTGATAAAGAAACTACCTGCAGGGCAGGCACAGGGGGTTTGATCCCTAGATGGGTGGATAGGAAGGAGGAGATGCTCCTCCATGTTCCCACCTGCATATTTCACACATCCGTCCACAACCTGAGTCAGTGAGAAGATAGCACGTTATCTTCTCCCAGTCCCCTACGGTAAGGAGAAGTGGCCTGAGCCTGGCATCAAGGTTACTGTTATTATTTTTGTTCATTTGTTTTCTATTTTGGGGCCACGACTCGAGGCATGTGGGAAGCTAATTCCCCAACCAGGGATCGAACCCATGCCCTCTGGGCGTGGTGGAAGCACAATGTCCTAACAGAGGACCACCAGGGACATCTCGATGACTATTATTATTAAAGAGCTAAGAATCAGGACCCCTGATTTCTTTCCTTTGGCCTCAGGTTCCAGCACAGCAGCATGGCTCAGTGCTGCCACAGACCTTGTTCCTGCCTCACACGGGTTCACAGCACAGGAGACTTCTGGAGCATCTTTTTCCTCAGAAGAATGATTGCCCTCCCCTTGGGCTCTAAGGGGGATTCCAAGCATCTGGAAAGGCCCCACTCCAAATGCCAGCTACGTACAGTTTCCCGCTTGCTCCAGGCTGTGGGGTCCTCAAGCAGAGGGTCTGGTTCTCATCTGTCAAATATCGGTGCCAGGCTCAGGGCCCAGGCCCAGTGAGCCTCCTGGAGAAGTCTTTTGTGTGTTTGACAGAAGAGACAGAAGAAAGTCATCTGCTTGATCGCTTAGAGGAATTAGGGGTACGTGACGGTTGTCGACACTGCAGAATACGATGGCATCGGTCAATCAGTCGGTTCAGTCGCTCAGTCGTGTCCGACTCCTTGTGACCCCATGGACTGCAGCATGCCAGGCCTCCGTGTCCATCACCAACTCCCGGAGTTTACTGACACTCATGTCTGTCGAGTTGGTGATGCCATCCAGCCATCTCATCCTCCGTCGTCCCCTTCTCCCGCCTTCAATCTTTCCCAGCATCAGGGTCTTTTCCAATGAGTCAGTTCTTCGCATCAGGTGCCAAAGTATTGGCGTAGTACACAATGGCATAGTACACTTATTTAAGAGACCAGGTAGATGTTGGATAAATATTAAGCCCCATTTATTTTGGGGGCTCCAAAATCACTGTGAACAGTGACTGCAGCAAGGAAGTTAAAAGATGCCTGCTCCTTGGAAGAAAAACTCTGAAGAACGCACACAGCATATTAAAAAGCAGAGGCATTACTTTCCCAACAAAGGTCTGTGTAGTCAAAGCTATGGTTTTTCCTGTGGTCATGTATGGATGTGAGTCAGACCATAAAGAAGGCTGAGCACCAAAGAATTGATGCTTTCTAACTGTGGTGTTGGAGAAGACTCTTGAGAGTCCCTTGGACTGCAAGGAGATCCAACCAGTCAACTGTAAAGGAAATCAGGCCTGAGTATTCATTGGAAGGACTGATGCTGAAGCTCCAATACTGTGGCCACCTGATGTGAAGAGCTGACTCATTGGGAAAACCCCTGACGCCGGGAAAGACTGAAGACAGGAGGTAAAGGGATGACAGAGGATGAGATGGCTGGATGGCATCACCAAGTCAATGGATTTTGAGCAGCCTCCAGAAGATAGCGAAGGACAGGGAAGCCTGGCATGCTGCAGCTCATAGGGTGGCAGAGTTGGACACGACTTACAGACCAGACAACAATAAGGCCCCCTTAACTTGCCAAGAAGAAAAGGCAGCTGTGACCCTCTAGTCTAATGCTGTTTCGGTTATTTTAATTAACACCCCGGGGAGGGGGCAGCTGATGGAAATCCAACCGCCCTTCTCAGAAAAGGCTTGCCACTCAGTCTTGATGATTCTGCTCAGGCTCCTGGTATTGCCTCGGAGCTACGGCTTTAAACCCTATTTCTCCTCCTCGACAGTCACCAGGTTTACGGCAGGTAGATTATTTTTGGAGCTGCCTCTGGGGCACTGGGAAGGTGGGAGTACTTTACATACTGTTAACTCGCAATGGAAATGGGCACCGGTGCATTAAGACAAACTGGCTCTCACCTGCCTATTGACAGTAGTGGACACACTCGCTTATGGAGCCATTTAAACAGCTCTGACTGCACCCTCTTATTTGGGTCTGGTCCCCAGGCAACCTGAAATTCCTCCTGTGACTTTTAAACAACGCCTGGTGGGGGTGGGTGGAGGGGCGGTTGGATGGGGAGGGTGTCTATCTTTCACCCTCTGGCTTCCTTATTTTAAATACTGTGAACACTGGAAATTTAGTCACACTCGGATTCAGAACTCAGTGAAAATCCCCAAATAATTCTCTGTGTGTTTTCATTTATGCCATGATTTTCTTTATTTGGTGTAGCAGGTGGAAGAGAGATCCCCTCAATGAATAATACTAATGGATATCAGGTAATAATCTCTGGAGCACACACACGTTGTCTTATAAAGGTTTCTTTTTTAAAAGAACTTTGCAGAAGTGATTAAGCTAATGATCTTGAGATGGAAAGATGGTCACCCCACATTTCCATGGTGAACCCTAAATGCAATAACATGTTTTGCTTAAAATAATGTCTGTGAATTCTGGTTGCACCGCATACTCCATGTTTTTAATGTATTCGCGTGTTAGTTGATTGCTTTGGGCTGTGATGGGCCTTCGTGGCTCCGTGGGCTGTCTCCAGTTGGGGTGACAGGAGGCTGACTTTTGTTCCCTGAGAGGGCTCCTCACTGCAGTGTCTCTTGTTGCAGAGCCGGGGCTCCAGGTGGGAATGCTTCGGTAGCTGTGGCTTGGGGGTTTCATTGCCCCGCTGCATGTGGAATCTTCCTGGACCAGGGATCAAACCTGTGTTCCCTGCGTTGGCAGGCGGATTCTCAACCACTGGACCCCCAGGGGAGCCTGAGAATGTGTATAAGAGGGAGGTCTTACTCCTACACAGGAGAAGGTCAAGTGCTCATGGAGGAGAGATCTGGGAGGTGCAACCCCAGACTGAGGGATGCCGGGAACCCCCAGAAACCGAAGGAGCAAGGAGCGGATTTTTCCCCAGGACCTCCCGAGGGGGCGTGTCCTGCCCACTCCTTGGTTTCAGTCCAGCGATACTGACTCTGGACTTCCACCCTGCAGGATTGTGAGAGAATGATTTTTTGTGTTTTAAGCCATCCCAATTGTGGTACTTTGTTACAGCCCTAGGAAATGAATACATTTGGTATATAGCTGACAACTGATAACATACATTATTCATGCACTCAACAAATGTTAGCTCTGGGGAAGGCACATTTGAACCTGGAACGCGGGCAGCAGGGGGCTGGGGGGTGCTCGTGAAGCTCTGCCACCCAACTTCGATCATATGCAAAGCATTCCAGAAAGAGAAGTTTTATCCTTTGCATCAGACTCTGAAAGGGGCTCCTGCCACCCCCACATCAAGGAAGGCTTGATGTAAATGTCGAGGGTCAAAATTCCTTCCTCAGCTAGATGACGTCCCCCGCTGCAATACCTTGAGGACAGACAAAGCACAGAGCATCCTTTGCCTCCCTTGGGAAAATGGGCACAGAGACGGAAATACGAATAGACTCAATGTCTAAACTAAAATTTGAGGTCACTTATTTATACAAATGTGTACTGAGCGCTCAGCCTAAAGTGAGCACTCGGAACGGCTCACAGCCTGCTGCTACGCTGTGTTCCAGGGACACGGCGGGGCACAGAACAGACCAGGACAGCCCCGCTCTCGTGAAGCCGAGATCCTCGTTGAGGAGAGCAGACAAAAGCCCAGATCAACGTATAACGACTCAGGAGACGTTAAGCAGGAACCAAGGGACGTAGAAGCTGGTGGTGGGCACCAGGCCTCGCTCCATTTAAGGACCAGTCGGGGCACAAGTCTGTGAAGGCGACAGAGGCGCAGGGGACCGAAGGAGTGAGGAAACGGCCACAAAATCCACAGGAGTGTTTGTCTTTCTCCCTCTGACTTGTTTCCCCTAGCGTAGTATCCTCAAGTTTCATCCATTTAATGCCAATAGCAAGCTTTCATCTTTTTATGGCTGAATAACATTCCATCGTATATGTGTGTTTATATATACATACATGCGTCTTCTTTATCCATTCATCTATTGATGAGCACTTAGACTCTTTCCTTGTGGCTCAGACAGCAAAGAATCTGCCTCCAATTCAGGAGACCCAGGTTCAGTCCCTCGGTTGGGAAGATCCCCTGGAGAAGGAAATGGCAACCCACTCCAGTATTCTTGCCTGGTCTATCCCATGGACAGAGGAGCCTGGTGGGCTACAGTCCACAGGGTGTCAAGAGTCGGACACGACTGAGCAACTAACACTTTCACTCTAAGTTGTTTCCAGACCTTGGCTATTGTAATTAATGAGCGTAAGAGTGCATATGTTGAAACCAGTGTTTTCATGTTCTTGGGATAAATACCCAGAATTTCTGGATTTATATGGTAGCTATTCTTAATTTTTTTCGGGAACCTTCCCACTGTCTTCCATAGAGGCTGCACCAGTTCACATGCCTACCAACAGTGCAGGAGGGTTCCTTTTCCTCCGTATCCTCAGGTACCATATGATTCCATGCAAATGTGAAATGCAAAAAGTCAAACAAACAAAAAACGAAAACAAATGAACAAACCAAACGAAAACAAACACTTAGATACAGAGAAAAGAATAATGGTCCCCAGAGAGAGGAGTGTGGCGGGTGTGGTGGGGAGGGATGGAATGAGTAAAGGGGACCAACCCTATCGTGATGGGTGGGCCCTTCTTGCTGTTGATCACACCGTAAGGTATGTGTTGTCACTGTTTAGTCACTAAATTGTGTCAGACTCTTGTGACCCCGTGGACTGTAGGCCACCAGGCTCCTCGGTCCATGGGATATCCCAGACAAGAATACTGGAGTGGACTGCCGTTTCCTTCTCCAGGGGATCTTCCCGATCCAGGGATCAAACTGCATTGGAGGGTGGATTACTTACCACTGAGACATCAGGAAAGCCCAGGGTATATAGAAATAAAATATTATAGAAGTAAAATATTATTGCACCTGTGTAACTTATGTGATAAAAGAATGTTACCTTAATTTTTGAAAAAAAAAAAAAAATCCATGGGGAAAAGTAGTTCTCAACAGAGGGAAAAGCTAGTGCAAAGGTCTGGAGAGAAGCAAGCTTGGTGGACAGCAGGCAGGCCAATTTATTAAACCTAGGTGCTGGCTTAGCTTAGCTGGTAAACAGATTACAGTAGAGAGAAGGAAACTATTCAAATAAAAGAGAATTTTTCCCGGGTGAGTTTAGATCTCAGTGCCGCGCGTTAGGTGGTGAATTGTCATGCAAAGGAGGAGAGAGCAGTTCTGTTGTGTGGTTTACAATTCTTCTTGGGAAAGGAAGAAATCCACACAGGGCGTTAGGCAGAGCCAATCCGGAAAGCAAAACGGGGTGGGCTTTTAAGCAAACGTGAAGGAATAATGAGCCGGCCCGAGAAAGGAGTGGGATATGGTTGGTTGCACACTTTGTCAGAATCTTTAAGAATTAACTGGCGAGTGCGTTTTTGGCTGCACGCGTCTCCCGGCCGCACTTGGGTTTCCTCTGTCGCGGCGAGCGGGGTGCTCTCCACTGCGGGGCGCGGGCTGCGTATGGGGTGGCTTCCCTTGTTTGGGGCGTGTGCTCTAGAGTGCAGGCTTCGCAGTGGCAGCTCGTGGGATCTTCCTGGACCAGGGATGGCGCCTGGGTCCGCTGCATGGGCAGGCGGGTTCCTAACTCCTGGAGCCGCCAGAGAAGCTCCTGTTGGATTATTTTGTGTGCGTTTGCTTTCAGTATTTTGTAACTGAGCCTCAGGACTCTGTTCCCAACTTCCTTATTAGACACCAATGGGAAGCAGCTGTTCCTGTTTTCAGGTTCAAGACAGACACCAGGCTCGGAAAGATTCATTAGGGACAGTGACTGAGGGTATGACCTCGAAAGATCTCCCAGCCAGGGAACTGGCCTCTGGAAGCGCATTTCCAAGGACCTAGAAAGTGTGAAAAAGCGCTGCTCCCTGGAGGGCCTGGACCAGCAGAAATGAGATTTCCAGGGCCCTAGCGTCTGAAATGCTGTTAGGACGCTTGCGTCCAGCAATTTGAAGGTAATAAAACCCTGATTCAATTCCACAAGTGGAGAAAACTGAGTGGCAGGAAGCGTGGTGAAAGCAGACCCGCTCGAGCCGCTTACTCCATGACCCCGGGAAGCTGATTTTTTGACTCTTTGTGACTCCGTGGACTGTAGCCCACCAGGCTCCTCTGTCCAGGGGATTCTCCAGGCAAGAACACTCGAGCGGGTTGCCATGTCCTTCTCCAGGGGATCTTCCCAACCCAGGGATGGAAGCCACGTCTCCGGCGTCTCCTGCACTGGCCGGCGGATTCTTTACCACTGCCCCACCAGGGAAGCCCTGGAGTGCAGGGTGTCCCCCCCAAATTCATGTCCACTTGAAGGCCATGCATGTGGCCTTATTTGGAAATGAGCTCTTTGCAGACGAGGCCATCTGGGCTTGGGGTGAGACCTGTATCCAAGGACTCGTGTCTTTATAAGAGAAAGGAGAGGAAATTCAGCCACGGAGAGAGGCAAGGGAGAGGCCCTGTGACCATGGAGGCAGGCTTAGAGGGATACGGCTACAAGCCAAGGGCAATGGCAGGTTCCAGGCTCCCAGTAGAGCCTGGAGGAACAGGCACGGGTCCTCCCCTGGGGGTGGACCCTGCCTTCAGAGGGGGCACGGCTCTGCCATGGCCCGGGTTTCGGGCTCCAGCCGCCGACTCTGTGAGAGGGCGCATTGCGGCTGTGTTCAGGTCGCTGATCAGCGACTTCCATGGAAGGCCATTGGTTAAGACTCTGTCTCCCGGTGCAGGAGCAAGGGTTTGATTCCTGGTCAGGAAACTAAGATACTGCATGCCACACAGCTCTGCCAAAGAAGTAAATAAATAAAAATACTTTTAAAAAAGTGGTTGTACCATTAAGAAAAATAAAATAAGATTGGCTGGCCAGGGGAAGGCCTTTCTGAAACGGTGACATGTAAGTAAGGACCTGAATGTTGAATGGTGGCACGTGGTCAGTCAGTTCAGTCAGTCGCTCAGTCGTGTCTGACTCAGCGACCGCATGAACTGCAGCCCACCAGGCTCCTCCGTCCATGGGATTTTCCAGGCAAGAGTACTGGAGTATATGCTATCTAGGTTGGTCATAACTTTTCTTCCAAGGAATAAGTGTCTTTGGTCAGCCCTCCATGAATCTTAGTGAGTGTTATAAATACGACGGCTATCATTAAATGGGCAGATGAGACATTAAAAAATGTGTTTCAAATCCAGGCTCTGAATAAGCAGTGTTGTGGCTTTCTGAGTCTCCTGGAAAATAAAGATGGTGATACTGTGATAAGATAAAAAAAATTGTAAGTCAGTAATTCAGGGACCATCTTTGGTATGCTACCGCTAAGTCGCCTCAGTTGTGTCCGACTCTGTGCGACCCCATAGACGGCAGCCCACCAGGCTCCCCCGCCCCTGGGATTCTCCAGGCAAGAATACTGGAGTCGGTTGCCATTTCCTTCTCCAATGCATGAAATGGGAAAAGTTTACAGTTTCTAATCTAGTCAAATTTATCATTCTTTTCCTCTATGCTGGTCATATCATTCTTTCCTTTATTTTTCTCTTGTTTAAGAAATCCTTTTTCACACTGAAGTCATACAAATACACTTCCAGAGATTGAGTTTCTAACCTTTTTTATGCGATGGATCCTCTGGTGTGTTTTTAAATGGCTAAGATAAAAATTATAGGATTACAAAGGAAATCAATTATGCTAAAATTCTGTAATTAATTAAAATTTATGACATACTATGATATATAGTAAATGTGCTTCTTTTTAAAATAACAAGATTTATCAGAAAATCTAATAGGTACTATAAATTTCCATGAACATAAATAATATTTTGAGATACTTACAAAGAATGTAGTGTAATATAGAAACATCTGTATTCTTCAGTTCAGTTCAGTTCAGTTCAGTCGCTCAGTTGTGTCTGACTCTTTGCAACCCCATGAATCACAGCACGCCAGGCCTCCCTGTTCATCACCATCTCCCGGAGTTCACCCAGACTCACGTCCCTCGAGTCCGTGATGCCATCCTGCCATCTCATCCTCTGCCGTCCCCTTCTCCTCCTGCCCCCAATCCCTCCCAGCATCAGAGTCTTTTCCAATGAGTCAACTCTTCGCATGAGGTAGCCAGAGTACTGGAGTTTCAGCTTTAGCATCATTCCTTCCAAAGAACACCCAGGGCTGATCTCCTTCAGAATGGACTGGTTGGATCTCCTTGCAGTCCAAGGGACTCTCAAGACACCACAGTTCAAAAGCATCAATTCTTTGGCGCTCAGCTTTCTTCACAGTCCAACTCTCACATCCATACATGACTACTGGAAAAACCATAGCCTTGACTAGATGGACCTTAGTCGGCAAAGTAATGTCTCTGCTTTTGAATATGCTATCTAGGTTGGTCATAACTTTTCTTCCAAGGAGTAAGCATCTTTTAATTTCATGGCTGCAGTCACCATCTGCAGTGATTTTGGAGCCCCAAAAAACAAAGTCTGACACTGTTTCCACTGTTTCCCCATCTATTTCCCATGAAGTGATGGGACCAGATGCCGTGATCTTCGTTTCCTGGATGTTGAGCTCTAAGCCAACTTTTTCACTCTCCTCTCTCACCTTTACCATCTGTATCCTTATTAACGACTGAATCACAGGCACCAAAAGGTTACTGTGCTGTGTTGGCTACATTAATTGCTGAATTTCTAAATTGTAGTTAGAGCTAGTGAAAATAAATATCAGTTATTTTCCCATCCACATGTTCATGAACTGACCTAATTCTACCCACTGACACATTGTGTGTTCGTCTCTCAGTCTTGCCCAGCTTTTTGGGACCCCATGGACTGCAGCAGGCCAGGCTTCCCTGTCCTTCACCATCTCCTGGAGTTTGTACAAACTCAAGTCCATTGAGTTGGGGATGCTATCTAACCATCTCATCCTCTATTGCCCCCTTCTCCTCCCACCTTCAATCTTTCCCAGCATCAGGGTCTTTCCTATTGAGTCAGCTCTTTGCATCAGGTAGCCAAAGTACTGGAGCTTCAGCTTCAGCATAAGTTCTTTCAATGAATATTCAGGACTGATTTCCTTTAGGATGGACTGGTTGGATCTCCTTGCAGTCTAAGGGACTCTCAAGAATCTTCTCTAACACCACAGTTCAAAAACATAAATTCTTCAGTACCTAGCCTTCTTTATGGTCCAACCATATATTTGAATATATGGACCTTTGTTGGCAAAAGATATCTTTGTTTTTTAATACGCTGTCTAGGTTTGTCATAGCTTTCCTTTCAAAGAGCAAGCATCTTTCCATTTCATGGCTGCAGTTACAGGCAGCAGTTATTTTGGAGCCCAAGGAAATAAAATCTGCCACTGTTTCCATTTTTTCCCCATCTATTTGCCATGATGTGATGGGGCCAGATGCCATGATTGTAGTTTTTTGAATGTTGAGTTTTAAGCCAGCTTTTTCACTCTCCTCTTTCACCTTCATCCAGAGGTCCTTTAGTTCCTCTTCACTTTCTGCCATTTGGGTGGTGTCAACTGCAAATCAGGCTTCTCAGATGGTGTTAGTGGTAAGAACCCGCCTGCCAACGCAGGAGATGTAAGAGACGAGACTTTGATTCCTGGGACAGGAAGATCCCTTGGAGAAGGAAATGGCAACCCACTCCAGTATTTTTGCCTGGAGAATCTTATGGACAGAAGAGCCTGGCGGGCTAAGGTCCATAGGGTTGCAGAGTTGGGCACAACTGAAGCGACATAGCATGCATGCATCTGCATATCTGAGGCTGTCGATATTTCTCCCGGCAATCTTGATTCCAGCCTGTGATTCATTCAGCCCAGCATTCCACATGATGTACTCTGGCAAACCACTTCAGTCTTGGAAGAAGCTTCCGAAAGGACCGCAGAAAGATCCTCTTCCCATTGGGGAAGGGAAGGTCTCTGCCCAGCTGCATGATCCTCCACCCGCCAGCGCAGTCATTCTTGTGAGGAAAAAGATGCTCCAGACCTCCTGTTGTGAACACGTGTGAGGCAGGAACAAGGTCTGTGGCAGCACTGAGCCATGCTGCCCTGTTGGAACCTGAGGCCAAAGGAAAGACATCAGGGGTCCTGATTCTGTCTTCATTTAAAATTTGGATATTTCGGTCATCGTGGAACTTTACTCAGTAATGTGTATTTTAAAAAAATATTGCATTAAGGGAATTCAGAAAATTCAGCATTCAGAAGATCATGGCATCTGGTCCCATCACTTCATGGGAAATAGATGGGGAAACAGTGGAAAGAGCGTCAGACTTTATTTTGGGGGCTCCAAAATCACTGCAGTTGGTGACTGCAGCCGTGAAATTAAAAGACGCTTATTCCTTGGAAGAAAAGTTATGACCAACCTGCTGCTGAGTCACTTCAGTCATGTCCGACTCTGTGCGACCCCATAGACGGCAGCCCACCAGGCTCTCCCGTCCCTGGGATTCTCCAGGAAAGAACACTGGGGTGGGTTGCCATTTCCTTCTCCAATGCATGAAAGTGAAAAGTGAAAGTGAAGTTGCTCAGTCGTGTCCGACTTTTATCGACCCCATGGACTGCAGCCTACCAGGCTCCTCCGTCCATGGGATTTTCCAGGCAAGAGTACTGGAGTGGGGTGCCATTGCCTTCTCTGATGACCAACCTAGATAGCATATTTAAAAGCAGAGACATTACTTTGCCAGCAAAGTCCATCTAGTCAAGGCTATGGTTTTTCCAGTGGTCATGTATGGATGTGAGGTGGACTGTGAAGAAAGCTGAGCGCCAAAGAATTGATGCTTTTGAACTGTGGTGTTCAAAGGCAATCCAACCAGTCCATTCTGAAGGAGATCAGCCCTGGGATTTCTTTGGAAGGAATGATGCTAAAGCTGAAACTCCAGTACTTTGGCCACCTCATGCGAAGAGTTGACTCATTGGAAAAGACTCTGATGCTGGGAGGGATTGGGGGCAGGAGAAGAAGGGGACGGCAGAGGATGAGATGGCTGGATGGCATCACTGACTCGATGGACATGAGTTTGAGTGAACTCCGGGAGTTGGTGATGGACAGGGAGGCCTGGTGTGCTGCGATTCATGGGTCGCAAAGAGTCAGACATGACTGAGCGACTGAACTGAACTGAACTGAACTGAACTGAGCTGAAGGGAATTCCCTGGCAGTCCAGTGATTAGCACCTAGAGCTTTCACTGCAGGGACCCTGGTTCCATACCTAGTCGGGAAAGACCCTAAAAACCAGTCTGTGCAGCCAGAAAAAGATATTTTTCAGTAAAATAAAGCATTGAAATATGAATTGTTTTGATTCCTGACTTGCTGGGAGAACTCCCTCAAATTTTGCATACTTGACTTCACTCTCCGCACCTTCATTCCTACCCTGGTCTGTGAGTCTCTATGTGAAGCTATTTTTCTCTAATGATAGTTTTGGAAGGACACTCCTGGCAAAAGTTCAAAACTTTATCTGTAGAGAAACACAGCGGTTAGGATTTACTGAGATAACAGGAAAGGAAGGCCACCTCCCAACCTCGAAAGTGCCCATTGTCCAAGTGACTCTTGGCTGCCAATTGCCTTCTCCAAGTGAGAGAGAATAAACTAATTTCATACCTATTCAGTCCAATAAAGTGCTTTGTCCTACCTCCACCTCCAGTGATAAGAGAGAACAGTTTCTCTCCCATTGCTAAGCGACGGCGAAAACTGAGCGGCGTCGGTACCCGCCGGACCGGCTGATAGGAATCAGTGTCTAAAGTTCTTGTGTGCGTTTTGAAGTCAAGAATATTTGCAGTTCTCTACCAGTGTTCATTAAGCTGGTTTACGGCTGGACCCACTCCAGCCCCCACTTGGCGAGTCGACTGCGTTGTCCTCCTCGGGAAAGAACTATTTGGCAATAAAAACCCTGGGCTGGCTTCCTCCACTCATTTCCCCTCGAGCGGCTGGGAAACTGTGGTCTCCAGCCCTGGAGAACAAGGCCTCTGTTGAAGGTTCTGGAAGAGTGCGGTGCAGAACAGGGCGGGGAGGAAGGCTCTGGTCTCCTGGGCTGGCTTCTGCCCGCTCTGTGCCAAGAGGAGGCCAGTGGAGCAGAAGTCCATCGCGTGAGACGAGCCGGGGCTGCCCCCTGGCCCTGGCGCCAGCCCCGAAGCTTCGAAAGCACTTCCGAGCCCCCATCGTGGACGAGCTCCAGAGAGGGGCACGGCCCAGGGCTGAGCAGCTCGGGCCTCCCCAGCCGGGGAAGGGGTCAGACGGCGGCCAAGTGTGACGGTAGAAAGTTCCAGGCCGCTTCAGAGCCCTTCCCAGGGGCGGACGCAGCCCGGGGTGGCTGCCGGCTGCCAGGCGCGCCCAGGAGCCCGGCCGCCACCTTCCGCGACCTGGCCTCGGTCCGCGGTTCTCAGGGTCTGCCCTGAAGACAGAGCCAGAAGCCGGCGCGCGGCCGTCAGCGAGGGCGCTGCGCCCCTTGCTCAGCCCCCGCCCCAGCCGCGTTCCTCTCTCCGCGCTGCAGGGCGGAGGCGGCTCGGCCCGGCCCGGCCCCGGCCCTGCTCCGCGGGGCAGCGCCGACGGCCGGGCGGGAAAACAAGCCCGCCTGCGCCCCCTAGTGTGCACGGGCGCCCGGCGCCGCTCGAAGCTGCGTTCCGCGCAGGCCGGCTGGGCAGGAGTGACGGTGGAGCCCGCGGAGTGACTGCGGCGGGAGGGCCTAAGTCCATGGAGCCGCGTCAGGGCCGAGGCAACCGGCTTTACACTCGTGGTTCAGTTCGTGACCCAGCACACTGTCCCTCCTGAGTCCTCGCGTCTCTCCTCCTCTGGGGTATGAAGCCAGAGGGCCTTTGGGACTCCATTACTGAGGTGAAGGGACGATCAAGCCAGCGGAGGACTCTCATCTTCCTGGGGAGCTAGAGGACGGCCTTTGTTATTGCTGTCCAGTCTCGAAGCTGTGTCCGACTCTTTGTGACCCCCCTGGACTGCGGCGCACCAGGCTTCCCTGTCCTTCACTGTCTCCTGGAGTTTGCTCAAACTCATGTCCATGGAGTCGGTGGTGCCATCCAACCATCTCATCCTCTGTTGCCCTCTTCTCCTCCTGCCCTTAATCTTTCCCAGCATCAGGGTCTTTTCCAATGAGTTGGCTCTTCGCCCCAGGTGGCCAAAGTATTGTAGCTTCAACATCAATCCTTCCGGTGAATATTCAGGGCTGATTTCCTTTAGGATTGACTGGTTTGGTCTCCTTGCAGTCCAAGGGACTCTCAAGAGTCATAGAATGACCTTGGCTTGTGGTTAATATGTGCAGAAGCCTAACTGTTGTTAAGATAAGAAGATAATCCAATAGCTTCTCTAAGAAATTCTGAAAGTCCAAAGTCGCTTGTTTTGCTATAGTTACCAAAATGAGTACTCAGTTCTATACAGAGATACCTCCAGGCCGTGATTCCCAAACAACAGACCAGCGGTGAAAGCTCGGGAAGATCTGAACAGGAAGTTCCTTTCACCTCGTGATTCTGTAGATCTTTCTCTGAAAGACGCAGGGCTCAGCTGTGTCCAAACCTTTGCAACCCCACAGACTGTATCCCTCCCAGGCTCCCCTGTCCAAGGAATTTTCCAGGCAAGAACATTGGAGTGGGCTGCCATTTCCTACTCCAGGGGATCTTCCTGATCCAGGGATCAAACCCGTGTCTCCTGCATTGGCAGGTGAATTCATCACCACCGTACCACCTGGGAAGCACACAGGAGAGAACTTAGGTAAATGTGAACAAGAATCTGCTCTCCAGGTAAGCCAAGGCAGGGAGGGCACTGGAATGTGTTGTAGATGCCAAGAACCATTCATTAAAAGAACCGACTGTAAGTCATCCCAGGGGTAACCAGGAGTCTTACCTACCTAGCAGCTTTAAGCAAATGGTTGTTTAAAAAGTCTCTCCGGATTGGCTAGTTTGATTAAAAAGTCAAGAACAAACACAAACAAAAACCAACAAAATAAAAATGTCAAAAACAAGAATGGGAAATAAGCTTAACTTTATGTACTAACTTTTGTCAGCTGAAGAGCTTGACGCAGAGAGAGTGATCCTGAAGTTTCAGTCTGAAGAAGAGTATCGGGATCAATTAGTAATGTCTGCCACGAGCACCGAGGAGGACTAATGGTCTGCATGGCAACTAGGCAGGAAGAAAAGAGCATAGACTATGAGAACTATGTTAATTACAAGAAACCATTAAGAAATCTAAGCCACCTCACCTTTTGATGCTGGTTTTGGTCTTTCTTGTACTCAGGGATTGTAATGATGTGGTTTTCCCCACTTCCTGTGCTAGGGAACAGGGTATGTACTGGTCCCATCGTCTCTCTTCTTGGCTTGCTTAACTTCCCAGGTATCTTGAAGGCTGATGGGCAACAGTAACAGGATGGAAATGAGACTGCATTGGAGTCCCGCCTTTCCTGAAATTATGGAGTGATGACTCAGTTCCCAAGTACTAATCAAATGTTGACCATCTACCCTGTAGGGATACCCTAGTAGCTCAGTTGGTAGAGAATATGCTTGCAATGCAGGAGACCCAGGTTTGATTCTTGGGTTGGGAAGATCCCCTGGAGAAGGAAATGGCAACCCACTCCAGTCTTCTTGCCTGGAATTCTTGTCCAGAATCCCATGGACAGAGAAACCTGGCAGACTGCAGTCCATGAGGTTGCAAGAGTCAGATACAACTTGGCGACTAAACCACCACCACCCTGCAGGCTAGTAAATGCTAGGGGTGTGCAGAGAAAGAGGGCTGGGTGCAAAAAATTCAAGGTTTATATTCCCCATAGTTTCTTAACCAGCAAGAAGCAATTAGAACAGTGCCAGGGCCTGCAAACCACACTCTCAGAAGAAGCAGGGGTAGGTAGAAGGTGGGATAGCCAAAGTCTCCTCTCTCTGACCCTGTAGACCCTTATGCAGTTATGGATTGGAAGGAGACCACCCAGAAGCTGTGTACCCTGTAGTGAGGGCCGCCACATAGCACCGCGGAGTCCTGGCCAACTCCTCCCAAAATGTGCCTTGAGCTTCCCACTTCTCTTCATTGCCACTGCCCCTGTTCCAGTCCTGGACACTGTTGCCTCTCCCTGGACAGTGCTGGGGCCTCCTAACAGCTCTCTCTACAACTGTACCCCTACCTTCCACTCCATCCCCTGGTTCCCCTTTCTGGAGTCCACTCTTTAAACAAGTTAGTGGCGTGATCTTTTAATGCACGAATCTGACTCCATCATCACATGCTTAATTCTTCTTCCCTTGGGGCTTCCCATTTTTCTCTTGAATCTCACACTTAGTGGGCACACTGGCCTTTAGGTGGTCCTTTGCAGTGCACCTGTCCCTGCGGGGTCATCATGCTGACCCTGTCACCTAAATCACCCACCCTTCCTCTCCCTCCTTTACTTTATTAACACCCACCTCCTGCTCCTTGTTGGTTTGAATGTCACCTTCCGAAGAATCCAGGCAAGATAAGGTCCTGATTGTTACAGTTTTGCAAAACACCTCATACTCTCTTTAGAGACAGAGATTAAAACTGTAGCTAGTTATTTGTAGAATTATTTGCATAATGTCTCCTCCCTGCTAGACCGTAAGCTCTAGGAGAAGAGGTCTTTTTACTGCAGCATTTCAGGGTCTTAGTATAGCCCCCAATGCAGCTCTTGGCATATGCTTAATATTTATTGAATAAATTAGTAAATGGAAGGGGACAGTGATGGGTGGATGGATGGGTAGGTGGCTGGGGCTTTCTGTGATTAAAGGTGATTTCAACTCCTCTTTGGTACCTTTAGGAAAAGCGAGTATAGGGGAGGAAGATGGATGGGTGGATGGATGGATGGATGGATGATGGATGGATGGATGGATGATGGATGGATGGATGGATGGATGGATGATGGATGGATGGATGGATGGATGGATGGATGGATGATGGATGGATGGATGAGTGGGTGGATGGATGGATGGATGGATGATGGATGGATGGATGGATGGATGATGGATGGATGGATGGATGATGGATGGATGGATGGATGATGGATGGATGGATGGGTGGGTAGATGGATGGGTGGATATGTAGTTCTAGATTGTGGTTTCATTTCCCAGGAATCTGAGCTTTGCCTCTTCAGGACTCCAGAGATGAGTGTCTAGAATCTCATCCCTCAAAATGTTATTTAAAAAGGAAAAAAAAATAAAAAGCAAATGAGAACTTAATAGATCAGAGGGAAGGAAACAAAACTTTGAGCATTCGTTTATGTTGCAAGGAAAGCTGGATGGAAGAAGGCACTTGTATGACTGCTGTTCGCCATTCCAGGGCACGGCAGCAACCTAACTGCCACATGACGCTGCTTTGCCCTGGGACCTCCTGAGAGCCAAGCAGGCAGGTGAGCCCAGCAGTTTCACAAATCCGCTTTTACATACACATGGCAGACTCCAAAGACTTCTGCTCACTACTGGCCCTGTAAATGGCTACTTTGTGTATCAGTAGCAACACAAGGGAACAAGGGGAAATGGAATAAACATTGTTCTCGGCTCACTTGGATCTAACTTAGGTATCTTATGCCTGTGCTGCCAACGTATTTGGTGGCACGAGAGCTAGGGAATGATGTAGGGAACAAGGTATAAGGAAGGTTGGGAAGTGCTTGCAAACAAGACTCTCAACTTCCTTATACCTTGTTCCCTACAGAATGGGGCACGAAAGACACGACAGCAGAAAAAATCCAGTGGGTCTTCCAAAGGCTGCTCTCTGGGACAAGTTTAAGGACTCAGCCATGGCTTCCCCACTCCCTGTGATGGCCGGGTCTCTGCTCTCATCTTGGTAATGCATGCTGCATTGAGGTTTTCTGTGATTGTATCAGGGGTGTGAGCTCCATTCAGCCACCAAGGCCAATCCAAAGGTGGATTGATGGTCCCGAATGGCATGGATAAGTCTCGGGGGATCTGATAACTGCAGCCCTGCAGGACTGTTGTGTGGACCAGGAGGCATCCTTTCCTAAGATGTGGCGCAGGGCAGCTTGGCTGGGTGAGGCACTCACTCTGTGCGCCCATGGCACCCCCGCAAGGGTCCCCAGCTGATCGGTGCCCATCAGTTGGGGGCAGAGATCTCAGGGGCCAAAGGGAACCACCTGGAGCTCCCTAGAGCCATGCCCCAGTGTCTAACACCACGTCCAGCCCCTGGACACGGACGAGGACGTTTGTTGGTAAGGAAGAAACAACGAATGATGTTTCAGGGATGTGAATATGGGCCGAATATCAACCAGAACATTCTGGTCACTAGAACTGCCCATGATGGGATGGCCTGCCTTGGGAAGCACCAGTGGGGGTCAGCAACTCCCCAGTACACATTCTGGTTAGACTGGAGCAGTGAGAAAGCATTTAGTGGCGGGGGCCTGATGCTGACTCCAGGGGCTCAGACACACGTTGGGTGAGCCCTGGCTCCGCTACATCCTGTACAACTGTGTGGGACTTAAAGGCAGCTGGCCTCGATGACCTCATCTGTGAAATGGCGGTAATAACCCACTCTTGGTTCTCTTAAAGAAGCAGTTGAGACAAGGGCGTGAGCCCAAGGCATTTGTTCGGGAGGTGATCCAGGAAGTCCAAGAGAAGCAGCAGTGAGAGGCGGACAAAGAAGTGGGTGAAGTCTACCAAGGGCGCCTTAGTAAGCCCTGCCTGGCCACCGGGGCCCACTCCTGTCCGGGAGCCTCGGAGGAGCTGAGTGGAATGCCCTTCTCTGAAGGATGAAAGTGATGTCCAGTGGCTTGAAGCAGGTCTTCAGTTCCCAGCCGGAGATGGAGGTCAGGCTGCAGCCATGAGCGTGCTGAATCCCACCCCCTGGACCAGTGGCCAGGGACAAGGCCCCCACAGCTCTGCCGAAGATGAATTCCCATGAAGAAATGGGGAGCAGTGCTTGCCAGGAGGAAAGAGAGTCCACGTGGATAGACAGACGCACGGACTCAGAGAGCGTCGCCCACGTGGCGCTTTGAATCACTCTTACGGGCCATTCTGCTGGGTTTCCTTTGCCCAGTCACCTCGCTTTCCCTGGTTTGGGTCTCCCCGGTAGCTCAGTGGCAAAGAATCTGCCTGCCAACCCAGGAGACACAGGAGATGTGGGCCTGATCCCCGGGTCTGGAAGATCCCCGGAAGGAAACGGCAACCCCCTCCAGTATTCTATAGCCTGGAGGATCCCACGGACAGAGGAGCGTGGCGGGCTACAGTCCCAAAGTCAGAGAGTCAGACACGACTGAGGGACGGAGCACGCACACGCGAGTCTGTGTGTGGGTTATCCCACGGGTGCGGGCACACCTCTTAGCCAAGACGGATCCCAGCAAAGAGGCCTGTGGGGAGCTGCGTCACTTACTCTGAGGGGTTGCCCCCTCCCTTCTGAACTCCGAGGCGCCTTCCCATGCACAGGCAGTTGGGAAGGTCTCCCACACCTTGAGAATGAGAGAACTGTGGTCTCTTATCTGGGTAGGGCTCAGCTCCTCCTGGTCTCCATCCTGGAGTTTCTGCCCGCAGGGACACACCCCAGCTGTTCAGCCTGGTGCCCATCTGTCTCTCCACCGTCTGCCCATCGCCAGCCTTCCGGGCAAACCTGCCTGCTCTTCAGGGCAGACCCAGCTTCCTCTCCCCCCAAATCAGAAGCCACTGGAAGTGGGGAGTGGTCTCTCCAGCCACAGCTGCGGTCAGAGGTGGACAAATGTTTCCGAAGTTACAGGATGAAACAGGAGCTCCATGAGAGAGGGACTTGTCAAGACAGGGGTCACTCAATAAATGTATTTTGAATTAATGCACATTATAAGGATTAAAGAAAATAATACTCTAAAATGTTCAGTGCTCTACCCGAGATAGTAAAGTGCTACACCCAGCTGCTATTTCTGTTATTACTGATTTCCTTTTCTTAATAGACAGTGGTACTTTCCAAGAGGAATGGAAACCATCTGGGGTGATGCTGTAACCTTTGGGCTTATGTGTTTGCTTGGAGGACTCGCTGTTTTGGAAAAGATGGAAATGGTTCTGACCTACAGAATGAAAGCTTTGCAGGGATCCAGGAACAGTAGAGTTTCTCAGCTGGCTTTTAGTGAAGTCACTTCCTTTAATGCCCTCTGACATGTGGCCTAATGGTTTTCTGAGTTAAACTGGCAGTTTTAAAGCAGGAACAATAAGACTTGTGTCAGGGAGGATTATCTGGTGACCCCCAGATGTCCTAAGTAGTGGTTTAACTGGATGGATGATTTTAAAAAAAAAATACAAAAAGTTGTGCACTCTCTCACCATTGAGCTCAAACCCTACCCCAAGGTGCAAAAAATCAAGAAGCTGAAGCATTTTTATCCTGTGAATCCATGCTCTGAACTGTCTGAAGCTGCTTCAGCCACGTTAACCATCATACACCTCCCGGATGAAGGCGGAGCCCCACGGCAGGAGGAAACGAAGAGACAAGCAGGTGGGGTTTCTCATTTTTCTGCCAGAGAAGCCCCATTCTGCCGAGTTGCTTTAGAAAGCTGTGGTCTTGACCCGGATCTGTTTCCTAAAGGAAATCTTTTCTCCACCCTGAACAAAGTCGGCCTCAGGGAAGAAGGCAGGTGAGGCGCGCTGGATGGCTGGTGTGCCCGGAATACCATGGAGAGAAAAAAACAAAAAGGATACTTTAGAAAGAGTTCAGGGGGACTTCCTGCAGGCATGTTGGCCTGGTTCCCTGCAGCTTCCATTTATTTTTCTTTGGCTGCACTGAGAGGCTTGCAGGATCCTAGCTCCCCAACCAGGGACTGAACGTAGGCCATGACAAAGAGCTGAGTCCTAAGCCCTGGCCCCCAGGGGACTCGCCCCTGCAGCTTCAGAATCCCCAGCAGCAGCCCCTTCCTGCAGGGATGGCAGCTTGGGTCTGAGCCCTCCTGGCCGCTACACCGAGGTTTCTCCCACGGCCCAGCTAGCGTTTTCACACGGCATGTGTCCACACCCTATTGCACGGCCACTCTGAAGACTGAAGCTCTCATTTTCAGGCAATTGCTATTCTCCTGGCCTGGGAAGATGGGTTCCAGAAGCCAGCTGTTTTTTTTTTTTCCCCTCCTGTGGTCTAAGGTGTCCAACCTCCTCTTCCTCCAAACAAATGCTCCTGGATCACACTGCAAAGAGCAGCAGAAGAAAGAGTTTTTAAAATACGTTGGCTTGAGCTGCCCTGTCGATACTAATGCATTCAGGAAGCTGAAGGTGGCTCCCAGGACAGCTACATCAGGTCTGGCATTCAGATATTTAGTGGCCGAGTAATTACTGTAATAATTAATTTCCATTGCTTAATCCAGCAATCAGGCATGTCGCTTTACACATGGGAAAATGTTAGTCCCTGTAGGGGAGTGCGTGTGTGTGTAAAATACAGAGCGGCAATTGTTATTTGGTAAGATCTGGAGATCTGTTTATGGAATAAATAAGATGCTTTTAGATGGGTTTTGCAGTCATAGGTTTGGGAGAAAAGCAGGAAAGTAAATAGAGAGAGAAAGGAAAATGTCCCGGGACTTCCCTCTTGGTCCAGTGGCTAAGATTCCGTGCTCCCAATGCAGGGGACCTGGGTTCAATCCCTGGTCAGGGAACCAGATCCCACAGGCCGCAACTAAAAAAAAAAAAAAAACAGATCCCACACCTGGTGCAATCAAAACAAATAACAAGTATTAAAAAAAATTAAATGTCCCAAATTTCAAATGCCACCCTTGTGAGAATTTCTGCAAATTAGTGTGCTAGTCACTCAGTCGTGTCTAACTCTTTGCGACCCCATGGACCATACCCTGCTAGGCTCCTCCATCCATGGGATTCTCCAGGCAAGAACACTGGAGTGGGTAGCCATTACCTTCTCCAGGGAGTCTTCCCAACCCAGAGATCAAACCTCCGTCTCCTGCATTGCAGGCAGATTCTTTATGTTTGGCCAAAAGTAACACTTTGCAGCTTTGGAAATAGCAATGTGAAATGAATTAAGCTTTCACAAATCCTGCCCTGGGCTTTCCTGATACGTGATGCTCCATAGAAATATCCTGCAGGACACAGATGTCATTTTAAGTTTTCTAAGACTGCACATTTTAAAAGTACAACGAGATAACGAAATTATTTTAAAAATGAAGTTCACTTAATGTACTAGATCTGAAATATTATGGCCTTAAAATCAATAGAACAAAATATTACCGGGACACTTTGCATTTTTTTTTATATAGTCTTTGAAACCTGATATGGTTTTTACAATTGTAGCGTCTTCCAGTTTAGTTCAAAATTTGGTTTCTCAGTCTCAATGGTCACATTCAAAATGCCCAACAGCCACCTGTGACCAGCGGCCTCTCTACTGGCCGACATGGAGATCCAGGGTGCTGGTCAGAGGCACTTCTATGAAGCTGCTGCTGATACAGCAATGTATAGCTGACAGTGTTGTTTCAGGGGTCAAAGACAATGTGATTCAATTCAAGTGGTTCCTGGACACTTTGACAGACTGAGGCAGAGACTGGCATGTCTCCCTCAGCTTTGAGCCTCCCCTTGACGTCTCCCTCGTGCCTGTTTTCATCCTCCCGGGGTGGACCCAGGCATACAGAATGCCTCATCCCACACCATGGGAGCAGGTGGAGAAAAAGAATGGAGATTGACTCTGAACTCAAGGAATTTGCCATGGGGAAGAAGCTGCTGCTGCTGCTGCTACTAAGTCGCTTCAGTCATGTCTGACTCTGTGCGACCCCATAGATGGCAGCCCACCAGGCTCCCCCGTCCCTGGGATTCTCCAGGCATGAACACTGGAGTGGGTTGCCATTTCCTTCTCCAATGCGTGAACGTGAAGAGTGAAAGTAAAGTCGCTCAGTCGTGTCCGACTCTTCTCGACCCCATGGACTGCAGCCCACCAGGCTCCCCCGTCCATGGGCTTTTCCAGGCAATAGTAGAGGCTGCATCAAAACAAAAGGACGTGCAAGTTCCATCAGACAGTGCAGAGTCTGACATCAGGTGCAATGTGATTAAACACCAAAGTGAAAGGTGCCTGGGGTTAGAGAGGGTGGCCGCACTCACCGGGACAATTTCCAGGGAAAGGCAGGGTCCTTCAAGGCTGACTAGGCTTCCCGCGGGCCCAGAAGGCCGTGTGGGGAGGGGAAGGTGCTGTGGAGACGCAGGGAGCAGCCCCCGACTCCACGCTCACAAAGCCGGGCCTCAGACTGCACCTGCCTGGCTCTGCTCAGTTCAACTCAGTTCAGTTCAGTCGCTCAGTCTTGTCCCACTCTTTGCGACCGCATGGACTGCAGCACGCCAGGCCTCCCTGTCCATCACCCGCTCCCGGAGTTTACTCAAACTTACTACGTCCATCGAGTCGGCGATGCCATCCGACCGTCTCACCCTCTGCCGTCGGCTCTGTTCAAGGTCAGCCCCAAATTGCTGTGCCTCTCGGCCAACCAGCTTTGCCTTCTTCCCTGAAAGTCTCCGTTTCCCTTGTTGCCCTGTTTCAGAGTTCCCTTTCCTTACCCGCTGTGTAGCCATGAGTGCAGCAGGCCGGCGCCCCGTCTTCCGGGGGGACTGTGCTTTTAGCCCCCGTGTAGCTGGGTGGGGCCATGTGACCAGCTCTGGCCAGTGAGCTGAGAGCAAAAGCGAAGGGACCCGCTCCCAGGCCAAAGCACTTAATGCTGGTGCAGGGCCCTCCAGAACGTCCTTCAGAGAGATGGCCTGAAATGGCTGCTCCATCAGTAACCACAGGGATTCAGCCTTTGTGCTGACTTCGAACAGGCATGTCCTGGGAGGCAGGACCACGTTGCGGGGGTTTCAATTCTGCCCTATAGATGTTGAAGCTAAAGCTCCAATTCTTTGGCCACCTGATGCAAAGAGTCAACTCATTGGCAAAGCCCCTGATGCTGGGAAAGATTGAAGCCGGGAGGAGAAGAGGACAACACAGAATGAGATGGTTGAATGGCATCACCGACTCGATGGACATGAGTTTAAGCAAGCTCCAGGAGACAGCTAAGGACAGGGAAACCTGGCGTGCTCCAGTCCATGGGGTCGGACACACTGAGCGACTGACAAGCACCACCAAGAGAGGTTGGGGTTCAGGGATTGGGCAGAGGGGCCAGGAGGGTAAGGTCTAAGTATACACCAAAAGCCTTGGAATGCCTTGCTCTCTGCTGAGGGAAACCCCCTCCACGGTCACCTAAGACCTTAGGAGGCTCCTTCCAGGAATCACAGGCTGGGGATGAAGACAGACCCAGGTCCGGTGCCCAGCGCATTGTCCAGCCCCTCCCACAGGAGCCAG
Organism: Capra hircus; assembly: GCF_001704415.2. Taxonomy (NCBI): domain Eukaryota; kingdom Metazoa; phylum Chordata; class Mammalia; order Artiodactyla; family Bovidae; genus Capra; species Capra hircus. The sequence goes on from NC_030817.1 coordinate 2,500,184, forward strand.
GCAGGGTCAGCACTCAGTGATGGGTGCCTGGGGTGGGCGGGGGATGAGACCCCAGATCCCTCAGAGAATGAGAAGGAAGAGGACGGGCTCAGACACTGGTGCTGAAGGGGGCGAAGGACGTGAAGCCAATGTGCTTTTCCTGGACCGCCGTCCAGAAGGCCCCTCTTCCTCCGTGGGGCTGCAGCCACGCTCCTTCCCAAGCCCTCCCCTCCCCGCTCACCCCTCCCAGGCCATCCTTAGTCACCTCCTAGGTGAGGGACGGGTCTCCCACGTTCAGTCCGTCATTTAACACACAGGCGTTGAAGACCTCAGTGGGCTTGGCTTCAGGATACAGAAGTGTGCCGATGTACTTCTTTCCCTGAGGAATTCCATCTGGTCGGGGAGAGAGATGAGCTCTAAGCGCTGGGAAAGACCTCCAAAGGGGATTGCTGGGAGCACAGAGACGCACAGAGACGCACAGAGATGCACAGAGCAGTCAGGGAGGGCTTCCCGGGGGAGGTGAGGCAGCAGCGGTCGGGCAGAGTTAAGGGAGGGGCCGTCCAGGCACAGGCAGCGAGGGACACAGGAGAACAGGCAGAGCTGGGCCGTTCGGAGAAGGCTAAGTGTCTGGGCAGGAGCAGCCCAGGAGGCCCTGTGGGCGAGCAGTAAGATATTAGACTGGAATGGATGGGGCAGGACCTGGTCACCAAGGGCCTGGTAACCATGGCGACGGGGATGCGCACAGGCCAGCCAGGAGCTGCTGCAGAGATTCAAGCAAAGGAACATCTCGATCAGATTCGTGTGCAGTTGGAAGGGGTGGGGGGACCTGGCAGATAAAGCGCCCTTTGTTGAGGGTTTATTTGTGTGTTTTGTGTATTTATTTGAGTTCAGCGAAACTCGCCCTGGCACAGATGATGGGGAAAGATGAGCCCTGGGCAGAGGGCAGAAGGCGGGAGGAGGACGGGAGGTGACGGAAGGCTTTTGACAAGCTGCAGGCACTTGGTTTGCTCTGGGTGAGGGGCCAGGGAGCGGTGGGAGGGGCGGGATGGTGGAGAGAGAGACCCCATGAGATGGAGGAGGCAGAGGCAGAGAGGGAGCAGCTGGGACAGAAGCTCTCCAGGCAGAGGGAAGGCAGTGAGGAGGCGGCACAGAAACAGGGACCAGCCTGGACTCAGGGTGGCTGAGGCTCTTCTGCAAGTGGGGGGCTGGGTGCGTGGTCCCTCAGTTGTGTCTGACGCTTTGCGACCCCATGGGCTGTAGCCCATCAGGCTCCTCTGCCCATGGGATTCTCCAAGCAAGATGCTGGAGTGGGGTTGCCATGCCCTCCTCCAGGGGATCTTCCCAACCCAGGGAGTGAACCCTTGTGTCTCCTGCATTGGCAGGTGGGTTCTTGACCACTAGCGCCATCTGCAAGGAGGGATGTTTAACTTTACTTTATTTAGCGTGTAAGTCAGTGGTCCCCAATCAGGGGCTGGTTTCACAGAAGACAATGTTTCCACGGACTGGGGTTGGGAGGTGCGGGGGTGCAGGCAGGGATGGTTTCCAGATGATTCAAGCACATTTACTGTCCACTTATTTCTATTACTATCTCACTGTGATATATGACGAAGTAATTACACAGCCCACCGTAATGCAGAATCAGTGGAAGCCCTGAGCTTGCTTTCCTGCAACTAGGTGGTCCCATCTGGGGGTGATGGGAGAGTGACGGGGAGCGGCTGTGAACAGATGGAGCTTCACTCACGTGCCCACCACCCACCTCCTGCTGTGCAGCCTGTCTCCTAACAGGCCCCGGATGGTCAGCGGCCTGGAGGTTGGGGACCGCTGGTTTACACCATTAGCAGCACTGGGCTCCAGGGTCCTCCTACCCCAACCCCATCGCCCACCAACCCTCAGCAAAATGACTTCTCTGTGGATGTGGGTCACAACCGCAGGTCCGAAGAGGACCCAGAGAAGTCAGGAGAAGCGAGAAACGGGGGTACAAGGAGACACGGATAAAGGAAGGTCCCCCACGGAGGATTACTGGAGATCCCGGCGGGTGGGGGGGCGGTCTCATCACGTGAGCCAAATTTATTTATTTATTTTGAACATTTTTGGCCACATCCCATGGCATGTGGGACCCCAGTTCCCTGACCAGGTATCGAACCTGGGCCCCCTGCAGTGAAAGGCAGAGTCTTAACCACTGGGCTGCTGAGGAAGTCCCCAAATTCTTTAATGTAATAAAGAAAATGATGACCTTGGGCTATAACAACACTTTGAATAAAACACCTCAGTACAGACATAAGAGGTTTATGTATATGCAACATAACTTTAGTTGATGACCAAGGTGGAGAGAGGTAGTTAGTAAACGTGGGAAAGACCCCAGGTTTCAAACGTCGCTTCCTTAATCTTCCCCGGAATTTAATTGAGAAATGTGAAAAACACATCTTTTGGCTAAGCGAGCAGTGTCCATGATATGTTCATGGCTATAAAGATACATACAAGCGAGTCTTCATGTTTGCAAGAAAGCAGCGTTAGAATCTAACGCTTTGGGCCCAGAAACTTGGTCTTGTCCTCTCCTCACCCCAGCCCCAATACTCTTAGAGGATTCAGTCACCTCATTTGGTAAAACAGTTAGTTCTGCCATGAGAATATCACTGCATTTGCCTCAGAGGAACCCAAGGTAATTAGGGTACCTAACCAACAGCTCCTTCCTTCCACCCCAGAATACAGGGCTTAAAGGGTGAGACTGCTCTCTCAAATGACCACCTCTATCGAGACGGAAAATCAGGTTGGTTCAGGGACGCGGGCTCCTTCCTGGCACTTCCTTCTTGGCACTGTTTCCTCCCCTAGAGTATCGTCTTCCCAGGTCAGAGCTGAGTTGTGGGGTCCCCATGTTTCTCCTTTTTCTTTCCCTTCCTACAGAGAGGGGAAAGAAGGGAATCTGGGTGCCTTGGGTCACGTTGGTTGACTTCGAAGTTGGAGTAGAAGTCTTCGATTGATGTTTTGGTTGGATGAGTTGGGCTGTCTCTCAGAAGATAGCCTGGGAGTGGATCGCCTCCCTTGTGCTCGCGTTCCATTGGCTCAGACTTCGTCAGAAACGGCCCTTTAACTACATTGCCAAGTGACTCCTGGAGAAGCAGTCTGCCCGTGCCTTCACTTGATCTTGACTTTGGCCTCTTACGTGGACAGTTTTCCATCGACTCTTTCCAGCTGAAGAGTCCAGGCAGCACCCATGATAGTGCTATTCAGACTATAACTGAGGACGTACTAGTGAGCAGCGACTCCATTTTTAGCAGATCCTACCCGTATCGAAAGAAAGGCAGGAAAGACAGATAAAGAGCGTCAACTGAGGCTAAGTTTCCAGTTACAGACACTTGGAGACGTGCCAGGGAAGGTCACCGCCAAAAACTAGAGCCATCTGGAAGTCACAGACGTAGGCGGCAGGGGTGTGGGGCAGGGAGTTCACAGACTTGGTGGCAAACAGCCCTAGGGCTGAATACCACCTCCGAACAGCCTGGCTTTGGTCCATATCGAACCTCATTTCCTCATACGTGAAACGGACTTCCCAGGCGGCGTTGGTGGTAAAGAATCCACCTGCCATCGCAGGAGACGAAGGAGACACGCGTTAGATCCCTGGGTCAGGGAGATCCCCTGGAGGAGGGCATGGCGCCCCACTCCAGCATTCCTGCCTGGAGAATCCCAGGGACAGAGGGGCCTGGTGAGCTGTAGTCCATGGGGTCACAAAGAGTCAGACACGACTGAGCGTCTAAGCACAGCAAAGTGGGTCCGTTTCAGCCTCCTAGGTTGCGGCACTCACCAGGGAAGGGCTGGGCGTAAATCCCTTGCGGGCCCCTCTTTCCTTTTAGGAGCAGAGTGGCCAGCCTGGGGCCTCAGTGAGTCAGGATCCCTAACTCTCTGGGTCTCAGTTTCCCTGTTTGTAAAGGAAGGCACCTTAGCCCGGAAGGTGCTCTGCGCTGGGGTCCGTCAGGGAATGCGTCCACAAGGCAGGTGCACGCGGCGTGCATGCGTGCGTGAGTGCGTGTGTGTGTGTGGAAGGACCCTCCTCCGGCCTCAGGGCCCTGCGGGCGCCGAGCGGGCGGACCCCACCCCGGGGCGGGGACGAGCGGGCCTCCCCGGGGCCCCCGGGCGCGTCCGGCGGGCGGAGCGGCAGCGCCACCGTGTGGCCGCGCGGCGTCACGGCGCCGAGCCTGGCCGGGAGGGAGCGGGCGCCGCGGGGGGCGCTGGCCTGGCCCACGCAGCCGGGCCACCCCCGCCGGTCCCGCCGCCCCTCTGCGGAGCCGTCCGTGCCGCCTGCAGAGTGGCCGCAGCGGGTGGCGCGCTGTCGCTGCGCTCGCAAGGTGGGGCGGGCGCGTTCCCCCGGGGCCCCCACCTGGGAGAGGATGCGGATCCGGCCGGAGGCCGGCATCCAGCCCCGTGTCTCCCGGTAGCAGGGCGCTGGTCTTGCAAGGCGGGGGGTCCAGGCTTCGCGGCCCAGCCGCGCCTCTGGCTTTCCCCTGCCCTGTGGATCGAACCACCGCTCCCTGGGTTCGGACTCTGCGTTTCCTCTTGGGTCCCGAAGGGGAAGCAGGAGCCGTGGGCAGCTCCCCGCCAGGGTGTCCAGATGGACTTGGCTCGGGGAGCGCAGCCTGGAGGGGTTCCGAGCTGCGGGAAGCCCGGCCTCTCCTCAGGCAGCAGAGGCCCCCAGGCCCCCTGCTTCCAGGAATGATAGCTGCCCCCCGCCCCCACCTCGCCGCGCCCTGGCCCCACCATGCTCTCCAGACCCCGGAGTTTTCAGGCGCTTTGGCCTCTGAGGTCAGAGATGACGCAAGAAGGCAAGAATTCAGAGACACCCCCGGCTCCCCGCCACTGTGGGAACGCACCCTCCCTCCAAGCCCACTTGAAGCTCTTACTCATTGACTTCACCCTGGGCCTAGCCCTTGTGCTAAATTCCCCTCAGAAAGGAATCTTTGGGGCATTTAACAAAGCATAGCTGAGAAAGATGAGGCCAAAAGACAGCAGGTCATTTGCCCAAGGTCACCCTGTTAATAAGGCCTCCCAGGTGGCACCAGTGGTAAAGAACCCGCCCACCAAAGCAGGAGACGTAAGAGATGAGGGTTCGATCCCTGGGTCAGGGAGAAGGACATGGCAACCCACTCTAGTATTCTTGCCTGGAGAATCCCATGGACAGAGGAGCCTGGCGGGCTACAGTCCATAGGGGGCTACAGTCCATAGGGTGGCAGAGTCAGACAGGACTGAAGCCGCTTAGCACGCACCCTGTTAGTAAGTGACAGACAAGAAAACCCCGGGTCGGTCGTCTTTCTCCTAAGCCCATCACCATTCGAAGAAGACATCTTTTGCTTCTGCTCCCCTGGCCTAAGCAGGGGTGAGGGGCTCTTTATTGAGCCGAATCAGGGAAACCCGGGAGCTGGGAAGAGAGCTCACATCTTCTCTTCCAAGAGAAAGGTCTTGGCGAGGAATGGGTCTTGGCTTGGAATGGGTCTTGGCACCACGCCCCTTGCGGGAGCACCCCCGTCCTCACCCCCCGCTGCCTCATCTGCAAGATGGAAACCCAGGAGGGGGCTTGTCGCCCATCTTTTCTCCTACAGCTGTCCGTTTTGACCATTCCAACTTCCGCACGTGAAGGAACAGGAGAGAGAAGTGCCCACTGAAACCTGAGGTTAATCACCTGCCCTGTTGGAGGGACTCTGGAGGTTACTCTTGGGGGTAGTGGGCATGATTAACGCTGGACTTGGTGCAAGTTAAGTATTTACAACTTTCTGAGTCTGCTGTCCCTTGTGACTACTACTAACAACTAATGCTTTTAAAGCACTTGTCAAATCTAAAAAGGATCCGTGAATTATCACAGTGTTTACAAAAACATCATAAGTGCTATTATTAGCCTCGCTGTCCATAGGAGGGAATTGAGGCTGGAAAAGTTAAATATCTTGCTTAGGACTTTCCTGGTGGCTCAGCAGTAAAAGAATCTGGCTGCAATCCAGAAGAACCGGGTTCGATCCCTGGGCTGGGGAGATCCTCTGGAGAAAGAAATGGCAACCCACTCCAGTATTCTCGCCTGGAGAATCCCATGGACAGAGGGGCCTGGGGGGTACAGTCCACAGGGCCGCAAGAGTCAGATGCAGCTTAGCAGCTAAACAACAAGCAACAACAAAGGGTCCCGGAGACAACAGGGGGCAGAGTCAGAGCTCATCCCAGCCCTCCCGGCTCCAGGCGCCCCTCCAGCCAGCGCGCTGCGTGGGGACACCCAGAACCCCGCTTAGGGCTTTTCCGAAGCCAGAGGAAGCAACGCTGTGCCCTGAAGGAAACAACAGAATTTGTAACCGTTCTGTCAGAGTCCTCTGTTGGTAGAGCCAAGAGTTTTGTTCATACCATTCATGAGAGAGAGAAAGGAACCTTAAAAATGAATTCTCCCTTGTGCCTGTTCCTGAGACTTCCCTGTGGAAGAAAGACACTCTCTTGGCTTGAAAGTCCTATCTTTTCATCCTGTATGACGTAAGACAGAGATCAATGCAAGTCTCCACCCTCCCAAACACTTCAGTCTTTTTTTCTGCATGGAGTTATACTGCTGTCTTGATTAAAAAGATACCCGCCCTTTCCTAGCTTTGTAAACAGAATCAAATAAACCAAAATGTCAGTGTATCTCTGTGTACCCCACCAGGACCAGTTAGATTGGGCAGCAGACTGTACTTTCTAAAAGTGGTCACCCCAATGCATCCCATCACCGTGGTCTTCAAATGAAACTGGGACACTCCCCTTGAACCTGGGAGACCTGGGCTAACTTCTCTGTCTGCCCTCCCCTTGACCTTGAATGGACTTCTGTGATTACCTTGACCTGTTAGTTGTGGCAGAAGTGATGGTATCCATCTTTTGAGGCTGGACCAGAAAAATGCCGTGAGAGTCTGCTTGGTTCCGTTAGGACACTTGTTGCTGGAACTTGCTGCCTGTAGCCCCAGCTTTCCAGGCCCTGCCCCCACCCCCAACTGATGGAGCAAAGATAAGCTGACCCTACCAAACTCTGCCCAAACTGAAGATTCGTGAGCGGAAGAGGCGATTATTGCAATTGGAAGCCTTCCGCCAGGGAGGTTTGTTACACAGCGATAGGTGCCTGGCCCGAGTCCTCTCCCCTCTTCGCCCTGTTAGGAACTGTTCTGCAGTGGACTTCTTTAGACCTGTCGCCTTCTGCACGTACTGAAGCTTTCCCTGGGGAGACATCTAGAAGCAGCATCGCTGGGCTCTAGCGTATGTCGTTAACGGAATCACACATGGAATGGACGCGTGAAACCGTACAGGGGAGTGACCCACTGGAGTGTGAGCCCTGACGCGTGGGTTTTCTCGTGGCAACACAAGCGCCTGACTTCAGCTTCCACTGCTGAGGCATCCTCTCTGACAAAGGTGATCTTGAGTACACACACGGCCAGATAGAGACTCAGCCCGCCTTGAGTACACACACGGCCAGATAAAGACTCAGCCCGCCTACCCTCCTGAAGGTCTTCAGTTGATTTCGTTTTCTTTTTGTTGATGTTGATAACTCACCACTCGGGCAACTTGTTTTCTCTCTTCCTGTGTTTTAAATGGGCTTCTCAGGTGGCAGAGAGGTAAAGAATTCGTTTGCCAAAGCAGGAGACATGAGTTCGATCCCTGGGTCAGGAAGATCCCTTCTCCTTTGGAAGGAGGAAATGGCAACCCACTCTAGCATTCTTGCCTGGGAAAGCCCATGGATAGAAGAGCCTGGTGAGCTACAGTCCACGGGGTCACGGAGTCAAACACGACCAAGCGACGGAGTCCGCGTGCACGTGCTTTAAATTCCTGTTCTTGTGTTCGAAATTCACCAATAAAGAGGGGGCCTTTAAACCCTAGGCCCCCATCTTTCGACCCCAATATAAACAGAACTCCAGCCCGTAACCCTCTCTCTCTACCTGTGACTTCTCTGTGTGGTCCCAGGTGTGGTGTGTAATTTCTGGGTCCTATAAAATGCCAAAGCCTTTGACTGTGTGGATCACAATAAACTGTGGAAAATTCTGAGAGAGATGGGAATACCAGACCACCTGACCTGCCTCTTGAGAAACCTGTATGCAGGTCAGGAAGCAACAGTTAGAACTGGACATGGAACAACAGACTGGTTCCAAATAGGAAAAGGAGTACGTCAAGGCTGTATATTGTCACCCTGCTTATTTAACTTCTATGCAGAGTACATCATGAGAAACTCTGGGCTGGAAGAAGCACAAGCTGGAATCAAGATTGCCGGGAGAAATATCAATCACCTCAGATATGCAGATGACACCACCCTTATGGCAGAAAGTGAAGAGGAGCTAAAAAGCCTCTTGATAAAAGTGAAAGAGGAGAGTGAAACAGTTGGCTTAAAGCTCAACATTCAGAAAACTAAGGTCATGGCATCTGGTCCCATCACTTCATGGCAAATATATGAGGAAACAGTGGAAACAGTGTCAGGCTTTATTTTGGGGGGCTCCAAAATCACTGCAGATGGTGATTGCAGCCATGAAATTAAAAGACAGTTACTCCTTGGAAGGAAAGTTATGACCAACCTAGATAGCATATTCAAAAGCAGAGACATTACTTTGCCGACTAAGGTCCGTCTAGTCAAGGCTATTGTTTTTCCAGTGGTCATGTATGGATGTGAGAGTTGGACTGTGAAGAAAGCTGAGTGCTGAAGAATTGATGCGTTTGAACTGTGGTGTTGGAGAAGACTCTTGAGAGTTCCTTAGACTGCAAGGAGATCCAACCAGTCCATTCTAAAGGAGATCAGTCCTGGGTGTTCTTTGGAAGGAATGATGCTAAAGCTGAAACTCCAGTACTCTGGCCACCTCATGCGAAGAGTTGACTCATTGGAAAAGACCCTGATGCTGGGAGGGATTGGGGGCAGGAGGAGAAGGGGACAACAAGGATGAGATGGCTGGATGGCATCACCGACTCGATGGACATGAGTTTGAGTGAACTCCGGGAGATGGTGATAGACAGAGAGGCCTGGCGTGCTGCGATTCATGGGGTGTCGCTGAGTCGGACACGACTGAGCGACTGAACTGAACTGATAAATAGTAAAGTTTGATTTTTTCTAAAATTTCCTGATGGTTATTCACTTCAGTTCAGTCACTCAGTCATATCCAAATCTTTGTGACCCCATGGACTGCAGCACGCCAGGGCTCCCTGTCCATCACCAACTCCCGGAGCTTGCTCAAACTCATGTCCATTGAGTCGATGATGCCATCCAACCATCTCATCCTCTGTCGTCCCCCTCTCCTCCTGCCTTCAGTCTTTCCCAGCATCAGGGTCTTTTTCAATGAGTCCGTTCTTCCCTTAGGTGGCCAAAGTATTGGTTATTATTGAAGGGCATCTTGCAATTATAATAAACACCTCAAGGGCCTGTCTAACCATGGCGTCTGTTATCGAGAGGCTGAGGTTGGCATGAACTATACACATAAAGGGTGAGTGTGAAGCTTTGACAACGTCAGGGAGGAAGAAATTTTCCTCTACAATACGAGGTTCTTTGGCTTGTCTAAGAGTTAAGTTGACTTGAGACTTACTGACAAGATAAAATCAAACAATGGTTTTGTTTCAAAAAGTCAAAAATCAAACAATATGTATACAGAGGAGAGACCCTGGGTAACTGAGCAAATCACTAAAATGGCTAAAGCTCTCACATTTGGCTAAAGATAACAGAGGATCTGGAGAGTGGTTTGGGACTCTGAAGGGGAAGAAGGCAATTCAGATGGAGACGGGGAAGCAAATGCTGAGTAGCTAAGTGTTCGCTGGGTCACGCGAGGCAGTGGGCACAGAGCGGGCTCTGGTCTCTCAGAGTGCTCCCCACGATGCCTGACCTATACTTTTTGCAGATTTCTTTTAGGCAGTTAGGGGGAAGGTCAGAGTTTCTTTCTGAGTCTTTTGGGCCTTAAAAATAATCAAATTAATTCTCGTGCCAAAGAGACTCATTTTGGGGTGGCCAACCGCACATCAGGGGCCTCCAACCTGTCTGGGCCCAGGGACTGTTTCCGTGGAAGACAATCCTCCCATGGCCTGGGAGGTGGGGTGGTTTCAGGATGATTCAAGCATATTACATTTATTTCGCAGTGTATTTCTATTGTTATGACATCAACTCCACCTCAGATCATAGGCATTCGATCCCAGAGGTTGGGCACGCCTGTCCTACAGTAGAATCTCTAATATTTCACTTCTTTAAAAAAGAAAAAAATAAAAACCTGAAGGTCTGAAGCAAATATTATCATGCTAACATCTCTTAAATCTGGATGCACGGATGTATGGGTCTTGCTATTTAATTTCTTTCTTTTTATTTCTTATATGTGCTATATATTGATATTAAGTTTTTTATAACTGCGTGAATATTTTATTATTTAAAAATCTCAACTCAAATAAAATGATCTCATGGCAACTTTGACCCTTGTGATTTTCTGTTTCATTTGTTTGATCACATCCCTAATTGATGAAATGAAGACCTTTGGCCTTTGAGGGATGGATGGTTCAATTCAAATACCACACACACACCCCACCCCGCCTCCATCCTGGCCACACTCACAGCCTCTCTGTTTAGGAAACAGTCAGCCTCCTTTAGCTTCCCTGCCTCCGCAGGAGGTCCTCCTTCTGGAGCAATAAACCCAGAGGTTTCGCTTCACAGGTTATCCTCACAGGCCTCATTCGATGAGCTCGGGCTCCCTGTAACAGCAATGAGTGCCGGTTCCCGGGTGACTGAAATGGACCGAGTATTGTGTCAAAGGCTTTGTTAAAAGTAAGCTCTGTTGTTGCCTCTTTTTGAGAACCAAAAAAGAGTTGGGGTGGGGGGACTTCCCTGGTGTTCCAGAGATTAAGAATCCACTGGGGAGGAGAGTTCGATCCCTGGTCAGAGGACTAAGATCCCACGTGCTGAGGGGCAGCCTGCATGCTGCCACAAAGACCCAGCACAGCCAAAAATGAAAATAGAAACAAAACAACGCTTTGCATTCAACATCGTGCGTGCACGCTAAGTCGCTTCAGTCGTGTCCGACTCTGCGACCCTACGGACCATAGCCCGCCAGGCTCCTCTGTCCTTGGGAGTCTCCTGGCAAGAATACTGGCAGTGGGCTGCCATGCCCTCCTCCAGGGGATCTTCCCGACCCAAGGACTGAACTTGCATCTCTTCTGTCGCCTGCGTTGGTAGGCGGGCTCTTTACCACCAGTGCCCGTCTCCTTGATGAGGCATCGAGGCTGAGGGGGGAACCCCACCCTGCTGCAGAGAACAGAAGGGACAGAGGAGGCTTGTGCTGGGCCAAGAGCCAGGGCAGGGACCACTGCCTCTGGGCAGCGTTGTTATTTCCTGAATCTTGATGGCAGGGCTAGAGGCCAGCCGAGACCTGTTCAGAGTCCACACCTTCAGCCATTAGACTGCCCTGCCTCCGGGGAGAAATCTGTTCTTTTTATTCTCAAAGTGCAGATGAAGAAACAGGTTCTGAGTCCCTCTCCCTGCCTGCCTGCCTGCCTGCCTGATGAATTATTCATCCTCCGAGAGCCACAGGAATTTCACTCTGTCTGGGAAGCTCTCCTCCGGTCCGTGCGGCCCATGCGGCACCATCACAGAAGGACGGTTATATCCTGACTTCATCGATGCTGGTCAGTGAGTGCCTTAAAGGCAGAGACTGGCTTCTGCACATCCACCTTCCCAGCGCCTAGCACAGCACCTGACTCATTCTGGGCGCCTCCTCTTTCCAGAAATGAACATTGATTAGCGCCTGCCTTGCTCAGTCCCCGAGTGGCACACACGGCCAGGAACTCGGGTGAGCCACTCATCTGCTGTGCGCGCAGGGCAAGGTTTGTGCAAAATGGCTCCCAGCCTTTGCAGACAAGCCACAAACCCCCATTCATCTTTACCAGAGAAATCCAGCCCGAATGCTTGCCCAGCCTGCGAATGGAGACGATGGGCGCCCTGAGAGCTCCCTGATAACAATAGTAGAACAAGCGGGCATGTGTTTGGGCACTTAGCATGTGCCGGGACTGTGCTCAGTGAGAGACTTGGGTTTATCTTTTTGCAAACAAAACAAAACGACTACTTTCCTTTGTTCAGTGAGCTCTGGGTTTCATGTCAGTGAATGTCCAAATCAGAATTTTCGGGGGAGGTTTGGAGGAGAGAATAGGAAGTCTTAACTCGAAAGCTTTGTCATGTTGCCATCACCGCTAAGACAGCTCCTGGAGGGGCAGCTGAGCTGAGGGTGGCATCTGTCCCTTCCTGGGGGGTAAGTGTGGCGCTGACGCTTTATGATGCCAGCGCGCCACACTTTGTCAGAATTTCTTTTCAAACAGCATCAGGCAGCGCTCTGTGCTGTGATCTGCACTGTGACATCAGTTCAGTTCAGTCGCTCAGTCATGTCCGACTCTTTGCAACCCCATGGACTGCAGCACACCAGACCTCCCTGTCCATCCCCAACTCCCGGAGTTCACTCAAACCCATGTCCATCCAGCCATCTCACCTTCTGTTGTCCCCTTCTCCTCCCTCTTTCAATCTTTCCTGGCATCAAGGTCTTTTCACATGAGTCAGCTCTTTGCATCAGGTGGCCAAAGTATTGGAGTATCAGCTTCAGCAGCAGTCTTTCCAATGAACTCCCAGGGCTGATCTCCTTTAGAATGGACTGGTTGGAACTCCTTGCAGTCCAAGGGACTCTCAAGAGTCTTCTCCAACACGACAGCTCAAAAGCATCCATTCTTCGGCACCAGGGTACTGATGAAGTGTCTTGCATCAGCCTTACTTTCCTCGCAGAGTTTGGAAGGGAGGTTGGCAAGGCTCTCTTTCTTCTCTTCCGACCCCAGGAGTCCTTCATTCAAACCCCTGCCGTGCTGTGAGCAGGAAGCTGCGGGTCCTGCAGGGGTGGCAGGGACGCCGGTAGGCCCGGCGCTCTGGGTCTCGGGGTCTCTCTGGTCCACGTGCCAGGGTCATCGTCTCCTCTGCTGCTCAGAACCTCCATACACTAGGGCGTGTGGTGTGGACAAGCCAAGTCTCACGTCGGACAATTTTGCTGAGAGAGTTCATTCTTCAGTAGGTTGATAAGGAGCCTGGGGCCCTCAAGGAGGAAGGGGTCCAGGGCCCTTGAGAAGGACAAAGAGGCCCAGGGCTCTCAGGGGGAAGAAAAGAAGAAGCGTTTTCTCTGCATCGCTTTATCGTAGGCGATGTGATACTGCATCTTGCTCGAGAAGAAGTTTCTCCTTAACAAGAACCTTCTGACGGATCTTGTTATCTGAAGATATTTGTTGCGGGAGTGGGTCTGGTAAGACCTTTCTATTGTCAGTTCTAATCTTGTTAATTTAAGATGCACGATGTGGGCATCTGGTAAAAGTATATAAGGCCTTGATAGACTAGTGAGTGGGGGCACTCTCCAGCCCCCTTCTGATGTCTGTGTCAGAAGCTTTCTCTGTCCCCTTTCATACTTTTATAAAATTCTGCTACACAAAAGCTCTTGAGTGATCAAGCCTGGTCCCTGGTCCTGAAGCTAAATCTTCTTCAGAGATCGCGAATCCAACATCCTTCACCGTAAGCTATCATTGCTAAACGGCAGAGATTACCCGTAAACTGTGTTCGTCAAGGCTTTGCTACACGACAAAGGTTTTACCTGGTTCTCTGGAGGTTTCAGGAGACATTTCAGGCTTGGTCTCTGCCCTCAAAGAGCTGACTGAGTGGGTAAAATGAAGACCTATGGAAAACTTACAAAACAGGTGAGTTGAGAGTATGTCTTATACCCAGGTTCAAAGGCTGAGGAGTAGGAATTAAGGTGGAAAAAGGATGAAAAAAAAAAAAAACAAATCCCATTCTAACCCCACCTCTCTCTCCAGAGGCAAAAAAAGAATCTGATCTGATTGTCATGAAAGTCAACTTTTGATATTCCAGGCCCTGAAATCACCCACAGTTGCAGGAATCAGCCCTCAAACATCAGAAATGCAAAGACATCGCCTGTTCTGATTGGAAAGACACAGTATCTTAAGATGGCAATAGCCAGCCAAGTAATCTCAGATTCAGCACAATCCCTGTCACAATCCTAGCTACGATTTTTGTAGATTGTGACAAGCTGATCCTAAAATTAGAAAGGCGAGGAACCTAAGCCCCAGAAGACAGTTCAATTAGGGTCCAAGTGGAAGACCAGCTGGAGCCAAGGGCTAACGAGAAAGGATTCCTCATCTGCTCTGAGATGTCTCAAAACCATCAGCTAGGCAGAACTAAGGCGTTCCTTGCTTGGACCTGGTACTAAAAGCTAGTGAAGTGGTCCAAAAAGCCATCTATCGCCAAGCGAAATAACGGAGAGAGCTCTAGAAGCGCCCATTGTCTCTACAGGATTGTTGTTCAGCTGCCCAGTCGTGTCTGACTCTGCGGCCCCTTGGACTGCAGCACGCCCTGCCTCCCTGTCCCTCACCGTCTCCCAGAGTTTGCTCAAGTCCACGTTCATTGTATCAGTGATGCTGTCCAGCCGTCTCATCCTCTGACACGCTCTTCTCCTTCTGCCCTCGATCTTCCCCAGAATCGGGGACTTTCCCAGTCAGTCGTCTGTTCACCTCAGGTGACCAAAATACTGGAACTTTAGCTTCAGCATCAATCCTTCCAATGAAGGACTAATCTACAGAATTCACATTCAATAAAATCCAACGTGCTCTGATGATAAAAATGCTAACATAAAGAAACAAAACGCACAAACAAACAAACGAGGAACAGAAGGGAACTTCCTCAACCTGATAAAGGACATCTGTAAAAGAAAAAAGCTAACCATGAGTGACTGCTTCCCCTTTACGCTCAGAAGCAAGAGGAGGACATTCATTCTGCCGCTTCCATCAGCACCGCGACACAGATTCTCAGTCAGACAGTCAGTTCAGTCCCTCAGTTGTGTCTGACTCTTTGCGACCCTATGAACTGCAGCACACCAGGCCTCCCTGTCCATCACCAACTCCCGGAGTTCACTCAGACTCGCGTCCATCGAGTCAGTGATGCCATCCAGCCATCTCATCCTCTGTTGTCCCCTTCTCCTCCTGCCCCCAATCCCTCCCAGCATCAAAGTCTTCTCCAATGAGTCAACTCTTCTCATGAGGTGGCCAAAGTACTGGAGTTTCAGCTTTAGCATCAGTCCTTCCAAAGAAATCCCAGGGTTGATCTTCAGAATGGACTGGTTGGATCTCCTTGCAGTCCAAGGGACTCTCAAGGGTCTTCTCCAACACCACAGTTAAAAAGCATCAATTCTTCGGCACTCAGCCTTCTTCACAGTCCAACTCTCACATCCATACATGACCACTGGAAAAACCATAGCCTTGACTAGACGGACCTTTGTAGGCAAAGTAATGCCTCTGTGAGGACAATTAGGGAAGGAAAAGATATAAAAGGCATCCATATTAGAAAGGAGGAAGATGCATACGACATGATCTCCTATACGGAAAATCCTAAGGAATCCACTAAAAAAATGAGTAGAATTAATAAATAAGTTCAGCAGTCTTGCAGAGCACAGTATCAGTACACAAAAATCAATTGTATTTCTGTACACTAGCAACTCCAAAAAAGAAATTAAGAAAACAATTTCAATTATAATAGCATCGAAAAGAATAATATGCTTAAGAATAAGTATATTCCTAAAACAGAAGTGCAAATTTCTTACTCTCCAAACAAAAAAATTCATCGCTAAAAGAAGACTTAAATAAATGGAAAGACAACCCATGTTCTTGTTGAAAAGACATAACCTTGTTAAGATGGCAAGAGTCCCCAGTCCCAGGCAAGAATACTGGAGTGGGCAGCCCTTTCCTACTCCAGGGGATCTCCCCAACCCAGGGGTCAAACCTGCACCCCGGCTTCTCCTGCATTAGCAGGCGGATTCTCACCACCAGCGCCACCTAGGGCTTCCCTGTGGCTCAGCTGGTAAAGAATCCGCCTGCAGCGCAGGAGGCTTGGGTTCAATCCCTGGGTCGAGAAGGGAATGGCAACCCACTGCAGTGTTCTGGCCTGGAGAATCCCACGGGCAGAGGAGCCTGGCGGGCTACAGTCCATGGGGCCGCCAGAGCCGGTCGCGACGCAAGGGCTAAGCAGCAGCGCCCCCTAGGAGCCCGGAGCCCCCGAGCCGTCTGCAGGCTCAATACACTCCCAACCCCGGCTACGCTTTCTGTAGGTTTTGGCAAACTGACCTTAAAATTTACACGGAAAGGTAAGGGACCTAGATTAGCCAAAACAGTCGTGAGAAAGAACAAAATTGGAAGATTCACATTTTTGATTCCAAAACTTACTATAAAGCGACAGTAATCAAGACAGTGGGGTACTGGCGTGAGGATAGAATACAGGCCAGTGGAATAGAACTGGGAGGCTAAAAATGAGCCCTCACGGGCAAGATCGACTGGCTTTAAAGAAGAGAGCAGAGGCAATTCAATGGAGAGGGTAGTCTTTTCAACAAACGGTGCTCGGACAGGGATATCCACACGCAACAAACAGAAAAAAAAGGTGCAACGGACGTCGTCAAAACTTAAACTGTGTGCATCAAAGGACATCATCAAGAAAATAAAAAGGCAATCCACACAATGGGAGAAAAATTTGCAGTCACATATCTGGAAAGGGACCTGTATTTTAAATAAATAACTCTTACAACCCAATAATAAAAGGAAATCCAATTTTAAAATGGGCAAAGGATCTGAATAAACAGTTTCTACAAGTTGTACAAATGGCCAATAAGCAAAGATGCTTACCATCATTAGTCACTAGGGAAATGCAAATCAAAACCACTCTGAGATACCACTTCACACTCACTGGGCTGGCGAGAATAAAAAAGACAGATAATAACAAGTCTCGGCAAAGATGTGGAGAAACTGGAGTCTTCATCCATTGCTGGAAGACAAAATGTTGCAGCCCCTTTGGAAGACAGTCTGGCAGCTCATAGGAGTTACCTTATGATCGACTCAGCAAGGCCAGGTCTACTTAGGTACCCAAGAGAAATGAAAACACACATCTGCATAAAAAGTTACACATGAATGTTCACAGCAATATTAATCATATAAAACCCCCCAAATAGAAGTAACCATCACATGCTGAGTGGGTATATAAAACCTAGTATATTCATATAAGGGAACATCACTGGACAATGGAAAGGAATGAAGGGCCGAGACATGCTACAACCTAGACGGACCTTGAAAGCATCTGCTAAGTGAAAAAAGTCAGTTATAAAGGACCGCTTCATGAGTCCATCTATAGTTCCAGAACAGGCAAGTCTTTAGAGACAGAGAGAGGAACGGGAACTGAAGAGCATAGTTCTTTGAGGGGTGATAAAAAGGTCTTTTTGTAGGGATGGTTGCATAATCTGTGACTATACTAAGAACCACGGAACTGTTTGATTTAAATTGGTGAACTGTAGCGGCTCAGTGGTAAAGAACCTGTCTGCAGTGCAGGAGACGCGGGTTCCATCCCTGGTCGGAAAGATCCCCTGGAGGAGGGCATGGCGCCCCACTCCAGTATTCTTGCCTGGAGAATCCCCATGGACAGAGGAGCCTGGTGGGCCACAGCACATGGGGTCGCAAAGAGCTGGACACGACTGAGCGGCTAATCCTTTCACTTTCCCTTTCATAGTATGTGAACAGAGCTTCTAGGGTTAATAAGGCTGTTGAAAAAATTCAGTGATATCCCAGGTGTTTTTGGAAACTAAAGAAGTAAAATAGCAAATTAAGTATCACACCAATCAGAAGACGAGGTATGATTTCAGAAATGTTGCAAAGTGCCATGTTTGAATTGAGAAAAGTTAGTTTTATCCTCATTTTGTAGCTGAGGAAATTGTGTTAGAGAGTTTCAGAACTTGCTCGTGGTTATCTAGTTAGTAAAGATAGAAACCGGGACTTGGGTGAGTGAATTCTTCATCTCAGATTTAGTCTAAAGAAACTGCACAGCGTTTGTCTTTTTAAACATTCGGTGGAGTGCCATTTTGGATATGGACGGGGGATACAGGGAGTGAGGAGATGCTGTCTCCCTTCAGCACCTGGCCACACCTCTGCCCGCCTTGGCACTGTGTCCAGGGTGGGCACAAAATGTGGTGATGGGAGGTCGCATCCCAGTGAGGTGAATACTCAGATGACTCGCGCCCAGCCTCGGGGGCCTGAGAAGCTCCGAGCCCACCCCCAGGCCTGGGGCCGGGCGGGTTTGCCTCCTGGGACTGCGGCTTTCCTCCTGACTCGCTTCCCCAGCCCCTCGGCCCGTCAGCCAGGCTGGTTTCTGCCCCTCGTGAGTGTCTTTCGTGTTTGCTTCCCCTCTGACTGCGGGTTCGATATGTTCCAGTGGTTCACTGTGTGAGCAGAGAACAGCGGGTTTTGTTTGAGTTGCAGCAAGACTGTTGGTTCAGTATCATAGTCAAGAGGCCCTGGGATTCTAATAGACTTTTCTCTTTTTAATTTAAAGAGGCTCTCAGTGCACCCCCAAGGGTGATTAAACCATGCGCTGCCTTGCCTGTTAACTTTATGTTTTACAAACTAGAAACCGAGGAGCTACAGGCCACGTGCCTTGTTCTGGGGAACACGCAGCCACGTGCTCTCGAGACTCTGCACTATTAATCCTGCAGAGCTACGCTCTGTAGATTCCGGTGGCTCCCAGTCTTCCATCTCCTTCTACTCTGTGACTGTGAGGTCAGGACCGTCCCCAAGCAGGGTACCTGCTTGAGAAGCACCATCGATGACATTCTCATTTTTCATTCCGATTCTCACTTCAATCCTGTGCTTACAACGCTGTTCCCATCTCTCAGATGAGGAAACTGAGGCTCAGGGTGCTCCCACGGCTTGTCCAAGGTCGCAGAAGCAGGGCTTGAACCCTGTGGAGGGCAGCCTCCCGGCCGAGACTCTTTCCCTGGATCCCTGCCCATCTTTGGTTTGTGGCCAAGACGCATGACTGATGTTCCCGTACTCCCATCCTCAGCGGCCCCCCTACTTCCCCATTTGTCACCTGGTGAAAGTAATTAGTGTTGGAGAAGACACTTGAGAGTCCCTTGGACTGCAAGGAGATCCAACCAGTCCATTCTGAAGGAGATCAGTCCTAGGATTTCTTTGGAAGGAATGATGCTGAAGCTGAAGCTCCAGTACTTTGGCCACCTCATGCGAAGAGTTGACTCATTGGAAAAGACTCTGATGCTGGGAGGGATTAGGGGCAGGAGGAGAAGGGGACGACAGAGGATGAGATGGCTGGATGGCATCACCGACTCAATGGACGTGAGTCTGAATGAACTCCGGGAGTTGGTGATGGACAGGGAGGCCTGGCATGCTGCAGTTCATAGGGTCGCCAAGAGTCGGACACAACTGAGCGACTGAACTGAACTGAACTGAAAATAATTTGGCTGCAAAGGACACCGGAGAAAGGAGACAAGAATGGCAAGGCAGGCCTGTGAGGCATGTGGGGACGAGAAAGGCAGGACCTTGGCCTTGGTGATGGGGGTGTGGGAGCTGGGAGGGCAAGACCAAAATATGCAAGTGCCGCAGGCAGGCTGAAAGAATTGCCAAAGCTCCCACACCCATGGTCTCGCTCTCTTTTTCATTAACTGTCTTTCTTTAAATTGAAAAGTAACAAATGTTCATGGTTAAAAAAAAAAAATTCAAATCTACTTCTACTTCATACCTCCAACCTCCCAGTCACCCTCCAAGGAAGGACAAACTGTCTTCTTTCTCCTTCAGGGATATTCAGGTATTCTAGACACACACACATTTCTCCCTCTCATTTTCACAGATGGGAACATAATCCGCACGATGTCTTGTACCCGATTTTGTCCTCCTGAAGCCTCTTCTGCACCAGCTCACGTAGGTCTGTCTCATCCTATTCTCTCTCTCACGACTCACAGATTCCATGCTAGGGATGGTTCTTCATTCACCCAGCGAGGCCTATTGCTGGGGTCACCTGGGGCTAAGGCTGTTATACACAATGCCAGGGAAAGCATCCTTGCCCATTCATTTCCAAGTCTATCTCTACTGTGAATTCCTAGAGGCTGAACTGACGCCGGAAGTGCTGAACCCACGAGAAAGAATGTTTCACTCTGTATCAGAGACGCCGAGCTGTCTTGCATCAGTCTGAGCTCCTGCTTCCAGGGAGGAGTACCTGCTCCCTCTCAGTGTGACCTAAATTTTCAGTCTATACTAGAAGGCGCCATAGGCTGAATCCTGACGCCTAAATATATATTCCCTGGATCCTGCACGTTATAATGTGAAATAAGCGTCTTCGCAGGTGTGACTAAGCTAGAAACTTTGAGAGGGCGGAATTAGCCTGGAAATTACCCAAGTGGGCCCAGTGTCCTTATAAGAGGGAGAGGGGCATCTGATTTCAGACAGAACGGAAGAAGATCCGCGTTGGAAGCAGAAGGAAGCAGCAGGGATATCACACGCTGGCTTTGAAGATGGAGAAAGGGGGGAAGAACCCGTGGGCGCAGCTGGAGAGTTGGGAAATGCACCAACTGTCTTCCCCGGCGCCTGTGTGAGGAAGCGCTCTGAAACACTTGATTTCAGCCCAGTAAAACCGTTTTGGATTTCTGGCCTCTTAAATGATAAGAGACTAAATTTCTGTTGCGTGAAGCCGCTTAGTTTGGGGTTACTTGTTACGCGGCCGTAGATCGCTAATACCAGGGCGGAGGCCGAGTGCGCCCGTGGGGGTTCGGCGCAGCGCTGCCGTCTCCCCTCACCTCCACGCCGGGCTCAGTCGACCAAAGCGTCTCCCCTTAGCCCGGCCGGGCCTCTCAGCCAGCAGAGCAAGGTCTTGCTTATCAGCCCCACTCTCGGGAAAGGGGCCTAAGCAAACGGCTGTCAAGCACCATGTGATAATATTTCCTTCAGCCACCCACACAGCTCACTGAGAAGATGTGGACAAATACCATTTTCTTCGAGTTCCTGTCTTTCCAGCGCTGTTTGGTTGGCCCTGTAGATTACCCAGAGGGGACAGCACCTGTTCATCAAGGCGGAAGTTTTTCGGCAGTAGCTGTGTGACTCTTTGCCGCAAAGCGTTGCGATGGTGGGAGGGGTCCAATTCAACGTCATGTCAGGACCCCACGGCCAGCTGATTTCTGGAAGGTGAGCGGTCCCTTTCAGATGGGGCTCTCCTGGCCTCTGGAGTGATGAAAGCAGTGTTCATAGCGATTTCTGTCGGGGAAGAGGGGTGAATTGGGAGGAATTATCTGAAATTTGATACACGCTTTCAAAGGCTCAAATCCGGCTGTGGGGTCCTTGAGGAAAGGCAAGGAAATAAACTTGATTAAAGCCTACCTGGACCATTTTTAGATGCCGGGAATCTCTCTCCGCCTTACCCCTCCTCTGAAGCAGTCTCCTGCGTCTGGTACCGATCTCTGCTCAGCACCAAGCCCATGAGACTTACGGGGGGTCTGCTCCCTACACCACCTGCTAGAGCAATCCAAGGATCCCCGACCTCCCCCTCCAAGGCAAGTGGGTCAGGCCTTGCAGGCTCACAGTCTAATTATTCCAACCATCAGAGGCGGCTTCTGTGTCTCTAATCCACCTTGACAAGACGGTGGTTTGTCACTTGAGGCCTCTTTAATTGGCTGCGTGATTGACACAAGTGTAGGGGGCTCTTTATTTTAAGAATTGAGGAGAGCTTTTGCCTTCAAAATTAGCTCAGTTACATGATGCCAAAGACCTAGTTTGCACCCTCCAAAGGCTAGAATCTGAGTCTTGCCGTCGCTCCACCTCTAGGTAACTAGCAAGAATGACTAGAAGAGACACCCAAGCAGTTTTCTGTTTATTGTTTACCTTTCACCGAAGGTCTCTTCAGCCCTAGGTTGACCTGCCATCCCCTTTCAATAGCATTATGAAACAGGCTGCTACAATCTTAATGGAGGTGGCACCTCAACAAATGCATGACGTTTTGGTTGCAAGCAACAGAAATTATTATTATTTTTTTAAATCACAGTTCATATAAATTAGAAGTCCAACAGCTGAGCTTTGCCTGGGGGTTTGGGCACTTAAACAGTATGGACAGAGCTCTGTTACTATCTTTGCAACTCTCAATTCTACCTTCCTGCTGGGAGAATCTTCTCCTCACATGGTAGGAGAGATGACCTGCGGCAGTGCCTTACCGGATGTGAATGGTCCTCTCCCCCAGAGTAACAAGCACGCCTCACAGAACCCAGGTTAGCATTGATGGAGGGCTCTGACTGGTCCAGCCTGCCGCACACGCTCTCCTCCTACATCAATCACTGAACGCAGGAAAATGAAGTTCTGTGATTGGCCAAGCACCAGTCATGTGACCAGGAGGATGCCCAATGGGCTGTGCCTGGCAGAACCTCCTGAAATAGGGAAAGTTCCCTTCCTGGATGGCCAAGGAGCCAGCCAGAGTGAGAGAACAAATCCTGCACAGACTGTAGAATTGAAACTTTCAAATCCAGTGCCCTGGTAAGTTCTGTGTCTCCACTATTTCCTCTGACTAGCCTCTCCTTGTCCAACAGGATAGCCTGTCAGGAAAACCAGCCTGGAGTTGTCAGGAGGGAGGGTTCTGAATGGTCAGAAAGCTGGTTGGGTTTCTCCACCCTCAGGAGGCTGTGCTAGTAACTGGGAATGGATCACTCTGCCTCTGGTCATGGAGACTTAACTGATCAAAAGCGATTCTTGCCTCCTCTAGAGGATGGCAAGAATCAAGGGGATGGCAAAGGATGGCCTAGAGGAGCTATCCCACGTTGAAGGTCAGGAACGGCGGCGGTAAGGAGATATCCCTCGTCCAAGGTAAGGAGCAGTGGCTGTGCTTTGCTGGAGCAGCCGTGAAGAGATACCCCACGCCCAAGGTAAGAGAAACCCAAGTAAGATGGTAGGTGTTGCAAGAGGGCATCAGAGGGCAGACACACTGAAACCATACTCACAGAAAACTAGTCAATCTAATCACACTAGGACCACAGCCTTGTCTAACTCAGTGAAACCAAAGGATGGCAAAGGATGGCAAAGCAGGGGGCTCCTTGGATGGGTGTTGATAAACCCAGGAAGGACGCATCACGCTGACGGTTCCCTTGCAGACCTACATCACCTGCCAGGCCCGCTTTCCCTGTGCCCTCGTCTCCCTTGGCAGGTTGGCTGGCACTGGCCCAACCTCAGCTAGAACGTCTGTTCTAAGGCTGGGAAACTTGGATGCTTTCTCTGGTCTGGCCTCTTGTAGGTTTCAAAGACAGCCTTTCCTCACTGGACTTTCTTTGACTGTTTCATGGGTTTTTAAGCACCAGTCTTGGTGTGATCATCGCCTGCTGCAGTTCTAAAAACTTTAAAGAACATTTGGTTATCTATCATGTAAGGCTTCTTAGTGTGTCTTATCTGTGAAATTAAAAGACGCTTGCTCCTGGGACAAAAAGCTATGACCAACCTAGAGAGCATAGTGAAAAGCAGAGACATTACTTTGCCAACAAAGGTCCATCTAGTCAAAACTATGGTTTTTCCAGTAGTCATGTATGGATGTGAGAGATGGACTGTGAAGAAAGCTGAGCACCAAAGAATTGATGCGTTTGAACTGTGGTGTTGGAGAAGACTCTTGAGAGTCCCTTGGACTGCAAGGAGATCCAACCAGTCCATTCTAAAGGAGATCAGTCCCGGGATTTCTTTGGAAGGAATGATGCTAAAGCTGAAGCTCCAGTACTTTGGCCACCTCATGCGAAGAGTTGACTCATTGGAAAAGACCCTGATGCTGGGAGGGATTGGGGGCAGGAGGAGAAGGGGACAACAGAGGATGAGATGGCTGGATGGCATCACTGACTCGACGGACATGAGTTTGAGTGAACTCCAGGAGTTGGTGATGGACAGGGAGGCCTGGCGTGCTGCAATTCGTGGGGTGGCAAAGAGTCGGACACGACTGAACTGAACTGGATTGAACTGAAGAACGTACATGCTCAAGTGAGCGTGGGAGATGCCTTGTAGATCTAGAACACATATTAGTGCATTAAAGGTTCTGAGAAATCCTGTGATAAAGAAGGCCGTTTAATTTTGTTGAACAAGCTCATTTACTCAGGGGAGGGCCTTTTTGCCTCAGCACACCGTTAACTTGCCCAGGAAGGTTTTCCCTAAACACCCTTGGAAAGCTTGGTCTTAAAGAAAAGTGAGGCTGAAATGCACACGCAGCTGGAATAAGCATTACTCTTGATCTGACAAAGCTCACCTTTGTTTTTTGTCTCCCACACTCCTGGCGCTTTATTCAGTGGAGGTAAGTCTCCGACCTACTCTAGCAGGTCATTTGACTTTTCTGCTCACTTTGGAATAATAAAGTACTGCAATAAATCTCAAACAGAGTCCAAGTTCAGGAATTTGAATGCTCTAAGACACTCAACTTGACTTTGATCTTGACTTAGCTCAAGCCTGCCATGCGAACGTGGGGTCACTGCCGGCTCCTCCCTCTGGCTCTCTGCGTTCCTCCTCACCCGCTCTTTCCATTTATCTATTTATTTTTCCTTTTGGCGGTGCTGGGCTGAGTCTTCACGCTGTCCCTCAGGCTTTCTCTTGCTGTGGAGTGTGGGCTGTGGAGCTTGCGGGCTGTCTCGTTGTGGCACAGGGGTTAGTTACCCTGTGGCACGTGGGATCTTGGTTCCCTGATTCAGGGATTGGAACTGTCCGCTGCATCGGAAGGTGGATTCCTAACTACAGGACCACAGGGAGGTCTATCCTCCTCAGTGACTCTTTACTGCAGTTTGAACTTTTCCTCGGGAGAGGGAGGAGACTCATGAGAGAGGGCAGCCCACACTCTTCTCTGCGACTCTGCTTGTTCTAAGCTCACTCTGCTCACTGCACAACAGGCCAATCGATCTGAGAGACGAGGCATTGAGGCAAGGAATAATACTTTATTAGCAAGCCAGAAGACCAAGGAGATGGCAGACTAATGTCTCAAAATAACCATCTTATGGAGTCT